>NC_090936.1:1235424835-1236746110 GCF_040938575.1 Ambystoma mexicanum
TGGATACTAGACTATGGGCCTCATTAGGACCCAGGCGGTAAGGGGTTTACGGCGGCGTAAACAGCGCCGACCCTTACCGCCTGATTCCGAGGTCCCTTAGCGCCATGGCGGATTTAACACCTGCTTTTAGCAGGTGTTAAAATCCATGGCGCTAAGGGACCATGTTGTTAATTACGCCACCGTAATTTACGGTGGCGTAATTAACGCCTTCCCCACTCCCATTATGCCCTATGGGGCAAAAATGGGAATGGGGAAGGGTAAATGGGGATTGGGGACTTACCGCCCCGCCAACCTCAGAATGGGGCGGTAAGTCCGCCAACCACCATGGCGTAAACATAGTTTACGCCATGGTGGTAAAGGTACGACCCAGGCGGTAACTTACCGCCTGGGTCGTAATGAGGCCATGCCTTCTACACACGACTCCTATTACAAGGGCTAAAAGAAGCACAGAAAGACAAGACACCCATCACATGGACACATGAAGTGCATACTGCCTTCGAAACACTGAAATAACTAATAAGTACAGCCCCAGTTCTAGGCACACCTGATTATGAACAGGAATTTTACCAGTTCTCACACTGAAATGGAACGCTAATGACAGCAGTGTTGACACAAAAAACATCCCTGGGCCATAAACCATTAGCCTACTACAGCGGCAGACTTGATCCAGTAATGCAAGGGCACTTTGCTTGCGAACAGGTTCTCGCAGCCGCTGCCTTTGCTTTAGAAAAGAGCTGTACAATTGTAATGGGATGCTCCATCACATTATATGTTGAACACTCCCTGTTTGCCATACTTGAGAGGTCCAAATCCACACTCACCACACAAAGAGCGAGGGGTCTTCAACCCCAACCATGTTTACAATACCACAAATTGCTTCACAACCAACCGAGAAACCTACTTCAAGTATTGATAAAATGTATACCATGTTTCCCACTGTTACGCCAAGTGCCCTCCCGAATTTCCAATATTGGCAGCTTAATACTGACTCTTATGTAAATATGGATACTGGCATTTTTCCGATTTATCACCTGCACACTATGAAAGTACACAAACCCTCAGGTACCACAGATAGGCGGTCCAAAAGGTCATTAGCTAAACACCAATCTCGTCTGTCCAATAGAAGGAAAAGGCAAGTGCAACAGTATAAGTATGATGCGTATCATGGATTGGGGTTGGAGAAGGTAGAAGACCTCCACCATCCGGACCAGTCTAACAAATGGTACTCAGACATGAGAGCCACTGGGACGCAGGCCACAAATGGTAGCTGCTATGTGTGTTCACTGATACCTCATGCGTCAGGATCACCTAAGGTTTTAGTTCCTCAAGAAACCCCCTTAGTAGAAGCCCAGTGTCTCATCCACCTCGCACTATGTAGAATCAAGAGCACCGTCCAGGCACACACAGTGAAACTGCAACTGCTCCCTCCAGATGAGAAAATATGCAAGAAGAAACCTGAAGATGGAACATGTTTTAAGGAACCATTTCTAGCAATAAAAGGGACAATGTTCACTGAAAACAAATGGCAAGATGCAACAATTATGTGTAAAGCAGAAGCACTGCGTGGCCTATCGGATGAAAGACTGCAATGGATGGAAGACACATGTGCCCAGACATGGACCCAACAGGTCACAAAGCTGACATGGGTCACAGCACTCGAAAACTAATCAAGATCCAACATGAAGAAAAATATGAATCGTGCTTTCACGGAGAAGGAAAAGTACCCATGGGTTCAAACACCCGCTGGAACAGAACCTTCGCCATCCCTGACATGCGAAAAAGAACTGCTGCGTTAATGGACCATTACTGGGTGTGTGGCAAACAGGCATACTTGCACCTCTCATCATCACGGAGGGGCTACTGTGCTCTGGCAACGCTGTACTCTGCACTGCTGGTGATCCCGGAAAAGCATGTCCAGGGGGAAATGATGCCCAACAGGCAGCAACTGCCACCCGACCAACAAATGAAGCTCCCCCCATCTTTGACATACTATCTGAAGACAAGCTACAAGATCAAGTGTGACGTAGAAAGAGAGCACCCAACTACCTCTCTAAAGACTCTTCCAAATTCCTGGCACAGATCCCTGATGAATACACACTTGCAAACGACACTGAGGAGGGGTTCAATGTCATCAAGGTGGAAGTAAGAGCACTGAGACTAATGACAATGCTAAACCGCAATGTGCTCGACCGCCTCACAGCTATGGAGGGCAGTATTTGCTGAAAAATCAGTTCATGGTGCACATTTATACATTCTTCGGATGCTGATAACGGAACCCACTCACACGTAATTGCAGCAGTACATGAACTTGGAGTGAGAATGAGAAAAGAAGGCGGTGTCCAGCCAAGTGATTGGCTCAGCACAGCGTTCGACTGGGTACCTTCATGGCTCAGGAGTGCAATGAAAATGCTGGTCCTCATCATTGTCTTCCTCCTGGTGACCTTCTGGGTATGTCAGTTAGGTCTTCGATGTTATGCAAACGCGGTTCCAAGTAGTGTGATGATGATGGTGACTATTGGCAATAAAAATAGCAATAATAAGGTGCCTCATGATACTAGGGAAGCACAAGTGCAAACTGGTGAGAGTGACGAGCAAAAATACCGAATGGTGGCAATATATAATACAGAGGATGTAGTAGACAATCTGTACCACACTACCATCAAACAGCCCCAAGATTTGGAAAATCATAAAAAAAGTGTGGGTCGCCCTGGATGGGGATGGGGGTTGTATTTACATGACATGCACTCCTGGAGAAAGTCTGAGGAGCGTGTTCAGAGCCTGGATGCCCATAAAAGGTACCCCTGCCTGGGATGAAGCAGTAAAAAGGGCTGAAGAATGTAGACGCACTGGGGGAGGGTATTTGTTACTTTAGGAGTAACGAAAGGAGGGATTGTTGGGGGAGAGGTAGTCTTTTCTACCCCCTTACCATTCCCGCAATGAATATACCCAGTATATGCCAAAGGGGGGCGACACCCCCACCCTCCGGTCCATCGTCCGCACTAGCTAACATTGGTAAACAAACAAATAAGCAAGCCTTTATTGAGATGCCTAGAGACTCTATTTTGTGACACAGCAGACGCCATCTTTTACTAGGCCCGAACAGACAGCTCAAGTCACCTCCGTCTCCCGCCAGCTCCACACGAGCCTTGTTCTCACAGAAGTCCAGCCATTCATTGGTGCAACGTTTAGTATCACTTCATGTCCGATGAGCTCATCGCACTGTGTGAGACCAGAGCAGGCCATAGCTCATGTGCACATCCATCTCCACTAACCTGTCTATGCTCCCTCGACCCCCACCCCATTAGGCCACGGTCCACCAGCCTCTTGCTCCTCTACTCTTTAATGTAGCTATGCATCTGGCCCCTTGCAGTGACCATTGGAGGACGCCCACCATAGCCTTAATCCTATGCCCCAATATATCCTCCTTAAAAATAACACACGTCCATTTGTATCATGAGGCATCAGGTAGATCAAAACCCACGGGGGAAGACACCTGGGTCTGGGAACCCGTGGTTAATGAACCCCTGTGTACAGGGGTTGGAATGCCAATATATCTGTCAATGGTTTCTGAAAGTACCCCATTCATGCAATTACTTTTTATGTTTGTCATTTGTCTTATGCAATCAGTTCCTGTTCTCTAGCTTAGATAGATAGTATTGTAGCACCTCTCTGCCCGACCTTCACACTGCAGAGATGAGCCCAGCAGACCCAGGTGTGCCAGGAGCGACTGGGAGGAACGACCAATTATCACCCTCCCTCCCACATAGTATCCATTATGTCAAAGGCCTCCCCCAATCCAATGCTAATATTTTTACCCTATATGGAACCTCATTACTGACGCTGTGTGTCCTTTTAATGTGCTGCCCATGTATTGTTTGGCAGAGCGCTCTCGGGCAGCAGAGTTCTTTGCTTGCATTTTGACTTCTATAAATTTGGTTTACTTGCAATTATTCTCCAGGTCTCATCCCGGCAGTGTGTCCATTATTTGGTCTATTGGGTATTACGTGCCTTGTTGGGAGTATGCCTTCACAAACCTTCAGCCAACGCCAACAGGTCAGCCTTGCCTATGAAATAATCATCACCGCTAAATATCCCATCCCCCATCAGTTCCATTCCAAAAGAGACCGGGTCACCCTCCTCATCAAAAAATCAAACTCGTGGATTGGAAGAATTCTGACCTCTATTCCGGAATGAAAGATTAATCCATTGCTGACGTTGATGGAACTACCATGACAAGGCATCTGTGTCACAGCGCAGCCTTATCTTTCACACGACGCCATACCCTCTTGGCGGCTCCGATGGAGAATCCTCGATCGGACTCCACGGGGGATCCCGCAGGGTCCTCTAATGCAGCGACCCCAATCCATGGGGGCTGAAATGTTTTCCCCTTCACGCATGGACACGGGACCAGCAGCCTGTTTCTGCACATGCGCAGTGTGGAAAGCATTGTTGGTTGCCCGTGGCAACCAGTCTTGGACGTCAGGCATCCAGCCTTATAAAGTGGCCCTTAGCAGCCCCCTCTGTGCGTCGCAATCTTATCTGAGGTGAAGTTATTTTCCTGTTTGTGGTTCTGCCCATTACAGAATTTTGCTCTGTGCTACCCTGCCCTGCTTTAGCTGCTGCTTAGTACTTTCTCATCTGCTCTGTGGTCCCAACTTTACTTGTCACTCGACCTGCCTCCTTGTTTGGAGCTTCCATTTTGGGTTTTCTTATTAAGCTCTTCCTCCTGTCTGTGCCTCTCCTGTTCTTTGTCTTCTTCCTTCCTCTTCAGTCCCTGTGTCCTGTCTGTCATCTTTGGGCCTCCCATGTCAGTGCCTTGCACTGCATGACACCATGCTAATTCATGGGTGCTCCTTCATCATGGTGTTGAGAAGGGGCTCCATTTCCTTGGCTGTGACTTATATGGACACAGACTCAGGTTCTGGGGGGCAGTCTTCCCTCACCGCTCTATACAAGACCGCACTGGACATTGGGCTTCAGACCTTACCCTGTCCCGGCGAAGAGATAAAACAAAAGGTAGGTGGGAATCACAGAGGGCACACCCTTGACACTCTCGACGCCGATGCTTCAGTTGTCATTGGTGCCACGACTCGCTTTGAAATCGTCAAGCTCAAGAGCGTGAGCCCCGACGAGGCTACCTTTGCGCGGGAACCTCCAGGTGCAACTAGCGCCTGAACTGCCTGCAGCATCGAGGCCAGAGCCAAACCAGCTGCAGCCTTCTCAAAAAGATGGAGCATTTGGGTTCTCAGAAGCAGGAACTTGCAGCTTCCTGTGGAAGTAGATCCTCCCACTTTGAAATCTGAGCCACTGTGCTCTTCGGATTCGACTGCATAGGATATTCCTCTCCTAAAGACACTCCTGTCCTGATGAAGGCCTACACCACTAGCGCTCACCCAGCTCCACGCAAAATGGCCGAAACACTGTCGTGTTGACATGTTATATATGTTGTTGTTCAACTCGGTATTATGCCCACACCCAATGGGCCACCTACCTGTTTATGTTTCCAATAAATTCTCTAGCCTCCTTCCCAAGGAGCCCATAGAGAATGAACAAACATAAGAATTAGATTGTTTCAAATATTAACTACTTGATTGTTCCTACTCAGATACTACACTCTGTACGTCCTTAATGTTGAATGTCCTATGTCTTTTGAAAAAAGCAGTGTATTACCACACAAACTGCACTTAAAAATAAAACTTTATTGCAGTAAAACAGATTTTGTGATAATTCTGTGTCCACCCACACATGGGTTGACCCACCCAGGGATGCAGCAGTGGTCGCTCTACAGCAGATAGATCTACCTGACCTTGCTCATTCGTTTGTTGATATTACTGTACCCACCTGGGCAGAGCAAGGCAGTAACCAGGTACCCTTCCGAATCTTAGTTCTGAGATAAGAGGCAGAAGGATCTTTCTGGAAGGTTTCTTACTTATAATGCAACAATTCTGACATAGACAATAAGCAGTTACAGCAAGGTTGACAAGCAGTATTCAAAACAGACTTTTTAAAGAGAGTGTTAACTACAATGACAGCATTCAATCTACAAGAGCCTATCAGCAAGAGAAGCATAGGCATCAGGTATAGAAGGGACGTGGGTTGGATTAAGTAAGCCTGAATTATTTTGAGAGTTAAAAAGAGTGAGTTGCAAGTAACCTTTTTTGTGATTATTTCTAGGTCTTCTACAGGAAAAAGGGCAGGAGACGAGGGTGCTAGAAGAATACCTGTATTTGTTATTTTATCCACTTCGCCTTTCCCCTTGGGTTTGCCATCTTGATAGTCATAGCAAAAAGGATTGTTACGCCGGCAGACTTAGAGGGGCTGGTGGGCTATCTTCACTTCTGCAGGAATTCTGAAGCCGGGCCTGACAGAATGAAAAAGGCCCACGTAATTAATCCTGCCTGCGTGAGGATGGACCCAGAGTTAGAGTTAAGTTTGAGTACTTTAGGAAACATTATGATGGATTTTAAGGAGGATTTAAAGGTGGCGAGAAAAGAAACCTTATCTCTAGGTGTTAAGATGCAGGAATTAAGTAGTTTCATTCACAAGTCTGAGGCCTGAGGTCCCTCAAAGTTGAGTAAGGAAATGGACAGGGATCCACCAGTTTTGTATTGAGAGGGAGGTGTAGAGTGGCAGGCGCATGCGTCTGGAGAAACTAAAAGAATACATTTAACTCCTGGAATATCTTTAGTTTCCACACCTTTAGCACCCCCAGAAAGATTTGGTGGAGATCTGAGGAAATACAAATCCTTTTTAATGCAATGTGAGTTACACTTTTTGTGCAGACCAGAGTCTTTTCCCACGGGAACCTCTAAAGTGGCGTTCCTGATTTCTTATCTGACGTGGGAGATGGCTGCGTGGTCGGTCCCTTTGGTGGAAAAGGGAGCTGTGGAGTTACACAGTTGGACAGAGTTTAAGTGTGAGTTTAGGAAGATGTTTGACAGGAGAATGTCATCCCAGAGTGTAGTTGGAGAGTTACTGGAGTTACGTCAGGAAAGTAGAGAGCTGGTAGCTTACATCACGCAGTTCTGGGCCTTAGTACAGGAGAGTGGGTAGCCTGAAGAGATGAGAGCTTTGCTTTTTTCAGAGGATTACAAGAGGAACTAAAGGATGCATTGGCAACAATAGTAGAGAAGATTTAGGGGGTAATTACGAGTTGGGCGGAAAGGCTTGACCGGCACTGTTAAGGATGCCGGTGCCGGTAAACCCTTACCGCCCTATTCTGAGGTCCCTTAGCAGGTCCCAGCTGTTCTCTGCGGGACCTGTTAAGGGACCTTGGAGCTAATAACGGTCCCGCAATTTGCGGGCCCGTTATTAGTGCCTTCCCCATTCCCATTGAGCCCTATGGGGGCTCAATGGGAATGGGGAATGGTTAACTGAATGGGGATTTACCGGGTCCGCATAGGTCGGAATGTCCCGGTAAGTCCCCTTTCAGTCAGACCGAACCCGGACCCGGGTTTGGAGGCAGCCATGGCGCTTATAGCACCATGGCTACCTCCAAACTCGCAACGACCCCCTTAATCTCTTTAGTCAACCAACTAGATGTTAGATTAACTGAAAGGAGATCTGAAAAGAGGAGCCATTTTCCTGAAGGCAGAGTTTGGAGTAGGAGTGAATGACCCCAGGTAGATCAGATTGGGAAGGAAGTAAGGGGTCCTGTGAGCGAAAGTCAAATCAGGACACCATTGACTAAAGAAGAGAAAGACAGGAGGCATAAGGAGAAGTTGTGTTTGTACTGCGGGGACGGAACTCACTTCGTGGGAAGATGTCCACGCACCCCAAAGCGATTTCCGCTGTTCGCTGGAAGAGGACAGATGGTGGATAATACCATTCAAACAGCAGTGCCACATATAACTCTCAATGTATCCTTGATTTGGGAAGGTAAGCTTAGATGTGGTGGTCAATGTTGATTCGGCAGCAACTGGGAATTTTATGGATCTTACATTAGAAAATAGATTGGGAGTGCCTCTAGTTAAAAAGAGAGTTCCTGAGCAAGTGAGAACAGTGGATGGCACACAACTGACATCGGGATTGATAACACAAATGACTAGTGTTTTGAGAATTAGGATTGGAGAAGGGCATGGTGAGGACATAGTTTTTGTTTGAGTTAATTGATGCACCAAAACTACATATTATTCTAGGAATGCCTTGGCGTACCCTATACAATCCCTTGATAGTTTGGGGAAAAAGAATAGTGGAATTTAAGTCAGAATTTTGTATAGAGCAATATACTATTGAGGTGAAGGAATGGGAGCAGGAAGAGGGGTCCGAGGTTCAGGGAGAGTGTTTGGCTGCAGGAATAGTCAAAGAGCATATTGTGGGAGCCGTGGCTGGAGTCTTGCCAGAAATTATCAGGAATTTCAGCATGTGTTCGATAAGCAAGTAGCTTGCGAATTACCTCCTCATTGGCCGTATGACTGCAAGATAGATCTGGAGGATGGGGTGACAATTCCTTGTGGTCGAATTTATGCTCCGACTGGGAAAGAAAATGAGCATTTGAAGGAGTACTTAGCGGAAAATCTTGCAAAGGGCTTTATTCAGCATTCACAGTCCTCCGCAGCCTCACTCTTATTGTTTTGCGCCTAAGAAGGATAAAACTGATTATAGAGCTTTAAATAGCATTACTATCAAGAATAGATGTACCCTACCATTGGTTTCAGTCATGCTTGACAGAATTCAGTGAGCCAAAATATGTACAAAGTCAGATCTTAGAGGGGCCTACCATCTGGTGAGAATTCGAGAAGGTGACGACTGGAAGACTGGAAGACTGAGTTTAGGACTTGCTACGGATTGTTCCAATATCAAAGTCATACCATTTGGCCTTTGCAATGGTCCAGCAGCTTTTCAGTTTTACATCAATCAAGTACTTTTAGATGTCTTCATAGTGGTCTACATAGACGACATTTTGATTTTTTCTAAAGAACAGAATCAGCATGAAGAACGTGTCAAGAAGGTATTGATCAAGTTGAGGGAGAGTCATCTATTTGCAAAACTTGAAAAAAGCCAGATTCATACTGATCGTGTAGAATTATTGGGGTTTGTGCTTTCCCCTGAGGCACTTGAAATGGATTCAGCCAAGATTAAGGCTGTGAAAGGCTGGCCTCAACCCACGACAGTGAAAGACATACAAAATTTCATCGATTTTGCTAATTTCTATCGCAGATTCATTCAAAGATGTTCACAAGTAGTTACTCCAATTACCAGGATGCTGAAGAAAGGAATACAATTTGAATGAAGTGAGGAAGCAGAAAGGTCGTTTCAATTTTTGAAGGGGAAATTTGTAACAGAACCTATTTTGCTGCATCCTGATGTTGATCACCCTTTTTTCCTGGAAGCAGACGCTTCAGATTGTGCAATAGGAGCTGTGCTGTCTCGACATCTTCAGACAACTGGGCAACTTCATCCTGTGGTGTTCTTTTCCAAAAGATTTTCTCCTGCTGAAAGAAACTATCCGATTTCTGACAGGGAACTAATTGCCATCAAAGCAGCTTTCGTGGAATGGAGGCATTACCTCCTGGGAGGCAGACATCGAGTCACGGTTCTAACAGATCACAGGAATTTGACCTTCCTTTGTTCGGCAAGAACTTTGACTCCTAGACAGTTGCGTTGCTCCTTATTTTTTGCTGAATATGATTTTGTTATCATGTTTAAACCAGGGCGTCAGAATGGGAAGGCTAACTCTTTGTCTTAGTGTATTCCAGGAAGTGCTAAGAATGACCCCTGTGCACTGATGCCTTTGCCTTCGGAAAAGAATTTCATTGTAGGAGAGGTATGGAAGGTGAAGGATTTTCTTGTGTGGATTCAAAAACAGATGGCTATTGAGCAATTTTTGGAATGGCAAGCTGAGGATCCAGAACAGCAGATAAGGGAAGAACTACCTTATGTGGATGCAAAATTGTACTTACCTTCTGAAGAGTTACGGGAAGAAGCATTAAAGGATTGTCATGCTTCACCGTTGGCTGGTCATCCAGGACGTAAGAAGACTCTTGAATTATTACGAAGATAATTTTGGTGGAAGGAAATGCGTGACGACACAGAAAATTATGTGAGAACTTGTGAAATTTGTATTCATGCCATGTCTGATCATCAGAAAGCGGTGGGATTACTTGTGCCTCTTCCAGTTCCGCCTCGTCCTTGGCATACAGTTTCAATGGACTACATTCTAGATTTACCTCCAGATAATTGATGTTCAACTTTTCTAGTGGGGGTATATGTTTTTTCCAAGGCAGGGCATTTCATTCCTATCAAGGGAGCCGCAACAGCTACCTCATTAGCACAGGCGTTTTTGCAGAATGTGGTGAAACTTCATGGCTTACTGACTCAGATGATATCAGATCGGGGAACTCAGTTTGTCTTCAAATTTTAGCTTGCATTATGCAAGGAATTGAAGATCGAAATTAAGTAAACTACCAGTTATCATCCCGAGGCAAATGGTCAGACTGAGAGGGTAAATCGGGAGATGGAGAAGTACATACAGTGTTATCTGGGTTCTGATCAGGGATGGCTAGAATTACTATGGTGAGCAGAATTCTTATAATAATACTGCAAAGGATTGAACTTCCATGTCTCAAGTTTTTGTGACTCAAAGTCTCCATCCACGGTTTCTAAGAGGGGTGATATTGGAGGAGGTGGAAGTTCCTGACGTTCACAGTAGATTAAGAGCTACGGGACAGAATCTTGAACGGGCAGTTCAGGCTTTAAAGAAAAGTAAGTTAAATTACAAGATATTTGCTGACAGGAAACTTAGAAAGGCTCCAGAATATCAGGTAGGAGATCAGGTGTGCTTATCTACCAAGAATTTAGCATTGAAAGGGAACAACAAGTTTAGTCTCCATTATATTGGACCATTTGAGGTGGAACATGTTTATTCTCCAGTTGTAGTTAAATTCAAATTGCCACCAGGGTTAAAGATACACCCTACTTTCCATGTAAATCTGTTAAAAATCTATAGGAAGGACACAAGGATTCATGGGGTTCAAGGTAGTGTGTTTTCTGATGATGAAAATGAGTATGAGGTTCAAGCCATACTAGATTCAAGAATGATTCGGGGGCGACTACAGTATTTGGTGGATTGGAAGGGTAATGGGCCGGAGGAAAGATCCTGGGAAAGGGTTGAGAATGTGCATGTTTCCATATTGGTTAGACGGTTTCATCGATTACGGCCAGAGAAACCAGGCCCTGGGACAGGGCATTACGGAGGGGATACTGTCAGGGTCCCACATTACCTGCCAGGTGTTCACATCACAGTTTACGTCTAAAACATTCTAGCTGGAGGTTCAAGAGAAGTGGTCTGTTTTAGATTTAGGCGGGTAACTGGGAATGAGTCTTGCTTCAGGTGGTGATGAATTGGGTATGTGAAATTCTTCCCTAAAGTTTCTGTCAGGAAGCCTTTGTTTCCCCAAGGCAAGGTGGAGGCTCTGATCAGCAGCATTGATTGGTTAAGGTTGAGATGAGGTAGTTTGGAATTCTTTTCAGAATTCGAAACTACTTTCATTCAAGTAATCAACACAGCAGGTCATGGTTTCCTTTAGTTCTAGCTATATTAGTAGTAAAATCCTCCATAATGTAAATTTAATTCAAGAAAATATATCTGAGTGTAACATTATTGAGAAACAACAGAGAAGCAAGTTCCAAGAAGCTGCAGCCGTATAATCCAAGAAGAAAAAGATCTTAGGCGGCAGAAACAGATGAAGAAAGCTAAGTGCTTGACAACTTTCAAATGTCAAATGTTTTATTTTAACTGAAGAAAGGAAATAGTTAAAAGTCAAATGAAAGCTGTTATAGGATTCAAATTAGCAAATTGAATTATTCAATGAGAAGGAAGTTCTATGAGTTTAAGGCAAGCGTCGCTTGCACTGCGTAGTGAACATTCTTTCTGTATATTTTTTGTATCGAGTTTAACAATACTAATGAGGGCGAGCGGTCGTGTTTCGCCGGTTTCTAACATTTACATAACCTTTTTGGCATGAACATAGCGACGCTTTTGGAAGTTCTGAGTTCCTTTTTGCTGGTGATACGCGTCGTGAAGTTCATTGCGTACTAGAGGAAAGGACCTATCAGCATCGAGTGCGTGCCGTGCATTTTGTTCCGAAAGGAATCTTACCTCACAGCTATTTGTTAAAAAATCTTATGACCAGCACAGCTTGCCTACAGACCAAGAAACTGAGAATAGATTTTCAAAACTATTGAAAGTAAGCAATAAGATAAAGTGTAACGTGTAAATAATTCATTCAGTGCTGTGTGCGCATGTTAGAAAATTCAAGTTCTTGTGATACATAAATAGTTCAGCGCTGTTAGCGCATGTTTAGAAAATATTATTTCAAAAGGTAAATTACTCATTCAGCGCAGCACGCGCTACGTAGAAGCAATTGTAAAAGAAAAGTTAGAGAGAGATTCTTTTAGGGCATCTCCAGAGAACTCATCACAAACAGTGGAGAATTAAACTATCTATAGAAGTTCTGAGATAGGAGGCAGAAGAATCTTTCTGGAAGGTTTCTTACTTATAATGCAACAATTCTGATATAGACAATTAGAAGTTACAGCAAGGTTGACAAGCAGTATTCAAATCAAACTTTTTAAAGAGAGTGTTAACTACAATCACAGCATTCAATCTACAAGATCCTATCAGCAAGAGAAGCATAGGCATCAGGTATAGAAGGGAAGTGGGTTGGATTAAGTAAGCCTGAGACATTTTGTGAGTTAAAAAGGAGTGAGTTGCAAGTAACCTTTTTTTGTCATTATTTCTAGGTCTTCTACAGAACAGTCCAGTTCAAGGAAAAAGGGCAGGAGACGAGGGTGCTAGAAGAATACCTGTATTTGTTATTGTATCCACTTCCCCTTTCCCCTTGGGTTTGCCAGCTTGATAGCCATAGCAAAAAGGATTGTTAGGCCGGCAGGCTTAGGGGGTCTGGTGGGCTATGTTCACTCCTGCAGGAATTCTAAAGCCGGACCTGACACAATGGGAGGGAAGGAGGAGAGTATGGGGGAGGGCGAGAGGGTGGCAATGGGAGGCAGGAGCGGAGGGTGGTGTAGAGGGGAGTAGAGGAGAGAGAGGACAGGATGTCCTGAGTTTTGGAGGAGAAGTGGGAGGCCAATGCAGTGCAGAGGGCCTGGGAGGGAAGAGGAGAAGATAAGACTGTCGTAAGGTTGGCAAGTTCCTTGCAGATTTTGAAACAGTTCAGCAGTGTTATTGGTGGCCCCAGAAATGCGGGCTTGGACATGAGCCCTCTTCCTTGGCCTCCCAGTTTGTCAGAGTATGTGCCTGAGGCCTGCCGCTTCCGCTCATCAACTCTGCACTTGCGTTTCAGAGTGGCCAAATCGGAGTTATACCTAGAGTTGCACTTGGAAACTGGATAAATGCAGGATTCATGCAGATCCTCATGACAGGGCCAAGGATGTCTAGTGTGTTGGAGATGGAGGTTAGGAAGTGCTGAGTCGGTATAAGAGTCAAAAGCAGGGGTAGGAGGAGAAATGAAAGTGACGGCAAATGCAGTGACTGCCATCATCGGTCGAACAACGGAGAAGGAGACTGGTAGTGCGGGCAGAGGAGCTCCAAATGGGAGGAGAGGAGAGAGTTATCAGACCAGGAGAGAGCAGTAGCTAGAGGGTTGGAGAGTGATATCTGCTGAGGTGAGAGCATTCAGGGTGTGTCCAGCAGAGTGGGTCGGGCCAGACGGAAGACACTTTGAGTGATGGAGAGTCACAGAGGTCGCTGAAAGAAACAGTGGCCATATTCAGAGAGTCTAGATGAATATTAAAGTCCCCAAGGAAGAGAAGTTTGGGGGAGGAGGGTCAGGAGAGAGGAGGAAAGGTTGGCCCATTCAGAGATGAAAAGTGGGAGTAGGTCCAGGGGGCCTGTAAATAGTAGCGAGAGTGAGGGAGAGGGTGGAAGAGACACCCAGCCTACAGACGATGCATTCAAAGGAAGAGTAAGATTGAGTGGGAATGATAGTAGCAGGCATGCATTCAGAGAAGACAACAGCGCCTCCACCTCCAGACCGGTGAGTCCTGGGCTTGGAGAGGATCTTGTAGCCCTCAGGAAGGAGAGTGTCAAAAGTAGTGACAGAGCAGGCATTGCACCACGTCTCGGTCAGTGTGAGGACATCAAGGTCAAAATCTTCAAGGAGGTGAAGGACTTCAGAGGAGTGTTTAACAGCAGAGCGAGAGTTGAGGGTAGCTAAGTGAAGCTTGTTGCCTTCTTTAAAGGTCTACGGTCTACCGTGGAGGGGTACAGGGACGTGGTACACCCATCAGAGGGAGCCCAAAGGGATGGCAGACGGTGGGGTGGCAGGAGAGGAAGAGAAACTGCACTGGGTAAGAGGAATTCACCAGGCCGCTTAGTAGCCAATATGGGGGAGAAGAAACAGAAGTACAGCAAGTCAGGTCACAGGAATTACAGAAAGCACACATTTGAGATCAACAATGCAGCACAGATTTGAGAATCATAAAGTTAGATGAAAAATTGCTCACATACAAAATGCAGATCGAGTGAAGACCACATCTAGATTCGAAATTCAAAATGAGACTAAAAATAGCTCACATATAAAATGCAGATGGAGTGGTGACCACATCTAGATTTGAAATTCAAAATTAGACTAAAAATAGCTCACATATAGAATGCAGATTGAAAAGTCAGAGCATCACAAAACAGGGATACAAGGAGGAAACAGGCATGAGTAAATGGATGCACGTATAATTGAAAAAGCAAAGGCAAACAGGTAGGAGTTCAATGGACTCAAATTCGACAAAAAGAAGTCTCGGTGGGATTAGGTAGGCAGGCAAAGTAGGGAGTTGGCAGTCGGTGTCTTAGGCAGGAGTGCGCTAATGTGAGCCAGGAACAGGCAGGAGGCAGACAGTCCACAGAATGCTGCAAGAGCACAGAGTGATACAAGTTCCACAAACTCAGAGTTGAAAGTTAGTATGAGGATGCTAGAGGGCTGGTAGTGTAGCTGCAGGATCAAAAGAGGTCCCATGGGTATGCATACAAGGGGGGGAGGGTGAGTGGGTAGCAGACTGGCAAGTGCATTGAGAAAACAAGTGGGTGCAGTGAGAAAGCACTGCTGGACAGTGCTTACCTGCTGGATTTGAAAACTTGTGCAGCTTGCTCACAGGGGTGGGGGGGACAATGTGATGCAGCCATGTGGCACGGCCGGACAGTTTTGAGGGGCCGGTTCAGCCTGCCAGCTCCCTGATTGGCTTTCAGGCAGTCAGGGATGTCCAATCACAGCTGAGGCAAAGTGGGCTGGCGAGGCACTTTTTTGTGGAACATGGCGTCAGCCATGTTGAAGATGTTATGGCAACAGAAGATACAACAGCCCCAATGGGCTGCTATGATGTTAATGCAGCAATAAGAAATAAAGGGGGCACAGCCCAAACCAAAATTGCCAATGAGACCCACGGGGTAATTTAGAGGTTGACTGGAGCAAAAGTCGTCATGGCACAAAGGAGCACCATTAATTCTGACGAAGCCCAGCTGGGCTTACCTGCGTTGCGGCAATCGTGGCTGAAAGATATGCCTTGTGGTCACTTGGAGGCTTGATTGCTGCAGGCTGCGATGGTGTTGGTGAGAAGTGAAGCAGGGAGCTGTCAAGACAGGGGCCTTAGTGGTGGGCCATTGTCGGGGGCTGGCTCAGCCTGCCGGCTCCCTGATTGGCCTTAAGGCAGTAAGGGATGAGCAATCACAACTGAGGCAAGGCGGGTTGGTGAGGGACTACTTTGTGGAACATGGCATCGGCCATGTTGCAGATGTTATGGCCACACGCGATACAACAGCCCCACCGGTCTGATGTGATGTTAATGCAGCAATAAGAAATAAAGGGGGCACGGCCCAAACAAAGGTTGCTGATGAGAACCACAGTGAAATTTAGAGGTTGGTTGGAGCAAATGTCATCGTGGCACAAAGGAGCACAATTAATTCTTCCATGGCACTCTTCAAAAGTAGGGCTTGCAGCTCTTCCAGGAGCTCCTGTTTCTGGTTGCGGAGGCGGGGGTGGTCTGCCTGTTGGACTTTTAAAAAAAGGCAGAAAGTAAGGTTAACTCCCCCCATTGGGGTCAGTGCTCACCTATCCATCCTCCAACTGGAGTAACATGGAGGGAGAAATCAAAGCAGCTTTGAGGGCTGAGCCGCGCCGGCCGCTGCTGCCGCCATCTGCTGGCCTCTGGAGGACCTCTTGCCCCTTCCAGAGCATGTGAAACACCTCTGCTGTTGGACAGCTAGAGACTTGGTGGCAAACTTTATGTCCTTAAACTTCTCAATGTACTCATTGACTTTAGGGCCGGACAGATTCCCGCTATCAACGGCGAGGTCCAGTAACCTGTTCTGGACATTCGGCGAGAATCCTATCGTGCGCAGATACGCTTGTCTCCCCAAGACAGTCGCCGACCCCAAAGACCTTCTGACGCCATCTGCGATGTCCAGGCCCATCTGCAAAGACTGCAGTGTCACCTCCTGACCATCATCCACAGCCCTCCAGGATCTCCTCTTCGGAAATGTACTGAGATGGATCCCCGGCAGCCCACCACAAGCCAAATGTGTACTTGGCAAAAGCACACAACGTGTTATCTGCTTTAAGGGCCATACTGCCCGACTTGAACACCTTCTTGGCTAGGGTGTCAACTTTCTTTCCTACCCTATCCGTAGGGAGTTTAAACTTGGGTGTGGCTGGCCAGGTGTTAACAGTAGTCCCTTGTACCACTAACCACTCTGGCATTGGATGAGTGGAGAGCTAAAGTGGGTCTTCCCTTGCCGGCCTATATTTATTTTTGAATTCGAAATTCACAGGTGGAGCAGTGCACAGCCTCTACCATAAGGTGATAGGGTCGGCTTTAACCACATTAAAGGGCATGGCCTTCTCCATGAAGTGTCCCTTCTCCAGAATGTCTGTAAGGTCTGGCTGGGGCCCTCCATCCTAGAGTATCCAGCACCTTATACACTGTGGCACAGCATTTTGCATTTGAATGCCCATAAGGGTGAGCCTGCTGTGTCTCCAAATTGGGAGAGGTGTCCAGGCCACTGGCATAATGGAGGCCCTCAGCCAAGGTGACTAAATCCAACTGGTAAGCAAAACAACCTCTGTCTCCAGAGCCTGCATAAGCAGGATCAAAGCCCAACAACATCTGCCATCAGTGTCATCGAAATTTGTCGCCATCATGTTGAATAACTTGGTTCTTGACTGCGGGACGAACGAACAGTGCTAATATCGACGGTCCCGTGCCACCTGGTGACAAAAGACGCTTCAATGCCAGGGGCGTACTGGCAACAATTAGTGCTGGGGTGCCCTGGCAACAATCATCACTGAGCCTGAGGGATTCTACAAAAGAGGTCGTCAGCTTGGGGCTGGGTTTAACGGGCACCACTGGAGCTACCAAAGCCTGCTGCTTCGAGGGATCACCAGTACCCGCAGTCGCTTTCTGAAACATGTTGAGCATCTGCTCTTTGAAAGCCTCCCACTCGGCATTCGATGTAGGCCCCGCCAACGACTTACCGGGTTCATCCGATGAGTCGGATCCCTGCCTGCGTTGATAACACCTTTTATTTTTTTAGTAGGAAGAGGATCAGAATGGCTCAGAGAGTGTGACTTCCTTTTTGAATTTTTTTCAATATCTTTCCTCCTTTGCAAGAGTAGGCTCCTCAGCAGAGGCATTGCTAGGGGGTGCTAAGGGGGCAATAGACCCTGGTCTTTTGGTTGTAGCGCCGGATAGAATCTCAGGAGCTACAACCAAAAGGCTAGCTAGCCCCCAGTCCAGACAGTTCCGACATTAGCGTAGCCCCGGGTCTTTTCCAGACCTAGCAACACCCCTGCCCCTCAGTATGGGGCCCGATGACCGGACGGTCAAGCTGGCCGGTGAATTAGATGGGGGCCGGCCTACCGCGAGTTTTGCAGCCCTCTCCTGCAGTGATTTCGGGTGAATTTTTCTACAAGAACCACAGTCCTGCGGGACATGATCGACACTGAGACACCACACTCAGACGCTGTGTGGGTCAGTGATGAACATTTTGGAACTGCACTCCTTGCAGTGCTTGAAGTCTGACACCGTGGGAGTGGACATAGTGTCAAAATCGCATCGAGCAAAACGACAAATTCGTCGGTTGAAAATTCTCGTGGGAGAGTTGTTCTGTAAGCAGTGTGCTGAGCACATGGAGAAAAAAAACAGAGGTACGGAGGCCTAGTGATGCAGTATACGTACAACGACCGATGTCACATTTGGAGTTGATGACTACCGCATTAAGTCAAGAGGGATCGATGGCCGAGTCGAAGTGCACTACACACCCTGTCGAAAAGCTTTCCAAGCAGCTGACGCTGGAAGGGATATCTATCTGATGAGGAATCTGCGGGAGAAAGGCAATCCATTGAAATCTTCCTACCCCATGCGTCCAGTCTCTTGCTCACCCTGCCAGAGGGCAAAGACAGGAGAGAGGTGGATTTAAGGTTCGTGTGTTTGCCTGAACCACCAAACCGCCCAGGAAAGCATAGACAGAAACATGGGTCTGAGGGTGCCTGTCTGTGTTGATTTGCCAGGTCGCGTCCATTGTGAGTAATAAAGCTGTTTTGATCCAAAGTCTAGCACTAGCCCTTCTACTGCCTGATTGAAAAGAAATAGCATCTTCTTTTAGGACCCATGTCCAGGATGTCAGTAAACTTGTATTGCACCTTTGGACGTAACAGGGCCGACAGCACTAAGGTGTCAACCACCTTCGCCATCACACACTGGAAAGCAGCATGAGGCAGCAGGAAGCATGTCCACCTCTGGTGAGGTATTCAGGCCATTTGCCTCTTGCAAGTCAGCTATAAGGTTCACTAAATCCTGTTCTTCTCCATAAAACTCTTCTGGCAAGTTCCTTACTTCCCTAGGGTGGAGGGGCTCTGAAAGGGACTGAGTCATCCTCCTCATCATAAATGTCCTCCAAATGTGACATGTATGCTCTTCTGAGGAGCAGGAGAAAGGCCTTCGCGATTCTGGGGTCACCGGCAGCACACAGCTCCATCAGCACCGCAAAAGAGGGACCCGAGGTAAGAGGACTGACATCTAGAGATGGAACGTTGTGACCCTTAGATGTGACCTTGTTGTATCTGCTTGCGGATTCCCTGTTGGCTCATCCGATCATGGTGAGATCCGTTGGCTTGGCTGAAGACAAAGCCATTGGCACCAGAGCCATCAGCACTGATGCCACAAGCGCTAGGAGTTTGACAAAGATGCCTAGCATCTTCAATCTGAACACCTCCCATGTGGTGATTCCTTTTCTCACGGGTCTGCTTATCACATCTCTTGTGGAGAAAGGTAGAGAGTTATACCTATCATTCACAAAGTACCTTGGGTGCATCGATTGACACAGCATGCAATCCTGCGTGTCGTAGCTCTCACTGAGACAGTAAAGGCAAATGTGGTGCAGATATGACCTCCTTGTCCAGGAGGAGCTCGACTTTCTCTACGTCACTGAGATTTGGCTTAGAGAGACATCTGGCCCTGCCATTGTCCAGGCTCTCCCGGACGGGTATGCCATGGCACATGCTGACCGCACCGCTCCCACTCTCGGGGGGTGGGGGGTCACCCTGATCTATAAAAGCACCTACGGAACCACTAGTTTAGTCCCTAAGCACTCACTGAAAATGGAATGTATTCTCACCCGTACCTGCATTTCTCCTACCCACAGTTTTACAGCACTACTAGTATATCGCCCCCCTGGTAATGATACCACTTTTTATACCGACTTTCCTGCATTCGTGCTGGAGCTACTTGTACAATATCCTAACCTCGTTACGCTGGGTCACTTCAATCTGCCCACAAATCCGGTGTCCACAAAATCTGTCACAAAGTTCCTAGCGCTTATGGCGGACTTAGGTCTCCCCCAGGGGGTTATGACCTCCACCCATAAAGGCAGCAATATACTGGATTTTATTTTCTCTGCAGCCATGTCCCTTAATATAGCTAACCCAGTTCCTTTACTTTATGGTCCCTTTCTTCACTGTCACAAAAAGTCCTCCCTCTGTGCCCAAAACAGCTGGACCAGAGTAAAAAAGAAAAACTGTCTTGCTCACTACAAAATCAGTGCAACAGTAACGAAATCTGTACCTTATCCACACTGAAAGGTGCCTTCCTTACTACTGCCAACTCCTTGACCCCACTTAAACTTTGTAAACAGCGAAGCCATCCCCCAGAACCATGGTTTTCCCAAGACCTAAAGGCAAGCAAACTCCGCTGCAGACACGCAGAAAGGAAATGGCGCCAAAACGAACTGCCAGAATGCAAGTCACTCTATCATAATATGCATGCCTTATATCATAGCGATATAATAAATGCCAAACGTATCTACTTTGGTCAGTCGGTCGAGAAGGCCAAAAACAAACCTAAGGCCCTCTTTAATCTTGTCCAATCTTTATCCACCCCCAAAGCTGGACACAATACCACCCCTCCCTCCCAAGAGCTATGCAATGCCATCTCCACTTTCTTTGTGGAAAAAATTGCCACCATCCGCAACACTATTAAAGCCGACTCTCACTCCACTCTGAAGCCCCTAGTGGTGACCACACCTCCTCCCACTACAAGTTCTTGGTCCACCTTCCCCCACTTCTCTAAAATTAAAGTCTGCCTCGCCGGATGATGCTATACTTCTGGCCCTTCTGCAAGAGTCCTCACCGGACATAATCAACTCCATCACCTCGGCTGTCAACATCTCCTTTGTGACAGGGGTGATACCCAATTCTCTTAAACACACTCTGATCATCCCTTTGTTAAAAAAGCCATCACTTGACCCCAAGGTGCTGGCCAACTACCGTCCGATCTCTCTCCTCCCCTTCCTGATGAAAGTTCTGGAGGCGCTGGTCCCCCCCCTTCTTTCTGCCTTTCTGGAGTTCCCCACTTCCTTGATACTTTTCAATCTGGTTTTCGACCTGGCAGAGAACCTAAGTCAGTACTTAATTCTGTCATGGACGACCTGCAGTGCCTGGCCAATCAGGGCGGCGTTGGGGCGGTCCTGTTATTAGATCTGCCGGCCGCCTTCGACACCGTTGATCATGCCCTTCTCATCTCCCGGCTCTCGGAGGCAGGGATTGATGGCCTTGTGCTAAAATGGTTCACTGGGTTCCTGGCAGACCGATCTAAGTCTGTGTCCCTCGCTCCCTTCCGTTCAGCCCCGGTTCATCTATTCTGCTGCATCCCTCAGGGATCGGCCCTGTCCCCCATTTTGTTTAATATCTATATACGATACCTCCTGCTCCTTATTGCCTCTCATGGGTTCCGCTTTTACTCCTACGCAGATGACACCCAGATTTTTGTTTGTCTCGATCTAACCAAAACCGAAACAGCTTTTCGCCTCAGGAGTTGCCTCGAGGATTTAGGCATTTGGATGTCACAGAACTGGCTGAAACTGAACGCCAGCAAGACCGAGGTTCTTGTGGTAGGCACACCCAATCCTCAATCCTTCTGGACCACTGATTGTTGGCCCTCCTCCCTGGGTCTCCTTCCTATTCCGGTACCTTCAGTACGCAATCTTGGTGTGCGGGTCTCAGCCGCCCTGACTATGGACGAACAGGTCAGCGCGGTATGTAAATCCGGTCACTTCAAGCTTAGGTTCCTTCATAAGGTCCTTCCGTTTTTACCCGGTCAGCAACCAGGCTCCCGTGGTTGCTGCCCTGGTGCTGAGCATGATGGATTACTGTAACTCGCTCTTTTTAGCTCAACCTGCCTACCTGATAGGACGGCTTCAGCTCTTGCAGAACACTGCGGCACGCTCCATTCTCCATCCCCCCCTTGGTGCCCACATGACCCCTTTACTGTGCCAGTTGAACTGTTTGCCAGTTGCTCAGCGTATTCTGTTTAAATCAATGTGCATGGTGCACAGGGCCTTTTATGGCACTGGAGCTGAATATTTGCAGGCCAAGTTTACTCGTTACCTACCTATTTGCGCCCTCCGCTCCCAAGGGTCTTGCCGTCTATTGGTACCTCGGTTCAGATTGGCTCACAAAGGAAGGCGTGCGTTCTCGGTGACTGCGCCCAAGGAATGGAATAATCTGCCTCTTTCCTTGCGCGAGACCTCTGACCATCTCAGAACCTGACGATATTACTGTTTTAACTTCGTTTCTGTTGGCTTTCCTGCTCCTTTCTCTCTCTCAGCACCATGTTAACTTCGGGTGAGCGTGCGCTTTATCATAAATATTTTCAAGTGCGGCTGGAAAATTCCATAGCACCTCAAATAGGAACAGTGCGTTATAATAACATTCCTCCATACTGCCCAGGAATTGTGCATCCACGCAAACTCTGATGAAAAACAAGAAAAAGCCAAAAATATTCTAAGGTGAAAGAGCAAATCGGGCAAATAAAGTGGAAAGGAACAGAATCGAACACGTTTTAAAACATGTGTTTAGTCATCCGTCTAGATATCTTATCAGAGAAGTAAAGTGTTGTCAAAACTGGGAAACACATGCACTTCTGGCTTTACCCCAACAGACCCTGCTTGAGTTCCAACCTGTAAGGGTTTTGTCCAGCAACTCCTAGACCATTGGCGATGCTTCTCCTTCCAGGTGTATAGCAGAGTGACATGGTCACCAAGGAAGAGCCCATTCACAAAGGAGTAGGGATTTTAATCCCTCCTTGTTTGTTGATGTTACACATAAATGTGGACCAATACTTATTTGACATAAACACGAGAGCTGCAGTTTGTGCAAAGTTCCTGAGACCAAAGACTTTCATGGACAACTCTCCTTTGTATTCACTGAGGCAATGCAAGCATCCGGCATGGGTCTGAGTGGAGGGGTGTATTCACTGAGGCTATGGAAGAACTGGCATGGGTGTGAGTGGAGGGGTGTATTCACTGAGGCTATGGGAGAATCCAGAATGGGTGTTGCACACAGACGTTGTGCCAGGCACGATAATGTCCATAGACATTGAGGCAGTTCAAGTATCAAGCAAACGTATTGTGGTCATAAGACTGGACGCGCATGGGTGCGAGTGGAGAACTGTGTTATGCATAGACCCAAACATAATGCTACGAGATATAACAGACAAGGAATTATTCGCTGATGGTGAAAATGATGGAGAAATAATAATGGAAATAAGCATACCGTGTGATATTATGATCCAGTACAGAGAGGTACACAACCCACTCATGGCTAGCATTAATGCCCCACTGACTATATTTGAGGAAGACATGCCAAAGGTAGCACCTGCAATTTGGACCACAGGGCCCCACAATGTAGGGTTACTGCATGAGGTGACACCAATAAAAATAAAACTCAAGCCAGGTGCAATACTGCCTAGGGTAAAGCAATATCTCATATCAAGGGAAGCAGAGGAGGGAATTAGGGAAACCATAAATGCACTCCTAAAACAAGGCATCATAGTGCCATCAAACTCCCCATGTAATACAGTGATTTTCCTGATCAAAAAAGCAAAAGGAGGGGCGTGGAGGATGATCCAGGATCTCCACCCACTCAATGACGTAATTCAAAAAGAGTTCCCATTAGTGCCTAACCCGGCATCAATATTGTGCAGCGTACTAAAATAATCAACATGTTTCACTGTAATTGACTTGAAGAATGCTTTCTTCTCCATACCCCTTGACCCAGGATCCCAATACCTGACAGCGTTTACATTAGGGAACAACAGGTATGAACATCGCAGACTCCCACAAGGGTATTGCGAAAGCCCCAGCATTTTTAACAGGGTGTTACGTGAGGACATTGGAAACATAGATGTAGAGAGTACCATCATCCAATACGTAGACGATTTACTCATCTGCAGCCATACAGAAGAAAAGTGCAGAGAAGACTCGATAACACTACTGAATGTGCTAGCTACCAAGGGGTACAAGGTGGACAAAGGAAAATTGCAATACTGCCTCGCCGAGGTTTTATACCTCGGGCAGCTAATATCAAAAGATGGGAAGCGAATACTCCCCGACAGAGCAGCTGCTCTACGCAAAATAATAATCCCAAAAACTGTGAAAGACATGCAAAAGTTTCTTGGCATTTGTAACTATTGTCGAGCATGGATCCTTGATTATGCGGCATACACACGCCCCTTACTACAAGCGTTAAAAGAGGCACAGAAAAATAGAGCAGCAATAAAGTGGATGCAGGAAATGATAACACAGTATTTGAAACTAAAAGACCTAATTGCTGATGCCCCAGTCCTCGCGAACCCAGATAATGAGAGGGAATTTTTCTTGTTTTCACACTGTAATGGAACACTGATTGTCAGGAATTTGGTTTGGGGTAGAGGACGGTACTTCTTATGTCCCAAGAGGCGATAAACTACATTTCCCAGTAGGCTTTGGGATGAGGCTAGTTTCCAGTTTGCGCGGCACGCCAGCTGGTCATTAGTAATACTGTTTAAAACTCGCCGCCGCCCGTGCCTCGGTGCAGGTAACTACAGATTATCAGCACGGGCGGCGACAGCTGAGGACGCGAGGGCATGCAGGAGCGTTTGGACGCCGAAGGACTTTTGGAGCTTCACCCCGGGCCGCGACGGTGATTTGCAACCTTTCTAAGCAGGAGAAGAAACAGTCGCAGTGCCACGGCAGTGAAATGGCTTCCTTCAGATTGTTGGCCATCGAACTTCAGGGTCTGGATGTCCTCGTGAGGCATCCGGACCATCAGTTAAGTTTACCACTGCATTGCTCATGTTTTGGTGTTACAGCATGATTTATTCTGCTTGTTTATTTATGATACGAACCATGCTGACAGGTTACCACCCCATAGATCCTATGATTGCGTAATTGATTTGGAACCAGGGGCTAAGTTAGCTTGTAGTAGAATCTACGCTTTGACTGAAACAGAAAACCAGCATTTACGAGAATATCTGGATGATACGTTAAGTAAGGGATTTATTAGGCATTCTACCTCACCTGTTTCGTCACCCTTATTCTCTGTTCCAAAGAAAGAGGGAACTCTTAGGACATGTATTGATGATAGAGCGTTGAATAAGGTGACAGTGAAAAACAGGTAACCCTTGCCTTTTATTTCAGTGTTATTGGACCAAGTGAAAACAGCAGTGGTTTACACCAAATTAGATTTGAGAGGGGCCTACCATTTGATCCGCGTTAAAGATGGGGATGAGTGGAAGACAGCCTTCAGGACTAAGTTTGTTTATTTGAATACCTTGTTATGCCTTCTGGTTTATGCAACGCTCCTGCAGCATTTCAATATTTTATGCAGGAGGTATTGAGTGAGTTTCTAGATATGTTTGTCATAGTATATATTGATGACATTTCGATCTATTCATCTTCTGAAGAACAACACATAGGTCATGTTAGAGCAGTGTTGAAGAAATTACAAGACTATTAGTTGTATGTAAAACTAGAAAAATGTGCCTTTCATACCACTCAAGTGGAATTCCTTGGTTTTATTTTGACTCCCTCTGGTATTGTGATGGACAAAAAGAAAGTGCAAGCAGTTACTGAGTGGCCAGCGCCTCAATGCATAAAGGATATTCAGTCCTTTTTGGGTTTTGCAAATTTTTATAGGTGATTTATTTCAAATTTTTTGCAAATTGTTACCCCCATTACCAAATTATTAAAGAAGGCCACTAAATTTTGTTGGAACTCTGAGGCAGAAGAAGCTTTTCAAGAGTTAAAGAAAGCATTCACGTCAGCTCTGGTACTGAGACACCCTAATACAGAGAAACCTTTCCAAATGGAAACGGATGCTTCCAATGTGGCTGTTGGAGCAGTATTGTCTCAGAAGGATGAAGAAGGAGTGTGGCATCCGGTAGCTTTCTACTCTCGTAAGCTTACTAACTGTGAAAAAATGATTCAATTACCGATAAAGAGTTATTGGCAATTAGAGCAGCATTTTTGGAGTGGCGACATTATTTGCTGGGGGCCAACCATCAGGTTACAGTGGTCACTGATAATAAGAATTCGCAGTATTTCAAGACAGCTCATACATTGAGTCCCAGGCAGTTACGGTGGTCACAATACTTTAATGAGTTTAATTTTGTGGTCACTTATAGACCAGGGAGAAAAAATGGTAAGGCAGAGGCTTTATCTAGGCAGCAAAATAAGGAAAGCAGTGTAACCGAAGTGAAGACTATCATTCCTGCGGAAAAGGTTGTAGGAGCAGTAATGACTCAATTACTGAGACAAGTAAAACAAGAAATTAAAGGAAAGGTCCAATTGAATTGGGGAAAAATCCTGCAGAAACATTCCACAATGGGCTTCCTTATTATGCAGGGAAATTGTTTTTACCGACGCTCGCCTTGCAAAGGAAGGCGATGCATTTGTGTCATAATTCACCTTTAGCAGGACATTCAGGAAGCAAAAAGACCCAAGGGTTGTTGGAGACAAGATTCTATGAAGTACATTCAAGAGTGTGAAACATATGTACGCAGTAAGTCAGACCATAAAAAAAAGGCAGGGTTACTCAAGCCACTACCCACCCCGGAGAAGTTTTGGACACATATATCCATGGATTTCATTACTGATTTGCCTCCAGATGATCAGTATGACACAATCTGGGTGGTGGTGGATTATCTCTCTAAACAAGCCCATTTCATACCTTGTAAAGGAATCCCAGGAGCAGGGAGATTGGCGGAATTGTTCTTGCAACATGTGGTCAGATTACATGGACTACCTCATAGTATTGTATCTGATAGAGGCCCTCAATTTACTTCCAAATTTTGGCATGCTTTTTGTAAAATGTTAGGCATGGAGTGTGCGTTGTCCACCAGTTATCACCCACAGATGGATGGACAAACAGAGAGAGTCAATCAGACGCTGGAACAATATTTACAGTGTTATTTAAGTGAGGGTTGTGAATCTTGGGTACAGTCTTTGTGGTTGGCTGAGTTTACTTATAATAACACTGAACACGCTTCATTGGGTATGTCTCCAAATGTGTGTTTGTATGGTCACACACAAAATATGTTACCAGAACATCTACCTGATATGGAGAATATTCCTATGCTACAAAATAGAAAAGAGGTACCACTACACCTCAGACAGAAAGCACGAGCCAATTTAGACCAGGCTAAGGAACAATATAAAAAATATGCAGATCGAAATAGGAGAGTTGCTCCTCAGTATAAAGTGGGGGATAAGGTCTGGCTCTCAACACACAATTTGCCTTTAAAGGGACCCTGTAAATTTGCCCCGAGGTTTATTGGACCCTATGAAATTGTGAAATGTATATCTACGGGGGCATGCAAATTAAAGTTGCCTAATACGTTAAAGATACATCCAGTGTTCCATGTGTCTTTGCTTAAACCCGCAGCTCCGGGAACGCGAGTACAGAGACCTCCAGAAATTATTAAGGATGGACAGGCAGAATATGAAGTAAAGAAGATACTGGACTCAAGATGGAGACAGAATCGTTTATGGTATCTCATCCAGTGGGTAGGATATGGACCCGAGGATTGTTCATGGGAACCGGCTAGTGTGGTTCATGCACCCAGATTGGTGCGACAATTTCATCTGCAACATCCAGAGAAGGAAAAACCTGGAAGGGGCCCTGAGAGAGGAGGTACTGTCAGGAATCTGAGGAAAGCTTCAGGTCGACACTTCTTGCTTTGCAAGAGGCGATAAACTACATTTCCCATGAGGCGTGGGGAGAGGTGTAGTTCTCCTATCGCACACTACAAAAGCTGCTCATTAGCAGCAACGGTTAAAACTCGCCGCCGCCCGTGCCTCTGTGCAGGTAATTAATGATTTTCCGCACGGGCGACGGCAGCTTAGGAGCAGGCAAGCAGAAATTCTGAGACGCCGAAGGACTCTTGGAGTTTCCCCGGGCCGCGACGGTGACGAACAGCTGAATAACCACGGGCCGCGGCGGTGAAGTGGGCTCCCATAAGCTTCGGGCATCGCTCTTCAGGGTCCGGATGTCCTTGTGAGGCATCCGGACCATCAGTTAAGTGTTTTCATATTCTGGAGTTGCTATATGCTTACTTGTTTATTAATTGACTACTTCAACGCTGTAGTGGGTGTGTGAGGTAACACGCCCTAAGATACATGCCATGCATTAGACACGCCATGTGGAGAAACATGCTATAAAACTCTGAACGGATAAAACTGGGCACTGGGAAGGATATAGAGACTATGTAAAGAACACGCATGGGTCCACACCATACAAGGGCATGTCCGTGTGTGTCTTTTTTCCTAAATCATTGTTTGTTGCTTCATTGTGCCCAACGGGCCATTTGTCTCGTGTCTTCATAAAAAGGGACACCCTTTTGTTTGTGCCATTTAGCTTGTAAGCAAATCTATGTGTGTTCAAGAAATGACTGTCCAAGTCCTACATTATGTTCAATCCATATGTTATGTTCAAAGTCTATGTTCTAGGTTATCCGCTTGTATTCTATGAGGTGCAAAGTGGAGCTCTTATGATTCGTATGTAACAAGTTCATTACAGGTATAGGAGGTCAGGTTAGGCGTTCGGGAAATAGAGGTTCAGGTTCAGGAATATCGCTGTATTGTATGTATTTGCTTGTGTATGTTCCCCTCCTTTCCTTTGTCACTCCATCCCCTTTTCCCTAACTCCATCTTTCCCCCATTGGCTGCCACGTGGCTTCCTGTGATATCAGTCTTCAGGCGCCCGTGCCAACCACGGTGGGAGGGGTCAATCTATTTGGCTTCTGTGATTCAGAAGAGTGGATTGAGACCCCTATTCCCTTATAAGCTTGACACCGCTGATGCCCGCTTTCAGGTCCATCAGAATCTCTCTTATGTCTAGATGTGGGGTCTGGTCTTCCGTTGGAATCGTTTCTGGTGCAGGGGAGCTGGGTATGCTGCTGGACGTGGGTTTATTCAGTGAGCTGGCCTCAAAATTCAATTTCTTCTGGGTCTTGTCTACTTTTCCCATGGTTGCCTGGGGGGAATGTCCGTGGAGACAAGCCAAGTTTTGTTTAATTTTTTCAGTAGCTGCATCTGGTCAGACCTCTTCGACAGTGACGCTGTGTTCTTTTTGGTGGAGCTTAGTGTGGTTTATTTAGTGGTTGATGTGGAGGTTGCTCTGTATGTAGGGCGAACGCAGCGAGCACAGGACAAGCAAGGCGCGCCGGTGCGCCCACGACAGTGCGTCTGTGACTGTGATAAATTCGGGGAGTCACGTATGTCTTTGGAAGGCACTATGGTCGAGCCTGATGATCTCTTCTGTGCCAGCCGTGCCGGCGGGCAGTGTGCACGTTGCGGGTGTGCGACGTAGCTCAGGCCGCCGGGACCCCGCGGTCAAAGGAAGTCAACCTCGGGTTTAGCTGGTGCTCAATACTCCCAGGATTGGTGCCGTTGGTGTATGTTGGGTCCTCAGTGCTTGCTTTATCTGATGGGCTCTGGGAGTGGCTCCACCGGCCGCGCATCGTGGACCAGGTCGCTGGGAGGGTGGCCTTGAGCGCGGGTCTCTCCCTCGCGCCGTGAGCGCGATCCATGTCACAGCGCCGGCGGCCACTAGCGGGACCCGCGCGGGCTCTGCCACGTCCGGGGCTCGGGCCTGATGGTTCGGGGGGCGCTCTGCCTGTTATTGTGCACCCCGAGGCAGCGAGCGTGACCCCTCCCAGAGACCTCGCAAGGGACCGCTCCCACGCCCTGGTGTCTCCCCGATAGGGTGTCACGACTCCGCGGCCGAGTGCGGAGGAGTCTCGCTCGAGGCGGGAGGAACAGGGCGGGCCCACCCAGCGGCTGCGCCGCCGAACGCTCGTACAGCAGTCCGCTCCTACCTGGGTTGCAGGTGCGATCCGCCGCCCCACCACACTCGCATCGGGCCGCTGCGGGGACGGAGACCGCCTCGTCTCTCCGGTGCAAGGTCGCACACGTCCTCCTGCCTTCTTGAGCGGCACAGGGCTCGTTCCGGCTGAATAATTCTTGCCGAGTATCCGCCTCGCTCAGCAGCGCGATCACGCAAGGGGCTCCTCCCTTGTAGTCTGTTGGCCAGCAGGCCCCGGATCCAAGGGCGAGTATCTTGGGCTGTGATCGCGTGTTTGAGACGAGGTTTGTCTCAAAATTGTCAGCAGTCCTTTGTGGATGCACACTGCTGAAGGTTAGGTTTATCCAGCCGTCACAGGAGCCACGATGTCACAGGATTTATTAGAGCCCCGCGGAGCTCACTCAGGAAGCGGCCATCTTGGGTGGCTCTCTAGCGCCCTCTCAATAAAATGTATTGTTGAAAAAAATACAGTCATGCATGGACGTGCCACCATTGCTCCTGGGTCCATCTGGGTCTTGGCTCTCTGCAGGGCGGGAACATGGATCACCAGCTGATTTGCTGATCCTCCACTTGCCTGCCACACACCGTACTACATGTTGTAAGGGGCTTTCCGTTGCAGATTTTAAGACACTGCTTTGGGGCTGAATTATTCTCCAGCATGGGATCTTTCATAGATTAAAGACACCCTGTTCAGCCAAAAATAGGCCCAAATGGCTGGCGCATGCCGTGGCCCATCTTGAGAGAGGGCCTTCATATCTACCCTTATCTGTACGATTGATTGGTTCAGACACCAACACTGGAACAAGACCGACCAGTCACGGAGACCACACAGAATTCTCTTAACATTTGTGCTTCCAAATAAGGAACAAGTTACTTACCTGTAACTGTTGTTCTCCAGCATGGGTCTGGCATGGATTCACATGCTCATGAATATATTCCCCGTCGTCAGGCCGGGAATCCTCAGTATAGAAAAAATCAGTATCAGTTTCGTTTCTGATCTGTCTTTCTCAGTAGTAACCAATCACTGGTCTCTGGGTCATACTGACCCCAGCCAATGACTGCCCTCTCCCTAAGCCCCGCCCCTGGCAGCCATCCTCAGATTTGGTAGCACGTGAAGTGGCAGTATGACCAAGTGAAGATCCGCAGAGGGGTAGGCGGGAGGGTTCGCATGTGAATCCATGCCCGACCCATGCTGGAGAACAACAGTTACAGGTAAGTAACTAGTTCCTTCTCCAGCATGGGGTCTGGCATGGATTCACATGCTCATGAATATAAGAATACATAGCAGTATACACATGCACAACCACGGGAGGTGGCAAAAGGCTCAATATCAAGCAATAAAACAACTCAACATTAAGCAACTCTTACCTCCTCACTAGGCTCACCTTAGGCGAACAGGTTGCGCAGCACTGCCTGGCCGACTCTGGACTCCTCCCTGGAATCCCGGTCGACGCAGTAGAATCTCGTGAAGGTGTGCGTCGACCTCCACGTAGCAGCCCTGCAGATGTTGAGCAGGGGCACACCAGACAGGAACGCCGTAGCAGCAGCGATCGCCCTGGTCGAATGGGCCCTCAGACGGCCTGGCAATGGTCGGATTGCCAACCGGTGACAGTGCATGATGCAGCCGGAGAGCCATCTGGAAATGGAAGTCTTCGAGAGAGCCTTCCCTTGATTCACAGGTCCAAAGTTCACAAACAGCTGTGATGTCTTCCGAAAACTCTTTGTGCGGTCCACATAGAACTTCAGCGCTCTAGCTACATCCAGCGAGTGCAAAGTCCTCTCAGCCGGCGACGAAGGCGATGGGAAGAAAACTGGCAACACCAAGGGCTCGTTGAGGTGGAAGTACGACGGCACCTTGGGCATGGAGGAGGGGTGCGTCCTCAGCACCACCATTGTGTCGTGAAAAGTCAAGTATGGAGGCTTGCAAGACAGGGCCTGGATCTCTCCCACTCGTCGTGCAGAGGTGATGGCCACGAGGAATGCTGTTTTCCACAACATGATACAATCTCGGTGGTCGTAGATTATCTATCTAAACAAGCCCATTTCGTACCTTGTAAAGGTATTCCAGGAGCGGGGAAATTGGCAGAATTGTTTTTGCAACATGTGGTCAGATTACATGGTCTCAGAGTATTGTATCCGATAGAGGTCCTCAATTTACTTCAAAATTTTGGCGTGCTTTTTGTCAAATGTTAGGAATTGATTGTGCTTTGTCCACCAGTTATCACCCACAAACGGGTGGACAAACAGAGAGAGTCAATCAGACGCTTGAACAATAGTTGCGCTGTTATTTAAATGATGGTCGTGAATCTTGGGTACACTCATTATGGTTGGCTGAGTTCACTTATTCTGCTTCTTTAATTTTGATACGAACCATGCTGAGAGTGTGTGATGCAATACGTTATATGTAAGGAGACCCACGGAGTGTGAGGAACCATGCCATGAGTCTCAGAACTGACAAACAGTGCGCTACGCTACGAATCTCAGAACTGACAAAAAGTTCGCTGGGATTATAGGAGGATATCCTCATTCTTTGGGGTCCACACAGCAAGAGGGCATGTGTTTTGTGTAATTGCTGCAAACCCTTGTTTGTAGCTTCATTGTGCCCATTGGGCCATGAGTCTTGGTATCTTCATGAAAGGGACATACCTTTTTTTGTGCCATTTTGCTTGTATGCAAACCTCGGTGTTTCAAGAGTTATGTGTCCCAGGCTGTTTCAGTCTTATGTTATGTTCAAAGTTCTAACCTTATGTTTTGGGTATGTAGCAGGTTCATTGCATGTCTAGGAGGTTAGGCTAAGTGTTCAGGATTTACAGGTACAGGTATATGAGTATTGAGTATATTGTTATGTACTTGCTTGTTTATGTTTTCCCTTCCTATCCTTTGTCACTCCATCCCCTTTCCCTAACTCCGTCTTCCCCCTCCTGTGATATTAATGTCAGGCGCCTGTGCCAACCACAGTGGGAGGGTCGATCTATTCGGCTTCTGGGGTTCGGGAGAGGGGGTCGAGTCCCCTATTCCTTTATAAGTTTGACACTGATGACGGCAGTACTGACACAAAAAACATCTTTAGGTCACAAACCATTGGCGTATTACAGTGGGACACTAGACCCAGTAATGCAAGGCCATTTCGCGTTGCGCACAGGCTCTCGCAGCTGCGGCCTTCGCGATTGAAAAGAGCGGCACCATTGTCATGGGATGTTCAGTAACACTATATGCGGAGCATTCCCTATTCGCCATCCTTGAGCGATCAAAATCAACACTAACGACACAAAGAGCAACAGCATATGAAGTAATAATTTCAAGCCCCAATGTACACGTTGTGAGGTGCAAGACAGTGAACCCAGCAACATTTATTACAGAACCATGCACAACAGAGGACATACAGGAACACAATTGTGCCACATATGAGGGGGAAGGTGATGACATCCCGAAAGCAAGTGAGAATGCCCTACAGGAGGGAGAAATATATTTCATAGATGGGTCAGCATCAATAAACCCCGAAACAGGGGAAAAACACGTCGGAATGGCGGTAGTGCGCATGGAGGAAGATAACTATGAGACGATTGTGCGAAAGCGCCTCCCATCCCATTACTCAGCACAGGCAGCCAAACTAACCGCCCTGATCGAAGCACTGCACACAGCCAAGGGCTGTGCGGTGACAATATACTCAGACTCAGCATATGCAACTACCACAGTGCACTCAGGGTTGTCACGGTGGCATAGACGGGAATTCAGGAGGGCAGACGATTCTCCAGTACAGCATGCAACATTGTTGAATGAGTTAATAGATGCATTAGCAGTACCATCGGTAGTGACAGTGGTGAAATGCCAAGCCCATACCAACAACACAGATGCAATCTCATTGGGAAACGCAGCCACCGACGCAGCAGCGAAGGAGGCCTCATATTTCAATGTAACACCAACACTCGAATGCACTGTAAAAGCAACAACCACAGACCCACTAGAAGAAGCCTACAATAATACCCCAATAGCGCAGATAATAGAATTACAAAGAAGAGCACCACAGGAGAAGCAAGAACTGTGGAGCAAACGGGGATGTAAACAATCAGCCACAGATCTCATTTGGAGACAGGAGACAACAGGAAAGGTTGTAATGCCCATAGAGTTACTAGAAATAGCATTCCAACAGCTGCATTTCCCCGGCCATGTAGCAAAGCAACACACTGCCACAGACATCCAGGAACACTGGTTCCTCCCCAATTTGCAAGAGCACCTGTCGAAATTCATTGTAGAATGCATAACATGCCAAACATATAATTCACGAATGACATTGAGAACACTGCGCGGTACCCTGCCCCGACCAACAGGACCATTTAGAGAGCTCCATATAGACTGTGCTGATATGGGAGAGCGGTGTAATGGAGCAAGATATTTGATTGTGGTGGTGTGCCCCTTTTCAAGATGGGTGGAAGAGGGCCCATGTCCCCACCCAGACGCGAAGTGTGCGGCCAAGTTCCTTGTTCGGGAAGTGTTCTCCCGATGGGGAATATGCGATGTGATAAGATCAGACAACGGTACGCACTTCGTGAATGACCACTTTAAGGAAGTGACATCACTCTTGGGGGTAAAACACAAACTGTGCTCAATTTATCATCCGATGGCAAATGGCATGGTAGAAAAGATCAACGGATTACTGAAGAGTAAGTTATCTAAGTTGTGTAACACACTGAAGAAGAACTGGGTGTATTGCTTGCCCCTAGCACTGTTCCAACTCAGGACGCAACCATGTAAAGACCACCATCTGAGCCCCCACGGAATTGTGACTAGGAGGCAAATACACACGCCAGTATCCCCGACTAGAAGTGCATCGGATGCGCACAGGGCTGCCACAGTGCTGGGGGAAGAGTTCAAGGAATATCTAACCCAGTTAACATGCGCAGTACGCAGCATAGCGAGACAAATAGCACCGCATTTAACTGAAAATGTGGCGACTGATACTACCACACCGGCCACAGACAGTTCAAGCGGGCCACCGATTCCAGGAGCACATGTGTACGTCCGCAGCTTTGTGAGGAGGTGGAATTCACCCAGGTTTCATGGCCCTTATGAGGTCATCTATAGTACACCCACTGCGGTGAAAGCTGAAAGGATTGAAGTATTGGGTGCACTTATCAGACGTGACGAGGGCACACGATAGTACAATCCCCCAGGAGGAACAAGATGGTGCCACTGGTACCACAAATGAGGTTGAAAAAGGATAACAAAATTGTCAGTAAAGAGAACATGCAGAGATAAAAGTTATGATGTGTATTTTGTTCTGCACAACGTATCTCCTACTTCCTTCTTTTCTATGTTTTACTCCTTTCCTCTTTGATTGATCGATATCCTCTCCATACACCTCAACTCTCTCTCTATCTCCCACCTTCGTTTTGATTATTGTTCCACGCTTTTCTCCATCACTGTTTTACTATCATTCTCTCCATAGCAAAAGTACATGTACAATAGAGTAAATGAACAAACATGACTAAAAATAATGAATAAACATGAAGTTGAACAAAAAATGTAAATACATGTATATATTGTGGTGACTTAAATTTATATCACCCCTCCAGGTGACAAATGGCCCAACGACCTACAATCGCGGAGAACCAATTAATGCTAGATAGTGATAGGGACGCCAGTAGGGCTAAAAGGTTCAGTAACGTTGAATATGTTTTGAAATGTGCTGCAATTTAGATGTCAGTAATGTTGTTTTTCGCAGCTTGGCATTATACCCTTTTATCTTTTGTTAATGACATGCACAGGGGAGGAAGCGGGGCTAACATGATACAAGAAGGATCACACTTGATTTGGACTGGGGTAAAGACTATATGGAAAGAGTCACATGAGGTTAACGTCAACAATACAGATGTGATGCAACCTTCAGAATACATCACTGTAGGATCAACAAGTGTGTCAGTGTTACGTTTCAATGTAAATATGAGTAATGCTTGTGGATATAACGAATATGATGGAGATTATTATTGGCCAAATGATTTAATTAACACTAGTACTCATTCACAGACAACCACACACCCTACCTCACACAACATTGCTGCTGCTGATGACGATACACATGCCATATTGAATAGCAATGATACAACCTGGGCTGGAATGTTTCCAATACATTACAAAAGGGTGAAAAACAATAACAGGAAGGGAGGAGGAGGAGAAAAAGGGGGGCAGGAGGGAAAAGATACGACAATTATCATGACCTGGAGTTTGACGAAATAGAAGATCCCCGCCACCCTGATCAATCAAATAAATGGTATTCCGACATGAGTGCCACGGCGAAGCAAGCAACAAATGAAAGCTGCTACGTCTGTTCACTCATTCCGCATGCATCACACACCGAAAATGTTAGTACCGCAGGAAGTGCCCTTGTCGGAGGCCCAATGTTTAATTCATCTGGTTTTATGCAGAATAAAGAGCATGTTCCAAGCGAACACCGCCACATTTAAAAAACTGGAAAATGAGAAAACATGAACAAGCAGACATCAAGGAGTAATTTGCCTCAAGGAACCATTTCTTGTCATCAAAGGGACGCTATATGCAGAAAATAAGTGGCACGAAGAAACTATCGAATGCAAAGCAGAAGCACTTCGAGGCCTATCCAATGACACTTTCCAATGGATAAAGGAGGTATGTGACCCCATCTGGTCGTGACATATCACAAAGCTAACATGGGTCACAGCATTGGAAAAGCCTATCAAAATACAGAAAGAGGTGCCACATGAGCTGTGTTTCCATGGGGAGGGAAGAGTGAACATTGGAGAGACAAGGAAATGTAACAAGACGGTCATAATACCTGACATGAAGAAAGGCACTGCTGCACTGATGGACATGTACTGGATTTGCGGCAAACAAACTTACCTGCACCTCCCCGCATCGTGGAAGGGAACTTGTGCTCTAGCCACCCCCAGCCCTGATGGTAATACCAGAGAGCCACATCCAAGGGTCAGCAGGGCAATCGGCTGGCATATCGGCAGCAGGGCAATCGGCTGAACCATCGACAGGGCCCCAACTAATAATAACAGAAGCTCTAGCGTATGAACTATTGTCAGAATATGAACTAAAAAAAAGATTGACACGAAGTAAAAGATCCTCCAATTACATCTCATCCGAAACATCGAAACTCCTTGCTGAGATCCCGCAGAAACACAAGCTCTTTTCATCAGCAGAGACATTCTTCGCCTAACATTTTGTTCCGGGAATGCAAGCACGAACGAACGCCAAATGGTCGCAGATAGTGCGCTGGTAGCTCATTCAACTGGCTAACGACACTGAAGAGGGGTTCAACATGATAAAAATAGAGCTCTCACATGTGACAACAGCAGTACACAATCTAGGAGAGAGAATGGGAACGGAAGGAGGAGCAGAAAAAAGCACATGGTCCGACAATTTGTTCATTTGGATACCATCATGGGTAAATGTGGCAATGAAAATACTGATCCCCATCATCGTCTTTGTGCTCCTGTTCTTTTGTGTGTGCCAACTGGGACTACGGTGTTGTGAGAAAAGCATGCCAACCTCAGCTATGATGATGGTAACAATGGCTACCAATACAATAGCTACCATGACAGATGCACAAATGCAAACAGGGGAGTACACTACACCACAATACAGGATGACAGCAATTTACAGGCAATATGGGGATATATTTGATAATTGGCATCATACAACGATAAAAGAACCAAGGGAGTTGCAATGGTACCAAGAAGTATGGGTGGATCTAGATGGGGATGGAGGAATTTACTTAATGTGTACACCAGACGAATATGCCAGAAGAGGAAATAGCTTAAGAAGTGTATGCAGAGCGTGGATGCCAATAAAAGGCAGCCCCGCGTGGGACGAGGCTGTGGCGGAAGCTGAGTACTACCGATGGGAGAATGAAAAGAATAAAAATTAGAAGTGTTTGTTACTTTAGATGTAACGAAAGGGGGGAATGTGTGGGAGCAAGGGGGCAATGGGCCCCTCTCTGCCATCACTTCTCAGTACAAAACTCGGACCAAGTGCCTCTAGTGGTGGGTACGCCACTCGCCCTTACGCGATGGTAACTTTGGGTTACCTTCGCGTAGATGGGACCACCGAGCAGATCACGGGGCATCCATTTTTTGTACCCCCTTTCGGCTCCATCTTGGTGACCAGGCCTCACCGCGATAGTACAAAATGCCTCTCTCCCTTTTCCCTGCCACAGAAGCTCGGAGCACATGGCCCCCACCCTCGTTCCCACTCCAACTGGAAAACTCTGCAGCTCCATTCTCACGCTGAAGCCAGAGCTGCTTGCAACAAATAATAAATGTAACACATCTCTTTTCCTCTGAGATCACTGTGCTGCATGTGAACCAACATGAGCCAAGCACATAGCTCGTCCATCTCCACAAAAATGTCCTTGCCCTCTTACCCTCGCCAGTTGAAACTTATTGCCATTCTAACCCTGTGTCCTTGCAAGGCATTCCTTTCATGTGCCAGACTGTCAACCATGCTATGAAGCCCACCCAACAGACCCTCAACTAAAATTAGACCCTTGCTACAGTATATCGTGCCCAATACTAACAAATGCTGCATACCTGACATTCTTGTGAAACTAACCCCACAGGTCAATGAGAGTATTATGGTGGTCAAGACCCGTAAACCTGTGACCTGTATAACCCAAATGTTATAGATGATATAGATCCTTGAGTGAATTGTACAATGACATGATACATTACTGAGGGTCTTTAGATCAACCATTATTTAGTGCATGCATTATTCAGAATGTATTTTCTTAGCTTAGATAGTGACTACCGTGTTTTACAGCGACCTGACCTTCGCCCATCTGGAGCACAGATGTCTGACGTCAATCCTCCCGCCAACCAAACAACCAACCCGAAGGAAGAGATGATGCCCACACCTAAAACACCACCCCGGCTGACCAATCCAGGTCCAACGTAGCATCATATGTTAAAAATGTCAATGTCCTATATAACTGTGTTGTAACCTTGATGTGGTCAGAGCACTCTCAGAGATCTAGATAAACTTTTCCTTGAACTCTCGCAGCCTGCTCTTTTGTGCCTTATTCCCTGTCCGGATAGTGTCTGTATTATTCATTTTCACAGTATAGTCAGGGAGGGCACAAACATGACATACTTACCAAGGAAGAGCCCATTCCCAAAGGAGTAGGGATTTTAATCCCTCCTTGTTTGTTGATGTTACACATAAATGTGGACCAATACTTATTTGACATAAACACGAGAGCTGCAGTTTGTGCAAAGTTCCTGAGACCAAAGACTTTCATGGACAACTCTCCTTTGTATTCACTGAGGCAATGGGCATGGGTCTGAGTGGAGGGGTGTGTTCACTGAGGCTATGGAAGAACTGGCATGGGTGTGAGTGGAGGGGTGTATTCACTGAGGCTATGGGAGAATCCAGAATGGGTGTAAGTGGAGGGGTGTATTCACTGAGGCTATGGAAGAATCCGGCATGAGTCTGAGTGGAGGGGTGTATTCACTGAGGCTATGGAAGAATCCGGCATGAGTCTGAGTGGAGGGGTGTATTCACTGAGGCTATGCAAGAATCCGGCATGGGTGTGAATGGAGGGGTGGCTCTGCTAATAGGCATATGTTGGATATTGCACTAAATAGCAAATAAAAGATAGAAACTACACATTTCTTTTAAAGTTAATACTCATCAAAGCAGAGCTCATAGTAACCACAGATAAACCTACCTTGACAGTCTTTTCCAAAATATCCCCTGCAGCATTTCGGCAGCCACATGACAATCGCACACTCCTTCTGACATCCGTTTATGGTCCTGAAGTGGGGGTTGTTAAACTGGCAGTTCTGACTACTTCCCTGTATGGCAGAAATGAAGGACACGGGTGTAGGTAAGGCTTAATATTGTGCAAAGTGCATGTTACATCCATAATGAACTAAGACGTTCCTAAAAAACAAAATCTCTCTCTTTTATTGTTACAACTTATCTCATCACACATGACAAATTCCACACATTGGGCCTCATCACGAGTTGGGCAGTAACGCCGGCGCTAATAGCGCTATTAGCGCCGGATCATGGGTTTGGCAGAAGGGTTATTGCCCATTCCCCATTGGGCCCATTTGGGAATTCCTCACTCCCCATTGGGCCCAATGGGGAAAATTTGCGCTATTATCGCCGGCAGATTTCCCGCCGGCTGTAATCGTGCAGAAAATCATCAATTTTGCAGCAGATTTCCCCCCAGCTCAGAGCTGGGGGGAAATCCCCCAACGCCATGATCTGGCGGACCCTTAAATGCGGCGGTAATAGTGCTACCGCTGCATTTAAGGGTTACCGCCAGACTCGTGATGAGGCCCATTGTCTCATTACAACATTGGCGGTATCACCCGAAGTATCACAGGCAAACTCATTCAATGTTACTGCATGTGGTAAGCCTGCAGTCGTGTCCTCCTGAGCCATGCAGACCCTTCATTGTACTCCTTTGGGCAAATGCAATATTATTGCATGGAGGATAGCTTATGATGTAACGCTTTTGTGGGGAGGTGGTTTGAAGGATTTTCCGCCAGCAAGATGCTAGAGGTAAATCTTCCACTTCATGGATTTACGGCGAAAGAAGGAGAGATTACTTACCGTAATGTTCTGTCTATGGATTCTTCTTATCTGCTAGATATACGATCCAGCATCCCTGCTTCAGAAAATTGTTCGACAGAGGGAATAGTGCACCATGACTCAGCCATCAATCCGTCGGCTCCGGACGTGATGTCAGGCTTTGTATATATACTCCGTCACTACGCCCCACACCTCAGTTTTCCCCTTTTTTCTCGAGCCATCACGCTGCATTGGAAAACAGAGCGATAACAACAGGCTAATAGGCCCACATAAACCTTCAAAGGAGGAAGAACTTGCGATAGACACCAAATAAGTAGCGTTAGAAAAGTTTTTATTTTTGATAACGTGTGACAGGAAGGACAGAAACTGTTCACTACGGACCATCACCAAGTCATCGTTAAAGTTCACAAAACACCATCTTTCTGAGCGGGGATGGATGGGAGGGGAGATGAGGAATCTGCAGGAGAAGAATCCATAGAAAGAACATTAATGTAAGTAATTTCTCCTTCAATGAATTGCTTTTCTCCCTCAGATTCCTTATCTGATAGACTCCCATGGCAGTAGATAAAGGAGGCGGGCAGAAAGTTATACATAAGAGATTTTGCCGCACTGTCCTGCCAAGACGTGCATCAGCTTGTCAATCATGAAGTCCTCTGCTACAACCTTACATCATCAGCATACCTCTCTGAGGAAGCTACAGCCTGGATCCAATCCTTTCTGGATAAAAGAACAATGAGAGTGTTCTCCCCTACAGCCTCAGCTGACCCAGCGCCAGTAACATGCGGAGTGCCACAAGGGTCCTGCGTCTCACCAATGCTCTATAATATATTCACTAGGCCGTTTGACGATCTTGAGCTATTGGGTGTCACCTACACTAATTATGCCGATGACATCCAAGTCCTTATGCCCATCTCCGGCAATCATGACAGCGATACTAAACTATTGAATAAAATCAACTTCATCATTCAGGCATGGGTGGCCACTCACAGCCTTTGCCTGAATGACGAGAAAACCGAGCTATTACTAACTGTTACGCTCACCTGGTCTCCACAGTGGCGCCGAACGAAGCTGGGCGGCGACTGTCTCCACCAGCATCACACGAAGCGGAGTGGTGAATGGCTGCACGTGCCCTCTGTTTTACCTTTCCGTCATGAATGAAGACTTGCCTGAAATGTTGAAATGAAATATTAACTAGCCATAAGAAGAAGGACCGTCTCCCTACACCTGTGACCTCCTTGTGCACCCCTCTGCTATGTCTCACCTTAGAGTTATGAATGGCAGACTCTCCATCCTGCGACTGTATGCAGGGGTGCGTTGCTATTCAAAGGATCTAGTTACTTCACTGATCCTGCAGGTTACTGTAGAGTCCTGAACAACTGTGACTCTGTAGGTAAGTCTTAATGCTGATAATTCTTGGTATGGTTTGCTTAGAGTTCAAGTTGCCAAAATCCTCACTACTGTGCTTGTCTCTTTGCAGATGCGTTTTTCGATGCACCCAATGAGGAGTGCCTCCTCTCCACAATGATGAGCAGAATTCCAGAGGTAAGTTTCAACTCTAGAGCGAAGTGAAAATGTCTAAAATACATTATTTGTCCCTCTGCGCAACTTACCTGCTGTTCCTTTTCTGTTCTGCAGGTGCGGTGACTCCGGAGCGGCAATCGCGTGATGGTGTCTCGAGGGATCGCAAGAGTGTGCAGCCTTCTGGTGAGTATTAGCGCTGCATAATGTTGAAATGTCTTTAATGTGGCCTTTTTCCTCTGAGCGGCTAACCTGATGTTTCTTTTCTGTTCGGCAGGTGCGGTATCTCCGGAGCAGCGATCGCGTGATGGTGTATCGATGGATCGCAAGAGTGTGCAGCCCTCGGGTGAGTATTAGCGCTGCGTAATGTTGGAATGTCTTTAATGTGGCCTTTTACTCTGCGCGGCTAACCTGATGTTTCTTTACTGTTCAGGCAGATGCAGCGTCTCTAGAGCGACTGAAGATGCAGCATCAGGTAAGAAATTAATTGCTGTCTTGTTCTTGTTTTCTCTCTCTCCTCCTTTCTTTCTCTACAGGCAATGGTTCGTGAAAATCAGGACTGGCGTGGCTGAAGACCGGGTTGACTGAAGCTAGCAGACACTGTGAGCGTTACGCTGCAGGAGTGCAGAATAACGCGAAGCGTGTTCTGTTCTCAGGGTGTGGTTTATATAGCCTCATACAAGTAGTCCCAAGTGAAGTAGTCCCTCCAACCACACCCTACACAAGTAGTCCCAGGTAGAGTAGTCCCTCCAGCATGCCTCAGACTGGGCTGAATGTGCTCCCTCTTACCCTGCAACCTGCCAACCTGCCAACCTGCCAACGGCACCAGGACAGTCCAGGAAGTCTTGAGGCAACCGTTTGCGGCCTTAAAGGTCCCCATAGGTGCCGGTACCTGGGGCAGGCTGGTCTGCTCCTGATGTCTGGGGGCAAGCACCGTGACAGCACTCCCCGCAAGGCCCCTCCCAAGGTGGTTTGCCCCGCTGGTCCAGGCTTGGTTGGATGGTTTCGATGGAACCGTTTTACTAAACTTGGCACTTGAATGTAGTCACTTGGCTCCCATGTTCTTTCTTGTGGTCCATAGCCTTTCCAGTCAATTAGAAATAATAGTTTTGATTTGACAAGTTTGGAGTCCAGAATTTCTTTAACCTCAAATTCTGGTTCACCGTCTACCAAGATTGGTTTTGGTGGTTTTGTTACCCGAGTTCCAGGTTGCACTGGTTTCAAAAGAGAGATGTGAAACACGGGATGGACTTGCATGTTCGGAGGTAACTCCAATTTTACTGCCCCTGGATTAATCATGGCCTTAATGGTGTATGGTCCTGAAAGTAAGCATCCCCCAATAAGGCAGAAAGCCCCCCCTTACTGACAGGCAATAAAGGACACACCCCAGGAGGGAATGAGACCACGACCAAGTGCGGGTGAAGTTAAAAGGTTTTTATCTAAATCAAATAGGGCATGCAAAGGACTCTGCAAACTCCGAGAGCGCTGTGTCTGACAATAGCAAAGACAGTCAGTTATATTACAAATACACGTCATGCATGAGGTAAGCTATAGGGGCCACATAGTCTTGGTGATTGGATGGCGATGTTTAGCTACTAGCTAGAATATAGGTTCGGTGCTCCATGATTGGCGGAGATCCACGTGGTGGCATCACAACGTGCTCGGGTCAGCTGGGCTCATCAGGGTGGAGCTCTTGGGCGCTGGCTGTCAATGGAGATTCACCACGGTGGTTCTAGAAACTTGCCTTTGTGGACTTTCACACCCATTCATCACACTCATCTATATCAAGTTGTTATTTAAAACTTCTAACACGTTAATCTAATACCTGGGTGGGGACACAGGAAAACAATATGCAATACGAGGTTGTTTCCATACATCATCATAAAGTTGTCAGTAGCAAGGGGTCCAGTCTCGTGGGTCCAGGTGTCTTATCAGGGGGCATGGGTCAGGCTATCTTCATCATTTTACTCTTTTTGATGCAGTAAATGATGACTCTGGAGGATGTTTGCACATGGACGGATAACTGCCTTTGTGGTCTGTTGGATTTGGGGCGAACTGTGATATCATTGGGTCAGAGGGGGTGCCTAGCTGGCACTTCAAAGGCGGTGGGATTTAGGACCAGGTAGCTCATAATTTGTTTGGCCTGGCCATGGCGGTCTCTGCCATGGGGGAGGTAAATACTTGAAGCGGGTCCAGCAGGAATGTGGGGAGGTGAGGCTGTGCTGCTCGGACACCAGCGAGCCCCTGTGGGCCTGGGCGGGAGGAGGGGGAGATGGCCTTGTAACTCTGAGCAACTCTCTATTCACGGGGCTGAACAATATACCATTGGATGGGACGCATGCTAAGGCTGGGAGCATTAGGGACATTACACATTTCTGCCGTTTGCATATGTTTACATTACTAAGTGCATGGCAAAGGAGATTTTTCAATATCACATGCAGTACAGAATGATAGACGGTCTAATACTTGCAATTCATGAGAAAGGCGAACGAATAACAAACATGAGGTAGTGTCAGGTTGGGTCATATACTAAGGAGCATGAAAGCAACATGTTAATCTAATATTTCAATTATATTACAAACTGATTTGATACCCTGGGCCTCATTACGACCCAGGCGGTAAGTTACCGCCTGGGCCGTGACTTTACCACCATGGCGTAAACTACGTTTACGCCATGGTGGTTGGCGGACTTACCGCCCCATTCCGAGTTTGGCGGGGCGGTAAGTCCCCAATCCCCATTTACCCTTCCCCATTCCCATTTTTGCCCCATAGGGCATAATGGGAGTGGGGAAGGCGTTAATTACGCCACCGTAAATTACGGTGGCGTAATTAACTCCATGGTCCCTTAGCGCCATGGATCTTAACGGCTGCAAAAAGCAGCTGTTAAGATCTCCATGGCGCTAAGGGACCTCGTACTCAGGCGGTAAGGGTCGGCGCTGTTTACGGCGCCGTAAACCCCTTACCGCCTGAGTTGTAATGAGGCCCCCTATGTAGCTTACATGCAATACGACATATTTCGTTACATCATACACATGCATTTTATATGTTGCTTTTTCAATTATCCTTTTTACAATTACAGCAAACATTGGTTGGCACAGAGTGGATATTCAAGTAGTTATACACTGGGCCTTGGAACATGAAGGCATCTTGAGGGTGTGCGGGGTCACTTCGCTTTAATATAGGTGGTTGGTATTATACATTTACCATTAATTATTACACATTCTTTAGCAACAGGAATAAGGCTGAAAGATTTGAGGGTTTAGTATGTACGGTTAACACTTCATCTGGGGAACTGGGCAGGGGGGTCAGGGACACCATATATTACTCGTGCAGGGGTTAGGCGCGGGGTCAGGGTATGTTTGAGAGGGATGGTTTTTGCTCTTTTCCAGACTCCAACTACAAGTCTGGTCACTCCTGGGCAATGATGTACTGCGGAAGGTAAATGATACAGTGTTTGTTCTGTTACTTGTTCATGTCTAGTTGCTTGTGGGAACGGGCTTTCAGAGGATCTGCCATGGGGTGGAGGCTGGGGGAAGTGCAGGCCTCTCCGTGTACGGTCAAGTATGGGCCAAGCTGCAGCTTTGTACGCCGGCTACTCTGCATGGGCCTGGATTCATCACACTTAAAATGGAGTCTTGCTTATTACAAAATGGTTTCTATGTAATGCCAGGCTACTGGTCATGCGCTTCACGTGTCGATCCGCAGCCGCTCTGCCTCCCGGGCCCAGGTGCATGGGGGGCTGCCGACGAGTCATGAGCCTCACATAGGTGGGCAATGCAGGGGAGGGAGGTCCTACAGACCTATCCTCCCATACAGTCCCAAATATCTGGGATTAAATGTGTGGGATTCTTTTATTTGTATGTGTTTTGAGGCTAGCCAGATCTCATCTCCAATCTGGTACTTTGGGGCTTCACTCCTATGTTGATCTGCGGATCTCTTTTATCTTTCCTTAGCTTGCTTTAAATGTTCCGTCGCTCCCTTGAAGGCTTGTGTAATGGTAGTGTGCAAACTTACGGCTGGCATTTCTAAATGTTAAGGTGGATCGAGCTCAGAGATTCGTGGATGCATTCCATATATTGTATAAAAAGGACTCTGCCCAGTGCTGGAGTGTAAAGTGTTGTTATAGGAATTCTCGGTTATCCATAAAATGTCCTTCCAGCTGCTTTTTGTTTGGTGTAACATGCATCTCAGGTACTGTTCCAGTGTTTGGTTGGTTCTCTCAGTTTGACCATCCGTTGGAGGATGGTGGCTGGTGGAAAGCCTTACATCAATTTGGGCTAACTGGCAACATTTTCTCCAAAACTGTGAGATAAACTGACTGCCCTGATCAGAAACTAGAACGGAGGGAAATTTGTGTATCCGGACAATCTGTTCTAGGAACTCCTTCGCCAGAATCGAAGCTGAGGGTAGACCTTTTAGCGGAATGAAGTGGGCCATTTTGGAAAACAAGTCTACAACCACTAAAATGGTGTTAAAGCCATTACAAGTGGGGAAGATCAGTGATAAAATCAAGAGACAGTGTATGCCAGGGTGCAGGTGGAACATCAAGAGGTTGTAGTAGACCCAATGGTTTCTTTTTCTGGGCTTTGTTTTGTGCTCAAATGCCACATGATAGTACAAATTGTTTGATGTCTTTATGCCATGTTGGCCACCAGAAATGTCTCTTGACCTAGGCTTCAGTTTCTGCAATTCCACAGTGACCTTCTACCAATGACTCATGGTAATTTGAGATGACCTTTTCATGAAGTTCCTTACTAGGTAAATAAAGGCACCCTTGAAAATAAGGCAAATGATCTGTGACTGAATGATATTTGCTTTTAGTCAACCAATCTTGTAAAGCATTGGTGTCGAGGAGATGCGAAATGTCCTTGTGGATATCATCCAGGATCAACGATGTAGTAATTCCCAGGGTCCTTCCCCCAGGGATTATGGCCACTGGGTCTGGACTTGAGTATGCTTTTTCCATCACTATGCGACACAGAGCACCCGCCTTTCCGTTTCGGCAACCAGGTCGGTGAGTAATCAAGAAATCGTATTCAGTAAAAAACAATGCCCATCGGAGTTGGCGAGAGGACTGGGCCTTGGCCGTCTTTAGGTATTGTAGGTTGCGATGATCTGTGATCACTGTTATGGTGTGTCTGGCTCCTAGGAGATAATTTCGCCAAGCCTTCAATGCTTCCTTAATGGCTAAAAGTTCCTTGTCTGTTACGGCGTAATTCAGTTCAGGTGCTGTGAACTTTCGTGACCAAAAGGACTCTGGGTGAAGTTGACCTGTCTCGGGATCTTTTTCAGAAAGGACTGCCCCCATTGCCAGACTGGAAGCATCAGTTTCTACCACGTACGGGAAGTCTGGGGTCTGGGGCTGAGGTGAATTTCTTTTTTAGGTATTGGAAGGCCTTTTCCGCTTCGTCTGACCACTGAAAGTGATTATTCTTTCGTAATAAGGATGTGATGGGATGCACCAATTGTGAAATGCCTGGAATGAATCGGCGATAGAAGTTTGCAAATCCAAGCATGCTCTGGACTCCCTTGACTGAAGTTGGAGAGGGCCACTTGAGGATGGCGTCTACTTTCCACGAAACCATACGAACACCACGAGGGGTCAGAACAAACCCTAGAAACTCATCCTCATTAACATGGAAGAAGCATTTTTCTAATTTAGCATACAACTTATGTTGCCGGAGTTTTTCAAGTACAGCACGGACGTGTTTCACATGGTCCTGCTCGGAAGAGGAGTACACCAGGATATGGTCAATATATACGACGACACAGACATCAATTAGCTCTCGAAGGACGTCGTTCATAAAATATTGAAACGCTGCCGGGGCGTTACAAAGCCCAAAGGGCATCACCTGATATTCAAATAGCCCATACTTGGTGCGGAAGGTGGTCTTCCATTCGTCCCCCTTTTTGACTCGTACGCGATGGTACGCCCCTTAGTTGAAATTTGAGCTTCCTTCACTTGGTCCAGCAGTTCTGGGATTAGAGGCAAGGGGTACGGGTTTTTTACAGCCACTTGGTTTAATGCGCGGTAGTCGATACAAGTTCTTAGATCTCCTTCCTTTTTAGGGATGAAGAATAAGGGTGAGGCCGCCGGGGACTTGGACGGGCGAATGAAGCCGTTAGCCAGGTATTGATGTAAATATTGGTTTAGATGAAGATTCTTGGGATCCGTGAGGGCGTAGATCCGACTGCATGGAATCTGGGCGCCAGGTATAAGATCGATCTGGCAGTCGTATGGTCTATGAGGCAGCAAAGTATTGGCTTGGACCCTTCTGGAAAACATCCTGGAAATCCTGGTATTCCTGAGGTAGAAGATTTGTCGAATTCATGACTATTGCAATTTTTTTGGTCGGGGATTCTTCTGCTCAATAACAAGTATGAGCACATTCTGAGAAGGTCAACCTCTTATCACACCAGTCTATGCAAGGATTGTGTGTTTCTAACCATGGCAATCCCAGAACTATTTGGAATTGTGGAGTCTTGATTAAGTCGAACACAATGGTTTCTCGATGCCCGTCTTGGCGCAACAGTGTCATCTCTGTCGTCGAGTGTGTTACAGGACCAGAAGAGATCTCCGTTCCGTTGACAGTGGTGACCAAATCAGTTGTTGCCTTTTCGCAAAGAGGAAGACTCATACTTGAAGCCAATTCTCGATCCGTGTAGTTACCTATGGCTCAGCTGTCGATGTAAGCTCTGACCGTATGCATACGAGACGGTTGCTGGTGACTAATGAGGATCATTGGTAAGGTTAGGTGCGAGGTCTGAGAGTCCTTCTTCTCACTCGACAAGCGGACCTCTACGCTTGTTGTGCGGGGTAGTTTTCCAGCTCTGGTTCAGCGCTGACCTTGTCGGCAGCCCCGACTGCCTTCTTGGGTGGTTTCACTGGACAGTCTCAAAGAAAATGGCCGGTTGTCCCGCAATATAAGCACAATTGTTGTTGCCTTCTCTTGTCTATTTCTGCCTTGGATAGCGGTCCCCATACTCCTCCAATTTACATGGGTTCGGACATGTAGGTGGTTTTGGGTGTGTTGTCTCTCGGACGCACAAACACCGGATTCTCCAATCTTGCTCGGTCAGCTTTCCGGTTCTGTAGTCTGTGATCCAGCTGTACCACCAAGTCAATGTATTCCGCACAGTCTCTTGGTGGGTTCACCACTTGAGCCAAAACGTCCTTTAACTCGCCTCTCAACCCACGATGAAACAACTTAGTTCTTTTGTCCTCAGGCCAACTGGTTTCCACCACCAGTCTATTGAAGGTTGCAATATATGTTAACAGATACTGGTTCCCTTGACGTAGAGACAGAAGTTCGTTATCTAAAGCTTGGACTTGGGAATGTCGGGCAAACAACTTCTCCATATTCTGCTAAAACCCCTCGAAATCTCGGAGAAGGGGATCGTCTTGATTAACTAGTGGTACAACCAGTCTGCGGCACTGCCACTGAGGTAAGAAAGTACAAAGGCCACTTTTGATTGATCGTTCGGAAAGGCTCCAGGCCTACATAGGAAATGTAGGCGGCATTGGTTCATAAAAACCGCAAACGGTTTTGGGTCTCCCGTAAAGCGTTCTGGTGGAGCCAAAGGTATAGCTCCCGGAAGGACCACCTGCACTGGGTTGCTTGACTGAGTTGGGACTGATGCCCCCATTCCAGGTAACGGTGTGTGGCCAGCCTGGGATTGGAGTAATTGTCTGGCTAGGTCATCTGTACGCTCTTTGGCCACAATCAGTTCTTTTCTTAGAGCGTTGGTTTCTTGCCAAGCTGAATGCACCTCTGCTCTGAGTTCCCCCAAAAGCTGGGCTAATTGGTCAGTCTGTGAGGTTTCCATGGCACCCAGGTAGAGGTTTGAGTGAAGGCTTCGCATTCTGTAACGCTCACCTGGTCTCCACAGGGGTGCCGAACGAAGCTGGGCGTCGACTGTCTCCACCAGCGTCACACGAAGCGGAGTGGTGAATGGCTGCACGTGCCCCCTCTGTTTTACCTTTCCGTCACAAATGAAGACTTGCCTGAAATGTTGAAACAAAATATTAACTAGCCATAAGGAGGAGGACCGGCACCCACCTCCCGTGACCACCTTGTGCACCCCTCTGCTGTGTCTCACCTTAGAGTTATGAATGGCAGACTCTCCATCCTGCGACGGTATGCGGGCAAACAACTTCTCCATATTCTGCTGAAACCCCTCGAAATCTCGGAGAAGGGGATCGTTTTGATTAACTAGTGGTACAACCAGTCTGCGGCACTGCCACTGAGGTAAGAAAGTACAAAGGCCACTTTTGATTGATCGTTCGGAAAGGCTCCAGGCCTACATAGGAAATGTAGGCGGCACTGGTTCATAAAAACCGCAAACTGTTTAGGGTCTCCCGCAAAGCGTTCTGGTGGAGCCAAAGGTATAGCTCCCGGAAGGACCACCTGCACTTGGGTTGCTTGACTGAGTTGGGACTGATGCCCCCATTCCAGATAACGGTGGGTGGCCAGCCTGGGATTGGACCAATTGTCTGACTAGGTCATCTGTACGCTCTTTGGCCACAATCAGTTCTCTTCTTAGAGCGTTGGTTTCTTGACAAGCTGAATGCACCTCTGCTCTGAGTTCCCCCAAAAGCTGGGCTAATTGGTCAGTCTCTGAGGTTTCCATGGCACCCTGGTAGAGGTTTCAGTGAAGGCTTCGCATTCTGTAACGCTCACCTGGTCTCCACAGGGGTGCCGAACGAAGCTGGGCGTCGACTGTCTCCACCAGCGTCACACGAAGCGGAGTGGTGAATGGCTGCACGTGCCCCCTCTGTTTTACCTTTCCGTCACAAATGAAGACTTGCCTGAAATGTTGAAACAAAACATTAACTAGCCATAAGGAGGAGGACCGGCACCCACCTCCCGTGACCTCCTTGTGCACCCCTCTGCTGTGTCTCACCTTAGAGTTATGAATGGCAGACTCTCCATCCTGCGACTGTATGCAGGGGTGCGTTGCTGTTCAAAGGATCTAGTTACATCACTGATCCTGCAGGTTGCTGTAGAGTCCTGAACAACTGTGACTCTGTGGATAAGTTTTAATGCCGATAATTCTTGGTATGGTTTGCTTAGAGTTCAAGTTGCCAAAATCCTCACTACTGTGCTTGTTTTTTTGCAGATGCATTTTTCGATGCACCCGATGAAGAGTGTCTCCTTTCCATAATGATGAGCAGAATTCCAGAGGTGAGTTTCAACTCTAGCGCAAAGTGACAATGTCTAAAATATGGTATTTGTCCCTCTGCGCGACTAACCTGCTGTTCCTTTTCTGTTCTGCAGGTGCAGTGACTCCGGAATCGCAAGAGTGTGCAGCCTTCGGGTGAGTATTAGCGCTGCGTAATGTTGAAATGTCTTTAATGTGGCCTTTTTCCTCTGCGCGGGTAAACTGATGTTTCTTTTCTGTTCGGCAGGTGCGGTAGCTCCGGAGCGGCGATTGCATGATGGTGTCTCGATGGATCGCAAGAGTGTGCAGCCTTCGGGTGAGTATTAGTGCTGCGTAATGTTGGAATGTCTTTAATGTGGCTTTTTACTCTGCGCGGCTAACCTAATGTTTCTTTACTGTTCAGCAGATGCGGCGGCTCCAGAGCGACTGAAGATGGAGCAGCAGGTAAGAACTTAACTGCTGTCTTGTTCTTGTTTTCTCTCTCCCCTCCTTTCTTTCTCCACAGGCAATGGTTTGTGAAAATCAGGACGGGCATGGCTGAAGACCGAGTTGACTGAAGCTAGCAGACACGGTGAGCGGTACGCTGCGGGAGTGCAGAATAACGCAAAGTGTGTTCTGTTCTTAGAGTGTGGTTTATATAGCCTCATACAAGTAGTCCCAAGTGAAGTAGTCCCTCCAACCACACCCTACACAAGTAATCCCAGGTAAAGTAGTCCCTACAGCATGCCTCAGACTGGGCTGAATGTGATTCCTCTTCCCCTGCAACCTGCCTTACTTGAAAGAGCATAATGAGCACTGTAACACTAACTGGCTCCCAAGCCAAATTAAACAAACTGGATATCTCCTTTAACTTGTTCACTATAGACGGCATCAACATCCCGGTATCCAAAGTGGTCAAGACACTCGGCGTCTTGACTCCTCTCTTACCCTCACGAAACAAGTGAACACTGTAGCTTCAGCTTCAGCTTACACTTGTAAATTGATAAACTCTTGTAGACCGTTCCTCTCTCCAACAAGCTGCGCCACCCTAGCTAGAGCACTTATATTATCCAAACTGGATTATTGTGATGCACTCTACCTAGGTACCAGCAAACGTAACCTAAATAAGCTACAGGTTCTTCAGAACAATGCGCAAAGAGCAGCCTTCAACATGTTGAGATCCTACCATATTTCGGAAACCAGACGTAAAACCTGCTGGCTGTTTATCAAAAACAAACTCTCCCTCAAAACTCTAACCTAAATACCTGACCTGTAAATTCACCAAAAATCAGTCCGACCGACCTACCAGATCAGCCCAATTACATTGCCTAACAGTCCCTAGGTACAACTGCCAGAAATCTGGAGGCAGTAGCTTCACTGTATCAGCCTCCAAACTCTGGAACTCCATACCTATAGATCTTAGGACAGAACCACCACTCACCCTGTTCAGAACCAGAGCCAAAATGTGGCTTGTTGCCCAGGAGATGAGCTAAACTCATTATGATATATAGGTACTCACTTTGCTAACTGTACATATGTTATTGCTCTTTTTGTGATTGCTCCCACCTACTAGGCAAGATATGTAACTTGCCTAGGCCTGTACTTGTTGACAATGTGTACTTATTCTTACCTATTGTAACCTACCTTTATAACTTGTTGACAATGTTTTCTCATTTTTGTCTGTTGCAACCTACCAATGTAACCTTTTACAATTAACAGAAAATGCACTCAGACACCCGAGGTTTTGGTGTGCTATACAAATAAATAAAAATACAAATAGATGTACGAGCCACATCTAAACTATAGTGCTTAGCAAGGATATGAAGGGACTGACCATGTTGCTGTGTGACAAATATCCCTAACAGGGCTCCCCTTTGTAATGCTGTTGACGCCAACACTCCCCTAGTCCAATGCACCCTGATGCCTGCCATTAATTCCTTTCCAGCAGACTGGTAACATTCCGCTATACAGAAGATGATGCAGCGAGACGAGGTTTGTTTAGTTATAGCCAGGCCCTTATGGGCTAAAGAAAAGGCCACGAAAAGCTGGTCAGCTTATCTGAACTCAGATGTCCTCGTGACGTAGTAACTTAGCGCCCTTTTGGGATCTAGGCGATGAAAACGCTCCTCCTCCTTAGAAGGGTGCGGGGGGAGGATAGAAGACCGGAAGGTCAACGGATTGCAATAGGTGGAACTCGGAGACAACTCTGGTAAGGAAGCCCGGTCTCACCCTGAGCAAGACTTTCTCCTGAAAACAAATCACAGGAAGGGCGGATTGTAGCATAAAGCCTGTAGTTCACTCACCCGCCTCGCGGATGTAATAGCCACCAGAAAGGCTGTTTTCAAGGAGAGAAGTCTTAAAAAACAAGTGTGCTTTCTCCTGCAGATCCTTATCTGATAGACTCCCAAAGCAGTAGATGATGAAGGCAGGCAGAAAGTTATACCAAGACATTTTGCAGCACTGCCCAGCCAAAACTTGCATCAGCTGTATGAGCCACATCTAGACTGTAGTGCTTAGCGAAGGTATGAAGGGATCACTATGTCGCTACATGACAAATATCCCTAACAGGGACTCCCCTCTGCAATGCCGTTGACGCTGAGACTCCCCTTGTCGAATGCGCCCTGATGCCAGCCGGTAATTCCTTTCCAGCGGACTGGGAAGCACCTTGAACTGATATTGCATACCCCCTATGGTGAACCTTAGGAACGTCCTGTGCTTTTGATGGATTGGCACATGGAAATAAGCTTCCTGTAGGTCTATTGACACCAGTCAGTCCTGTAGTTTGAGAATGTGGAGAATCTCTCTCAACGTCACCATCTTGAATTTGTCTTTCCTCAAGAACTTCGTCAAGGCCGTGAGGTCCAGAATGGGATAAGACCTCCTCCTTTCTTGGGTACCAGTAAACACTGGGAATAACAACCCGATCCTCTCTGCTCTGGAGCAACCTCTTCCACGGCACCCTTCAACAACAGGGCTCTCAGTTCTTCCTGGAGCTCCTGTCCCGGTTGGATTGGGGGCAAAGGGGGTCTGTTTGGTGATTTTCTTAAAAATGGCACTCAATACCCTCACTGAATGAGCTGTAGAGCCCAGGCATCGGAAGTAATTCCCTGCCACTGGAGCAAATGTCCATCAACCGGTATGTTGTGAGAGGAAAATCGAAGCAGCTTCGGAGGCTTGGTCGCCCCCGCTGTGGATGCTGCCTCTTGACCTCTAGAATCCCCTCTGCCCCTTCCCTAGCACGAAAAAAGCTTCTGCCCTTGCCTGGCCGGTGGGAGTTGCGCTCTCCTACCATAAGGAGCATATCGCCTGTAGCCCACGTGCCCTAGAGGCGAAGAAGAAGGCAGCTTTGGCCAGTTGAGCAGCTAGGCCTAAAGACTTAGCAGCGATTTTGGATTCCTTACATTTTTCAAAGGGATCATCAGCTTTCTGCCCAACCAGAGGATCACTGTCGAAGGGCATGTCCAGATGTTTAACTTGGACATTAGGCGAGAAAACAGATGTTTTTAAATATTCCTGCCTTCTTAGCGTTACTGCTGACGCCATAGACCGGCCCACACACTCAGCGATGTCCAGGCCCGTGTTAGGGAGAATTCTCCAGAATGGCTAATTTCCCTTACCTACTGAGTCCCTCAGCAGCTTTGCTGGATTTCTAGGATTTTTTTCTTTCACCTGGTAAGAGTGTGAGCCTTTTTTCCCACTCTTACATGTATTTTGCTGTGTGTTTAACATTTTTTGTGTTCATAGACTGTGGAGCCTCACCTACTCCATAGGCATCATCTTTTTACTGTGTGTTACACAGCACCTTTATTGCAGTGACACATGGTTGTCTTTTTCAGACTTCCCACTATAAACTCCATTTTCTGGGACTGACTACTGTCTCCCAGAACATGTAAAGTTGCCATTGACTTTATTAGTCTTTTAAAATTCACAGACCCAGTACAACCTATCTTACATAGAGTACTGGAAAGGGTTAAAGGAATGGTTCGGTCAACATTTTTTATTGCCCCTACGGGGTCGGCCATGTGTTTTTAAGCCTAAGGGCCTCATTACGACCCTGGCGGAAATGGAAAAATGATGGCGGAAATGCAATACCGCCATCGAACACCGCTCGTTGCGATTATGACCCGTCACCGTAAAGTACGATGCCATTAGCGACACCGCAGTGAACGGCAACGCTAACTGCACCAAGTACGCGCACGCGCGCCTTGCAAAACCGGAATCACCGCCATGGCGCAACGGTACGCGAATTCTGACCCTAGCGGACATGTACTGAACGCCATCAAGCACGTCGTAAAGTACCATTCCGCCATGGCGAGAAATACGGCATCGTGAACCAACCGTAAATGGCCCACTGAGTGCCTGTACTCCACTCCCTGGCCACATTGCACAACTCCTGGCAGGCGCAATGTACTCACACTATGCAACCAGTGAAATCTACAATTCACCCATGCATGCCAACGTAGAAATGCATGCAGGGGCTCAAAGCGCCCCGTGAGTGGGCATCCATGTACGGCATGTCACCATAGCCGTACTGATGCAGCACAGGCATGTGAAGGTACAATACATCAAAATGAAAATCAAGAACACATGACACAAAACAACAGTAGTCCCCCATCGCTTGCCACCAGCGCAAGGCAACATCCAAAACAGCATCCTGAGGGGGATTGCACCAGCCCTGTACTCTTGCCAGTAAACAAACCAACCATCAGCAGAAGCATGTACCACACAAGTTGGCAGAGTGACTGAGCAGCCAGGCTCATCCCAAGAGGGGCCGATGGGAGCTGCAGGGCACAGATGGCATGAATACAGAAGCTATTCCAATGGACATGACCCCAGTCCCCCTCCAACAAACGCACGCAAACACAGGCACCTGTGACCAGCCACATTCTGAACATCCCATCATTCCACCAATCGACCTGGCTGACAGGCACCAGTCGGCCAAAAGCCAATCCCCCGCCCCTGAACAGCACATCATGTAAACAGTCACAATGGCAGCCCCTATCCGTGACCATACTGTGCTACGTAGGCAAACGCGGCCAGTACTGTACCACACAACTCAACTCAGAAGGCGGAACACAATGCAGATCATCTCGCAATACATACCGCCACAAATCGAAAATCGCCACATCACCTGCAAAGAATAACGCAACACGACAAATATCGGAATACAATTTAAATGCACATCCAAATGACAAAGGCCCCACAGCAATTTGCAAAATAACACCAAAACATCCATCATCACCGAGGGCTGCATCTGCAATAATTGACCAGCTTCCACTTGTGTGACGCCCTGTACCATCATGGCACACAGGGCCTACATCAACGTTCCAAAAGGCAACATGGAAGCGGCAAGAACCGCAGGTCCGTCCCATGAGGCAGGCACTAGTCGAGCTGAAAGGCCGAAATGTTGCACCTAGCCACCAGTACAGCGTAAGGGCATGTGGCCCATTGGCGATCGTCCCATAAGATCGAAATGGTGCTCCACTGATTCACCCGAAGCTGCAGGTGTCGAGAGTAAAACCCATCTGGAGGAGTGGCGTAGAGATGGCATCTGCAATAGGGCAGGAGATACCTGTCACCCAAATGAAACACAAATTAACCGATTGCATTACGGGACTCATGATGCATTACAATCTTCATTCAACACACCAAATCCACACCCATATGCATGCTAGCCCACTCCAAAGGAATATACACACCCCTAAATCAGTATCGATTCATAACGAAATCAATCGAGGTAAATACACCATTGGCAACGTCGGTTACTGTGCATGCGTCCGTCAAGATAGAACCCATGACATGGGATTAGTAACGTGCCTAGACACAAGTGTATGAAGGCGCGTCGAGACAGGGAGGATCCGACAAGGGCAGATAGACGTAAGTCCCACTATGGCAGCCTTGCATCACATAGCGCAGGGGAAGGGGAGTGATTCAAAAAACCCATGTACATGGCAGACCCTAAACGGAATCATCTGTCCATGCATCCATTCATCATTCCCTCATCCCGCAATGAAAACGCATGAATATTCACTCACATAATATGTGAAACTTCCATCGCGTCTGTGCGTAATGCAGTCTGCAAAAACCACTGTGCTCCTGGCCGGATCTGTAGTGTTGTGAAGCAAGATGGATTTGGGAACGTCCTGCCTTATCGTCCACTACGCTATTGCGCATCCCATTCAATTCATATCATTCATTGCTTGCTCGTTATGGGCCATGTCCCAAGGACATTCTACAATAGAACGTTACATTTCCAGCCAGACCTGTGGGCGTATCCTCGCCGCTACTTCAAAACCAAAAATGCTGGCCTTCGAATTCCTCACTTGCAACATTACGTCGAAAAGGCTTCTGTGAACGCTTGCATTCACAATTACATCAATGTAGTGCGGCTGTGTGTCATAATGCTAACTGGCTGCAATCACAAATGGGACGCCACGCCCGTCGGTGAAGTACGTTACTGTGCTGCATGAGGGTCGGCCATCGATCGAGCCCTACATACCACTGACTCTTCACAGGTATGTAAGCGGCTGCAATCATAGCATGTGTAACAATGGGAGCATAGCATGAAAATCAGTCAAAGTACATCACACTGCCATCGGGATTTGATACATGATTCCAATCCCAAGATGCCATGCGGCCAAATGCAGCCTTACGTGCGGGACGTGCTCGGCCAGAAGGGATTGCATCTGCCACAGATTCATTCAATCAGCACAGGTGGAGGCCATACAGGCCGACAGCACATATATAGCAGACCCAAACCCCTCCCACAACCACTCCCACTCCAAAATGCTACCGGCAGGACTAGCGATGTTGGGCCTGGGGGACCAGATAGCACTGCAAGTGCTACAACTACAAGAAGACGACGAACAACAACAGGTACAACAACCGGGCGCACAGGGGAGACGGAGGAGAAGGAGGAGGAGGAGGGCAAGGCAGGGTCAGCAAGGCCCACAAGCACTGCCACTACCACCACGCAGGCGGCCCGCAATCCCACGCCTCCGAGCTGATCCGTTCAACCTCACTGCTGAGCAGATCCACACCCTCTACCGTTTGGACCGGGACACCATAATCGCCATTGTGGACATGACACATGCTGACCTCGTGAGCATGATAGATAGCCCAACCGCCATCCCACCCCTACTGAAGGTGGTGTCTGTACTCCACTTCCTGGCCACAGGCACCTACCAGCACACAGTGGGACAGTTGCATGGCATTTCACAGCCACTGTTCTCACGGACACTCTTCCAAGTGCACGATGCCCTCCTGAAGCACGCCGACGACCACATCACACTACCACGCACGTACCAGGAGATTACCAACGCAAAAGTGGGATTCCATGCACTTGGCGGCATCCCGGGTTGCATTGGTGCCATCGACTGCACCCATGTTGAATTGGTTGTCCCACATGCCATGGAGGTCCAGTACCGCAACCGGAAACAATTTCATTCAATCAATGTGCAAATGGTGTGTGACTCCAACAAGATCTTTACGCATTGTTGTGCCAGATTTCCAGGATCTACCCATGATTCTATGGTCCTGAGGAACACAAGAATACCACGCTACATGGAGCGACACGCAGGGCACAGATCCTGGCTACTCGGTGAGTCTCATTCCATGCATGACATCGTGGCCCATTTGATGCGTCAATGACCTTGCAGGAGGGGGGGGGGCTACTTAGCACTATCATTCCACTGACACCCTTTATTCGTCTCATACAGGTGATGCCGGGTATCCACTGAAGAGATGGCTCCTTACACCAATCCGGAACCCACAGAACGAGCATGAGGAGGACTACAACCATGCCCACTCACGTACCCGTGTGGTCATTGAACAGGCATTCGGCCTACTGAAGGCTCGTTTCCGCAGCCTCAGCAGGTCTGGCGGGGCACTCATGTACAGCCATGAGAAGGTTTCTAAGATGGTCATGGCATGTGTCATGCTGCACAACATGTGCATACGTAGGAATGTGCCCATGCCCCCTGACGCTGTACTGCATGCACCTGAAGATGATGATGATGATGAGGGTGGGGATGTGGAGGCACCTCAAGGAGTCCATGAGGCACAGGATGCACGTGCAATCCGACAGAGCATCATAGATGCATGCTTCTAGCAACCACGCATGGTGCCTATTACACGGAAAGGGGACCTGTGGCACTGTGTGTGTGTAGTACAGGCACATTGTGGACTGTACGCCTATGAAGGCCTCGTACGCAAATATCAATGTCCACACATGTCATTGGATGATAATGAGGTGCTGTATTGTTAATGTGATTTGATTTATACACCCTATGGACCCGCCACCCAGTGAAGCCCAACACACCCCCTCCACCCTACTACCTCCCCCCCCAACACCAGTGTCCAAATATGCATGCTGTCCGTGGGTAGACGCTATTGCAAGCCCCCTCTACGGGTATCAGGGGCACCCCTGCCCGTGGAGCGCAGGTTCCTGCCAGATCTGCGTTGGGGGCTGCCCTGGACGGAACTTGCCACGGATGATGTCTCTGCCTGCTCGCGTCCATGCATGTCTCTGAGGGTTTGTGAGAGCTCCGAGAGCACACGGCGCACAGCAGCAAGTTCAGCACAAACGTCTTTGGACGTCGCATGCAGTTCCCCCCTCAGGCTCTCGGTGCTTTTCTCCATTTGTGCTCTCAGGCTCTCGGTGCTTTTCTCCATTTGTGCTCTCAGGCTCTCGGTGCTTTTCTCCATTTGTGCTCTCAGGCTCTCGGTGCTTCTCTCCATTTCTCCCATGAGGCTCTCACTACTTTTCTCTATTTGTGCCCTGAGTGTCTCGGTGGATGTTTCCATGGCTGCCCTGGAACCCCCGCATTCATTTGCATGGTCCTTGAGTAGCGTGGACACTTCCTGCTGTTGCTCGATCAGCAGGTCGAGGGACTGTTGCCTCTGCTGGGCCATGGACATTTGCGGTGGTGTGACAGGGGGGCTGCTCAACACATGTTGCCTTGGCACAGGACTTGTGGGGGTTGGCCAGTCGTCGTCTTCAGGGTGCCCCTGCGTGGTTTCGTCATGGTGTAGGGGATGGAACATGCAGGGGGATTGGGAAAGGTCATGGATGGTACCTACGTCGCCAGCACTGTTTTCCGTGTCGGAGCATGCTGGCATGACAGCTGTGTCACCTATGGTGCTGCTACCACCAGAGGCAGTGCCATCAGATACGTTCTTTGGGGGGACCTGTGGTGCTGGGGTTGTGGACTTGCTGGCTGCTGGGGTGCCTGTTGCAGTCCCCTCCAGTGTGCTGCCACTTGATTCCTGCTGCTGCCGTGTCTTGATCCTTGCACCTGAGGTGGAGGCTCTTGGGACGTTGGTCCTGGCCCTCTTTGCAGGCGTGCTGGTAGGGGTGTCCTGCAGCTCGTCGTTGGTATCGGACCCTGTGGTGGAGTAAAGAGGGGCGAGCGTTAGTTATGGGTCTGTCGGATTTGGAATGGCAACGTATCAAATGCATTGGGGTGGTACATGAGGCTGATTTGGGACTGGGCCTTGGAGGTGGTCTCATTTTCGTGTGGATTGAGGATGCATTCATTTGGCTGCCTGCAGTTAGGGGGTGCATGCTGCACATGTAGGGGTTGTTTATGGCATCTTGATTGATTTGTTTATTCATTCTGACTTTTAGAGGGCGCTGTCAGGGCAAAGTATGTATTGCACTATGGGGTCACATGGTACTGCACATGTTCGTGTTTTGTGGATTTCGCATTGTTTCTCTTGGCCAACCTACCTGATTCTCCGGATGTCGGCACTCCTTTCTCCATCCCTCCGACTCCCTCTATGCTCTCCATTCCTATGGTGGAGGCGCAGATATCCTCCCAGGGGGTCAACTTGATGGGCGACTCTGAACCCCCCCCGGTAGCTGTGGCGATGTTCCTGTTCGCAGAAAGTATGCTGCGTACGCGGATCCGCAGGTCGTCCCACCGCTTGCGACATTGCTGTGGCGTGCGGGGTGTTGTCCCCACCGCACTTACGCGCTGTGCCACCAGGGCCCATATGGCCTTCTTGTTGGCAAGGGCCGTCCTGGTCATTTGACTGGAGAAGACGACGGCGGCATTTTCCTGGAGGGTCTCGGTGAGCACGGTCAGTTCCTCTCGGGAGAAGTGTACCTGCCGCTTGCGATCACACGCTTTCTTGGCTACCTTTCCCATATTTATTTTTTTAACTGGGGTTGCTAACGGGTTGGGATGTGTGTCAGGGTCGGATTTTTAATGGTTGTGTTGGGATTCGGATTTTATAGTTGTGCGGCGTGCTGTTTCCCGTTCCGGCCACATGCTTTTACTTCCGTTTCCGTATATTTACGGTGCCCGTAATTTGCGGTGCCCGCTCGTTACGGTGACCGCTCATTACGGTGACCGCTAAGATGGGTGGCGGTATTGCACCTGGTGCAGCGTACGGCGGCGGTAAGGGCCGTTTTGGGGTCATTTCCGCCATCGCAGCCTTTCGGATTCCGCCATGGCGTAATGCTCGTGCCCGATGGGTCGTAATTAGCCGCACTTTGCTCCTTCGTGCAATGGCGGAAACGCTATTTACGCTGTTGCGGTCCGGTCAGTCACTTTCCGCCAGGGTCGTAATGAGGCCCTAAGTCACTCGATTTTAGAAAAATTTCCTATGGACCTTACCCGAGTTTTCGTCCATTAAACGCATGCGAAAACAGGCATGAGGGAGCTGCCATTTTCTGATAATCCTATCATTTCCCCCATCGCCCTGGCTGACCTGCTTTTGCAGCACTAAATCATATCCCCCGCCCCTGAGCCTGTCATCAGCAGACGCGTACTGCCCATTTCACAACGCCAAAGCACGTCTCGTGTCAACATTCGCTGTGCTTCAGCTAATGACGTGTCGCCATGGAAATGGCAGGACGCCTCTTTCCTCAATAAGTATAAACAGACCGTTTCACAACACACAGCAGCAGATTTTCGATTCCATTCCCCTCTCTGTGTTACTTTGAGTATTCTGTGACTCATTTCTGTGCTCTGGTCAGCTACCTTCGTTGCTTGTAGCCCGTGTGAACAGATCCAAGTACCACCGCTATAAATTATTTTAGTTTGTTTAACACACAATGGCTACAATAATGCCCTACATGTACGAGCCCGAGTATACCGAGGAGGAACTACTGGAAAGGTAAACACGCGAAAACGATGGGTCTTTGGACGGCAGTTGGGAGGATGATTCAACAGCTGAAGAGCCTGGACCTAGTCGCATGGACGGTGTTTCCACCTGGTGCACATGCAATCGGTGCAAGCTAATGCCAACCGAGGACGAGAACTGCTGCTGCTGTGAAAACTCGGGATGCGTGGCCTACATTTCGGAAGGCGAGCCACGACCGCAATGCATCACCGAGCTGCCAGACTTCAGGGCAGCCTGCCTCACACGGTCCGTGTTGAGGATAATGATGGTGCCTATGCACGAACTTCGCACAACTGTTCGTCCTCGTAATCCGAGTAACGAGTAAGTATACTCTGCTTGTCATGCCGCTCCCATTTCATGGTCTTCTACTATATCCAAAATTACATATACATACCATTGTAACTCATGAAAGTCTTTTAATAGTGTGCAGTGTCTAGATAGCATTTGTCCGAGCAGAATGCCATTAGTTACAAGAATTGTGATTGACAACAAACGTTTATTAAACTTATCTTGGTCATTTAAAAACAGTTTGTTTCATTCCTTTTCACAGGTGGTACAGGCTGGTGACCTATCGTTCCTTTACATGATGGCTTCACGGGAGGCTTGGACACCGCGTTCGAAGACTAATACCCGCCTGTGCCGTTCGTGCCATAAGAGAAACTTTCCCGAGTGACAGCGGTCAGTACAGGGGATTTTCTCTCGCTGTGCTGCAACCTGACCTGTACAATGTTTAAAGTCTTGTATTTTTGTGTCATCAAAATAAGATACAAAATAAAACACCACATATATTTTAACAACGGTTGTTTCGATTTTTTAAATGAATCACATGTGTCTCCATTCAAGGATGGAGGTCAGACATCGGTAATCCGAATGGGTGAAGGTCAGGTCGCTGTGAAGCAGGGTGGTCACTATCTAAGCTAACATAATATATTCTCAACAATGCATGCACTAAATAACACTTGTTCAAAGTCTTTCAGTCGGTTATGTCTGTATAAAAGTCACACATATATCTATACTATCAATTAACATTGGATTATACAGGCCTTAGGTTAAGGGTCTTAAGCACTATAATACACTGTTTGAAGTGTGGGTCTGTGCTCACAAGAATCTCCGGTATGTGGCATTTGTTATTGATAGGCAACTGTAACGCTCACCTGATTCCCGTAGAGGCGCCGGTCTTGACTGGGCGTATACCGTATCTGCAAAGGTGATGTGTAACACACGGCTGGCTCTTTGGGCTGGACCTCTGTGCACTGTATGTCTGACTTGAAGGGTAAGATGTCTGCAGATAGAAAATATGGGATTAAGGAACTGGGTTATTGAATGTCTCTCTCTTCTTCCCTTTCTCTTCTCCTGTAGAACCCCAAAGGTTAACGCTCTCACCTTAGGTAAGTGAACGCCGTGCTCTCCATCTGCCTCGGGGCAGGGTGCTGTAACCAGTTTCTTCACTGGATAAGGGGAGCAGGCCTCTTGACTTCAGAGGACTGCTGTCCGTCGTTTACTGCACGAACCGTAAGTTTCGAGTAATTCTAATGTCTTTAAAGTCTTTAGTAATGATGTTTCTTGTTTTGCAGGGTTCCGGCGATGGCGGATGACGGGCTGAAGTGAGTTGAAGATGGAGCCCGTGTGATGAATAGAAGCGCCTGGAAGCACGTAAGTAAGCGCTTGTTGCCTGCTTCACGATGCGCTCTAACTGTCTTTTTATTTTGCAGGTACAAGTTCGGAGCGGCTGCAGGGTGCCGGAATACCCACTGGGTTAGATGTGGAAAGGAGTAATGGCACGTGAGTATTAAAGTTCCCCAATGTCTTTAAACGCACCTTGTTTTGTCTTTCAGATGCGGGATGCAGCGCCGAAGGCCTCCGGAGCGTGCGAAGAGTTGGTAAGCTTTTGTCTTTCAGATGCCGGAATGCAGTGTGAAGACCTCCGGAGCGCACGAAGAGTAGCTAAGCCTTTGTCTTTCAGATGCCGGAATGCAGCGCGAGGCGTTGGTGACAGCCGATGGATCAGGTAAGTGAAGAGCTGTCACTGAATACCGTAATGCTAACCTGTTCTTTCTTGTCTTTATAGGTGTTGCTGAAGACTGGATTCAGGATGGTAAGCCTTTTTCCTTAGGCCCAGGATCAGATGCAGAAGACACGATGAGCGTTCTGCTGCAGAGGATGCAGAATAACGCAAAGCAAGATTCATCCATCGGGTGTGGTTTAAATAGCCTCCTGTAGTGCTTAGGTGTCTCCTTCCACAGCCACGCCTAGGTAAGAAAAGAGTTCCTGCTTTCCACAAGAGTTCCAGTGTTCTGAATCTAGGGAGTGGCTCCTGCCCCACCCAACAGGAAAAGTAGTTCCAAACAGAAGAGGATCAGAGGCTCAACTGGCAGGCAAGTAAGCAGCATGGTCTGCTGCAGGTAAGTCCACCCAAGCATTATGAGCCCGGCGCTTCCAGCGCTGGGACTGGGCATATTTATGAGCCTGGTGCCACTGGCGCCAGGACTGGGTCCAAAAGGTCCCAATTGGGACTGGTTGGCACTCGGAACCTGGGTTATGGATCTGCTTCCAAGGGAGTTGGGAAAACCCTGACCTTTTGGAAGCAGAGATCATGACAGTACCCCCCTCAAGGCCCCTCCCAAACCGGGCTTCTCCGGGGGTTTTGGCTTGTCAGGAAATGTTCGGTGAAATCTTTTGATTAGACGAGGAGCGTGGACATATTCAGCAGGTTCCCAGGATCTCTCTTGGGGGCCGTAGCCTTTCCAGTCAATTAGGTAAAATAGTTTAGATTTGGAGATCTTGGAGTCCAGAATGCTTTTGACTTCAAACTCGAGTTCTCCATCAACTAGGATAGGTTTTGGAGATTTAGTTGGTCGGGTTTGAGGTTGCACGGGTTTTAATAGAGAGACGTGGAAGACCGGATGTATCTTCATGTGCGGGGGCAAGTCCAACTTGACCGCTACTGGGTTTACTATGGTAGTGATGGAATAGGGACCAAGGTATCTTGGGTTGAATGTGCGTGGCCCTTTTAGAGGTAGATATTTGGTGGATAACCAGACTTGATCCCCTACTTGATATTGAGGGGCTTCCTTCCGATGTTGATCTGCTCCTTTCTTGTATTGTTCTTTAGCCCTTTGAAGGTGAGAAACAGCTTCCTTAAAGGCTTGGGTGATTGTAGAATGCAGGTAGTCTACTGCTGGTGTTTCAAGATCTTGGAGGGGATCCAACTCCGAGGTTCGAGGGTGACTGCCGTACAAAAGAAAAAACGGGGTTTTCCCAGTTCCCGAATGGACAGAGTTATTGTAGGCATATTCGGCTATCCAAAGGATGTCTTTCCAAGTTTTTTCAGTTTGTTGCAGCATGCAGCGTAAATACTGTTCCAGAGTTTGATTGGTCCTCTCGGTTTGTCCGTCGGTCTGAGGGTGGTGACTGGTCGATAGTCTCACATCAATTTGAGCCGACCGACAGCAACTTCGCCAAAAATGAGAAATAAATTGACTACCTCGATCCGAAATTAGAACCGAAGGAAAACCGTGCAGTCGGACGATGTTTTCGAGAAATTCTCGGGCCAGAGTTGCTGCTGTTGGCAAGCCTTTGAGCGGAATGAAATGCGCCATCTTGGAGAATAAGTCCACGATTACTAGAATCGTATTGTATCCGGAGCATGGAGGTAGATCGGTGATGAAGTCCATAGAAAGCGTATGCCAAGGGCGAGGTGGGATGTCAATAGGGCGTAAGAGGCCTGCTGGTCTTTCCTTTTGACTCTTGTTTTGGGCGCATACTCCACAGGACATTACAAAGTCTCTGATATCTTTTTTCCAAGACGGCCACCAGAAGTAGCGCTTGATCTTTTCTGAGGTCTTGGCCATACCGGGATGTCCTTCCATTAAAGAATCGTGATAACAAGAGATTACTTTTTTCTGTAAATCTGTGCTGGGTAGGTATAATCGTTCTTGGAAATACAATAAGTTGTCCTTTACTGCAAAGTCCTTTCCCTGCAGATGCCAATTCTGTATGTCTGCTGGAGTTACAAGTTGCCTGGCCTTATCCTTAACTTCCTCTATGGATTCTGTGGCGATTACACCCAGAATTCTTTGTTCGGGAATGATTGGTACAGGTTTAGGGTTGATCAAGTGTTCTTCCACTCCCATCCGAGAAAGGGCATCAGCTTTACCGTTCTTTGTACCAGGTCGATAGGTAATTATGAAGTCAAACTCGGCAAAGAATAATGCCCAACGGAGTTGTCTAGAGGATTGGGCTTTTGCGGTTTTCAAATATTGCAGGTTTCGGTGATCCGTAATCACAGTAACGGTGTGTCGGGCCCCCAGCAGATAATGCCGCCAAGCCTTAAAGGCAGACTTGATAGCCAGAAGTTCCTTTTCAGTAATTGTGTAATTGATTTCAGGAGGCGAGAATTTGCGGGACCAAAATGCCACGGGATGCAACTGATTGGTTACCGGGTCCTTTTGTGATAGAACTGCCCCCATGGCAAGGCTTGAAGCATCAGTTTCCACGATGTAGGGGAGTTCGGGGCGAGGGTGTTTTAAGATTGGTGCAGAGATAAATTTAGTCTTCAAATCCTGGAAAGCTTGTTCCGCCTCGGTAGACCATTCAAAACGTTTGTTTTTCTTTAACAAGGCAGTGATGGGCTGGACTATTCGAGAGAATTCGGGGATAAACCTGCGGTAAAAGTTAGCGAAGCCTAACATGCTTTGCACACCTTTTACGGAGGATGGTGATGGCCATTTGAGAACTGCATCGACCTTCTTTGAATCCATACGCACTCCGCCAGGTGATAATATGAATCCCAAGAATTCAACTTCAGTCACGTTGAAAACACATTTTTCCAACTTAGCGAAAAGTTTGTGTTGAGGCAATCTTTCGAGGACCATTTTCACGTGTTTCCGATGTTCAGATTCCGATGAAGAATAAACGAGGATGTCGTCAATGTAAACAACAACACACACATCTATGAGCTCTCTGAGGACATCGTTCATAAAATATTGAAAGGCGGCCGGGGCATTGCAAAGTCCGAAGGGCATGACCTGATATTCAAATAGTCCATACTTGGTGCGGAAGGCCGTCTTCCATTCATCGCCCTCTTTTACTCGTACCAAGTGGTAAGCTCCTCTAAGATCCAGCTTTGTATATATGCATGCTTTTCTGACTTGGTCCAGGAGTTCAGGGATCAAAGGTAACGGATATCTATTCTTAACGGTGATCTGGTTCAGGGAGCGATAATCTATACAAGTTCTAAGGTCTCCTTCCTTTTTTGGAACGAAGAACAAAGCTGAAGAAGCAGGGGACTTGGAAGGACGAATAAACCCATTTGCCAGGTATTGATCCAGGTATTGTCGAAGGTGAAGGTTCTCAGGCTCGGTGAGGGCATAAATTCTACTACAAGGAGGAGTAGATCCAGGTATCAGGTCTATCTGGCAGTCATAAGACCTATGAGGAGGTAGAGAGTTAGCCTGATCCTTCCGGAAAACATCTTGGTATTCTAGGTATTCGGGAGGTAACTGGGGAGTCTCTGAAGAAATTGCTGCCAGTGCAACACCAGGTGGAGGGTGACAAGTAGAGACACATTCTTGAAACTGGACCGTTCTTGCTCGCCAATCGATCAGAGGATTGTGTTTCTCTAACCAAGGTATTCCTAGAATAATCTGAAACTTAGGGGCCTTGATCACATCGAACACGATCTTCTCATGGTGTCCATCTTGACTTACTAGCGTCACCTCTTGAGTGGTATGCGTTACTGGCCCGGAGGCTATCTCCGTACCATCCACCGTAGTAGTGACGTCCTTTACAGCCTTGGGACAAAGAGTTAGATTCATCCTCAAAACCATTTCATGATCCACATAATTGCCGATGGCACCGCTGTCGACGTAAGCTTCAATTGCATGTAATCGATCCGGATTATCAGGGCTAATGAGGACCATAGGTATCACGAAATGCGAGGTCACGGAACTGGTTTTCACGCTCGGCAAGAGGACCTCTATTCTTGTCGGGCGAGGTTGTTTCCCTGCTCAGAGTTTGTAACTTTGGTAACTGCAGCTCCTACTGCCTTCTTGGCAGGTTTCACCGGACAGTCTCGAAGAAAGTGCCCTGAGTTTCTGCAATAGAGGCATAATTGCAACTGTTTTCTCCTTTCCCGCTCCTTTTGTGTTAGAGGACCTTTCAGACCCCCTATTTGCATGGGTTCCCCGGGGTCTACTCCTTTGGAAGGAGTTGGCGGTTTGGAAAATACTCCAGCATCAAACTTGGAACGATCGGCCTTCCTGTTCTGCAGTCTGTGATCTATTTGAACGACTAAGTCTATATAGTCCGAACAATCTTGTGGGGGATTCACTACTTGGGCTAACACATCTTTGAGCTCTCCACGTAGACCTCTATAAAACAGCGTAATCCTTTTGTCCTCAGGCCATTGAGTTTTCACTATCAGTCTGTTGAAAGACGCAATATAAGCCAAAAGGTCTTGATTACCTTGTCGCAACGAAAGAAGCTCATTGTCCAAGGCCTGCCCCTGTGAATGTCTTGCGAACAGTTTTTCCATACTGAGCTGAAAAGCTTGAAAATCATGGAGGACTGGATCATCTTGATTTACTAGAGGGATCGACCAGTCTGCCGCATTGCCACTAAGGTACGAAAGCACGAAAGCTACTTTAGCTTGATCAGTTGGAAAGGCTGCTGGCCGGCATAAGAAATGCAACCGGCACTGATTGATAAATACTGCAAACCTCTTTGGGTCACCAGAAAATCGTTCGGGCGGAGCCAGAGGTACATTCCCAGGTAGGTTGATCTGCACTGGATTCATAGAGGATGTAGAAGGAAGATTTCCCCCAGATGCGGGTAACGGGGTCTGTCCGGCTTGTGACTGTAGCAATTGTCTAGCGAGATCATCTGTTCGCTCCTTGGAAATAATCAGTTCCCTTCTTAGAGCGTTCGTTTCCTGACGGGCTGCATGCACTTCTGCCCTTAGTTCCCCAAGTAACTGGGCTAGCTGGTCGGTATCCGAGGTTTCCATAGCGCCTGGACGGGAGTTTTGCGGTAGGCTTTGCGTTCTGTAACGCTCACCTGATTCCCGTAGAGGCGCCGGTCTTGACTGGGCGTATACCGTATCTGCAAAGGTGATGTGTAACACACGGCTGGCTCTTTGGGCTGGACCTCTGTGCACTGTATGTCTGACTTGAAGGGTAAGATGTCTGCAGATAGAAAATATGGGATTAAGGAACTGGGTTATTGAATGTCTCTCTCTTCTTCCCTTTCTCTTCTCCTGTAGAACCCCAAAGGTTAACGCTCTCACCTTAGGTAAGTGAACGCCGTGCTCTCCATCTGCCTCGGGGCAGGGTGCTGTAACCAGTTTCTTCACTGGATAAGGGGAGCAGGCCTCTTGACTTCAGAGGACTGCTGTCCGTCATTTACTGCACGAACGGTAAGTTTCGAGTAATTCTAATGTCTTTAAAGTCTTTAGTAATGATGTTTCTTGTTTTGCAGGGTTCCGGCGATGGCGGATGACGGGCTGAAGTGAGTTGAAGATGGAGCCCGTGTGATGAATAGAAGCGCCTGGAAGCACGTAAGTAAGCGCTTGTTGCCTGCTTCACGATGCGCTCTAACTGTCTTTTTATTTTGCAGGTACAAGTTCGGAGCGGCTGCAGGGTGCCGGAATACCCACTGGGTTAGATGTGGAAAGGAGTAATGGCACGTGAGTATTAAAGTTCCCCAATGTCTTTAAACGCACCTTGTTTTGTCTTTCAGATGCGGGATGCAGCGCCGAAGGCCTCCGGAGCGTGCGAAGAGTTGGTAAGCTTTTGTCTTTCAGATGCCGGAATGCAGTGTGAAGACCTCCGGAGCGCACGAAGAGTAGTTAAGCCTTTGTCTTTCAGATGCCGGAATGCAGCGTGAGGCGTTGGTGACAGCCGATGGACCAGGTAAGTGAAGAGCTGTCACTGAAGACCGTAATGCTAACCTGTTCTTTCTTGTCTTTATAGGTGTTGCTGAAGACTGGATTCAGGATGGTAAGCCTTTTTTCTTAGGCCCAGGATCAGATGCAGAAGACACGATGAGCGTTCTGCTGCAGAGGATGCAGAATAACGCAAAGCAAGATTCATCCATCGGGTGTGGTTTAAATAGCCTCCTGTAGTGCTTAGGTGTCTCCTTCCACAGCCACGCCTAGGTAAGAAAAGAGTTCCTGCTTTCCACAAGAGTTCCAGTGTTCTGAATCTAGGGAGTGGCTCCTGCCCCACCCAACAGGAAAAGTAGTTCCAAACAGAAGAGGATCAGAGGCTCAACTGGCAGGCAAGTAAGCAGCATGGTCTGCTGCAGGTAAGGCCACCCAAGCATTATGAGCCCGGCGCTTCCAGCGCTGGGACTGGGCATATTTATGAGCCTGGTGCCACTGGCGCCAGGACTGGGTCCAAAAGGTCCCAATTGGGACTGGTTGGCACTCGGAACCTGGGTTATGGATCTGCTTCCAAGGGAGTTGGGAAAACCCTGACCTTTTGGAAGCAGAGATCATGACAGCAACGATATACTGCAGTAGGGGTCTAATGTTAGTTGGGGATCTGCTAGGTGGGCATCATGTCGTGGTCAGTGGTCTGGCACATGAAGAGAATACCTTGCAGGGACACAGGGTCAGAATGGCAGTAAGTTTCCACTGGCGAGGGTGCGTGGGCAAGGACACGTTTGTGGAGATGAATGAGCTATGTGCTTATTCAGGCTGGTTCACATGCAGGACAGTGATCTCAGAGGAAGAGTGATGTGTTACATTTATTAGCTGTTGCAAATACCTCTGGAGTTTTCCAGTCAGAGTGGGAACGAGGGTGGGGGCCATGTGCTCTGCGCAGTGAGGCCTGGCCACCAAGATGGAGTGGAAAGGGGGTACAAAAATGGATGCCCCGTGTCCTGCTCAGTGGTCCCATCTACTCGAATGTCAACCAAAGTTAACATCACATAAGGGCAAGGGGCGAACCCACTACTGGAGGCACTTGGTCCGAGTTTCTACTGAGAAATAAAGGATGAGAGGGGCCTGATGGCCCCTCGCTCCCACACACTTGCCTGCATGCCCACCGGCCCATCCATCCCACCCCCTCTATCAAAGGTGGTCGGTTCGCACCTGGGGAAGAACGCTGGCATGGGGGGCTGTCACTGGCGCAAACGGCCAAGGTGCCAAACAGCATGTACACTTCAAAAGGTATCCCACGCTCAGGGGCCATCGCTCACATGGCCTCCTCAGACCCCGTGTCTCCAGGCAGGCCTCCCCTGAGGCAGGCCGCCCCCCTGAAATCCACATAAGTGTGTCTCCATTCAGCAGTCTTCCTGTGCCTTATCTGCACACCCCAGGCCCATCCATCCCACCCCCTCTATCAAAGGCGGTCGGTTTGCACCCGGGGATGAGCGCTGGCATGGGGGCTGTCACGGGCGCAAATAGCCAAGGTGCCAAACAGCATGTACACTTCAAAAGGTATCCCACGCCCAGGGGCCATCGCTCACATGGCCTCCTCAGACCCCGTGTCTCCAGGCAGGCCTCCCCTGAGGCAGGCCGCCCCCCTGCAATCCACATAATGCCACGACATACACACATAATTCATTCATTCACAAACACACCCCTGTTTCCAATACTTTATAAACCACTTGATAAGTCTCATGAGAACATCTTTGTGCTTTGCAAGTCAACTCCTGAAACTTCTACCTGAGAAGCACTGAGATCTATGCTAATCTGCTCGTCGTCGTGCTATCTGTGACCGCTTCGAGCAAACTCGTCAGTGTGCTACCTGTGGCCATCTACCTGTTCTCCTGCAACATACTGCTCGGCCTGCTGAATCCAACTGTTTGTTGGTCAAGGTAAGGCCATTTATCCTAGTCATATTTCGGTCATTTTTACATTTTTATCTATTTGCGATTACAGCACCCAATAGAGCTATGCTCATTGGTCTCATTGCTATTGACTTGAGTTTCAATGTTATGCTATCAATAGATCTATTTATTTTCATCTGTGTCAATTGTCATCAAATTGCATCCTTCGGGGATCCAGTCTATAATGTAAGCATGTTTCCTTTTCGTGCAAGACAGAACATCCAAGGGACGAGTCACATGTTCAGAGTTTAGTCAAATAATTTAAAAAATGTCTGTAACTTATGCAAATACTAAGCCGCACATGATGAACTGGTATAGTTCCGGCAACCAAAACAAACCTTGCATTGAGCATGGTATGGTTCATTTACTTTTTTATGACATTTTTATTCATCAAGGTTTTATAATAATCTTGATTTACTTTTCAGAATTTCCAACAACGCCTGCCTGTTCGATTAGCGGTTGCCCTTCGAAGACCCATGCTAAATCTGAAGGCACTACAATGCATGTATTCCCGAAAACTGTTGATCGAATAAGAGAATGGGTCAGACATTGCGGATATCCACTGGATGAGCTGGAAAGTAGAGTCCAACAAGTCTTAGAGGACAAGAGGGGTGATCGATACTGCATCTGCAGCCGGCACTTTTCCTCGAACATGTACGCCACATCTTGGGTAACAAAGAAGAATAAACGGCGAACGACACGAAAATTGCTCGCAAACGCTATTCCAACTCTATTCGTCCACATTCCGCCACTGGTGAGTCAAGTGTCCGCATTTATCTTTAGGCCTTGCGGTAGTGTGTAGGTAGCCGAATGGATTAATTGATATTTTAGGTGTTGTGTCCCTTGTAATACTCCCTTGTAATACTTTCGATATTGATATGAGTGTATAGCTTTTTGAATAATGACATTTATCAATAAATTATTTTTCGATTTTATAACCCCCAAAGGAAATCTATTTATGGGCACAGGGATCTGTACTATATTGCGCATTTTCAATAGCATTACTCTCAAGTATTCTGTCTCCTTACATGGCAATTTTTTAATATTTGCATTTCATCATCAAACAATAATTTACCTTTACAACTGCTTGACTATCCACTGAATCTGAAGCAAGAACATTCTACATCCTTGACGTGCTCGCAGTTATCAACCACTTCTAGCGCGTATCAGGTAATCATACTTGGCTATTCCGCTACAGACTTGTTTTATGCATGTCAAGTAATCGTTTTTTATGTATCGTGTGATTATTTTACCAATTGTTTGGTTAGTGCTTTCCAATTGATATACACCTTAGTTGTCGTCCCCTGGTGTTTGTTTTCAGTTATAATTAGTGTTATCCATATTAATGCAAGTACTGTCTTTCAGGGAGATGCTGAAGCGTCCACCACATTGACAACAACCCTAGATGTTCTTCAGCAGCACGAGGTATGGATACTGACAGCTCCATCGACCGTGATCCTCAGGACTGGAACACTTGTCGTTTGATTGTTCTACACCATGTTTCATTCGCGGTTAGCCATTGATATGTACCTGTGCGGTCGACCCCAAGTGTGTGTTGTGTTTTCAATATTGTAATCCTCACTAATGCAAGTAGTATGTTTCAGGCAGTTGTTGAAGCGTCAACCCCCGCACTTGATGCAGAGCCTGACATTCAAGTAATTATAGGGGAAGTGGAAGCTGGACCTTGCGTATACGAATCGGCGCAACAGCTTTCGGAAGTGAGCACTATATTTACAACATCCCTAGATATTCTTTAGCAGCACGAGGTATGGATACTGACAGCTCCATCGAGCGTGATCATATAACGTGATTCCATTTGCTATACTTTCTTCCCTATTAATGCACGTACTGTGTTTCAGGGAGACGATGGAGCTTCCACTACAATCACAAGATCCCATTTAGATGATGCAGATGTAAAGAAATCGGAGAAATAAGTCGATTAAATCTGCTCATATTTAAATATTCCATGATTCTTTTACACAATGCAACATTTGTGGTTATCTCTTTATGTGTACCTGTGCCGTCGACCCCAAGTGTGTGTTATGTTTACAATATTGAAAACCATACTAACGCAAGTACTGTGTTTCAGGGAGTTGCTGATGCCTCCTCTTCAATACAATCATTCGTGCAGTCCATGCAGAGCCAGAGGTATGGATACTGACAGCTCCATCAAACTAGGTCATCAGAGCTCGAATACTTGTCGTTTGATTGTTCCACACAATGTTTAAATCATGTTTGGCTATTAAGATGTACCTGTGTGTTCGTCCTCACGTGTGTTTTATGATAACAATATTTTGATACACAGTAATGAAAATACTATGTTTCAGGGAGTCGATGGAGCCTCATTCCGTGCTGTCTATGCGGATACAGAAAATATAGTCGTTGCAGCGCAAGAGGAAGGGGAGACATGCAGATACGAATCGGAGCAACAGCGTGCAGATGTTGAAGGTCGAGTCAAAAAAGTTGCAAAGAAAAGAAACAAAAATAAGGTTAGTTACAATAACTTTAGAATTCTTTTTGTGCTGGGGACTATTTTATGTTTTTTCCAGTCAATTGTACTATACTTTATCTTGTGTTTAAACTGAACATCCCTTTTCCAATCTGTCCTCTAGTTACCTGTGGGTGTCCGAACTATACATACACAGACAGTGAAGCGAATGAAAGATGTTGCTTGCCAGACCATTTACACTATGGAGGCTATAGAGGAACTATTAATTCAGACGCGGCGTGTTGAGACTAGAGATGCTCATGTGCAATGGACAGAACATGAAATGAATGTGTCCGGAGAATCCAGTAAAGTTGTAAAGGACCATTGCTACAGTGCGACCGCACCACCACAAGAAGATGTTATTGAATGTATTGAAGATAGCTCTGAAGTAGTCGCAGATCAATTTACACAATCTACACCCGCCAAAAATTTGCCACCAAAAAACCTGTCGACATTGTTGTGTTCTCCCATCAATGTTGAAGTAATAGATGTTGAAATGACAGAGAATGAACCAGCCGCAGCATCCATAGACGCATCAGAACTTGATATTAGCGATATTACTTTCCAATGTGTTGAAATCTCCACAACGTCAAAGGCCGAAACAACGTTGACGCAGGATGACAGTCTAATGAAAGAGAGCAAATACATTGTATTCGACAGTTGTTTGATGGAAATTATAAGTATGCTGAAATGTGTGCATTCCATTAGAGGGAAAGTATGTGGGAAGCCATTGATTAATGTGACTCATCAAATAAAAGGCTGTAACGTCAAAATAAATGCCGCCTGTAGATTAAATCATAGGTTCGCATGGTCTGCACAACCGATGCTGTGGAAACTGCCAGCAGGCAATCTACTGTGTGCAGCTGCATCACTTTTTAGTGGCTCCAGTTTTAGAAAGTTAGAGGCTTTCTTTCAGTTTGTGGGACTCCATTTCATTTCTAAAGCGCTGTACTACATATACCAACGTGATTATCTGTTTCCGGCTATTAGTGATGCTTGGAAAATTGAACAATTGTCTCTAGCAAGTACATTAGAAGGCAAACGATTCAGGCTAGCCGGCGATGGACAGTGCGACAGCCCTGGATTTTCTGCCAAGTACTGCACCTACCACTTTCAGGACATGGATAGTAAGAAAATTGTGAGTTTGGTGGTCGTGCAGGTAACACAATGTACATCCTCAGTGGCCATGGAGAAACTAGGATTTATAAAATCAGTGGAATATCTACAATCGAGAGGAATGCACATCTACCTCATAGCCACGGATAGACACGTTTCAATTGCCAACACAATGAGAGAGCAGTTCCCACATATTAAACATCAATTTGACATATGGCATCTTGCAAAATCAATCAATAAGAAAATCTCGGCTGCAGGGAAAAAAAAAGGTTTGGAAAGTATTTCAGAGTGGTCCCAGTCTATCAGCAACCATCTTTGGTGGGGCTCCAAAACTTGTGAAGGGTCAGTGGAAATACTACTTGAAAAATGGCGTCCTACCTTTCCACCAATGTGAACATGGCCCTTTGTCCCCAGTGGAGGCACGGAAGAAGAAGTGGTTGAATCCATCTTCACCGACACACAAAGCCATTGAGAAGATTGTTTTCGATAAAACTCTATCAAGAGATTTGAGGGGACTGACAGAATTCTGTCACACAGGAGGTTTGGAGGTGTTCCACAATATGTGCCTAAAGTACAGGCCAAAGCGCTTGCATTTCAGGATACAGGGCATGAGACATAGGTCTCTACTTGCCGTCTTGGCCCATAACGAGAATCTCGGCCGTGAACAGTCTAGGACTACGGGTAATGTAAGGATGCCTCGCTACACTAAGGCCTTTTCAAAAAGAAGTAAGCAATGGGTGATCAAACCAGTCTATGAGGAAATGGAGTTCGACTTTGTCAAAAGCCTTATTGTTGCTGTATTAGAGAAGCACAGATATGGAATTTTGAACGTTTCTATGCAGAGCACTGATCCATTGCCACCCAACATTGCCACTGTGCCATGTCCACCCAAAGGAGAGCTGGTTGTGAAGTACAAATTCCGGTTTAAATAATTGTAATACGATTGTCTTTTTGTAAATAAATGTTATTGTACAGTGTACATACAAAGTACGCTAACCCTAACCCCTACCTTCACCATCCTGGGTGGCGAACAACCTGGGTGTCATCTTTGAATTCTCTCTCTATTCACCTCATATTGCTGACCTTGTCTATATGTGTATGTATATATTTTTGTTGATGTAACTAATTTTCGCAATCTCATGTAAATGATGCGCACTGTTAACCGAGGGGAGGCTTGCGTATTGCAAATAATAAAACAAACAAACAATAAATCTCACTTTCAACTCAACTCCTCGGGTACTTTATACTTTCCCTGACCTTCCCCAAAAAATTAAAAGTCTCAATAGTTATGGTTCTTTGGGGCTTCAAAGCTCGCAGACAAAGAGGACAAAATTAGGGGCCTCAGACCACGCCAAGCGAGCCGTTGCAGATGGGGGAGAAGCCAGTCGCATTTACACAATGAGGCGCAGTACATAGATGGATTCGAAACTTCAAGTTCTCACAGATGGCTTTACTATGGGATGTTGCAAAGAAAGAATGTATGCTCATTTCTAGTGAAGGTCAGCGGCTTTGATTTTCAGCTCGCGCCTGGCAGTATAAGGTTCTATTGTTTTTTGACCTTGAGAGACAGGGACCATGCCGAAAGAACTTCATTTGAAGGGTGGGGGTGCAATAACATAAGAGACGATAAGGCAGAAAATTCTGAAACTAGACTGAGTTTCATGTTAGTTCAGTATACGAAAAATCGTTGTCAAGAGCACAGTGGGATTACCGGACTGCATTACGCAGAGGCACAATGGAAATTGCAAATATAATGTAAGTAACTCTTTAGACGCTTTTATACCGGAATGAAGAATTAATGAATGGATGCATGAATAAATGAATGAATGAAGAGCTAGGAAAACGTTTGTGGGATCGTCCTTGTAGCGGGCACATGGGCATGCAGGTCCACATTCCACACGCATGTACACAAACAGTCGTTTCTCATTGTGTGCTAACCTCGATTTATTTTGTTACTTTTTGCATTGATTTTAGAGCCGAACATACTCCATTGCACTATCCTTGAAAGCAAATAGTTTCAGCTCGGCCGTAATAAATAAAATGACTAATATTAATAAAGATCGGCTGGCGAGACTAATTATACATTTTATGTTTTCAAAACAGGTATATCCTTCCCTACTGCTACTGCCACCAGTTTCAGACCCCGGCAGATGGTTTTTTCAACCGCCAGCTGCCGCTTCTTGTAAACAACTGCACCACTTTGATGATTTTATGGGACGATCGCCAAGGGCCCATATGCCCTTACGCGGTACTAGCGGCTCGAAGCAACATATCAACCTTTACGCTGGCCTAGTGCCTACTTGATGGAACAGTCTTGCGGTTCAATGTGCGACCAAAGTGCTTCTTTTCACCAAAACCAACACCCTGTGTACCATAAAGGAACAGCGCGTGACTCACGATAAACTTTTACGGATTTGCGGATAGAGATAAAAGAAAATAAATGGCATTCCAAGTTCATATGGCAATTGCTGAATATTCTATAAACATTTAATGTCAAATAAATGTACTTTACCAAATGTACCGTGTTGCTGTTTGATTTTAAAGTACAGTTTCATATTCCGAATTGTGGCGCGCTGTGTTGTGAGTTGATCTGTGTTGGTTTCCGGGTTCTGTGTGAAGTCGCGTAGAAGACAACTGGGCGCGTTTGCCTACGCAGCACAGAAACGTCACGGAGAGAGGCGGGGAATATGAATGTTTTGATAATGTCAGACTCAGGGGCGGGGGATATGATTTAGTGCAGCAAAAGCAGGTCAGCCAGGGCGATGGGGGAAATGATAGGATTATCACAAAATGGCAGCTCCCTGATGCCTGTTTTCGCGTGCGTTTAATGGACGAAAACTTGAGTAAGGTCCATAGGAAATTTTTCTAAAATCGAGCGAGTTAGGCTTAAAAACACATGGCCGACCCGTAGGGGCAATAAAAAATGTTGACGAACCATTCCTTTAAAAGTTATCCCTTTTTGTCTGTCTCTCATGGAATATTATTTCGTTACCCTTTACTAAGATTTGGCTTGTACAGTGGTATCTACCATATTTTTCCTACCGCGGGCAATGAAAATAGCCTTGGTACTGTTTTAGGCTAAGTTAGTAGCCTCGAAATTTAATACGCTGGACCCCATTTACTTTTATTTGGTACCCGCTGGGTTTATTCGCCATTTCTTTTTGTAAAGGTCTTTCTCGTGTTTTACTCTGCGTGCCAAACCAGGTTTGGTTCATTTGTTCACCGTCCTTTGGCGGGCTTCTGCACAGAAGTCATCCTTAGGCGCCTGAGAGTCTGGGTAGACAGGATGTGAGGGAGGGGTTTTAGGACCCCTGCACAGGGTTCCCTTGGAGACCGAAGTCACACTCTTGTTTGATTGGCTAGGTGACTGTCCTGCCAGGACAGCCACCCTGCTGTGTGATTGACAGCCAGGCTGTGTGAATGGGGAAAACTGCATAAAAAGCAGGTCTCTGGGACTTGGAAGTCAGTCGCCACTGGATTGAGAGAACCGAAGAGAAGCTGAAGGAAGAGGACCACTACCATGACTGAATCTCCCGGTGAAGCCCTGCAGCGGGTCAGAATCTCCAAACTTCGACGACAGAAAAGATCTGCAAGGAATCTTCTTGCCTTGAGCTGGTGGGACCAACCAGTTCGCCAAATACCAAGCAAGGCCTCCCTCCCCTGGTCGAATTTGCTGTTCACAGCTGCAGTGAACCGGATAGCCAGGAGGACCGGACCCTGTTTGGGTTTTAAGGCGCGCACCTTTTATTCATTGCTTTGCTCTGCTGCTGGTTTCTTCCCTGGGCAGTGCAGGACCCTCCTGTAAGTCTTCCTTCTTCTTGACGGTCCGACAGTCGGTTCAGGAACCGTGAGCCTGCAGGATCTGCCAGGAACTTCTGCCTCAGCTTTTAAGTAACTTTTCTTCCGACCAACTTCGTTTTGTACTCTTGGCAAATACTTAACCGCAAACTACTCTGAACTGTGTGATCCTCTGCAACGACTCTGAACTATTAACATTGGCCCAGGCCTATTGATTTGAATCCTCATTGTAGCAAGCCTTTTCTAGATTGCCCTGCCTACTTACTTGTTGGTGCTGTTTACTTTTGTACAACATTCTCTTTCCCTCCCTTTTTAAATTGCTGGAGTGCCATTTTGCTCACACTTCATTTTGAGCTTAATTTGTCCAGAATTGATTGGGTGTTGTGTAGTATATGCTGCTTTATTTAGTGAACTGTTTTACAAATGAATGTGTAAATAAATGTATATTCTTTTATTCAGAAACCTTGAGTCAGTGTTTGTTTGAACCATAGTAATTACTGTCCTTTGTGTAACTTCTGATACTGCTCACTTTACTCTTGAGATACGCCTGGCTGCTCAGCCATCGCTACCACTTTACTGTGTAGTACAGGCTTGTACCAAAGGTGAATTTGTACTTACACTTGTAGTCTTAATTGTGTGTGGTGTTCCCAAAGGGTACTGCATATGATTCTGCCTAACAGCCCGTTCACAACGACTCTCTGGAAAACGCTTTCCCATTTTCCACTAGCTGTAGAAAGCCCTCGCACATCTCGACTTCTGAGACGTACTGCGCAGCATTTTAAACTGCTGTCCATAGACCAAAGGAGTACTTGGCAAAACTGCTTGCCACATTTGTAGCCTTAAGGGCCATTCTGCTCGAAGTGAATGCTTTCTTGCTAAGGCATGGACTTTTTTTGCTTCCCTGTCAGGAGGCAGAGTGGAAGTGGAAGATGCAGGTCTAGATGGGACAGTGGCAGCCTGCATAACAAGCCCTCCTGTCGCCGGTCTATATTTCCCGGAAATGGTGGAGCTGACGGGAGGAATAGAACATGGATGCTGCCACGGAATTGTTAAAGGATCAGCAACGGCAGGGTTTAAAGGCATATTGCGCTCTGTGGTGAGACCTTCATCTAAAATATCGGCAAAGTCATAACTTTGTATCGGTGCCACTGATGTATGCAATCCTAGGGTATTAATTACCCTTTCTACTAAAGCCATAAATGTAGACATATTATGAACATAGGGCTGGGATTGCTGAAATTCGAGGTCTGAAGAGGTGTCCAGACAACTGGCGTCATGGAGGCCTTGAGCTAGCTGTAAAAGCTGATTTTGGTCTTCAAAATAATCAACCCCTCTTGTACCCAAGTAAATGGGGTCAACATCCCCCTGATCATCAGCGTCATTACCGCCGAAGATACCTGCCATGGTATTGAAAAATTCAGACCAGGGTTGTGGTGTGAAGGTTTTCTCGACAACCGTCGACATCCAGGGTTTGTCTTTCAGTGTGATATGGTGGATGTCGCTGTTGATAGGTGTCAGGACGCCGTAGCATCGACATCCTTGGCTGCACAGGGTTTATCCAGCTTCCATCGGACCTCTTTCAGTGTTGAAAGATTTATCGGTGCCAACATTGTTGGTTCCGGGCAGTAGAGGGGCGCCGAAATACAAAGCGCTGCTCTTGGCTCTACGGCCTGCTGCGTGGGGGCAGGGGGTTAGCTGCGCTGACTGCAGCATGCTTTTTAAACATGTCAAGCATAAAGGACTTAAAATCCTCCCACTCTTGGCGGGTGGTAGGCCCCGCTGATGGCTTACCTATATCTGTCGACGAATCGGAGTCCCGACAGTTGTAGTGACGCCTTTTCTTCTTTCAGGACGAGGAACAATGGCTCCTCGAGTGGGACTTTTTCTTCTTCCGCCTATGTTCTTTTTCGGGGGTGCCCCTCGGATTTCGTCCACCGAACCTTGAACCATAGATGGAGCCGGTGACTTAGAGGGCGGCCGACCAAGTGTGAGTTTAGCCGCTCAATCGCAAAGGGATTTTCGGCTGCATTTTTACGCACAACAGACACCCTTCCGTCCCTTCACCTGTGCCGAGCTACCAGAGACAAAACTCATGTGGTTTAGTGATGGACATCTTGGTGCCACAATCAGTACACCACTTGAAGCCAGAAACCTGAGCGACTGACAACTCGCTTGGAGGAATTTTGAAAAAAGTTTCAAGGAGTCGAAGACTCGCTTGTGTTTCCAAGCAGCGTGATAGCACGCAGAAAATAGGAACTGAGGTTTGGGGCGTAGTGACAGAGTATATATAGGACATATGACGTCACGTCCAGAGCCAACAATTGAGTGCCGAGCAAGACAGATCGAGGGCCGAGTCGAGGTCCATTGTGCCCCCTGTCAAAACAAATTCCAAAGCAGCAAAGCTGGATGCAATATCTATCAGATGAGGAATCTGCGGGAGAAAAGCAATCCATTGAAAAATCACTTCCACTATGCCCTCACTATACTGACTCAAATCCAGACGGCACGTGATCCCCATCATCATCGAAGATTGATCGCATCGACTTGAAAAAAGACGATTGAGACTCACAGACATAAGAACCGTTGTGTATCGGTGCTGATGGTCCTGTACCGGATGGTGCTGATAGCAACAGCTTTCATAGTGCTGTCAACTTAGTAACAGTCAGTGCTGAGCCTGAATGGGTCGAACCCGACGCTGTCTCTTTGGAGCCGTGAATATCGGGCACAACTGGTGCCATACCAGCAGCGGCCATTTCGACCATTTCAAGCATTTTCGCTTTGAAGACCTCCCACTCAGCCCTTGATGTAATCAGGCTTGGTTGAGACTTACCCCGATCCTCTGAGGAGTCTGACCCATTTCTGCATCAATGACAACGTGTTTTCTTGTGGGACAAGGTGGATAAAGAGTGGCTTTGCGACCACTTCTTGGCCTTCTTTCTGCACCTGTCCTCCTTTTCGGGTTAGGGCCCCTCTGTGTCATGCTCTGACGATCTGGTAGTCGATGGAGCAGGAGATTTAGACGGTGGCCGCCCAAGCGTAAGCTTTGCCGTCTGCTCTCTCAGCGACTTTGGGTTCATTTTCGGACAGGAACCGCAATCTTTGTTGACGTGATTGGCACCGAGGCACCACACGCAAATGCCGTGCTGATCGGTAATGGACATTTTCGAATTACAGTCCTTACATCTTTTGAAACCCAACACCTTAGAAGTGGTCATCACAACGAAGCTTTGAAGTTAATTTGAAAAAAATCAAATCAAATTCTCTTGACGAGAGGTGTTCCAACGAGCAGCGTGCTGAGCACACAGAAAAAAGGAACTAAGGTACAGGGGCATAGTGACGTAGTATATGTACGATGGCTGAGTCACGTCCGGAGTCGACAATCGCCATGTCGAGTCAATATGGATCGACCACTGAGTCGAGATGCACTACGCCCCTGTCAAATGTTTTCTGAGCAGCTGACGCTGGAATAGATATCTATCTGATGAGGAATCTGCAGGGGAGAAAGCAATCAATTGAAACGGTAAGCTGTAAACTGGAAAACCCAGGCATCTTACGTGATTTCCGTCCACCTCTCTACGAACCTAGAGACTCTCCTTTCAACCGGAGAAACATGGGGAGAGAACTTTAAAGAGGTTTTGTGTCGTCGGTGCTACCGATGACAAGGCAGTGGCCGACGGCCCTTTCGACACCTCTAACTTTACTGGGGCATGAGAAACTCTGTTGTGCCTGTTTGGCCTGTGGAAGTTGTGCTCTTCTTGCAAAGGTGGTCTAACGTCTGAACCACCTTCTCCTTGCACCAAAGGTGAAAGCCTCCTTGGTTGGCTGTTGAACCCCCAAGCCCAATGACTTAGCTACTAAAGTTCTTACACTTCTCCAGAGACTCATCTGCTTTAGGCCCAAACAGGTTCTCCCCATCAAATACCAAGTCGAGGAGTTTTGCATGATCATTCGGAAAGAAGCATACACAGCAGCACCCTCAACGTGACCATTGACTGACCCTCACAAACTATGGCGTCGTGGCCAGCCTGGAGTGCCTGACATGCATCTCTTTGACGTCCTTAACTATGTGTAGGAAACCGTCCCTGATCTCCCCCTCGGGGAAATGGTCAACAGCAGCTGAAATAATCCTCCAAAAGATATGCAAGTATTTGGCAAATACTCACGAGAGCATTAATCACCTTTAACGCCATACTCGCTGAGGCAAATACTTTCTAGGAAAAACTGTTGATCTTCTCCAAATCCCTATCTGTAGGGAGGTTAAACGCCGAGGCTGAAGGCCTCGCGTTCACCATCGCGGCCTGCATCTCCAGTCCCTCGGGGCTTGGGTGCGTCGTCAGGAACGGAAGATCTCCCCTCGCAGGCCTATACTTTTTTGTCAGCTCTGGATCGACTGCCAGCATTGAGCACGGGCAGTGTCACACGCACATTACTGGGTCCGTAAAGATCCCTTTGAATGGGAAAGCCCTTTCAGATTGCGGTCCCTTGTTAATTGTATCTGTTTGCTTGTAATGTTGGAGCGGTTTCAATGGAGCTCTGAGACCGAGAGTGACAACCACCTTTTCGACTGCATTGCGGTACTGGGCGTTCTGGTGCATGTATGGGGACGCCTCCTGCAACTCGATGTCGAGGGACATGTCCAGTCCACTTGCATTGTGAGATCCTCCACCAAATCAATTAGACCAGCCTGGACGGCCATGAAATCAGGCAGAGGGTTCATGTCAGTTCCTGCCAAGGGCTCCACCCCGAAGGGGATAGGATCCTGTTCCTCATCAAAAATCGACCGCATGGATTTGTAAGAAATCTGATCTGTACTCAGGTGCATAGCATCAGTCCTGTGGCTGATCGGTCGAGAGAGGGTTTTCGAACTGTCACGTCAACGCTGATACAGATTTGTCTCTAACCGAGGTACAGCATTGGACCTCTTTTGGTCACTTTTGTGCCGGATGAAACAGGCATGGTCAGTGCTGCATGCACCCACAGCATTGAGGCAGAAGCCGTACCAGCCGTGGCCTTCTCAATATATTCTCCCTCAGAGCCACCTTAGAAGGGTAGAACTTACCCCTTTCCCCCGACGAGTAAAAGTCGCGCCTTTGGCTGCACTTCTTTTTCCTTTGAGAGGAAGAGGAGGGTGAGTGGTGGCACTCATTATGTGAGTCTGACTGCTTCTTAGATTTCCTGCAACACCTACTCTCCCATCCTTCTTGGGGGTAGCTCCCTCCGTGCTTTGGACCAAGGTCTTTGCAGCTTAATTAGTCAGCGATTTCGACAGGACCTTTCCTAGGGCCAGTGTCACAGAGCATTCCCTCACTGCCTTCGGGTTCATGGACTGACAGGAACCGCATTTCTTGGTGTCATGCTAAGCATGCGGACAAAAGGACTGGAGATAAGGGGGAGTAGTGCATTCCTTAGGTCAAGGATTGGCATGGCCAATATACTAGGAGTCGAGAGACAACGTTGAGCCACACTAGGCCTGCTGTCGAGATTTAACGTGCACCTGATGCTGAGGGCATAATCTATGAAGATGAGGAATCTGTGGGAGAAGGAAATCCAATTAACAGGTTATTTGGTTGTGTTTTATTAACATCAATCCCAATGTGGTATTCATGTGTTTTTGGAGGTCTACCACTGTCACAGAGATGAACATATCATGTTCTTGCTGGCTACTTAGGTGTGGGTGCTACTGGCAGCTGACTTCATGGAGAACTGACAGCATCCTATGAGGTGTCTCAGTTAGGAGGCCTGAAGAAGCATCCGATCTGATGTGGGCAGAGATTCATTGGCCGTGATCAACTTATAGCAGTATTACCTCGGTGGAGATAGGGCTAAGTGTGGGTGAGAGAACTTGTAGCTTGCAAATGATCAGCGATAACTGCTTTCCCATGTGATCTGCATAAGGTACATAGAAAAATATATCATATACTCCAGAACACGAGGAATGTCTATCGCCAATCCAGAGAATCATGTTTAAAGAAGTGCAAATTATTGTAGGCAGCTAAACATTGATCAGAGAAGAGAAAACACAAAGGATATCTGGACGCAATCAAGACCATGTATACTCTTTCTGGACCCCATAAGGATGCTACTTGTTGACCTTACCCACCATAAATGCCACGTTTGGTCCCACTTACCTTAGGCTTACTACCCTTTGGACAGGATGGAGTGTTGAAACAATAGCCACATGCCCCCTAAAGAAAAGAACACATTTAGAGTTGTTAGAAATATTCTGCACAACTGGAAAGGCTTGGTGTTTGTATTACTGGCGCAGAAGAAAGCTTTAATGTCTTTATTTTATTGACTGAGCATTTGTAAGGCGCTTTATACAACAGAATTGTGTTACAAAGCTCCACAAGGGTAAACAGGAAGGGAACAGGAGAAATAATAACAGTAGCAAAATGAAATTTAAAAAAATCAACAGTAATATATTTATTTATTTATTTGTATTCCTTTACACAACATATAGAATGTATAACACATATAAACATGTAAAACACATACTTTCTATAAGACATGTACAGATATCTAAGACACATCTAGAACATCTAAAACGTTGAGGAACATCTAATACATGGCCTAACATAAAAAAACACATTTTACCATTGGGCATTTCTTTATCTCAAATTACATAACAACCTGGTCCCTTGCCTTTCGACATGCCGCTACTATTGATGATTGTCCCAGAGGTAGAATTTCACAATTAGTCCACCTCCTCCATTGAGTCGATGAAAACAAACTAGTCAAGAAATCTGTCCAAGTAGTTCAAAAATTACAGATTTAAAATCAGTTATGAAACCTTTAAAACAGCAATGATTAATTTAAAATTAATTTCTTTCAGTTTCATATCGATTTCCATAAAACTTTATTAAATTAGATTAAATAGACTTAACAAGACAATACAACAGATCCTTTTCTTTACTGGATACTCATGATGTTCAAGTTCTTTGATATGACTCTCCAAATCTTATATAATGCTATGTGAACCGATTGGAGGTTAGAATTTAAACAGAATTTCCAAAATTCATCACTGTTGATAGCATCATAATAGCTTACAAAGGGACCCAGGATAGTCATATAAAGTGTTCCCATTTTAGGGCATGATATCAAAACGTGGTGAGGGGGTTCAATATTAAACTGGTGTTTACAAACTCAACATATTCTTTGTTCAATAGGGATGTCACTATGACTTCCTTGTAGTGCGAGCACTGGAAGGTGGTTTGCTCGCAATTTTATCATGAAGTTACGAACAGCAGGACAAGGGCATTTCAGAAGGTACTGTTGGGTTTTGAGCTATTGATGGCTAACCGTTGATGAATATTTGAAATTATACAGTGTCTGGGGATGTGAGTAGTTATTGATCCAGTCCTATTGTTCAAACTTATGTTTAAAAATAGCCTTCAATACTCCAAATTTTGTACCACGTGTATATTTTCCGGGCACCAGCTCATCTACTTAAAACATTCATCATTTAGTTTTACAAAACTATTGAGAGATTTCAAGTCATAGTTTGTACCCAAAAACTGTAACAACAGGCATTGGGGGAAACAGCGGGATTTTATATAGAGGTAGCATTTGTGTATTAAGGCCTGACTCTTCAATGAAACTAGTCCCAATTCAAGGCGGAGGTAAGCCATAGTGATAGAAAGCAACAGATGCAATAGTTTTCTCCAGAAATGTCCCACTACTACATTAAGCCATGCAAGATCTTTCATGGCTAAAGCTTCAAGACCATATAGTATGGCAGGGGTAAAACTTTGCTTATATAGTTTAAGGATACCTTCAATCAAGTATCCCGCTGTCTGACTTGCAAATGTACTAATCAAGCAAGTCAGCTGTCTTGCCTTCCTTTTTTTTATTCGTCGCAATGGCTTTATACTTACCATCAGCACTCAACATGATTCCAAGATAGAGGTAACAAATAACGTACTCAACTCTATGGGAGTCAATTTGAAAATGTACTTGGGCGGGCCTGCCGCTTGCAACCAGCATGATTTTGGTCTTATTTGATCATTAGATCGTTTTGTTCTGCAAACCTAATGAGTGTCTTGAATTTATTCTTGGCTCCTCTTAGTGTTCTGTCTAACAGAACAAGGTCGCCAGCATAAAGTAGGCTTGCAATCTGTTTGGGGCCGAGCTTAGCTAAGCATCCCGCAACTGCTAGCGATTTTTCTGGAAGATCAGCTAATTACAGATTAAACAGAAGGGCAGCTAGGATACAACCTCGTCTAACCGATCTGTTCACCTCTAAAGGGAGTGTCAATGTATAATGATTAATAATACTCTTTCAGGACAAACCCTGGATCACAACTTCTTCCATAGAGTGACTCGATTAACAGAAATCCACCCAGATTATGTAGAGAGCTGGGTTTCCTTTATGCGCCGCTTCGCACATAAGTGCATCCAATAGCCTAATGTTGTGTGTGGTCGCAGAGCCACGTCGGAAACCAGTTTGAGTGTCATGTAGTATGTTGTTATCCTTTACCCGGGTCTGGAGTGCTTTTAACACAAATGTGGTGAACAATTTACCTGTGACATCTAACAAGGATAGTAATGGGTTATTTGTAGGGCATAATCTATCACCTTTTTATGTATAGGCAATAGGGAGCCGACTTCCATGATGAAGGAATAGATCTATCTGAGCATACCTTACAAAATAGGACATTCAACACTTTAGCCAATGATACAGGGTCGGATTTAAGGACAGCGTTAGACAGTCCGTTTGGTCCGGATGCTTGTGAACTCTTCAAATCTACAATTGCTTCTTGGATTTCATAAATACTAGGGGCTGATATCCAAATACCTTCATAATCATTTTCAAAGATCGAATCTTCTGTAGATACAAAATTCAATAGAACATATTCTTTCCATCTATATTCCGGTATTGGGTTCAACATTGTACTTCAGGAGTCTCCCTTGACTCTGGCTAGCGTTTGCCAAATCGATCTAATGTTCCCACTACAGAGTAACAAAAACATAGATTGCCACTGCTCATTGAGAAAGAAATGTCTTCGCCTTCTTAGCCAGTTCTTAAACTCTTTTTAATACGCTTAATTTTGGCATCACACATCCAATTACCATCCAATTCCATCCGTGCATGCCTAATTTGGCATAGCATAGTCGCTTTGCATCTCGTACTTCGATATCAAAGATATGTTTATGTTTACTATCACTAAATGCAAAGTGTTGGCTACCTACTTTCCCTGTTTCATGTGCAAGTGTTTCTAATCGACCCATAATATATTCTCCATTTCATCTAGCCCAGTAGTCAGCTTCATCTAAAACAAGAGCATTCATATATTAAGTAGCCTTACTGACCAGCATATCCTGCTAACCCCATTATTAACCTTAAGTTCAGCCAAGGCTGTCATCTTTTCATGTTCAGTATGCATGTTTAAGTTGAGTATCAAGATATTATGGTCGCTAAAGTCAGTATCACAGAATTCCAACTGTAAAACTCTTTCTGAACAGTAGTTGGTGCCAAATAAGTAATCTAGGGTTGAGGAGCTGTTACCGGCAGACCATGTACACTTGCCAGGACAATCACCAGAGGCGCGGACATTGTACATCCGGAACCCCGATTCTCTAAGTGTGTCAATCCACATATTACCTTTCTGGTTACCTCTGGGTTTACTGATAATACTCTTTGGCTTAACATTTTCATGAGTAGGGGCAGGGACATGGTCGCTACATGCTGCGCTGAGATCACCACCTGTTAATGCACATTCATGGCTTTGAATAGTCATCCAAGTAAAACATATTGTGTCGATTGCTTCTAGTGTTTCATCTTGGGTGTCTACTTCAGGAGAGACGTATACATTGATAAGCAGCATCGGAACACTGCAGCTTTCAGCTTTCACCAAGATTTCTATGGCAAGAATGTTATCTGAGTTTAAAATTATATTCATATTGACTAGAGGGACTGTTTGTTTCACCCCAATAATCAAGCTGCCAAATGGACGACCGCGTGTACCTTTAATATCAAGTTGTTGAACCAAAGCATAACCATCTAATTGCATCTTGGAATAGAGGCACGTTTCTTGCAAATAAAATACATCAAATTCAGATAGTAGGGGCAGCGATCTTTTAGGGTCGAAAGGATGATAAAAAACCCTTGTGTTCCAACTGGCAATCTTTAGAGTTCATTTTGACTCGACCAATTGGCGGAACAGAAACTTTCTAAACCAATCCCATCCTGTTGCATCATCAAGGACATCCTTATTGGCAATGTCTACCATCTTACCCGTTATCTCAGCTCTTAGCAATGGAGTCGCAGCTGAAGAGGTCTTAATTACTGGGGGTATAGGAACATGGGAGGGGCAGTCAATAACATAACCCACATTCTGAATGGATGACTGATGGTTACGAATAAGTGAAGTCACTTCAGCAGATGAACAGTGCACATGGACATAATTGCACCCATTAATCTTCATGGGTTCAATAAAGCTAAAGTCAGCAGAGGAAAGTACACGTACACACATTAAGGAGATCTGACCAGTGGTCGAAGTGTACGAAATGAAATAGTGGAACTATGTTCCCGCTGGCCCACCCCCCACAAACCTCATCCCCACATCCCCTCCCACACCTGGGTCCCGCATTTCCTCAATTCTACTCCCACCACTGTGCAAAGGAGAAAAGATACACAGCAAAAGAAAATGCAAAATGAATTTGAAATTACCCCATTAACTTTATTCAGTGCCCCTCCAGCGTGCAGCTTTACGCAGCCTCCCCTTTCTAATCACCCACCATTTGCACCTCTGAAGGGGAAAGCTAAAGATTAAAGCCACCACTCCAACCTACCACTGATGCAGTGCACTGAATTGCAAATTTTAACTTCTTCTTACACTTTTATTTTAAAATGAAACCATTCCGGAATGTTTCTTTTTTCAAATAAAAGTATAGGAACAGTGAAGCTTAATAAGAAAAAGAGAGAGGAGCACCGCTCCCAACCACTCCTGCCCACTTCGACCACTGGATCTGACCTATTAGTACGGCCATCAGAGAATGTTGTCGGGCCTCTACTCCGTGTAAATGTTTAGGGCAGTTTGGTGGCTGGGCTTGCACTGGATTGGCTTGACCCGTGTCTCCAGAGGCCATAAGGGCATGCTCTGTCATTAAACATGTCAATTCACCATATTCAGCAGTAGGATGAGTTCTTACATTTTCAGGTGGTCCCACTGGGGGATCATCAATCAAGAACCAGCTTGTCAGGGTGCCAGAAGCGCCCTGACCTTTCGGTGCTTCTTCTTGGAATTCATTAAATTGTTTGCCACTGGTATTTGTTTGGGTAAAATAGAAGTTGAATTAAGAGGGGCAGCAGAAATCTTTTAATTAGGAACAGCTAATCATTTCTTAGCAGCTTGTTTACGTAATCTAGCACGTTTTGCGATGCATCTCTCTTTACGGGTCTTATACATAGATATATTTATAACATTCTCTTCACCTATTCCTAGGACAATGGGAGTAGATCTTAACTCACAATCAACATTTTCAGAAATAAGATCAACCAATATCACTGGGTCATCTTGGACCAAACTTTAATAGTCAAGCATTACGTGTTGTTTTCTCAAGCTCAACTCTTTAAGAATTGTTCCATGGGTTTTAGCTTCCTCAAGTATGACACCACAGAATTTGAACAAGATTTTAACCGCAAATTGTTGGATGCCTTCGGTTGTGTCAACATTATTGCTTGAGGTAGAATCATTACCGTTGTTAGGCCTTGTTGTGGGGCTTTCAGTAGCATCAGTGGATCTCCTATTAGTACTTGGACAGAGATTAGGGGACATTGACAGTCGTTGTTGGGTAGCAAGACTATTTTGAAGAGTGACGTCCAGTCTGTCGGATGCAATATCCATTTGTGTCACAGAATTCTCCAGAGTATCCGCAAGACCATTGTTATTTGATTCGTTTGAAAGTCAGCCTTAGTTACACTAGTAGAACCTGTGGATTTTACCTGTGCATTAAAAACAGGTGTAGCGCATCTGGCAGTGGTCCCAGACAACGTGTAACACATTGCAAGAAGTGAATTGTTATCAATGTCTGTATTAGAGACTTCAAACGGTGGTGTAAGTGTCTGGGACACTTCTTGAGATTCTACACAGTTCACACGTGTTGTTGGTTGGTAAAAAGCTGTAAATAGTCCCCCCTGAAGGTGCTCAATCAACGTAGTAATCCTTCAGAAAAGGTTGCAGAGCCTGAGTGAAAGTTCATATTTTGTTGTCAGCTAATGCTTAAGCAGTTGAAAACACAGTATGAAAGGGCTATGAACTACTGTATGTAGGACACCCTGCCAACCTATCTGTGTATCCAACAGCTAGAGACAAAGTAGAGTGGGCTATGAGCTACGCTGTAATACTCACGCTCCCAATTCTTATTATTATAAGCAGCACCAATTGAATTCAAACCAGTCTGAAAGTGGATATCGGTAGAGAACAAGAATCACATGTGAGGGTCAGGAACTTAGAGACAAATGGGCTTGGTCGAGAAACAGCAAAGCACAGTGTTCAAGGACAGAGCTGTTAAAGAAGTAAGGTTCGCTCACTGTTCTCCGTACATTGTCCGTATCATGTGCACCACACTCCCAGCCCCCAAACACCAAACACACTGACTGCACATCGCGCCGCGCTCCGCGCATTGTTTATATTGGAGATCCTCCTCTCAGTGCAAAAGGGAAAGCAGACTGCCACCTTCCAAACCAGGTGCGGAGAGAAAAAGTAAAAGAACTTGTTCCCACCTTGCCACCAAATACACTGACAGCACACAGTCGTAGTCCTACTAGGCATTGTGGCATTTGCTGCGCAAGTACATTGAAGAGAAGCGCAGGGGAGGGGAGTTGAAGGGGGAGCAGAGGAGTGGACAAGTGCTGGAGGAGAGCCCACGAGGCAAGTGCTAAGGGGAGCCTGGAGGAGGGCCTCAGGCTAAGTGCAAGTACAGATAACTCTCAAGGGTGGTGTGTGGAGCCACCATGCAGGGGCCTGCAAGGCAGTGCAGTGGGGGGCTGGTATTGACTGGGAGGATCGGCCTGAGTTCCTGTGAGGTTCATGAGGATCAGGCCACCGGTCACAGTGGCAGTGGGGTGATTATCAAGGAAGGGAAAGAGGGAAGAGGTAGAGAAAAGCAGAGTTTTGAGCAGTTTCAGGAACTTAAGGAGGTCCGGGTCAAGTCTGAGAGGGGCAGGAAGGCTCTTCCAAAGGGAGGCACCAGCCGAGGAGAGAGACCTCTCCCCACTCTTGGCTTTGACAGTCAGAGTTCGAATTAGAGGAGCGTAGGGCTCTAGCAAGGGAGTATTTAGGGAAGGAAAGTTGGTGATAGTGAGGTCCCAGGCAGTAGAAGGCCTTGTGGATGATGCAGAGGGTCTTGAATGTATTTGATCCTTGCAGCAACTAAGAGTCTATGGACATTCTGTTTCTTCAATTAAAGACAAAAGGTGGTATGTAGCATTATTTTAGTGTTTACCTTGTGGGGGTGGGTCCTTCCATTGGGAGTGGGCTAATTTCATCCAAGCACTTCTATGACATAGCTTTCAGAGGAAGAATTGTCTTCTGGGCAGTGAATATGTTTTAAAATGCAAATAATTGTACCCTTGAATTGTTTAGACATTACTTCTCTCCTTGCCCTGTGTTTAATACTTCTATTGGGCCATCATGACCACCTATTGTTCATTTACTGATGCATAGACTGCACATCACAGAGCCGATATTAGATCCCCTAAAAGTTGCAGCTACATTAGGGCATGCCGATTTGGGGATTAACTTGGCACATTAGGTAACATCACTCACAGGTATGTTCTACAGTGTGAATTTCACACTAAGCTGTTTCATCATTGGCTGCAATGTATCTTTGTAAAGTCTGAATTCCATTTTTGGGGACTGTAGGGTGACTTTTCGGGGGGCCCCACATTTTTAGCTTGTTCCCCCTTGCTTTATTTGGTTCCTTGATCTCTTTTTGGTGACCCTAGGGACATCTCCTGAAGTCCCCATGCCATTACACCCCTTCTTACCATATACAGAGTATATGCTATTGGGTCGCCCATGAGTAGTCCAGTCCTAGGGTTCCCTCTCAGGCACTCAACTTCTGCCTTGACTGTGACACTGTCAATTGGTTTTAGGGAATAAGTTGGTGGTAGCTATGCTTTCATTTTGGCTTCACCAATGGTGCAAACCATGGTACCGCCTTGGTAGCACAATGCACCTTTTTTATAGCCATTAGGATACCAATGTTTTTTTAATCCTGTTCCGGGTTATTTTGATTTCTAGAGCTTGCTTTCTCTAGGTGACCACGCAGTGGCCTTAAAATGGCAGTTCTGACCATGTGGGCTCTTTGTGAGCCCACCATGGCAGCCTCCATATTGGCCCAAATTGATGCAAGCTAGTATAGTTCCCTGGACTGGCACCCTTACTTCCTGTTGGGGTGGCTTTGACTCAGTGGCAGTCAAAGTGAGCAAATAATATAGTTGGTCCTCTGACACTCTGCCCATATACCCTTTTTATTCCGATTGGCTGGCGGGCCTTAGGCCAAGCCCCTTCACAGCGTTATTTAGGTGCTGCCCTGCACCCCTCTCTCTCGTGATGCTGTGTTCCAGGGACATGGAGGTGGCAGGTATGCCGAAGTACTAAAGGCATTTCCCTGTTGTTTTTGCCATCTTAAAGCCCTCACTTGGCAATACTTGCTAAGTGCATTGGGTTGGCCATATCCCCTTTTTTGTGTTGCTTCTAGAAGTCCAGCGCAATTTCCGAATGACTCCTGGTGTCTCCCCACATCAGCTGTGTCGGGATCTCTTACTGCTGCACCCTGCTCTTTACCGTCAGGAACTTCAGCGTGGCTGTGGGATGCTGTAGGCATCCAGAGGGGATTGTTGTTCTGCAGACTACTGCAGACTGCTGGCTACTTACCCGCTTGCTAGGGTTTATACTTTTCTTGGTTCTCGTCCACCCCCTGTTATTTTATGTTGAGTGCTAACTTTAGGCAGAGGTCCCACATATAGACATTGGGGTTGGTGAGCCCTTGTACAGGCATAACTGCTTTTATAATATCAAAATGTAGTCCATGGGCGCCCCTCTGCAAGAACGAACACGGCCCATTGACCTGTTCTTTGGGAAGGTACCCACTCGAGAGTCCACAGCCACAATTTAGCTCACTGTACCTTTCACAGAAGAGGCCCAACACGGCTGAAACACGTGTATGGGGTTCCTGTTGGTGCTCTTGTTCAGAAGAGAATTGCCATAGAATTTTGGTGCTGGACTGCCCATGTGGCTGCAGACTCTCGAGTGGGTACCTTTCCAAAGAACAGGTAATTTAGCCATGCTCGTTCTCGCATGGGGGTGCCTAGGGACTATTTTTTCATTGCTTTTCTAATATGCTGGTACTTAATAGAGTGTATTAATATCTAAAGTACTCATTTGAACTGATAATTGTATATGTGTGACTTTATTACAGTATATACTGTTCAGTATATCAGTGTGGTGTATTTCCTAGAGTTATGTGTCTGGGCTAATTGTACCTCTGTGTCAACCTACTACCCTGAGAGTTAAGCCTTGTCGCTCTGCCCACGCTGGCCACGTTTAAGAGAGGTTTCTCGTCAGGTGTTTTAGCCTTCCCTTTAGGGTTAGTTGATGTAGCATCTTCATGGTAAGACCTCTGCTCACAGGTTAAAGCAGAACTTCCATGAGAGGCGGGGCTCTCCCACCTCTCATCTACACTCCTGGGGACCTTTTTAGGTTTAGGAAATCATTGGCATAGGACTAGAAGATATAGGGGAGATGTCATGTGAGGAGAAACACACAGCCAGCCGGCAGATGTTGTTTGGTTTCTTGCCCTCCACGTCAGGGCCCATGGCGATGCTAAGGCCCGTGCGACTTCCCTCCTCACGCCTATTCAGCATTCTTTCACCATGTTATCAGTCCGCTGTATGTCGCACAGGCGCATTAGAAAGCCTGTGATGTGCTGATAATTCACGGTAGGGGAATCCGGAAATGAAAGCATGGCTTTACAGGGGGCAACCATTGACTCGCGTCAGTGAGGTCCCTGCGCATAACCCTCCATACCTGGAAGTCGTCACTTGCAGAAGTCCCGTTCATTCGATTTTCCATATTTTAAACCATTTGCATTGCTTTTGGAGTCGGGTAGTTTGGGCTTTTTTTCCAAACAGATTGAGCTTTTTTTGTTTACCGTGACTGCACTGGTAGATTACAGGTATGTAGGGAGCCTTGACATACATGCCAACACTCCCGATTTATTTCAATTAAAAATATTGTTACTTTTTACTTTCTCCCTTCTAAAATAATTTGAACTGCAAATGCAAACCAATGGGAGAATTACATTCACCTGCTTTCTGTGACAAAAGCTCCCTCCCTGGTGCTCCAGAATGTCGGTATGTATTATGCCTTAAGCCAATAAAGTTTCTATCCAGTACATACACACAACCCGCTCCCACACACAAAAACACACGCACACTACCCCTTCAACACATCCACTGCCCTCTCACAGACTGACTGACCTTGCACTGACTGCCCCCACACACTGCTCACACACACACTTCACACTGGCCCCTACACATACAATGCCACCACAAACAATTTCCATATAAACACACACAAACACACTGCTCCCCAAGCACGCAATCTACCTAGCCCCACACACACCACACATACAATGCCGCAGTGCACACTCCCCACACTCCGCTGATCTCTTCTTACTCACTGTTCCTCCGCCTCCTTGTGCCTCTTCCCGTTTCCGATCCTTTCAGCTCCTTGCCCCTCTTTACTGGAACACTCTACCTCTCTTTATCCGCTCCATTTCCTCGTACTCCTCCTTCCGCGCCACCTTGAAATATTTTCTTCTTCATCCCTCCTTAACTTCTCCTACTTCCCTCCTTCATCCCTCATTCCTTCCCTCCCTCCTGCTTCTCCCTATCTTCCCCATTCTCTCCCATTCCACATTCCTCCTTCCTCTCCCCCTGAAATCTCATCTCCCCCCCGCCCTGACTTCCCTTACTACTTCCCTCTCATCTTACTCGGCTCGATTTCTCTTTTATTGTCCTTGGTAAATTGTTCTACATACTGTTGTTGATGGTTTGTTTCATGTTTTGCAATTTCATGCTTCTATTTTATTCTGTGTATTCATGCTGTTGTAATGTAAAGCGCTTTCGTGTAAAGCGCTTTATAAACTTAATAAATACAAATACACACCACACACACTGCCCACATACAAAATGTCCACACACAGTGACACTGCCCCCAACACATTGCCCACTTACACACTGCCCCTGCATGCACACTGCCCCCACACACACAGACACATATTGCTCTCCAAACACTGAACGTCTCTACACATACGCTCACCACACACATGCACTGCTCAGACACTGCACCACTCACATGGCTTCCCACACACACTGACACCCCCAACCCTCCACCATGCATTGCCAACACACATTGCAAACTGCCCCCAAACACACATCCCCCAACATACAGCCCTCACACTGTCCTCTACAGACACAGACAATATGCCATATACACTGCTCCTCATAGTGCCCTAACACCCACACTGCCTATTGATACAGCACCATCACACACACACGCACTTCCAACAACAGAAACACACTATCTTCCACCCCCATACACTGCCACATGCCCAACTCACACTGCCACTACCCCACAAACACTGCCACTCCCCCCACACACACACCCATACTGCTCCCACATACTACCCCCACAAAGTCACTGCCCCCACACATGTACTGCCCTGCAGGCAGTCTCCCAAACACTGCCCACCAACACACACACCAGCCCCAACCCACACTGTCACTCCCACAATACACAGTCTATACACACACATGCACTGCCCCCCCATGCACACACACCCACACAAACACACACACACACACACACGGAACAGTCACCGAGGACAATACATGGATGGACATACATAGATTAAGGACAATCAACATTAGATATTTTTAAGTGCAGGTAGGCGGTACGGCGAGCTGTGTTAGGGATGTGACCATGATGGATAAAGTGATAAAGTGGAGGCAGCAGAAAGTGAAGGACAGAGGCAGGGTAGCTGCGAGGGCAAAAATGGTAGCAGGGTGGCAGATGAGAGGTAGGTTTAGAAGGTAACTCAGAGGCGAGGAGGAACTGTTTTAACAAAACGAAACTAAGTTGCTCGTTCATAGTGCAAAAATAAAATAGTGCTTGGTCAAAACATATTCACTAAACTAGCCATACCACTTAGAAAAATGCAAAAGAAAATAGGTTGAGTGCCCCGTACTCTGGGTTTTCTACCCCGATCTCTCTCAAGCATCTTAGGAATCCTTCCTGGGTCTAGATCGGTAATTACCAGTCTCTCTTGGCTGTCAATACATCTTGTCTTGCTCTCGATCGGTGGCTCCGAAAGTGACGTCAGGCATCATATATATAGCACGTCAGTATGCCCCATGCTTCAGTTCCTCAATCCCCACGCCCCCCACGATTGAACACTGCAGAAGGAAAAACCACAGGAGGAGGCTTACCAGCCGTTAAAACTTTAGCAAGCATACAAACCAACAGGGTAAATCCCCGCCCCGCAAAATTGCTTGAAAAAGATTTTATTTTTTATTTTTATTTAAATGAGACAGAAGCAGTCATCCCAGAGCCATCACCAGATGCCTTCTCGCTTGGGCAGAAGCGACAACCCACAGAACTTTCGGAGCGGGATGGATGGGAGGGTCGATGAGGAATCTGCGTGAGAAGAATCCATAGAAAGATCATTACGGTGAGTAATTTCTCCTTTAATGGATTACTTTTCTCCCGCAGATTCCTTATCATGATAGACTCTCCAAGTAGTTAGTATAACGGAGGAGGGCAGAAAGATTCACACCAGTATATTCTGCTGAACCGCCCTACCAAACCTTGAATCAACTCCCCAGGCAACATCCAAGGCATAGTGCTTGGTGAAGGTGTGTAAGGATGGCCAAGTGGCCGTCTGGCATATATCCTTAACAGGAACCCTTCTCTGGAGTGCTGTAGAGGATGAAACACCTCTGGTTGAGTGGGCCCTGATGACATCAACTCCCCAGGCAACATCCAAGGCATAGTGCTTGGTGAAGGTGTGTAAGGATGGCCAAGTGGCCGTCTGGCATATATCCTTAACAGGAACCCTTCTCTGGAGTGCTGTAGAGGATGAAACACCTCTGGTTGAGTGGGCCCTGATGACAGCTGGAAGCTCTTTGCCTGTCAATTAGTAAAACTCTGATATTCACAAAATAATCCAACATGACAGGGTTTGTTTAGTGATGGCAAGACCTTTTCTAGACAAGGAACAACTGTTCCGACTTTCTAAACTCAGATGTGCGAGCAACACAGAAGCTTAATGCTCTCTTGGGGTCAAGGCAGTGGAATATCTCTTCCTCTTTTGCGGGATGTGGATGAGGGTAAAAGACAGGTAAATCTATAGACTGGGACGGAGGAACCTCTAAAACCACCTTAGGAAGGAATCCGAGTCTGACTTTGAGATACTTTCTCATGAAAGAACTTCAGAAAGGGAGGTTTGCAGCACAAGGCTTGTTTTACTTTTACATTACTTTATTCAATTTCTAACGCGCAGCCATGAAACCTAGAGCGTGAGGGCGCAAAATGTGACAAACTGACAAAAAAAGAGACATAAGGAAATCAAGTAATCAGAAGTAAGAGAACCAAGGCCAAGATGGAAGGAAGTGAGAGCAAATGATCAGTAGAAGAGATGGGTAGAGAGTGTTGTTCACTAACCCTCTTGGCAGATGTGATTGCGACCAAAAAGACGGTCTTAAAGGACAACAGCCACAAAGAACATGAATACATAGGCTCAAACGGAGCGCCATCAAATAGGTCAAAACCAGATTAAGGTCCCAATCTTCCCAACAAATGGGGTTGGCAGAAACTTGTTGAGAAGGCCCTTGAGGAACTGGGCCATGACCGGAATAGTAAAAAAGGAACCCTGGTCTGGGGACCTCTTGAACACAGACAGGGGTGGCAAATACCCTTTGTCTGTGGCAACCTGAAGACCTGAAGAGGCCATTAATAATAATAATAATAATAATAATAATAATAATTTGGCACTTATATAGCGCTACGAACCCTCAGGTATCTGAGCGCTGCTTACTATTAACCACGGTGTGTGGTGCTCATTTATCGACATCGGAAGGATGAAAGGCTGAGTTTGGCCTTGCCGGGATTTGAACCTTCGTTAGCAGGCTCTGCACGGATGTCAAAGCAAGCGCTCTACTCGCTGTGCCACTTGACCGGCTTGCCATTGACAGAAGGATCTCCATCACTGTGGTGGTGGGGCAAGATATAGGGTCTGTCTTGGGTTCCCTGCACCATGCCTCAATTCTTTTCCATCTGCAGGCGTACAGAGATCGAGTAGAAAGTCTGCGTGCAGCCAGCAATACCTTAAGTGTCTCCTCTGAGAGGTCTCAGTCATCATACCTCATCCTCTCAAGAGCCACGGATGTAGATTGAGGGAATCTGGGGTTGGGTGGAGCATTCAACTCTCCGGCTGGCTTAGGAGATCCAGACGCAGAGGCAACCGGTGAGATGGACAGATGGTCAGATCCAGGAGATCTGAGTACCACATTCTCCTCGCCCAATCCGGGGCGATCAAGATCATGGTCGCTAGAAATCTCTTCGACCTCCTGAGAACCCAAGGATTGATGGAAATCAGAGGGAACGCGTATAGGAGAGGGAAGGTCCAATCGACCAGAAACACGTGCCCCAGTGCACCGTTCGCAGGGAATTCCCTCTGTTGGACTCCATTGCGAACAGGTCCACTGCTGGGGTAACCCAGAGAGAGAAGACCTCCTCTAGGACTTCCTGGCACACTTGCCACTCGTGTGAGACCATGCTCTGCCTGCCTGCATCCGCCTAGTTGTTCTCTGTGCCGGCCAGATGAACTGTCGTGACCAAAATCTTGTTCTCCAATAACCAGAACCAAATCATCAATGCCTCCGTGCAGAGGTGACGGGAGTGCACTCCACCTTGCTTGTTGAGGTAGTGATATGATATGATATGATATGGCATTTGTAACGCGCCTATACACAAGTGTTTCAAGGCGTGACGAGGCGGGGGGGAACAAGGGGAGACAGACAACGATCGTACTAGGCCAGGTGTCATTCAGATCGCGCAAGTGCAAGGGTAGAGGGGAAGGGAAAGTGCAAGGGGGAAGTGGAGAGGGGAGAGAGCAGTACATGGTTAATAGCATACAGGATAAATAACAAGGGCCAGCTAGTGGCAAGTGCGAGATAAGTGCAGACAAGTGCTGGGAAGGGGGGCTGTAGGGATACAGACATAGTCCCGCAGTGCAAGGGGGTAGCCAAGGAGGCAGTGCCGGGGAGAGCGGCTGGGCCAAGGACCGGGACCGGTGAGTGGCCCAGTTGCAGATTCAGTGCAGTTTCAGAAGTTTAGCAGGGGAGAGGGGGAGAGAAAGCGGAGGCAAAGAGGAAGGTTTTGAGGTGCTTCCGGAACCGGAGATGGTTCTCCTCAAGTTTCAGGGAGGCAGGAAGGCTGTTCCAGAGGGAGGCTGACCCTGAGGGAGTTGGAGGCGGATGAGCGAAGAGCTCGAGAAGGAAGATATTTAGGAAGAGAGAGTTGAAGGTATTTTGGCCCAAGGCCCCAGAAGGCCTTGTGGACAATGCAGAGGGTTTTGAACTTGATCCTCGCAGTCACTGGGAGCCAGTGTAGTGATTTCAGTCCTGCATCGCCGTCAGAATGAGGACATGTTTCCCCTACAGAGACGGGACGAATGCTTTCATGGCTAGCTGTATGGCACGTGGTTCTAGCTTGTTGTTGTGTTACCTGGCTTCTATTGCTGACCAGAGGCCGCTCACATGCAAATCCTTGCAGTGAGCGCCCAAACCCTTCAAGGACAACTAGGGTCTGAGGCCAAGGAGGCCAGAAGGGTTTCCCCGCCAAAAGACTGCTGTGGTCCGCCCACCAGGACAGGTCGTTGACCACTGAAGCAGACACTTTGAGGCGATCTGAAAGAATTCCGCAGTACTGGGACCACTGATCTCTCAGTAACCATTGCAGGGATCTCAGCACAGCTTGGCTTCTGGTACCAGAAAAATGCAGGAAGCCATGAGGCCTAGAAGGCGGAGGAAGGAAGCTGCTGGTAGGGTGATATTGTACCCAGTGTAGCTAATTTATATATGGAGCAATTCAAAGTGAACAAAATCTTATCTGTGATGAGCCCATATAAACATAACATCAGAACCTGGAAAATATATATTGACAATATTTTCGTCAATATGGCAGGGTAACTCACAAGAATCTAATGAGTTCTTTTGCTGGCTAAATCTGCAAGATCGGTATCTGAAGTTTACATATACTCAGGGCAATCTAGAATTGAATTTTTTAGGCATTATGATTCTGTCTAATCTAACTAGTAAAGTGCTTAGTGTGAAACCATTTCACAAAAGCACAGATAAAAACTCTGTTACATGAGAGTTTTCATCCTAGACATGTGAGAATCAACCTGCCATTAGGCCAATTTTTGCATCTGAAAACAAACATCACCTTCACACAAGATTTCAAGAAGCAGGCAGACATTTTGAGTAAAAGACTGCTCGAGAGAGGTTACCCCGAGAAAACACCTGGCGAAGAAACACGCCCACACTAACATCAGACAGGCTCTTTTAGAGTACAAAACCCACCCTAAGACCAATGATGACGAGAAATTGGTGTTTGTTAATACCTTTAGCCATATATCAAATAAAAGCAAAAAACTTATGCTCAAGAATTGGAATATCTTAGAACACGGCCACAAACCACTTGCTAAATCCATTGTGGCGTTTAAAAGAAGTCGCAATCTGAAAGAGCTTATCTCACAAAATGATGTGAGTTTGAGACCTATGGAGCAGATCACCCTCCCTGAAGAATGGGGTTTTCCAAAACTCATAGGTCATTCAGCCTGTGGACACTGCTCGTGCTGCAGTTCAACATCCAGAAGCACAGAATTGAAATTGGGTCTAAATACTTTGTGGCAACAACACCAATTCAGCAACTGTAATTCAAACATGCTGATCTATGGAATTTGGTGCCCGCGTGATCGCTTATATGTTGGCAAAACCGAACGCAGGGTAAAAATACGGATTGGGGAAAATAAGAGCTGTATCCGGAACAGGACACAGAATGCCCCCTTGGTACCACACTGGGTTGAATTCGTACATAAAATTGAGGACCTGCGCTGGAGTGTGATTTGAAAAATTAGCCCTTCCGGTGACAGTAATCGAGACAAGATCAAGCTCCTACAGAAGGAACACCGCCTAATATTCTTGACTAAAAGCTCAGACATTGGACTTAATGATAAATTAGAGTGGGGGGTCTAATTACAGTTCGAGTTAAGAATTATTAGCTTACCAGCCCGCATGTTTATTTAGACCCGAGCCTAATACATGTTTCTACTCAACTATCATTACTAAAATGCACAAGCAAATGATACAATGTCGTACCACAGTACCATGAGTTGCTGTTATGTGGAAAACTCAGTATATATCATTAGCTGAGTGCAGACTATCTATCTCTGCCTGTGTACCTCATTGAGGACTTCATTGAGAGTATTTCCTGTTCAATTTTCCATCTCCAGCGATGGAGTGCTTTAACAACACGGCGTGGCACGATTTGTTGTTCATTGTCAGAATTAGGTATGATATTATTATGAGATCATCAACTTTGGTACTGTGTAACCGATGCCCTTGAAGACACTCATTGCGCTTTTTGTCTAGAGAACCGGGTGTAATCGGAACATGTAATATCCGTTTCGATTTACTGCCGGACGATTGCAGACTTCACTTACCATGAGGACTAGTGTTAGTGTGTACACCTGCTGATAGTTTTCTTCAGCCTCGGGGTGCCGCCTTTCGCACAGCTACGTAATCAAGCATTTCAGCCTTTATTACCCTCGAGACAGAAAGATAGGCTTAGTCTATCCTTTCCATACCGTGAACACGTCTGAAAGCACGCCGAGTCGAGACTGACGAGAGGAGGAGTCACGAACATCTAGCCCCGTGCCAGGTTCACCCGACTTTTGCGGTAAGCCTAGTTTTTTTGCAGCTCACAGCACTTTGAACAGTTTGTTGTTCAAGCTTTTCAAGTGTAGTAGTCATACAACATGCTACTCGTACTTGATGGCGCATCTACGGACATGGTCTAATCTAGCGGATGTAATTGCAGCAAGTACACCTTCATGATTTGACAGGCACTACGATCCGATTACCTACTGTTCAGTCGGTGTACTGTGGAATTAACAGATGAAGAGCGAGTCCACTCAACGGACATCGCAAACCGCGTGGTGCAGCCAGATACAGACCCGACTTAGTTGCATTCACAGGTACATAGTTGTTTACTAAATTTGAATCTAGGTGTTTCCTGGCATGCCCAGTCCCCTTTAAGATAGGGCTAATTTGCATTTTTATCATCCCATTAGCTAAATTCTATGTCCGTCCGGTGTAAATTCAGTGATTGATAACTGAAGGTGACCGCCTCCGTGGAGGATCCATAAAGATCACTTGTTTGAAACCGCGAATGAGGTATGAACTATGGGACCCCAGCGGCAGATTTGGGCAGGGGAGCTGCATCAATCAATGTATATCCTGTAGCTTCCTGATGTTCAAAGCGCTGTTAACAGCGTATACTATGTTTTGACAACAGGTCTCCTAACTGACCAACGGGGGAGTAATCGCACAGTGATTCCTGTTTTCACTGTGGTTCGCCAGTTTGAGTGATACGCCTTTGCGTGTCCAGGTGGCTTACACAACCCCCTTCAGTAAGCAAATCGAATGTAATGATGTTATTAGGTAGTTCGCTCCTTTATGTGCACCATTCTCATAAGTGCTAATTTGATACCTGCCATTAGGGACAGGCTGACTTGTTTGGCATTGCTCTTCTCATGTGCGTAATCCAAGTTTATAGCCATTGAACTAGTATAATTAACAATTGTGTTTTACCACATGAACCTCTTCGATCAGTGTTACCTTTCTCAAGAGTAAAAGTATGTTTATGTACCAGTGAGCCGTTGTGATGTGGGAACTTGGAGTTATTTTGGAACTCCACAGACTATGGGCCTCATTCCGAGTCGGGCGGTAGGGGATAGCGGGCACCGGTAAGGAGACCGGTGCCGGTATTCCCCTACCGCCCGATTCCGAGGTCCCCTAACGGGACCTGCCATTCGCGAGCCCGTTATTTTCGCCCTCCCCATTCCCATTGAGCCCTATGGGGGCCCTCCCCCAGCACCCCCAGCCCCCAGCAGGGAGGGGCACCTGCCAGCAGGCCCTGACTCATGTCCCCCAGCACTCCCACCCCCCAGCAGTGAGGGGCACCTGCCAGCAGGCCCTGACTCATGTCCCCCAGCACCCCCACCCCCCAGGAGTGAGGGGCACCTGTTAGCAGGCCCGACTCATGTCCCCCAGCACCCCCACCCCCCAGCAGTGAGGGGCACCTGCCAGCAGGCCCCCACTCATGTCCCCCAGCACCCCCACCCCCCAACAATGAGGGGCACCTGCCAGCAGGCCCCGACTCATGTCCCCCAGCACCCCCACCGTCCAGCAGTGAGGGGCACCTGCCAGCAGGCCCAGACTCATGTCCCCCAGCACCCCCACCCCCCCCCACCCCCCAGGAGTGAGCCTCAGGCCCATACTCATGTCCCCCAGCACCCCTAACCCCCAGCAGTGAGGGGCACCTGCCAGCAGGCCCCGACTCATGTCCCCCAGCACCCCCACCCCCTAGCAGTGAGCCTCAGGCCCAGACTCATGTCCACCAGCACCCCCACCCCCCAGCAGTGAGGGGCACCTGCCAGCAGGCCCCGACTCATGTCCCCCAGCACCCCCAGCCCCCAGCAGTGAGGGGGACCTGCCAGCGGGCCCAGACTCATGTCCCCCAGCACCCCCACCGCCCAGCAGTGAGGGGCACCTGGCAGCAGGCCCCGACTCATGTCCCCAGCACCCCCACCCCCCAGCAGTGAGGGGCACCTGCCAGCAGGCCCTGACTCATGTCCCCCAGCACCCCTACCCCCCAGCAGTGAGGGGCACCTGCCAGCAGGCCCAGACTCATGTCCTCCAGCACCCCCACCCCCCAGCAGTGAGGGGCAACTGCCAGCAGGCCCCGACTCATGTCCCCCAGCACCCCCATCCCCAGCAGTGAGGGGCACCTGCCAGCAGGCCCTGACTCATGTCCCCCAGCACCCTCACCCCCAGCAGTGAGGGGCACCTGCCAGCAGGCCCCGACTCATTTCCCCCAGCACCTCCACCCCCAGCCGTGAGCCTCAGGCCCAGAATCATGTCCCAACAAACAACATGTCTTAACAAAACACACCCATGTCCCTAAAGCCAACCCTAATCCCCCTTCCCCCCAAAATCAAGCATGCAACCATCCACAGAACCCACTCCCAAATTACCCATGCATTGATAGATGAAATGAACCACCATGCCCATGCAGGAATGCACAACATAGCCACACAGTGGCAACACGTGACTGAGGAAATGTTCAATGAGACATGCACAAAACCAATTACAGAACACAACACCAATTCTGAAGTAATAAAAAATGTATTAAAAACATAAAGAACTGACTTTGAGGAATAGTAAACTGAAAATCAATGTACAATGACCGATGTAGAAATAAATTATTGTAAATCCAATGAAGTTAAAAAAAAGAAAAATCACGTAGAATAAAAAAGTGGTCCATTGCCAATGTCCATAATAAAAACATAATCCAAATTTAAAAAAAACATTGATCCATGGGAATATAGAAAAAGAAAGTATGTACAAGTCTGCAACTATATACAATGTAAGTCCAAATGGTCCATGATCCACAAACAAAAGGAAACCTACAAAAAAGTCCTAGGAAGAAAAAACTATATACACACAAAGTGGAGCAATGTCCATTAACTGCAAATTAAAAAGAACAAAGGAAACCTAACACTATCTAATTATATACAAGGGTGGCGGGCAAGTCCTGCGGCTCACTCTGTGATGTCCCGGGCCAGGGCATCATCGAACTCCATGTCGAAGTTACGGAGGCGGGCCTCTGCCTTGGCCCAGAGGTCTCGCAGGGATGCACTCATGGCCTGTTCCAACTCCCTGCGAGTTGCCTCGAGGCACTCTGCCCGCTTCAACGCCCGACGCATGGAAAACTCCGCCATAACCATGGTGAGCCGCGCCTCTTCCGCCCGCCGCCGCTCCACATCTATGCGCTGGCCCAAACGCAGCCACACGGAAGACACTCCCATTCCATGGTTCTCCTGCCCTCTGGCCGATGCCTGCCCCTCTGATGTCGATGGCCCAGAGCCATCATTGCTCCCACCTAGAGCCTGCTGCTGTTGCTGCTGTCCATGTGCCCTGTCCGATGCCTGCACAACCTCCATCTGCTGGACTCCAGTTGTTGGGGTGTCCACCCCTGCTGGACCACCGACTCCCGACTGTGGCAGGGATGGGATCTCCACCAAGCTGGCTGTGTTGGTCAGGCCAGGTCCACAGGGGGCCCTGGTGGAATCTGGGCCGGAAGACGGCAGGGAGAACAACTGGCGCATAGTCTCAACAGAGGAGGAGAGGTCCGCCAGAGTGCGCGACACATGTAGGAACTCACCGACCAGGGCCCCTCCCAACAGTGCCACGTTGCGACGCTGCTGTTCGTGATGGCGTGCGTGCTCCGCCCAGGAAGCATGCACGTCATCATGAATGTCACGCATGCGCAACGCAACACCAACCAGGACGGAGCCCATATGGTCGTGGGACCCCTCGTCCGCAGGTAGTGGAAAGGCAGATGACGTGGTACTCCCCCCTACCTCTCGATGGGCCTGGGACGGGGCATCCCTGCTGGTGCATGGTGGTGCAGTCACAGGGTCAAGGACAGCGACATGCACAGGCCCCTGTGCTGCCTCCTGACCCTGGCCCTGGACTGCACCACTTGCACCAGTGGTACTACCCCCACCAGGCCCCATGTGCGGCTCAGTAGCGGGCTCCTCCTCCTCTGTGGAGACCACCAACCTGGATGGGTGGGGGCTCACCCGGCCCTTCCGCTACAGCCATAGTGGCAGACGCGGCACCAGCCCCCTCGCTCCCAGATGTTGGCAATTCCTGGGAGGGTGGCTGGGCCTTGCGCCGCCGCCCGCCCGGTGGAGGCATCCCCGCCGCTTGGCTCCACAGTGCAGTCTCAGCCCTCTTCTTCACTTGACGCGGCGTAGAGGGAGACATAGACCACAAGCATCAGGGTACAGTACAATATTCCACTAGACAGGAAGCAATAACACATGAGTAGCACTGTCAAATGTCACTTCCATCCTGTCCCTCCACAACACATGGGTGAATGCACGCAACACACATGCAGAAACAGTCCCGGTGCCTACAATCAACATCAGCATCCATGTACAAGGGCCTCTGTTAACAAAAATGTTGCCTTCAAACTCACATGCATCATGGCTCACACTGGTCCCATGCACACACATCACCAGAGGGTCATGCATCATGGCTTGTACACCACAGACACAGTGGATAGACACAGTGGATACAACCGTGACAGCACTGCATGAGTGAATCTACACATCATCATGGACATGTGTCATGCATCCATGGCGTTTCAAAGTCACACACACACACTTCTCAGACAAACACACATGTGCACCATACATGTACATGACAGCAGCACCCATCCCTCACACCCCCTCCATGTCCAAGAACAGAGACTGGCATGCATTCATGTGTGCATTCTGCATACAGTTCCCCATGTTGCATTGGAACACATGCACCATCCATGTGGTTCACACATTACTTGTCTCACATGCATGACCATGATGTCCCTGCACACACACATCCATACATGGCCTATGTCACACATACAGACAAGTATCAGACTACCAGCACACTGCAACATGCCCTGTCTCACACAGCAATGCTTGGCCACTTACCGCTCAACTCCAGACGGTCTGCCTCTGAAGGATCTGGGCGTGGAGCTCTGAGGCTACGTGTTCCAGGACCCTCATCTGGATGTTACTCATGCTGCCCCGGCCCCCCTCCGCGAGGCGCCGGGCCTTGTAGAGGTTCCTGGACCTCAGGTCCTCCCAGCGGATCTTGACGTGCTTGATGTCGCGGGTTGCCACCTCCTCCGCGTTGATGGCAACCACTGCGTCCTCCTCAGATCCTTGTTGGCGCATGATGTTCCGAAGAGGGCATCATAATGCCCCAGGACATGCTCCACCAGGACACCAACTTCCTTCTCACTGAAGCTGGTGGCCCTCTGCCTCTTTGACTGGGGGTCGCCAGTGGTCTCAGATGGTGTTTGCCCCGACATGGCAACCCCTGAGGCAGGCGTGGGTGGGCAACTGGGTCCTGGGGCTGGGCTGTGGAACGATGGTATCTCATTCGGGAGTCTTCGGTTCCAGCAGGAGTGGACACAGCAACTGGACCCCTGCAGATGGCTGACGTGCAGGCACCAAATAGCAGGGCACGTGGGCAGCAGGCAGGCAGCAGCAGATGGCTGGTGGGAGCGTGCTCGGGGCTCTTGGGGGCAGGAGAATGGCCTTTTGGGCAGGAGCGTGGTCTTCCCTGTGTATTCGCGTGGCCAGCTTGATACGGAGTGATTTGGCACGTGAACAAATTGCACGTCAGCGTGCAATTCGAGGAAAGGCCCTTAGCACGTAAGCGCGTCTGTGATGCGAGGTGCGCAGGCTTGAAGTGACGCGCGCAGGCGTTTCCCTCATAATGTGGGCAAAGTGGTTCAGCGCATGCGTGAAAAAACTGCACGTCCGCGTCTGAATGCGTGTAATCCGAGAAAAGGGCCTACTCGCGTAAGTGACGCAACGCACACGGGCGTTTCCCTCAGCACGGGTTAAAGGTGAGCGGGGCCAGCAGTTCGCTGTACGTGCCTTTCGTGGAGACTGACGTGTGTTGCTACTTCGTGTTGTTTCGCGCACCATCACAACTTCACAGTGGATCAAGGACGTATCTCTTCTTTTGGCGGGGGTATTGGCTACGCGTGTTTTTCATTATCACGCTAGTCAGACGGTGAGTCGCGCATGCTATTTTTCCCACTGCGGGTGCCCCTGTGTATCTTACCCGTTTTCGAGGTCATAGTAGCCTGCGTGTCCCACGCGCACGCGTTTTTCGTGTTACTGGGTGCCACCACGTACTGCGGGAGATTGATTCCACGCACCTAGGCTGCAAGTTTGCGTGCACGGTTTTACTGCAATTTTGGGGTGCCTGAGCGTTGCGTGACCCATCACTACATCACCGGGGTCACATACAGCCTTGCAGGTGCAGGGGGGCTGTTAACATCTTGCATCCCACCCCCTTTACCCCAATTGCCCAGGACAATTGTGGTGGACACCTCCCATTGGCACTCCTCCATCTGTGCCGGCACTACTCCATCTATGCCATGGATGGGAGGCCACCAAAGGTGAGGGGCGCCTCAGCTGGGCGTCCTGCTCGTGGCGGGCATTGTCAGGGACATGACCGGGGTGACCAGGGAGTAGGGGGACTCCAGGGTGTCCAGGGTGGCCGCAGAGGGGGAAGAGGCAGGGGTGCGCCACTTGAGCACAATGTTGTGCCATGTGTCGGTGCAGTCATGCCACCACCCCCTGTAGTTCCGGGAGATGCAGCTTCTGCATCTGGCACTGGCGCCCGTGTGACCCGGCAGTCTGTTTCATCGACTGCCACGGGCTCAAGGGTAGTGTTAGCTGCAGGTGCAGCTGTGGGCACCACCACCCAGGCTCAGGGTCTGCCAGCGCAGGCTGCGTTGGCACTTGAAGAGCCCTTGGAAGATTTCCAACAGGCCAGGAGGGAAACCATGGGTGCACGCAGGGGCTGCCCTGACCAAGACACGTGTCCCTGGGGCAGTAATGTAATCTGCTGCCCCGAACAGCCAGGTGTTGGCAAGTGCTGGGGCAGATGCAGTCAACAACACCCCGGTTGTGAGTCTGCCAAGCAGGACAGTCGCGGTCAATGACCCTGCCACAGCGGATGTTGCTGCGCAGGGTCCATTAGAGGGCACCCAGCTGCCACTGACGCAAGTTAGGCCTTTGGTCGTCCCTCCACCTGCTACTCCCTTGGCTCATTCCACCGGTGCTACTGGCCATAGTGATCAGGGCGACATTTGCCAGCCAGGGTCTGCGCCACAATCCAAGAGGAGGAAGGTTGCACCTGCAGCACAGGCTGGGACCCCACACACAGCTACGACCTCCAGCACGTCGAGGAAGAAGGCTTTCTGCAACCAGGAACTGGACTACCTCGTGGACTACGTGCTGGGCCACAGCCGTGACATGCTAGTGGATCCTAATTGTCAGACTACGGCTGCCCACCGTGATACCCACCGGAAGCAAGTTGCGGAACATGTGAGTGCATTCGGCCATGAGGTGCGCACGGCGCAAGAGTGCAAAAAGCGTTGGAATGACCTCAAACGCAGCGCTAAGGTTAAGCGTGCCTCAAATTACAACTTGACTCTGGTGACTGGCAGTGGGCATGCACCTGGGGAGGAAGACCTCACTCCGCATGAGTCACTCGTTGCGGAGTTCATACCATCTGAATCGGTCGAAGGAGTGGGAGAGATGCCGGACTTTGATGCCCAGTCCAGTAAGTGTTGCTGCGTGTTTGTTGTGGACATGTGTGTTTTACTTGTGTGATGTGTTGTGTATGACTGCCACTACATGTCACGTGTACATGGTCCTGATGTGCAAGTAATGCAATGCTTCCCTGATGCATGTCTACTCTGCTGGATGGTAGACATGTGGAGCGGACGGGGACTGTCCGCATCACCACTATTGCAGCCTACTCACATGCTGGTCACCAGGATGCCCCTCAAGTCCATGTTCCAGCTCACTGGCCCTTCTGCATGTAGCGTGGGGTGACCTTCCTCTCAGCCCAGGGACTATGTCATAGCATGACTGACGTGCATGTGTCCTCTCCCTGCATGCGGGTACTCCATGTAGGCATGCTCCCTTGCCCCTCAACCCCCCCTCTGCACCCCAATTCCACCTTAACACTGGTATGCTTCAATTTTTCCGTTGAGTACTTCCCTGTTCATGCGTCCTGTGTACATGCTAACTTCCAGCAGCCAATCTGCCAGACATATGCTGTGTGGTACATCCTTTGTACTTGATGAAGGGTGTCTCACTTGGACTGTGCAGAGGTCAGATGCCCCGCAGGGACATGAGTGCCCATTCATGATCCATGTGTATTCCACTCATGCCCCTATGTGTCCTTGACTGGATGATCATTGTAGTACGAGTCCAGGGGGACCTACATTGCATGGCTTTTCATCAGCCTTCCCATGTCCACTGTGGCTCAGTCCTGCGTCGCACACATGTTTAGGGTGTGACAGTCTGTGTGGGTCACAGGCCTCAGCCTGTTTAATGGCCAATGACTCTGTCCAACTGGTGTAGTGTCTTCTTCACACGTGGGTGTACTCCAGAGGTTTCATCATGTGTCCTGCTTACTGTCCCATCATCATTTGCTGTGTTGTCACTTGACTCACATGATGCAGTTGATGCTAGTCTACACTGTCTGTCAATACTCAGGTCTATGGTCAGCCTTTTGATACCATGCTAGGCATCCCGGCATTTGGACCTGGGGGGAGGGGTTGTTTGCTTCTAGCCATGCTAGCCATTGAATGCACATTGCACGTGATGGCTGAAGTTCACCTTGCACTGCCTTCACATTTTCAGATACACATCATGAAGTATTGTACATGTAGACAGTGAGTAACGTACAAAATTGCTGCACTGTATCGACCCACTTCTGTGCAAAATGACACCATTCTACATGCCTAATCACATAAGCAGTGTCAAGTTGACCAAGCATGCATGGCAGGTTCTCTTTTGTGTGTGACATGTCTGCTTGATGTGTTTGTTGTCTGTGGGATATCTGTGTGTGTGTGTTGTGTGCTTCTAACATGTGTAGTGACCTTTTTTCTCTATACTTTTCAGATGATGACGCAATGGAGCCAGCGGATGGTGTTGTCATGCCAGGCACAAGGTTGTTATCACTACAGCAACCCGGCACAAGTGGGGGTCGTGGGGTGGTAGGCCACGAAAACCTAACATGTGCTACAGTCCATCTTGTCTCTGGCTGCCAATGAGTCCAGCCCTGATGACCACTCTGACGTACCATGTCGAGTTGGATGAGCATCAGGTCCATATATCAGGGGTGAGTGATTCTGATGTGGGCACTCCTCTGTCCGCGACACCTGCACTGAGGGGTCAAACAGTCTTGGAACCTCCACCTGTGGTGGATCAGGACGCAGGGTCACCCTCCACACCAGTCACTGATGTGCCTGGGCCATCATGTCGACGGGGGCATGTAGTCGTGCAGCCGCGTGTGGTGCCAACACAACGAGGACACCCAGTCCTTGGGTCCTGCAGGGGTCAAGCCCAGCCACGCGGTCGCCGCGCGCAACCGCTGTATACTGAGTGGGAGCAAGACATGACTGCCAATTATGAACGCCAGGGGGCAGCAATGGAGAACATCGCTGTGAGCATGGAGCGTGTGGCCCAATCCATGCTCCCTCCTGCTAGGCAGGTGCTTCTCCAGCAGCAGCCGGCACGGTCCACGGCCCGCTCGCTCAGGCTGGGCATGGCGGCCTCAGACAGGGCACGCCAGGCTGAGATGGTGTCTTTGCGTCGAGCAATTGTTGCTCACGCAGAGGCACACATGTAGGCCCTGAGGGAGGCGTATGCTTCCCTCAGATCCTCTCTGGGTGTCCTTATGATGTCCCAGAGGGAGCGGGCAGAAGAGAGGTTTGCACAGCTTGAGCGTACCATCTCGGCTGAGCTACGTGCTTGCCGGGAGGTGCAACAGTTGTCCAACCAGTCCTTGCAGGAGGAACTCTGTGTTACATGTGTTACCTTGCAAGAGGAAGCACGCGTATCACGTGAGGTCCTGCATGCAGACCTACGTGTGATCGCCGCACAGAACCAGGCTCCGCCGTCCGGCAGACTTGCTGCTGACGAGGGGCAAGCTGCGGCTAGGCGTGGTCAGGCTCCTGTGCCATGTCCTCCTTTCCAGGAAGAGCCAGACTCGGACGACAATCTATCTCCCACATAGGTCGGGCTGTGCAGGCGTTGAGCCCATGGAGGTTTTTTTTTCCTCAACATCATTGCATGTGGATGTTGAGCAGCACCCTGTACCTCCCCCCTCCTGGGTGCCTCCCCCCGGGTCGTATGTGGCCATTTTTGATTTTTCTTTTAGTTTAGTTAGTTTAGTTTCAATTTGATAGTTAGTTTAAATAGGTAATGTAGGTTTTTCATAGTTAGTGTAATTAGTTAATATAGTTTAAAATTGTTTGTCTATTGTGCTTTCATGTGACAGTGTGGTGCTTTGTGGCTTTTGAGAGCATCCACTGTCTGTTCCAGCTGGGCCCTTTAAGCTTCTCTTGTGTATGTGTTTGCAGCTTGGGGTCCTTGACTCACATATGCCACTCCTGCTTCCCTTATCCATGGGCTCGCAAGGATGGTTCGGTGTAACAGCCTATTACACAAGGGCTTTGGACTGTCATATCTGTGGCATGTCTGCTGCTGTCGAACTTGTGTTAACACCCCTAGTGGGGATGATAGGGGTATTATTGACCACTGTTCTTCTTTCGCTAGATGGGGGGTTTCATGATTCATGTGTACTTTAATTGCTATGCATTGTGTAGTATGTTTCTTATCTTTACTGTACATGTGCTTGTTGCAATTCATGCCATAGATAGTGTGTTCCACACTTTGCCTGTGAAAGACGGACTGATGGTGTGATTTCTGATGTACGTCTCTGACATGGTCCAGTCATGAAATGCCTGAAGAGACACACACAGATGAATTTAAAGCATTAATCATGTGTTTCATGCCCTTTCTGCTGGGGTATGAGTCTCCAGACCACCTTTGCCAGCAGACATGGGCCATTGGACGTCTGCAAGCTGGACACGTTTGGTGGTGCCGACATGCGCATGTGTGCGCAAGCAGAGGCACAGGGGTTGCGCTCATACATCCGAAAACAGCTGACGTGTTTCAAGGGACTCCAGGCAAGGTGAGCAGCACAGGGGGGCCACAACACAGCAGACCTTCCACCAGGCCAGTTGCACATGCATGCTTAGTAGCAGCACTGACGGTGAGCTTGGACAAATATTGGTTTTGAAGCGCACAATACAGCTGAGATGCGTTGGTGGACTTATGGCTAGTTGATGGGAAAGTTGTCTGGGGCACCTGCAGGGGCAGTGGCACATACCCTACGGTCCACCATGGTCCATTGAGGCACTTGTATTAGCCATGTAGCATTGCGAGACATGGAAAGAAGCCGCTCACAGGGACAGACAGCAAGGGACAGACTCGTGTGCAGTGCATTTCATTTCCATGTAGAATTTGACACATGCACTACCTACTTTATTTCGGTCATGGTGGAACACGACTTGTTCTGAAGACATACCTTGCTATATGCGTCTGGATGCTTACCCAGGGAACATTGCATGTTGTGTAAATCGTGACACATTGGTCTTCCATTTGCCACGCACCCACCGGCGCCTGAATTACTGCATTGACTGTGTATGAACCATCACAGGGGTAATGTTACGTATGGGTACGAAGCATCCACACCAGATTGTTTGTAGAGTAGTTTGTTAGTTTGGGGCATATATGGTGGTGTGTTTGTGTGTTATGGGCACGCACAGATTAGTAACTGTGGCTCTCTTTGCAGCATTGAACTGCTCCTGTTACCGGACCTGAGAGTGCGCAGGCAGGAGGCCAGCACTCACCCCAGAGATAAGTTTCTCTTTGTCTTCCATTTGAGTAATTTGTTGCTATGTGCATGATGATCAAGTTTGGTGTACTTGTGTATGTGTTAATGTGAGTAGTACAGTTTTGTGCATTTCCTACTTTCCCGTGTCAATCCTACTCCCCTCTGCTGCCCCGCATTCCGGTTATCCAGTATAGCAGTGCCTGTCCCGACTGCATATCCCTGACCCTCCTTCCCTACCAGGGTCTCAGAGGCCTGTGTGAGTTTGACCTTGCAGGCACCCAGACCAAGGTGGGGGTGGTTGGTTTGTGCCACTCCTGGGCCTGTACACGGGAGCTGTGACAGTACACATCAGTTCGTGGTGCATCATTCTGTGTTATGTACCACACATGGTACACATCCTGTTGTGACATTGTTTTACTGTGCTACCTTGGTTGTTACGTCATTGTGGTGGTACTTGGGCTATGTGACGTACTGCTACTTCAAGTCATCTACTGGAGGATATTCTGGTTTGTTTTGCTGCCTGCAGGCTTTTTGCTTGGCTTCTGTGTTGGCTTGCTTTGAGTTCTCTTTGATGTGGTGATTTTGCAAGTCAAGGTGGCCTATGAGGGTGCTGGATGCTTTTTGCACACAAGGTGGGAGATGGTGACAAAGGGGAAGGGTGATCCTGTGGCCAGGTGAAAATCAAGGATGAAGGTTACATAACCCAGGTGCAGTTGTTCAGTGAGTCATGGTGATTTGTGAGGGAGGGGGGGGGGTGTTTTTTATTGTAGACAGTCGCCTTGCCCTACAGTTTGATGCACACCCTGACATTGTAATTGCAGAATTCTATGTACATGATGTATTCTGCTGATCAATGCCTGTTCATGTGTTGTGTTTACCTTTCAGGTGTGAGGGGATAGTTGTGGCTTGACATGCTGGGGTGTACACATGGTGAATGTTCACATGTGATGTGTAGAGGACACTGATGGTCACTTGATTGCACATGCATGTATTGAGTGCATGTCCCTACTGACACACACACTCGCACTATGATCCACAACATGTACAACCACCCTTCCATGTCCACATGTACACTCTGTTTGCCTTCTGGTGCCCACTGTGTCCCTGCAGCACATGATCTATGACCAATTGTGGATCCTGTACATGCGTAATTTGCTTTTTGATGTAGTTTGTCACTTAGATGTGATGCTCAGGGTGTGCGTCACACACAATGGCTGTTCACTATGCTGTGCGCTGAGCAGTGTGTTGCAGGAGGTGGGCACGGCACACAGAAGCTGCAGTGTTGTTTTTGCAATGCACAATGTTCATGTAGACAGGCATTCATTGTTGTGTTACAACTACAACTGTTGGAATGCATTTGGGTATGACTTCTTTTGGGTGGGAGGTTGTTGGTCAGTCATTTCATCTGATTCCATCTCAGGCATCATTGTGTGATGCCACTTTACATTTTTCACATGTCAATGTGTACCTCATTGGTACTGTGTTGGTGTATAGCTATTGCTTGCCATGTCATGTTGTGGTTTGGGAGGGTTTGGGTGACATACCAGTGATAGTCATGGCCTGTTTTGCAGGTCTGTGTGATTCACACCTTGCATGTGTGCCTTTTGGTCACACAGGATTGCTTATGTTTAAGTAGCTAGGGATGCACATAATGTAGCACTTCCATGGCAACATTCTCAGGGTGGTAAGGTTGTGACAGTTAACTGTCTCTTTGTCATCATCGATTGTCACCTGGTATGTGCCAGGCCTGTGTGCACTCCACAGGGGTGGGAGTTTAGGTGAAAAATGTGGCCACAAGCTGGGTGCGGGCTTCCTCGCCAAGTGCCCTGTCCCCTCCCATGGGCAGCGCCTGTGCCTGTGGTTGGGGATGGGGGGGCACCACCATGTCCACCGGTACGCCCTGCCGTGTTGCAACATTGTGCAGGACACATGCTGCCACAATGATCCTGCACACTACTGGGGGTGCATAGAGTAGCTGCCCGCCAGAGCGGTCAAGGGATCTGAAGCGTGACTTGAGCACTCCGAATGTGCGCTCCACTATGGCCCTGGTTGCAATATGGGCAGCGTTGTATCTTACCTGGAGTGGTGTGGTGGGGTTCCGGATTGGCGTCATCATGTGGTAGGCACTGTCCCCTGGAGAGGTGATGATGGTTGTGATTATTGGGGTCTGTGTATTTGTGTGTGTGTGTGTGACATGCATGTATGTGCACAGGCATTTGTATTCACCTAGGAGCCATGTGTCGCCATGCTGCCCAGCTTCCAGGGCCCGGCTCAGGGCGGACATTCTGTATATGAAACTGTCATGGGTGGAGCCAGGGTAGTTTGCATAGACAGAGGTGATGATTCCCTTTGCATCACATACCACCTGCACGTTGATGGAATGCCAGTGCTTGCGGTGTCGGTAGATGTGCTCAGTGACCCTACGTGGACGTAGGGCCACATGGGTGCAATCTATGGCACCAAGCACTTTGGGGAAGTGTGCCACCCTGTAAAAGTCCTGGACAACGGCCTGCCTTTCTGCGGATGTTCTGGGCATGTATATGTGCCTGCGGACAAAGGGGCGCGCTGTCATGATTGCCAAGACCTGGTGTAGGCAGCGTGACTGCGTGGCCTGTGAGACTCCCCCCACTATGGCAGTAGTCCACTGAAATGACCCAGTGGCCAAAAAATGCAGGACATTGAACACCTTCTCTAAGGGGCTCAATGCTTGGGAGCAGAGGGTGGGGGATGTAAGGTCATCTTCCCACTCCCTGACCAGGTCTAGGATGATACGAGGTGGAAACCTATACCTGCCGCAGACCTGGTCGTCAGGCATCCCAAAAAGGCTTGCCGGGGTGAAAAAATGCATGCCCTGGCTATTCTCCTCCTCCTGCGGTGTCCCACTATCAGTGCTGCGACAAATGGGGCATTCATCGTAGCGGTATATATGTGTTTGTTGTTTGCGGGCACTTTTATACTGTACGCGGGGACGCTTCCGCCTGCCTTCCTGTGGCGGACGCGTTCACGCCTATGCACGTCTTTTGCTGTGCGCAGGTTTCCCGTATTCGAATCCATGAATACGGGTTGTTCGCGTACGTCGTGTGGGCGTTCCGTGTAGTTCCCTGCAGTACTTCCCCAGTTACGCCTTCTCTTTCACGCATTATTCCCCATTCCGCGTGTTACGGCCACTGTTCCGCCCACTTTTGTTGTGTGCGCCGCGCTATGTGCGCATTCGCTGTGCACGTAGCGCACGCCATTTGATGATGTGTGCGACCGCGTGTGCCATGCACGGATTTGGCGCACAACCAGTGGTATACACGAGCAGCGCCTTCCTTGAATCACACACGTGCGCTTGCTTTCTCACGCTTGCGCCACCTTGCGCCTGCTTGCGCCGGGATTTTCGGCGCACGTTTGTTCCATGAATCGGCCCCTTAGTGTTTAATTGCACATTGTATAGTTTGATATTGGTCAACTTTATTTATTTCTGCTTGACTTTAGATAGTGATTTTTTCATCCATCTTTGTTTTGAAACCTGAGTTACTGCGGTTTATTTACACTTTCTTTCCCTGTGTACTTTCTTTTGCGTTGTTTACATTTTTTCAATTTTTATCGTATTGTGTCGATGAATTGTAATAACCTTTGAAGGTGCTTTGTCTTGTTAATCAGTGACTTTTAATTATTGTTAACTGCAAAAATAAAATGTATATGTTAATACTTTGCCTAATTTGTATGGTACAGTGGTAAGTCTGCTGTTTATTTTTATAAATACAATTTAGGGTTGCTATAACTTCTCACTGAGGCTTGTTGCAGTGGGAGCTGGATGTCTCACCTATGTTAACACACTGTTCACCAACCCTGATGTATATTGTGTATAGGTTTACCTAAGTCAGGGGGTGAGTTTGGCTGAGCAGTATCAATACCTTTTTTTCCACCCTTCCTCCTTGTTGCTTGGAATGTTCTAGTACAGCCGAGTGGCTGTGAGGTTTAGTTCTGCATCACATGGGTCTTATCTGATACTTTTGATACTTGAGAAGGTACTTTTCACTCTCGGTCCATCTGTTGAGAGTGGGTCGTGGTTGAATTATCTATTGGTTGGGCTGAATTACAATGGCACTTGAACGGTGTAGAAGTTATAATGATGACTATGTCACCAAACTACTTAATAAAGCTTCCTTACTAGGGGGCATGGCAGAAGTTACAGCATATATTACAAAGTGGGATGAGTTATCCCAAATCAAAAAGAGACTCATTCGTACCAAGCTACACGGGTCCATTATGTTAGACTATCTTAGGAAAGGCATCTTGCCTCAGGGACTCGTAGTACGGAACGAACCCGGCTTTTCCTTGACAATAAGAATTTTGTACTCCAGTGGAGTTATGTTGCCACGAAATGTGGGAGAGGCTGGATTATCTTAATTATCGACACTGCCAATTTAATGTCTGAGAACATTTTGGTAGATCTCTCATCATTGGAAGAAGAAATTAAAAAGGCTATCCCTCTCGATCTCTATAAGAAACAAGCTGAGTCTCTACTTGCACAGATGAATGCTTTTAAAGAAGTCACTCTTAAGGATCGAGTAAGAAAACTTAATAAGGATATCCAGAACTTTATACCAAAAAGGTGTTTTGCTACACCCGAGACGATTATAAACCTGATGATCCCTCCAATTTGGTTGCACCGAACAATAAAAAGCGCATCACCTTTCGCGATACATCGTTTAGTTCGAGCAATGGCAGCAATTATGGTGAAGCGAGTACGAGTAGAGGTGGCTAGAAACTAGGCCAAGGTAATAGGCGCAATAATTACCGTGAGAGAAATTCTGGTAACCGGGGCAACTGTCGTAATAGAGGTGGCAATACCCTGCAACCTTTTTTAGATCTGGGCCAAATGGGTTGGGAACCCCAGGCACGCGTGACAAGAAGCATGCAAACCTTGTGGTGAACCTTTCTTCCCATAGCCTCACCGACGATGAGACTTCAGTCTTGGAGAAAGGGATGGGGATGTTTCCACCAAGCAACACAATGAATTCTTATTCCAACAAAAGTTTTAAGCTTTTTTGCGGAAGGTTCATTTAAAACAATTCTTCCAAGATAAGGAATTGGAAATTGATAACATTGACACAGGGCAGCAAAACAAGTCCACCTTCTGTGTACCGATTAATGAAAGGACAGCAGAGGCACAAGTATTCGAAAGAAGAGTGCTCCGAGATTTGACAAAACTAGAGATTCAAAGTAAAAACAAACCTTTTTTTTACAATACCAGCAATCATGAGGAATTAGCCATCACGGGCTTACTTGACAACAAAGCCATTATTATTCGCAAGCAGATAGTTCTTCAAAACCGTGAGGCATACATTTTAGAATGTAATAGACAACTACTTGACCTCCAGTGCTATACACTGCTACAAACTGATCCTACCATAGAATTACAACAACGTATTTGTGCTAAAGTCACCAAGGCAAAATAACATGGTTGGATTTTGGTTAAAGAAGCTGACTTCTTGTGCACTTCTAAACCACAAATTCCACAGTTCTACACCCTTCCTAAGATACATAAGAGTACAGAACAAACTCTGGGAAGACCAATTGTATCAGGTGTGAACTCAGTCTTGGAACCTTTGTCTAGGTCTACCGATTTCTTCCTTCAACCATTGGTATGCAAAATGAAATTGTATGTGCAAGATACGATCCAGATGATCAATGAGGTGGAGGGCTTGGCTTTTGATCCAGGTTGTGAACTTTTGGTGGGTCTAGATGTGGTCTCCTTATATAATAGCATACCGCAAAAGGCATCCCTAGATATGCTAGAAGAGCGTTTACTTCTTGAATACCCATGCTCCACGACCCCAACGTCGTTTGTGTTCTGGCGTGCCGAAATGGCACTCACAGAGAGCTATTTTCACTTCAACAGCGAGTATTATAAACAAAAACAGGGCACAGCGATGGGGGCTACTCTAGCACCCAGTGTAGCTAATTTATATATGGAGCAATTCGAAGTGAACAAAATCTTATCTGTGATGAAACCATATAAACATAACATCAGAACCTGGAAAAGATATATTGACAATATTTTCATCGTCATATGGCAGAGTAACTCACAAGAATTGAATGAGTTCTTCAGCTGGCTTAATCTGCAAGATCTCTATCTGAAGTTTACATATACTCAGAGCAATCTAGAATTGAATTTTTTAGACATTACGATTCTGTCTAATCTAACTAGCAAAGTGCTTAGTGTAAAACCATTTCACAAAAGCACAGATAAAAACGCTGTTACATTATGAGAGTTTTCATCCTAGACATGTGAGAATCAACTTGCCATTAGGCCAATTTTTGCATCTGAAAACAAACATCACCTTCACACAAGATTTCAAGAAGCAGGCAGACATTTTGAGTAAAAGACTGCTCGAGAGAGGTTACCCCGAGAAACATACACATCTGGCGAAGAAACGCGCCCACAATAACATCAGACAGGCTCTTTTAGAGTACAAAACCCATCCTAAGACCAATGATGACGAGAAATTGGTGTTTGTTAATACCTTTAGCCATATATCAAATAAAAGCAAAAAAATTATGCTCAAGAATTGGAATATCTTAGAACACGGCCACAAACCACTTGCTAAATCCATTGTGGCGTTTAAAAGAAGTCGCAATCTGAAAGAGCTTATCTCACAAAATGATGTGAGTTTGAGACCTATGGAGCAGATCACCCTCCCTGAAGAATGGGGTTTTCCAAAACTCATAGGTCACCCAGCCTGTGGACACTGCTCGTGCTGCAGTTCAACATCCAGAAGCACAGAATTGAAATTGGGTCTAAATACTTTGTGGCAACAACACCAATTCAGCAACTGTAATTCGAGCATGCTGATCTATGGAATTTGGTGCTCGCGTGATCGCTTATATGTTGGCAAAATCGAACACAGGGTGAAAATACGGATTGGGGAAAATAAGAGCTGTATCCGGAACAGGACACAGAATGCCCCCTTGGTACAACACTGGGTTGAATTCGTACATAAAATCAAGGACCTCTGCTGGAGTGTGATTTGGAAAATCAGCCCTTCCGGTGACAGTAATCGAGACAAGATCAAGCTCCTACAGAAGGAACAACGCCTAATATTCTTGACTAAAAGCTCAGACATTGGATTGAATGATAAATTAGAGTGGGGGGTGTAATTGCGGTTCGAGTTACGAATTATTAGCTTACCAGCCCACAGGATTATTTAGATCTGAGACTAATAAATGTTTCTAATCGACTAGCATTACTAAAATGCACAAGCAAACGATACTATGTCGTACCACAGTGCCATTAGTTGCTGTTATGTGGAAAAGTCAGTATATAACATTAGCTGAGTGCAGACTATCTTTCTCTGACTGTGTACCTCATTGAGGACTTCATTAAGAGTATTTCCTGTTAAATTTTCCACCTCCAGCGATGGAGTGCTTTACCATCACGGCGTGGCACGATTTGTTGTTGATTGTCAGTATTTGGTATGATATTATTATGAGATAATCAACTTTGGTACTGTGTGACCGATGCCCTTGAAGACACTCATTGTGCTTTTTGTCTAGAGAGCCGGGTGTAATCGGAACATGTAATATTTGTTCTGATTTACTGCCGGACGATTGCGGACTTCACTTACCATGAGGACTAGTGTTAGTGTGTACACCTGCTGATAGTTTTCTCCAGCCTCAGGGTGCCGTCTTTCACGCAGCTACGTAATCAGGCATTTCAGCCTTTATTACCCTCGAGACAGAATGATAGGCTTAGTCTATCCTTTCCATACCGTGAACACGTCTGAACGCATGCTGAGTCGAGACTGATGAGAGGAGGAGTCACGACCATCTAGCCTCGCGCCAGGTTCACTCGACTTTTTTGCTAAGCAGCATTTTTTGCAGCTCGCAGCACTCTGAACAGTTTGTTGTTCAAGCTTTTCAAGTGTAGTAGTAATACAACATACCACTCGTACTTGATGGCGCATCTACGGACATGGTCTAATCTAGCGGATGTAATTGCAGCAAGTACACCTTTATGATTTGACAGGCACTACGATCCGAGTACCTACTGTTCAGTCGGTGTACTGTGGAATGCACAGATGAAGAGCGAGTCCACTCAATGGACATTGCGAACTGCGTGGTGCAGCCAGATGCAGACCGATTTAGTTGCATTCACAGGTACATAGTTGTTTACTAAATTTGAATCTAGGTGTTTTATGGCGTACCCAGTCCCCTTTAAGATAGGACTCATTTGCATTTTTATCATCCCATCAGCTAAATTATATGTCCGCCCAGTGTAAATTCATTGATTGATAACTGAAGGTGACCGCCTCCGTGGAGGATCCATAAAGATCACTTGTTTGAAACCGCGAATGAGGTATGAACTATGGGAACCCAGCGGCGGGTTTGGGAAGGGGAGCTGCATCAATCAATGTATATCTGCAGCTTCCTGATGTTCAAAATGCTGTAAACAGCGTATGCTACGTTTTGACAACAGGTCTAACTGACCAACGGGGGAGTAATCGCACAATGATTCCTGTTTTCACTGTGGTTCGACGGTTTGAGTGATACGCCTTTGCGTGCCAAGGTGGCTTACACAACCCCCTTCAGAAAACAAATCGAGGGTCATGATGTTATTAGGTAGTTCGCTCCCTTATGTGCACCATTCCCATAAGTGCTAATTTGATACCTGCCATTAGGGACAGGCTGACTTGTTTGGCATTGCTCTTCTCATGTGCGTAATCCAAGTTTATGGCCATTGAACTAGTATAATTAACAATTGTGTTCTACGACATGGACCTCTTCGATCAGTGTTACCTTCTCAAGAGTCAAAGTATGTTTATGTACCAGTGAGCCGTTGTGATGTGTGAACTTGAAGTTATTTTGGAACTCCACAGACTATGTAATTATACACTCTGCAAATGTAGAAGGACCAGTCTTTTTATTTTCCGTCTGTTCACAGGTGTATTTTATCTACCTCCCAAGCTGACCCCCACTCGACAATAAAAGCGTGTGGTTGGGTGGAGTATGTTCCTGAGTGAAAAATTCTCCAATAAGAAAACAGTTGGTGCTGTTTTTTATAGCCCTTCAAAACTGTACAAACAATTTTAGTGTCAATTGTTTTTTAGATATAAGTGCATGCCACTGATGAATTTCCCTTTACTGTATGTGTTTTGAATGCGTGAGGAATGAAACATGTTGGGTTGAATGGGAGTGAAGGAGTGTGAGATTTAGTGTTTAATTGCGCATTGTACCGATAGATATTGGTCAACTTTATTTATTTCTGCTTGACTTTAGATAGTGATTTTTTCACCCATCTTTGTTTGAAACCTGACTTACTGCGGTTTATTTACACTTTCTTTCCCTGTGTACTTTCTTTTGCGTTGTTTTCGTTTTTGCAATTTTTATCGTATTGTGTCGATGAATTGTAATAACTTTTGAAGGTGCTTTGTCCTGTTAATCAGTGACTTTTAATTATTGTTAACTGCAAAAATAAAATGTATATGTTAATACTTTGCCTAATTTGTATGGTACAGTGGTAAGTCTGCTGTTTCGTTTTCTAAATACAATTTAGGGTTGCTATAACATCTCACTGAGGCTTGTTGCAGTGGGAGGTGGATGTCTCACCTGTGTTAACACACTGTTCACCAAACCTGATGTATATTGTGTATAGGTTTACCTAACTCAGGGGGTGAGTTTGGCTGAGCAGTATAAATACTTTTCCCCCCCCTTCCTCCTTGTTTGTTGGAATGTTCCAGAATAAATGCACCATCTGTATGAAGCTGAGTACTCTCTCCTCGAGTAGGAAGGCACCTTTCCTACTCGGGTATCTAGGACTGCTCCGATGAATTGGAGCCATTGGATTGGTGTCATCGGGGACTTATTTACGTTCCAGCGCTTTGGCGTAAGGCGCTTAATAAATCAATAAATACAAATACAAATACAATCCCAGCCTGTGCAGTAGTTAACGGGTGTCCTGGAGATGGGACAAGATCCGCTTTACAGACTTCCCTCAGATCAACCAGTCATCCAGGTATGGGAACACGTTGACTCCGGATCGTCTGAGTGTGATGCTGAAAATGCATTGGAGGTACAGGGCCTCGGTGTCCTTGTCCTGTACTTTCTTATCATGTGTGTTCTGTGTTGTTTTTTGCACAGGAGTCCATGTGGAAATCCTGGCAGTGCAACACTTTCTCTTGTTGGTTGTGGTGAACAGAAACCCTTGGGATACCCTTATGGCACCCATGGATGGGGGTAAAACCCTGTACCCCTAGTGTATGTTTTTGGACACCTGTGTGTGGCCCACAGAGCAGACCATGGGCTGGTGGCAGCTCTATACTGAATTTGACAGGTGTCCTAAGTATCCTTCATTTTGGGATACCCAGGCCCTGCCATAGGAAACAGTGGATTCCTGCTAGAAGGAAAGATGGCCCCCATTGCCTCTTGGTTTCTATTACCTGTTACCTTGTTTTCCCAAAATCCTGGGAAGCCCCGACTCTGACCCTTCCCCTGACTGGATGTTGGGTGGAAGAACCATATATGGTATTGTGGGGAAGTCCAGATCAGACTGGATGGAGCCTTCCCAGTGACTGTATGTTGTGGGTACAACCTTGGGGTGGGACCTGTGTGAATGGAGTATGGGGCCAATATGCGTTCCATGTTATGGGTGTCTGGTTTCTGTGTGTGTGACACAATGAATGAGATAGCCCTGAATGAAACTGACATGAATGTAGTGTGGTGTGCTGGAAGGCTGGGTGCTTGCCCCAATCCACATTCCTTCTTACGGGTGTCTGGATGGAGGTGAAAGGCCTGAATGCACTGTGAGCATGATTGGCTGCCTGTCTCAGCCTCTCTATCCAACCTCGGGAGAGAAGATTAAAGGGTTTCCTGCACCCTTCCTCCTTGTGTCTTTTCTCTCCTCCTGTTTGCACCTGTCTCTAGGATTCTCTCAGCAGTTGTTGATATAGGGCTGTCTCAGCCTCTCTATCCAACCTCGGGAGAGAAGATTAAAGGGTTTCCTGCACCCTTCCTCCTCGTGTCTTTTCTCTCCTCCTGTTTGCACCTGTCTCTAGGATTCTCTCAGCAGTTGTTGATATAGGGTGAACATCTGGCAAAATCAGAAGCATGAATGCCCTTCTGTCTGATTGGCAGACTGAGCTTGGCTCAGTGGGAGTGAGGGGTAGATGTGTATCTCTGGGGACCTCTTACTTCCCAATTTGTTCAGAAGCTGAAGTTGAAACTTGAAGCTGCTTATCATTGAAGCCCAGTTGGAAGAAGAAGAATTGCTGTGGCTTTCCTTTGACGAAATCCAAAAGCTGTCGAGTCTGTCGAGGACTGATCTGAGAGAGGACCTGGCTAGGAGACCTCTCCCCGAGCTACGAGGCAACATTGTGCAGAAGCTGATCTTTATCGAGGCACCCTGGAAGCCAGTCCCGAAAGGCTGTCGACTGGAGACAGGGTCCGGCGAGAAATCCTGAAGTAAAGCACCAGGGTATCAAGGCAGTCGAAGTCTATCATCGTGGACCGGGGTTCGGCGGATTTCAGTGACCGCTGTAAGCCTGTCGAGTCGTGCTGCCCAGAAGCATGGACAGCTTAATGCTGTGCTGCTCGACGACCAGAGCCGCAATGCTCCACCTTGCCTAAGAACATTTAAACGAAGGGCTCCCTTGCCATCACAGTTGACCGCTTTGTCCCACCAGAGAAAGTCGAGGTCGTCGACGACCAAGGAGAATCAGGTGGTGGGTTTCCCACCACCTGAAGTCCCCAAGACGCTGACAAGTGAAGATCCGAAATCCAGCCGTGGTCTAGTCCCGATCGCCGAGTCCGACACTGACAACCGACGCCCGCTGCCGGGCCTACGTTTGTCACTGAGTCTTCTTTGCAGCACCAAACTCTTTACATCGAGGTGCACCCCATCCCTCGTCTTTGCAGGATGTCCATGATGGATCATCGTCGAGCAACGCGAACGTCGAAGCTGCTGTCTCGACGGCAGTGTTCAGATTCTTTCGAAGAATCTCAACGCCCTGTGGCTCCTGCTTTAAATGGAGTCCACTCTCGAGGGATCCGTCGACGAACCGTTGAAGATACACTTCTAACTCAGGTACATTGGGGTAGTTGAACATTTTAACCAGGAAACAAGACTGCTCAAACATTAATGGACTAGGCTTGTTAAAATTCTTTATTACATGTTGCCCAGGTGGGGGGATCCTCAAACAAAACTGATATTGATATTTTATTTCTATCGCGCTCATACACAAGTGTTTCAGAGCACGACAAGGCAAGGGAGGGGAACAGGGGAGAAAAAAACAACGATCTTACTATGCCCAGTGACATTGAGTACACACAAGTAGGAGGGGCAGGGGAAAAGTGCAAGGGGGTTGAGGTGGAAAGTGCAAAGCAAAAGGAGAACAGAATAATTAATAATAAATAAATACATTGTGTCTTCATAGCTGGACAAAGTATTCTACCATTGTTTAAACTAACTTGCCTTCCTTCCCATGTTCTATGCTGATCCACATTACTGTTTGATTTGTATACCATTAGAATTGTCAGCAGTGGATGCATTTTAAAGGAGTCGCTAGCTAAGTGTGGTACCACATAGACATTGTATATAGAACCGCTGGTGTACAAAGTGTTTTATTAATTGATGTATATTTCTTGAACCTTATTTATAAAAAGAACTGTGTTAGCACATAACATAGTGTGTGGACATTCCTTTGTGGAGGCTTGGGGACTACACTGTACTTAAGAATCAGCCGCATCACCTCCTAAGAGCTTAAGCCTTGGTTGCTCGTCCATTCTACCATATAGATAATCTTGGCTGGGGTGCTCTGTACTTCTACTCTGCCATATAGAGGGCAGGAGTACAGATACCCCACTTCAGTGTTTACACTGGTGGCAGCGGTGGGATGCTAATGGTTTGAACCCCTTAAGTGCCAAGGACGAGGTATCTCGTCCTTGATATTACCATTGAAGTACCAAGTACAAGAAACCTCATCCTTTTTTTTTGCACTTCACTTTGTGCGATTGCTACAAAGCAGAGATTGCACAAAAGTGTAATCCAACCCCCTGGGCTATGTGAGGAGGAGATTCCTCCTCATGGGCCGGGGGTTGGATTTCCTTCAGTTTCATGTCAGCGTGCGTAATGCACGCTGATGTGAAACTGAAAGCAAATTTCACTGCAGCAGTCATTTTTGGCTGACGCAGTGAAAGGAGAAAGTGAGTTCCCTTCTCCCTCTCCCTCGATCTGCAGCCTTATTGAGCCGTTGAGATCGAGGGAGGTGTTGTTGGAAAGGAGAGACTCTCCCCTTTCAAACAGCACCTTCTTTGAAGCATTGCTGGGCACGGATCAGGCGTGGATCACTCGATCCGTGCCCAGCAATGCCACTAGATCACCAGGGATATGTTTTTGAAATGGGGGGGTGAGGGGCACCTTACTATGTAAGCGACCCTCTCCCCTCGCGGCCACCAAAGCATAGGGCAGTCCGTTTTGCCCACCCTGAGGGCAGATGGGCACAGTAATATGCCCATCTGCCTCTAGGAAAGTGGGAAAACAAAGAAAAACAAAAAATAATAAAGATTGTGTTTTTGGTGGGGGATGTAGGGCACCCTAACCCATCAGAGATTGAGGTAATGAAAAGGGGGTAGCCGTCTCCCCCCACCCCATACTCAGTGTTCACAGCATGCTCACACCGAATTTCATACACTTGGCATTCCCAGGTCTGGAGTAAAGTGAGTGCACCCGAACCGGAGTATACGCGGTTACCGTGTCGCCCAGCCGTGGTGACGAACTTTGCAAGATCATTGCAGCTGTGGTCCTCTGTGCCCTGAAGCCTGCTACAGCTGAACTGGCCTGATCCATCCACCAGGAGTGGAGAAATCGCCACTGTCCCGTTTGGGAATCAACGCTGTATCTTTGTCACTGAAAGCCGCAGAGCCGTGAGATTGCTACATTTGAACCTGCAACCGAAGTGGACTCGACAGCTGAAGTTTGGTCCGTATTGCGCCGGGGGTCTATGAATAATTGCAACCCTTACTGGTGGCCCCTAGCACATCCATCCATTTTTACGCATGAGTGGCCCCTGAGGGCCCCTCTCCTTTCCACTGCTAGTGCGAACTAGCAAACTATTCCCAACTCTTGGAAATGACTCTGCACTCAAGTGGAGGCCCTCCTCAAATAGTGGGAACCTATTCTGCATCACCTCACCTACCTTCCTGAGCTGCTACAGCCCCTAAAAAAAGACCCTGTTTTGCCCATCTGCACTACAGCGTGCGCCAGCTTCGCAAGTACATTTGAGCATTAGGCTCCCCTCATCTTAGGGATTGGACTGCCTTTGAGTTAGGACTGTGTTTGATGCAGAAGGACCTAATGACTACTTGCACTGCTTGCTTCCTTCCCTGTTTAGGTTGTGGACCCATTTGGTGCAGTCATCCATTAGACCCCATTGGTATTGTATATATGTGTATAGACATGATTGTGTTGGTTTAGAAGTATTGTTGTGATTTTCTTATGTGTTAAATTGCAAAGGCCTTGGAATAAATGTATTTGTACACACTTGACTGGGAGTGATTTGTAAGTGTCCTTTACTCTGTGTGCTCATTGAGGTCTTTCAGTCACCCTCACCCCTCCTGAGACCTAGTCTTGACCGCCTGCCATAGCTACCTTGATTGGTCTGGCTTGTCCAGAAGGTTACCCTGTTCCAAGAAACTAGGCTAGCCTTCTGAACCTCTGCCCACCAGGTCAGAGGTCAGAAATCCATCTTAACAAATTGGTGTACAGCAGTGGGATAGCACTGAAGGTATCCAGTGTTGCACACTAGTGAAGGCATTTCAGATTATCCCTATCCAGGACACTTAGTAACTTTGTAGTGATAACTGTAAAAGGCCATAAACCTATCTGATATATGGAAACAAGTACCTGTATAACCTTAAATGCTTCTAGATAAGAAACATTGAGAAAGATGTGTACTGAGAGAGGTTTACCTGCTCAAGGTACAAAATTGGAAATGATCCAGAAAATCATGGAATGGCAAGAGATGCAACTCAGTGGCTTCTCTTCTGATGAGAGTGCAGAAGGGGGTGTGGCTGCTCCCACTGACAGAACTGAAAGTGCTGTTGCTGCTCTCGTTCATGGTGCCCATGAGGACCTGGATGATGTAATGTCCAATGTTTCCTCTGCAGGCTCTGATACTGAGGCCATGCTGGTATTCAAGAAACAAGGGCTGCACTTTAAGCAGAAGGAGCTTGAATTTCATATGGCTAAACTGAAGGTACAGCAGGCAGAAAAACAGAAGGACAGGGATCACCAGTTGGAATTGGCCAAGCTTAAAGTTTCACCAAGCATGGGTCTGGGCCCTCCTCTCATTCAAGGTTTCCAAAAGATCTGCTCAGTGTGTATGATGAGAAGAATGGAATTATGGACTGGTTGAATGCATTTGAGTATGCATGTGAAGTACAATAGGTTGTACATGCTGATAAGATTCCATGGTTGATCAGCAGACTACCCCATTCTGGCTGCAGTGCTGTTATGGAAATGTCAAAAGCTGAAAGAGTAGATTTTGCAATGTTGAAGCAAACCCTCATCTTGAAGTTTGGGAAGACTCTTGGACAATACCTAAAGAGGTTTAGAGTGTACAAAAAGAAAGAAGGAAGTGCTTGGGTGTCATATGTGACTGTTTCTTTAAAGAACTTGACTGGCTGGGTTGAAGGCTATAAGGTCTCCACCTTTGAGGGTATGATATGTCTTGTCATGCTTGAACATATTTGTGCATCTGAGCTTAAGCAGCATTTGGCAGATTTAAAGGAGTTAGATCCTAAGAAATTGGCCATAGCAGCGGATGTGTGTGTGTCACATAGAGTGTCCCATAAGGACAAGACTCATCCTGGTAAGCAGGAGGAGGGGAAAAAGTCCAAAGATAAGGAGGGTGGGGGATCTGATAGAACTTCCTCCCAAAAGAGCCACAAAAATAAATGTAAGGGTACGTCACAGGAGAACACATAGGGTAGTGGAGGTTATCCTCCAAAACAGAACTCTGGTTACAGTAAGCCTCCCTATGTGCCAGGACCCAGTGGATCTTGTGTGGCTTGTGGAGCAAGTGACCATGTGAAGGGGGACCCCAGATGTAACGTCAAAACCTTAGGGGTCCACTCTGCTAATCTGGCCTTCTCCACCCATGAGGAAGAAAAGATTACAGGAGCATCCTCCTCCTCAGACTCCTTCCCCATTGGGATAGAAGCTGAGGTAGTTTTAGTTTCCCTGGGTTCCTGGGAGCCTAACGTCTCAGAGGCTTATGGTAGGATTCCTGATAATATCAAGCACTACTTTAAGGACAGGGTGCTGATTAATGGAGTAGATACTCCAGCCCTTAGGGATAGTGGGTGCAGCAGGTCTTAACAAAGATTGGTCTGCTATCTATAGAAGGTTGGCAGAATCAAGACACTAGCACTAAGCAAATCTAGGAGTAGAGTGGGAGCGGCAATGATTATCCTTTTTTCTGTCTTTTTTATAGAAGGACATGATTTGGAGAGATAAGAAATCTGGGCAGTGCTTGGTTGTCTTCATCTCTAAATGTACCCTTCTGTTTTCGAAGCTTCGTAATTAACTTTGTCTTCAGTAGAACTTTCTTTTGAAGGAGTGAAAATGTGATTATGTTGTATTTTATATGTTATATTTTAATGATTGGTTAAATATTTTTTGTAAAGGTCAAATTTTGATCAAAACAAATAAAACATTTTTTTAAAAAATACTGGGTGCAGCAGAACTGTAGTGGAGTCCACCTTGTTAGACCCAGAGGAAGTTGCCAGAGCTATCCTCTCCTCCAGGGAGGATAGCTCAGCGGCAAAGTTCTCGCCTTGGAATCAAGACTACACGAAGCAACACAGGTTTGATCCCCGGGTCGCACAGACACCTCTGGGTATTTAAGCGCGTTATAAATATGCAACTAAGACAAAAAAAAACAATTACTCAACTAAAACAAAAACAATTCCTGTAACAGTGCCTCGATGCCTGCGGGCTGTGTGAGCACTTTAAAAATGCAAAATAAATAAATAAACGAGCTCCTCTGTTTCCCACTAAGTTGGCTGATGGCCCACCTCTCAAGTTCCCAGTTATGCCTGTAAATATTACTATAAATGGTACAGTGGTCAGGATTCCAGTGAGCATTCAGAGAGATGTCCCAGGAAAGGTCTTGCTGGGGAATGATCTCAGAGCTTTAGGGCTTGTGGGAGACACAGCAGAAAGACCATGCACAAGGTCACAAACAAGGGCTGCACTGGCCAAGTCCAGTGCCTTGCCCAAGCCAAAGTGGAAACCCAAGGCTAAAGGAGCCAAGAAAGACAGAAGAGGGAAAGAAAACATTCCCCCTAACTCACCTACCACTGAGGAGTAGGTAGTTGGTCAAACACCTGGACCCGACGGGGTAGAGGTGTTACCTGAAGAATTTGATCCAAATGACCATCCTGAACTACAAGACTTGTTAGTAAAAGTGGTCCTGACAGGGTTGAATTCAGTAAGGGCCAACATGAGTGCCCATCTCTGGAAGGCCTAAGGAGACAGGCCTGCTCCCAGCTTGAGGGTGAACCTCCTGGGAAGCATAGGATTTATTGGGAAGGTGGACTCTTCTATAGTGAGCCTACAGAGTCTACAGAAGGAGACCATAGGAGATTGGTGGTTCCCCTTGCTGTAAGACCCTTCCTCCTGCAGCTGGCGCATGAACCTTGCTGGTCACCTTGGTATCAAGAGAACCAAGCAAAGATTATCCATGCATTTCTACTGGCTCAAGATGGGGGTGCAAGTAGAAAGTCACTGCAGGAGTTGTACCACCTGCCAGTTATCTGGAAAGAGTGGCACAACAATCCAAGCTCCATTGATACCACTCCCAGTTGTGGAGGTACCATTGGAGAGGGTAGGGAATTGACATTGTTGGTCCCCTTGATCCCCGAACATCCTCAGGCAATAGGTTTATCCTGGTGCTGGTCGACCACGCCACCAGGTATCCTGAGGCCATCCAATTGAAGACTGTGACTGCCAAGTCATTTGCAAAAGCTTTACTTGGCATATTTACTAGGGTTGGCTTCCCTAAAGAAGTTGTGTCTGATAGGGGCAGCAACATTATGTCAAAGTATATGCAGGCCATGTGGAAGAAATATGGTGTCATCTATACGTTTTCATCCGCTTATCACCCCAAACCAATGGTCTCATAGAAAGGTTTAACAGATCCTTAAAAATCATGCTCTGGAAGAGCCCCAAAGGAGTAAATGGGATCTTCTATTACCATGTTTACTGTTTGCCTAAAGAAAGGTACCTCAGTAGGGTGTTAGCTTCAGCCCCTTCGAGCTTCTGTTTGGTCACCCTGTAAGGGGACCCTTAGCAATAGTCAAGGAGGGATGGCAAATGCCCATTCCCCCCATCACTACCAACATAGTAGACTATGTGCTAGGGCTCAGAAAGAGAATGGTACTCTTGATGGGTCTGGCTAGTGAGAAACTGAAGGCAGGGCAATCACTGGTGAAACACTGGTATGACCAGAAGGCTTCCCTCATCAATTTCACACCAGGTCAGCAAGTCCTGATCAAGAATCCTATAAGGCCTAGAGCTTTACAGGACAAATGGTCAGGCCCTTACACAGTGGCAGTGTCACTGGGTGATGTCAACTATTTAGTGGACCTTGGAAGGGCTGGACAAACTCAAAAAGTGTTCCATGTAAATATGCTGGAGGCTTTCATCCCAAGAGTTGAAATCGCTGCACTGCTATTGGCTTCAGATGTTGAGGAGGAGTCAGAACCTCCCTCTGATCTGACCTGTTCAAGGGCAGCCCTTCAAACAGCTCAATTGAGGGTGTCCAAGTGGCCTCTCACCTGACTGCTGATCAACAAACTGAGGTGAAAAGTTTGCTGAGGCAATTTTACCCCTTGTTTTCACAATATTCTGGTTTGACACCTTGGTGCAAACATGACATTCACACTGGAGATAGTGTACCTACCAAATTTAGGGGATACAGGTTGTAAGACAAAGTAAGGTCTTACATTAAGAAAGAGTTCAACAAAATGTTGGATCGTGGGGTGATTGAACCTTCCAGTAGTCCTTGGCCCAGTCCTGTGGTTTTGGTTACAAAGGCAGGCACCTCTGAGCTGAGGTTCTGTGTGGATTACAGGGCTCTGAATGTGGTCACCAAGATAGATGCACACCCCTTGCCCAGAACAGATGATCTGGTGGATATTTGGAGTGCTTCCAAATACCTCAGCAGATTTGACCTCACTGCAGGCTATTGCCAAATAGCCCGTGCAGAAAATGCCAAGGCGAAGACAGCTTTTTCAACACCAGAGGGTCTTTACCAGTTCAGGGTAATGCCTTTTGGGTTAAAGAATGCCCCTGCCACTTTCCAGAGGCTTGTGAATCATGTCCTTAATGGGTTGGATGAATTCTGTCTAGCATATCTGGATGATATAGCAGTTTTCAGTGCCACCTGGGAGGATCATGTGAAACACCTTAAGATTGTGTTACAGGCTCTTCAGAAGGCCAACTTGACCATAAATGCCAGCAAGTGCCAGATTGGACAAGGTTCAGTGGTCTACCTTGGACATGAAGTAGGTGGAGGGAGGATACAGCCTCTATCCAGTAAAGTACAAGCAGTACAAGACTGGCCTACCTCCACTACTCAAACCCAATTGAGAGCCGTTTTAAGACTCACTGGGTACTACAGAAACTTCATGGCAGACTATGGCACCATAGCTGCCCCTCTGACTGCTCTCACAACTCTGACCTGAACAAGAGACTCATCCAGGGGTGGATTAGTTCCACCTGTCCTTGGTCTGGGAGGGGCGAGTGCTAGGAAAGATTTCCATTCCATGTGTAATTTTCCCTCCAGTTGTGTACCCCCCAACATTTTGCTTTGTTTAAACACCATAGTCTGACTTAACCAGTGAAGCACAGCCTTCTGCTGAACTCCCATGGGCTTTTCGCTCACTTTGTTATGGGGAAACTGGCATGCCCTTAAAGACAGTCAGTACTGGGAGACTTTGTTTCCCTTAGTCCTTGGCAATGTTGCAACTTTTCTGCAACATGTAGCAAGTGCACTTGGGTTTTCCTGTCATTTCTAAAGGCCCCAGTAACTCTCGAAGGATTTTTTAGGAGAAGTGTAGATGTGCGTTGGACAGGGCTGGTGGCAGCTTATCTTTTCGTATATTTTAAACCCTTTCCTGCCAGGTAAACTGCGTTTACCGGGTTTGGCGCGGTTAGGTGGCCTGGCTCCAGTATGGCCATGCCACAAGGTTCTTTGTCCTGTCCTTTGGCCATCTTGCCCCTTCACCTTCCCCGAGCCGACCCGGGTCAGTCCTTATTTGGGCATGCATTCTCCCACGAAACGCCAAGCTTTCGTGGGCTTCTACATGCCTTGTGTGGGCTCCCCCAGGATGTAGGCTGGACACTCTAGTTCCAATACACATCCTGGGTGCCAGAGAGTCTGGAGTGCTGTGAATGCCTGGGACCACTGTGGTCCATGATGGGTCCACTATGGTATGCCTGTATGTGAGTGGATCTCCCATTGGGTCCTCTACATTTTGGCACAAAGGAGATTTTGGATAAGAGAAGGCTCCAAACACCCATACCACGTTGATCTCTGGAGTTCTCACTGAAGGAAGGATAGGATCCAAGTATCCTGAAACTAAGAAGCTGAGTCGAGGAATCGTTGGTGACCCGCTGGAAGGTTTGGCACCCTGAGCCTGCTGTCGTCCCGTTGGACCCCTCTGCATCTGGTCATCCTGGAAGACGCTTTGACCCATTAGAATAGTGGGACCAACTATTCTCGGCACCTTCATCAAAACCTTTAAGTAAGCCTTTTCGGAAGTGTTCCTGGGCCAACCAGTGGCCTGACCAGCTTGTACAGGAATTTTCCCCTGACACCACCACTGTTTCGAGGAGGCCCTTGAAACTTGGTACATCGCATACTCAGTGTTCACTGCACGCTCACACCAAATTTCATACACTTGGCGTTCCTAGATCTGGAGTAAAGTGAATGCGCCCGAACCAGAATATACGCGGTTACCGTGTCGCCCAGCTGTGGCGACGAACTTAGCAAGTTCATTGCAGCTGCGGTCCTCTGTGCCCTGAAGACTGCTATAGTGGAACTGGCCTGATCCATCCACCAGGAGTGGAGAAGTCACCACTGTCCCGTTTGGGAATCAATGCTGTATCTTTGTCGCTGAAAGCTGCAAAGCTGCGAGATTGCCGCATTTGAACCTGCAACCGAAGTGGACTCGACAGCCGAAGTTTGGACCAGAGTGCGCCGGGGGTCGGTGAATAATTACAACCCTTACTGGTGGCCCCTAGCGCATCCATCCATTTTTATGCCTGGGTGGCCCCTGAGGGCCCCTCTCCTTTCCACTGTTAATGCGAACTAGCAAGCTATTCCCAACTCTTGGAAACTACTCTGCACTCAAGTGGAGGCCCTCTTCGAATAGTGGGTACCTATTCTGCATCACCTCACCTACATACCTGAGCAGCTACAGCCCCTACAAAAGACACTGTTTCACCCATCTGCACTACCGGGTGCGCCAGCTTCGCAAGTACATTTGAGCATTAGGCCCCCCTCATCTTAGGGATTGGAATGCCTTTCAGTTAGGACTGTTTGATGCAGAAGGGCCTAATGACTACTTGCACTGCCTGCTTCCTTCTCTGTTTAGGTTGTGGGCCCATTTGGTGCAGTCATCCTTTAGACCCATTGGTCTTGTATATATGTGTGTAGATAGGATTGTGTTGGTTTAGAAGTATTGCTTTGATTTTTTTATTATGTGTTGAATTGCAAAGGCCTTCGAATAAAGGTATTTGTATTTTTGATATATAAACACCTGACTGGGAGTGATTTGTAAGTGTCCTTTACTTTGTGTGCTCATTGAGGTCTTTCAGTCACCCTCACCCCTCCTGGGACCTAGTCTTGACCGCCACCATAGCTACCTTGATTGGTCTGGCTTGTCCAGTAGGTTACCCTGTTCTAATGAACTAGGCTGGCCCACCAGGTCAGAGTTCAGAAATCCATCTTAACATCTCTCATGTGATTTGACTATTGCCAAGCCCAGCAGCGGTTCCAGGGAGCCCCGGCAGGGTCCCTGGCCTTTCCCGGAGGAAGAAGCTGTAATGCAGGCCAGCTAGAGCTCCAGGAAAGTTAGGGGTAATGTCCCTGGCCTTGGGCAACTGTCTCCCATGTGGGTTGACCATCCCCAAGTGCATCGGCAGTCCCAGGGAGCCCTGGCAGGGTCTCCGACCTTTCCCGGAGGTAGAAGCTGTAACGCAGGCTAGCCACAGCTCTAGGATAGTCAGGGGTAATGTGTCTGGCATGGGCTGCTGTCCCTCATGTGGGGGGTTGACCATGCACAAGCCCAGCAGCGATTCCAGGGAGTCCTGGCAGGTTCCCTGACATTTCCCGGATGGAGAAGCTGTAACGCAGCCCAGCCAGAGCTCCAGGCTGGGTTTAGGGAGGGTTGACCCACATGGGTGATGGATGCCCAAGGCCTGGGACATCACCCCAACCATCCTTGACCTCTGTCTGGGTTGCGTTACACCTTCTCCCTCTGGGAAAGGACGGGGAGCCTGCCGAGGCTCCCTGAAACTGCCGCTGTACTATTAGCCGGTCAACTTACATGAGAGACAGCCCCACAAGGCCAGGGAGATTACCCCCGACGATCCTAGAGCTGTCGCTGGCCTGCGTTACATTGTTTCTTTTCCACCCTGGTAGGTGCACCCACACATGTGAGGGTACTGTTTTCATCCGGACACCTGTGGGAATGTAGGACATGTGTTGTTGGTGGCGTGTTTCAGTAGTTTCCAGGTGGGAAATGTCCGAAATACAAATTGAGTTTTTTTCCTAAATTTGGGACTTTGCCGGGGCTTGTGGGTAATATATTCTAAGGCGATTCGCCCAAGGCAGTCCTCCGTGGATTCCCACGGGTGTTTTCTTTTCAGAAATGCATGTGGTTCCCTGTTTTCCTTGGTGGCTGCAACACCCCAGGCCCAAATCTGTAGGTTGTCCACAAGAGCAAATTCCCACAACATCTGCTCTGCCGAAAGACTTGGGGTTACCAGTGGTCTAGCCTTTTCCCTTTGCGCCCAGGTAGGTGCACCCACACATCTGAGGTATCGTGTTCCTCGGGACACCTGTGGGAACGCGGGAAGGTAGGACATTTGTTGTGTTCGCTTGGTTTTCATAATGTTTTCATACATTTGCTGCTGCACTTTGTCACACAGGCCTTTCATTTCCCAAATGTGACCTACATTTAGTCGCTGCTTTAGGCACTGTACGCTTTTGTAACCTGCACAAGTCACCTACCCTTCAAAAGGTATGCCTGTGCTCTTTCAAAAAATGTATGCTTGCCATTCCTCACCACATTTGTTTTCCTTATTAACACATACTAAGTACGTCTGTTTAGGCCATAAGCATAACACTCCTTTGTACCATGGCTCTGTTTTTGGCTTGTGGTATTACTTGTTTTGTGAAACATTACGTAAAATGTGTGATTTCCTAACTGGAAGAGTCGGGGAATGTAGCGGAGCATTGCATTTCTCAAAATTCACAGAAGCCATTACCGTACCAAGCCAACCATGTCCACCGCATACCTTTTTTATATGTAATTTTTCCAATTTTTCCCCAAACTATGGGAATTTTCCCTACATAGTTGTTCCCTGACCTGCGCAAAACACCCCTTTCTAAACATGGAATTTTGTCTACTTTTCTGAAATATATGCCTGTCTTCCCATTCAGCTTTCCCACCCTCCTCTTCCATTCCGTTCACGCATGTCCTATTGGAAAAAAAGGGCGAAATCGCCTACCGCTCATAAAACGGATGGTAACCATATAAAAATATGTTTTTTTTTGGTTTCCACGCAACCTGTTCTTGAAGGCCTGGAAAATGGCGGATTCAGCATAGAAAACCATTTGTTCCTAGCTCTTACAAGGAATAAACCACAGGCTTCTTTGTACATCTGAAAAAACACAAAATGTGCTCCCTTTTTAGTTATTTTCTCCCCCCTTACACCAATACAGCAAACTAGGATTCCTGCATGACGTTATGGCCGCCTACATGTGGGAAGAAAAGGGGCTATATATTGCCGAGATATCTCATGTAACAAAAAAGTTACAAGGGATTGAATGGCGACATACCGAAATCACCAAAAAAGGCCTGGCAACTGGGGGGGGGGAAACCCTTGGCAGTTAAGGGGTTAGGAATCATTGTGTAACCTTGTCACCTACAAAATAGCCACACTTTGTTAATTTGAGGATTAGTTATGTACTAGAATAACTGCACTACAAGCAATGGAATCTATTGCAAATGGTAAATTGACCCGGATAAGCGGATAAGCTTAGATGTTCTCCAGAGTGCTTGTGATGCCAGGAGTTAGATTTGAAGATAAGTCTAGGGCTGAGCTGATAGCTGCCCTGGTGGACTAACATACTGACTGTGATGCTCTTGATAAAGGGGGGGGGGTTAAACCACTGAGGACCCTGCCCCTGGGGTTATTATTGAATCTGTTTCTGGGAGTGCCACCTCTCCTGCTGCCTCTATTCCGAAACCCAGCATTGTTTCTTAAGGGAATGCCTTGGAACTTGAACTATTGAGGATGAAATTGGCCTTTCAATATACAAATTTGGAAACTGAAGCTGAACTAAAGAAGGAGGCGTTGGCACAGCAAGTGATACTCAAAGATAGGGATCTTGAACTTAAAAACAAGGACACTGAATGCCAGAGAATCCAGCTAGAGAAAGCTAGAGTGGAGACTTCAGCCAAACCAGTTGAGTCAGGTCCCCTTCCACCAAGTTTATGAATGATTTGGTTGATGTGTATATGGAGGGTTCCGATATCCTCCAATAGATTGAACTGTTTGAAATGGCTTGTGGCATCCATGATGTTGATAAAAGAGATTGGGCTAAGTGTTAAGCAGAGTGCCTCAGACTGGTTATGACTGTATTCTGAAACTGACTGTGGAAGCAAGGGGTCTGTATGAGAACATGAGATCTGCTTTGATTGCCAAGTTTGGCTAGACAACTACCCAATACCTGAAAAGGTTCAGGGAATATAAAAAGAGAGAGAGTGTGTCTTGGGTTGACTGAGTGAGTGCTGCACATATGAACATGATTCTCTTCCTGCTGTTTCAGCAGCACCCACTGGGATTCAGGCTCCGGATTGGGTCCAGTGGTAACCCGAGACTCAACTCCTGAGGGAGAAGAGCCAGCAGACCCTCCTGCGGGAGAGATGCTCAACCCAGAGGATCAACCTGACCTTCAATGCCCTGACCTTCAATGCCTGCTGGCTGAAGGAGGGCCCCCTAAGGGAGACTTATGTGAGGGTCAGGGAGAGTGCCACTCTCTCAGGGGTCTAAGAAAACAGGCCCAGGGACAAGGTGAAGTGCCCAGGTCATTAAAGATTTATTGGGTGGGTGGGTGAGCTCCTTTGTAGTGAGCCCACTAAGCCTGAGCCTTGTGCCCTCAAGAGGTTGGTGGTACCCATGGTTTACATGCCCTTCCTGTTTCAGTTGGTGCACTAGGTGCCCTTAGGTGGTCATCCTAGGACCCAAAACATTAAGCAAAGGCTCTCTGCACATTTCTACTGTCCACGGATGGGAGTAGACGTGAAGTCCCACTGCTGAACCTGTCCCATTTGTCAAATTGTCTGGCAAGACTGGAGGCAGTGTCATTGCCCAACTGTAGCCAGTGCCAGTGGTTGGCACACCATTTGAGAGGGTTGGCATCAACATTGTGGTCCCTTAAACCCTCCCACATCAGGTGGACACCGGTTCAACCTGGTACTGGTTGATCATGCCACCAGGTACCCTGAGGCTATACCCCTTCGGACGATTACTGCCAAGGTGGTTGCCAGGGCTATCCTGGGCATTTGTACCAGAGTTGGATTCCCTAAAGAGGTGGTCACAGACAGAGGATCCAACTTCATGTCTAGTTACATATAAGTTCTCCACCTCCTATCATCCCCAGACCAATGGTCTGGTTGAGAGGTTCAATAAAACTCTCAAAGGCATGCTGGGTGCTTTGGAAGGACCCCTAAGGAGGAAATGGGATCTCCTCCTACTATGCCTACTGTTCGCCTATAGAGAAGTGCCTCAAGAGGGTGTTGGTTTCAGCCCCTTTGAGCTTCTCTTTGGACATCCTGTGAGGGGGCCCCTTGCCTTAATCAGAGAAGGTTTGGAAGCCACCCCTCCAGGTCCTGCGAAGCAAGTGGGGGACTATGTGTTAGGCCTCAGAAGGAGGATGGCACAGATGATGGGCCCGGCATCAGCGAACCTTAGGGAAGGCCAAGAATTAAACAAATACTGGCATGAACTTACGGTCTCGCAAGTAGATTGGAGATCCTTGTGATGGAGCCTACGAAGCCTCGAGCTTTGGCAGATGAGTGGACTGGACTCTTCCAGATAATCTCCAAGATGGGCAAAGTCTACTATCTGGTTGGCATGGGAGTGCCGGGGAAAGCCCCATAGGTATTCCATGCTAACAGGCTCAAGTCTTTCCACTGGCGAGCAGAAGTCCCATGTCTCTTGCTAGCTTCAGAGCAAGAAGAGGATGAGAGTGAGCCCCTTCCTGATTTGCTGCATAGCAACCCTCAGGATGGCTCAGTGGAGGGAATGCCTCTCTCTCCAGATCTGACACCAGAGCAGCAGAGGGCCTGCAGGGCTTTGCTCCGGCAGTATGCCACTCTGTTCTCACTGACACCAAGCCTCACCCTGTGATACAGGCACACAATTGACACTGGTGACAGTGTGCCTGTCAAAGGCAGATGCTATCGAATGTCAGATACTGTAAAGAACCATATCCAGGCTGAGGACGCCTAGATGTTGAATCTGGGTGTGATTGAACACCCAACCAGTCCCATGTCGATTCCTGTGGTCCTTGTCGCTAAGGCAAGTTCCCCAGCCGGTACCAGGGATTTGAGGTTCTGTGTGGACTACAGAGTATCAATGCCATCACCAAAACGTACATGTACCCAGGCTGATGAGCTTGTGAACATCATATGTGCTGCCAAATTTGTAAGCACCTTTGACCTTACCTCAGGCTATTGGCAAATAGCTCTGACAGACCAGGCCAAGGAAAAAACTGCGTTTTCAACAACTGAGGGACTCTACCAGTTCAGAGTCATGCCTTTTGAGTTGAAGAATGCACCTGCCACCTTCCAAAGATTAGTCAACCATACGCTCAGTGGGCTAGAGGCCTTTGTGTGGCCTATTTAGACAACGTTGCCATCTAGAGTTCCACCTGGGAAGAGCATTTGACTCATTTGGATAGGGAGCTGCAGTCCTTGCGAAGGGCTAACCTCACTATCAAGGCCACCAAGTGCCAGATAGCTCAGGGGAAACTCACACACCTTGGTCATGAGGTAGAAGGGGGTTGAATCCAACCTCTCCCCAGTAAAGTACAGGATGTACATGACTGGGAGACTCCCACTACTCAAACCCAGGTGAGAGCTTTTTTGGGCCTCATTGGGTATTACTGGAACTTCATGGCGGATTATGGAACCAAAGCTGCCCCTCTGACAGCTCTGACATTGCACAAGCAACCGAGGAAGGCTTATTGGACAGAAGACTGTCAGAGGGCCTTTTTTGGCTTGAAGGAAAGTCTGTGTAGGGGACTTGTGTTGTTTGCGCCTGAATACAGCAAACAATGTATTGTTCAAACTGATGCCTGTGACACCGGAATTGGAGCTGTCTTGTCCCAGTTAGAGGACAAGGGAGTTAACATCCTATCATATTCATCAGTAGGCAACTCAAAGGTAGAGAATTTAGGTGGGCTACGGATGAAAAGGAATGTTTCAGTATAGTTTGGAGCCTTAGGCGTTTTAGGCCCTACCTTACGGGTCTGCCTTCAAGGTCCAAACAGCCCTTAAAGTGATTTATCCAGATGAATGGTGAAAACCCTAAACAGATCTGGTGGTCCATTAGTCTGCAAGGGCTAGACTTCACCATAGAGCACAGACCAGGGAAGAGTCATGATAATGCGGATGGGCTTACCAGAAGGTATGTTGACCGTCTGGATGAGGGTGTCAATCTCATGGGAGATTAGACCACCCTAACCTCAGACTGTGGGGGGAGGGGGGCTGTGATACTGGAAATGTATTGGAGGGACAGGGCCTCCATGTCCATGTCCTGTACTCCCTTATCATGTGTGTTCTGTGTTGTTATCTGCACTGGAGTCCAGTTGGGACTCCTGGCAGTGCAGCTCTCTCTCTTTTGGTTTGGTGAACAGAGACCCTTTGGATACCCTTATGGCAGAACCAGTATAACCAGGGGGTAGAACCAGTATTCCTAGTGTAATATTTTGGGCACCTGTGTGTGGCCCACAGAGCAGGGTATGGGCTGGTGGCAGCTCCATGCTGAATTTGACATGTGCTCTGAGAATCCTCAATTTTGGGATACTCAGGTCCTGCCATAGGAATCAGTGGATTGTTGATAAGAGGCAAAATGGCCCATGTGGCCTCTTCGTTTCCATTACCTTTTACCTTGTTTTCCCAAAGTCCTGGGAAGCCCCGACTCTGTACCTTCCCCCAAATGGCTGTTGTGTGCAAGAACCATATATGGTATTGTGGGGAAGTCCAGGCCAGACTAGCTGGAGCCTTCCCAGTGACTGTATGTTGTGGGTACGCATGCGGGGTGAGACCAGGGTGAATGGCGTGTTTGACCAATATGCATTCCATGTTATGGGGTGTCTGGTATATGTGTGTGTGACACAAAGAATGAGACAGCCCTGCCTAAAACTGACATCAATGCAGTATGGTTTGCTGAAAGGTTGGCTGCTTGCCCCAATGCACATTCATTGTTATGGGTGTCTGGGTGGAAGTGAATGGCCTGAATGCACTGTGAGCCTGATTGGCTGCCTGCCTGCATGAATGCCCTCCTGAATGATTGGCTGACTGAGCTTGGCTCGGCAGTGTGAACGAGGGTCAGATGTGTATATCTGGGGACCTCTCACTTACCAATTTGTTCAGAAGCTGAAGTTGAAACTTGAAGCTGCTTATCCTTGAAGCCCAGCTGGAAGAAGAAGAATTCCTGCTGCTTTCCTTCGCCGAACTCTGAAAGCTGTCGGGTCTGTCGAGGACTGATCTGAGAGAGCACCTGGCTAGGAGACCTCTCCCAGAGCTACGAGGGAACAATCTTCATCAAGGCACCCTGGAAGCTAGTCCTGAAAGAATGTTGACTGGAAACTCGACGCCTACGTTCTTCATAGAGTCTTCTTTGCGGCACCAAACTCTTTTTTGAGGACTCTCTATGCCCTGTGGCTCCTCCTTTAAAGGGAGTCCACCTTCGAGGGATCCGCCGACGAACCATCAAAGAAACTCTTCTTACTCAGGTACATTGGGGTAGTGGAACATTTTGACTAGGAAACAAGACTGATTTAACATTAATGGACTGGGTTTGTTAATACACTTTATTACAGGTTGCCCAAGTGGGGGCATACTCACACAGAACTGTGTCTTGGTAGTTGGACAAGGTATGTTGCCATTGTTTAAACTAACCTGTCTTCTTTCCTATGATCTATGCTATTACAAATTGCTGTATGATTTGCATGCCATTAGAACTGTCAGCAGTGGATGCATTTTAAAGGAGTCAATAGCTAAGTGTGGTACCACATAGACATTGTATATATTTGCCATATTAGAATTGCCAGAGTACAAAGTGTGTTATTAATTAATGTATATATCATGAACCTTATTTATATAAAGAAATGTGTTAGCACATAACAGTATGCGGACATTCCTTTGTAGGGGGGCTTGGGAACTACACTGTACTTAAGAACGAGCCCGCAACAACTCCTGAGAGCTTAAGCTGTGGTTGCTCGTCCATTGGTACCACAATAGAGAACCTTAGCTGGGGTGCTCTGTGCTTCTACTCTGCCATATATAGGGCAGGAGTACAGATAACCCACCTCCAGTCTTTACACTGAATACCCATGAAGACCGGCTCTCTAACCTTGACTCCAGCTCTCCCTCTGTCCTCATTCTCCTTGACCTTTCCTCTGCATTTGACACCGTCAGCCACGTCATCATGATTAATCATCTCTGAAAGACCTTGGGCATCATGGATCAGGCCCTGGCGTGGCTGACCTTCCTTCGGACCGACCCTCCCAGGTTCAGCTTGGGTCCTTTCTCTCCACCACCTCTCTCTCCACATGTGGAGTTCCCAAATGCTCTATCATCTCACCCTAGATCTTCAATGTCTGGCCCCTTTGGCCCTCCTAATCTCTACCTTTTCCCATAACTATCCTTGTTATGTTGATGACACTCTCTTTCAGGATACCCTCGGCCTCCTCCTCCTCCTCCTCGCTCATCTGTGACTGCCTATCTGCTATTCAGGCATGGTGCGCCTCTAACGATCTCTGCCTTAAGGCCAGCAAAACTGAGATCCTTCTCATTGGGACCCCTGCTTTTGTTTTTTCTCCCTCACTCTGCCACCCTCCTTGGGCCCTCTCCCCTCACCCTCTTGTGAGGCAAAAAACCTTGGTGTCATCTTCGACTCTACTCTCTCCTTGTCTCCCCACATCATAGACCTTGCCAAAAAGGCCCATTTCCAGCTGCACCTCCTCAGAGGTATTCTCCCTTTTCTCACCTTCCCCCAGAAGCTCACTGTCTCCAGAGCTCTGGTTCTCTCTAGGCTGGACTACTGCAACAGCCTCTTTCTCAATCTGCCTAACTCTACTCTTCGCCCTCTTCAACTCACCCACAACAGGACTGCAAGACTTATCCTTGGCCTCAAGCCCATGGACCGCATCTCTCCGGCCCTGAAATGCCTCTACTGGCTACCTGTGGCTGCAAGGATCGAGTTCAAGACCCTCTGCATTCTCCATAAGGGTTCTGGGGCCGTGGCCCTCACTATCTTCATCTATCTCTTCCTAGATACCTTCCTTCCTTCTACAGCCCTCTACTCGTCTACCTCTTATTCTCTGCTGGTCAGTTGTTTCTCCAAGCAGGGAAAGGGGGGTAGATTTCTCTCCTCTGCAGGTTCCTCCCTCTGGAATGGCCCCCCTGCCTCTCTCCACCTTGAACCAGATCTCCTTAAGTTCTGGAAGCTCCTCAAGACCTTCCTTTTCTCTTCCTCTTTCTTGTTCCCTCTCTCTCCCCTGCTAACCTACCCTAACTCCTTAATCCGTCTGCTGACTGGCTGCTTGGTGTCCGCTGAGTCTTACAGGGCACCAGCTCCCCCACTCCGACCAGTCCCTCTGCACTTGATGCCTGGTCCACCTTGCACCAAGAGAGAAACCCCCGGGCTTCTCTCTTTATACACACCCTTGTATGCTCCTTTGAAATACCTACCAATTGGCACTACTTTAAAATCAACAGACTCAATATGTCTGCGGTCTGCTTGTGTCTCCCCCAGTGCACGGGACCTTGCCTTGGGAGAATTTTGACAGAGCTGCGTCACGCCCATCACATCAGTCACACTATGTGCAGAGCCTCCGGCCGATAGCCATGCATAAGCTATACTTCAAGTAATAAATACCGGTTCTCCTAGAGGTAAGAACCGTCAAATATATTATGGGATATTTATCAACCGTTTTAGGTTTTAAAACTGCACAAATAACTTCCACCGCCTCAAAGCTCTATCCATCTTGTTGAGTTTTTAAATTGAAAAACCTGTTTGGGCTGGCCACCAGGGGGCGCACGGATGAGCCCAGCCTTCGTGTGAGCTCCACTGCCCCAGGTCCCCGAGATGACTTCAGTCCCCGTCTCACGACCCCCCCCGCCGAGATATAAAATGAGGTACTGATCTGTAAGGACCCCTCCGACCTGCAGGAGAAAACACGGCCCAATTCGGCCACGGAAAAACCGAGAAATCGACGTCCGAAGAACCGCGCCTCCTGTCACCCGCGAAATGAAACCGAAACTTGGGCCGAACTACGCAGCCGCCCGGTGGTGGTGTTTACGGGAGACCGAGGCCTGGACGAGCGGCCTGTGAGGTCCCTCCCCTGCTTCCTTTTTCTCCTCGCCTGCTTGCCCGAGTTCCCCCGTGAGGACCCGGAGGGAGGTGGGGGCCGCGAGGAGAACTCCTACCTTGCTTCCGACGCTCCATGCATCCGGTGACCAATACCGCACTGTAGCGGACCCAGGTGAGGAGCCTCCCCGTGAGCCCACGGAGCGGGGTGCGCCGCTGTACAGCGCTCCCCCAAGCCCCTTGGAAGTGAGGCGCTGCGTGGGCGAGCGCCTGCACCCCATCCCCTCGCGGCCCCCCTGCGAGTGATATGTCCCTCCAAGGGACCGTCGATACGGTGAGCCCGAGGAGGAGGAGGGAAGATTTACGGTACCCACCTGCCATTGTGCCCTGAACTTCTGGACCCCGGAGCCCATTATAACCCTCATCGAATATGCGCTCTGAGCGCCCCCACGCATGAGTCAACAGCCCCAGTCTAAAGAAAAGGGACCACAGCCTCGTGGCTCGCACGACCCAGCCCTGCAAAGGCCAACACCGCCCTGGTGGGCCCAACTGGCTTAATGTATGGCTTTCCCAAAATGTCATGCCAACTCAGCCCGTGCTCTCCCATCATGACTAATTGGGAAACGAGCGGCACCCTGTACTGGAGATCACCACGACCTTTGCACTGAGTGGCACCAGATAACACACTGTCCTGCGAAGACTGGTATAAAAAGTACGCCCTAATCGTTCACGTGCCGCACGAGGCGAACCCTCTTCAACTCATTTATTGCCTCTTCTGTGCACTGCATACCACTAATACCCTATTGCCACGTGTGCCTCCCCTACAGGCGCCCGGCAGCCCCCGGAGCTGTCGGTTCCCGGCAATTCAGCATGAACTATGTACCAAAGCGGAATATACCTGGCCCTTCCCTCCCACAGGGTGCTTTTTGTAGGTACTCCCGCCAGAAGACTGACTCCCAGGCTCTACGGAATCTTCACTGAAGGCCTCACTGGCTCCACATCGAGTCATGTATCAAGCTAAGTTCTCTGGTTTGCACTGTTCCTAGAGCCCCACGTGACTCTGCAGAGGGTAAGGCCCCCGATCCAGGGGCATGTGCCTCCTCTGACCTTGGGTCCATTCTATGAACGTGTGACATAGACTTGCCAGATTCGCCTACGCCCCACCTTCCCCGACCGCTTGACACACTCCCACCATATTGCTGGAGGCCTCGGAAGCGGGGGCCGCTGCCACTAGGGGAGACATCGCCGCATTGCTAAGTGAGATAAAAAACATGGGTGCCAATCTCGGTGGCAAAATCAATAAAATCATCCAGAGAATGGACAGCTTTGAGGAACGACTGGAAGGTGTCGAAAACAACCAGGCTTCGATCGACACTCTTGAGACTCAAATGGACATGAGAATACGAAATATTGAGAAAAGGGAAGAGGAGATGCGTCTCAAAAGGGACGATTTAGAAAACAGGGAAAGAAGGACCTCAAAGATACGATCCACAATATAAAAATCCTAACGGCTGATGAAGAAATTGATTAACCCAAAACTGAAAGGATACACAGAGCCGGTGGACCGCCTGGTGGTCCCCACTCGGTCCTGGCCAAATTCCACCGATACCAGGACAGAACCAGGATTCTTGAGAAGGCCAGATCCGGTGGTCCACTCACGATGGGAGGGGCCCAAATTACGATTTTCCAGGACCTATCCTCGCTCACGCTAGCGCTAAGACGCCTCTGCAGCCCTTTGACAAAATGGCTCAAGGACCAGGGCACACGATACAGATGGGGATACCCTTTTTCACTCACCTTTGAGCATGGGAGCAGGAAAATCGTCCTTCGATCAGAGGAAGACATTAGGGAATGCATTGCCGACCTTCTGGGTACAGGCCATAAAGACAATGAAAGTGGCGACAATGAGCGTGCTGGAATGCAATGGGAATACCAGGGCCCTAGGCGGAAAAGAGTGAAAGGATCTAGAAAGTACAGTACAACACACCTGATAATGGATAATGAGGACGTGCTTCCCGCATGCTACGAACCTACGCACTGACGTCTATGGATGAAACACAGGACGCTGAACCTATGGAGACCGGAATTCTGGAGGTCAAGTGCCATGTGGACGTCCGATGATGAGCACCCCTCTGAAGCAAGAGGGAGCACAAACTCTTGCAGGACGACCCTGGTAACGCACGTAACGTTATGTTTTTGTACGATTATTGCTGTTACTGTTGTAATATATGATGTTGGGGGGGGAATGGGATAGGGGCCCACCCTTATGTTGAGATGGAATACTTGATTGGGACCGTGAGGTAACGGTCCCCACTGATGGTCCGAAAATGGACGGAACAATGTCACCATGTCCGTTCTGGACACCATCAAACGCTGCCAATGCAGCACCCTCAGTTCCTGGGCTTGCTAGAGCCTCAGCAACTCCTGGGGGAAAGGGATTTTGAAATTATGATAGCACCATTTGAATTTATTTGCACCACCAACGTTGATGTGGGCCTTGAGGATCAAACAACTGTCTGGATGCCAGTAGTGAAAGGCACTCTAGAGACATTCGAAGATGGCCTCCCTTGATAACCAAAAAGTGAGAGATATACTCAGAGTAGTGTCCATCAATGTGAAAGGGCTGAACTCCCCGACTAAGAGGTCGTTAGTACTAAGGGAATTCCGCAGATCCAACATTGACATAATGCTCCTTCAAGACACTAAGTTTGCCAAAGGGGAAGAACGAAGCATTGTCGGGAAGGGGGGAGGACTGGAGTTTTGGGGCTCGGGCCCGCTGAGAAAGGGAGGGGTTGGTATCTTGCTCAAGAAGGGCATCCAATTCTAGGTGGAAAAGACATGGGGCCTCATTACACGGATGGCGGAGAACCATGGCGCTATTAGCGCCATGGTTCATGCCGGTAAAATACCAGCACCTCCTTGGCGGAAAGGGGAATTACCGCCCCATTCCAAGGTTGGCGGGGCGGTAATTCCCCCTTCTACCATTGCCCTTCCACATTCCCATTTTTGCCCCATAGGGCTCAATGGGAATGGGGAAGGCGCTAATTACGGTACCGCAAATTGCAGGCGTTAAATCCCCCAACCCGCAAAGGGACCTCGTAGTAAGGTGGTAAGGATTTACCGGTACCGGTATTTTACCGGTACTGGTAAATCCTTGCTGCCATCCGTGTAATGACCCTGCTGATTACGGGAAAAATAGCCAAAATGAAGTGACTATTGCCACTGTATATGCACCTAACACTGGTCAGACTGCATTCCTCCAGAAAGTGATCCCAAAAATAATGTTGGAGGCCACGGGGGACGTCATTCTTGGGGGTGATTTCAACCAATGGGCTGATCCAGGTATCGATTGGAAACTGGAAAATCCAGAAACAAGAAATCAGACTAGAGGGGACGAACCGACCTTGCTGAGATAATGGATCTGTACAACATGAAGGGTGTATGGAGAATAATGCACCCCGTTGCAGCTGGATACACCTTCTATTTGAACCCCCACCAAACATTTACACGCATTGACTATATATACATAACGAACGACCTCACAATCACTGCACAACATTCAGATTTCATTCCGATAACCTGGTCGGGTCACGACATGGTTTTGGTAGACATTTCCTGGCCTGATCTACCCATCATGGGAGGGAAATGGCAGTGCAATGAGACTCTCTAAAATGACCCGGTCTTCAAGACGAACATGGAGACCGAAATTGAAGAATACTTTAAAACAAATAACGATGGGGAGGTTTCCAAACAAGTAGTCTGGGAGGCAGGGAAGGCCACATGACGAGGGGTCCTAATACAGGAAAGGTCCGCTAAGAAGAGAGAGCGGAAGATCACAGAGCAAAGGCTAAGAGCCGATATAGGTCAATTAGAGGGGGAGATGAGAAAAGAACCTAAAGTGGACCCCGGAAAAATGAAAACAGCTCAGCAAAAAAGGGAAGAACTGCGACTCTTAGAACACAACCAAGTGGTGCGCAAACGGCAGTTCCTAAAACAGACATTTTATGAGAAAGGAGATAAAGCAGATGCTTTATTAGCTGCTAGACTTAGGGAACAAAGAGCTGGCCGTAGGGTGAACGAAATCATCGAAGATACTGTCCCCCCATACCCTCTGCAATATCCCAGAATCCTTTGCCAATTTTTATGAGAAGCTTTACACCTCTGAAATAACTCCTGGCCAACTGGACCTATCAGCCTACCTATCATCAACCACTATGCCCACCATATCGAACGCAGAAACTGAGCTTCTGGACTCCCCAATTAATGAAGAGGAGGTTCAGGATGCGATTAGATGACTAACACTGGGTAAATCCCCGGGAGAAGATGGCTACACTGCTGGTTTCTATAAGACTTTTGCCAAACAATTAGCCCCCTTCCTCTCGGATCTATTCAACGAAATACCAGAAACAGGACAGGCCCCAGACTCCTTTAAAAAAGCTTTTATAACAGTGATTCCCAAAGAGGGTAGGGACCCCAAAAACTGCGGATCTTATCGTCCGATCTCCCTTCTTAACCTTGATGCAAAAATGTACTCCAGGGTGCTAGCGGCTAGTTTAGAAATGCTAATGCCTCGCCTGGTTCATCCAGATCAAGTCGGGTTTATACTAGGGAGACAGGGGGCTGACTCCATGCGCAAAACATTGCACCTCATCCACGTGGCCCGCGATCTCCACGGGGACCCCGTCCTGTTGTCAATCGATGCGGAAAAGGCCTTCGATAGAGTGGAGTGGGAATTTCTGGGAGCCGTCTTGCAGAAGGTTGGAATAGGCCCTAAAGCTAGGAGGGGTATACAGGCAATATATACATCTCCCTCAGCTTCGGTAGCCGTGAAAGGAGAATATTCCTGTTGGTTTGAATTGCAACGAGGAACTAGACAGGGATGTCCCCTCTCTGCGATCCTATTTGCCCTTTCATTAGAACCCCTTGCACAAAGGATAAGAGCTGACCCCGCGATAGAAGGGATCCGATTAGGTCTGACAGAATATAAAATAGTGCTCTACGCGGATGACATTCTCCTCCACATAACCAATCCCGCAGAGTCCATCCCCCATGCCCTTAGATTGATGGACGAATATGGTAAATTCTCTGGCTTTAAAGTAAATAAGGCAAAATCCATCCTATTCCCAATTCAGGGAACCATGGTAGAAAATGACCTCAAGTTTCTCCCACTAGGCCTTAAGCTGGAACACCTCACACTACAGTATCTAGTCATACGGATTACTAGAACCCTGAATTACCTATTTGAAGCCAATTTTCCTCCGCTCCTTCAGCGGTTTACAGCAGACCTTAGGAAATGGGGTAAACTTACGATCTCCTGGCTTGGCCGTATCAACGCGGTTAAGATGACATGCCTCCCCCGTTTCCTGTACCCCTTCCAAATGTTGCCAATCGAAATACCGAAATGGTTCTTTAGTGAAGCTAAAAAAATCATGATGATTTTTATACGGCAGGGAAAGAAACCAAGAATTGCATACACCATGCTGATACTCCCCAAGGACAAGGGAGGGGTTGGGCTCCCGGACTTGAGATCATATTACAATGCTTCCCAGTTACGAGTCTTGATCCCACACCTCAGAGAACATCATGACCTTTAATGGGTCCAAATGGACAACCACTACTTTGCCCCGGCCACAGTGTCAGAATGGCTAAGGACTCCACACAAAAGGGTACTACGGAAAATCAAAGGCCATCCCATACTGAGCACGATATGGAGTATATGGCGTGCAAACAAGGAGATGCGCAAGATCACCACTTGGCCATCCCTGCTCAGTCACTTGTGGTCCCCCGGCATAAACAATCACATACCTGATGTGGGCAGATACCAATCTTGGTACGAGGCGGGTTTGGAGAGACTAGGCCAGCTCCAGAGGAAGGACTCCTATATCATTCTACCGGAACTGACTGAAGCATTGGGCATAGGCACCCTATCCACATTGCAGTACATTCAATTTAAAGGGGTTCTAACGAAGGCGGAATGGAAGGACAAACTGAACAGAGCCTTGACCCCATTCAAGAAGATTTTAGACTCTAAAGCGGGGAGGAAAGGTCTCATATCAATAATGTACCAGGAACTAATAGCAACAGGAGATGGATCCACAGAGCCCTTGAGGTCCAGGTGGGAAAAAGACTTTGGGGAAGAAATACACCCCAAGCAATGGGATATAATGTGCAGAGCCGCCTCCAGAACATCAATATCCTGTCAATACATACTACATGCCATCAAACTCCTGCATAGGTGACAATATGACCCCCTCAGACTATCCAGAATGTCTCAAACAATGAGCCCGACTTGCTGGAGGAAATGTGGCCAAACGGCTAATTACTGGCACATGTGGTGGGGTTGCCCGCGCATCAAAGTATTTTGGAACGAGGATCTAGGGTGGATCAAGGAAATAGATGGCATCCAAAGAGACCCTGACCCGTACCTCGTGCTTTTTGGCTTAGAAAGGGACGCAGACGATTGGACCAGAGTGAAGGGCTTGACCTCCCCATCTACTCCTTACCGCCAGGGCTCTCCTGGTGATCAAATGGAAATCCGTAGTGGTGCCTGGAAAAAACAAATGGATTGCCCTAGCCACAAATATCTACCTAATGGAAACCAATGTGAAGCCCTATGGATGGACTTTAAAAGTCACCACCTAACAACAGATAATGAGTCCCAATCGGATGTGCCTGAGGAGTCCTAATGGAAATCTAATGCCCATTCAGCAGTAATTGAATAACTCTCGAAACAAGTGATCACTGTGCGACCAGACACCGGAGACATAAATATCAACGTCTTTACGCTTCAGCCACGATAAATGGATTGGTGCTAAAACACGGGAGGGGAGGGGGAAGGGGGAAGGGGAAGTTTTTCTTTTTTAGTTTCTAGAAATACACCTCAACTGAGAACCCAGATAAATGTTTAACACTGCGAGCTGACATTAAGACTTCTGTTTTTGTTATGTAATTGAATCTTACGAATGGTGTATCACCTGATATGTACCTTGGTTTTCTGTTCCTTTTCTCTTTGTTGTTTATGATAAAATCAATAAAATTAAAATTTAAAAAATACCTGTTTGTATCTTTAGGGTCCACCTGTCCCGCCCATACTGATTAGTTACATTATTTTTGAATCCACAGGCTGCTGCAACCACTACCTGCCGTGGTATCCTTCCTGGGTCAAGACATATTCCCCAAGCACCACTTGCACTAGCCAACTCACGAAACTCCTGACGCTTCTGTTCGAAATAAGAACAGTGCACAGCAAGGCCACTCCATAGGAAGTCTGCGATTCCAATACTAACACCACACCTCCAAAATACCCGTGGTCGAAATTTCAAGGTGAGTATAGAGGTGACCCTCTTTTTGTGAATAAAAATCCTGTAGCTTCTGTCTAGACCTTTCTAGAAGGAAACAGGAATTACAGATATGTACCTCAATTCACTACTGACATTTCTTCTGTATCTGCTTGTCTTTCTTGTCTTCCCTCCTTTTCCCATCCCCCATTTAGGAGACTGGAGTCCGTGTTTTTGCCCCGAAGAAGGCTGAAATGCTGATGCCGCCAATCCCGGCCAGCCGAAACGTGTCATAGAGCTTTACTTAACCACACTAATCCTTTTCTTGTTTCTCTGTTGATCATATTGCGGTTAGTTACTCCAGGAAGCTCTTCTAAGACTAATCTGCAAAACAGCCAAACACGTTGGCAGATTTGGCAAAATTTCATACAACCAGATATGATCAGAATTTGATCATACACACACATTATCATTTGCCCTTCTATGTAACCACCTATATGATTTAATCCTAACCTATGTGGGGAAATGTTGGTACATACTAGCGGTAGATAAAAATATCTAATTGTTTCTTGACCCTTTTTTTCTATATTGCTCTTACCACACAACCAGTTTATGTAATTTCCTTAATGTGGATTTTGCTCAATAATGTTTTTATTCTTTATATTTACTTTAATCTTTCTTTTTTATAAACCTATGAATGTTTGAAATAATTTCTATGTTGAAAATAAATTGTCATAACTTTGAAGACATATCTGTATTTCTTTTGCTTTCCCTCTTTTTGGATGACTCAATTTCTGAGCATTAGTACTGGTCTTCTCTAAACACTTATGATTAACACCTCTAAATAGAATACATGTTGATTTTCCTTTCTCTTTTGCTTGAATACTGTTTATTGTCCCCAAAAATCCACAATAGCAAATCCGGACATCCCTACTTTTTCGTGTAGCACCTTGCACTGCCGCCTGGCTTAGCTTGCACTACCTGGCTGGGTTGCTCCCTGTAGACGCAGCCTTCCTTGCACTTAACTCAGAGCCCTGCTGCTCTAGTTGCACTTCCCCCTGTACCCTCTCTGTGCACTTCTTGTTGTGCACTTGCACGATCTAAATGACACCAGGCCAAGTAAGATTGTTTATTTTGTCTTCCCTTGTTCCCCCTCCCTTGCCTGGTTGAGCATTGAAACACTTGTGTACTGGAACATAATAAATACCAAAATCAGTCAATCACCTATGCTGGAGAAAAGCAAATTCGGAGGGGGTCCGAGGCCGACATTTTCCAGCCGCAGTCCGCACATGGCTTGAAGCCCGAGACCTTGAACTGGGTAGACATGGTGTATTTTGAAAAAAGTAGGTAAGCTCGACGAGCGTGTTCCGATCAGCGATCAGAGTGCACGGAAAAAAGGATCTGAGGTCACGGGTGCGGTTCCGATATATATACTGGCCCAGATGTCATTTCTGGGCCAGAAGAGTAGAGGCATCAGACAGAGCCAATGCGGCACAGTGCTGTGCCCCCTGTTGGCAGAAAGGTTTCCGGTAAGCAGCTGCGCTGGGATATGCATATCATAGATGAGGAATCGGTGGGAGGAAAGAATCCATTAGAACATGTTTTTAAATTAAAATAACTTTTGCATGTCTAAAAATATTGCATTTGAGAATGGGAACTTGTTTATATATTCCCTAAAATCATGTTTACTCCAAACAACCAAATTAATGGGAAAAATATTCAAGCCTCAAAATTCTGTCCAGAGTTCTGCCTCCGCTGCTGCATCGATGTCCATGTGCCTGATGACAGAGATGCTAAGTGAAAGAGCTCTCAGTGAAGGGACAGCCTTCTAGAAGGAGACTGTCTTCATGCTGCAGTGGAAGCCACCTCTGCGGGTGCTGCATATTTCTAGAAAAACGAGTTTGCAGAGTATCGTAGAACACAGCTACTATGTCTCTTGCATTCCACTGGAGGCCTCACAGCAGCGGTAGGCAACCTTGGATTCTCCAAATGTTTTGACCTACAACTGTCAGTGGCTCTATCCAGTAGAGTCAATGGTGAAGCTTATGTGAGTCATAGGTCAGGTCCTCATGAAGAGTTTGGCGGCATTTCCATCGCAAACAATGCCAAACTCAAATATCATTACCACATGTGCCATGCAGACTAGTTATTCCCAATTCTGAAGTCCCATAGAACTCCAGAATGATTGCCCACCATCAAACTCTTAATGGACCCATAGTCCAACAACATGTGACGAGTCAGAGGTTGCTTATCCTGGGTGTAGAGGGCACCAGTAACGTCCTGGGTCTCTAAACAGTTAAGGGTTAGACTAACATTTGGTTGCATGTTAAGCTTCATTATTTCACTCACTCATTCATCCATGCCTTCATTCATTCAAAGGGTGCTCATAATTGCAACTCACCAGATGAGCCAGGGTGACCAAATAGTCACAATGGCCGCCAACAGATGCCGGAGTTAGGAGGCAGTCGATGCCGTAGGCGATTCCACTGTCGAACTCGATCTGGCGTTGTACTATCCTGCACTGTCCATCATTAATAAGCATATCTCCCTGTGCAAAAGAAAGAGACACACATCACAGATTGTTAAGTATCCCCCTTTCCAACCAGAGATTACAGCGCCTTGAAGGTGACAGGCTGCTGCAACGCTGAGAGCAAGGTTTTCGAGAACACAGACAGAGTTGCAAACTACTCCTTGAAGTAACTGATAAAACTTAGAGCAGCTGTTTCACTCTCAAAACCTTACAAAGGTCAGAAGGGTTCTTTTCTAGTAGATTTCCCTGTTACATGATTCTTCTTATTTGTTTTTAAATAAGTGAAGGAAGTACCCCTGGACTTAGAACACTCACTTTCAATTATTGGAGTCCAGACTTCCTTGTCCAGTTGATATATATTGAACCAGAAGTCTCCCACAACCTTTGGGTTGACTCCCTGCCAAACAAGATCATGAAATGTTCCATTCCATGACACTAGGTTGGAGGCAGTGATACCTGCCATTGGACCTACAGAAATAACCAGAAGATGCTACGGTTCAAGCGGTGACGTTTCTAAGAGTTTGTATAAGTGTGCACAAATCTGTTCCTACTCAAACACATTAACCCTGTCATCGTTGTGATGTCTGAAGAAGGGACCCACGTGGTCTTGAAAGCTGTAATATCTTCCCATCCTTGTACTCACTTTGTGGGTACAATAAAAGAGGTGTTTACCTCCAACATACTGGATCCATTTTTGGGCTTGAAAAGTGTCCACCCCTCATGCATCCTTAAGGAAACCCCACTAATCCTTAAGGAAACCCCACTAGCCTCTGCTCATGGGGAAGCAACATCCTTCAATCATCTGCCCCATTAAGGGGACAGGAGAGGAACCCTGACATCTTGCAGATTTCCAAGTAATGCAAAACCACTGCTTAGGTGTTTGAGTTTCTCAGACCATAGGTGTAATAACTAATCTTTCTGTAAGCTCAAGACCATCTGCAGGTAAAGGAAACCCGCTCTCTGGACATGTAACATGTGCAGGCCTTCTGCCAAAGGAGAAGGTGACAGAGAAAACACTGGAAGAGTGATCTCCTGGTTAACATGGCAGGTTAAAAGAACTCTATGGAGAAAAGGATACCCTGTCCTAAACCCAAGTCTATCCTGCAAACCCAGCAAATAAGGGGGGTAACACACCAGAGCCCCCCACCCCCAGTCTCCACAAATCTCCAAGCAGAGGTCATGTCCATCCTAAGGAAGCCGCTGCAAGGCCTTTCTGCACTACTTTTCAATCAAGCCATTGTGGGCCAGAAATGTCCCCTGCAGCCAGACCTTTCACAAGTCAGCCATGACCATCTATGTGGGGAGATGCATACGGTGAAAAGGCTATCTGCTGGGGTCAGCACCACAAAATGAGAAATAAAAGGAGACGCGGTTGCATCAAAATGAACACTAGCAATGCTCTTCCCCTGACCTCTTACAAAGACGACACAGAGGGGGCAGTGCCATTTTTAAAAGGTCAGTGGTAGAGGCAGGAGCAATGCACTAATTATTTTTTCTGCCGCCGCAGGCAGCCCCTTCCTGATACAAATGTCACCATCTCTGTAGGGAGATGAGAGTGATGAAAGGTGTTGTGGAAGAATTCACCACTCAATACTCAATGCAATTACAGAGTAGGTTGGTAAGCGTCTTTAATGGCATTTGGCAAAACATCAGGCGGTCATGCACAGAACAGGAAACAAAACAAAGGAGAAATTACTTCCTGTAATGATCTTTCCATGGATTCTTCTGACGCTCATTCTTCTTGATTCCTCATCTTAATAGATATCCCTAGCCAGCTCTGCTGTTTGGAAACTTTTTCAACAGCGGGCGTAGTGGACCTCGACTCTGCCGTCGATCATAGTCTCATCTTGCGGGGTGCTTGATCGTCGGCTCCGGACGTGACGTTAGGCGTCGGATAAATACCACGTCACTACGACCCATGCTTCAGTTCCTACTTTTTTTATCCCGTGCCTGAATTCTCCAGAGGAAAACAATGGGAGGGAGGCTAACCAGCCTGCAAAACATTTAGGAATGGGATACCTCCCAAAGGGGAGACCCCACGGAATTAGTAGATTAGAAAAGGAGAACATTTTTAAAATTTTTTTTTTTTTAAAGATAGTAAGATAGAAGCGGTTATCTTTAGAACCATTATCAGTTGTCTCCTTGCTTGGACAGAAGCGTTAAGCCACAGGGACTTTCTGACTGGGGATGGATGGGAGGGGCGATGAGGAATCTGCGAGATAAGAATCTATAGAAAGCTCATTATGGAGAGCAATTTCTCCTTCAATGGATTGCTTTTCTCCCGCAGATTCCTCATCTTGATAGACTCCCCAAGTAGTTAGAATAATGACGGAGGACATAAAGCATTAAACAAGGAGGCTTTGTATAACTGCTCTACTGAATTTTGCATCTGCTCCACGTGCAACATCGAAAGAGTAACGCTTGGCAAATATATGCAGGGACAACCAAGTGGCCGCACAACATATGTCCCTAATAGGAACTCCCCTCTGCAGGGCTGTAGAGGCTGAGACCCCCTGGTAGAATGTGCCCTGATGCCATTCGGATATATATAAAATAATCAAACGCAACAGGGTTTGCTTGGTTATGGCAAGACTTTTACGGGATAATGGATGGGCAACGAACAACTGGCCAGTTTTCCAAAACTCGGACAGACAAGCAACATACAAACTTAAGGCTCTTTAGGGGTCAAGATGGTGGAACTGCTCTGCCTCTTTCCAGTAAAAGACAGGCAACTCATAGACTGAGAAAGGTGAAACTCTGAAACCACTTTAGGAAGGAAGCCAGGTCTGTCACGAATGTAGCCACCATCAGATGGGTTAAAAACAGATTAAAATCCCAATCTGGGCCAATAAAAGGAGTTGGCGGGAACCTATTCAGAAGGCCCTTCAGGAATTGGGCCATGACCGGAACAGTGAAGAAAGAACCATCATACGGGGACCTTTTGAACACAAACAAGGCTGCCACATATCCTTTGGTTGTGGTGACCAGAAGGTCTGCTGAGGCCATTGACAGAAGGAACTCATCACTGTAGTGGTGGGGCAAGAGATGAGGTAAATCTCACGTTCCCTGCACCACGCCTCAAATCTTCTCCACCTGCACACGTACAGAGATCTTGAAGTCGGTCTTCGTCCAGCCAGCAACAACTCAAGTACTTAATCTGAGAGGTCCCAGTCATCATAACTCATCCTATCAAGAGCCACGCAAGTAGGTTGACGGATTACGGGATCGGGTGATGCACTCGACTTTCCGACTGGGTTAGGAGAGCCGGACGCCGAGCCACTGGTGAGGTGGACAGATGGACAGATCCAGGAGATCGGAGTTCAACAATCTCCTTGGCCAGTCTGGGACGATCAAGATCATGGTTGCTCAAAATCTCCTCAACCTCCTGAGAAGCCAAGGAACGACGGGAATCAGGGGAAAGTGTAGAGGAGAGGGAAAGTCCAGTCCATCAGAAACGTGTCCCCCAGTGCGCCTTTTGCTGGGAATTCCCTCAAGCAAAAATGTTTGCACTTCCTGCTGGACTCTGTGGCAAACGGATCCACTGCTGGGGTACCCCAGAGACAGAAGACATCCTCCAGGACTTCCTGGCACACTTCCCACTCATGTGAGACCATGCTCTGCTTGCCCAGAGCATCCACCAAACTGTTCTCTGTCCCTGCCAGATGAACTGCCGGGAGCGAGATCTGATTCTCCATTAACTATGACCACAGCTGAATCACCTCTGTGCAGAGGGGATGGGAGCACACTCCATCTTGTGTGTGGAGGTAGTGCATGGCCACTGTGTTGTCCGTGAGAATCAGAACATGCTTCCCCTTGAGGGATCGGGCGAAGGCCATCAGGGCTAGTCTGATGGTTCGCAACTCTAGCCTGTTGATGTGCCACCTGGCTTCCGTCGCTGACCGAAGGCCGTTCACCTGCAGGTCCTCGCAGCGAGCGACCCAGCCCTTCAGAGACGCATCAGTGACCACTCGGGTCTGAGGCCAAGGAGGCCAGAAGGGTTCCCCCTCCATAAGATTGCTGTGGTTGACCCACCAATCGAGGTAGAGGACCTCTTGATTGGACACCCGGAGAGTATCTGTGAGCGCTCCGGTACTGAGACCACTGGTCCCTTAGGGGTCACTGAAGGGATCTGACACGCAGCTTGGCCTCTGGCATCAGAAAAATACATTAGGCCATGAGACCTGAAAGGAGGAGGTATGAAGCGCTGTTAAAGTGGCATGGCAAAGATGTACCATCTGTGGTATGCTGTCGGCACTCTCTTTGGGAGGCAAAGCCTTGCCTATCCGACTATCTAGGACTGCTCCGATGAACAGGAGCTTTTCGACTGGTGTTAGATGGGTCTTCTTGAAGTTCAGGGAGAAGCTTAGGCTGTGCAGTAGTAGAGATCTCTCTGAAGAACCGGAGGAAAGGTGGCTTGCAGGACGGTGACTGTAGCTCACTGACACATCTGGCAGACATGATTGCCATCAGAAAGGCAGTTTTCAGCGTGCGCAACTTGATCGAGCATAAGTGCATGGGCTCAAACGGAGCTGCCATCAAAAATGTGAGAACCAGGTTAAGGTCCCAGTCCAGAACTAAAAAAGGAGTAGGCAGGAACATATTTATAAGGCCCTTCAGGAATTGGTCCACAACTGGGGTCGTAAAGAAAGACCCTTGACCCTGGGGACCTTTTAAAAACAAACAAAGCCACCAAGTAGCCTTTGACTGTTGCAACATGGAGGCCTAATGAGGCCATTGATAAGAAGAACTCCATCACAGTAGTGGTGGGGCAAGAGATGGGATCTATCTTGCGTTCCCTTCATCACTCCTCAAATCTTTTCCATCTGCATGCGTACAGAGATCTAGTAGAAGGTGTGCGTGCAGTCAGTAACAGCTCAAGTACCTCTTCTGAGAGGTCTCAGGCATCATACCTCGTCCTCTCAAGAGCCATGCATGTATGTTGAAGGACTCTGAGCTTGGGTGAGGTACCCGCCTTCCGACTGGGATAGGAGATCCGGTCTCTGAGGAAGCCAGATAGGCAGTCATAGAGGTGGGCAGATGGCCATTTTCAGGAGTTCTGAGTATCATGCTCACCTCGCCCAGTCCGGGGTTATCAAGATCATGGTGGCTTGGAACCTCCCCAGCCTCCTGAGAACTCTTAGGATGACAGGTATCGGAGGGAATGCTTAATGGAGGTCAAAGAAACGTGTCTCCTAATGCACACCTTCACTGGGAATTACCTTGAGCAGAACTGTTTGCACTTCACATTGGCCATCTTGGCAAACAGATTCACTGTCGGGGTACCCCCACAGAGTGAAGATCTCTTCCTGAACTTCTGGGCACGCTTCCCACTCGTGTGAGACCATGCTCTGCCTGCTCAGAGCGTCCACCAGCCCATTCTCCACTCCTGCCAGATAAGCTGGAGAAGCGGAGATCTCGTTCTCCGATAGCCAGACCACAGTTGCAATGGTTCGTTGCATAAGGGCAAGGACCGCACAACACCTTGTTTGTTAAGGTAATGCATGGCCACTGTGTTGTCCGTCAAAATCAGGACATGCTTCCTCTTGAGGGAAGGTTCAAAAGTCATCATGGCTAGCCTGATTGGCCGCAACTCCAGTCTGTTGATGTACCAAAGGCCACGCACTTGCAGATCCCCGAAGTGAGCGCCCCATCCCTTCGAGGATGCATGTGTAACCACCCACGCCAGGGGCCACAGTGGCCAAAAGGTTTCTCCTGCCATCATGCTCTCCTTGCTGGCCCACCATGAGAGGTCGTTGGCCACCGACCCCGACACCTTGTGATCCCTCAAAAGCCACTGAAGGGATCATATCCACAGTCAGGCATCTGGTACCCAGAAAATGCGGGAAGCCATGGGGCCTAAAAGGTAGAGGAAGGAAGCTGATGGTAGTCTGTTCTGGTTCTGGAAAAGCATGACCATTTGCCTAACACTGGAGACTTTCTCCTCAGGAGGGAAAGCCTTCCACACCCGGTTGTCCAGGACTGCTGCAATGAATTAGATGTCTCTGTGTTGGTGTCACATAGGACTTCTGGAAGTTTAGGGAGAAGCCCAAACTATGAAACAGGGAGCAGGTTTTGTCGAGCTGCGTCGATACCTGCTCCGGGGAGCTTCCTTGGATTAGCCAGTCATCCAGGTACAGGAATACATGGACGCCAGATCTCCTGAGGTGCGCCGCTACCACTGTCATGACCCTGGTGAAGACGCTAGGCACGGAGGTTCGGCCAAAGGGGAGCACCTTGACCTGATAGTGAGGGTCCCTGATGATGAATATCAGGAAACGCCAGGGCTGTCTATGGATCAGTACATGAAAGTAAGCGTCTGAAGATCCAGCGACGCCAACCAGTCCTGGGGCTGCAGAGCCCTGAGAACTCACAGTATTGCACTCAAAACTACCCGGTCATTGCATAACCTCGATCTGAGGGCCTGCAATGGATGTTTCCCGGCTGACCAACCGGCTACAAACATACTTTGGCCCTAAAGTGAGTACACAAATGGACTATACTCTGTTATTGATATGCGTCTGGCATTTAGTGACTAGCTGTGAGGTGATGAGTGCCTGGAAAGTGATCACAGGCCGATAATGCTTTTCATTAAGAATAGAGCTGCAATTAAGAGTTTGAGTAATACCAGGTCTTCTGGAAAAACGGTACATGGGCACGCCTGACGACCATTGAGTGGGCAGCAATGAGCCAGGGGGACCAGATCCCTGGTATATACAGTCAAATCTTACATCTTATTACGACCATGTGTGGTAGGGAACAATCAGATCAAGAAGTGAGCCTGGGTTTCCAGGAAATGATTAAACTAAAAGAGCCCATTGTGCCTGCTCGAAAGTCTAAAATTAGCAAGGGCGCAGGAAAGGTTGAAACATGGTTCGAGAGGGATTGCAGAGATGCCAAGAATAGATTGTTTCATTCCCTAAAGCATGCTGAAAAGATAGACAGAGATCAATTACGCTTTCTGAGAGCCACCTACAGCAATATAACAACTGCCAAAAAGCGCATGTATATGGCAGAGAAATGGGCTTCCATGCCTGAATCTGTGAAAGAGGGTGACATTTCTAGATTCTGGAAGCATGTCACAGATAAAGACTTGGAGGGAGATGTAACCCTGCAAGAATCCATTACACCAGACAGGTGGCATAGACACTCGGAGGCCTTGTATAAACCTCCTGACTGCACAGGGAATATAGAGCTGGCACTACCCTCAGGGGCAAGCCAGGCAAAGAATTGGAGCATCATTCATCTAGTGTTAAGTGTGGGGGTGGTGGGGGAGGCCATCAGGGCACAGTCAGGTGGAAAAGCGGTGCGCCCGACAATATACCTGTTGATCTTTACAAGAGCGAGCCTGTGATCTGGTCTACCGTACTAACTCTGGCCTTCAATGTTACCATGGAGACAGGTTGCATTCCAGAGACCTCGACCTCGGCTGAGATTGTTCCGATTTTCAAAAAGGGAGATAGAGCAGAACTTCCCACTACCGCCCTATCTCTCTCTTGTACGCCGCTGGAAAGATTTCCGCCAAGGCGATCTTCAAACATCGCCAGACTTGGGCTGAGGAAACAAAACAGTGAAACCACCTGCATGCCGGGTACCAGGCAGAGATGAGTACAATGGACAAACGATTAGGCTCTATCTTATTAACAGCTAGTTATTACAAAGGCCATGAAGCTTGGCCTTTGTGATAACTAGCTGTTAATAAAATTGAGCCTATTCGTTTGTCCATTGTACTCATCTCTGCCTGGTACCCGGCGTGCGGGTGGTTTCGTATCCCAGTAATACAGCAATGGTCCAATGGAGTTTGGGGGGGGGGGGTACTTTCAAAATATTTTCCAGTGGCCAGAGGGGTTCGCCAGGGTGGTGTCCTGGTACCCTTGCTATTTTGTATTTATATAAATTTGATTATCAAACAGATCCTTGCCACCGGAACCCGCCCTAAGGATGGGGAGTGATCAATTCCCCATCTATTTCTTGCAGACGACGCTGTAATTTTATCAATGACACTCATGGGACTGCGCTTGGCCTTGTCAACTTATGCAGGCAAATGTGTAGAGGTTGGCCTGGAGATCAACGCCAACAACCAAGTCCATGGTCTTTAGCCCAAGAAACTCAAAATCGGAGCCCCTGAATTTAATGGTGGATGGGATTAAGTTGTAGCCGGTGTCTTGGTACGATTAATTGGGCGTGCAGTTTGCAAGTAACACAGGTTGGGTTAATTATTTATTAAAGGCCAAGACTACACTAGAGAAGACCAGTGGGGCTCTGAAAAGTTTTTACTTGAAACATGGCGGGTTAACTATCAAACCAGCGCTTGAAATCTATGGGGCCCAAGCAAAGGCACCAGCACTGTATGGAGCTGAAATATGGGCCTATATAGACACTTCCCCTTTAACAACCATCGAAAACAAGTTCATAAAAAAAACCTTTTGTTAGGCAGAAACCTGTGCAGTTCCCTTAGGGACCACTGCAAAAGATTTAGGACTACAGGTGTTTGGCAGTAAACCCACTTGGTAGCAGTCCGTACCACACAGATTCACTTGGTAGCTGTGGCTGAGCAGTCAGACTTCCCTCAAGAAGAGTTAGGCAGTATACAGAGTATACACAATAGGTACAGAGACACAGTAGCACAAGCAAACACTGACCAGAGCTTTGGTGTAAAAGTATATAATTATTCATTTAAAAACACACTTGTGATTTACACTAGCAAAAACGAGGAAGGTAATTTCAGCACACAGTCACTATCATATATATACAACCCTATTCACTTATTAGACAAGTCTTAGTGAGAAACACCACTTATTTTCAGACAGAGGTGAGCGCTTAACATAATATGACACTCTAATAAGTTGTAAAGAAAGGGATGGAAAGAGGCAGAGTTAAGGAAGCACACAAGTTTCAATATTTTTACAAAGAACCACAGTAAGGCAGGATAGGCAGAGTTCTACTGGAGATCAAGGAAGTCAATTGCAAGGCCCACTCTTGGAGAGAGCAAGCAGAAGGGGTCCAGGTTCACACAGTGGGGTTATGCCCAAAGAGTCTTGTAGATAGTTCGCACAAAAAGGATGAAATTAAAGTCAGGAAAAGTTAGCTAGGTTGTCCCAGGCTAGCCCAGGTTAGAAAGTCGAGGCTTTACTGTCACCCCGAACGATCTGTCGCAAGGGAAGCCAGGCGGGACACAGTACCTTAAGTGTGAAGGAAGCTCCAGCGGGGACAGTTGTTCCTGGCAGCAGATGCAAGTTGGCGTTTCGTCCAGAGGAAGAGGAGGTCTCGCCGTGGAGGAAAGATGAAGGTCGTTGCACTGCCAGGGAAGAAAACAGCCGCAGAGTTTTTCGGTTAAAAGGTACTACCCTTCTCTTCGCGGTAGTGGTAAACCGTGGTATTCCGGTTGCCGGGGTGCTTGGCACAGGCAAGGCAGCCACGAGATGCTCCAGGAAGGTGAAAAGAAGGCAAACCTGGTTATCCCCACCAGTCAAAGGAAGAAGACTCTCCAGACTGGAGATCTCCTCTGTCGTCGGGAAAAGTGGTGAGACGGTTTAGCAGGGCTCCACCAGTGGTGCCATCGTTGCAGGTCAGCTCAGCTTCTCTCTCCTCGGATTCTTAGGTCCTGTGACGATTTCTGAAGTTCCAGTCCCCAAAGCCCTGCTTTTATGCAGCACACCCCCATTCATTCAGCCTAGCTGTCAATCAAACATGTTAAGAGGTGAGCCGGCGGGCTCACCACTTGGGCCAATCACACAAGAGTGCGACTTCAGTTACCAAGGTAACTCAGTCCAGGGTGCCTAAACCCCCTCCCACACCTCCTGTGGTACCCAGACAGAGTGGCACCACTTTTGGAGGCTTCTGTCGTTAAGCCCACAAAAAAGTGGAACAAAGGGCTCGACTTGGGTTGGAGTCACAGAAGAGAACACAAACGCCATTTTAGAATCGAGTTCTGGCAAAAAATACCAACAGGTGAATTAATATTAAATAAATAAACCGGAGGTATGTTCGAGGCTATAAGAATTAAATAATTAAAGTTGGTAGCCTTGAACAATGGGAAAATCCCATAGAGATATATTCGCAGTCGAATATAAAAAGTAATACCCACTGCCATCAGCCAAAACTCGATCAGGGGGGACGGAGACGTGCCCCCTCGACTAACAGACCCCGGGGCAATCGAATTGCCCCGACCACTACGTCCACAATATGATGGTTTGTACTGGTTTCTGTTCATAATTTGGGACTAGTAAAGCCATGGTGACTTTACATGCCCTGGGAGACAGTAGTCAGTCCCAGGGTATGGAGTCTATGTTGGGGGGTCACTATGACACCCCTGTGTTACAGCAGAGAGTGTGCTGTGTAACCCACATAAAAAAACACATGAGACCCTATGGAGTAAAATACCCCATAGCCCATAAAACACATTGAAAGTCAAAGGAACACCTCAAATCATGTCTAAGAGTGGGAGCAAAAAGAGTCTCGCTCTTGGCAGGAGAAAAAAATAAACCCCAAAAATCCAGCAAAGCTGCTGGGGGACTCACTAGGTTTGGGGAATTAGTCTTACAGAGAATTCTCCCTAACACCTTTTACTGCTGCTAAGTACATGAAATGCGACAGTACGTATGGAGTGCAATTTGGACCCAATTAGTGAAGATACTGGGATTTGACAGGCCGGAGCTAGGGAAGTACAGAGAGGCCCTCGAAACACGTGCTGTCACTGGGGGCAGTGAAAAAAATGAATTGGCTTAATGATGTTAAAAAGCACCTCATGACATTGGACCTAATCACATATTGGGAAGATGATGCAAAAAGGAGCATAAAAGCTGCCCATTCGAGCAAGAAAAACAACAGCGCAAGGTTAATGTGTTCCACACTGGCCAGTGGGTTGCAGGATTGGACTACTAACATGAATAGCGCAACCCAGCCATCAAGGAATACCTGGATATAAGGTCCCCGAGATATGCGTGCACACTGTACATGAGATTCAGAATGAGGGCATTGGAGAAGAGTCAAGGCACAGAATGTTTGTGCGGTGGCGCGGCTGTGGCGCGTCCCCTTCATTTCATGTCAATCCATGAGGGTCTGAAACAACTCAGGGTCAGATATCGAAAACCACTGTCCCGATGCTTTTATATTACCACGAACTGCAATGTTGCTTTGCAGATCCCCAGCTAATTTGAACATGTTTTTTTTGTTTCTTAATATATACAGCGGGCATGGCCGAAAAGGAACAGAACAATACTGTGCGTGGGAAGAAAACCCCAAAACAGGGGCAATGTATGCACAAAATGACACTTTATTATTTTGTTACGAGCTAATGAATTTTGTACCTTAATTGATCTTAGACTGATTTATTTTAGGACAAATTATTTTTTGAAGTTTTTTATGTAGTTTATGGTGTAATTTTGTTCTTGTAAATATTGTTGATTAGATTGCATCATTATCTGTGTAACGTTTTTTTTTAAATGTATCACAATCTACCTAAAGGTTCACGCTGAATAAAGGTTTTCAAACAAATCCTCCTGAACTTGTCTTTCTTCAGGAACTTGTACAAGGCCCTGAGGTCCTCCTCCTTTTTTGGTTTACTAGAAAGTAACGGGGATACCAGCTCTATGCTCTCCTCGGGTGGCACCTGTTCCTCTGCACCCTTCAGCAGCAGGGATCTCAGTTCTTCGTGGAGCTGGAGTGGTCTGTTTTTGGGCCTTTTTATGAATTGCAGATAGTTGTCCCATCTGGCGAGCTGCAAGACGGAGGCATCTGATGGTATAGTGTTCCACCTCTCCTCAAAGCGGCTTAACTGCTGTCCCTGTCGCTGCTGCTGAAGTCTGTTGCCCTTAGAAGCCCCTCTGCCCCGCCCGGGGTGAAAAGCACCTCTGTCCCTGCTTGGCCTGCAGCCGCTGAGTTTTCCTTCCAAAAGGAACGAACCACCTGCAGCCCCTGCTTCTAGAGGCAAAACTGAAGGACTACTTGGCAGGGTGATGCATTGCTAACCCCAGCTAAGCGGCTAGGTCCAATTATTTAAACTTTCCTAGCGATTCATCTGCCTGTGGCCCAAATGGATGCTTTCCATCAAAAGCCATATCCAGGCGTTTGGCTTGCACATTCCTGGGGTAGGTGGTCCACAGCCACTCTGGGCAAAGGAGGGAAAGGGGCGAAAACTTCCGAAGAGGACTGCATTTTAGGCTGCTGGACTGCCAGCCCTAAAGACTTAGCAATCGCCTTAGACGACAGAAACTTCTGGAGGGCGTCATCAGGTCCCCGTCCACTGCCGAAACAGATGCAGGTTTACCCCACTCTTCCAATACCAGGGCCTCCACCCCACATTAAAGGGCAGGAGGGTTTCCTTTGTTTGTGCATCGCACAGACTGTCACAGAGTTCGTGTTGAACTCTGGACCTGCACGCAGCAGAGAGCCCCAGAGAATCGGCCACCTTAGCCATCAGATGTTGGAAAGCGGCCTGAGACTTACCTGGGGTGGGAGTCGGTAAGATGTCCAACTCTGGGAAAGTGTCTAGGCAGCTGGCTTCTTGCAGGTCCTCTGCCAGGTCCAGATCATCCTAAACTCCTCTGTAAAATTCCTCCAGGAAGTCTCTCGCCTCCCTAGAACCCATGAGTTCTAGCCCAAAAGGGACCTGGTCGCCTACCTCGTAGATGTCATACATAAAAAATGGAGTCCATGACACTGATTGAGTTTACCCTGTCAGTCGCAGAAGACGCAGTGGGACCCATCGATGTCACGTGCGAAGCAGACAGTGCTGCTGCCCGCGCAACAGGCACCGGGGTCGGAGCCGCTGGTGCCTTGGCAATGATGTCAAGAATCTTCAAGAGGAAGTTGTCCCATTCCTATGGCATGGAGAAATGAATTGGAAAAGTCACCTGTGTTGGTGGCTTATGGGAACCCTTAGAGTGGAGGCTCTTTTTTCTTTGTGGAGGAAGGAGAGTGGTGATGAGACAACTCACTCGGGGAGAGCGCGTTCTTCCGATGCTTATTCTCTATCTTCTCCATCTCCACACGTGGAGCTGCATGATCTTTGGAGCGTTGATCCGGGTAACCTCGACCTAGACTGCAGAACCTTACCCTTTGTCTTGTGGACGAACATGAAGATTTTTGCCACTTGCTCCCATAGGGCCTTTGGGTGCATGGACTGGACGACCCGCAACCCAGAGTGTTCTGGTCCTCACCAAAGCAGCATAAGCATACCCGGTGCAGATCCGAGACCGACATCTGCCGGCCCACTCTGCACATGGCGTGATACCGGAGGCCTTAAATGGAGTAGGCATGGTATTGTCAAAAATAGAAGTTCAACGAGGATGGTCCTGATTAGCGAACAAAGTGTGTGGAAAGAAGGGACTGAGGCCATGGGGTGCGGCACCACCACATATATACCCGGCGAGGGGCACGTACAGGCGTTGGATGGAACCGATGCAGAGCCACGCTGCTCACATGGCGACAGAAACGTTTCCGGAGAACAGCTGTGCTGGGATAGGGATATCATTGATGAGGAATCCGTGGCAGGAAGGGATCCATTAGAAATGAAATGTATGTTAGGCAGAAACCTGTGAAGATCCCTTAGGGACCACTGCAAAAGGCTTAGGACTACAGGTGTTGACAGTACACCTAATTGGTAGCAGTCTGTACCACCCAGATTTACCTGGTAGCTGTGGCTGAGCAGTCAGACTTCCTTCAAGAAGAGTTAGGCAGTATATAGAGTATACACATTATGTACAAAAATACAGTAGCACAAGCAAACACTGACCAGAGCTTTGGTATAAAAGTATATAATTATTTATTTAAAAACACTTGTAAATACACTGGCACTAATATGTCAAGTAAGTTCACACCGTCACTAGAAATATATACACCTCCCTGATTAATTATTCAACAAGTCTTAGGAAAAGAACACCACTTATTATCAATACAGAGGTGAGCACTTAACTAAGATGGCACTCTAATAATTATTTAAAAAGGGAGGGAAAAGGCAGAATTAGGAAAGCACACAATACCAACACTTGTAAAAGAACCACAGCAAGTCAGGAAAGGTAAAGTCTACTGTAGAGCAAGAAAGTTCATAGGCCAGGCCCACTCTTGGAGAGAGCAAGGCGGAATGTGCCCAAGATCACACAGTTGATGTACACTTTAAAAGTCTTTGCAGATAGTTCAAAAGAAGTTGGATCAATTCAGAAAAGTTAGTTAACAGGTCCCAGGTCACCCCAGGATAGAGAGCCAAGGATTTACGGGACACCTTGAACAGTCTGTTGCAAGGGAGACCAGGCGGGACACAGTACCTGAAATGGTAAGAAAGCTCCAGCAGGGGCAGTTGTACCTGGCAGTGGGTGCAAGTCGGTGCTTCGTCCAGGGGAAGAGAAGATCTGGATGTGGAGGAAAGCTGGAGGTCATTGCACTGCCAGGGAAGAAACTAGCCGCAGAGTTTCCCAGTTAAAAGGTACTACCCTTTTATTCGCGGTAGTGGTGAAGCGTGGCTATCCGGACACCGGGGTGCTTGGCCCGGGCGATTCGACCACGAGACGATCCAGGAAGGTGAAAAGAGGACGAACTGGTTAACCCCACCAGCTCAAAGGAAGAAGACTCTCCGGGAAGAAGATCTCCTCTGTCGTTGGGAAGTGGTGAGTTCGGTTCAGCAGGGCTCCACCGGTGGTGTCGTCATAGCAGGTCGGCTCAGCTTCTCCCTCTTCGGATTCTTTAGGTCCTGTGGCGACTTCTGAAGTTCCAGTCCCCAAAGCCCTGCTTTTATGCAGAAAACCCCCTTTCATCAGTCCTAGCTGTCACTCAAACATGCTAAGTGGTTAGCCGGGCGGCTCACCACTGGGCCAATCACACAAGAGTGCGACTTGAGTTGCCAAGGCAACTCATTCCAGGGTGCCTATTCCCCCCTCCCACACATCCTGTAGACCCAGACAGAGTGGCACCACTTTTGAAGGCTTCTGTGCAGAAGCCCGCCAAAAGTGGAACAAAGGGCTCGACTTGGGTTGGAGTCACAGAAGAGAACACAAATGCCATTTTAAAACCGAGTCCTGGCAAAAAGACCCAACCGGGGAATAAATATTAAGTAAATAACCCGGCGGTATCTTTAACATTGCACCAAAAAAGTGGTGCATTTAAAATGAATGGGAAAATCCCTTAGGAAATATTCCGGTGGAATATTTCACGTGGTAACCACTGCCACCAGCCAGAAACTCGACAAGGGGGGACTGGACAGTGCCCCCTTGAAAAACAGACCCAGGGGCAATCAAATAACCCCTATCAGTACTTCCACAATATGATGGTTTGTACTGGTTCTGTTCACAATTTAAGACTAGTAAAGTCAATGGTGACTTTACATGCCCTGGGAGACAGTAGTCAGTCCCAGGGTATGGAGTCTATGTTTGGGGGTCACTATGACGCCCCTTTGTTACTGCACTGAGGGTGCTGTGTAACACACATCACAAAAACACATGAAGCCCTATGGAGTAAAAGACCCCATAGCCCATTAAACACATCTAGACTCAAAGGAACACACTCAAATCATGTCCAGGAGTGAGGGTAAAAGAGTCTCACTCTTGGCAGGAGAAAAAAATAAACCCCAAAAATCCAGCAAAGCTGCTGGGGGACTCACTAGGTTTGGGAAATTAGCCTATACAGAGAATTCTCCCTAACACTGTACAATACTGTGCACGTTTAAATAAGGCACTTTCCAGGAAAGTGGTCAGGTTGTCGCGCTGGATGAATATCGTATAATGTTGCCTTGTGTGGATGGAAGTTCAGTGTCTGAGTTGTTCTGTCATCAGCCCCAGAGAAAGATATTAGTATAGATGAGGCATTACTGGCCAACAAGCTTACTCTTTGAGGATCAGTACTCCTTCTAGCCTCATTAGCCCACAGCCAACTCACATGAGAGATTCTTGTATCTTTTCTAAGCGCTATACGCACTTCCCCTGAGTCTAGTAGAACTCATTCATGACAATACACAGAAATATTTCTTTGACTGACTAAGCAACACAGCCTTTAAGGCATCCCTCATGATCCAAATGCTGGTGGAGTGCTGGAAGGAGCATTGTTCTGTAAAATCAGGACACTCCATGTGGTCTTAGCTTGCGCCTGCACTGAAGGCAGCTCTGACGGAGCGGTTTTACAGGGCACGCACATAAAGCATGGGTGCGCCACCTCCAGGCATGCAGAACTTACGTTGCCTTTCTCCGCACATCGCACACTGACATCCCCACCTTGGAGGGTCTTCATTGTCTTTGTCATTGGGAGATCATTGGTCAAGACCTGCAAACACAAAAAGGAGAAAATATTACCTTTAATGAGGAAAATTACACTGGGGTGTCTTTTGAACGGCAGAAGGGGGCAGATAGACATATGCTATATACCGCTGGATACCTTGTCACAGATAGTAAAGGACTGTCCATGTGATTTTCCTGGATTTGTTACACTGAGCTGGGGGCCACTCTGTGCAACAAATCCACAAGCATCTCCACTCACACTGAATGTCCATGTGGGCAGGGACACTGGAATTCACGTGGAATTCCACCTGGCGTTTGCCTTAGATTTGCTTTTGTGCATAGGTGCACATTGTGCATGGCAACAAATGACTGCCCAGATTTTCGTGCAGATGTATACTGAGTCACAATAAACAGCATGGAGAGGACTGCTTACACGCCAGGCTAAACATATGCAGTACACACGTGAACTACGATTTAAATGGCCTGCATTGTGTTGGGAACCAGATTAATGAACTGGTGCAGTATATGCAATGTTACCATTCTATCCTTTGCAGTTTGCCCATCGGCTATCTCTTGCAACATAAATGAAAGAAAATAATGACCAGAAGGAAGTAGCCCAAAGGCTTCTCTGAAGAAAAAAGTACTTGGTAAACAGACTGTGGATAAAGACCCCAGTGAGAGGACATATGTGCACTGTCTCTTGCATTACTGCCGTGACGCCTATCCTGCGGCACCAAGGGCTGCAGTCCACACGCATGCAACTGCTTCTTTTGCCGTGCTCCCTTGCATGCAGACAGAACATCCCCTGCTGGCTCAGCGAGTGCCCCCATAGGCGTTTACCATGGATGACCACTGAACAGAGGGCGACCCATATACTTTGGCTTAGGTTCAGAAGTGGGGTGATGGGTTTGCTGATGTACCCGGTTTATTTCCAACGCAATAGCAGGGTGGAAACACACCTACAACATACATGTATTGTTGGGGGCACTGCTACACAGCTCAAAACACTGGACACAAACTGACTTCCAAGGAGGTCAGCGTTATGGGTCGTCCCCGTTTCTATCATAATCCTCATAGACAAACATACAACATCCAGAACTTGTTGCAAATATATAGCAAACATTGGCTAGTGTGTCAGAGGAGAGGTGGGCAACAGCGCGATAGATCCAACGCTCCACGGGAGGAGGAATCATGCTCTCATTAAGACCTACCCAGTGCCATTACCTCCCCAGTGCCAAGGACGAGGTATCTCGTCCTTGGGATTACCTCCCCAGTGCCAAGGACGAGACAGCTCGTCCTTGGGATTACCTCCCCAGTGCCAAGGACGAGATATCTCGTCCTTGGGATTACCTCCCCAGTGCCAAGGACGAGACATCTCGTCCTTGGGATTACCTCCCCAGTGCCAAGGACGAGATATCTCGTCCTTGGGATTACCTCCCCAGTGCCAAGGACGAGACAGCTCGTCCTTGGGATTACCTCCCCTCCCCAGTGCCAAGGACGAGATATCTCGTCCTTGGGATTACCTCCCCAGTGCCAAGGACGAGATATCTCGTCCTTGGGATTACCTCCCCTCCCCAGTGCCAAGGACGAGATATCTCGTCCTTGGGATTACCTCCCCAGTGCCAAGGACGAGATATCTCGTCCTTGGGATTACCTCCCAGTGCCAAGGACGAGATATCTCGTCCTTGGGATTACCTCCCCAGTGCCAAGGACGAGGTATCTCGTCCTTGGGATTACCTCCCCAGTGCCAAGGACGAGGTATCTCGTCCTTGGGATTACCTCCCCAGTGCCAAGGACGAGATATCTCGCCCTTGGGATTACCTCCCCAGTGCCAAGGACGAGACATCTCGTCCTTGGGATTACCTCCCCAGTGCCAAGGACGAGACATCTCGTCCTTGGGATTACCTCCCCAGTGCCAAGGACGAGACAGCTCGTCCTTGGGATTACCTCCCCAGTGCCAAGGACGAGATATCTCGTCCTTGGGATTACCTCCCCAGTGCCAAGGACGAGACATCTCGTCCTTGGGATTACCTCCCCAGTGCCAAGGACGAGGTGGAAGAGGTATCTGGGATTACCTCCCCAGTGCCAAGGACGAGACAGCTCGTCCTTGGGATTACCTCCCCAGTGCCAAGGACGAGACAGCTCGTCCTTGGGATTACCTCCCCAGTGCCAAGGACGAGGTATCTCGTCCTTGGGATTACCTCCCCAGTGCCAAGGACGAGGTATCTCGTCCTTGGGATTACCTCCCCAGTGCCAAGGACGAGATATCTCGCCCTTGGGATTACCTCCCCAGTGCCAAGGACGAGATATCTCGTCCTTGGGATTACCTCCCCAGTGCCAAGGACGAGGTATCTCGTCCTTGGGATTACCTCCCCAGTGCCAAGGACGAGATATCTCGTCCTTGGGATTACCTCCCCTCCCCAGTGCCAAGGACGAGATATCTCGTCCTTGGGATTACCTCCCCAGTGCCAAGGACGAGATATCTCGTCCTTGGGATTACCTCCCAGTGCCAAGGACGAGATATCTCGTCCTTGGGATTACCTCCCCAGTGCCAAGGACGAGGTATCTCGTCCTTGGGATTACCTCCCCAGTGCCAAGGACGAGATATCTCGCCCTTGGGATTACCTCCCCAGTGCCAAGGACGAGATATCTCGTCCTTGGGATTACCTCCCCAGTGCCAAGGACGAGGTATCTCGTCCTTGGGATTACCTCCCCAGTGCCAAGGACGAGGTATCTCGTCCTTGGGATTACCTCCCCTCCCCAGTGCCAAGGACGAGATATCTCGTCCTTGGGATTACCTCCCAGTGCCAAGGACGAGATATCTCGTCCTTGGGATTACCTCCCCAGTGCCAAGGACGAGATATCTCGCCCTTTGGATTACCTCCCCAGTGCCAAGGACGAGATATCTCGTCCTTGGGATTACCTCCCCAGTGCCAAGGACGAGGTATCTCGTCCTTGGGATTACCTCCCCAGTGCCAAGGACGAGGTATCTCGTCCTTGGCACTTAGGGGGTTAAAGAAGGAGAACATGTTAGAAGGCTTTGCATGGTGAAATACTGAAATCACCAAAAAAGGCCATGGCAGTCAAAATTAAGGCCTGGATCAACCTTCTGGATCATTGATAAGGGAGTTTTAGGGAGATTACAATCCCATGCCAGTCCAATATGCTGTAATATGTTGCACAGAAAACATGACGTTCAGAACAGTTTAAACATATTGGTTTACAGGCCCGATCCCACGTGACATGTCCATCCTTTATCATCCACCGTTACTTCATAGTCAACCATCAGTATCAGTGATGACTACAGACCGTGCAAACTGTGCAGCATCATTTAACATAATTCCTCCCGGGGTTGGAGCAAAGCCGCAACCACCCTTAATATGAGATGTGATTACCGACTCTGCGTTCCAGACGATATACCGACTCTGCGTTCCAGACGATAATTGGGAAACCGGATATAAGAGCCACTGGACGATCATTGGCATCTGGGAACAGCCTCTGTGGTTATGGTAATAGGACTGCTAGATAAGAACAGGTCAAGGCACCTTCCCAAGCCCTGCTCACCAGATATGCATTCCAGTTCCCTGCAACCACCTAGGCTCAGGCACAACCAGGACCAGAAGAGATGGAGGGAGGGACTATAGAAAAGATAGTGGGAACACAGTGGTCACTACGGGGCGTAAGTGGGAATACTCCTACATCTTGGCCCCTTGCCTCATACATATGGAAGCTTTTCACGGCACATCACTCATCAGGAGGTTGGGAAATGTATTTACCCAAAGAAACTCTTTTAGACTGTTTGGGCAAACCTTGACTCAGCCTTGGAGGTGCGGTCTAGCGAGTAGTGCCTGCAGAAAGATGAAACAGAGGCCCATGTGGGCCCTCTGAAAAAGACATTTATTAAGACACCTCTCTGAAAGGCCACAGAAGAAGCCGCTATGGCTCTAACTCGGTGCACAAGGCTATCCATCTGGCGAGCATAGCTTTAGAGCCTTGTCTATCTGGCTCGGTTTGGCCGTAAGTAGGAAGTGCAAGTCTGACATCCTAGTCAGTTTTGCTTTATGCAAATAGAAGATGAGTACTCTAAGGAACCTTCAGAACGTGAAGGATCCTCTCTGCCTCCGGGGACGATTTCTTGGTTAATCTGGAAGTACGATACTACTTTAGGCAAAAAGGAAGCATGAGTCCGCAACACAACATTGCCCTTGTGAAACACTGTAAAACTGTAAATGGTTGTATGTCCAATAGCACCTGCAGTTCACTAACCCTCCTTGCTGACATCAAAGCAACAAGAAAACATGACTTCCATGAAATCAGGATTTCGTCAACTGATGTCAAGGAGTTTGAAAGAATTTGGGGCAACGTGTTAACTACCACACTAACATCCCCTGAAGTATGTGGGGACAGAACTGGGGGGTACATATGCAAAAGTCCCTCAAAATGATATTTCATTATAGAGTTGGCAAATTGTAGATGTATCCTTTCCAAATTGACATAGGCTGTGGGGCTGCCAGGAAAGTATTGTGGGAATCAGATCTATTGCCTGACCCTGCCAAGTATGCTATGAAGGATACAACACGGCACAAAGAAGCCCAGAGCGATTGTATGCACTTGTAAATGCTTAAGTGGCAGAATCGGGACTACCTGCTTACATTGTGTCCTTGTGCTTTTTCTCTGGCTGCTATGTTGCTTTCAGACAGGCCCCGAAGTCCCTGAGATAGCTTCAGAGGCATCCGGGCTCTAAGTGCAGCGATTGCAGGGAGGGGTGAAGGACACACACACCTGCTGAGATGCTTGATCCATCTATCTGGAAAGAAGCATAGGAGATTGAGTCGTCAATGACCGCAGGTCTGAAAACAGAATCTCATTGGCCAGTGAGGGGTCATCAGAGTCATGCACAGCTGATCATTGCCATGAATTTCCTCAATAAATTGTGAATCACAGGGACCAAAGAAAATGTGTATCCATGGTATTCCCCCTCAAGCTGTATCGCTTCTCCATCCAAGAGGCGTCGCTCTCAAATTAGAAATTTAGAGTTTACATGTGTGGCAAACAAGTACATCGTGGGACCTCTAGATTTAAAATCACAGATGGGTCAAAGTGGGTCCATGTACAACCTGGCCCTTGAAGGCTAAGACAGAGGCTAAAACTCCTTCCTCTGAAACTGGGGAGTTTGGAACCCAAAGGCCCAAACAATCCATGAGGCCTTCCAGCCTCTCGTGGAAGTAACAAGCAGAGGAGAATCCGCCCCCTTCCTCACCTGGTTATAATTCCCTTTACCATCAGAATCTGCTGCAGTGTTCGGCCTAATGCCTCAGATGGTGCCAGCGGATGAGCCGGCATTGCCGGCTGAGCGGGAGAAAAATGGACTGATGCAGGAGTGGGAGAACTCACCGGGTGAGGATCCCTCAGAAGTGGGAGCTAAACCAGCCCCAACTGAGCTGACAATGGAATTTGAACTGGCTAGGGGGGCATGGGCACTTGAATCTCTTGAAGAACCCCATAAAGTCGTTTTTCATCGCTTGCAGTGTCCTCAACTTCTTGATTTTGATACAGAACAGATCCCCCCCCCCTGAAGTGGAAAGAGATCCTTTGTGCGGGTTTGTGAATGGACCTTGGCATCAGAGAACAAAAGTGACATGTGAAGGCGCCACTGCAGGTTAAATCTTATGGTGCCTGAAGGGTTTCACTCGACTGTAGCGGTAAGGTGGTCACTGTCCATTAGCAGAGGGAAAAAGATACCTATGTCATTATTATTATTATTATTATTATTATTGAGCGCGGACATAGCTTCAAGAAGCAAAGGAGTGCTTTACAGAGGTAACAACAGACCACATATACAGGTGGAGATTAGATACAGAGGTGCACAGAGGAGGGGTGCAGCTGTGCAGGTTGACAGAGAGGGGAAGGGCGGACGGCATCTAGCAACTGAGGTAGTGGGGGGGCGACGTGATGGCCTAGGTGTTGAAGAGGAGAGACTCCTTGAAGAGGTGGGACTTGAGTTCTTTTCTCAATTGTAGAAGCGTGAGAGCGAATCTGATGCTGACGGGGAGAAGGTTTCATAGTCTTAGGGCGTAGGCAGAGAAGACTTGTTTTCTGGTCCTTTTCTTTTTGCAGCAGACAGATTTCAAGTCTGCATGTGGCCTCGCTTCTGGTGGCGCTCTGTCCGCCAGAGATGCTGAGTTACTCCGCGAGGTAGATGGGTGACTTGAGGGCGACTGCCTTATAGGGAATGCAGCAAGACCTGAAGGTGATTTGTGCGTGCAGTGGGAGCCAGTGAAGGTCAACGAGGGGTGGGGTCATGTGGTCATATCTGCGTAGACCCTTGAGGAGGTGTGAAGCCGCGTGTAGGACACTTCTCAGGGGCACAAAGTAGGACAACTTGGTATTGCTGCCATCAATGGCCGTATGCGATGGATCAGACTCCGCAATACAGGCCTGGGAGTCCCCTGACCAGGAGTGCAAGAGAGTTGAGGACACCTCTGCCTTGCTGTACATCTTGCAGAAGGGTTGCCCACAACCCTGATCTGTGGCCATGAAATAGTTGTTTACCAACTTCTTAACTGTCCGAGAACTGGGGACACAAAGGGAACGAATCTCCCTCCCAGGGTGGTGAGGAGAAAATATTTTGCCTTTCCTTAAACTTCCTCCTTGCCTTGTCCATGAATAACTGGTGAAGATTCTGTGATTGAAGCCTTCTAAAACAGATTCCCCACGTATGAGAAACTCCCTGAGCAACCTAACAAAAAGCACATCACACAACACACAGAGATCCCAAGCATGGTCATCTGGCCAAAGCATACCAGATGCAATGCGTGGGGTTCCGGCACAGGGAGGTTCCTACTTCAGGAGCTGCAGTGAGAAAACCCGGCTTTCCCCAGCATAAGACGACCGCGCAGACCTAATGGAGGCCATGAAAAAAGTTAAAAGAGAAGGGGTGACACAGTTGAAAAAGGACCCATGTGGTTATCAGGTGTCCAGTCCTCCCCAAGCTTGGTCAAAAGGGTGTAGAGGGTGGAAAGGGCAAGAGGGGGTGGAGGGTTCCACTCTGCACACGCGCTTGACCCTGGTCCTGTGCCAAGAAGTATAGGTATGCTGGAAAGGAAGAAAAACATAAGAGTATATTCTTTACTTCTCTAATAAGCCTGATCCTCAAGTAAATCTGCTTTTTGACAATTTAATTTCCCAGTTCTCAAATAGAGCATGATGAAATGAAGGAAATTCTTCCAGGATAAATTGGAGGGGCCCGCCTCAGTGTTTAGGATGCAAAAATAGAAGGAACTTAGACAAAGAATCACCCACATCAAACCCAGACTATCTGAATTGCTTCCATTGACTTCTGCTGTAGCCCTATAGAAAGGCATACTTGTTATGCCCCTCGAAGCAGAAAGAATGTGTCTGCTAGCACATGCGCAATCAGGTTCCCGTATAGAGCAACAAGAAGTCTCTGCAGAAGCTAAATCAATCAATAGAAACCAGACAACAATCAAATAAAAAAAAATAAAAAAAGTAAATGAACAAGTTTAAAAGATATTCAATCAAAATAAAAAACAAGTTAAAATGGAAGCCTTTTTACCAGTTGTTCAAAGCTCATATAATGCTAGCAAAAAGTACCCATTCTCTGAACGGGTAAGGTGGACAGACTCTCATCGATTCTTGAAAATCAATGATCCTGTAAGTCGCTGTTCCGATTCGCTTATTGCTTGACGTGCCTTGCATTCTGAAGTAAACTGCACTGAGAATGGGCATGTGTGGCTGGCTGACACACCCTGGAGCAGATGTTGGGAGGAGGTGAGAGTTGGTCTGCTGCTGCACACTGGGACCTACTGTGCTCTCTCCTCACCTGTTCCCTCACTCTGGTGTGGTGTAGTTTGCTGCGGTGCACTGTGGTGCAAATGTCCCAAAAACCGTACATTTTAGGGCTGAGGACTGGTCCTTCTACGACCACATTGATTTTTCGTCGATTTCAGCCAACCATCTCCTGTGTGATGGTTCTGAAATCCAGGGAAAAGGGAGGGGTGTCAAGTAGCCAGTCATGTCTGGAGGGTCCTAACAGGTAACCATGCATAATTTGGTGCAGATTGGTGAAATGGTGTGGAATTCTATAAGGAACAACGCTTCGCCAAGACACCAATCAACAAACACATTTTGACTTGTGCTGAAATCCGGGTAAAGGGGTGGGCTGTCCAATTGCAATGGAGCCAGTATTTTCTGGTGAGTCATAACAGGTAACTATGCAAAATTTGGTGCAGATTGGTGAAACGGTGCAGAATTGTATAAGAAACAACGCATTGCCGCAAACCCAGCCACCCACACATTTTCACTTTTATAAATATAGATTAGCATGTCCAATTTTATTTAAATGTTATAGTTTAAAACACGTACCATTTTAAGGCGTCGGGTATACTAGACCCAAAGCATCTTGCATAGTCCTTACCCAATGGTGTTTAAGTACCGGCTTTAAATAATATTTCCTAATATTCCTATGTTCACCATACACAAAAAGAACGTGGATAGATCTTATATTGCACAATCACAAAGGTCCTCATTTAGAGTTTGGAGGTAAAAGGATCAACATTAAACTTGGTTTTGTGGTGAATAAATGTCCTCCCTGCAGCAATTGCTGATCCCTTAGAGTCTTTTGGGGCTCGAAAATGGGGAATACCTGAAGGTATTGCATGCCTCTAATTCATGCAGATGCTTCGGTGAGGGGTAAGAAATGCGAGACGGACACTTAGGTAGAGGTTTCTCACAAGTCGCTATTTTATTAAATGATAAGGGGTGAGACCAACGGCTTTCTTTCCCTAACCTAACAAGGATTTCCCTGCCTAACAAACTAAGGCTAAAAGGAAATGACCTAGTGTCCAAAAGTATCTGTCCCTCACACTAATACACACAACAAAAATTATACAGGTATTGTTTGGCTGTTTACAACTCATAACACAATATAACAATGGATCCCCCATCACCTGGATCAATTCAGGATTTTTCAAACCAAAGTTCGGAAAGGTTTTCAACACTCGTCAAGTTCCACTCAGTGTAGAATACACAGTTCTCTTCATTCAGTATGTCCTTCAGGGATGAGAAACAAAAAACTACATAAAAATAATTAAATACAGTGGGGGGGCCATTTACTATGCCTTGTGAGTCTTCAGAATGTGCAAGTGCAGAAGGGAGGGGGAAAGGTGCAGGTGCTGGGGTGCTTGTTCCACTCAGTGTAGAATACACAGTTCTCTTCATTCAGTATGTCCTTCAGGGATGAGAAACAAAAAACTACATAAAAATAATTAAATACAGTGGGGGGGCCATTTACTATGCCTTGTGAGTCTTCAGAATGTGCAAGTGCAGAAGGGAGGGGGAAAGGTGCAGGTGCTGGGGTGCTTGTGGGTGAGCAACAGGTTAAGTGCAATGTATGGTAAGCGCGAGCCTCCAAGATGGAGGGTGTGCCAAGGCAAATGCAGAGGATAGACCGCAGCTGGGGGTGATTCGGTGTGGGAGGTCAGGGCCACGAGGATGCATAAGGGCCCTGGACACCAAACAAGCAACTGTGAGAGTAGCAGAAGAGAAAACGGGGGAAGGAGGAGGTCAAGAGGAAGATCTTGACAAGCTTTCAGAATTTAAGAAAGTCCTGCTCAAGGTGCAGAGGGGGGCTGTTCCAAAGAAGGGAGGCAGCTGAGGAAAGAGATCAACCTCCTGCCCTCTGTTTAGCAAAATGCTTTACACACAGAGAGTTGGTGCCAGAGGAGCATAGAGGTCTAGAGGAGGAATATTTAGTTAGAAAGAGTTGCAGATAGTGTGGTCCACGGCCCCAGACAGCCTGGTGGATGATACAGAGAAATCTGATTTTAATATGTGAAGCAACCAGGAGCCAGTGAAAACTTTTTAGGGCAGGAGAGATGCAGTCCATGGGCTTGAGGCCAAGGATAAGCATTGCTGCCCTATTCTGGATGAACTGGAGGGGTCGCAGAGTGGAAGAAGGCAGATTCAGAAGGAGGCTATTACAATAGTCGAGCCTAGAGAGAGAACCAGGGCTCGGGTAACATTGAGCTTTTGGGGGAAGATGAGAAAAGGTAGAATTCCTTTGAGAAGGAAGAACTGAAAGTGGGACTTCTTGGCAATATCCTGAGTGCGAGGGAGCAAGGGGAGAGAGAAGATGAAGATGCCTCCAAGGTTTCTGGCTTCAGAAGAAGGAGCAGGTGGAGAGCCCATGGACGAAGGCCAGAGTGAAGGGAAGAAGACAGGAGCAGGGGTACCAATGGAAAGGATCTCCGTTTTGCTAGCATTGAGGCAGAGATCATTGGACTTGCACCAGATAGCCTGAGTAATGGCTGTGTGTAGAGTCTTTACCGCTGGCACTTCCAAGCTGGCTGGAAGGTCTAGTTCAGAGGTACGTGGATGTCTGCCATGAAGGGTATAGAAGGGCGTTTGTCCTGTGCTTCAATGCAAGGAATTGTTATATGCATATTCGGCTATCCATAGTAGGTCTTCCCAATTCCTTTGTTCGTGGTGCAGCATGCATCGTAAATATTGCTCGAGCATCTGATTGGTTCTCTCGGTTTGGCCGTCCGTTTGGGGATGGTGACTGGTAGATAGCCGAACGTCGATCTGCACCATAGCACAACATTTTATCCCGAAGTTGGATACAAACTGGCTGCCTCGATCAGAGACCAGAACTGAAGGGAAGCCATGTAGCTTAACAACGCCCTCCAGGAATACTTTTGCTAACGTGGATGTGTCTGGGAGGCCTTTGAGAGGAATAAAGTGTGCCATCTTTGAGAATAAATCCACAACTACAAGGATGGTGTTAAACCCTTGGCTGGGAGGTAGATCAGTGATGAAGTCAAGGGAAAGAGTGTGCCATGGAACTGGAGGAATTTCCAATGGTTGTAGGAGACCAGATGGTTTTTGTTTCTGTGATTTATTTTGTGCGCAGACACTGCAGGACTGAATATACTGAATAGGGCTGTACCGAATAGCAGATTTAGTATTCGGCCTAATACCGAATAGTTTATCAACTATTCGGCCGAAGCCGAATATGAAGCCGAATAGCTGCTTTATTTAATAAATCATGTTCCAAACTTCAAAAAACACACTTATGAAAAAAACAAACAAAGTACCATTTTAAATGCATTCTATACTTTTATTTCTCTTGATTGAAATTAATGTAACATCTTTATTTAAAGTATGAAAGCCGGAAATAAAGCAGGTTTAACCAAAATGAAGGGACCAAATGTACAGAAGATTGTTGCATATTCAGTGCCAGTTAAAGTAGGAGGCTTCACAAATGCAAAAGGACTGACTTTGTGAATCAGATGCATTGCATTCTCTATCTAGTTGCAAAGTCGATGTGGTTGAGTTTCGAAACTTCTTTACAGCTCACATAGAAATGTATAAAATGGTTCATGTAGGCTCATGCAGGACACAAGTCAAGAGGAAATCTGAAATGCGTGAACTCCATCACACAACTATTCACCCCACCCAAACAAATGCTGCTCACTTTTCGCTTATCCTAGCTACTCTTTCTCGTCAATACACACACATATTCAACTTATAATTTCCTGATAAAATATCAGATAATGTTAAACTAAGGACTTCATTAAAAAAAGAAAAGGGGACTATGGCGTACGCAATGGGAGGTGACATGATAGGAACTGAATGGATGAACCGGCGGTAGAATTTCGCAAAGCCCAGCATGCTTTGTACCCCTTTCAGAGACATCGGTGAAGGCCATTTCAGAATGGCATCTACCTTGTGCACGTCCATTCTGTTGCCTCCTGGAGTAAGGATAAAACCAAGAAACTCTACTTCGGTGACGTGAAAAAAGCATTTTTCAAGCTTTGCAAACAAGCAATGTTGACGGAGCTTGGTGAGGACTGAACGAACGTGCCTGACATGATCTTGCTTCAAGGCCGAGTACACTAAGATGTCGTCTATGTACACTAAACATGACTATGACATTCTAAACTATGCTCTGTATTGTCATGCATGTCTGTATCTCTGTTGTACATATTTTGTGCCAAGCACTGTAATTGAGCTTGAGACTTCTTGTGTATACTGTTGTGCCCGACTACCTAAGGGTTTGGTGCGCATTACCAAATAAATAAACAAACAAACTAAAGCGTACACATCAATTAACTCCCTCAAGACGTCATTCATGAAATATTGGAATGCCGCAGGAGCGTTGCATAACCCGAAGGGCATGACTTGATATTCAAACAAGCCATACTTAGTACGGGAGGTGGTTTTCCATTCATCTCTGTTTCTGACTCGGACCAGGTGGTACGCTCCTCGAAGGTCAAATTTCGTATAAATCTGGGCATCTTTGACTTGGTCTAACATCTCAGGGATAAGTGGCAAAGGGTAGCGGTTCTTCACGGTGATCTGGTTGAATGTGCGGTAGTCAATACAGGTTCTCAAGTCCCCTTCCTTCTTCGGTACGAAGAACAAAGGACTGGCTGCGGGGGACTTCGAAGGACGGATTACTCCGTTTGCAAGGTACTGGTCTAAATAGGATTTCAAATGAAGGTTTTCCAGTTCTGTGAGAGGGTAGATCCTGCCGCAACGGATTTGTGCACCAGGAACAAGGTCGATCGGACAGTCATAGGGCCTGTGCTGCAGCAATGTATTGGCTTGGTCCTTTCAGAATACATCCTGGAAATCATGGTATTCACTTGGCAAGGTATTAGTTACTCCCAGGGTTGATACTGTCGCTCCGGGAGTCATAGGGATACAGACGTCGGGTTTCTCCTCTTGATAATAGCAGGCAGGGGAGCAGTCACCGGGGAAGGTTAATTTACGTGCCATCTTTGACTTGGTCTAACATCTCCGGGATAAGTGGCAAGGGGTAGCGGTTCTTCACGGTGATCTGGTTCAATGTGCGGTAGTCAATACAGGTTCTCAAGTCTCCTTCCTTCTTCGGTACGAAGAACAAAGGACTGGCTGCGGGGGACTTCGAAGGACGGATAAATCCGTTTGCAAGGTACTGGTCTGAATAGGATTTCAAATGAAGGTTTTCCAGTTCTGTGAGAGGGTAGATCCTGCCGCAAGGGATTTGTGCACCAGGAACAAGGTCGATCGGACAGTCATAGGGCCTGTGCTGCAGCAATGTATTGGCTTGGTCCTTTCAGAATACATCCTGGAAATCATGGTATTCACTTGGCAAGGTATTAGTTACTCCCAGGGTTGATACTGTCGCTCCGAGAGTCATAGGGATACAGACGTCGGGTTTCTCCTCTTGATAATAGCAGGCAGGGGAGCAGTCACCGGGGAAGCTTAATTTCCGTGCCCGCCAGTCTATCAAATGGTTGTGAGCAACCAACCATGGCATCCCTAGTATTAGCCTGAACTGAGGTGCCCTGATGAGATCAAATGAAATAGACTCCCGATGTCCGCCCTGGCACAGCAAGGTTACCCTGGCTGTGCACTGGGTTACTAGTCCGGAAGCAATTTCTATCCCATCCACTGTGGTTACCTTGTCCATAGTTGGCTTAGAACACAAAGGAAGCCCCATCTATGCTGCCAGTTCTTGATCAATATTATTTCCAACTGCTCCGTCGTCGATGTATGCTTCAAAGGCATGCATTCTTGACGACTGTTGGTGGTTAATTAAGATCACTGGTATTGCAAAGTACGAGGTCAGCAACTCTTTCTTCTCACTCGACAAACTGACCTCTACGTTTGTCGAGCTTGGTAGTTTTCCGGTTCCTTAACTTCATCCTTCTCTGTGGCCCCGACTGTTCTTCTTGGGGGTTTTACTGGACAATCCTTCAGGAAATGTCCTGGTTTCCCACAATACAAACAAAGTTGTTGTTGTCTTCTTTTGTCCCGCTCTTGTTTTGTTAATGGAGGCTGTATCCCTCCGATCTGCATGGCTTCTACAGCGTTTTCTGGTACACGGGATGTGTTTTCCCTTGGTCGAACATACACGGTCCGAGGGTCCGTCTTAGACCGGTCTGCTTTTCGGTCCTGCAACCGGTGGTCTAGCTGCACGACCAGATTTATGAATTCAGCACAGTATCAGGCGGATCAACCACCTGGGCTAAGACGTCCTTTAATTCGCCTCGTAAGCCTCGATGGAATAATGTGGTTCTTTTGTTTTCTGGCCACCTAGCTTCACCAACCAGTCTGTTGAAGGTAGCAATGTACGTTAACAAGTCCTGATTCCCCTGTCGGAGGGATAAGAGTTCATTGTCTACTGCTTGTTCCTGGATATGGCGAGCAAAAGGTTTTTCCATTTCTCTCTGGAACCCCCCAAAGTCATGTAATAGAGGATCGTCATGGATCACCAACGGCACCGACCAATCTGCTGCACTACCACTCAGGTATGATAAAACAAAAGCTACCCAAGCTTGGTCGGTTGGAAATGCTTCAGGCCTACAAAGAAAATGAAGCTGACACTGATTGATGAATGCCGCATACTTCCGTGGGTCGCCTGAGAAACTTTCTGGTGGTGCCAAGGGAACTGTTCCAGGTAACATGATCTGTACTGGAGTGGGGGTAGTAGATGGTAATGTGGGGTTTTGCATCAGTGGATTGCTCCCAGGCAAAGGAGTCTGCCCTGCCTGTGATTGCAGGATCTGTTTCCTGATCTCCTCTGTACGATCTTTGGCCACTAGTAAGTCCCTCCGGAGAGCATTAGTCTCTTGTCGGGCAGAATGAACCTCAGTACGAAGCTCTCCTAGTAATTGGGCCAATTGCTCCATTTCTGATGTCTCCATGGCACCCAGGTGGATTTGTTATGGTAGGGTTTGAGTTCTGTTACGCTCACCTGGCATCCACAGGGGCGCCCCCCAGCCGGTTTACTCGCTGGTATACTTCTCAGTGGTGCCCAGATGTGGTCTGCGGGGAAGGTTCTGCCTGCAAATACAGGAGGACTGTGTTCAAGACTGGCCGACCGGGGTAAGTATCCTCCCTCCACCCCCGTATGATTTCAGCCCCACTGGGGCCCTCTGCTCACCTTGTGGTAGAGTTAGGCGTGCTCTCCATCCTGCCTTCTTTGCAGGGGCGCGTTGTCTTTCGTTGGCATGTGCGGTCCAGTTACTTCACTGACGCCGGCCCGTTTGATATCGTTCAGGTAGGTCTTATTGCTGTTCTTTAGAATTGTTGCTATCCTGCATGCCTTTCTTTGTTTAATAATGTCTTTTTTTCTCCCTTAGGTATGCGGAGCTTCAGCGCGGCGAACTGGCTTGGTTGAGCCTTGCTGGTAAATGATGGCACATTAATAGCGCTATGATGCGGTAAGCGCTATGCGCAGTGCTGCAATGTCTTGCCTTTGCTAACCTGTTCTTTCCTTCTTTCCTTGTTGGTCGCAGTGTTCTTCACCGCGTGTGGAATTTCCGGAGTGGTGCCAGCCGAGAGGCGACCAGCCAGGTAAGCCTTTAGAGCAGTTCGTAATTTGCAATGTCTCTTATGCTTTCTTTAATGTTGCCTCGATCTTCCCCTTTCAGGTCGTTTAGTCCGGGAAGCATGCAGATTCAAGGAAGCTGTTCTCAGGAGCTGCGAGTAGCTAAAGATGAAGACTGCAGGTAAGGTGCTGCTGCTAACGATGTTCCTTTTGTCTCCTTGCACGTTCTGCTTCTCCGAGGTTCGTGGGTATTGCTGGACACGGTGAGCGTCACGTTGCAAACTGCAAAGTAACACAAAGCGTGTTGTTTTGCGCGGGTGTGGTTTAAATAGCCCCAACAAAATAGTCCAGGTAAAGTAGTCCCTAGGCTACCACACCCAAAACACTAGACCGCATAGCTTGGTTCCTAGGAACCAAGCTATGTGGATGCCTCCATGTTGGCTGACAAACACAATAAAGTCGTTCCAAAGCACATGTTTTTCATGGTGTATAAGCCTGGCGCCATAGGCGCCAGGATTGTCCGCAGGAGGGCTTTTGAAGAGGATGCCAGGCTCTAGAGGCCCGAGTCCTGACTCCACCTGTCCAATGGGTTTGCCAGAGGGGGTTTTGGGCGAGGGTCGTGACAGGAGTGGTGGGGTGGGTCTTCCACCTTGGTGAGCCATGCCGGCCCCTTCGTAGGGTGCTAGTGCTGGTGGAGGCGTGGGTGGGCGCTCGATGGGATGGCCCTGCTACCTCATCCTCCCTGGACACCTCAGGCGATGCCTGCGTCTGTAGGGGTCATTGGAGATGGCATCAGGTCACATTCGATCATGTGGTTTGGCATGCATAGCAGTACTTACAGTGGGGGTTGCACGGGCGGTTGGATTTGTGCACGGGCTTGGCCTGCTGGCATTTTGCAGTGGGTTGGTATATATGGGGCATGGTGTGGGAGGGGGGTCACACTTGGGAATGTGGCTTCCCGGTGGTGGCATGGCAGGGGTTGATTGTTGGCGTGAGCATTTGTCTGGTAAGCATCTGGTTTACACAGCCAGCTGGCAATGGTGCACTGCTGTGCCCACGCCATGGCTTTCTGTTGCATGGCACTTGAAAGGGTCCCTTGGCTTCCCTCCCCCACAGCTCTGGCTCACGGGGGTGGCCTAGGTGCACTGGCGCATGAGTACTGCTGTGGGTGCCTGTGGTGGCTCCCACATACTGCACCCAGTCACAATGCCTGGCCCATGGATATCCAGAATGGTGGATGGTGCGGTGGGCTGTTCACATTACGTTTTGTATTGGGGGGGAGTTGACTCACCTTCTGCCTCCTGGGTGGCAGTCCCTGCCTCTGCTCCTCCAACTCCCTCTATCCCTGCTATGCCGATGATGCTGCTGCACCGCTTCTCCCATGGCATGAGCTCCGGTGGTGGTAAACCTCCTCTGGTTGCCATGCAGTCTGTCCGGTGCTGGGCTAGGATGCCCTGGGCCGGCAGGTCATTGTAGCACTTTCTGCCGTCTTCCCTATCCCTGGGGACATGGGAATGATGTATTGTTCAACTACTAGGACAGCCCAAGACAGGGGTCGGAACCAGTATCTATTCCCGTTGATCAGAAAGGGCCCTACGTAGAGATGAAAGTAGGGAATAGAGAGCACATTTTTCTAGTGGACACATGTGCGCAGAAATGCTCGATTGACCATCACTTGGTTCCGGAGATACCACTGTCAGGGCAAAAGAATGTTTCAGTAGGGTTTTCAGGTACCCCAGTAATCAGTCGAGTGTCACAATCAGTACCTATAACACTAGGTCCATTCACTGAGTCATGCCCGTTTCTTTTGACACAAAATTGCTGTGAGAATTTATTGGGTTTAAATTTGTTGAAAAAATTGAGTGCGGTTATTCACTGTTGCCCTGATGGAGTGTATTTGAAAATATCACCACAAAAGATGCCAGTATCACAATTTTTGTCTAAACCATTACCAACGGAATTAAGTAACGTACATGGGCAATGAATGACAACGATGTAGGTTGTTTGAAAATAGGACAGTAAGAATCATTTTGAGGGAGGGAGCTACATTGCCACGTATCACACAGTATAAAATTTCGATGGAAGGTGAAAAAGCATTGAAATGCATTGTTCTGATTTGAATAAATGAAGCGTGATAGAAGAAATTACTGGTAGCACTTGCGACAGTCCCATTCCTCCAGATTATAAGAAAGGAGGTAAAGAAATACCATATCGTTTTATAATTGATTTGCCCGGATTGAATAAAGTAGTTGATCCCCAATTTCCATTGGTCCCAGATGTCACTACCATTTTGACAATGATTCAAGCCTCTGCTTCACATTTTAGGGTTGCGGATCTTAAGAGCGCATTTTTTAGCATTCCAGTATATTAAGATAGCAGATATTTACTTGCTTTTACGTTAGGAGGACGTTCTTTCACATTCACACGAATTCCACAATGTTACACTGAGAGCCCGAGTATTTATAGTAGAGCACTAAAAGAACAGCTAGACATGTTAGAATTTCCAACGGGTTGTGTACTCTTGCAGTACATTGATGACCTATTGATTGCCGCCGACACAGAAGACATTTGCAAAGAGAGTACTGTTAAATTGTTGGCACATTTGGCAGCACATGGACATAAAGCATTATTAAAGAAATTCCAGTATTGTCGAAAGGAGGTGGCCTATTTGGGCTACCTACTTTCGAAAGAGGGAAGAAGACTGACACCAGAAAGGATAGGAAACATCTCTGGTAGGCCTATCCCAAAGACACAGAAGGAAGTCAGAGCTATAATAGGCATGGCTTCATATTGCAGGCAGTGGATTGCCAATTTTGCGATGATTGTAAAACCTATGGCGGCATTGACAAAGAAGGATGTTGCTTTGCCTTTACCATGGAGCGAGGAATGCCAGAATGCATTTCATCTGCTCAAAGTTGCGTTGTGCTCAGCTTCAGTTTTGGGCACACCAAATTATGAAAAGGATTTTAAGTTATTTGTGCATGAAAATAATGGCTGTGCATTGGCTGTTTTGACTCAGGAACAAGGAGGAAGAAATATACCATGCGGTTATTATTCTTACGCGCTGGATTCTGTTGCATGCGCTCTGCCGCGCTGTTTGCGAGCTGTTGCTGCGACTGCCGCGTCAGTAAAACAAACCGAGGGAATGATTTTGGGTCACGCCTTAACTTTGATGGTGCCTCACACAGTAGACGTTCTTTTAAATAGAACGCAGACGCAACATCTTACATCAGCCAGACTGACGAGATACGAAATTGTCCTCTTTGCACCACATATTCAAATTTTGAGATGTTGCGCTTTGAATCCCGCAGAATTAATGCTCCCTCCTAATGAAAGAACGGGTGCAAAGGAACTACCTCCCCATGATTGTATAATGGTTACTGAACAAGAAACGAAAGGAAGAATTGACCTAACAGACACCCCACAGAAAGAGCCAGATGGAGAACTATTTTGTGATGGTTCCTGTTTTAAATTGCCCAATGGCACATCAACTGCTGCATATGCCATCACGACACTAAAGAGTATTGTAGAGAGCAAAAGGATCCCATATAATTCAGCACAGGCAGCAGAGATCATAGCATTGACAAGAGCATGTGAGATTTCTGAAAATTTGAATGTAAACATATATACTGACAGTCAGTACGCATTTGGGTTAGTACACAATTTAGGTCGAGCCTGGGCTGAGAGGGGTTTTCTAACATCACATGGAACCAAGATTCAACATGGTGCTTTAATAGCAAGATTGTTGTCTGCACTGGCGTGTCCTAAGTGACTAGCAATAATGAAATGCGAGGCGCATAAGAAAGTAACATGTAACGTTGGAAAAGGAAACGCATTTGCAGACAAAATTGCGAAACAAACTGCCACTGATACACACACGAAAATGTTTATAGCTCAGTCAGAAGTGCCCGGCATGATAGAAAATGGTATTGCCACGGTTAAAGAAATGCAAGCGGAAGCAATTGCAGATGAAATAAAAGCATAGGCTGAGGGCTCCGCAGAATTAGACGTGGAGGGTTGTTGGGTAGACAAAGAGAGTAGAAAGTGGATGCTGCCCAACTCCTATGTAACTGCGATGGTCTTCATGGCCCACAGTCCCACGCATTAGAAAAACTGCGGAAAGACTGGTCCAGAATTGTATGACTTGTTTGCAACATAACATTGGAAAAAGAACAACTACTCCAGTAGGTAGTTATGGCCCTCCCTCAATGCCCTTTGAAGTAATCCATTTTGACTTCATAGAAATGGAAAGATGTCAGAACCTTAAGTACATCCTGGTGGTAGTCTGTGCATTCAGTAAATCGGTGGAAGCATACCCGCTTAAAGACCACACAGCAATGAGCACAGCAAAAGTGATGCTGAAAGAGTATTTCTCTAGATTCGGCCTGCCACGGGTCATATGGTCAGACAACGGCACGCATTTTGTTGCCGTCGTAGTATTACAGATTTGTGCAGGCCTTCAGATTGATAAACGATTTCAATCAGCCAGATACCCGATGAGTGCCAGTCTTGTTGAGCGCCAGAATGGAATCTTGAAGAATAAAATTAGCAAAATCTGTTCAGGGAGTCAATTGAGGTGGTCAGATGCGCTGCCCTTCACTGTTTTATGCATGCACACGTCTGTGTAAGCTAGGACTGGACTCTCCCCATACGAAATCGTCATGGGGAGACCTGCGAATGTTTGGCGCGCCCCGCAGCCCAGGCGCTTGAATGAAGTTGAATACCCTTTGCTTAGCACTTATTGTAACGTGTTAACGCAGAAACTACGTTTGATTCATCAGCAGGTGCAGGAGGCTCTTCCTGTCAGATACACAGGCCCGCGTCATTGTCTGCAGCCGGGAGAGTGGGTTATGGTGAAAAACCTTGAGAGAAAATCCTTGCTTGCGCCCAGGTGGAGGGGCCCGTATCAGATTCTCCTGGCAACGCAGACTGCAGTACGAGTGGATGGTCAAAAGGCATGAATTCATGCCACCCACATGAATAGAGCTCCATTTCCGTTGAAAGAGCTGCCTGATCCAGACGACAAGAAAGAAACAGCTGCCCTTGATTCGAGAGACACCATCGCCAGTTCTCTGCCACAAATACTGCCTGAGCCTGCGAAAGAGCCTGTAAAGATTACGAAAGGGAAAGGGCTAAAGGTGCCCCAACTTTGCCCAGCTGAACCTGTATCATCGCGGGCTGACATTAAGCCTGCATCATCACTCATTGCATCACAGGCTGACACTGAGCCTGCATCTGGAAGTGAATCTGCATTGTTCATTGATCACACAGTACCTGGAGCAATAAGGTAAACCTACATTCTCAAAATCGGAAGTGATCTGATCTACATGTTTTGTTTTTGCCTCTATTCCCAACACGGATGAATTGGGAATCGGAGGCCTAGGGAAGTGGAGCGTGGGAGTTGTACCAATCTGCATCAAATTGGGAGCTCTGGAACGCGGCTTCCCGGTGCTATCTTTGAAAAAGTGAATGACATATGTTGATCACCCCATGGGGACAAGTGGGGCGCATATGGTACAAACACGGTTGATGCCTGCTCTGAAGTCTTTGGACACTGTGCAGAGGCACAATAATCTTGCCACATGTTTAGCAATTCAGGCTGCCGAGAACTGGCCTAGACGCTTTGCTGACCTCTTTGGACGATTTTCTGTTTCTACGGGTGCTGCTGAAAAGAAATTATTCACGACGAACATTGGACGAGAGAAGGATTGCACACAATGCCCATACTTCCTTCTGTTCCCTCCTGCACCAACGCTGATGATGTAGTAGACATAGAGACAATAAAAATGTCTAGAAGAATTTGCTGTAGAAAATTCATGTTAATGATTATAACACTACTTTGTATTCTGAGTACACTGATCCCTGTATTATGGTATTTAGAAAGCGTGCATCCATTAAACTCTCTTTTGCCTGTCACCAATGAACCTGCCAGAGACAGTCAGCCCATGTACTCTCTTATACTCTCCCTCCATTAGAAGAAAGACACAGGGAAGGTTATGGCAATAACACGTTGCTTTTGATAATGAATATGACTCACTCTATCCTGAACAGAAAACATTGCTGGGTCTGCTCCCATTTACCCCAGCATGGCGGGAAAGGAATGGGTTGGTATGTACAGCCATTACCCCTCAATACAGCATGCTATGCATCACTAAGTGCACTATTTTATGGGAAGTGGAATAAGAGTGATACGGATCAGTTAGATACAACAAACATAGACGAGTTTGAAAGAGTGGTAATGGAACCTGTAGGTTGTTCCATATTTAACAGAGCAAGAGTGATAAAACCAGTGGTAAGGCCAGTAGATAGACTGTATGTGCCTTATAAATCATCTGTAATTACCTTGCACATGAACCCAGTAGGGAACAAGGACGTAGTGCCCCCCTCGTATACAATAAATTACAATCCTTGCACTGCCCCATTTTGCCTACGGAAAAAAGGTTCCTATTCAGTAGGGACATTCAATAAATGCATGAATATTGCAGTACTTGAAAGAGAAGAAGAACCAATATATGTAGGTGATCCTGTTTATTTTATATGTGGAGAAAAAGCTTATCCCTGGTTGCCTAGAAATTGGGGAGGGACGTGTTACTCATGGATCCTTTTCCCAGGTGTATTCCTGTCCAGAACGTCAGACATATCGAAATTATCTAGATCCAGGCCCCGGCGGGATGAAACAGGATTAATTGCAGAAGACATAGCAAAATCATTTATCCCATTTTGGGGCCAAGCAATAAACTCATGGAATATACAGAGGCTGTCCAGAATATTAGAAAACACGATAAATGGCACGACCGGCATATTGTATAATATGACCCTAGAAGAGAAGGCAGATTAATGACACTACAAAATAGAATGGCTCTTGATATAATTTTGGCCGACCGTGGAGGTGTTTGCAAATAGTGGGGTCAGTGTGCTGCGTATTTGTAAGTGACTCCTCCCCTACGATTTTTGAGGCAATAAAGAAATTACATATTCGGAGCTCTGACCTTCGTATCCGGACAGGCGTTTGGGAGCTGAATATCAGTTCCTGGTTTTGGGAGTTATTGCACTCAGGGGGATGGAAACTAATTGCAATCCTAGTAACATTACTTGGAATCCTCATGACATGTTGTTGTTGCATACACTGCCTGCCAATCATTTGCTCTGAAATAACAAATGAATGTATACACATGGTAACAGAAAAAAGAACTTCCAAATTAGATACGAATACAAACTACGAAACATAAAGTATGAAAGAGTTCATGTTGATTAATATTGATGATGACGATTACTGTAGTATGTATAGCTAAGAATTAGATACATGGTCAGAGGAAGATGCGATGTATGGATGATGCTCTTGGTTTACAGCCAAAAAGAGGGTTTGTGAGTCCAGAAATTACCCTACCAAAGCATAGATGGTATATTATGTTGGCCGAACGAAAATCAATTGCATCATATGCCCTACATCGCCAATAAAGAATCGTCAGCATAACCATAGAGCGTCCATTTTGTGTAAGGTCCGCCATTAGCTCTCTTTGCCTTTCTGTTCAAACGCTTTGCAAATTATTTTATTCCATTCTACTCATGCACGAAGCGAGGCCACGAGTTACATGTTGAGAGACCGGCCCAGACAGAAATGCCAAACAATACAGAAATACATTGTTTTCCTCCCTCACAAGTCCTTGAAGGCGAGCAGAGAGGCATTTAATCACCAAGCCAGGTGCGAGCCGGTCTCGCTGAAACTGTAGAAACAGGCCATTAAAGCATGAATTATACTTTGTTAGCGGCCCCCCTTTCGGGGCCCTCTTTAGATCAGGCTGACCCCTAGTTCACGAATAGAAACCAGAAGATAACACGCTTTGGAATGTGTCTCTCCTACGAACACAGCTTCCGCGCTAAACAAGTGCTTTGTGTTCTTCATAACAAAGAACTATGTCTGCTTACTGCAAATTGCAACTGTTGCTAAACCAAGTAATATAGATTAAGAAAAAACGTGTCATGATGTGTCATATTTATCATAATTGTCAATTATCGAACCCTAGCTCAAGAAGATATATAATGGGCGGTTTTGATGTGTCACAAAGAGATTGTATGATTGTCTTTTTATATATATGATACTGTTGTAGAATGTTCGCTCTCTTGCATCTCACGAGGTCTGGGTAATCACACGTTGCGAGACGTTAGACCCAGTCGGCCGACTGAGAATATTTGCTTTGCAATAAACCCTAGAACTTGGAAATCGATCCTTGTGTCTGTCATATCACTGGGTGTATGGTGATTGTGCCTTGTTTCCATACGTGAGGGTCTTTAGGGCCTAGCACTGTGGACATGGTTGTAGACGTGATCACGTGGTGTTCTAGGGTCAGCACAGGGATCATCAACCAGGTGAGCTGCGGGTATCCTGAGTCACCTGCATGGGATGGGATGACAACATCAAGCATTTATGCCATGTGTGGGTCTGCAGATTCCGAATATTCAGCTCCGAATAAATGGGGTCGACATCACCCTGGTATCCATCGTCGGAAAGGTGCGCCATCGACCCAAAGAATAAATTGGATCGAGATAGTGGTATGAAGGACCGCTCGCCAATGGTCAGTGTCGAGGGCTTGTCCGTCGATGTCGAGGGAATGGCTTTTGGCATCGACAATGATCTGGGTGCCGGTGGTGCATCGAGCACAATGGGGTTCTGAGAAACGCAGGAAGGTCCAGGCATCGGACTTGCTCTGCGCCCAGCCCAAAGGCTCCCCAGATGCTGATGGTGTAGAAATTGGTGCTAGCTCGGGTCTGGGTTCACTGGGCGCCACTGTAACTGCCAGGGCCTGCTGTTTTGGGGGCTGCCCGCACCTACAGCTGTCTTCTCAAACATGGCCAACATCTGGGACTTACAGTCCTCTCATTCCAGCCTGGATGTCGCCCTGACGACAACTTACCGGTGACGCTGTTTCTTTTTATGCGAGGACGACGAGTGGCTCAGAGAGTGGGATCTCTTCTTCCCCTTGCGTCAGTACCTTCTCTCTTTCTCAGGTGTGGGGCCCTCTGTTTCGGCCTCCGAAGACCGAGCGGTCAACTGGGCTGGTGACTTGGACGGCGGTCGGCTCAGTGCAAGCTTGGCTGCCCTCTCCCAAAGGGACTTTGGGTTCATTTTGCCGGAGGATGCGCACCCCTCTGTGTTGTGACCTGTGCCATGGTACCACACACAGAAGTCATGTGGGTCAGTCCTCGACATCTTGGAGATGCAATCGGAGAAGCGCTTGAAGCCCAAAATCCAAGGCACGGACATGGCAGCGTGCGATGACAGAATATTTGCAAAAAATGTTGAGTTAAATTCCAAGATCGAAAATTGCTAGCGTTCCTCCAGAGCAGCGTGCTGCCCGCGCAGAAAAAAGAAACTAAGCTACGGGGTGTAGTGACGCAGTATAGATATATGACGCCCAAGCACTGAGTCAAGGCGGATCGACGGCCGAGTCGATGTCCACTACGCCCCCTGATGAAGATTTTTCCAAGCAGCTGAAGCTGGATGGGGTTATCTATCCGATGAGGAATCTGCAATCCATTCAAATAGAAATTATGCACATGTTTTGAGTGCGGGTTATGTGAGTGTGAGCAAAACATAAGTGATGCTAAAACCCACTGTGAAAAGTTGGCATCCAGGGGTAATAATACCTGCCATGTTTGTTTTACCACTGATATGCAGTAACTGTCTGTGCATCTGGTGTAAAGCAAATTCAAGTCTAAGTAAGTGGATAGACTGGCTTACAGTCAAGGTAGGCCAGTTTAGCCAAATCAGTAAATGTACATCGAGGATAAAGGAAAGGTAGGTGGTATCAATGACATTTGAGATGGCATCTTTGATGTCATGGGTGTTATTCTTAACAGTGCACAGTGGTAGTGCGAGTTATGGTTACCAAGCTTACCATAACTGGCGTATTTGTGAGGTTTTTCGGTTTTACTTGTAAACATAACGTCCCTTTAACAACGTTTTTCATTGTATATATATGGGATACATTACTCACCGTAATCGTATTTCTGATGCTTGTATCTGCTTAGATTCACATGCTGTGCATAGGCCGACATCTAGTGGAAGCTGCGGAGTATTACAGTTTGTTTTTCGAAAGTCGAAAATGGGCGTCGACACAGGCGTGCCAGTAATACTATCCCTAGTGTGACGTCCACTGTACCCAAGATCCCTCACGCGTGTAGGATCCTCAGATTGTATTTTTTCTGACATGAGGAAGCATGAGGAGTAGCGTGAGTACAGATAATCCAAGCAGATAGACAGAAAAGGTAAGACTACAAGCAATCATGCGCCTTCTCTCGGAGGGGAGGAAGGGTGGGTCGCATGTGAATCTAAGCAGATACAAGCATCAGAAATACGATTACGGTGAGTAATGTATCCCTTCTGAGGCTTGTGGAATCTGCTTAGATCACATGCTGTGCATAGATTAGCGAGCAGTACCAGAAGAAGGAGGTGGGATGTGAGAAGGGTCATGAGCAAACAGGTGTCTTAGAACCGCTTGTCCCACTTGTGTATCTGTCTTGGAATGAGTGTCAATGCAGTAATGCTGAGTAAAAGTGTGAATAGAGCTCCAAGTAGCCGCTTTGCAAATGGTGTCGAGGGGAACATTTGCAATGAAAGCCAGAGTGGCACCAATGCCTCTAGTAGAGTGGGCCCTTGGCGTAAAAGGCAGAGTCTTGTCAGAAAGAGAGTAACACAGCTGTATACAGTTGATAATCCACTTCGAGATAGCGCCCTTAGAGACGCGATCCCCCTCTCTGCCTGTAGCTACGGAGACAAACAGTTGATCTGTTTTCCTTAGCGGTCTGGTTTTATTTACATAGTATAGGACCGCCCTACGCACATCTAGGGTGTGTAGTTTCACCTCAGCCGAGCTTTGCGGGTTCTGGAAGAAAGCCGGAAGCTCGATGGACTGGTTTACATGGAACTTGGATATGAATTTAGGTGAGAACCTAGGGTGTGTGCGTAAAACCAGTTTGTCCTTGTGGATAGTAAAGAAAGGATCCTGCACTGACAGAGCCTGAATTTCACTGACCCTTCTTATGGAGGTAATGGCTACTAAGAAGGCCGTTTTATAAGTCAGGTGTTTGAGACTACTTTTATGCATGGGTTCGAATGGGGGTCCCATGAGCTTAGCTAGCACCACGTTGAGGTCCCATCCTGGCGGTGGGTTCGAAATAGGAGGGTGAAGTCTCTTTACTCCTTCCATGAAGGCTTTAACCACTGGTACTTTCCACCACGAGACCTTGTTATGGGATGTGGTGTAAGCCGAGAGGGCTGCCAGGTGTACTTTCAGCGAGTTAAAAACCAACCCTGCATCCAGCAGGTGGAGCATGTATGTCACAACGTTGGAAGGAGTGCAATCAACCGGGTTGATTTGTTTATTCTGGCACCAGATAACGAATCTTTTCCACTTATCAAAGTAACAGTGCCTTGTATTTGGTTTCCTGGACTCCTTTAGAATGTCCATACACCTCTGTGGTAATTTGAGATGTCCAAACTCTATGACTTCAGGAGCCATGCTGCTAGGTTCATAGAGTTGGGTTCCTGATGCACTGTTTGACCCTGTTGCTGGGACAGTAGGTTGTACCAGGCTGGGAGTCTGATGGGTTCGCACACCGCCATCCTGCGTAGGTGTGGAAACCATGGTTGTCTCGCCCACATGGGAGCAACTAGGATGAGCGTCATAGATTCCTTGTTCATCTTGTACACCACCTTCCTGATGAGAGGAGTTGGTGGAAAAGCGTACGCAAACATCCCTGACCAGTTCATCCACAGGGCATTCCCTTGGGAGTCCGGCTGGGGGAACCTGGATGCAAATCCTGGGCATTGTTTGTTTTCGCTTGTGGCGAATAGGTCTATAGTGGGGAAACCCCACTGAGAGAAGAGATCTTCTACTACGTCTCTGTGAAGGACCCATTCGTGTTCTTCTGGGAGGGAGTTTCTGCTTAGAGCATCCGCTAGGGAATTGAGCTCCCCTGGAACATGTTGCGATGACAGGAAGATGTTCCGTCTGAGTGCCCATATCCATATTTTCTGGGCAAGCTTGGACAGATTTGGCGAACGAGTCCCCCCTTGCTTGTTCAGATAGAACATGGCTGTCGTGCTGTCCGTCCTGATCTGCACCGACAAGTTCAGTAGATGGGGCTCGAACGCCCTTAGCGCTCGGAATACTGCCAGAAGCTCTAGCAGATTGATGTGGTTCTTGGCTACTGAGTGAGACCAGAGACCCTGAGCTGTGTGGTGGAGATGGTGAGCTCCCCACCCAGTCAGGCATGCATCTGTAGTCACCACGGCTTGTACTTCGGGATCGTAAAAGGGTTTCCCCTTTGCGAGATTCTCTCTTGTCCACCAGTGTAGGCTCTGTACGAGTGTTGGCGAAACGACCACTAGATCGTCCCAATGACCACTTGCCTGAGACCACTGTTTCGCCAACCATTCCTGCATGGGACGCATGCGCAGACGCGCGTGGGGGACCAGGTAAATGCATGACGCCATCATGCCCAGTAACCGCATAGCTTTGCGTACTGTTATCTGTTGACCTGACTGATAATGCGGAATTTGCAGAAGTATATTCCGAATTCTCTCTTCCGAAGGGAAGGTCAATCCTTTCTGAGTATCTAGGATAGCTCCTAGAAACTGTTTTGAGGTGCTTGGCACCAGACTTGACTTTTTCTCGTTGATGCTTCCCTGCGTAGGTGTGCAGCCGCCACCGCCAGTACCTTGGTGAATACCCTTGGTGCTGAAGCTATCCCGAAGGGCAGTACCTTGAATTGGTAGTGGCGACTGTCCACCTTGAAGCGCAAGTACTTTTTGTGCGCTGGGAGCATGGAAATATGAAAATAAGCATCTTTCATATCCAAGGTTGCCATGTAATCCCCCTTTTTTAGGAGGGGGATTACCTCTTGTAGCGTGGTCATACGGAATTTTTGGGGCTTGACATATTTGTTGGCAGGCCGTAAGTCCAATACTGGGCGCATTGTCAAATCTTTCTTTGGCACAAGGAAGTAAGTTGAATAGATACCCTTGTTTACCTGGTGTCCTGGGACGAGTTCTATCGCGTCCTTTTCTAGCAGAATGGCGATCTCCTCGAGAAGGATCCTTTGATGCTCTAGGGAGTGCACTCTTTGTCGTGGAGGATGATTCCGGGGACGCTGCAGTAGTTCTATACAATATCCTGCGGATACTGTTGACAGCACCCATCTGTCTGAGGTGATCCCTTCCCAAGCCTGGGTGAAGGTGGAAATGCGTCCCCCTACTGGGGTTGCGTGGCAAGGGACCCTGAACTGAGCGTCACTGTTTTGGTGGAGGCGTGCCCCCGCCCTTGTTGGGGCTGCCTCTGCCTCTTCCACGACCTCTCTTGTTACCCCTGCCGTAACTCTGGGTAGACTGCTGGTTGTTATTCCATTGTGTACCTTGTCCCTGGGCATAGTTGCCTCTTTGTGAATTTTGGCCGCGTGGGCGACGAAAATTATTGTTCCCCCTCTGGTTAGGGGGTTTGTTGGTAAGCTGGCCAAGGGATTTGAGAGTCTCATATTCATCTTTGGCATTTTTAAGTGCGTCTTCGACCGCTTTCCCAAACAATAGGTCGGGTTCCACTGGCTTGTCTATTAAAGAAGCCTGGGTTTCTGTCTTGAATCCCGACTGCCGTAACCACGCATGTCTCTTGATAACAGTACCTTCTGCTATCAATCTCCCTGCGTTGTCAGCGGCGTCGAAAGTTGCTTTTAAAATGCAACCAGACACGGCTCTCCCCTCTGCCGAGATCCGAGCCAGCTGGCCCTTTAACGGTTCTGGAGCAGAGGCAATGAGCGCCGCGACTTCTTCCCATTGATGGCAATTGTAACTAGCCAACAGGGTGGTGGAATTCGCAATCCTTGCTTGGTAGGCGGACGTTGAGGCTACCTTTCTGCCAAACCCGTAAAGTTTTTTGCTCTCCTTGTCGGGAGGAGCTTCTGATGAAGATAAGGGCGTGCCAGCCCTCTTTCTAGTGTTGGTCACCACTAGGGAATCTGGTTTAAGATGTCCCTTTATATACAGAGGGTCAGACTGGGCTGCCCGGAAAATCTTTTCAATTCTGGGGTTGACAGCTCTGGTGAGGTTAGGATTCACCAGGGAAGGATCTATTCTTCGTTGGATGGATTTGAGGATAGGGATGGTCTGAGCGACCGGTCTTCTCTCTCCTACAAACTCCTCCGCGAAGTCCCTTTCCTCCTGTACACCGTGGGTGTCGATGTGGAAGTGTTCCGCTGCTCGAGCGAGAACCTCGTTAAGGAGGGGCTGGTTATCAACTGGAGAGTCAGTAACTGGGGCTTCGCTTTGTACTGGGGAATCTACTCTGTAAATTTCCTGCTCATCTTCTCCCTCCTCCAGGTCCTCATCCTCTGCATAGTAATCTGTCCCGGTTTGTTCTTCCATAAATGCAAACTCCTGGTCCTCTTCAGGGAAAACTTGTCCCTGATAACTGGGGAGTGGAGTAGAATATGGAGTGGAGTAAGGCTGAACCTTGAAGGGTTCAGGTCTTTCGACCCGGGGCTCTTTACTTAGCGGGATAGGATCGGAGGAGCCTGAGGGTGTGGCCCCTTGAGGGTTATATGAAAGAAAGTGTTCTGGGTTCTTATCATAAAAATCAGCCAAGGAAGACATCCTAGACATAACCCTGTCTATGTCTTCACTGGACCATTCCCTGGAACAGGGTATTACTTTAGCAGGTGATTTATTTTCAAGGGTAGACTTGTGTTTGCTTGTCTGCTTAGGCTTTACAGGGGTGGAAGGCTGTGCTTTCCGCTGTTTCCCCCCTTCTCCGTGCGTGGAAAAATGTTTTCCCTGTCCCTTGGGGGCCCCAGAGACTTTCGACGCCTGGCGTCGAGGGTCTGGAGAGGTATCTGTGTGCTTCGGGCGTGGGGCCTCACTGATGTTAACCGCGGTCTCGGTATCTTGGAGCGCGGCCTGGGGGTGGAAGTCGTCTTCGTCTCCCGACGATCGAACTTCCGTTAGTGTGTGTAGCGAGGCACTCTTGGCAAGAGTGGATGATTGCCTTGCGTCGTGAGGCGATCTCGATCGAGAGCGCCCAGAGGACACCGAGTCGGACCGTTCTTTTTGTGCCTCTTTCCGGGAAGTCGACGTCGTCGAGGTCCGGTTGGTCTTAGTGTGTTTAGTGTGTGTTAGGTGTGTAGCGCTTGCGTCGCCGGGGGTCTTCCCCATAGCCGCCTTGCCGGACGACCTTCCGAGGTCGGGGACCTGCGCTCGTCGGCTGTCTTTCGACGCCGTAATGCCCTCGCCGTCCGAAAGTACGGCGTCGCTGCCATCGCTGAAGGCGCCCTCCGCTGCCATGGCCTCCTGCCTGGCGTGGTGGGCCCAACGCTTTGTCGAACGGTCCTTAAGTGTCTTAGGTTTAAACCTACTACACGCTCTGCAGTTCGCTTCGGGGTGATCCCTCGGCAAGCAGAGATTGCACGTGGCGTGCCTGTCGACCCAAGGGTATTTGCGATTGCACTTGGGGCAGAATTGAAAAGGGGTACCCTCCATACGCACCTTAAGGCAGCGGGCTGCTAAGTGTAGGAATATATATAAATGTAACTATATATCAAGAGTGAAGAGTATGTACCACCCCCCACTCTCCCTACTTGTAAGGGCCGAGGCCAGCGGCCTACTAGGCCCGGGCCGAGGCCAGCGGCCTACCGAGGCCCAGATCCGTCGTGCAGCAGTCGACGGTCGATGACTTCTCCAGCCGTCGTCGAGGTTGAGGGTCGACGTTGGGGTGGGGAAGGGAATGAATAAGAATTAAAATTATAATAACAGCAAAAGTATGGCTAAGGCCAGGGAACTCCGCAAGATGCTTCCGACCAGTATGGCGGAAAAAAACAATCTGAGGATCCTACACGCGTGAGGGATCTTGGGTACAGTGGACGTCACACTAGGGATAGTATTACTGGCACGCCTGTGTCGACGCCCATTTTCGACTTTCGAAAAACAAACTGTAATACTCCGCAGCTTCCACTAGATGTCGGCCTATGCACAGCATGTGATCTAAGCAGATTCCACAAGCCTCAGAAATATATATATAATTGGTTAACATTCAATTCAACCTTTAACAAACATATTTCCAAAAAAAAGAGAACATAATTACGACCATAAAAAGGAAAAAGAGAAAACATATAAAAAGAAAGAAGTTAAATTATATAGCAGCAGAAAAAAGAAAATATCCTACAAATCAAACCATACTGACAATTACTAAATTAAAATAAAAGAATGATGCTAAGTTCATTTTTCAGTGAAAAGTGAGTCAAATAGAATGGTCACTGCATTTACAATTAATGTTGTTGCACCTGATAGACAATAATTCCATAAGTGATTACTTAATAAAAACGGATCCTTTTTGAACTAATGAAAGGCTCTAGACCTTTCCGGTGCCAAGGGTACACATGATAGCAGTTAATGCCTTGTTGTTTCTTTACTCTGTTTACAAAATCGACAAGTAGCAGCATCAACATCGACCAAACCATATCTAAGAAGATTGTACTTTGTACACAGCAAATCTAAACAAAATCTCATAAAAGTGGAGCGTGTCGTACTACTTGAGTAAATCGATAGATATGGTGCCAGAGATCCTTTCTTTTTATCGTCATGTTTTAAATGACTTGAGGATGGATAAGCATGGAACTCAGTTATAGTGTTGGCCCACTCCAAAGCAAATAGTTGCCTCTTATCAGGCAAATAGTTGTCTCTTATCCCTTACCTTATCAGGATTGCAAACTAAATCATGCTCAGTACATCCAAGATCCCTCAATAAAAGAATGGCAATCCCCTTTATCTCATTCACAGAACGAATGTTCCCCAATTCACATGCTTGAGCAAAATCGCCCCACAATGAGTTAGGTGACGGTGTTAACATTTTATTGTACTGAGATAGATATTTCCAAAATGCTCTCGCTTTGAGCGAAACAATACCCAATTGATACTGATTTATTGCATGCAGCGTTGAGGGAGGAAGACGAAGGATACTTCTCCATAACAAGGCTTCCACATACAGGAGATATTCCAATAGAATTGGATCGTAAATATACCATAAAATAGTTTTGGTACCACTTTACCTAAAAAATATTTTACATGACAATAGAGAGAATCTTCCCAAATTTTGAATCCTCCCTATAAAGTTGGTTCATTGATATGGTTGCTTTCAAATGTAGTCATGATTTAATTAAACTAACTGAAGGTTTAGAAAAAATCTTAGACCAGGTATAGGAGAGAATCGATCTTCTCCACCGGATGTCGATCCACCTGCCAGTTAAAAGGAACTCGCTTTCTATCATTCGTCAGTTGCATGACCTTAGTCTTGGCCGAATTAAAGGTTAAGGAATTTGCTTTGACAAAGGTCGAAAACCAATTAAGAATCCTCTGAAGGCCAATTGGTGTATTGTCAAACACCATAAAGTCATCTCATATCCAGTCCACAGTGGTCTTATATTTGAAATGTTAGAGGTTACAAGACCCATCAGCTACAGATATCGTTCTAAGTCAGCCATATACATTATATACAGTAAGGAGGCTAAAACACACCTTTGCTGTATGCCCCTATATGTTTTAATTGGGCGAGACAGCGTACTTTCATAATTAGGGGTTACATGTATAGTCAAACTAGTATGCAGCATAATCAAGAGTCTCATCAAACCTGAAGGAATATCCCATTCCTGTAACTTTTGCCACAAGAGTGTACGGTCCACTCCGTCCAATAGAGGCAAGAAACACAACATTCACCCTCTTTGCCCAGGCATGTCCCTGGATACACTTCAACAATAAACCATTCAGTTGGGTACCCATTGCCTTTCTAAAGCCAGTTTACCATTTAGTTATTACATTCTGGCTGCTGGCCCAGGTCTCCAAATGTTCCAGTAGGAGACATAACTGATTTTCTAACTATTACTATAGGTGTTTCCCCTTGTTTTGCCATTGGAAGATAATTGATTGTTGTGGCCTATCCCCCCTATTATATATAGGGATGATATGAGCTCTCTTCCAGGAGGGAGGGAATTTTTCTAGCCTAACAATGTCTACAGAGTATTCCGAATTCGCGCCCATACTGATAGGTTTGTTTTGAAAAGTTGATTTGTCAGCCCATTTGTGCCTGGGGTTCGGGAGTTACCAGCAGCACCAATTACTTTGACTTGAGGAGTAGGAAAGTGAAAAGGTGCTTCCTGACTCACTGCATTCATCATCCCAGATTTAACGAATAAGGGCGGCAAGGAATAGAGTGGCTCAAAATGTTGCACCCAGCCCTCCTCTGTGACTGAATTAACCAATTTAGCCACCTGCACTTTCCCAGAGGCATTTATCAATGACCAGAATGCTCTGGAATTTTTATTCACTAAAGCCTCCAACATTTATTCTGCATCTACTTGCAGACGATGGGCTCTAGACCCACAAAGCCCGTTTTTATACCCTTGCTCAACTTTCTTTATTTTAATAATTTTTTCAAACCCAGACAGGAATGGATTGTTTTTAAAGCACCTTCTCACAAAACTAGAACTTGTTACTTATATGTATGCTGTTTTGGAACAGGGGTGCATATCTGAAATGCCACCCCCGTGCTGCACTGACTTTGGCTGTCACTTCAGCGGCCATGTGGGCAGCTGTGACCTGAACCTATTCTGTGCCACTGTAGGGCAGTCGCTGCCATCAGACTACTGAAGCAGCAGTGTATGTGCCACTGTAGGGCAGTGGCTGCAATCAATCAGACTACTGAAGCAGCGGTGCACAGGTGTACACCGGGCCTTTGGCATGAGCTTATGAAACAGGAATCTGTTCAGCAGTTCACCCTTTCAGAGATGGAATTACCCGCATCATTTATTTATTAATAAAAGGGCTACTACACCCCTTGCCAGTTGACAATTCATCACAGAGTGTCATCAGCAAAAAGTAAATAGTAAAAGTCACAGGGAGAGTCAAGTCTTCTCAGGGCAGATTCAGTGGATTCACAGAGACCATGGGCCTCATCAGGACCCTGGCGGTATGGGGTTAACGGCGCCGGTAGAGCTGCTGGTGCTGTTAACCCCATACCGCCTCATTACGAGGGCCGCTCGCGGGACCCGCTAAGGACGCCTGGTGTAACCAGGCGTCCTTAGCGGGTCCCGCGAGCGGCCCAGCATGCTAACAACGGGCCTGTCATTAACGGGCCATTGTTAGCATGTGCCCTATGGGGGCTCGAATGAGAATGGGGATGTACTGGGTCCGGGTTCCCTGGATGGGGAAGGTCGGAATGGCCTGGTATTTCCCCATTCGGGGAACCCGGATCCGAGTTTGGAGGCAGCTCTTAATGAGACCCCATATACTCTACATACAATTTTTTGCACCCATTTTGCATTATTTGCACACAAAACGCGAGAAAAGTTTTCTGCATATGAAGAAAAGGCCATTTTCTGCATGGTCGCTGGCACAATGTGCTACGGTTTGGCTATCTGTTAGGACACATCCCACACATGTGTCCTTGATTTACACACCGGCCCAATCTGCGGAAGAGGACTCACCTTCTGATCTCTGACGATGTGAAAATTCAGAACGCTGTGCAGTTTTTCCCGATTTTGCTTGTTGAAAAGAAAGTCTTTCTGCTCCTGAGGCAGTGCTGTGATAGCTTTGTCGGAGGGCAAGAACAAGGTGACTGGTTTGTGGATGGGATCATTGATAGACTGCAGTAGATCTGTGTCCTAAAAGTAGAGGAACATTTTTTTAAAAACAAAGCTTCCAAATAACTAGTTTGAAATTATTGTGCTAACAATTGCAACATCTTAATCTTAAATATACTTTATAATTGGGAAGGTTTGTCACCAGTAGGAGAAATTATTTACCAGTAATGTTTTCTATGGATTCTTCTCCCGAAGAGTCCTCAAATTACAGATATCCATTCCAGCGTCAGCTGCCCAGAAACATTTTTGACAGGGGGCATAGTAGTACGACTCAACTCGACCCTCTCTTGACTCGGCTGTGCCATTTGTCAACTCCGGACGTGGCATCGGCAGCCGTACATCTACCATGTCACAATGCCCCTGTACATCAGTTACTCGACCCCCCACCACACCCCCCCCCAGCTCAGAAGCCCCAGAAGAAGAATCCAGAGATTCGGGCTGAAACAGCCAAACAAAAAAAAAAACATTTAAAAATGTTTTAAAATGTTTTTCTTTACATGCCGAACAGGATTGCACTGAAAGTCACTGACTAACAAGACTATGACAAAAAGGCCTCAAAATGTGCCTAAGACATCATAACCTCGTCCCAATAAACTATGACAACCAAATATAAACTGCAGACCACTTTCATAGCTGGGCCGGATGGGAGGGTGATGAGGAATCTGCACAAGAAGAATCCATAGAAAGAGCATTACTGGTAAGTCATTTCTCCTTCAATGGATCGCATTCCCCTGCAGATTCCTCATCAGATAGAATCCCAAAGCAGTACAGAGTGCAGCGGCGGGATGAAAGCCCTCAGACAAGGAAGCTCTACAAAACTGCTCTGCTGAATCGAGCATCTGAACCGCTTGATACATCCAGGCAGTAATGCTTGATGAACGTGTGGAGAGACAACCACGTCGCTGCTTAACATATTAGCTTTACGGGAACACCCCATTACAAAGCATATAATACTGCCATATACTGACATGTGGAATGTGCCCTGATGCCTGGTGGCAGATCTGTGCCTGCTCTCAGATAAAACTCTGCGAGGTATCCATCTGGGCGGTACCCCGTCTGTAATACTGCCCAACTGTAATAACGTTAGCGCCTCCCGGGCCGGCAGTGTTACCGCCGGATCACCGGAACATGGGTTGGGTGTTAATGGTAAATCCCCATACCCCATTGGGTCGATTGGATCCAATGGGGCATTTTCTGTGCTAATACTGCACGCTAATACAGCCGGCGGTAATATCGCCGAAAACAGGGCGCTAAATGGGATTTTGACTGTTAGAAAAAAGCTGGAGGTAAAACAGACCATTTAGTGCTCAATTCGTGATAGGGCCAGCCCTTAAATGCGTCAGTAATACCATTACCGCTGCATTTAAGGGCTACAGCCCAACACGTGATAAGGCCCTGTCTGTTTTTACACAACCTGGCCGTTCCTGGAAAAATAGAATGCGACAAAAAGCTAGTCATCCCAACTGAATTCCGCTGTCCTAGCTACTTAAAGGCTGGAGCCCTCTTAGGATCTAACATGTGCAATATTTACTCATCCTTAGAGGGATGCGTAGGAGGATAAAACATTGGCAAATCAATGCTCTGGGTAATGTGGGATTCAGAGACCACTTTAGGTAGAAATCCAGGTTGCACCTTGAGTGAAGCTTTCTCCTTGAAGAACCGGAGGAAAGGTGGCTTGCAGGATAAGGCCTGCAGCTCACTTACATTCCTAGCTGAAGTGATTGCCACCAGGAAAACTGTTGTCAGAGGTAGAAGTCTGCCAGGACATGAGTGCATAGGCTCAAACGGAGCCACCATTAAGAATATTAGAACCAAGTTTAGGTCCCAATCTGGAACCACAAACAGTGTAGGCAGAAACCTATTTACAAGGCCCTTCAAGAATTGGGTCATAACCGGAGTCGTGAAGAAGGGTCCTTGATCCGGAGACCTCTTTAAAACAAACAAAGCCGCCAAGTAGCCTTTGACTGTATCAACCTAAAGGCCTGAGGCTAGCGATAGAAGGAACTCCATCACTGTAGTGGTGGGGCAAGTGATATGATCTATCCTGCATTCCCTGCACAGCGCTTCAAATCTTCTCCATCTGAACGCATACAGAGATCTGGTAGATGGTCTGACTACAGCCAGTAGCACCTCAAGTACCTCTTCTGAGAGGTCCCAGTCATCATACCTCATCCCCTCAAGAGCTAAGCATGTAGCTTGAGCGATTCTGGGTTTGGGTAGAGCACCTGACCGTTCAACTGCGATAGGAGGTCTGGCCGTCGAGGCAACCGAAGAGGTGGGCAGATGGCGAAGTCCAGGAGTTCCGAGTGTGTTAGACAGAAACCTGTGCAGTTCCCTTAGGGACCACTGCAAAAGGCTTAAGACTACAGGTGTTAGCAGTAAACCCACTTGGTAGCAGTCTGTACCACCCAGATTTACCTGGTAGCTGTGGCTGAGCAGTCAGACTTCCCTCAAGAAGAGTTAGGCAGTATGCAAAGTATACTCAATAGGGAATCAGATACAATACTGCAAGCAAACACTGACCAGAGCTTTGGTATCAAAGTATATAATTATTTATTTATAAACACACAGTTGAAACACTCCAGCACTCTTATTGTAAAATAGTCTAAACACAGTTACTATTATGATATTTACACCCCTTTTTCCCTTATTAGAAAATCACAGTAAGACACCACTTATTTTCATACAGAGGTGAGCGCTTAACTAGATTGCACTCTACTAAGGTTGTGAAAAAGGGAGGGAAAAAGACAGAATATGCGGGGTTACACCACTCTACGATTCAGGAACACTATTAGCAAGGCAGAGAGCAAAAAGTCACTGGTGAGCCAAAGTCCAAAGGCTGGGCTCACTCTTAGAGAGAGCAGAGCACAAATGCGCCCAAGATCACACAGTTACACTAGGCTTAGAAAGTCTTGCAGAGGGTCCAGAAAAGAGTTTAGAGAGGCTTAGAAAAGTTTAGCTAAGGTGTCCCAGGCTATCCCAGGTTCGAAAGCCGGGGGCTAAATCTACCCCGTAAAGTCGGTTGCAAGGGAAGCCAGGCGGGACACGGTACCTTACGTGGGAAGGATCCTCCAGCGGTGGCAGTTGTTCCTGGTAGTGGTTGCAAGTTGTGTCATCGTCCAGGGGAAGAGAAGATCTCGACGTGGAGGAAAGATGCAGGTCGTTGCACTACCAGGGCAGAAACCAGCCGCGGGGTTTTCCGGTACAAGGTGGTACCTTTATCTCGCGGTCGTGGTAAAACGTGGTATCCCGGTTGCCGGGGTGCTTAGCACGGGCAAGGCGGCCATGAGATACGTCGGGAAAGCGAAAAGACGGTGAAACTGGTTATCCCCACCAGTCAAAGGAAGAAGACTCTCCGGCGGGAGATCTCCTCTGTCGTTGGGAAAAGTGGTGAGACGGTCCAGCAGGGCTCCACCGGTCGTGGTGTCGTGGCAGGTCGACTCAGCTTCTCCCTCGTCGGATTCTTAGGTCCTGTGGCGACTTCTGAAGTTCCAGTCCCCAAAGCCCTGCTTTTATGCAGCAAACCCCCATTCACTCAGCCTAGCTGTCACTCAAACATGCTAAGTGGTGAGCCGGCCGGCTCACCACTTGGGCCAATCAGGACGGAGTGTGACTTGACTTGCCTAGACAACTCAGTCCAGGGTGCCTAAATTCCCCTCCACCCCTCCTAAGTACCCCAGACATAGTGGCACCACTTTGGAGGGCTTCTGTGGAGAAGCCCGCCAAAAAGTGGAACAAAGGGCTCGACTTGGGTTGGAGTCACAGAAGAGAACACAAACGCCATTTTAGAATCAAGTTTTGGCAAAAAATACCAACCGGAGAATTAATATTAATTAAATAAACCGGCGGTATGTTCGAGGCTACATTAAATAATTAAATAAAGATAGTCGCCTAAAAGAATGGGAAATCCCATAGGAAAATATTTGCGGTTGATTATAAAAAGTAGTATCCACTGCCACCAGCCAAAACTCGATCAGGGGGGATGGAGACGTGCCCCCTCGACTAACAGACCCTGGGGCAATCAAATTGCCCCAGCCAGTACGTCCACAATATGATGGTTGGTACTGGTTCTGTTCAGAATTTAAGACTAGTAAAGTCAATGGTGACTTTACATGCCCTGGGAGACAGTTGTCAGTCCCAGGGTATGGAGTCTATACTGGGGGGTCACTATGACACCCCTGTGTTACTGCACGGAGGGTGCTGTGTAACACACATCACAAAAACACATGAAACCCTATGGAGTAAAAGACCCCATAGCCCATTAAACACATCTAGATTCAAAGAAACACACTCAAATCATGTCCAAGAGTGAGGGTAAAAGAGTCTCACTCTTGGCAGGAGAAAAAAATAAACCCCAAAAATCCAGCAAAGCTGCTGGGGGACTCACTAGGTTAGGAAATTCAGCCTAAACAGAGAATTCTCCCTAACAGCCTGTGCTTCCGATGGAGAGTCACATGGAAATAAGCGTTCTATAAATCCAGCAATACCAACCAGTCCAGAAACTGTAGAGCCTGGAGAATTTCTTTCCCCAGGAACTTGTTCAAGGCGCTCAGGTCTAAAACGGGACATAGGAAATAACGAGAATTCCATTTATCACCACTGCTCTTTTAAATCTTTTAAAGACATAACTTCCAGAGCTCAACTGGTGTGGTGTTAATTTATTTTATCCAACCCACTTGCTTCATGGAGTCCCTCAGCAAGGGAAACCAATTTAGCCTGGTCGATAAAGAAATCATCCCTACTAGCCCCTTCACCTACAGGCCTGGAGCCAAAAGGCACCTGGTCCCCTTCATCCTCGAAGATTGACCGCGTAGTGTCGAAGATTGTTTAGCGAGTGTCGGAGACAAAAGGACGATCAGCTGTTGTTGCCAACATTGATGGCACCAATCTCAGGCCTACCGGTGCAGGAAATTCAGGGCCATTAGGCGCTAGGGCCGGTTTTATGGCAGTCGTGGTCGAGCACAAGGTTGTCAGACCTGACTTGGTCACCTTGGTGCTGGAAACACCAGGTGCAACTGGTGACGTGGGAGTCTACAGAGTTGAGACAGGAGTTGTATCGGCTACGGCTGTTTTAAACATTTGAAGCATCTTCTCCTTTAAAGCTTCCGTTGGGGTTGCTCGGAGACAGAGGAGCAGTAGCGTCACGGTACTTCCACCAGCACTAATAGGTGACACTGTGGGGGACGCTGTGCACTAACGTCATGGTGATGTCGCCCTCGGCCGCACTGGCGTTGAGGCCTAGTGATCTTGCGGATTCCCCCTCAACCCTCTCCAAGCTGTGTTGGTGGTTAGGAGCTCGCCCACGGCCCGGTGGTCCTGGCATGCTGGGCGAGGCAGCATTGGCAGCCAGTGGGACCTCCAGCTGGAGGTGCACACCTCTGCTGTATGTGCTGCATGATGTCTGGTCATGGCACTAGGGAAGGTGCCGGAAAGCCCATCCGGGGCTGGTGGACCTGCTCCCAGACTGGCTGGGGGAGACAGGCTGCAGAGACGCCAGATTCCTCCTTCTCTCAGATGCTGAATTGGGATGCGGCTTGCGGCCTCGCCTCGGCAGGGCCCTTGTGGAGCTCCTACATGAATTCAACGTCACCATCTTGAACTTGTTTATCCTTAGGAACTTGTTGAAGGCCCTGAGGGCCAGGATGGGAAGGAGTCCTCCCCCTTTCTTGGGTACCAGCAAATAACAGGAGTACCATCCCGATCCTCTCTGCTCTGGTGGCACCTCTTCCACGGCAACCTTCAATAACAGTGCTCTCGATTCTTCCTGGAGCTCCTGTTCCGGTTATTGGCTGAGGGTGGGGTGGTCTGTCTGACGGTTTCCTTACAATTGCTAGATAGTACCCCCTTTTGATTGACGGGAGGGTCCCAGGGATGCCCCTCCTCGCCCCGATGAACACGGCAAGCCAAAGAACCAGGTACGCTCGAAGCCATTCATCCTTTTTCCGACCAACATCAAGTGCTCCACTGGCTGACACGCATGTAGAAAGGTATCCCCTCATTCAGCAATACAGACCTAATCCAGTACACATCCTTTCAGGGACAGGAGAGACAATGGAGATCGTGGATGGAAATACCCTAATGGGCAGTATCGATTAAGCACCAAGAAGCCACTATGCTGACAACACTAGTGACACCACAACTTAGCAGCGTTAGTCATGAAGCACACTCGAAGCCCTGCAACGCATTACACAAACACACATTTGCATACAGGAAGAACATGCACACACAGTTCTGTAGATAGAGGGCAGATACATATACATAGTGTCAAAGATTTTATTATTTTTCACATTAGCCAAATAAAGTAACTCTGAACCACAAGGCAACAAGAGATCCTGAGCAAGCTTGCAGATGCTTATGGCAATATACTTTATGGTCTACAGGACCAGACGAAGACTGAAACATGTGTTGCACAGGAAAGTTGCACTCTCACAGGCAAAAAGTGGACTGCTACCAGAAACAATTCAGACACATAGTCCATTCATATCGGGTGGATGGCGAGGGGCAAGAGCCAATGGTAAATCCATCAACCTGCAACAATGTCGTGGGGACGGGGAAGGCCAGCCACATGACATGGAAAAGCCAGTAGAATAACATCCATAGATGTCCAACATAGATGATACCACTCTCAAAATCCAATCAGTGGTGGGGATAGGTTTTTTGGTGAAGGGCCCTAGGGATGACGCAATTTACCAACAAAACTGGGAAACGCACCATGAGATGTACTGGAGAATCTTGATTGTCTTGTATGATCCCTGTTGGTTTTATTTGCAATAAACCACAGTTCCAACTTGCCGTTGGCTGAGTCCTCTGTTTATTCTGGGGAAGGGTGTTGGGCCCTTGGGAGTCAGACGAGCCCCGGACGACCTCTGCCATACCTGGGAAATTACCCCAACAAGTTCGTAGCAGAGGATGGTTGAGCTACGTTAGTCCAGCATGAAGCCGACTACCCCTGGAGGGCTGAGGGACGATTCAGGGGTTTTGAGACAGCGGGGAATGCATGCCCTGTGGAAAGGCCATCAGGAGCCAGCCTGTGAAATATCCTGCCCAAAGTCCGTGAGAAGTTCAGCAGACCAGAAGGGAAGCGTGGCAGCTCTGGGGGACACGGCAGCTGTAAAGTATCAGCAGACCACGGAGTGTAAGTATTGAACCAGCCACACAACAATCAAGGGGAAGGGAGAATAATGTGGGGTGCAAGGGTGGTATTGAGTATTGTTCAATACTTTGTTGAGTATTGTTGAGTATTGTTTAGTAGTGTCTAGCATTGTCAACTTTAGTAGGGACAGGAGCGAAGGCAGACATAATTTCTGTGGTTAGGTTGCATTCGATTTTGAGGTAAAAAGTTCTGGTGAATAACCTAGACTATTGACTCGAGGGCACAGATGACAGAAGTTATGTAAATATTGGATTTTCTGCAGGTTGGGTGTGTTAGCTCCGGTATAGATGATGGTATCCCCGTAATGCTTAGCAAAGGGTGCTGACCTAGATTGCAGAAGGTGATTTGGCTGGTTAAGTCTCGAGAAGGCAGTTACTTGCAAGGCGATGCTGCAGGTACAGATCGAACATAAACTAATAATGGTATACTCTGCTAGGAGGCAGGAAGACAGCTGTGGGTTTATGCTGGGGTTGCGTGTATTTTTGGGTAACGGGATTCTAGCATTGTGCGCATTGTAAGTGATTTTCAGCAATACCTTGCTTAGTGAATTGGTGATGGCACCCGTAGGTTTGCACATAGAATGTAGAGAACACGAGGTGGTGAGGAATCAGTGTAAGAACTTAAGATTGACAAAGCAGGTTGTCCAGTGGCGGTGCGTGGAAGGTGCATGCGTGTGAGTGGTGGGTGTGCCTGAAGAGGCAGAGACTTGTGAATGGGCGGTGCGTGGGGCACACCTGACGGGTTGTTGTGGAGCCAGAGAGTCTTGGAGAAATGTGAAAGAATTACTATTACACTGTGTTTTTTCCCTAACAGCAGAATATATCGAAAACCTCGACTTAGACGAAGAGTAAGATCAATGTATCAAGGGAAGTGTAGGGGTGACATGCCCCTGCAGCACCTGTGTAAGACCCTCGCACTGTATAAGGGTAAGATTTGTAAATATAGTGCAGAATGGACTAAAAGTACAGAGGGTAAATCACCCAAGCCATGGCCGCAATCAGAGGTTTCTCCAAGGATGTGCAGCAATCACTATTGACACACTTACAGGACACTTTTAAGGGGAAGAGGTTAGCCAACTGCATGGAAATACTTGAGTTGTGGCGGATGTTCCAGGAGAACGAGGGGTATATGGTGAGGTGTCAGTGGATGCTGAGCCAACAGGAGGCACTGGGACCAGCATCCCCACCATTCGCTCTCCCCACCCTCTTCTGCAAGCAAAGCCGCAGGGGACACAGATGATGACAAGCAGGGGATATACCCACTAAGGGAACTGAAAGCAGCAGAAGGGTATTCAAATCCAGTATTTCAACCTCCGCCATATACCAAGGAGGAGGGGCAGAAAGGGATCGGGCAAGCGATTGCCAGAAAGGGGACGAGCAGTGAGGTACCGAAGGATGCGAAGTAGGGGCTAGACAACATAGCTGTGTATGAATGGTTAGGGGGACAGATTCTTCTAAAGCAAGATGGGAAGACAATGGGTGAAGCATTGGGGGGCATCAAAGAGATGGAAGGCTCTAAGAAGAGCAGCGAAGCAAAAGACTTGGCAGAGACAATGGAGGAAGTAGACAAAAGAGTGAGGGAGAGAGAAGAGAGACTTGAGAGGGAGAAAAAGAGCAGGAACAGAGGGCGAGGAGGAGAAAGGAGGAAGATAGACTGAGTGGCGAGAGAAGCAGATGAGAATGAGAAACGAATGTTAGTGCATCGGGAACGGAGGAAGTAGCAGATAGAGCAGTTTATGAGAGAACGCTAGCGGAAGGAGGAGAATGCGCCCAGAGAAAAAGCACGATGGGCAATGGGCATGGAAGAGGACACAAAGGGAGGGGGTAATCAAGCAGAGCCAGACAGTATGACCACGCAGGGCAGGACCGCCACTGTATCAGACAGTACCGGCACAGGGTCCCATGGGGAAGGAAGCAGGTATGACCTGCATGACATCGACTTTACTCTAAGACCCAATACAGACACCACGTCTTGAAGACTGAGCTTCATTGACGATTTCTGGAGTAATATGGACTGACTCGGGAATCTAGCGGGCGGTAGGTTTCACGCAGTTGCCCCTGCTGAAGAAGGGAGGGGGGCGACTCTGTATATACCATGGAAAGACAAGGAAAAGCTGAGATGTAGGCTGCCTTCATTAAACGCGGGTGCAGGGACATGGATATACGAAATGGAAAGAATGACAGCGGGACAGAAGTTGGCAGTGAGGGACATAAAGGGACTTCTAGTGGCAATTCTCGGGAAGGCCACTGATGACGTAAGGACGGGGTTTCCAGGAGTAACCACCCAGGGCACAGTGAACGTTGGTTCACTCTTTGCAAACTGCCGAGCGGCAGTATGGCAAGCCCTCAGGGTACAATTCTCAGACACGTCAGACATTAATGCGATTATGGCATGCAAAATGGGGGAGGATGAAGACCCCTTACACTATATGCAGACAATTCAAGAGCTTTTGCGCCTTGAAACGCGAGAACCATGGGACAAAACAGTTCATTATTCTACCATATTTGTGCCAAGGACTACCAGAGCCAGCACAGAGGAAGCTTAAGAAATTAGTGGGTATGGGTATGAGTGGGTATGAAGGCAAAACCATGGGCAGAAATACAGCTTATGATAGTACACCACTGTAGGCTATTGCAAGAAAACGTATGGAAAAAGCGCAAGGAAAGGAAGCAAGAGGAAGAGAAGCTAGTGTAAAGGAAGTTATCCAAATATGCAATGGGTGGGGCGGTGATAACGAGCACCGAGGACAAGGGGCGTCACAGCCACAGTACACACAGCAGCCCACGGGGGTAGGGCTCATGGGGTGGGGGAATATGCATCAAGGGTTTCAAGGAAGAGGAGGGCCACCTAGAGGGTGCGGGTACGAGCCCCAGATACATCACAAACAAGGTGGTTCTCGAGGATATGGCCAGCTGGTCCAGAAAGGCCCAGGGGATTTTCAGGGGGGTTTTCAGGCACAGTGGAGGGAACCTGCTGGGTGTGTGGGCAGATCGGCACATTTCGAGAGTGTGCAGAAGCAGATGGGTGCAACAGAATGGGGGAATGCAATACCAGCCAGTTTACCAGGTGTAACAGGATGAGTACTACACACAGGACCAGGTACAACAACACAGAGAGGCACCAAACGCATACACACAGTCACACCAACCCACAACTCAGGTACCACAGATGCATGCCCCCATACCGCAATATTTACAGTCACCACAGATACTCCAGACTCAAGGTGACGCACAGCACGCATACACGACACCACAGGTGACACAGGTACAGAATGGTGCACAAGCAAGCAACAGTATAATGGCACGCACAGGCTCAATAGCAACAGCCCCCATCAGGAACCCGGGGGGTGTGGGGCCACTGTGGTTGGGAACAACCCCTTTTTGGGGACTGGAATGTCCTTATATCCTCAATAGGAGAGCCCACAAACTGACTTAATGTGTTCTATCCTATCAGTTACAACCAACCCTGCGGAGGAACCATGCATAGGGGTGACGATAGGTGACAAAAAATTTTCCTTTATTGTAGACACAGGGGTGACTAAATCTTGCATCCAAGAGAGGAAATACAGGTTGTCATGTGGTGCCATGAATACTCAAGGATTCTCTGGGACTACAGACGTGGTTCCTTTCACAGACTAAATTGCACTCTCTATAGGGGAACATGATCTAGCTTTCCCCTTCCTTTACTCTCGGCAGTTGCCATTTAAACATTCTAGGGAGAAACATTATGAGCAGACTCCACATGACTATCTCATTCACAGACAAGGGAATAGTGTGCTCCACACCAGGATACACTTTCTCAACGTGCGGGAAATCATACAAGCCTACTTTGAATGAAGGGTACAGAGGGGAGTGCCAGTGGATGAGGAACTGTTTCAATATGGGCTGCGATAGCAATAGCATGGCTTCAAGGGATACAAGGGAAGATGTGGCGCATTCCAAATGAGTACTTGTTCAGACCAGAGGTGCCATTGGATGAAAAAGAAGGGACAGTAGTGCGACTAGAGATCGATGCAGTGATCGTGGGGGACGAGTGGATAGCAGTGCATGGGACAGATGACATAAGGCGGCCATGGAGAGCAGTGATCGCAGTAGCTGAGGGATATAGGTTGACCACAGTAACAGACAGACTTGTTTAGGGACAACAGATCAGACCACGAGATGGTGTTTGAATTGAGAATCACATATTGGGTGAGGATACATTACAGGGAAGTACCACAGAGAATGGCAACAGCGCTGAAAGCACCAACAACCTTTATCAAGGAGGATCTGGCCAGGTACCCAGCATCCTATGGACCACCAGTCCCTATGATGTGGGGCTTCTGAAGGGAGTGGGAGGTGTAAAGATAAAGCTGAAGCCAGGAGCAATTTTGCCACAAGTCAAACCGTACCCACTTTCAAAGGAGACAGATGAGGGCATTTATGAAACCATTGCAGCCTTAGTGAGGCAGGGCATCCTGGTACCCTCAGAGTCACCATGCAACACGGCTGTGCACCTTGTTAAGAAGGCAACAGTGGGTCGTGGCATTTTATCCAGGACTTGAGACCTTTGAACCATATTGTAGAAGCAGAATATCCTTTGGTTTCGAACGCAGCCACAATTTTATGCATAATTCCAGCAGAAGCTGCCTATGTCACGGTCAAGGGCCTCATTAGGAGAATGGCGGTAAGGGAACAATGGCGCCGGTATCGCTACCGGCACCATTGCTACAGTACCGCCATAGTAGGACTTCTGCTCGCGGGTGCCCTTGCAGCCACCTGGTCTGACCAGATTGCCATACCGGCACCCACACCCACGAACAGAACACGATGGTAGCAACAGTACCTTTATAAACGGTACCGCTGCTACCATACTCCCCATTCCCATTGAGCCGTATGGGGGCTCAAATGGGAATGGGGACGTACCGGCACCGGCACCCACGCAAGGGGAATTACTGGGTCTGCCGAGGTCGGAATGGCCCGGTGATTCCCATTTCGCAGGTGCCGGAGACAGATGCGAGTTTGGGGGTAGCCTTGCCAGTAAAACCGGCAGGGCTACCTCCAACCTTGTAATGAGGCCCATAGACTTGAAGAAGAATGCTTTCCTCTCTATACCATCACACCCAGACTCACAAGATTTTGTCTTCCTTTCTGTATAGAAACTAAAAGTGGAAACATACAAGACTTCCCCAAGGGTACTGTGAGTCACCCTCCATATTCAATAGGGTCCTCCAGATGGACCTAGGCAAAGTACCGATGGAGAGCATGATTTTACAGTGCGTAGACAACATTTTGATTTGCAGCACGACTGAAGAACAGTGTAGAAACGACTCAGTACACATGCTGACAGTGTTAGCTGACAAGCGCTACAAGGCGGACAAAGTAAAATTACAGTACTGTCAGAAGGAAGTGATATACATTGGACAGATCTCTCAAAATGTACAACAGGTGACGCCAGAGATGGCGGAGGCAATACTCAGGACAGCAAAACCCATGACAGTCAGAGAAATGCAGCAATTTTTGGGGCCATGCAATTACTGTAGAGCATGGGCTTTCGACTACAGAACTTACATCAGGCTTTGACTGAGTGCACTGAAGGAAGCACAAAAAGGGGACAAGACAATACGATGGACAACAGAAATGACTGAGGCGTTTAATGAGCTGAAGGAAGCGATATGCACAGCTCCAGTGTTAGGGATCCCAGACTACTAGAAGGATTTTTTTCTGTTCTCTCACTCCGATGGAGGGGTAATGACAGCGGTACTGACACAGAAGACAGGTTTGGGGCATAAGCCACTAGCATACTACAGTGGGAAACTAGACTCAGTCATGAGAGGACACTCCCCATGCAAGCAAGCTTTGCCTGCAGCCGCATTCCCAGTGGATAAATCAGAAAGTATTACCATGGGGTGCAGCACCACTCTTTACGTAGAGCATGCCTTCTTTGCAATACTGGAAAGACCAAAGAGCACACTGACAACAGAAAGAGCACCAGGATATGAGGTGTTACTATCCAATCCATCTATCAAGGTAGTGAGATGCAGACTTGTTAATCCGGCGACCTTCCTCGCCGACTTACCACAAGAGGGTGACTATGCACATGACTGCACAGAGAACTTGCAAAAGTTCAGCTACACTCGTCAGGTACAGGAGGACGCGCTTGAGCGGGGAGACATGCTTTACATTGACAGGTTCTTAACAATTTACCAGCCAGATGGGGTCAGACATACAGGAACAGCAGTAGTAAGGCTCAGGGAGGATAGAAACAGTGAGGTAGTGGCCAGTGCAGGATTACGGTCACATTATTCAGCACAGGCAGCAGAACTAGCGGCCTTAATATTGGAAATGGAGCACAGTACAACAAAAAGCAGGTGATCATTTACTCAGATTCAGCCTATGTGACATCAACAGTACATTCAAGGTTGTCACGATGGATGAGGAGGGGGTTTAGAAGGGCTGATGGGTCAATAAAATACAAGAGGCCATGAGACCTTTTAGGAAGAGGAAGGAAGCCGCTGGTAAAGTGGCGTGGTTCCAGAACAAGTCGAACATCTAGCCACGCTGTTGACTCTCTCTTCGGGAGGAAAGGCCTTCCCTACCAGAGTGTCTAGGACTGCTCCAATGAACTGGAGCCTTTGGACAGGTGTCACAAGGGACTTCTTCAAATTCATGTAGAAGCCCAGCATGTGCAGTAACAGACTCTTCCCTTGGATCAGCCAGTTGTCCAGGTATGGGAATACGTGGACCCCGGATCTCCTGAGGTGACCCACGTCTACTGCCATGAGCTTGGTGAAGACCCTTGAGGCGGAGGTCAGACCAAAGGGGAGCACTTTGAATTGATGGTGTTTGTCCCCTATGATGAACCTCAGGAACGTTCTGTGCTTTCAATTGATCAGCACATGGGGAAATGAGCATCCTGTAGATATATTGACACCAGTCAGTCCTGTAGTTCGAGAGCATGGAGCATTTCTCTCAACGTCACCATTCCGAATTTGTCTTTCCTCAGAAACTTGTTTAAGGTCCTAAGGCCCATAATGGGACAGAGATATCCTCTCTTCTTGGGTACCAGGAAATACTAGAAATACCAACCCAATTCTCTCTGCTCAGGAGATACATCTTCCACAGCGCAGCAGGGATCACAGTTTTTCATCATGCGCCTGTCCTGGTTGGATTGGAGGTGGCGGGGGTTTGTCCGGTGTTTTTTTGAGAAGGGCAGCCAATATCCCCACCAAACGAGCTGAAAGCCCAGGCATCAGAAGTAATTTCCTGCCACTGAGGCCAGTGCTCTGTCAAATGCCCGCCAACCGGTAAATTGTGGACATCCCGATGTTGGCAGTAGCACCTTTTCTTTCGGGACAAGAACGAGAAAGAGTGGCTCTTTGAGTGGACCGTTTCTTCTTCCTCCGGTATTCTTTCTCGGGGGTGTGCCGCTTGGTTTCGGCCTCAGAAGATGAAGGGCGGTCTACCCCGAGTGGATTTTGCAGCTCGATCGGGAAGGGATTTAGGTTGCATTTTGGCACACGACAGACGCTCGTTAATCCTGTGAACCGTGCTAAGGCACCTGAGACACAGCTCATGTGGGTCGGTTAGAGACATCTTGGTGCCCCAATCGGAACACCGTTTGAAACCTGCTACCCGAGCGACCGACATCTCTCGTTGAGAATTTTGAAAAAAAACAGTTTTCTGACAAAAATGTTGAAAGAGTCGAAGTTCTGTGTTCCCAAACAGCGTGTTAGTGCGTGGAAAAAAGGAACTGAGGCTGGGCTGTAGTGACGTGGTATTTATACGAAGCCTGATATCACGTCTGGAGCCGATGACCAGACGCCGAGCAAGACGGATCGATGGTCGACGGCCGGGTCGAGGTCCACTACGCTCCCTGTCGAAGATTTTCCAAAGCAGCAAAGCTGGAGGGAATATCTATCAGATGAGGAATCTGCAGGAGAAAAGCAATCTATTGAAGCAGGATGCCTCAAGAAAACCTCAGCCAGGAGTCACACATTTGTAGTGGGAAGAGGGACACTATGGTCTGTATGCATGTCACTCTCTCTGCGGGAGGGAAAGCCAAATGTGGCTCTATATCCAGTACTGCCCCTATTAAGTGCATGTATTTGTAGGGGACCAGAAATGATTTATTTGGGTTGATGAAGAAACCTAATTCATGGAGGAGAGTGCTTGTCATACTGAGGTCCTCTTGTGCTCACTCTTTAGATTTGGCCTGCAGGAGCCAGCTGTCGAGTCAAGGAACGTCATGCACCCTTCTACTGTGAAGATGAGCAGCCACCACTGCTATGACTTTTGTGAATATTCTCGGGCCAAACTGAGGCAGAAAGGGAGCATTGCAAACTGATAGTGAGTGCTTCCCACCACAAAATGTAGGTGTTTGTATGTTTGGGGTGATTGGAACGCGTCATGCAGATTTAAGGCCATAAGCAGATAGATTTCCAAGAACATAAGTGATGATCGAGGAGGCAAAGGCAATGTGGGAGTTTTGTGAGGGTATTTGCATAACGAATGGGAGGCAGTACTCTAGTCTACTACCCGTAGGACCCATCCTTCTGATATAATGTCCTGTTATGCCCCTTTGAAGAATCCAATCCTGCCCACATGGTAAACTCATGTTGGCCAATAAAAAGTTCAAGTTTTGAAACTGAACTACCTAATGAGAGTGAAACTGAAGCTTTAGGGTTGGAGGAGCCTTGCCCCCTAGAGAATGTAGACATCACTTGTTGAGACTGGCCTTGCTTGGGGAAACATCAGGCCTTAGCTGCGAATGAGCAATGTCTGCATTTTCCCCACCTGGAAGAGAGGGAAGAACATGGGTTCTGCATCCCTTAGGGCTTGCCTTCTGGCAAGCGGCTTTACATTTCTCAGGGCTCACATCAGCTACAAAATGTGTAGTTCATATCAAAGAGCAGCCCCACTCAGTCTTAAGCCCTGGACAAATGGAAGAAGATGTTTCGCAGTTTATTTTCCATCTTGTACCAGTTGTTTAAAGGAATGCTGCATCTCATGATGGAGATGATGTAAAGGCATCTCACCTTTTACCGAATGGCATGTGGCTAGCATGATAGTGTACACAAGACATTTATGGAGCTTTGTGCCAAGCTTCCATCAACAAAGACCTTTCAGCCCCATGCATCCTGTTTTTTAGGTTCTCTATTCAGGGGTGCAGTTGGGAATGTCGTAGGTCTATAACCTGCAGTTGTAGCTGAGACTACCAATGTGTCTGGTATGGGATCGCATGCCGCTCTGATAGAGGGGGTTGGAAGGCCCCAGCCCCCTGCTTTTGTAAGGTGTAGAAGCAGGGTTGCTACTTATTGATGAGAGCCCTACAGAAAGATAACAACAGAGGCTTGTGCTCTTTCACTCCAGGATTTCCGATATGGGGGGAATCCTAATAACCTCAGATGGAGCAAACAATTCTAGAGTTTACTACAATCAATACCACAGCTCCTCGTATTTTTGGCCCAAGTCCCTATCCATGGAAGCCCAGGTCCCATCCATGGAAGGTGTAGAAGCAGGTTTGCTCCCTCCCAGAGGCAACCTATTGATGAGAGCAGTACTGAAAGGTAACAACCGAGGCTTGGCCTTTTTGACTCTAGGACGTCTCTTATTGAGGTGTCCTAATGACCTCCAAGGGAGCAAACAATTGTAGAGTTTTATTTTATTTTTATTTATTTTGATTGTGCATTGGTTTATGGTTTAAAAATAAAAACGTTATGCAATCTATCTAAATATTACATTAGCAATATCACCATTAAATCTCATTTGATTGTAATGTTTTCACCATCCTCAATACCACAGCTCTGCAGAAGCCAAAGTCTGGTTGCAGAGCTTGAATAGGGCCCATGCTGCTCTCAGAATCTGGAGAGTTGTCAACGGCACAAGCAGCCCCCAAATCCCTTTGTGAATGCAGTACATTTTCTTCACACTGGGCACCAAGTTCAAGTGCTTCTAGGAGATCTAGCTCCCTGTTGAATGAATCCATGTGCAAGGGGAAGGGCAAATTGTTTTCATCCTCATGAGAGCCAAAGAAAGATATCGCTGGACCTCTGTATATCAATATGCCCCCTGTGGATCAAATATTGCGAACCCTCCACTTCTTCTGCCAAAATTACTGTATGACATTCCTGCATGATGGCACCAATTGCGCCATTATGTGCCGAGAGCGTGATACAAGACTCTGAGGCACAGCAGAAGCAGCCTCTGAAGCATCCGGCGCCGTTGACTTCAATGTCAACAAGAGTTTATGCTGCATCAGGACTGATGGTGCCAATGACGTCGACTCTTCCTAAGCCTTTAGGAGGCCTGAGCTCTTAGGCGTGCAGAAGCGGGGTTTGCAGGTCTCCGACCTGTCCTTAAAGGGAACAGCAGGGATAGGTGACGCCACAGGTGTTTGATGAAACATTAAGCATTGAGTGGCGAAATTGCTCCACTCCTCTGACATGGAGGATGAAGCAGAAAAATAGGGCTGTTCACTTACTTCTATTTGCTGTGATGTAGAATCATCAGACACCTAAAGATGTCGAGATCTTTGCTGTTCTTTCCTAGAAGATGAGAAGTGTTTGAAAAAAGAAGTGCCACTGCCTAAGCAGTGATTAATAATATCTTTCTTTTTCTTCTTCTTCTTCTCCTTCTCCTCTTCCTTCTTCTTCTCTTCCTTCTCAGCCTGGGAATAGTTCCATAATGCTGATGCCTCCATTGCCTAGCGAGTTGACTGAAGAAAATATGGTTGCTGCAGCAGGCCTCCTCTGATAATGGCATCATCTCTTGATCCCCTCCCCTTTCTAGCCCAATGAATGATGACAAGGCCGTGCTCCCGCCTGCCGCTTTGCATGTATATTCTGGCGTGCTGTGACCCACACCGATAAAGGTGCTCCTTCAATGTCATAGTTCCCCTTATCATTATTTGTATATTGAGAGTTGAACATTTTTATAATATTATGGATCTTAAAATCAAATCATAAGAGGAAAGCTGGTTACCTGAAGCAATTTGGTGAACATGGAGTATCCACTGATTTCTGCTACTGTGGTGAGATTGTTCTGGAAATAAAAAGAGAAATCTTTGAATTACAGATCAAGCAGGAATAGACATAAGTAGTGTGCCTATGTTATACCACTGTCAGATTTTAAACAGATTATAAAAGATAGTTGCTACAGAGGGCATTGTAATGCATGCACACTGTTTTATTAAGTCCACAGTGGATTTCCTGGTTGATCCCACATTGCTGGTGCACTATGAACACCTTTTCATTGCTCTGCATGGCCATCTTGAGTGGAGTCCTGCGCGCAGCATATAGTAGCAGGAGATGTGGCCTACTGGCTAAGTTTGAGTCCTTGAGATTGGCAGACCTGGTCTCGGAACCCAGCTTTCGTTCTTGACCAAAAACATTGTGTAATTTTTGGGCAATCACTTTATCCGCCTGTTCTTCAAATTGTGAATATATGTAGTGTTTTGTCCAGCACTGTCCAAATTAAATATTCTGTCGACCTCGCCCGTGCCAACCCCACCATAGTTTCTCTGATCTTCAATGGCGCCACCACGCTGTACTATGTAACACACCTCATCTGTGAGTTTCTCTGTAGCGTACACTAGGTTGGCCATATTTCAAATACCTAGATCATAGTTCTCACTATGCGTGCCTCCAGATATTTCGAACATACTCTACCATCAGCCCTAGCAAGCATTGTCAGTGGTGAAGAATCATGGTAGTTGTAGTCCAAAATGTCTGGAGGGCCATATAATGAGTAAGCATGGCCTAGAGTGAAAGGAAGTTGACAGCAACAGGTTTGGGAAGGCAATGTGTCAGGAAGCCACCTCAAAGGTCACTTAATAAAAGGCTTGTGGAGGAGCACATGAGTGACTTGTGCTGTTGTGTGCACAGAAATTTGAATCACCCAATCTTGAACATGCACCTAAGGAAACAGGCAGTTCATGGCAATCACGAATAATCTCAGAAAATCGATGGTGACATATAGAAGATACTACAGGGAAAATGTAAGACACAAAGCTGCATGTGCTGCCCCTCTGCGGAACTTCTCAAGGGGGATGTACATAACTCTAGCGAAAGGGTGGTGCCCTCTGGCAGCTTTGACTTCATCAAGATGCTGACCACAGAACTTCATGTAAGGAGTCTAGCGAAAGGGTGGTGCCCTCTGGCAGCTTTAGCTTTATCGGGATGCTGACCACATAACTTCATGTAAGGGGTCTAGCGAAAGGGTGGTGCCCTCTGGCAGCTTTGGCTTCATCGAGATGCTGACCCATAACTTCATGTAAGGAGTCTAGCGAAAGGGTGGTGCCCTCTGGCAGCTTTGGCTTCATCAAGATGCTGACCACATAACTTCATGTAAGGGGTCTAGCGAAAGGGTGGTGCCTTCTGCCAGCTTTTGCTTCATCAAGATGCTGACAACATAACTTCATGTAAGCGGTCTAGCGAAAGGGTGGTGGCCTCTGGCAGCTTTGGCTTCATCAAGATGCTGACCACATAACTTCATGTAAGGGGTCTAGCGAAAGGGTGGTGCCCTCTGGCAGCTTTGGCTTCATCGAGATACTGACCACATAACTTCATGTAAGGGGTCTAGCGAGAGGTTGGTGCCCTCTGGCAGCTTTGGCTTCATCGAGATGCAGACCACATAACGTCATGTAAGGGATCTAGCAAAAGAGTGGTGCCCTCTGGCAGCTTTGGATTCATCGAGATGCTGACTACATAACGTCATGTAAGGGATCTAGCAAAAGGGTGGTGCCCTCTGGCAGCTTTGGCTTCATCGAGATGCTGACCACATAACTTCATGTAAGGGGTCTAGCGAAAGGGTGGGGCCCTCTGGCAGCTTTGGCTTCATCGAGATGCTGACCACATAACTTCATGTAAGGGGTCTAGCGAAAGGGTGGTGCCCTCTGGCAGCTTTGGTTTCATCGAGATGCTGACCACATAACTTCATGTAAGGGGTCTAGCGAAAGGGTGGTACTCTCTGACAGCTTTGGCTTCATCGAGATGATGACCACATAACTTCATGTAAGGCGTCTAGCGAAAGGGTGGTGCCCTCTGGCAGCTTTGGCTTCATCGAGATGCTGACCACATAACTTCATGTAAGGGGTCTAGTGAAAGGGTGGTGCCCTCTGGCTGCTTTGGCTTCATCGAGATGCTGACCACATAACTTCATGTAAGGGGTCTAGCGAAAGGGTGATGCCCTCTGGCAGGTTTGGCTTCATCGAGATGCTGACCATTGTGGAGCTTGCTTTGCCTTTTAGATGGGGCAGGTATCCCACTTTATTTTTTAATTATTTTCATTTTATTTAACTCAAAATGCATTACAGAAGTGTAACAGACAAACAATCATTAAAAAGAAGTAACAGATACGCATTTTCATAATAAAAATATGTAAACATCAGCTAATAAAAACGAGTAACTACTATTGGATAAATAGACTTATACAAACAACAACTCATGGATACACATAGCTGCCATAAGAGCCTGTGTCTTCTGACACCGACCCCCTCTTGTATTCTCTGTAAGGGTGCAGATGTAAGGCTCGGACACAATGGTGGCAAGTTTTTGGGCATAAACATTTATTTATCAATAAAAGGGTGGAGAAATGCCTCTCTGCCCCTAAAGCTAAGAAGGGTTTCCCTACCTCAAAGAAAACTAGTGAATTTGTCAGGAAGTCCAAAACTAAAAAGACTATCACTGTCTCAAAGCTACCTCTGTCCCCAACACTAACAATCTAAAGTAACTGTGCAAGGGTGTGCTCTTCTCCAAGGAAAAAGTGTTCTTTGTGTTTTCAACCAACAGAAAAGTTCCTAGACTCTCTGGTAATAGAAAGTGATGCAAAATAATGTTCCGCAAATCCAGGCATCTAAAGCTAGGGGTGTGCTCCTTTCCCCTGGACCTCTTATCTTATGCTCATTCCTTTGGGACACCTGAGATCCCTTTTCTTTTAGATAAAATGTCACTGGGCAGTTCACAAGGTAAGGAGTCTTATGTTTGTGTTTCTTTTTCTAGCATCTTGGCACAGTTCACTATTAAGTGTAGGATTCCTTTTAGTCAGTTCCAAGGTTCTTTAACCCTCTTGCTCTCAACTTCTCATGTGGGTGCGAGTCCCAGACTCGCAATACTTTACACAGCTTGGTTCACTCTCCTGCCAAGCAAGTGTTTCCTGGTTGAATATCTCTCATTCTCACACAGGGTCCCAGGCCCTCTATTTCTCATGTGCGTGCAGGTCCCAGACTTTCACTGGTGTGTTGTATCCTCTTGGTTCACTCTCCTGCCAAGTATACAACTCACTCGGGGTCCCAGATCATCTACTTCTTGTTCTCTTGTTTGGGTGTGTGTCCCAGACTCGCCCAGCTTTGTTATATCCCCTTGGTTCACTCTGCAGCCAAGTATATAACTTGTTCAGTGTCCCAGACCCTCTGCTTCCAACTTTGTATTCCTTTTGTTGTTTCCCAGACCTCCTGCACCCCCCAAACACCCAGCATACCCCTTACAGGTTACAACGGTTCCGAGGCAGCTGCGTCGCTCCACAAGGCTCCAGTAGCGTTCGGGGTTCGAGTGGGGTCTGCAGCAGTTCTACATTGCTATGATGCTTCTCGGCTGCACGTTCCTTCTTTCATGCCCTTTGTCGGGCCTGGGATGCCTGGAGGACTTGCTCTGGGATAAACCGAGTAGTCCCCTGCTGGCAGACCACGTTCGGGCTCTCCCTTTCCGCCCAGGGGGGCTTCCATTGCGGCTCACGTCTGCTGATTTCCTGCATGGCTCCCATTGTCCCTCTGCAGAGGAGCTCTCTCTCGTCTCAGTCCCAACTGAGGTGCTTTGAAAGTCCTGCGTGGGATTCTTGTACTTCTTTGGACCAACCAGTTGTGGTGAGAAGCTAGCCTGCTTACTCTGCTTCTCCAGAGTGACCCTCTGACTCCTGGCCATCTTATTCTTCACAGTACCAGTTCTCAAACTACATGTATAATACAAGAAGCATACAGTGTCCCCAAAAAGACAGTAGGGCACAGAGAAGAACTGGAAGCACACTGCCAGCAGAGTAGAACCAGGAAAAGAGACAAGGAGCATTGAGACGCGCCAAGAAAAGTGAGCGGCTTCCTTTTATGGATGTTTTGCCATGGGAACGTGCATAGGGAACGTGCTTTGCGGCAATGCGGAAGTGAGGGCCGGGACGCCTGCCACCATAAAACTATGCTGTCTGGGAACCTTCCGGTGGCGCAGCGACGCACACTGAAACCTGGAGATGGGCAAATGCGTCTGCCGCCCAGGATTAACGCCAGCTGGTACCAGGTAAGTTGTGGCAGCGCAGCAGAGCGTGCATGACTGTATGTTCCAGACTGTGTTAGATGGGATTAAACTCACATTTGCTGCTACCTCCATACAATAACAGGCCACCACAGGACCCATTTGTGTGTTATGATGTGCTTGGAATGTTACGCATTGGGTTATCACTTTAGGATGTCCACAAACTCATTGGCCTTTAATTGAAAAAACCATAAACAAAACAACCTCCCAAGTTGAATGCATATACCATGTTTAAATAATATTATTCAGGAACAGTGCACCATAAACTAATGTCACTAAACTCTGTGAATGACAGCCAATATTGACTCTGTCAGTTTGCTCTAGGTCGTCTTTAGCGCACCAGAATCCTTGTTGCATTTCAACATGCTCCCACTATAACAGAGCACTATGGTTTGTTGCTGCTTTTCTGATCTAGTCCTGCTATTTGTCCTGTTATTCATCTTCCCCTTCCCTGGTCTACAGTGTCTCTCTCTTTGGGCCTGCAGTTAGGGATTTTTCTTATTCTTGGTCTGCCTTTCCTGTAACTCACTTGGCTCCTCAGTTGGCGGAGTTCAGAGCTGAGTTCAGTCAGCCCAGTCTGTGTTACTGTGCAGACCATTTTCCTGAGAGGAGCTTCAGCGACTTGGGATCGTGTGATATTGGAGTCTTGCCCTTTAATTTTGGTAACTGCCTTTAAAAAAGACCTTCCGGCGCAGAGCGCAGCGCGGAGTTCGGAGCTGAGTTCAGTCAGCCCAGTCTATGTTACTGTGCAGACCATTTTCCTGAGAGGAACTGCAGCGACTTGGGATCGTGCGAAATTGGAGTCTTCCCCTTTAATTTTGGGAACTGCCTTTAAAAAAGAACTTCCGGCACGGAGCGTGGCACGGAGTTTGGAGCTGAGTTCAGTCAGCCCAGTCCGCCTCAGAACTCTCAGAGGACGCCCGATGGAGCCTTTGAGATTACTTAGTGACTTTGATGTGGCTCTTACGGACGTTGGCCCGCATACTTGCAACCGATTGCTGCAGCTCCGTCGGCAGCACTCAAAGGCAGCAAGATTAAAGGTAAGTGAGCAGTCTTTAACACCAAGCGAGTCATTGCAATTGCCTAGCCTCAAGACCACAGACTTATCAGCAACTGGCGTAGAAATGACACCGCGCCGAGTGCCAGTGGAGCTGGCCTTAATGGCTTCCGTTTCAGTTTCAGGTTCTCCGGCAGCGGAGAGTGCAAACGCTGTGTCGGTCGGTGCCGACAACGAGACGTCTCCTGAAACAGAAAAATTGACTTACTTACCGATACCCGCTCCACTTGCGCAGCAACAGGGCATCGTCCAAACATGCATAACGGTCGAGAGCCTAATAGCCAAAAGTACGTCGCCCCCCCTTAGTTTATCTAGATGCCTCTGATACAACCTTTACATTTGACATAACAGATGCAGATTTACTGGCTATGCAGTCGCCGATGGACGGCGTTGTAACATCGCCAGTCTTGCTGGCGAGTTCTTTACATCCGCTGTCTCTTCTGACGTGCAGCGGGGAAAATCCACAACAGTCGTCAAAAGACCAAAATCCAATGAGCCAGTTAATAATGCTCAGGTGGTCCACTCTACGAAGTCTTGTCAGAATACTCAAAAAGTTATGGAATCGAGTGAAAATAACAAGACAGGCTTTAAAACAGCACAAAAAATCGTAGATGGAAAAGTCGAGGGGCCTGCTGAAAAAAGATCTAAGGACGCTGCTTTGTTTGTAAATGAACCTTTCAAAATGAATACCCTAGGCACTTCTCTAAATTATGATGTTGTTGCTCGCGAAGCCCGGATGACGGAGCGGCTGAAAGCCGACTTCGTCTTAATGCAAGAGCACCTTAATGAAAGTTTCATCAACAAACAAGAAAATAAACCTGCTATGCTCAGAAAAGTAAGTACTTTAATGAAAGAGGCCATTTATCCAACTAACAAGTCCTCTATTCTGAACAACTCAGCGGCTGTGGTGGGGCCCATTAATCTTGACTCATCCGATGGCTGTCAGGCCAACAGCCATGGCATTACTAACATGGACAGTTTTTCGACCTTGTGAAGCAGCGAACATGTCGGCGGAAAGGGATCCATCTCGCGCTCGTTCTTCCCAATCATTGTTAACTAATCAATCAGAAGACCCTTCCAACATAAAAGGAAATATTTCCATTGCAGCCGGTCTTCAGATTCACAATAACGTTTTAGCTGCTACCTCCATTGCCCTAATGCCTTTTATGAAGTTGTATGAATCCCTGAACGACGCTGTGTGCAATCAAAATTCTTTACTGATCACGGCGAACAGCAAATTGATGCACTGGAAAAATGTAATGAACATCTGGTCCACCGACTTGATTTGGAAGCAGCATAATCAGGCCAATGGCATTCTCGCCTTAATGAAATAACAAAACGTGAAGCATTCGAAAAAGTTGATCTTACCGAGGCACTTGTCGAATGCACAAAGTGGATCAGACATAATGTCGCAGTGCGGCCACTTTGCTGCCCAATGAGCAACATCTGTGTCTGCAGTTATGACGTTCAAACAGCTAACTAATGCTGTGTTCCATTGGGCCAACCACCGAACCTTGGATTGCCGCCTGCAGCAGTTCATCAGAATGATTGCAACAAAATCACTAATAACACCAAAATGAAAAACAAAAAGAATAAGAAAGCTGAGGCAGAAAAATCCCAACCACGGTTGTTGGAAGTTGTTCGGGCTGCGGGGACTCTGAATACCCCAACTGACTCGCAGGCAATGGAACCAGTCATCGCAGAATCACTAACATCACAAAGCGAAGTTGCATCTAAAGACACAGAGCCTATATTCCAGAGTACACAAATGGGCCCCCGTGCAATAGTATGATATGATATGATATGATATGGCATTTGTAATGCGCCTATACACAAGTGTTTCAAGGCACGACGAGGCAGGGAGGGGGGAACAAGGGGAGACAAACGATCCTACTAGGCCAGGTGTCATTCAGATCGCGCAAGTACATGGGTTGGGGGGACGGGAAAAGTGCAAGGGGGAAAGGGAGAGGGGAAAGTGCAGTACAAAGTGATTAGTAACATACAAGATAAATAATAAGGGCCAGCTGGTGGCAAGTGCAGGATAAGTGCAGACTAGTGCTGGGAGGGGGGCTGTAGGGATACAGAGACAGTCCCGTAGTGCGGGGGTTGCTAGGGAGGCAGTGCAGGGGAGAGTGGCTGGGCCAAGGGGGGAGTGGCTTGGCGATTGGCCCAGTTGCTGATTCAGTACAGTTTCAGTGATTTTGCAGGGGAGAGGGGGAGAGAAAGCAGAAGCAAAGAGGAAGGTTTTGAGGTGCTTCCGGAACCGGAGATGGTTCTTCTCAAGTTTCAGGGAGGCAGGAAGGCTGTTCCAGAGGGAGGCCCCTGCTGCGGAGAGAGATCTCCCCCCAACTCGTTGCTTGGAGAAGCGGCTGACCCTGAGGGAGTTGGAGGCGGATGAGCGAAGAGCTCAAGAAGGAAGATATTTAGGAAGAGAGAGTTGAAGGTATTTTGGCCCAAGGCCCCAGAAGGCCTTGTGGACAATGCAGAGGGTTTTGAACTTAATCCTCGCAGCCAAAGGGGGCCAGTGTAGGGATTTCAGTCCTGGAGAGATACAGTCCCTGGGCTCGAGGCCAAGGACAAGTCTCGCAGTCCTGTTCTGGATGAGTTGCAGCGTGCGAAGAGTAGAGGCAGGCAGATTTAGATAGAGGCTGTTACAGTAGTCCAGCTTCTGAGGAGGTGCAGCTGGTAGTGTGACTTCTTAGAAATGTCAGAAATGTGAGGAGAGAAGGAGAGTGTGGAGTCGAAGATGACCCCAAGGTTTTTTGCCTTGCAGGTAGCAGCAGGAAGAGGGCCAAGAGAGGCCGGCCAGACAGCTGCAGGGAAGGAGGGAGTGGGTGTGCCGATGAGTAGAATCTCAGTCTTACTGGCATTAAGGCAGAGGTCGTTGGCGGCACACCATTCCTGGATAGCAGAAAGACAGTCAGAGATGAGGGAAGGAGAAGAGGAGGCCGAGGGTAGCCTGAAAATGAGCTGGGTATCATCCGCATAGCACTGAAAGTTGGGGCAGAGAGCAGCGATGCGGTGGGCAAGAAGTGCCAGATACTGGTTGAACAGCCAGGGAGAGAGGTTAGAACCCTGGGGGACACCACAGGTAGAGAAAAAGATGTCAGAGAGGAAAGATCCCAGTTGGACCTGGGAGTGTCGATTTGAGAGGAAAGAGGTCAGCCAGGCCAGAGCCTGACCAGTGATACCCAGGTTATCACGGAGACGGTTTAGCAGGATGGTATGGTTGACAGTATCAAAGGCAGAAGAGAGATCAAGCAAGATGAGAACACATGAGATGTTAGAGTCAAGGTTCGAGAGGAGATCCTCACGGATGTTCAGGAGAGCAGTTTCTGTGCTTCTGGCGGCTCTGAAGCCAGACTGATGGTCATGAAGGCTACCAACAGATTCAGCATGGAGATTAAGCTGGGAGATGGCCAGTTTCTCCAGGAGCTTGCCCTGGAAGGGAGTGATAGAGATTGGGCGATAGTTAGCTGGGCAGGAAGGGTCGGAAGAGGGTTTCTTAAGAAGAGGGTGCACAAGGGAGTGCTTGAGAGGGGATGGGAAGACTCCAGAGGCGAAGGAGTGATTGCAGAAGTCAGCAAGGGCAGGAGCCAAGGAGTCAATGTGGTCCTTGATAGTTTTGGAGGAACAGGGGTGGACCTGTTTTGACGAGACTTTCATAGATCGGACTTGTCTTGAAACCTCGTCAGCAGAAAAAAGGGCAAAGGCAGAGAAGGAGAGAGGAGGGGAGGCTGCAGAGGGGCCAGAGGCCGGGCAGGGAATAGAGGGGGGGAGGTGATAGGAGGAGAGTGAGGACAGGATGTCCTGAGTTTTTGAAAAGAAGTGGGAGGCCAGTGCCGTACAGATGGCCTGGGAGGGGACAGGAGAGGTAGATACTGCAGCAGGATTGGCCAGCTCCTTGCAGATTTTAAAGAGTTCGGCTGAATTGTTAGATGCTGCAGTGATGCGGGCTTGGATAAGGGCTCTCTTCTTGGTGAGAACGGAGAGCCGGTATTGCCTTTGGAGTAGGCGACAGGCCAGTTTGTCAGAGGATGAACATGAAGCACGCCATTTCCTCTCTGCCACCCTGCACTTGCGTTTAAGGGTGACGAGATCAGAGTCATACCAGGAGTTGCATTTGGCTTTGGGCTTCAGGCGGATTCTCATGACAGGGGCAAGGATATCAAGAGTATCAGATATAGCAGAGTGGAGAGAGGAGAGGGCTGTATCAGGATGGGAGTCAGCCGAGTGGGGAGGAGGGGGCGAGAAGGTGGCAGCGAAAGCCTCAACTGACACACGCTTCATGGGTCGGATGACCGAGAAGGAAGGTGGCAGTGATGAGGGTGGCTTTGCCTGTGGGGCAGGGAGGGTGAGGTGGGAAGAAAGGAGAAAGTGATCACTCCAGGAGAGAGGAGTGGAGACAGGGACAGAGAGGGGAAGGTCAGAAGAGATCAGGGCATCTAGAGTGTGCCCTGCAGAATGGGTCGGCACAGATGGGAGAATAGAGAGTGAGAGAGAATCGCAGAGGTCGCAAAAGAGTCCAGAGGGGGGACCGGAGGCATCCAGGTGGATGTTGAAGTCTCCAAGAATGAGGAGTTGAGTGGTTGAGGACAGGAGTGAGGAGGAGAGGTCCGCCCACTCGAAGAGGAAGGAGGAAATTTGACCAGGTGGCCGATAGATAGTAGCCACAGTGAGGGAATGGCTAGGAGAGAGAGAGAGTCGGCAGACAAGACATTCGAAAGAGGAGTAGGTCTGCGTGGGAATAGCCGTGGCAGGAATCCACTCAGGGAAGATAAGGGCCACACCCCCCCAGCACGGCTGGGCCTGGGCACGGAGAGGATCTTGTAGCCGTCAGGTAGCACTGTGTCAAAGCTGGTGATAGAGCTGGCCGTGAACCATGTCTCAGTGAGACCGAGTACGTCAAGGTCCAGTTCCTCAAGAAGGCGGCAGATATCAGAGGAATGTTTGACGGCAGAGCGAGAGTTAAGAGTGGCAATGTTGCCATCTTTAAAGGACTTCCGGGGAGGGGTACAGATCAGAGGTACGCCCTGCGGAGGTGAAGAAGGAGCAAGGGCGGGGGCAGGGAGGGAGGGTAGAGGCAGGTTAGCCGAGGACAGAGATGGGCGGACAGCAGGAGAGGAAAGGAAGTTGATGAGGCGCGGGAAGTGTCTATCAAAGAGGTGAAGGTTGGCCTGAGGGCCTTGGACCAAGATGGTCCCATTAGCGTAGACATTAATGAGGGCCTTAGAGGAGTGGAAGGAGGCCAAGAGGACATCCCAACGGGTGCCGCCATTAATGGGAGAAGAGGAGAAAGGAGAGAGCACAGAGACCATATGAAGGGTCCATAGGTCAGGTGAAGGCACAAAAAAGAGGATGTCAGTGAGAGTTTCCTTAGATGAGGCACTGGTATAGGTGTCAGCGATAGGGAGGCCTGGGCTGGAGACCAGGATGTCCTTTTTGAACTTTTTCCTACCAGATTTAGTGAGGAGAGCAGGATAGTCAATGGAGAAGCAGTTAGAAAAAATAGGAGAGCTAGAGAGCACCATGGGATAGGAGGGGGGGACGACAGGACAAGCGCAAGCAGACAGGAAGAGAGCGACAAGCCCTAGTTTACCACAAATTCAGGACACAGTGAACACAGTAAAGCATAACAGGTACCCAGTGGAGAGGCCACCTAAGTTTGAAAATCCTGCGAGGGGAGAGAAAAATCCCTAGTTTACCACAAATTCAGGACACAGTGAACACAGTAAAGCATAACAGGTACCCAGTGGAGAGGCCACCTAAGTTTGAAAATCCTGCGAGGGGAGAGAAAACCCTAGTTTACCGCGATTTGCAGGGCAAGTGAGGTCAGGGCACCATGTGAATGAAGTGAGCAGGAGTAGGTGCGGCCGGTCGAGGGAGCAGGTGGAGCTCACAAGGTGGACCAGCGCCAGGCGTCCCCTGCGGACACCTGCAGACACAGTGGGAGCCGCAGCTGTAGGAGCCGCCCTTTGCCTGAGGGGCCCTTAGCCGTGGGGGCTGCCGGGCAGGGGGCTACCCAGGGGGATCAGTATATAGTGGGGGGTGGGCGGGCAGGGAGGCGGGATGGGGAAGGCACCAGGAACAGGCTGCAAGGGGAGGGGAGAGGAGGAACACACACGCGCTCGGAGCGCAGGGGAAAGAAAAATACACTTTTAAACCAGGAAATTGAATCCACTCACTCGAGGCCCAGGATGGGCTGGATGCGCTGATGGGAGTCACTCCTGCACTGGGCTGCCCGGCGAGCTGCTCGCAACCCCAGAGCTCTGCACAAAGAGGCGAGCGGGGAGAGCAGCCGTCGGGTAGTCCAGAAGGGACACCTGAGGAAGCCAATCGGGGGGGGGGTGTTCGGTCAGGGAGGCGGCATGGGGAGGGCACCAGGAAGAGGCTGCAAGGGGAGGGGGTAGGAGGAACACACACGCGCTCGGAGCGCAGGGGAAAGAAAAATACACGTTTAAACCAGGAAACTGAATCCACTCACTCGAGGCCCAGGATGGGCTGGATGGGAGTCACTCCCGCACTGGGCTGCCCGGCGAGCAAAAAGAATAAAAAGTCTCGTTTGGGATTTTTACCGGACCTGCAAAATCGATTACATTTGTGTTACACTTCGGGCTTCCCTGCGGGCTTCCTTGCAGAATACGACTCCTTTACAAGCTCCTCTGTGGAGCAGATACAGGTTGCCATGGCGCCAGTACAAACTACGACGGAGTCCGTGTCAGCTGACACGTCCTGTACGTGGAAGACGTATGGCAAGACACACCCCCATACAGTTTTAAAACCACCGTCTTTCAAGGGGCTCATTGCTGCTAATTAGCGTTACAAGCTACAGCGGTTACGTCCGTTTACTCCTTCGGGTTTCCTCCGCACAAATTCCTAATCTGCTTACCTGGTTCTGACCTTTCCCTGGCTTCTGGATTGGCTTGCCTCCTCCTTTATTCCTGTCGTGCTCGCCTGGCTTTTGACCCGGAACGTTACTGGATTATTCTTCCTGCTTCCTGCTGTTTCTTGCGGTACCTCATCCCAGCTAGCTGCTACCAGACGCGGAACGACTTTGCCCTCGTCGCAGGTGGCTTGCTATCAACCATCCGGAACTCTTCTATGCCTTATCTGGATGCGTGTGTGCTCAGGTACATATTTGTAGTTGGCAACTCCATCTCTGCTATTTGTAATCATTTCTCCACGGCCTTGATTGGATTTTTCCTTTTGTTGGATTCTGGGATATTGAGTGACTGTCTTGTGAACTTGTCTTCAAGTGCATATAAACGCTTTGCTGATTCTGCACCAACCCGGCACTAGTGCGACCCTCGTGCCGCTTGGATTCATTTCCCTATACTAACATTCCTGTTTGTTGTTTTCTCCTATCGTTGTCTTCTGTTTCCTGGACTATTATCCATCCTCAAAATACCCATATTTCAGGTTGGTTGTCATTGGATCAATACTTTAGGAAGTCTCTTTAGAATTCTTTCCACTCACTGTGCTTATTCATATTTTGTAGATTCACCTTGGGGAAGCTCCACTCCAATACTTACCTAAGTATTTTCTGTATTATACTGCTGTTCTGATTGCTTGGTTTATTCTCAACACTGTATAATATTTTACAGTGGAGTGGACAGAGTGTTTCCTGTGTGGGGCAGTCTGTCATCCATTGCTATACTGGAGAGGAGGAGCTAGCTATCAAAAACCCCCAGCAAAACGGAGCGGAGTGGACAGAGTGTTTCCTGTGTTCCCTGGTGGTCCGTGGGGGTCTGGAGAGGTCCGGAGACTCTCACCGGCAGAAGGCAGAAGGTGACACGAACGCAGGAAAGAACTGGTAAGAGCAGCTGCGCGTGCACCTTCCCCCTATTTTCCTGTCCGCTGTGCCGCGATTACCGCGAGTGATTTCTGACGAAAATAGACTCAAAGTGCGTCCAGTGCGTCCTGTGCGAGGAGAGTTTAGAGAGCTCCGGAACCCTCAAGTATGAGGACCGGAGCCACTGCCCCTCCCAATATGCGAGCACACGCAAAGCGAGGGAAAGTAATTCCAAATGCCCTGATGAAGGGCTCATATACCCCTATCACAGCGCCGAGTGGAATGCCATCAACGGAGGTGAGAGAGGAAAGAGCAGTGGGAGCAGAGGCTCAACGTGCAACGACTTCGATCTCGCCGTACCACCTCGCTGCATGTTCTGAGCCTCAAGCTGTTTCGCAGAGAGCAAGAAACGAGAGGAAAGACAGCACGGTTTTAAACCGAGCGGCAGAAGTCGCTAGCTCAGTTAGTGATGAGCTGGACATTGTAAGTGACTGCGAGGGGATAAGTGAACTGGAGCATACCGACGGCGTGGAAGAATCTTTGGAAGGGGACACTGGGGGCTCGGTGGAGTGGGCACATGTGAGCGAGGGATGCGAGAGCGTTATAAAAGAAGGGACTCCCCCGTCGTTCATTCCGATGCAAACTCAGGAAACTACTGATATGATAAGGGCTGAAACAGAAGAAACAGAAGATTTGCAAGCAAAATCGGGGGTAAAAGTGGGGGTTGAGTCGAGACTGAAAGTCTGCACTGCCATGGTACATTGCGGCTCCGCCGCGATAACACCTAGTGCCGGAAATTCATTCTTTAGACCCACGAGTGAAGCAAACGCAAATATGACTGAGAGGAGAAGGTCTGTGAATGTTACCCCAAACCCTATCCACATGGACGCCCAGACAGGGCTCGGAGACCACTCTGACAAAGTCAAGGAGGGTGTGGATTTACTTAATGACGAATTACATTACAATAAGCAGAGGAAAGAATTGAATAAAACAACTTGTGCGACAGAAGAGGATACAGCAGCAGAGATGTTTGATCTAACAAAAGAGACATCTCCAAGGAGTGTGAGAGGACAAAGTGTGTCCCCAGTAGGTCGCGCAGCTGTGCCCTCCGAGACTTCATTAAAACCAGTACATACAGGTTCTTCTCTAAAGATACTGCCATGGACAAGAGTGGCCACAATGCACAAGGAGGATCGCAAAATATTAAATCAACAAACTCAAAAGGGAAAAGAATATGCCTTAATAAGCAACAAAGTAAGAACATCGGACTCTGATTCCTCCCCCTTTAGAGTCAAGCGAGAAAGCCAGTATCGCTGTGACAGAAGAGGATTCCAATGAGGAGTGGTCTTGTGCTGCGAGAGGGAAAGAAAGAATTACAAAGGAAAGAACTGTTGAGGCACCACATAGAAGGGACTCAGTAGGGCTTGCAGACCAAGTCCTGAGAGACTTAGTGGAAATGAATTCCAATCTACCGAAACGACGAAGGAATTCAGTAACATACTCATGTGGAAGGACATCTCCACAAGTAGATTGGCAAGGAACTAAGGAAAAGAGCCTTCACGATGTGATGACGCTAGAAGCGAATACTCCGTCCTTCGAGTCCAGAAACGAAGAGATTGCAGTTTCACAAAAAAGGAGCCGGAGAAAGCTAAGCTCTGCTTTAGAACTCGAAGGTGGGAACAAAAGATTTAAAAGTAACATAAGACAGAGGTTGACGCCCACACCGAAGAGACTAAGTGAGCAAGCACCGAGTCAGGTATCATCTGAGTCTGAGGACGAAGTAAAGTCTCTCCCTCCTAGAAAGGCGAGACAACAGCTTGAGCAATCCCCAGCTGCGATGGCTCCTCAAAATCCTTATGAAGTCACGACACTCGTAGAGACAACAATTGGCAGGTTGAGCCCCATCTTGATGTCAGCAACAACGATAGCGGTGGCCCCATTGTTGAAACTCTATGAAAATCTAAACGAGAGCCTTCGCGACCAAACAACATTGGTCCCATTCCTGAATTCGAAAATTGTAAAACTCGAACTAGATCTGATGGACATGACGGCCCAGGTCGTGACAACTAGAAGAGGTAATGACATATCTTTAACAGCGCTAAGAAAGTCCTTAAAAGCAATAACTGAAGACAAAAGACTCTTGGCAGAAGTGACGAAACATGCTTTGAAGCTCTTACAAGAAGATTGTGAATATAGAGCGGTTGCAGTCGAGAATCGACTTCCACCAAAAATTCAACTGAACTCAGAAACAGCATATGCCACGACCTCAACTGATATTGACGCTGTATCACTAACAAATGAGAAAACGTCAAAACCAAAATCTTTACCTACAAGAGCAAAGAAGAACCAGGACTGCTGTTCTGAAGCAGACTTGGAAATGTCAATCGTGACGAGGGACAGTCCAGGGAAAACAAATAAGAAAATGGACTCCTCTGACGAAGCTAGTGGAAGAAACAGTGAAAAAAGGATGTCATTAAAGAGACCAAGGAAAGTGATAACGTCACAAAGGAAAACATCCTCAAATCTCCAACAAAAAAAAGGAGGGCCGAAGAAACGGACCTAATTGAGATTGTACAAATTGAAAATGATGATGGAGGAAGTGAGAGTGAAGTTTCAGATGATCCAAGGCTGAGTAAGAAAGAAAAAGATGTGAGGCAGATGCCACTAAACAGCAAAGCCATTGTCATAACTGAAAAGAAGAACGAAGTTGAATGGTTTGACATTTTCGAGTCTAGAAAATCAAAAGGGAGCTCTGGTCAAAGTGTGAAAGGCAGGTCTGTCGACATAAAACAGAGTAAATACAAAAAGAAATCCAAAAACCAGCAAGTGCAGAAGAATAAAAATCCACGAAGTTCTGCAAACTTCTTCCGAAATATTAGAGCATTAACCATCACAGTAAATAATACAGAGCCCACGGGCGCAATCAACAGAAAATGTAGCATGGACTCCAGTGAGGCCGCAAGAACAACGGCCACGGAAGATCTAGCTAAGAACAAGACCCGACAGATGGAGACAAATAAAAACGAAAGAAAAACAAAAACATCACTGGCGTATGAGGATGAAACTGAGGATTATGAAGAATTATTGAATATGTCAACCTATAGCTCACCGGCAGAAGAGGATGTCGAAGTAGAAACTGCCACTGAGATAGCTGATGAATGCGAAGTGAAAACCCAACAAGATAAGACGAGAGGAGTGCCAACTACGACATGCAAGACCCCTATTGAACCCGAACAAGAGAGAGAGATACGGCAATTAGGAAAAAGAGCCTTCTTATGGTCTATCACTCCAAAAAAAGCAGAATCTCCGATAATTAATAAATATCCTAAAGAGGGAAACACAAAGAGCTTCTGCACGTTAGAGGGGAAACGTGTAAGGATCATACAACAACAAAAAAAAAATGCTGTTTGTAGTCCAAGTGGGTTATCGACTAAATCAATAAGCAATGATATGAAGTGCCAACCGATGGTGGGGGTACAATCAGTAACAGCAATCTCTCCGAAAAGTCAAAGAAAAACATCTAAACCCATCGACCCTAGTTGCAAATCTAAGAAGAATGACAATTTCAACCGATACAGTGTACTGGTGGAAAAAATCAATCACAAAAAGAGTGACCCCGCCTTAAACAGATACACGATATTGCTGATATTCCAAAAGATCCCGGTGCTAAGAACTTTAAAGAGCCCACAAATTGACAGGGTTGAAATTATAGCAGATTCAAACCAGAAATTTGTACTGCTTCACATTGCAGAGAAAAAGGTTGTGGAACTGATAATGATGAGTGAGAGGCAATTGTTGAACGCAGGTTACCAAGTGTATGAGGCTGATAATGTACTGGGAGGAAACGACTGCGATAATCCTAAAGACAAAGGTATTCAGTTGAGAACCGAAAAGGAAATACAACTGAAAAGCTATCAGGACAAAAGCCTAAAAAATGAAGAGCAAGAATTAGGCAAAAATGGTCGGGATGAAGAAGATGTGGGTATACAACGCTCACTAGAGGAGATAAAAACGGAAAACAATCAGAATAACAGTAGCGAACACTCAGGATCCAAAGAGGGTGAAGTGCAAGAACACACTGAACACTGAAGACGAGTCCCAAACATGGGGATGGATAGCAAAATCCATAAATGGGTCACCAATGAGTTAATGCCAAAGGGAAGAGTTGGTGATAACCTCCTGGAACACGAGGGTGTTCACCCATTTACTGAGTTCAACACCAGAGTTCCTTAGAAAAGCCGACATTATCTGCATGCAAGAAACATGGTTAACATGTACACCGTGTGTAGAAGGTTTCGAAGTAGCTTTCAATCCAGCAATTAGCAAAGGAAAAGGTCGTCCAATGTCAGGACAATTAACCCTGATCAAAAGAAAAAGTGGTTTGAGAATCAAAGAAACTCGGAATTTATTGCCCCATCTGCAAAAGATTTGCATTGAACCAGTGTGTCCATCAACAACAAATAATCAGACCATCTATATTCTAAACGTGTATTGGAACACGACTTCGAAATTACATCTAAAATTCGAGGATGACATCTTAGATGCAATCGACAGCATACTAGAGGGAGAACCAAACGCACTAATAATACTGTGTGGAGACCTTAACATGAAACTGATGGAGATCTCACAATTTAAGGTACTAGTGAATCACAGAGAAAAAACAAACTGTGATCGCTGGCTTGACGAAATGTCTCTAAGAAACCTAGTAATGCTGAACGGAGCGATAAAGGGTGATACTCCAGCCAAACCAACCTGGATACGAGGAAGTCAAAAGTCAATATTAGATTATATTTTTGTCTCAGATAATCTATTACAGGAAATTGATTCATTCCAGGTGGTTATGACTAACCACAGCGACCATAACATGGTGGCAGCTGAATGGAATAAGAGCAATTCAGTGAAGCGTAGGCAATGGAGACAAGATTCATCTGTGGTTCCAGGTCGTAATAGACTGCGTTTGAAACAACGCGACATTGTGTCAATCACTGAATCAGTAAAAAAATCCCAAGATCAGAACCTCCAGAGGTCAATGGAATACCAACAACTCCTGGACATCTATAAAGTCAAAAAGAGAACGTCTTTGACGAGATCGGAGTACCAAAAACACCAGTATGACCCAGAAATAGCACGAAGAAAGAGAGAATTAAGGAAATCAATATGGAAAATTCGTGCCTTACACTCAGGGGATACAGAAATACCGCTAAAAAAGGTGACAAACCAATATAATAACTGGTATAAACAGCGCAGAGCAGTATTTGAACAAAGAGACGCAGAGTCAATGCTGAAGGCGCTAAATCGGAAGAACACTAGAGGCTTTTGGGACATTATCAATGACACACAGAACTCCGACAAGGCTTTGCTATCAAGCATGGTGCACGAAAAGGAGTGGGTAAATCACTACACAATACTATTCAAAAGGAGAAAAATCTCTGATCCATCAAATGTCGATCCTAGACAGCCGTGGGAAATTGAAATGGAGAGAGAAGACATCCGATCGACCATCAGGAGATACAATGCCTCCCATGCAGCGGGACCGGATGGCCTGTCGAATGCAGACCTAAAAGAAAACATCGAAGAATGGTCAGATTTCTGTCACACGCTTTTTAACGCAATAAAAAAGGAAGGGAAAATCCCAGAGACATGGAAATCTGGGATTATCGTTCCGATCTTCAAGAAGGGTATTCGCTCAGATCCGACGAACTACCGCCCAATACCCCTACTCGATGTAGTGGGGAAAGTGTTTGCATCGATGTTGTTAGCTCAACTGACTACGTGGATCCGCCAAAATAAAGTATATGACGAATGCCAGTCGGGCTTTGTTAAAGTGGTAGGCTGTAGTGTAAACCTGCTGATATTGAACATGCTAAAAATCGACGCCATCAGATCAGGACGACAAATATATTTGGCGTTTATTGACATGGCGAATGCCTTCGATGGAGTAGATAGAGAAACTTTAAGGGAAAAACTCAAAGAAAGAGGCTGCAACGCGAGCCTCATCCATGCTATTAAAGATCTATACTCCGACACCTACATACAGGTGAGACTAGATCATGAACGAAATTTAACCAATCCCATACCAACGGAGAGGGGTGTGAAACAAGGGTGCCCGTTAGGAGCTACCTTGTTATATATCTGAAGTTGGAACATCATTGACATCTGTTGTGTCATTCCCGCCGCTCATACATGGAGTGCCAATAAATCATATCTTGTATGCGGACGACATGGTAATCTTAGACCAGACCCCCATCGGGCTCCAAAGAAAACTCACAGCACTAAGAACTTTCGCTGAAGATTTGGGTCTTGAGATCAATGTGGCCAAATCAGAGATTTTAGTATTGGAGAATCAAAGAGGAAGAACGGTAAGCAACAAAAAAAAACTACTTGGTCAATAGGATCAAATAAACTAAACAAGGTGCTGCACACAAGATATTTAGGAACCATGATTAATTCCAGCATAAATGACACCCCAATGATAAAAAAAACTCCTAAATAGCTGCAAACTATTAACAGCACAGGGTACTATCCTATAGCAAATATACGGCAAATTTTCTTACGAACCAGTAAGAACATTTTACCAAAGTAAAGTAAGCCAAATTCTCACCTATGGTGCCGAGAACATGTTTGGGTGTGATCACAAAATATGGGCCCGTTTTGAAAGCATCTTTTGGAAAAGGATTTTACAAATCCCATTAAGCACACCTACAGCATGTGTACTGTTCGAGGTAGGAATCTCTACTCTTAATGCGAGAATCACCTGGAACAAATTGGCTCTGTTCAGGAAGGCACACGAAGAGGCAAATTTACCCTCCGTTAAATTCTTGACAGAAGACAAAGGACAAGGAAAATCAGCATTGTGTGAGTGGAAGCGTCAGTGCAAAGAGATTCTAGCACAATTGGGTTCAGACGAACATACTTTATGGTGGAATCTGGATCTAGCAAAAAGAAAACTACTAGACTGGGACTGGATCGAAATCAATGAAAAAAGATCTTCTCAAAAATGTATGCTAAACACTCCACCTGAAGCCAAAAGACGCAATACACTCGCGAAATATCTAACGCTATCACCATGTAAACGGCTACGAAGACTGTACCTAAAATGTGCCTCTTCCTAGATGACAAAGAATACGTAACAAACTTCAGTTATGTGGCAACTAAATGTAGCCGAGATCTAATGGTATTAACCATTACTACGGCCCAACGCATTGCTACTCAAATTCAAAAAGATTTAGATCTAGAGGAAACAACCTTCATCACCAACATAGCCATTACTAATGCCAAGAACCAGTTAACTGACCTTAACAAGCAGTTCTCGGATTTTAAAACTGCTACTCTCACCAGAAAAACTAAGAAACTTCAGAAAGACATTAAGGAATTTCAACTTGAAATTGTTTACCCGTACATTTCGGATAATTACATCAACAATTTAAACACAGGTCCGGCCCAAGGCATAGGCTCACGGACACAGAAAGGTCGCCGGAATAGAGCAACCTTCTCCGGCTCCAGCAGTGGCTCATCCTCTGACGACCAACCTAGACAACCCCTACCACAGGGCCACCCGCTGCCCAACCCAGCCTCCCCCCCACCATCTTTTTATCCTTTTTTAGGGGGTGGTGGTTTTGGCAACCCCCAGTGGGGTTTTCAACAATGGGGTTTCCCACCACGAGGGGGAGGAAGAAACCAACGTCAACGACGCCGACGACCGAGATACTAAACTCCAATACCGATTCTGAAACAATCCCCATATTCAACCTAGCTGATATTCCACTTTCAACGGCAGAAACATCTGTTCTTAACAAGGGTCTATCATTCGTACCGACGGGTCCCACAGACTGGTACGATTCCGAAATGGAGATTCGAACCTTCTTACGCAAAGTAAGGCTTCGAACTTTCTTTCATGAACATAACTTAGGCACGGAGGAAGATGAGCAAGACTCTGGGCTACATAACCCCTCTTCCTTCACGCCTTCAGATAGCCAAATACCTACTGAAACCCTTACCTTTGAAAGATGCATCCTGAATGACTTTGCTAAATTACAAACCAAAACAACTAAGACCAAACACAACTTAAGTTTACCGGAAAAACAAGCTTTGATGTCACTACAGAAAAATAAAAACGTTATCATTAAACCTTCAGATAAAGGTGGTGGCGTGGTCATTATGACCACTGACCAATACAAAGATATGGTATTGGCACTACTTAATGACACAGATAGTTACACTATCCTTCGTAAAGACCCAACACAAGAAATTTGTCAAGAGATCCTAGAAACCGTAAATTTCGCTTTACAACGCGAATGGATCACCAAAAAAGAATCTGAATTTCTAATCAAAACACGAGGAAGAACTCCTTGTTTCTATGCACTTCCAAAAATTCATAAAGATCCCATTAATCCACCAGGCCGCCCGATAGTTTCTGGCTGTGGCTCCATTCTTGAACCACTCTGCAAATTCATTGACTTCTTCCTACAACCTATTAGTATAAATACATCTACCTATCTTAGGGACACTACACATACTATTACCATATTTGAGGGCTTAGATTTTGACCCCACCAAACAACTTTTGGTAACTATGGACATCAAGTCCCTGTATACAAGTATACCACAGGAGGAAGCGATCGAATGTATACGGACATGGCTCACTGCCGAGCTCCCAACTGACCGAACTCCCACCAACTTTATCCTTGAACTTATGCCAATAGCACTACGGAAAAACTTTTTTAGCTTTGACAATTTACTGTACCTACAGACAAAAGGTACTGCCATGGGCGCAGCTTTTGCTCCCAGCCTAGCAATCCTATTTATGGCCAAATTCGAACAAGACTTTGTACTTTCCAACATTAACACATGGCAGCCCCAAATTAGCCATTGGTACCGATACATAGATGACGTGATTTTCATATGGACTGGCACCACCCTCCAACTGATGTCCTTCTGGGCCTTGCTCAATACATGTAATATTGACATTCAGTTCACTATCGAGCATAGTGCTTCTGAGATTAAGTTCCTGGATTTGTCGATTCAACAAAAAAATGGCAAACTTATATGTAATTTGTATCGCAAACCTACATCCAGGAACACCTTGTTGCACTACTCTAGCAACCACCCTACTCATGTCAAGGACAACCTCCCATATGGACAGTATCTGCGAATACGCAGAAACTGCACAACACCTGAAGACTTTAACTACCATGCAGACAATCTAACCACCCGCCTAAAAGCACGAGGTTATCCTAAAAAACAGCTTGAGCAAGCCAGGAAAAGGGCACGAAACAGGAATAGAGAAACCCTTCTCGAGTTACAACGTGATACCCAAGACACCAAGGAAGATCGTCTTACGTGCGTTGTCACTTTTGGAACCCACACATCACAAATAAAGAAGATTATCAGTAAACACTGGCACATAGCACGCCTTAACCTTCCGGAAGAACCAATTCCCCGATTTGCATATAAAAGAACAAAAAACATTAAGGAACATCTAGTACATTCCCAATTTCAACCAATTAAGAATTCCACACGAACATTAAGACCACTGCAGGGCCATCACCCATGTGGCAACTGCGTGGCCTGCCAATTTACGAAGAAAATGAGCAGTTTCCAAATTGGACAACGCAAATGGCTTCTGAGGGACCTCACAGACTGCAAAAGCCAGAATGTGATTTACTGTATCGAATGCCCCTGTGGACTACGATACATAGGTCAAACAACAAGAGCAGTTAGCATTCGGATCTCGGAACACAGATCTAGAATAAGGTGTAAGAATCTCACATCACCTCTAGTTACACACTACATGGAGGCTAACCACACACCAAACAATCTTTTTTGGTGGGTACTCGAGAAAATCAAGGGGAGCCCCGACATTCAACACAGTCTTCTTAGGAAGGAGTCTAGATGGATACATCGATTAAACACTTACCATCATGGGCTCAATGAAATTTTTCAGCCAGTAATATGACCATTGTGACATATGTCCGCTTCCACGTCCCTGCCCACCACTAATTAGCCTCTCCTCACGCGCATTAGCCCTCACCGACAAGCTGCGACAAACTAAGTTTCTGTTGCTCCTTGTTGTTGCTATATATTAAACATACGCACGGAGCTATGCATTCCTCCCCTTTTCCTCCAGGCTCAGTGTATGACTTTATATGAGGCTGACAGCCAGACTTTCCTCACACCGAGGCACACTGCAAATCGATACTCTCTTCCAGCATACCTGAGTGACTCGTTCTCTAGTCACCATGACAACGATCGACTACGCGGCCTTTGCGCACGCGTGATCGTCCCGGCCCCGGCTTCCCTGAGCAGGCAGCCACAGTCTACACACACCCTCGAATCAGACGAGACGGCCGAGACAAGCCTCGAGCCTCTCCCCTTCCCAGCGGATGCCTGCTAAGCCTTACAGCAGCCGAAAAAAGCATTGCAGCGGGTAAGCGTTAAAAGGGTTTCTCTCTCTTTCTCTCCCTCTTTCTGACCTTTTCAACAGGTACGTCTTTTCCTCGCATGCAGCCCTCAACCCTTCATGCCACCGGCTTGCTCCCTACTTAATACTCCTTTTGAAGCCCATACATTTGGCATCTCAACTCATGTAATTGAGCTCTAAACACTCAGACTGGCAGCCGTACTGTGTGTTTTTTGTAAGTTTCGCGTGCACTTGGTATCATTAATACACTTTCGCCTCCAAACACACAGCACGTACCTTTGGAGTTATCATGGTTCTAGACACTAGCACTATCAGCCACCACGTCAAGTCTCATATATTTTTGTGTATAGGATTTAAACCACTATCCTAACATCCTACGAACAAACGAGTCCTGGTGCTTAGTTGTGTTTTTCTTCTCACACAGGCAACAGCCACCAGCCCAAAGTGAACAACCACATTCCACTATAACGGTGACAGAGGAGAAAATTTACCCATACGGCACAATCTCTCTACTACTTGGCAAATTAATCCAGGTAGAGCATTTTTCTCTCGCTTTTGCCATATGTAGATATTTAGCAATTATGTATTAGCACCACACAACCAGGGCGCCAGACCCCTGATTTATAGTTTTTGCTCTTCTCTTTTCCATCATCTTTATACCTTATGTAGGATATCACCAAGACGAGACTGTGACTTTACCTGAGAGTTCTCACTCTTCACATAGACGTCTGGTCCTGTCGCCTGATTTCCCTCCCTGTGTGGCCCACACCCGAACCTCTGGGATCTCAAACACCGGCAGGTAAGCCGACCACCGGTGCTGAGAGTTTCTAAATATTTTTATTTGTACAGCGCCCTAAGTATTAGGGGCCACCACCTCTCTATATCCACCCTTCTGACTCGATATCCATATACTTCCCACAGGGTCCCCAACTAGGAGCCCTGATGAAGGCGGACCTATCGTAATAGAATAACCGCCGAAACGTGACGAAGACAGGGATTCAAACCATATATACATATCCCTGATCGCTTGGAGCTTACATTCCGGTTCCAACCATCAAATCTCACGTTGGCAAGGATAAAAAAGATATCTTGTATCAAAGACCCTGCAGCATTAATTGCTTGAAACTAACAATTGCAAAAAGGGACTATCATTGAACAATACCTAGAAATTGGGCCATGATACTCGTTTATTTACTGAACCAGTATCACATGTATGTCCTATTTGCACTCTTCTTTATGATTTAATCATTATAATGTAAAGAAATGAATATTAATCCAATGTTCTTTGTGTTTTTTGTTTTTTATTGTGTCAAAACACTTATGCACATTGTAATCTCTTTCTACAAAAAAACGTTGCTTCCTAAATGTATTATGTGGATGTATTTGTATTTTGTTCTATTTTTTGGTTGAGATTATAACTTTGTTGACTTCCGATTATGTGTTCTGGTTTTCTTTACATATATGTTTTTGATGTCCTCGGAGGTAGAAAGTGAATGTCTTGCACTTTTTCCTTAATTATATGAGTTACCTTTTATTTTATTTCTCAAACACTGGAAGCACCACCGTAATGTTTGTCCTTTGAAACACACAGCTACTTTATTATTTGGGTGGTTATATAAGAACAGCGGTAGATTCATACTTTAGGATTTCCACAATTTGGAAACCTCTCAGAGATATTAATTCATTATTTGAAACAAAAAGAAAAAAAGAAATAATATGAAAATAATTATTAGCAAGGGTACATTTTTCTGTTTAGATGTACCTAAAATTTCGCCTAAACATCTATGAAACCAAAGAGATCTTAATCCATTTGTTAGGCAGAAACCTGTGCAGTTCCCTTGGGGAACACTGCAAAAGATTTAAGACTACAGGTATAGCAGTAAACCCACTTGGTAGCAGCCTGCACCACCCAGATTTACCTGGTAGCTGTGGCTGAGCAGTCAGACTTCCCTCAAGAAGAGTTAGGCAGTATGCAAAGTATACACAATATGTACTCAGACACAATAGCACAAGCAAACACTGACCAGAGCTTGGTTTCAAAAATATATAGTTATTTATTTTTTTAGAACACACAAGTTGAAAACACTCTAGCAAAGTATAGTAAAAACACTTAAAACACAGTTATAATGAAAGCAGTTTCAACCCTTACTCCTATCTAGACAACTCTAAGTTAACACCACATAATTAAAACAGAGGTGAGCGCTTAACGTTAGATGACACTCTAGTAGGTTTAAGGAAGGGATAGAAAAAGAAACAGAAACGGGTTAAACACACCACTCTAAGGTCCAGAACACTTGCAATAGGCTCAAAGAAGCACAAAGTCACAGGTGAGCAAAAGTCACTAGGCAGGGCCCACTCTTAGAGTAGCCGGAGCGAAAATGTGCCCAAGATCACACTGTTATTAGGGATTCAAAGTCTTGCAAAGAGTTAGAAAGAGGTTAGAGTGGCTTAGAAAGTTTAGCCAGGGTGTCCCAGGCACTCCCAGGGTCGAAAGCCGGGGGCTAAATCTACCCCGTACAGTCGGTAGCAAGGGAAGCCAGGCGGAACACGGTACCTTAAGCGGAAAGGATCCTCCAGCGGTGGCAGTTGATCCAGGCAGTGGCAGCAAGGCTCGACGTCGGTCAGGGGAGAAGAAGTTCTCGCAGAAGAGCAGAAGAAGAAGGTCGTTGCACTGCCCGGGAAGAAACCAGCCGCGGAGTCCTCCGGTCAAAGGGTTGTACCGACTTTCGTGGTTGGGGTAAAAGTGGTGGGGTTCCGGTTGCCGGGGTGCTTGGCACTGGCAAGGCGGCCACAAGATACCTCGAGAAGCGAAAAGAAGGCGAAAACTGGTTGTCCCCACCAGTCAAGGGAAGGAGCCACTCCGTTAAGAGTTCTCCTCGGTCGTCGGGAAAAGTGGTGAGACGGTTCAGCAGGGCTCCACCGGGTGGTGTCGTCGAAGCAGGTCGGCTCAGCTCTTCCCTCGTCGGATTCTTGGTCCTGTGGCGACTTCTGAAGTCCCAGTCCCCAAAGCCCTGCTTTTATGCAGCAAACCCCCATTCACCCAGCCTAGCTGTCACTCAAACATGCTAAGTGGTGAGCCGGCCGGCTCACCACTTGGGCCAATCAGGACGGAGTGCGACTTGAGTTACCAAGGTAACTCAGTCCAGGGTGCCTAAATCCCCCTCCACCCCTCCTAAGTACCCCAGACAGAGTGGCACCACTTTGGAGGGCTTCTGTGGAGAAGCCCGCCAAAAGTGGGACAAAGGGCTCCACTTTGGGTCAGAGTTACAGAGGCGAACGCCAACGCCATTTTCGAATCAAGTTTTGGCAAAAAGTCCCAACCGGAGTTATACTAATAAATATATAACCCGGCGGTATGTTTAAGGCTACCGTAAATAAATAAATAAATGTGTTAGCCTAAAACAATGGGAAATCCCATAGGGAAATATTCGCGGTCGAATATAAAAAGTAGTTTCCACTGCCACCAGCCAAAACTCGATCAGGGGGGACGGAGACGTGCCCCCTCGACTAACAGACCCTGGGGCAATCGAATTGCCCCAGCCAGTACGTCCACAATATGATGGTTTGTACTGGTTCTGTTCAGGATTCAAGACTAGCAAAGTCTTTGGTGACTTTACATGCCCTGGGGGACAGTAGTCAGTCCCAGGGTATGGAGTCTATGTTGGGGAGTCCTTAGGACACCCCTGGGTCACGGCACAGAGGGTGCTGTGTAACCCACATCACAAAAATACATGAGGCCCTATGGAGTAAAAGACCCCATAGCCCATTCAACACAAGGTTTAACCAAGAAAACACACTTCAACATGTCCAAGAGTGAGGGTAAAAGAGTCTCACTCTTGGTAGGAGAAAAAAAAGAAACCCCAGAAGTCCAGCAAAGCTGCTGGGGGACTCACTAGGTAGGGAAATTCAGCCTAAACAGAGAATTCTCCCTAACACTCGCCCCCCCCAGACTAAGGGACAGGAGGATTTAATCCACTCCTGGATGAACCTCATACCTCTAGTCGATGATATACATCCTAGAGAGTCCATCAGCATTTTGATGGTGACACCTTGACCTATGTTTAAGGGAGAACTCAAAGGTTTTCTTTTGCAAGCTAAAGGACCTACAAACCCTTTGAGGAACATTAGTCCTTTTGGTATTATAGGGGATCTGGTTGACCAGTCCCTCAGAAGTTGGTACAACTTCTGAACCTATGTTAGGCTTTTTCAAGGGGTCCTTATAAAGGATTCCCTTAGATCTAGAGGGGCCCCCAAGGTTCCTCACCACCTCTCTTGTGGGAGCAGGTTGGGTCTTAGGCCTCTTGGTTGGAGGGGTTGGGGTTAGGCAATGTACCTGCTTCCCCTTCCTCTTAGATCTACCCTTACCTATTTTAGGAGTTTCCCCCCTAATATTAGGATTTGAGTTGGGGTCTTCAGTAGAAGGTCCAACAGTCTGAAGGTTTTTGGCCTTAGACTTTTCTTTTCTGGTTTTCCACCAGCACTGAGAATTACCAGTTCTCTCAGGTCCAGATAGGGGCCTAGTTGGTCTATCCACCTCTTCCTCAGAAGCAGGGGGAGTCAGAGACTCTGAGACTAGGGGAACAATGATGGAGCTTGGTTGGGGCGCCCATGTTCCTAGCATACTATCCTGAAATGTGCCTGGGTCAGAGGTCAACTTACTAAACCCAGGGCTTGTAGTGGGGTTCTCAGTAGAGGGTCCCACAGGCTTAGAAGGGTCCTTCAAGGTAGCCTTTCTAGCCAATTTGGTTAAGTTCTGCTTCTCCATACTGGGAGGCCTGGGGGTATGTGACACTACTCCTAGAGTTCTTAGGTCATTCCCTAACAGGACCTTCCCAGGTACCTCAGCCTGAACACTGACAGGGATCCTTACTGTCATGTTGTTACATTGAATGAGGGCTGGTAGAATAGGAACCATTTGGACAGGGCCTCCAGACATCTTAGTGGGACCTTTGGGTGCTTTGGCCACATCCTCAGGTTGAAAGAAGCTTTCATCCACTACTGTTCTGCTGGCCCCAGTGTCTCTCCTGGCAGGAGTATCCTGGCCATTGACAAGAACACTGTCCACATAATACACCTTAGAGTTAACAGGTAGGGAGTTATACACAACCCTATTCTGGGGACTAACCAGACCCATAGGCTCTAAGTTTACAGTTGCTTGAAGACCCAAGGGTTCTTCAGCAAAGAGTTCAAAGTGGGCACTAGCCATCTGTACTTCATCCTCAGGAGTGAAGGCTAAGGAGACTGTGCTGATCCCTGCAGGTTTACCCTTGCACTTGGGATCTCCTTTGATATGGTCAGTACCCTGACAGACATAGCATTGTCCAAATGCTCCCTGGAAGGGTGGCTTGTTCTGACCTCCTTCTGGCTTGTGGCCAGAAGGTACAGTAGCCTGACTAGGTTTCCCATGTGGCTTACCCTGGTTATTTTGTGGTTTGGGGCCCTCTTTGGGATAGGAATTATTAGAATTCTCTTTGGAGTCTTTTTTAGGCTGTCTCTCCCCATCCTTTTTCTGAGTTACCCCAGAATCCTTGTGAGTGGCCCTGTTGGCAACCCACAAGTCAGCAGCCCTAGCTAGTTTCCGGGAGTCTAATTCCCTGGAATCAGCCAAGTGTTGTCTGAGCTCAGGAGAGCAGGCATCATAAATAGTCTCCAACATAAACAAATTCTTCATACCTTCATAAGTGTTCACCTTGTAACCCTTAATCCATCCCTCTAAGTTTTTCAAACATTCACTCACCCAGGTAGCCCAAGGGGTACCATCATGCTTTTTGAGGCTCCTAAACCTCTTAAGATACTGGGAAGGGGTCTTCCCAAACCTAGCTATCAAAGCTAGTTTCACACATTCATAGTCCTTCCTATCCTCCTCCCCCATCTCCATTACCACATCAGTTGCAACAGGGGGAAGCCTAGAGAACAACCAGGTGAGTAAGTCATTTCCTGTGATGTTCTGGAGCCCATGATTATATTCAAACAGAGACAACCAATCCAACACATCCAACTTAGGCTCATACATACCAACCAATTCTTTAGGCATCCGGGGTCTTTTTGGACTGGAACTTCTAGAGGAGCCAGAGAGAGAAGCATTCTCAACAGATAATTTCTTCATTTCTAAGTCATACTTGAGCTCCATTTCCCTTAGCCTTAGTTCTTTGTCAGTTTGAGCATTAAGTTTCTTATACTCCAATTCTAGTTTCATTTTCTCCAGTTCAAAGTACTGAGGACTAAATGTGGGACCTGGTAAAGGTCCAGTAGGTACAGCAGGTAGAGCAGGCAGAGGCCTAGGGGGGACAGTCATAACAGCCTCACCCTCCTCTTCTGACTCTTCCTCAGAATCATCAACATTTTGCTCCATGTTAACTTCAATACTGTCATCTACAGTTGCTGGAGTGGTAGGTTCCTCTGAACCATCACCCAGACTTTGGTTAGCTAACAATCTTTCAATCAGCTCCATTTTCTTGCCCTTAGTCAGGAGATCCTTATGTTTACAGAGCACTCTTAGACAATCAGCAGTTTTGGCTGCAAGGGACTCTTGACTATAGCTTTCTATAACTGACATGTTAGAGGATTACTTTTACAGTGCTAAGCTTTGTGGTTAGTTGCACTAAGGTATCTAAAGCACAATAAAATGTATACTCAATACAAATCCCACCGCTGTACACCAGTGTTAGGCAGAAACCTGTGCAGTTCCCTTGGGGAACACTGCAAAAGATTTAAGACTACAGGTATAGCAGTAAACCCACTTGGTAGCAGCCTGCACCACCCAGATTTACCTGGTAGCTGTGGCTGAGCAGTCAGACTTCCCTCAAGAAGAGTTAGGCAGTATGCAAAGTATACACAATATGTACTCAGACACAATAGCACAAGCAAACACTGACCAGAGCTTGGTTTCAAAAATATATAGTTATTTATTTTTTTAGAACACACAAGTTGAAAACACTCTAGCAAAGTATAGTAAAAACACTTAAAACACAGTTATAATGAAAGCAGTTTCAACCCTTACTCCTATCTAGACAACTCTAAGTTAACACCACATAATTAAAACAGAGGTGAGCGCTTAACGTTAGATGACACTCTAGTAGGTTTAAGGAAGGGATAGAAAAAGAAACAGAAACGGGTTAAACACACCACTCTAAGGTCCAGAACACTTGCAATAGGCTCAAAGAAGCACAAAGTCACAGGTGAGCAAAAGTCACTAGGCAGGGCCCACTCTTAGAGTAGCCGGAGCGAAAATGTGCCCAAGATCACACTGTTATTAGGGATTCAAAGTCTTGCAAAGAGTTAGAAAGAGGTTAGAGTGGCTTAGAAAGTTTAGCCAGGGTGTCCCAGGCACTCCCAGGGTCGAAAGCCGGGGGCTAAATCTACCCCGTACAGTCGGTAGCAAGGGAAGCCAGGCGGAACACGGTACCTTAAGCGGAAAGGATCCTCCAGCGGTGGCAGTTGTTCCAGGCAGTGGCAGCAAGGCTCGACGTCGGTCAGGGGAGAAGAAGTTCTCGCAGAAGAGCAGAAGAAGAAGGTCGTTGCACTGCCCGGGAAGAAACCAGCCGCGGAGTCCTCCGGTCAAAGGGTTGTACCGACTTTCGTGGTTGGGGTAAAAGTGGTGGGGTTCCGGTTGCCGGGGTGCTTGGCACTGGCAAGGCGGCCACGAGATACCTCGAGAAGCGAAAAGAAGGCGAAAACTGGTTGTCCCCACCAGTCAAGGGAAGGAGCCACTCCGTTGAGAGTTCTCCTCGGTCGTCGGGAAAAGTGGTGAGACGGTTCAGCAGGGCTCCACCGGGTGGTGTCGTCGAAGCAGGTCGGCTCAGCTCTTCCCTCGTCGGATTCTTGGTCCTGTGGCGACTTCTGAAGTCCCAGTCCCCAAAGCCCTGCTTTTATGCAGCAAACCCCCATTCACCCAGCCTAGCTGTCACTCAAACATGCTAAGTGGTGAGCCGGCCGGCTCACCACTTGGGCCAATCAGGACGGAGTGCGACTTGAGTTACCAAGGTAACTCAGTCCAGGGTGCCTAAATCCCCCTCCACCCCTCCTAAGTACCCCAGACAGAGTGGCACCACTTTGGAGGGCTTCTGTGGAGAAGCCCGCCAAAAGTGGGACAAAGGGCTCCACTTTGGGTCAGAGTTACAGAGGCGAACGCCAACGCCATTTTCGAATCAAGTTTTGGCAAAAAGTCCCAACCGGAGTTATACTAATAAATATATAACCCGGCGGTATGTTTAAGGCTACCGTAAATAAATAAATAAATGTGTTAGCCTAAAACAATGGGAAATCCCATAGGGAAATATTCGCGGTCGAATATAAAAAGTAGTTTCCACTGCCACCAGCCAAAACTCGATCAGGGGGGACGGAGACGTGCCCCCTCGACTAACAGACCCTGGGGCAATCGAATTGCCCCAGCCAGTACGTCCACAATATGATGGTTTGTACTGGTTCTGTTCAGGATTCAAGACTAGCAAAGTCTTTGGTGACTTTACATGCCCTGGGGGACAGTAGTCAGTCCCAGGGTATGGAGTCTATGTTGGGGAGTCCTTAGGACACCCCTGGGTCACGGCACAGAGGGTGCTGTGTAACCCACATCACAAAAATACGAGGCCCTATGGAGTAAAAGACCCCATAGCCCATTCAACACAAGGTTTAACCAAGAAAACACACTTCAACATGTCCAAGAGTGAGGGTAAAAGAGTCTCACTCTTGGCAGGAGAAAAAAAAGAAACCCCAGAAGTCCAGCAAAGCTGCTGGGGGACTCACTAGGTAGGGAAATTCAGCCTAAACAGAGAATTCTCCCTAACACCATTGAAGGAAGATTTCGGCTGGAAACTCTAAATGTAGGTTCTGTACAGAGGAAGACAAAAATTTAAAACATCTGGTCCTGCGCTGCTCCGAACTTAAAGTTCAATGAGAAAACTGCTTAAGGAAGGAGAGGAGTCGAGTCCTGTCATATAGTCCAGAAGAATGGTGGATACATCTTCACATTGGCGAAAGTAAATCCCTGCTGATTGCAATGATGAGATTCCTTGATTAAATGCAAACTCGGTTGGAGGCGACATCACCATATTGTGAGGATAAGATAACCCCAATTGATTGACTTGGCGAATAGTGAAATCACTTAACAAGAAGGCCACTTATTGTATATAGATAGATCTGAAGGCGGAAGGTTCAAAGAGTGCAGAAATAAACGGGAATTAGATGAATTTCCCGAATGGAGATATGTCAAGGACCATTTGTGTTAAGCTAAGAGAAAGTTTGTTGTCTAGTTGTACTTCTTATTCTGTTTTTGTACTCTATTTTATGTATACTAAAAAGTTTTTTTAATAAGTTGAAGTTTTCAAAAAGTTTTCAAAAAGTTTGTAAAAACTTTATGAAATAATAAAAAAATAAAATAAATAATAATATATTTGTATACCTTTGCAGCATTGGTATTGGTGGTGTGTGTTCTCCCCGCTCTTTTATTCAATTGACACCTCTGTCTGTCCCAATCGAAACAGCAGAGAGGTACATTGTAGAAAAGAGCCCCTCTTTGAGGAAGCCTGAGTCTAGTACTCAGGGGAGCTGGGATGGAAGGATGAATATTGGTTCTTGTACAACCATCATCTCCAAGGTCACTCATCCACGTCTTGGGCCTACTTCGGAGTGGTGAGTAACAGAATTAGCAGCCACAAACAATGTCCACGGAGGCCAGTGATGCCTTGACTCAAATCGTGCAAATGGTCACGGATCTACGAACTGACTTGACCAATGCACAAGAGGCACTGCGCCAACGTATGGACGCCATTCAGGCCTTGGTTACCACTCCAGCACCACAGATGGCCGGTGCTGGTGCTGCGGCTTCAGGATCAGGTTTTCCGCCTCCACAGCAGGAATCAAACCCTATTATGTTTACAACCCAGTTTCCTCTAGCTCCTCCTGAACGCTTCCTAGGCGATCCTAAACAATACCAAACCTTCATCAATCAATGCCAACTGCATTTTTTGTGCCGTCCCACTTCATTCCTAAAGCGGCTTTTGTTTTGTCACATTTAGGAGGCACTACAGCCGCTTGGGCTAACCCATTGTTAGAATCCAACAGTCATGCTCTCTACAATTGTGATGCCCTTCTTGCTATGATGAGTAAAGTGTTTGATACACGTTATACTACTCAAGATACTGACCTGGAACTCTTAAAGCATCGACAAGGGAACAACTCCCTATTGGTTTATTTGGCCCGTTTCAATCAGCTGGTAGCAGAAAGAAGAGAAGAAAACTGCAGCTTCTATCAAGGCCTCTCAGATGAGTTAAAGGACATCCTCTCCACTGTTCCGGTAGTCCCCACGGCATATGGGGAACTGCTAGATCTAGTCCTTCAGATTGATGCCCGTAAATCCGAAAGACTTGGTGAAAAGAAATCTGCTTTGTTCAGCACGGTTCCAGCGGAGACATCGTCCTCTTCACTTCCTGCGCCAGAACCTATGCAGATTGGTGTGGTTAGGGGTCCACTCACCCCTGCTCAACGAGAATATCGTAGATTGCGCAATCTCTGCATGTATTGTGGGACCTCTGACCATTTACTGCCCGAGTGTCCCAAAAAACCCAAAAGAAAGGCGGGAAACGCCAAATCCCGACAGTAGACGAAGTCCCTATGTCGGGAAGTTCACCTTTGGACTCTACAGTACAGAACTCGAGCCATCTAGTCCCCTTTCCTGTTACGTTTTCCCTGAGTCATGGTGGTTCATTCCAGACAACAGCAGTGATTGATTCAGGAGCAACGGGCAATTATGTTGACCAATGCTTTGCCTCTATGTCAGGGATACCACTAATTTGCAAAGCTATACCTGAAACAGTGAATGCAGTGGAATTGTATCCGGAATGGTAACTCACCAGACGGTTCCATTACATATGAGTACCGACGAAGGCCATACTGAAGAGCTATCATTCGATATCATCAAAGCGCCGGCCTACAGGGTCATTCTGGGTATTCTATGGCTGAAGCTCCATAACCCTGCCATCGATTGGTCGACATCTCAGATTCAGTTCCCTTCCAACATATGCAATACCCGATGCACTACATTGCTTGGAATTAGCCAGGATAGTCCTGACAGGGCACTGGTATCTCCTACTATGCATATTGGAGCCATTTCTAACAACGCTGTCTCTATGGTACCTTCTCAATATGCAAACTATGCAGATGTATTCGACAAAGGGATGGCAGAGACTCTAACTCCACATAGGGTCTATGATTGTCCAATAGACCTAGTACCGGGGGTAAAGATACCATCCGGCAGGGTGTATTCACTCACTCTCATAGAAGACGAAGTACTTAAAGAGTACATAGACAAGGCCTTGGCCATGGTATTTATTTGTCCATCCAAAACACCAATTGCATCACTGCTTTTTTTTGTTCCTAAGAAGGAAGGGACCTTACGTCCCTGTATTGACTATCGTGCATTGAATGCAGCTACCATAAAGAACCAGTACCCCCTCCCCCTGTTCTCTGTTCTCCTCGATCAGTTGGGATCCTCCAAAGTATTTACCAAGCTTGATCTCAGAGGAGCTTATAATCTGGTCCGTATGAGAAAGGGGGACGAATGGAAGACCGCTTTTAAAACATGTTACTGTCTATTTGAATACCTGGTGATGCCCTTTGGGCTATGTAATGCCCCGGCCACCTTTCAGGCATTCATGAACGATTTGTTCTATGACATCCTTGACCAGTTTGTTGTAGTGTACCTGGACATCTATTCACAAAACCAGGAAGACCACGAACTACATGTCAAAACAGTGCTCCAACGTCTGAGGGATCACAAACTGTTTGTAAAAGACGAAAAAGTGCATATATTCCACGCCTCAGAGGTGGATTTTTTGCGGTATGACCTTATTAACATAGGGGTGAGCATGAGCCAGTCCAAAATTAGCGCGATCCTGGAATGGCCTGTGCCCAATTCAGTCAAATCTTTGCAATCATTTCTGGGATTCGCAAATTTCTATAGATGCTTCATCAACGGCTTTTCTGAAATCTCTGCACCTCTTACCTCCCTGACAAGTGCCAAGGTGCCATTTGTATGGTCCTCTGAAGCTCAGAAGACTTTTGATCAGCTAAAATCCGCCTTCACTTCCGCCCCTCTCCTCAAACATCCCGATCCCGATCTTCCATTCTTTGTGGAGGCTGATGCCTCGGGCTATGCTCTTGGTGTGGTGTTGTCTCAAACCTGTCCTCGCTCTGGCGAGATTCATCCTGTTGCCTACTTCTCTCGTACATTGACGCCTTACGAAAGGAACTACTCCATTACGGAACGCAAACTCTTAGCCATCACAGACGCATTCTTAGAATGGAGACATCACCTTCTGGGGGCCAAACAGCTTGTAACGGTATACTCGGATCACCGTAGTCTGTTAGCCTTCAAATCTATCAAATGTCTTACAGCTAGACAGGCGCAGTGGCATGTATTCTTTTCATAGTACCAGTTTGTTATCACATAGCGTCCTGCTAAAGCTCAAATCTCGGCTGACACTCTCTCCCGCCTCCATGCGGGTGGCCAGTCCCAACAGGTCGAAGCACTTCCTCTCCTACCAAACAAAGTTGTTTGCGGGTGTTGGGTTCAGCCCTCTTTGCGTTCGATCATCCTTGATTGGGTCTCAACCCATCCAAAAGAAATCACTGATTTCAACCTAGAAGTAATTCAGGGTATGCCATTTATGCAAGGGCGCGTCTATGTACCATCAGATCAAGCTAGAACCTTAGCTCTCCAGTGGTCCCAGGATTCTTTGGTTGCAGCACACCCAGGAGTTTAAAAAACTCTTGAAGCCTTATGGCGTTGGGCTTGGTGGCCTTCCATGGCTCGCGATGTAAAGGGCTACATTTTGACCTGTTCCATATGCACTCAATGTAAGACCTCTAGAGCCAAACCAGTAGGCTTATTACAACCTCTGCCTGTTCCGTACAAACCTTGGCAGATGGTGTCAATGGATTTCATTGTGGAACTCCCCGACGTCCAGGGTCACAACACCATTTGGGTGATTGTGGATTATTTCACAAAATACGCACTGTTCATACCTTGTTCCGGCTTGCCTTCGGCTCCGGAATTGGCGAGACTGTTCATGACGAATGTGTTTCGTTTCTTTGGCTTACCCTCGGTCATTGTTTTCGATCGTGGTACACAATTTACTTCACGGTTTTGGAAGGCTCTTACGGCTTCCCTGGGCATCGAGGACAGATATTCCTCGGCATACCATCCTCAGACGGATGGGCAGACTGAGAGAACCAATGCTACTATCGAACAGTACCTATGCTGTTTATGCATTCAGTTCCAACAGTCCTCGTTTACTTCCCTGCCTTACGCGGAGTTTGCATATAACTCTATGCATACGTCAACTGGGGTTTCTCCCTTCTTTGCCCTGTATGGTGGTCATCCTAGGGCACTCCCACTTGATCCGGTACTGCCGGCTGTCAACCCAGCTGCAAGAGACTGCGTGAGAGATCTCGATAAGATTCATCGGGACGTACGCTGTCATTTGCTCCGAGCTGAAGACCGTGCCAAAAAATATGCTGATATGCATCGATCCCCGGCACCTGTCTATCAGAGCGGCATGAAGGTGTGGTTGTCGTCCCGTAACTTACGGATTGCGGGAAAACGTTAGCTTTTGCCTAAATACGTGGGACCCTATGCCATTACTGATGTTATAAATCCTGTGGCGGTCAAGCTCTCCCTGCCGCGCTCATGGCGTATGCATCCAGTTTTTCACGTCTCCCTGATCAAGCCATTCATCCAGGGGACTCGCCTACCTACACGTCCTTCGCCGATCTTCGTGGACGGAGAGGAGGAGTACGAGGTTTTGCGCATTCTGAACTGCAGGGTGTCTAGGGGTACATTGTTCTACCTGGTGGATTGGAAAGGTTATGGGCCTGAGGACCGTACCTGGGAGCCTTTGTCCAACTTACATTGTCCGGAGCTTCTGAGGAGTTTCCATTCCGCCAGGGGGTTGCCGGTGTCTTTGGGGGAGGATGCTGTTACACTTCGGGCTTCCCTGCGGGCTTCCTTGCAGAATACGACTCCTTTACAAGCTCCTCTGTGGAGCAGATACAGGTTGCCATGGCGCCTGTACAAACTACGACGGAGTCCGTGTCAGCTGACACATCCTGTACGTGGAAGACGTACGGCAAGACACGCCCCATACGGTTTTAAAACCACCGTCTTTCAAGGGGCTCGTTGCTGCTAATTAGCGTTACAAGCTACAGCGGTTACGTCCATTTACTCCTTTGTGTTTCCTCCGCATGAATTCCTAATCTGCTTACCTGGTTCTGACCCTTGCCTGGCTTCTGGATTGGCTTGCCTCCTCCTTTATTCCTGTCATGTTCGCCTGGCTTTTGACCCGGAACATTATTGGATTATTCTTCCTGCTTCCTGCTGTCTCTTGCGGTACCTCATCCCAGCTAGCTGTTACCAGACGCGGAACGACTTTGCCCTCCTTGCAGGTGACTTGCTATCAACCATCCGGAACTCTTCCACGCCTTATCTGGATGCGTGTGTGCTCAGGTACATATTTGTAGTTGGCAACTCTCCACGGCCTTGATTGGATTTTTCCTTTTGTTGGATTTTGGGACATTGAGTGACTGTCTTGTGAACTTGTCTTCAAATGCACATAAACGCTTTGCTGATTCTGCACCAACCCCGCATTAGTGCGACCCTCGTGCCGCTCGGGTTTATTTCCCTATACTAACATTCCTGTTTGTTGTTTTCTCCTATCGTTGTCTTCTGTTTCCTGGACTATTATCCATCCTCAAAATACCCATATTTCAGGTTGGTTGTCATTGGTTCAATACTTTAGGAAGTCTCTTTAGAATTCTTTCCACTCATTGTGCTTATTCATATTTTGTAGATTCACCCCGGGGAAGCTCCACTCCAATACTTACCTAGGTATTTCCTGTATTATACTGCTGTTCTGATTGCTTGGTTTATTCTCAACACTGTATAATATCTTTGTATTCCTTTGCAGCATTCGTATTGGCGGTGTGTGTTCTCCCTGCTCTTTTATTCAATTGACACCTCTGTCTGTCCCAATCGAAACAGCGGAGAGGTTCATTGTAGAAAAGAGCCCCTCTTTGAGGAAGCCTGAGTCTTGTACTCAGGGGAGCTGGGATGGAAGGCTGAATATTGGTTCTTGTACAACCATCATCTCCAAGTTCACTCATCCACGTCTTAGGCCTACTTCGGAGTGGTGAGTAACAATTTGCAATTGCAAAACCTGCGCTGTTTAAGAAAGAAACAAACTAAGGCAACGGAAATGACCTCGAAAGGACCTGCACAGAAACGTCCACGTTCAAACGACACAAAGAAGTGTATCAGAAATCTGACAACTCCGCCGCGTCTAGAAGTCACCAGAAATAGTGTGATGGTGGCTATGTCAGAAAAGCAGAACGACAACAATAACATTGCCAAGGAGACAGTGAAAACATCGCTAACAGCATCAAAGCGAGGGCGAGAAGCTTCTACTTCGTCTGATGACACCTCTTCAAGCGCCTCGATAGACTTGTGTGATCTTTCAAGATATTCAATTGACGACGACGATGTTTTGGCAATTAGGGAGAGCGCGGTGGAAGCCCATTCCATGAACAGCTCAGAGTCTTCAGCAAAAGTAGAACTCAGCTACAAAGCGCTAGAAGAGACCACTTTATTGAGGCTCAATCCGAAACGAACAGCAGCCCAATCCCAAAAACTAAATCAGCATAAGGCTAGAGTGAGAAACTCGCCATCTGAGCCCTCAAAATCGGGCTGGTCGAAAATGGAACTGGAAAACATCTTAGAAGAAAAAAATGAGGTAAACCTAAATAGAGCGAATGTAATGAGGTTGCTACACTATGTCCCGGCGCTACGAAACATAAGATCTGATGACATAGCAATTGTAGAATACAAATCTGAATTAAGATTTGATTGGGTAATTCTACACATGAAGTCAAAGAACCTAGCAAGACCGCTGCTCGACACCAAAGAAGACCTATTGTTTTTCGGATTTGATCTAACGGTGTGCGAAGATCAGCAGCCTTCCAAAACCTCACCGATCGATAAAAATCTGAATTCCTTTTCCAACAAAACCAAAAGAGACGACCTGTGGAAACAACTCAAACAGCAGTCCAATCTACCAACTGACACAAAAAATCAAGACAAGAAAGTCTAGGACCACAAGGGGTCAAGAAGCTTGACCCAATTGTTAACTTCGTGGAACACGCGTGGATTTGCCCATCTGTTTCAAGAAGGTTGTTCCCAGATGATAAGGAGCCCAATAATTTGTTTGCAAGAAACATGGCTATGTGAAACGCCATTGAGTGATGGCTATTCAGTATTCTTAAATGCGGCTGGGAAAAATCTATTTGGCCGTCCTTTCTCTGGACTATTAACGATGATAAACAACTCATCAGGATGGGAAGTGATAAGCACCTCAAATCCTAACTTGTTTGTGCAAGGCTAATTTTAGAATAGAGCCTGGAAGACCTTCCAAAAAAAAATGTGATTATAAATACCTACTGGAATCTGGCAAAGATCACTGAGTCTGTTTATTTAGCATCAATTACATCCCAAATAGATGCCTGCCTTGCTTCTTTCGACAAACCATTTATTCTGGTTTGTGGCAACCTGAATTACACATGGTTCGACATAGCAAAAGTGTGAAGTTCTTGTAATATACTCAAAGTTCCAACTGAATCAGCAGATCGAGGCACCAAATGGGAATACAAATTAACCTTACGTCACTGTGTGATGCTGAATGGCTGCACCAGGGGTGACATCCCAGCAGCTGACACCTGGCACCAAGGAGTTTCAAAGAAAACCCTAGATTACATTTGGGTTTCAGAAAATTTGCATCCTTACATTTCATAGTTATCAACAAAGAAATCAGCAAAAAGTGACCATGATGCTTTTGTGCTATTCTGGGAGAGGCACCACAAAACACGCCAGGCAAGCTACAAAACATCATTAAGCAATAACAGTGCTCAAAATCGCTTGCGGATAAACAGCAAGCAGATCGACAACTTGACAGCTGACTTTAGCCGCACAAACACGTTGGGTGTTCAGGCCCACTATGTGTCCTTGCTGATGCAATTTACCTCTTGTGCCCACAAGAATAATTTGAAGGCATCAAAAAATAAGTATCTATTCAGCCCCGAACTAAGGGAAGCGAAGAAAATGCAAAAAAAAAGATCTGAAACTGTTAAAGAAATCTGGTGGAAAAAGTCTAAGTCACCTGGTTGCTCTGAGACGCCAACACTATTGAAATTGGTTAAAATCATATAACATCATCCGGGACCAAGAACAAGCGGAATTAATGGTACGCCTAATAATCCAAAAAGACAGCCGAAACACCTGCCAAATCATTAATACCGGTCATCTAAAGCAGATGTTCGCACTATCAAATGGGGTGAACGCCGCAAGCTGGGTGAAGCACTATACAACAGTCTTTAATAACCAAGAAGCTGATGATGTTCCAAAATGAACGCTTGAGACCTGCGAATGGAATGTCATTGAAACTATGGAAGACATCGAAAGTGCCATTCAAAACTTAAAGATCTCGAGGGCCGCTGGGCCGGATGGCATATCAAATTTGATGTTAAAAGCGAAAAAAGAAAACTGGGCGCAATTCTTCAAAGTGTTATTTGACCACATTGCTTCTACGTTGGTTATCCCTGATTCGTGGACATGCGCGTTGGTAGTCCCGGTGTTTAAAAAGGGAAACCGTGAAGACCCGGAGAACTACCGCCCCACAGCGCTGTTAGATACAATGGGGAAAATATTCGCCACCGTCCTCTAAAAAAAAATTGCTATGTGGGCTGAAGGCGCCAATTTAGTCGATGAAAGGCAAACCGGGTTCACAAAAGGCATAGGAGTGGAGTTAAATCTGATTCTCCTAAATTTGGCAAAGCTAGATGCCTTAAAACGCAAGAAAAGGTTGTTTCTTGCGTTTGTTGACTTAAAACAGGCGTTCAACAGCATTAATCGCCAGCTCTTATGGAAAAAACGTAAGAACTAGGGCTGCCCACACCAGCTACTGACCCCGCTGATGGCATTATACGCAAATACCAGCATTCAGGTGCGTTTAAATGCCGAAGGAGATTTATCCGAAAACATAAAAACTACTAAAGGAGTGAAACAGGGCTGTCCTTTAGCAGCTTTGATGTTTAAACTTTTATCTCAGACCTGCCTGCTGCTCTCCAAAAACAAGGTCATTTCCACCAAAAGTCAATGGGAAGCACTTAAATCATGTAATCTATGCAGATGATGTGGTGGCCTTACTTGACTCCACCGAAATTGGGCTCCAAAGGCTGCTGTCCGCACTACAAGAGTATCTTGCTTCAAATCATTTGGCAAGAAATGTGAAGAAGTCGCAAGTCGTCGCTTTGGGTCCCAAAACGAAAGCAAACAAAGACGTTTTCACGTGGAAAGTGTATAATGAGCCCCTGACCAAAACTGATGCCATCCGTTATCTGGGAGTCTCATTTAACATCTCAATAAGAGAGTGGCATTGGACCAACAAAGTCTTGTCTCGAATGAGGATTTTTGCACAGCAAGGTGCGAAATTACATGCAAAATATGGCAAATTCACCTTACAGCCAGTATTAACTTTTTACCTGCAAAAAGTGTCTCCAGTTGTTTGTTTTGGTAGTGAAGCAGGGTGGAATATTGATGCTGGTTTTTAGCCTCAAGTGGAGGGGCTCTTCTGGCGAAAAGAGCTTAAATTGCCTCAGAGTGTCCCAATGGTGGCCATCAGATATGAACTGGGACTAGACTCTCTATATTCCCTTGCACTATGGAAATCAATATTAGTCCTTCGAAAAATACGTTTAACACCAGCAGTGAAACCCTATGTGATTTTGAACGAAAAAAGCAAGGATCCGTCAGCCTTCCTACTAAATAGTTGGGAGGAGAAACTGATGTCAATACTACGTGCAGCAGATTTAAGTATGTCTCTTGTTCTGCAAATTCAGCAAGTGGTGAAAGAAAAGTTCCGGCAATGGAACTGGATAACCAACATGGATAAATGCAGTTTATTGACATCTGCAATAGACCTGGGTACTTCAACGCAAAGAGTGGGTGAACTGCCGAAGTACCTCTCCAAATTCCCTTAGTGTTATCATCGGAATCAGTTTATAAGACTACGGCTAAACCTTTATACCACTCACAAGGTTTTAATGAGAAGAAATGACTTGGCGACCAAGAGCGACATTTGTCATTTCTGTTCGATAGATGTAGAATCGATCAAACATCTAGTAATCGAGTGCCCCAAAATTGTTGATCAACGTTCACTTCATCCTGCACGATTTGCCCCAAAAAATGGAAATATGCTTAAGTGGTGGAGCTATTTAATTTCAGGGACAAATGTTCAACTAACTTGTGCAGTTATTAATTTTATGGATATGATTCTACCAAATACTCACTGATTCGATTTCCTATGATGTGGGTAGATATGTGTATGTTTTGTCTATTTTTGATAACTGGAAATTTGGAATTTGGAACATAGTCTATTGTGTTTTCCTTTCCTTTTCTTTTCTTTTTTTTTCCTTTCTCCTTTGATGACACTTAAATGATTGTGGAAAGATCTATGGAATTTCGGAATGACAAAAAAGTTTGTTTTCTTTTGTAAATCTAACGTCAATAAAATAAAATAAAATAAAAAGTTACCTTTTTACCCAGCATCAGACTCCCGGTTCAGTGTCCGCACTGCCTCCTCACTGTGTAATTCTGGGACTGAGCCTACAGTTTGGAGAGCCCTGTCCCAAACGTTCCCTGAGGATGTAACCCCACAGCATGGAAGGGGTTTGTCTCCTCGAACTGCCTTGTGCCCAGAAGACAGCTCAGACAACACACTCCAGAGAACAAGTACTTGGCACATGCTTAATTTTACTGGCATGTGCAATGCGCCTGGTTGGGCACACTCGATGAGAGATATTTATTGGCATGTCCCTTGAGCGTGTGGTGCACACTCAATGAGATGTCTATATCCTGTAAGGAATCTGAAGGTGTACTCACTTCATTGTCCCCTTGTATCATCTGCTCAGGTGGCCAGGGAAGGGCCATCACTCTTGGATCCCGGCCCTGGGGGTGGAGATGCGAGGGAGGATCACCTGGGTGGAAGGTCCTTGGGGTATGGGGTAGGAGGTCTGCAGCGGAGACATGATATCTCCCTTTTCCTTGTGATAACCATCCTTACCCCCCCTGCCTTTATAGGCTGTTGCCAATCACTTCCCTTCATTTCCCCTCATTCCTACCACTATAGTACTGGGACAAAGAAGAGGCCTTTCACCACTCTGGTACTGAGACTAGGAAGACGCATGAGGACTGTTGTGAGGATCAGGCATGTCCAGAGAACACCAATAACTATGGTCAGGCAACTGGGCTTAAGGACTCACACCTACAACCTGTTAAATAGCTGCAGGTGCATAAAAGGTGGAGCTGACAATTAGGAGGGAAAGACCAGCAGGAGAGAAACAGGCTGAGTGTGTCAGCCTGTGAGGAGAGACATCTTGTCAAGAAGGAAGCTGCCGAGGAAGGTCCTACCTGGAGGCCAGGAGGCTGGCAAATACCCAGGAGAGACTGTGAAGCCGAGGCCCGAGCGGGCAGTGAGAGGGCCACAGCGGTTAGAGCGGGGATACCCTATCTGTGAAAGACAAGGAAACATACAGATGATAAATCAGCATGTATGAAAGAAATTGCTGAAGTGAAGCAAAAGAAAGCGGTCTGTGTAAACTGTCAAGGAATCAGGAGTGTAAAGTTGACAAACTGGTTTTGAATATTAAGAGACTGAAACTAAGTGTGAGTTGACAAGCTGGACAAGCAAAGGTCTTGGAAAATGAAAACCCAAGACCTTGTAGGTTTTAGTTATCATTAGGAAAAGAGAACCCTGGGGCCTTTACAGTAGTATGTTGTTGCCTTGGGGGAGGGAATACTGAGGCCTCTTTTTGAATTCTGTTTTCTCCTTGGGGAAGGCAACACCAAGACTGTTTCGAGATTACTTCTGAATTTAAGGAGGATAGCCTTGAGATTTCGAGACCTGTGTCGTCGCCTTGGGTAAGGGAACCTTGAGGCCATTTTGGAACTGTGTTGTCTTCTTGGGGAAGGGAACCCCGAGATCCTTTTGGAAATGTGTTGTCTTCTTGGGGAAGCGAACCCCGAGATCCTTTTGGAACTGTGTTGTCTTCTTGGGGAAGGGAACCCAGAGACTTTGTGGAACTGTCTTGAAATTCGGGAACAGGAACTGGAAAGCAAGCCAAGAGCTGGAAGAAGCTCAGAACCTTACTTTGAAACACTACTTAATTTGTGGTTGACATCCCTACACATTGTTTAGCTTCAGCTGTGAGGGGAAGTATAAGTTTTGAACACAGACACAGACAGCCTTTGTAGTTGAACTTATTGACTGAGGCTGTCCTTAATTTCTTTAGGTAGGGAAACCCCACCTTAGCATAGGGCAAGTTAGGCCTTCAACCATCCTGACATTTAAGTTAATGAAACAATTTTTGTTTTCACTTTGAATCTGTTGTCTGCGTCTTGCTTCATGATGCCTTCATAATTCCTAATGCTGCAATGTTTGATTGATTGATTTATTGACAGAAATCCAGGAAAGCAGATGCATTTTTGGCACAAAAATGTTTACAACAAAGTTAATAATTATAACAGAGTGGAGGACGTGTGTCCTTGACAAAGGGGGGTGAGAATTGGAATGATGGCCAGATGTTGTAGGGGAAGGTTGGAACATAAATCATGGATAAGGACAGGACAGACTAACAAAGGAATGGGATAGTGGAAGAAGTGCTAGTTTAAGGAAGGGGGAGGGGGAAAGTGCTGCAGGAGTATTCCGGATGGAAGGGTTAGAGGGAAGCTGGATGATGGCATAAAGTGGGTCCTAGGCCATCGATTCTTCAGAAAGGAGGCGGGCTTTGAGGTTGGATTTAAATGAAGGTAGAGTAGGAGTGGACTGTAGAGGGAGAGGAAGAGCATTCCAGAGTAGGGGTGCGAGGAGAGGGAGAGAGTGACAACGGGAGGGAACTCAGGGGGCTCGAGTAGTGGCAAGGAGGTGAGCCGAGAATGAATATAGTATACGAGGGGGAGAGTAGGGAGTGAGATGAGTTGAGAGGTAGGGCGTGGCAAGTGCAGGTATGGTTTTAAAGATAATGAAAAGGAGTTTGTATTTAGCTCTTTGTTTCATAGATAGCCAGCCGGTCTGGTGACGGGCAGAGGAGGTAGAAAAATGTGAGGAAGGTTGAAAAGTGTGCGTACTGCAAAATTGAGGACTTTAACCAGAGGAGAAAAAGCATAGTCGGGAAGGCCATAGAGGAGACTTGTTAGTAGGCAGATCGAGAAAGGACTAAGGAGGAGATCTACTGTTTGGACATTTTAAAGGGAAGAAGATGGCACATCTTTCTGATGTTAAGGAGGTTGAGTCTGGCTGTAGCAGCAGATTTTGAGATGAAAAGTGAAAAGTTGTAAGATGGGTCGTAGATAACCGCTAGGTTGCGAGCGGACCCAGAGTAGGGAAGTGTCGTCAGAAAAGAAGGAAAGAAGAGGGTGAGAGGAAGAGATGGTTTGTTTTGACAGGAAGTAGAGGACTTCAGTTTTAGTGGAATTGAGCAGGAGGGAGTGTGTCGCCATCCAATATTGGATGGCAGGGAGCCAGTTAGAGATTTTAGATTGCATTTCATCAGATAGGAAGGGAAATTAGAAGATTTGAGTGTCATCAGCGAACAGTAGATATGAGAAGCCAAACGAGAAATTACTTACCGTAATGTTCTTTCAATGGATTCTTCTCCTGCAGATTCCTCATCCAATAGATATTACCTCCAGCTCTGCTGCTTCAGATTTTTTTTGACAGGGGGCGCAGTGGACTCGACCCGGTCCGGCCGTTGACCGTCGATCCGTCTTGCTTGGCATCTGGTCGTCGGCTCCAGACGTGACGTCAGGCGTCGTATAAATACTTTGTCACTACGCCCCACACCTCAGTTTCCCCCTTCTTTCCCAAGCACACCACGCTGCATAGGAAAACGGAGAGAAGCAACGGACTAATGAGCCCTTAAAATGAAATAACTATAGACCTCTGGAGGAATAATTGCAACAAAATCTACAAGTAGCGTTAGAAAGATCTTTTTGTTGTTGTTGTTTTTTTATAAAGAAACCTGTGGCAGGAAAGACAGAAAACGGACAGAGAGGGCTATCACCAAGCCAACGTGAAAGAGAAGATGCGCACCAACCACCGACTTTCTGAGCAGAGCAGGGATGGATGGGAGGGGAAATGAGGAATCTGCAGGAGAAGAATCCATAGACAGAATATTACGGTAATTAATTTCTCCTTCAATGGATTGCTTTTCTCCCGCAGATTCCTCATAGACACCCAAAGCAGTAGATGAAGGAGCGGCAGAAAGTTATACTAAGACATTTTGCAGCACTGACCTGCCAAAACGTGCATCAGCTGTACGAGCCACATTTAGGCTATAATGCTTAGCAAAAGTATGGAGGGAGGACCATGTTGCAGCCCAACAAATCCCCCAAACAGGGACTCCCCTCTGTAAAGCTGTTGACGCTGAGACCCCGCTTGTCAAATGGGCCCTAATGCCTGCTGGCAATTCTTTCCCGGCAGCCTGATAGCCTTCAGCTATGCAGAAAATTATCCAGCGGGATAAAGTCTACTTGGTTATGGGCGGGCCCTTACGGGCTAAGGAAAAGGCCACAAAGAGCTGGTCAGCTCTCCTGAAATCAGCTGTCCTCGCCATATAATAGCTCAATGCCCTTTTCGGGTCTAGGCGATGTAACCATTCCTCCGGCTTAGAATGGTGCGGAGGAGGGTAGAAGACCGGAAGGTCGATAAATTGCGACAGGTGGAATTTTGAGACAACCTTGAGAAGGAAGCCAGGCCTTACCTTGAGTGAGACTTTCTCCCAGAAAAAATGCAGGAAGGGTGGCTTACAGCATAAGGCCTACAGTTCACTCACCCGCCTAATGGATGTAATAGCCACCAAGAAAGCTTTTTTTAAAGAGAGAAGCCATAGGGACAAGAGTGCATAGGCTCAAGGGGAGCAGTCTTCAGAAGTGTCCGAACCAGATTAAGATCCCAATCCAGGACAACAATGGTAGTTGGCGGAAACTTATTTACATTGCCTTTCACGAATTGTGCCATTACCAGGATCGTAAAAAATGAACCTTGATGGGGACACAGACAAGGCTGCCAAATAACCTTTGACTGTGGTGACCTGAAGGCCTGCTAAGGCCAGTGATAGAAGGTACTCCATCACTGTAGTGGTGGGGCAAGAGATGGGCTCAATCACGCGTTCCCTGCAGCACGCCTCAAATCTTCTCCATGTGCATGCGTACAAAGATAGACCATCTGTGTGCAGCCAGCAACACCTCAAGTACTTCCTCAGAGAGGTCCCAGTTATCATATCTGACTCTCTCAAGATCCACGCATGTAGGTTGAGGGATTCTGGTGTCGGGTGGAGTATCCAACCTTCCAAATGGGTTAGGAGATCTGGACGCTGAGGCAACCGATGAGGTGGACAGATGGACAGATCCAAGGGATCGGAGTACTACGTTCTCCTCGCCCAGTGTTAGGGAGAATTCCCATTCTATGGCTAATTTCCCTTACCTTGTGAGTCCCTCAGCGGCTTTGATGGATTTCTGGAGTTTATTTTTTCCACTTGGTAAGAGTGTGAGCTTTTCCCCCACTCTTACCTGTGTTTTGCCATGTGTATTTCATCTGTTTTTGTGATGGTGGACTCTGGAGTACACCACTTCAGTAGCCCACTCCTTTGTGTGTTACACAGCACCTTCAGTGCAGTGACACAGGGTTGTCTTTTAGACTTCCCTCCGACTCCATTTCTGGGGCTGACTACTGTCCCCCAGAAAAGGGTAAAGTTGCCATTAACTTTACATAGTAATTTAACCACAGATCCAGTACATCCCATCATACATGGAGTATTGGAAAGGGTTAATTCTTAGCCCTTTTTATCTGTACCTCTTGGAGCATTGTTTCGCTCCTTTAACATTAAGACTTGGCTGGTGGCAGTGATACCTCCCCTAATTTTCCTACCGCGATTATATTACATAACGTGGTAGTGTTTTAGGCTATTTTAGTAGCCTCGAACTTTAAACCCGCTAGCCCAAATACTTTTTATTTCATCTCCGGTTGGGTTTAATCGCCATTTCTTTTTGTTAACATCCTTCTTGGGTCTTTCTTTGCGCGGCAAACCAGGTTTGCCTCCTTTGTTCACCGACCTTTGGCGGGCTTCTGACCAGAAGCCCTCCTTTGGCGTCTGGATGTCTAGGAGGGCTGAATGTGAGGGAGGGGTGTAGTCACCCCCTGCACAGGGTCTCCTGGGAGACCCAAGTCGCATTTTGTGTTGATTGGCTGAGGTGGTTGTCCGGGCTGGACAACCGCCCTGCTGAGTGATTGACAGCCAGGCTGAGTGAATGGGGGATTTTGGCATAAAAGGCAGGACTCTTGGGCTAGAAGTCAGAGTCACCACTGGAACTGCAAGGAACCGAAGAGAAGCGGAGAAGAAGACGGCTGCTGCAACCCCAAGTCCCGGTGAGGCCCTGCTGCAGTCCTGAGCTATGTACCCTTCAACGACCAGAGAAGATCCAGTTTGGAGTCTTCTTCCCTTGAGCCTGGCGGGATCAACCAGCTCGTCTTTTCTTCAGTCAGAGAATCTTCTCCTGGGTCGAAATCACTGCTGTGCTGTAGTGGTCCGGATAGCCATCAGAAGAGCCCTCTCCTGATTTAAAGGAGCGCACCTTTTATTCATTATTGTCTTTTTCGGTGCTGCTGGCCTCATCCCTGGGTAGTGCAGATCGCTCCAGACGTACTCCTTCTTGTCCCCTTGACTGAAGTTGCAGGAACCGTGATTCTGCAGGAACTACCAGGAACAACTGCTGTGGCACCAGCTTTTCTCCAACGGAATAAGGTACTGTGCACACTTGGTCATTCTCTCCGTCTGACCAGCCGGAATCAGGGTGAACCCTTTTCCTCCACGAAGATTTGCTCTTTCTTCCCTCCCTCTTACCCTCTATAACTTTTCCTTCCATTTGACAATCTTTACAAACTCTTGGCATCTCGGCAACTGAGCATCTGCTACATTGACACTGGCGCAGGCTTATTGACTTTAATCTATATCTTTGAATAAGTCCTCGAGTCTCCTTGCCTTGAAAAGTATTGCCTAGGATTTTTAGTCACTTTTCCCTTGTTTGAAATTCTAAAGTACAAAGTGTGTTTTAACTTCGTGAGTGTAACGCTCACCTGGTATCCACGGGGACGTCACTCAGCCTATTCTGACCTCTTATGACCTCGAACCCTCCCCTGGAGGCTATCCGACTGGAGGCTGGGCCTGAAATACAGGATTGGTAGAGTTTAACTCCCTATTGTCTCTGTGTGCTAGAACCCCTTCTTCCCTGGGGTCCAACCCTTCCCTTTGATCCACAGCTCACCTCGTTTTCTTGGATAGTGTGCTCTCCATCCTGCTTTCAGTGCAGGGGCGCGTTGATTGATGCGGGCTCGTTACTGCCTAGTTACTTCACTGGCAAGAGTCCGACAGGTAAGTATAATGAGTATTTTGAACCGTTCTCTAACTTTGTTCCTTTGCTTCCTTAGATGATGGCCGGCGTCCGGGGATGGCGGCGTGCTGCTGAGATGAGTAGCGCTGAAGGTGAGTGAGAGCGCGATGCGCGGTGCACCCCTTTCGTATTTGCATTGAACTGAGTTCTTTTTCTGTGTCTTTTAGGTGCCGCAACGTTTTCAGCATGGATGCCGGTTATGAAGAACAAATGCGGTGGGTAAGTGCGGTTATGCGGCGCCTCTAGATGTTTCCACGCTAACCTGGAGTGTCTTTTCCCTCTTGCAGATGGATGAGAAGTTCCGGAGACAGAGTTCCCCCAGAGCGGCTGGGATTCAGGTAAGCGTTTGAAGCTCGTACAGTATTTAAAAATAAGCGAAGATTTGCAGAATGCTTACAAATGCATTTTTTCTGTTCTTTTCCCTTTTCCTTAGGAAGCGGCGTGCCGGGATGGGAATGACACCGTCGAAGATGCCCGCAGAACAGAAGGAGCGATGAATGATGGGCAGAAGCACCGCAAGGTAAGGCTGTTGCTAACGGTGTTCTTGTTCTTGCAGGAGCTGAGCGCAGAAGAAAGATGCAGGCCTACTGGAGACCGATCCTAACACGGTGAGTGTCACGCTGCAGGTGCAGAAAACGCAAAGCATGTTTCTCAGCCTGGGTGTGGCTTAAATAGTCTCTGGGTATCCCAGGTGTCTCTGGGCTGAACCACACCCAAAAGACTAGACCGCACATGCAGTTCTGGGAACCGAAATATGTGGGGGCATCCATCCTGTCCCCATCAATGCACTACAAGTCCAATCCCCAATGTTATCCTATGGGAGTGAGTGAGTCTGGTGCCACAAGCGCCAAGTCTGACTCCAAGTGGGTCTTTGGAGGGATGTAGAGGCCCTTGAGGGCCATGTAGATGATCGTGGCCTGGCTCCAGCCTGACATCTTGGAGGGCTGGGGACATGAGGGGCAGGAATCATGACAGTGAGCATTTCTATCCGCCGGTACGCGTTAGTATCGCAACACCGGTCTGTCAAACCCTAATGTACTTACCTTGAAATTGCTGAAACAAGTGGAATTGGTTGTGTGTAGTGTATTTGATGTGTGGTTTCGAATTTATGGAAGTGAAGGGTTTTATAACAGATGGTTTAAAATAAATGTACTTATATTTTTTAACCAGAAACCTTGAGTCAGTGTTTGCTTGAGTCACAGTAATTGTGTTCCTTTGTGTAATCTCTGCTACTGCTCATTTACTCTTGCGATAAGTCTGGCTACTCCACTACTGCTACCCCTTTAACAGTGTAGTACAGGCCTGTACCAAAGGTGAACTTGTATTAACACTTGTAGTCTTAATTGTGTGTAGTGGCCCCTAAGGGCACTGCACGGGATTTTGCCTAACACCCAGTCCAGGCCGATGAAGTTCATGGTTGCTCGAAACCCCTTCAGCCTCTGGAGAACCCATGGAATGATGGGAATCGGCGGGAACACGTAATGATATGAGATGATATGATATGGCATTTATAACGTGCCCATACACAAGTGTTTCAAGGTGTACGAGGCAAGGGAGGGGGAACAGAGGGAAGACAGAGACAGCAATCGTACCAGGCCAGGTTACATTGAGATTGCGCAAGTGCAAGGGAGGAGGGAAGGGAAAAGTGCAGGGGTAAGGGTTGAGGGGACAGTGCAGTACATAGGATAACAGTAAAATAAATAAAAGCAATAAATAATAAAGTTCAGGCAGTTGGTGGCAAGTGCAAGTGTAAGTGCAGACATCAGGTGTCAAGTGCTGGTAGGGGGCTGTAGGGATACAGAAACAATCCCTGAGTGCAAGGGTTGCAAGGGGGGCAGTGCAGGTGTGCAGCTGGTGGGGAGGGGAGTGTTAAATCCACTAGAAATGCATCCCACAGTGCACGTTCACTGGGATGTCCCTTGACCAAAACTGTTTACATTACCTGTTGGACTCCGTTACGAACAGATCAACTGCTGGGGCACCCCAGAGAGAGAAGACCTCCTCTAGGACTTTCTGGCACACTTCCCACTCGTGCAAGACCATGCCCTGCCTTCTAAGAGCATCCGCCAGGTTGCTCTCTGTGCCCGCCAAATGAACTGCAGAGACCGAGATCCTGTTCTCCAGTAACCAGAACCAAAGCATCATCGCCTCAGGACATGTTTCTCCTGCAGAGATGGGTGAATGCTTTCAGGGCAAGCCTGACAGCTCACAACTCCAGCCTGTTGATGTGCCGCTTGACTTCCAATGGTGACCAGAGGAAGTTCACATGAAAATCCTCGCAGTGAGCGCCCCAACCCTTCAGAGATGCATCTGTGACCACTTGGGTCTGAGGCCAGGGAGGCCAGAAGGGTTCCCCCGTCAGGAGTCTGTTGCAGTCTGCCCACCAGGACAGGTCATTGACCACTGAAGCAGACACCCTGATGAGATCCGAAGGAGTGCCGAGGTACTGAGACCCCTGACCCCTCAGGAGCCACTGCAGGCATCTCATGCGCAACCTGGCCTCTGACACTAGAAACATGCAGGAGGCCATGAGACCTAAGAGGCGGAGGAAGGAAGCCGCTGGTAGAGTGACACAGTTCTGGAACAAGTCGACCATTTGTGTCAAGCTGACTACTCTCTCCTCGGGAGGGAAGGCCTCCCTTACCAGGGTATCTAGGACTGCTCTGATGAACTGGAGTCTCTGGACTGGCGTCATTTGGGACTTCTTTAAATTTAGGGAGAAGCCCAGCTTGTGCAGCAGCAAACAGGCATTCTCTAAATAGGACAAGACCTGCACTGCACTTCCCTCAGATCAGCCAGTCGTCCAGAAATGGAAATACGTGTACCCCAGATCTCCTGAGGTGAGCCGCAACTACCGCATGACCTTTTTGAAGACCCTTGAGGAGGAGGTTAGACCAAAGGGAAGCTCCTTGAACTGAAAGTGCATATCTCCTATCTTAAGAACTTCCTGGGCTTTGGATGGATTGGCACATGGAAATAGGCGTCCTGTAGGTCTACTGACACCAGCCTGTCCTGTAGTTCAAGAGCGTGAAGAATCTCTCTCAACGTCACCATCCTGAATTTGTCCTTCCTCAAGAACTTGTTCAAGGCCCAGAATGGGACAGAGACCTCCTCCCTTTTTGGGTACCAGGAAATACCAGGAATACCAACCCGATCCAGTCTGCTCAGGAGGTACCTCTTCCACGGCACCCTTTAACAACAAGGCTCTCAGTTCTTCCTGGAGATCATGTCCCGGTTGGATTAGGAGTAGAGGGGGACTGTACGGGGGTTTTCTCACAAATGGCAGACAATAACCCACTGAATAAGCTAAAGAGCCCAGGCATCGGAAAGTAATTCCCTGCCATTGGAGCAAATGCTCTGTCAATGCTGCCTGTTGACCTCTAGAAGCCCCTCTACCCCTTCTGGAGTGCGAGAAATGCTTCTGCCCTTGCCTGGCCGGTGGGAGCTGCTCTCTCATGCCATAAGGAGCATACCGCCTGTAGCCCTGTGCTCAAGAGGCAAAGCTAAAGGCACGTTTGGCCAAGCTGCGCAGGCCTAAGAACTTTTTGATTTTTTTCAGCGATTTTTGATTCCTTACATTTTTGTAATCATCGGCTTTCTGCCTGAAAAGAAGATCACCCTCGACGAGCATGTCCAGAAGCTTAACTTGGACATTAGCGGAGAAACCAGATGTTTTTAGATAGGCCTGTCTTCTTAGCGTTACTGCTCATATCATAGATCGGTCCACACAGTCAGCAATGTCCAGGCCCATTTGCAGCAACTGTCTGGAACCCTCTTTCCCATCCTCCACTAGCTGCAGGGAGCCCACGCGCATCTCAACTTCTGGGACGTACTGCGCAGCATGTTCAACTGCTGTCCTGCTTGCCACATTCGGAGCCTTAAGGGCCATTCTGCCTGAGGTAAATGCTTTCTTTGCTAAGGCATCAACCCTTTTAGCTTCCCTGTCAGGAGGCAGGGTGAAAGTGGACGATGCAGGTCTAGATGAGACAGTGGTAGCCTGCATAACCAGACCCCACTGGGGAAGGGTGACAGGAGAGGAATGAAGGGTCTCTTCTAGCCGGCATATACAGGGTGCTACCACATGATTGTTAATGGCAGGGTTTAAAGCCTTCATCTAAGATATCTGTATCTGTAAGGTCATTAAATTGTATCGGCAAAACAGATGAATGCAATCCTAGGGTATCAATAACTCTTTCTACCAAAGTCTTGAATTTGGACATATTATGGACATAGGGCTAGATTTGCAGGGATTCGAGATCTGGAGAAGTGTCTAGAGCGCTGGTGTCATGGAGACCTTGAGCCAGCTGCAAAAGCTGATTTTGGTCATCAAAATAATCGACCCCTCCTGTACCCCAGTAAATGGGGTCAACATCTCCCTGCTCATCAACGTCATTACCGCAGAAGATACCTGCCATGGTATCACAAAATTCGGACCAGGGTTGTGGAGTGAAGGTGTTCTTGATAACCGCTGATGCATGTCAGTGTCGATCGGGATACAGATGCCGTAGCGTTGACGTCCTTCGATGCATGGGGTTGTTCCGGCTTCCATTGAACCTCTTTTGGAGTCGAAAGATTTATAGGTGCTTGTTAGGGAGAATTCTCATTCTATGGCTAATTACCCTTACCTATAGAGTCCCCCAGCAGCTTTGCTGGATTTGAAGGGTTTGTTTCTTTTTACCTACTAAGAGTGAGACTCTTTTTCCCACTCTTAGGCATTTTTGCTATGTGTGTTCTAAGCTATTTTTGTGTTTAATGCCTATGGGATTTTCTCTCACCGATAGGAACCATCTTTATGTACATGTGTTACACAGCACCCTCAGTGCAGTGGCACAGGGGTGTCATAGTGACCCCCAAACATAGTTTCCATACCCTGGGACTGACTACTGTCTCCCAGAGCATGTAAAGTCCACATTGACTTTACTAGTCAAATCTTACGAACTTAACCAGTCCAACCCATCTTACTGTGGAGGTACTGGAAAGGGTTAATAGTTTTTTCCTTGGGTTCATTTTCGAGGGGGTACCTTAAAGTCCCGGTCTCTAAAGTTTCTGGCTGGTGGCAGTGGTTACTACCAAAAAGACTTGACTGCAGCTACAAGAACATCTTTGCTCCTAAGCTCTTGGTCCTGTACCATTGACTCTGGCTCAGGCCTATTGACTCTGGCTGATTTGTTAGATCTGCTCTCATTAGATTGATTTTCAAAAGGAAATGTGTTGATGAACCTGAATCTTCCAAACCCCTCTTCCTTCCTACTGTTTTAACTTGTGGAGTGCCATTCTGCTCAGTTTTCATTCACATATCCTTCTGCTAAAGTGTAACTGTGCATTACTTGTTCACAAAACTTCAGGGAAGTGTTGCTAGGGGGTGTCTGGAGATATTTCATTTCATCTTGTGCTTTCCCCCCTTTCGTTAAATTGATAGAGTGCCATTTGTAGTTGGTTTTCACTGTGCCGTTTTGCTCAGTTTTCCGCAACTTTGTCTACAATTGAATAGGGAGTTGTATATACTTTTCCTTGACTAAACTTAACGTACTTTATCAACTGTGATTTATGTGTTGAACTAGATGTGTATAGAATAAATATATTCTCTTTTTGATACAAAGCTTTGGTCAGTGTTTCCTTGTTCCATAGTACTGTGATACCTATTGTGTAAACCCTGAATACTGTTCATCTCCCTCTTGAGATAAGTCTGACTGCTCAGCCACAGCTACCAACTAAATCTTTGTGGTACAGACTGATATCAAAGGGGATGTATTGCTCACACCTGTAGTCATAATCTGGTGTAGTGCTCCCTAAGGGAACTGCACTGGATTCTGCCTAACAGTGCCGACATTGTCAGTACCGGGGCACTAGAGGGGTCGGAAATGCCGAGCGGCGCTCTTGGCTCCGAAGCCTGCTGCGTGGGGGGGTTTGCTGCACAGACTGCAGCATGCTTTTTTGGAGGACTTGATATCCTCACATTCTTGGCGGGTGGTAGGCCCCGCTGATGGCTTAGCTTTATCCGTCGACGAATGGGAATCCCTACAGTGACGGTGACGCCTCTTCTTCCTTTGGTACGAGGACGAGGAAGAATGGCTCGAGTGGGACAGTTTCTTCTTCCGCCTATGTGGTTTGTCAGGGGTGTGCCCCTCAATTTCGGCCTCCAAAGACTGAACAGTCGACCGCATCAGTGATTTAGAGGGCGGTCGACCAAGAGCGAGTTCAGCTGATTGAGCGGCTCAGGATTTGGGTTGCATTTTGGCGCACAATGGACACCCGTCAGTCCCGTGACCTGTGCTGAGGCACCAGAGAAACAACTCATGTGGGTCAGTGATGGACATCTTGGTGCCACAGTCGGTACAGCGCTTGAAACCCAATACACGAGCGACCGTCTTTTTCCGGCGAGGAATCGAAAAGCAAAAGGTTTTCTGATGAAAATGTCGAGATAGTCGAAGACTCGCCTGTGTTCCCAAGCAGAATGTTAGTACGCGGAAAAAAGGAACTGAGGTGTGGGGATGAGTGACGAGGTACTTATACGGCGCATGACGTCACATCCGGAGCCGATGACCAGATGCTCAGCATGACGGATCGACAGTCGACAGCCAGTACGAGGTCCACTACGCCCTGTCGAAAATGTTCCAAAGCAGCAGAAGAATAAACAGAAGAACCCACATTTCCTCCCTGAGACAACACCATAAATGGCTATCCACAGATAACAAAATACAGCTGAAGATGCTATCTCTGGCACACAAAGCTCTCAACAACATGGCACCCACGTATCTGATTGCCAAACTCCAGAGAAGAATCACTCATAGACCCACTAGAACTGGCAATGCTAATTGCCTGACCATACCCAAATACAAACTCACAACCACTGGTGGTAATAGCTTCCCCGTAAAGGCAGCCAAATGCTGGAACTCACTGACTCACAACCTGAGAGCTGCCCAACACTACTGTCATTTCAGAAAAAATGTTATAAAACATATCATCGCTACTGACCCCTAGCTGTGACCTGTAAGACTATGTCTGCTACTAGGGCCCAACCTAGAGCCCTGAATGATACACTAAGGTGATTTGTGTATGTGTGCACCCCTGGCAAACTGCTTGGCTCCTCTCTTGTATCATTAAAGGGTCTTCCCTTCTGTATATATTGATACCTCTGTATATATGTGTATACTTTGACCTTCTGTAAAACTCTGTATTTATGCCAAGTTGTAACTTGTGTTTGTAACTATGTAAGTCTTGCATTATCATTCCGCTGCGCCCTTTTACCTACGGGTCTGGTGCGCATAACAAATAAACAAACAAACAAACAGAGTTTGAGGGAATATCTATCAGATAAGAAATTTGCAGGAGAAAAGCAATCCATTGAAATTAGAGATAAGAACACCAAGAGCAGAAGTATAGAGGGAGAAGAGAAGAGGACCCAGGACAGATCCATGAGAAACACCAACAGTAAGAGGGGAGGGTGGAGTAATGAGTTTGTTCCGGTACACCTGAAAGTGTCTGGGGGGTGAGATAAGAAGCAAACTAAGATACAGTCTTAGTTATGATGCCAAGGCGAGATAGGGTTCAGTAAAGACCCTGATTGCTGATTTTAGGCCGAAGAGCAGAGGTTTGAGCTGGTAGTGCTGACCGTGAACCACGAATCGTAGGAATTTGCTGTGTTTCTTGTGAATGGGGATGTGGAAGTAGGCGTCCTCCAGATCCAACGACATTAGAAAATCCCCTTCCTCCAGCTGGCCGAGCACGTGTTGTAACGTGACCATCCGGACCTTTTGGGACTTTAAGTACTTATTTAGCCGACGCAGATCCAGGATTGGCCTCCAACCCCCTGTCTTCTTTCAAACCAGAAAGTATTTGGATTATACTCCGCAGCCCCGGAGGCGCTGAAGGACGGGTTCTATCGCCCCCTTCTGTAGGATGGCACGCGCTAGTTGCAGAAGCTATGGGGCGTGAAGTTCTGTCCGCGGCACCGGTGGAATACGAGGACATCTGCGTTGGAACTCCAAGGTGTGCCCCTGTCAAAGAGCATCCAGTACCCATCCGTTCGTGGTGATCTTTTTCAACGTGCCAACGAACTTTGCCAGTCAGCCCCCCACTGGGGTGCATAAGTGGGGGCTCAAGGTCCCGGCCGGTTCAGGCTTGCTTGGGGGTCGGGGACCTGTCTTGAGGGCGACGCCAATGCTGACCTCTGCTGCCTTGAGTGGAGGAGCGTGAAGGCTGCCGGTACGTGGTAGTATATCCCTTGGAAGATCTGCCCGGGCTTTCCTCTGGACGAACAAAAGGACAAGAATCGACGTTGTTGCAGGGTACCTATGGAGCGCGCTGTCTCCGTGTCTGTTTTTCTGGCTTGTAAAGACTCATAGATGGTGTTGCTGAAGAGGTTCTCACCGTCGAACGCCATATCAAGCACCTTAGCCTGAATGTCCTGGCATAGGTTTTTTGCCTTAAACCACCCTTATCGACGAAGGGACACGTTATTCCCTGTCTGGTGGAATCCTGTGTCCGCGATGTCCACCGCCACTGTAATGGCGTGGTCCGAGGCCACTTCCCCTTCTTGAAACAGTTCCAGTGCCTCGGCCTTCTTGTTCTCGGGCAGGAAGTCTAGAATAGGTCCTAGCTTGTACCGTAGTTCCCGGTCATATCGGGAAAAAATGGCTAGGGCATTAGCTGCCTTGATGGTAGAGGCTGCTGTCCAGATTATTCTCTTGTCGATTGTGTCCAGCTTCGTCCCCTCCTGGTCCAGAGGTACCATGGCTGCTGGTGATGGGTTTGCAGAGTGCTTCCTGGCTGCGGCTGAGACCACTGGGTCAGACGAAGGCTGAGATCTTAAGCATCTGGGAGCTCAATCTGGTACTCTGTACTTTTTCTCCAATATGTCACGCTTGGGTGGAGCCATACTCTGGTTCTTCATTAGCGCCAGACCCTCCTCCCAGATATCACCCAGGAACAGAATGGTCACAATATTCTTTCTTCTAGATTTGAGCCGCTGGTACAGGAACCCTTCTTTCTTAGTTTCCTAGGGTACTAACTGAAACAGCTCAGAGGCCCTGGACATCATGGAATGAAAGGATCCAGCTTCGTCTGGTGGGGAGGCCCTACGGGGGTGATCCGCGTGTGGTGTTTTCACGTCAGCTGGCACAAAGTAATTTTTTTATTCAGTGCCTGTAGCCATAGTATCCATGTCCGTGCCTATGTCGGTATGCAGAGCCAGAGCTCTGGGTGGAGTCAGGTCGCGACGCAGTGGTGGTGGTAGCGGCGGAGGAGTCGGATGACGTAGAGAACCAACACCTCCCTTAGACTTTCTTTTCCAATGTGGAGGACTCACCCTCGGAGGCTCCTGAGGGTCCTGTGGTGGCGCAGGCACGGGTGCAGGGGGCATCCTCTACAGGATCTCTGTGACCAGTGTGTGTAGAGTCGTTACAATAACATATGACACTTCCATCAGCTGAGCGGTGAAAGGAGCCAGTAGTGTAGGGTCAGGACTGACGTGCCTCCTTTTGCGTGTAGGGAAAGAAGGCTCACCGCCCTCAGATTCCCTTCATTCGTAGTCTGTATAGTAGTCAGGCAAATCATTGTTGCTGTCGCCAGAACTTGAATAAATCTGCTCTGGGACTGACAAGGTCTGCTACTTCGAAGATTGCGCCCTTAACCTCAGTGACCGCCTTCATCAAGTTGAGCATCTACTCTTTAAAGGTTTCCCACTCGACCCTGGTAGTGCCTTTGCCGGAGCGGGACTTACCTATTTCCTCGGACGAATCCGATGATGATGAGACATGATTCTGGAGCGCAACCTAATTTTGGCCTTTTTACGGTGTCTGTCCTTTTTCTCCGGGGTGGGGTCTTCAGTCTCGTGATCGGATTGAGCCGGCGACTTTGACAGTGGATGTCCCACCTTCAATTTAGCAGCCCGCACCCTCAAAGATTTAGGGTTCATTGTTTGACACAATCCACAGTCCTCGATCATGTGGTCGGCACCTAGGCACCAAACGCAAACAATGTGTGGGTCGCTCACAGACATTTTAAAATGTATTTATTTGATTTATTGGACATTTGTATGGCGTCTATACACAAGTGTTTCCAGGCACCACAAGACAAGATGGGGTGGGGGACAATGGAATAACAAAAAAAGATAAAAAAACAGTTATATTGGCCTTGTGACAATCCTACCGTGCAAGTGCTGGAGAAGGTGGTAAGTGCACAGGGTGAGGGGGCTGGGGGAGAAGTGCAGGAGTGGGTGCCCCCAGGGAAGGGGCATGTGCTGGGGGTGCCAAGAAGATAAGTTTCAGGGTAAAAGGGAGGATGAGTGCGGTGGGCAGTGTGGGCCATGATGGGCTAGTTTGGGAAAGGGAGCCCATGGGCAAGTGCTGACAAAGGATGCAGGGGGACTGGTGGGGGCTGGTCTGGACCCTGTATGACTCTGAAGGGACTAGTACCCAGTCGAAGCGACAGAGAGAGAGTTAGCACCGGAGGAGGAGAGGGAAGGAAGAGGAGAAAAGGAAAATCTTGAGAAGTTTCCAGGACTCTGTCGAGAGATATTTAGGGAGGGAAAGCTGGATGTAAAGGGGTCCCAGGCCCCAGAGATCCTTGTGAATGATGCAGAGGGTCTTGAATGTTATCCTTGCGGTCACAAGGAAGCCAGTGTAGAGATTTTAGGGCAGGAGAGAAGCAATCCCTGGGCTTGAGGCCAAGGGTAAGTCTTGCAGTCCTCTTATTCTGGATTACTTGGAGGGGGCCAAGGGAGGAAAGAGGCAGATTGAGGAAGAGACTGTTGCAGTAGTCAAGCCTAGAATGAACCAGGGCTCCGGAGACATTGAGCTTCTGGGGGAAGGTGGGGGAAGGTGTGGAAAGGTAGAATGCCCCTGAGAAGGTGGAGCTGAACGTTGGACTTCTTGGCAAGGTCCATGATGTGGGGAAAGAGAGAGAGAGAAGTCAAAGATGATTCCAAGGTTTTTTGTCACACAGGTGGGTGAGGGGATGGGACCCAAGGAGTGTGGCCAGAGAGAGGGGGGGAACAATGAGCACGCATCCCAATAAGTAGAATCTCGGTCTTACTGGCATTAAGGCAGAGATCATTGGCAGAGCACCATGCCAGAATAGCAATCAGGCAGGAGGTATGAGAAGGGGGGAGGAGGAGGAGGCAGTAGAGGATGGCAGCTTGAAGGAGAGCTGTGTGTCGTCTGCATAGCACTGGAAATGATGTGTGAAAGGGGAGATCAGGTAGGCCAGAGGGGCCCGGTATATGTTGAAGAGCCAAGGTGATAGAGTGGAGCCCTTGGGGACACCACGGGTGGAAAATGTGGTGGGGGAGAGAAAAGGACCAGGAAAAAGGATTTGGGAAGATATGTTTAAAAGGAAGCAGGTAGCCCATGCCAGTGCCCTGTCCGTGATGCCTAGGGTATCGCAGAGACGGTTTATGAGGAACGAGTGGTTGACAGTGTCAAAGGCAGAAGAGAGATCGAGGAGGATCAGAACAGGGGGTGAGTTGGAATCCAGGCTGGAGAATAGGTCTTTACGGGTGTTCAGGAGAGCAGTTTCCGTGCCTCTGGCAGGCCTAAAACCGGACTGGTGATCATAGAGGCAGACGGCCAATTTGGTGTGGAGGGTCAGTTGGGGGATGGCCAGTTTGTCCATGAGTTTGCCCAAGAAAGGGGCGATAGCTGGGCAAGAAGGGTCAGCAGATGACTTTTTTAGCAGAGGGTGCACAAGAGGGTGCTTGAGGGGTTGGGAGAAAGAGACAGTGGCAAAGGAGTGGTTGCAGAGATCAGCCAAGACTGGAGCAAGAGAGGTAATGTTGTCCTCGATGGTTCTGGAGGAGCAGGGGAGCACCTGTTTAGAGGCGACTTTCATAGAACGGACACCTCTCTCATCCGGCACAATGGGAGAGAAAAAGGAGTGTTTGGGGGAGGGGTTCAGGGCAGAGCACCAAGTGAGGCGAGTGAATCGGTGGAGAGGGGGCCCAGAAGACAAAGACATAGAGGACAGGAGTTCCTGAGTTTTGGAGGAGAATTGGGAGGCGAGTGCAGAGGGCCCGGGAGGGGTGGGGAGAGAGGAAGAGGAGACTGCGGTAGGATTGGCAAGATCTTTGCAGAGTTCAAAGAGTTCAGCCGTGTTGTTGGTGGCTCCAGAGATACAGGCTTGGACATGAGCCCTCATCTTGGAGCAGATGAAGAAGCCATATTGCCTTTGAAGTAGGCAGCAGGCCAGTTTGTCAGAGGATAAGCTGGATGCCAGCCTCTTCCGCTCTGCAGCTTTGCACTTGCGCTTCAAAGCGGCCAAGTCAGAGTCATACCAAGAGTTGCATTTGGAGGCAGGCTTCATGTGGATCCTCATGACAGGGACAAGGGTGTCCAGGGTGTTGGAGGTTAGCAAGAACAGAGTCAGAAGGAAAGTCCAGTGAGGGGGGCCGAGGAGGGATGAAGGAAGAGGCAAATGCAGCGACTGACACGCGCTTCATCAGTCGAATTACAGAGAACAAGACTGGCAGTGCTGGTGGAGGCATCAGGGGACAGGGAAGGTCAAGGTGCGAAGAGAGGAGAGAGTGATCAGACCAGGAGAGAAGGGTAATGAGAGGGTTAGAGAGAGGGATGTCGGTTGAGATGAGAGCATCAAGTGAGTGACCGGCTGAGTGGGTTGGCCCAGAAGGAAGGATAGCGAGGGAAAGAGTGGTGCAAAGGTTGCGGAAGAGAGCAGAGGCCCCATCGAGAGAGTCAAGATGGATGTTGAAGTCCCCAAGGAGGATAGGTTTGGGGGAGGAGGCAAGAAGAGAGGAGGACAGGGTGGCCCATTCTGTGAGGAAAAGGGAGGATGGTCTGGTGGGTCTGTCCATGGTAGCGAGAGTAAGGGAGAAAGTAGGTGAGACAGACAGCCTGCCGACTAGGCTTTCAAAGGATGAGTAGGATTGGGTGGGGATATCAGAGCCACTCCACCACCAGCCCGTGAGGGCCTGGGATTGGACAGGTTATTGTAGCTTTCAGGGAGAAGAGTGTCAAAAGCAGTGGTGATTGAACTGGCCTTGAACCATGTCTCGGTGAGAGCAAGGACGTCAAGGTCAAGGCCTTCAGAGGCGTGTTTTATAGCAGAGCGAGAATTGAGGGTGGCTAAGTACAGTTGATTGCCATTTTTAAAAGATTTGCGAGGAGGCACAAGGAAGGGTTACAGTTGGGCCTTTCTTTGAAGCCCAAAGGTTTCGGAGTGGACCTCGCGATCGAATAAATGTCAAATACTCGACCAAAAATTTAATTCAAATGACAAAAAACTTTCTCTGACGAGAAGAGCCCTTCCTTGAGCAGCACGCTAAGCGTGTGGAAAAAAGGAACTGAGTTACACTGCAAGGGACATCTACCTGATGAGGAATCTGCGGGGGAAAAGCAATCCATTAAAAGATGAGAGCTAAAGTCAGCGGATAGAGGATTGATAGAGGACCAGTGTTCAAGGCTGGATGTGCCGGACTAAGGCTGAATTACAATGATAACATGGACATAGCAGAGAATCATGCAATATCACAGTGTGCAAACGGAATACTTACCAATTTGCTGTACCGACTATCCCGACTTAGGATAAGATTTAGAGGAGTAAGAACCTGATCAATGACATGTATGATGCCATTCGAGGCAACAATGCTGTCGATTATTGTTGCTTTATTATTCAAATAAAGAGTGTTCTGTAAAGGAAAGCAAAAGGAAAAACATTAAAATACCACCAGACACTGTGTGAAATACTTATAATGGTAAACAATGCAGGATTAAATATGATCTTCATAAGAGATCTTTAATTAGATACTAAAAGGGTCTTTCAAACAGAATAGGGCTATCCTGCAGGATAGCAGTAGTAGTCACGATAGTCTCTGCCAGCAAGTCTGACTGACTGCCCAGATTCTGCAGGCCAATCAAGTCCTGCAAATCCTATGATCTTCTTATAGGCCAGTCCACCTATGCTTCTAAACACAGTGTTAAGATGGATTTCTGAACTCTGACCTGGTGGGCAGAGGTTCAGAAGGCCAGCCTAGTTTCTTGGAACAAGGTAAGCTCTGGACAAGCCAGACCAATCAAGGTAGCTATTGCAGGCGGTCAAGACTTTGGGGGTAATTCATGGATTATTTGCGCCGAAAAAAACGGGATTTGTGCGCCATTCCGCCCACAAATCCCCATTTGTTAAACAGGGATTTGTGGGCAGAATGGCGACATAAATTCCGTTTTTTCGGGCGCAAATAATCCATGAATTACCCCCTTAGTCTCAGGATGGGTGAGGATGACTGAAAGACCTCAATGAGCACACAAAGCAAGGACACTTACAAATTACTCCCAGACAGGTGTTATATCAAAAATATAAACACATTTATTACAAGGCCTTTGTAAATCAGACCATAGCAAAAGAATCACAATACTAAGTAGATCAACACAACACTATCAATACAATTTATATACAAGACCATTGGGGTTTAAAGGGTTAAATGCATGAAAAATGTCGACAACCTAGATTGGAAGGAAACAGGCAGTGTAGATAGACTTTAGTCCCCTTTGACATCGATAACCCACCTAACTAAGAGGCAGTCCAAGCCCTAAGAAGAGAGGAGCCTTGTGCTCAATAGTACATGCAATGCAAGCGCATGCGGTTGTTCCAATGGGCAAAATAGGGTCTCTTCACGGGTCTCTGGCAGCTCAGAAAGTGGATGAGGCAATGAAGAATAAGTTCCCACTATTCAGGGAGGACCTCCACTTGAAGGCAGAGGCAGCTCCAGAGAGCGGGATGGAGCCGCTAGTTCCCACTAGCAGTGGAAAGGAAGTGACCCTCAGGGGCCACTCGGGCATAAAAAAGGGCCTTGGCGCTAGGGTACTCACCGGTCCTAGGTGCACTTGGACCCAAACTTCACCAGTTCAGTCCACTTCGCTTGCAGGTTTGCACGCAGCAAAAGGGACGTCTCTACGGCTTTCAGTTCCTGCGATACAGTGAGGATTCCCAAATGGGACAGTGGTGATTTCTCTGCTCCGGGTGGATGAATTGACCTGGTTTCACTGCAGCAGGGTTCAGGAGCAAGAGGGTCACAAATGCAGCACACTTGCAAAGGTTGTTGCCACAGCAGGTCAACACGGTAACCATGTATGCTCCGGTCCTGGCACACTCGTCTCACTTCAGACCTGGGAACGCCAAGTGTACGAAATTCGGTGTGAGGGTACCGTGGACACAGAGCTAGCAGTATACCAAGTTTCGAGGGCCTCATCGAAACAGCGGCTGTGACAGAGCAAAGGACCTGGGCAAGCTGGTCAGTCCACTGGATGGCCCAGGGACACTTCCGAGAAAGCTTACTTGCAGGTTTTGATGAAGGTGCCTTGAATAGTAGGTCCCACTATTCTAATTGGTCGAAGCGTTTTCGCAGACCTTCTAGGATGATCAGATTCAGTGGGGTCCCACGGGACGACAGCGGGCTCAGGGTGTCAAACCTTCCAGTGGGTCACCAGCGGTTCCTCGACTCAGCTTCATAGTTTCAGGATACTTGGATCCTATCCTTCGTTCAGTGAGAAATCCAGAGATCGACATGGTATGGGTGTTTCCGGCCTCCTCTTATCCAAAGTTCCCTTCGTGCCAAAACGAAGAGGACCCAATTGGAGATCTGCTCAAAAACACATACTCCATACGTGGACCAATCACAGACCATGGTGGTCCCAGTCATTCAGGACACTCCAGACTCTCTGGCACCCAGGATGTATATTGGGAAAAGAGACACCCCAGCCTACACCTTGGAGGCACATACACAAGGCATGCAAGAGCCGACGAAAGCTTGGCGTTTCACGGGAAACTGCATGTCCAAATAAGGACTGTCCCGGGTCGACTCGACCTGGGGAAGGTGAAGGGGCAAGATAGCCAAAGGACAGGACAAAGAACCTTGTGGCATGGTCATTTTGGAGCCAAGCCAACTATTCGTGCCAAACACGGTTAACGCTGTTAACGTGGCAGAAAAGGGTTATAAATAATGCGAAAAGATAGCTGCCACCAGCCCTGTCCAGGACACATCTGCACAGTTCATAAAAAGTCCATTGGGAGTATCTAGGGCCTTTGGAAAGGACTATAAACCCAAGTGTGCTGTATGGCAAGATACATTGTACACTTGTTACATGTTGCACACAAGCTGCAACATGAGGAAAGGACTAAGGGAAACAAAGTCTCCTAGTACTGACTGTCTTAAGGGCATGTCGGTTTCCCCATAAAAATTGAGCAAAAGCCCAGGAGTGCAGCTGAAGGCTGTGCTTCTCTGGCAAAGTCCGTCTATGGTGTCTAAACAGCAGCAACACGTTTGGGGGTTTACACATGGAGGGAAAATTACATACAATTATGAAATCTTTCCTAACACACAGAATCAAGAGGGCTGGCATGACTGTTGAATTTTGGAGTGAGGCATTCAGGGTACCTCACATAACAGGCCCAAGGCAAAAAGATTTCAGATCAAAAGGCCAGGTCACTGGAAATATTACTTACTGTAATGTCCTTTCCATGGATTCTTCGCCTACAGATTCCTCATCTGATAGATATCCCTTCCAGTGTCAGCTGCTCAGAAACTTTTTCGTCAGGGAGCGAAGTGCGACTCAACGTCGACTGTCGATCCATCTTGACTCAGCCGTGTGACTCCTCGACTCCAGACGCGATGTCAGCAGTACATATAACACGTCACTATGCCCCCGTACCTCAGTTCCCCACCTTTTTTGCCCCGAGCTCAGCAGCTGCAGATGACGAATCCAAGCGATTCGGCTTAAGAAAAGCCCAAAAAAAGACATACCTTTTTTTTTTGCAGTAAATCCGCCCTGATATCACCAAATCTTATTACCATTATCGCTACTTGGTCTGGCAGTATTACCGCCAGATTACAAGTGGCGGTGTGTAAATCCCCCTTTTTTTGTTAGGACTCAATGAGCCATTTTCGGCAGAATTACTGCATCAGTAATTCCGCTGCAGTAATTTCGTAAATAATTGGCAGATATTTGGTGGATTTTCCTCCAGCTCATGACTGGAGGTGAATCCTCCAACTTTCCACCAAACCTATAGTTGGGCAGTGGTAGTGCAGCCCTATATGGCCGTATTTCAACCCGGACCGCCCACCTTGTAATGAGGGCCACTGTACTGTGAGCCAAAGCTTGAGAGTACACAATCAGCATAGCCATCTTTTCCTCGATGGTGAAACACTTGTAGAGGATTAAAAACTGAGGAATTCAAATATATATTTTTGAAGGATTCATTGCATTAAGAGCACTAATAAACCAAATGATCACCACAACATTGATCTCTTTGATGTTCTTCATCACGGCCAAACAGCCAAACTCTACAAAATTCCCAGTTGCCGTGGAAATTGTGCTTCATTTTCTATTTTTCTACTACAGCGGTTATTGGGCAGACACAATACTCAGAGCACTATGCCAGCACCAACAACACCAAAACAACAACAGATTTGCTCGCCACAGGTTTGAAATATGCCTGCACACCTATAGACCACAATCAGCATAGCAGTGAAAAGTGCACAACAAATGAAGTCGTCACCCCACTCGTGGAAAGACACCAAAAAAGGCAACAGACTACTTTCATAGCTGGGTAGGATGGTAGGGCAATGAGAAATGTGTGGGAGCTGTAAGGAAGGCATGGCATCAACAGTAAGACAGACACAAGTGACCAAAGTTCAAGGGTCTTTATTGAACTTCAAAAAGGGTTTTAGAAAGGCCTATCTAATGCTAAATCTACAGATGGGAGCAGGCTACGACCATGAAATAATAATAACACAGTCCTAGTGGTGTCTTGTCAACGAAAAAAGGGCCAGCACTAACAAACCTATTGCCAATCCTTACCTCCATATACAAATATTGTGGGAAACTGTGTTACGAAAAAGAAAGAAGTGTTCACAAAATGATATGTCAGGATATTCAGGCCGTTGGCCTCCCTTCCCCACGTTTTCAGCACGGGAAAACACGGTTCACTCGAGCTTAGCACAGTCTCTGTCTTCTCTGGTACAAGGATATAGTTCAATCATTAGCATCAGGGCCTTCTCTGCCCAGGTGACCCTCTCGGACTGGTCCACCCCCAGGAACAGGATCCGAAAGCGATGGCCGTGTCCTAGCCACTTGGATGACAGATCCCTGGGGACTAGCAGGTAAGACAACTTCTGTTTTCTCACAGAGAAGAATCCATAGAAAGAACATTACAGTAAGCAGTTTCTCCTTCAATTGATTGCGCTCTCCACATCTGATGCAGTACATCCTACGGTGGCAGGATGAAAGTCTAATACGACAAAGCTTTGTAACGCTGCTCTTCCAAATCAAGCATCAGGGCCCCATGCCACATCCAGACAATAGTGTTTTGTGAATGTTTCAAGCGATGACCAAGTCGCAGCCTGGCAGATTTCTTTCACGGTACACCACTTTGCAATGGAATCGAAGTAGCCACACCCCTTATGGAGTGTGCCATGATGCCATATGTGAACTCCTTACCCGCTTTCTGGTAGGATTACAAGGATGAGTAGGGGTAAAATGGCCCACTCAGCCCTCACACTGCCACAAAATAAATCACCACGCAATCATAAAGGTACAACAGGGACAGTTAAGAGATTGAGAAATTACATTAATTGCATCACAAAGGGGATCGAGAAGTACGATCCTTGCTCTGGTGTGTAATTAAAGACAGAGAGCACCGCTAAATAGCCATTGACCGTGGCGAACTAAAGGCTCTGTCTTGCCAAATGAAGAAGGAAAGAAACACTGTTAAGGTGTCGCATAAAAAAGGATCCACATCCTGTGCTCTGCACCAGCTGCAGAATTTCTTCCAACGGCAGCAATATACAGCTTTAGTTACTGGTCTTCCAGCTGAAAGCAACACCTCCATAACGTCTTTTGGAAGGTACCAATCCTTATACCTTTGAGCAAGGCATGCAGATTGAGCCTGCGTACGCTCGGGTGGAGCACCAGCCCCCCCTCCTAAGAGAGAAGCTCTGGGCTCTGGGAAATAAGATGTGGAGGACAGATGGCCATGTCCAGAAGGTCCAGGATCATGGTTGCTCTGTACCTCTTCAACCTCCTGATCCCTTGAGGAATGACGGAAATCGTTGGGAAAGCATACAGGAGCTGGAAGTTTCAGTCCACCACCTACGCATCCCCCAGTTTTCCTCTTGAGGAAATTCCCTTCAGCAGAAAGGTTTGCATTTCCTGTTCACACTGGACGTGAACAGATCCAGTTGAGGGATTCCCCACAGTACGAACATCTCTAGCAGAACTTCCTGGCGCAGCTCCCACTTGTGAGAGACCAGGCCCTGCCTGCTCAGGGAGTCTGCTATCGTATTCTGCTTCCCGACGAGGTGAATTCCCAACAGGGGGATCTTGTTCTGTAACCCTGAGAACCAGAGCTGCATCGCCTCTCTGCACAGGGGGTGTGATTCTACTCTGCCTCTCTTGTTGATGTAGTGCATGGCCACTGTGTTGTCCGTCATGATCAGGACAGTCTTCCCCTGTACGGAGGGCAGGAACGCCATCAGCGCCAGTCGGATCACCCTCAGCTCCAACGGGTTTATGTGAAGTTTTTTCTCCGCCAGGTACCACAACCCACTTACCATCATCTCATTCAGGGGAGTGTCCCAGCCTTTCAGAGATGTGTCCGTCACTACGGTCGCCTGTGGCCACAGTTGCTAAAACGGTTTGCCCGCCATGATGTTCTCTGTGCAAGTCCACCACCGTAGATCCTAAGCAACTCTGCTCTGAACTTAAATCAAGGCCATCATACTATCAGAGAACTGCGACCATTGAGATTTGAGGGCCCATTGGAGCAATCCCATTCTCAAGAGAGCCTATGGCACCAGGAAGATGCAGGATGCCATGAGGTCGAGCAACCATAGGAAGTCTAGGGCTGGCAGACATTGAGCGATGGTGACCATCTGCAGTATGTGTAGAGCCCTCTCCTAAGGAGGGAAAGCCTTGCCCGAGAGAGAATCCAGGACCACTCCAATGATCTGGAGTGTTTGAGAAGGTCTCAGCTGAGACTTATATAAATTGAGGGAGAAGACCAGCTTGTGGAGGTGGTGGCAGGTGCGATTGAGATGATCCAGAGCTTGATCCGGAGACTGTGCCCTGATTAACCAATTATCCAGGTAGGGAAACCCTTCTTTCCTGAGACTGGCTGCCACTATCGCCAACAGCTTGGTGAAGACCCTAAGGGCGAAGGTAAGCCCCAAAGGCAGAACGCAAAACTGGAAGTGAGTGATTGCCAATGACGACCCTAAGCTACTTCCTGTGCTTTGGATGTATAGGCACATGGAAAGGAAGTAAGAGTCCTGTAGATCAAGTGACATCAACCACTCCTGAGTTTCTAGCGGCTAGAGGATCTTCAAAAGTGTTATCATCCTGAACTTGTCCTTCCTGAGGAACTTATTCAAGCACCTCAGTTCCAAGATGTGTCAAAGACCTCTGGGTTTCTTTAGGACCAAACCATTGTGGGAGTACCACCCCCTGTTCCTTTCCTGTACAGGTATCAACTCTATGGTGCCCTTCTCCAGAATAGAGGATATCTTTTGTAGGAGCAGTGGGTCTACAACAGGAGGTGCTCTGGCCAGAGGGGGGCAATCCGGAGGGTGCTTTAACAATGGGAGGCAGTGACCCTGAGAGACTAACTGAAGCCCCCATGCGTCCTAAGTAATAGCACACCATTCTTTGGAATGGTGTGACAGACACCCCATACCGGAGTAGCATGGTAGTCCTTAAAGAGGTTTTGCAGCAAAGGCCGCTCTAGAGGAGGGGACATACCTGGAAGCTGTCTGTGTTTTACCTTTACCTCCGGCAGGTCGAGAGAAGCGTCTCTGACCTTGGCAGGTGGCTGGTTGCTTCCCTTTATGTCCACAGTTATAGTAACGAAAAGGTTTGCCCTTCCATTGTGTTAAAGGTTGAGCAGATGGATTTATCACTGCACCTAAAGACTTAGTCGCAGCCTTGGACACCTGCAATATTTCAAGGCTGTCACCTGCTTTTTGACCAGAAAGGTTTGTGCCATCCAAAGGCATGTAAAGCAGTTTTGGTTGGACGTCTTGCGCAAACCCTGACTTTCTGAGCTAGGCGAATCTTAGCATGATGGAACTAGCCGCCATAGATCTCCAGACACAGTCGGCTGTGTCAAATCCTGATTGGTGCATCTTCCAGCTTCCACTATGTTAACAAAACCTTTCCTCAGTTCACCCTTTATGACATTTGTTTAAACTCTGCTAAACGTACTTATTTTTCTAATGTTCTTCATACTAAGTCGGCTCTTCCGAGATGTTTATTCCACATTTTGACCTGTCTTCTTTCTCCTACTCTTCCTGAACCCTCTATTAACTCTACCCTCTCTGCTCCTGTTTTCGCTACCTTCTTCTCTTCTAAAGTTCATTATCTATGTCAAGATATTGTTAACTCTCCTGCTTCCAATATTCTATTTTCTCCTCCACCTAAACCTCTAACCTTTTTTCATACTTTGTTCCCTTGTCCAACTCAGACGTAACATTACCGTTGGCCAAAGTCCATCCTACAGCAGCCCCTTCGGATTCTATTCCTTCTACTCATATTCCTATAATCTATCCTTCTTTTGTACCATTTCTTTTCTCCTTCTTTAATATCTGCCTTTCTACATCTACTTTTCCAGCAACTTTTAAACATGCTATCATTATTCCTATTCTAAAAAAACCTTCAGCAAATCCTCCTGTTGTCTCTAACTTCCGCCCTATCTCTTTTCTACCTTAACTATCTAAGCTTCTGGAGCGCTGGGTCTATTCTCAGATTTCATCCTTTGTTAATGATCTATCTCTCCGACCACGTTCTCAATCTGGTTTTCGCACTCGTCACTCCACTGAGAGCGTCTTAAGGTGTGTAATCAACTCTCTTTTGCCAGCTTGTCACACTAAACACTCTTCCTTTCTTATTCTTCTTCATCTATCTGCCACTTCGACACTGTGGAGCACTCTCTGCTCTTGGACTCTCTTTCCTCTTTTGGTTTTAGGGGTTCAGTTCTTTCGTGGTTTTCTTCTTATCTTTCTAATAGAACTTTTTCTGTTTCGTGGGGTGGAAAGGTTTCTTCACCATTCACTCTCGAGCACAGCGTTCCCTAAGGCTCAGTCCTGGGTCTGTTTCTTTTTTCACTCTCTACTTGCTCCTGTGATTTCTTCCTTTGGCATCTCTCATCACTTTTATGCTAACAACACACAACATTTCCTTTCTTTCTCATCTTTTATGCCTGAAATGTATTACACTCTTACTACATGTCTTTCAGCCATTAAATCTTGGATGGCTGGCTTTGGACTTTCTCACTCTTAATGCTGGGAAAACAGATGTCCTATTTTTCCCTGTCAACCCATTCTCTCCACCACCATCTATCTCCTTTCCACCATCAACTCATTCTATTTCTCCCACTGCCCGTAATCTTGGTCTCTATCTCAAATCTCATCTTGTTTCGTGCAGAGTTTCAGTCTGCTGCAGTGAGAGAGGAGAGAGGAGCTGCTGCTGCTACTCATTCCTTTGCTCGTTTTGCTTGTGGAACTGGAACTGTGGCTTTAAGGAATACAAGCCCAACGCTCCTTTAAATACTCCGATCTATTGTGGAGCGCGCGCAGAGTTTCGTGCAGAGTTTCAGTCTGCTGCAGTGAGAGAGGAGAGAGGAGCTGCTGCTGCTACTCATTGCTTTGCTCGTTTTGCTTGTGGAACTGGAACTGTGGCTTTAAGGAATACAAGCCCAACTCTCCTTTAAATACTCCGATCTAGCGCGGAGTGCGCGCGAAGTTTCGTGCAGAGTTTCAGTCTGCTGCAGTGAGAGAGGAGAGAGGAACTGCTGCTGCTACTCATTGCTTTGCTCGTTTTGCTTGTGGAACTGGAACTGTGGCTTTAAGGAATACAAGCCCAACTCTCCTTTAAATACTCTGATCTAGCGCGGAGCGCGCGCAGAGTTTCGTGCAGAGTTTCAGTCTGCTGCAGTGAGAGAGGAGAGAGGAGCTGCTGCTGCTACTCATTGCTTTGCTCGTTTTGCTTGTGGAACTGGAACTGTGGCTTTAAGGAATACAAGCCCAACTCTCCTTTAAATACTCTGATCTAGCGCGGAGCGCGCGCAGAGTTTCGTGCAGAGTTTCAGTCTGCTGCAGTGAGAGAGGAGAGAGGAGCTGCTGCTGCTACTCATTGCTTTGCTCGTTTTGCTTGTGGAACTGGAACTGTGGCTTTAAGGAATACAAGCCCAACTCTCCTTTAAATACTCTGATCTAGCGCGGAGCGCGCGCAGAGTTTCGTGCAGAGTTTCAGTCTGCTGCAGTCCGCGGCAGGACGTCAGGAAGAAGGTAAGACTTTACAATTATATTAAAACCATGGACACGGGTCCTCAAACACGTCTTAAATCAAAACAGGCTTCAACCGCATGCACCAGTGCAAAAATGACTTATGACATTTTTCTGTCAGCAAACAAAACACATGAGCAGGAAATGGGGAGGGGGAGTGAGAGACCGCGCGGTGAAGACGCGGTTCCTCCAGCTCACCTTACTACCGGGCGCATAATTGACCAGTCCACGCCGCAGCTTCCCACTATTCACACACATTCCCGACCACATACGTCCTCTGAAAGTACAAATGGCCCGGCAGCGCTCTCTTACTTGGCTGCCCGTTGCCTCCCCGAACCTTTGTTCATACAAACAGGAGCAAGATCAATGAAAGAAAAGCATTGGTCTCAGATGAACGGATTACAGCTGGCCGCTGTGGAAATCAATCCGGCGACCACAACACCTATCAGTACAGAATCCATAATAACATCAAATCAGAGGACATATGAATTGAAAAATAAAGAAAACAAGCGCAGCAAAAACGAAAGAACTGAATTACCAAAGAATGTCAGCGAAACAAGTTTTGCACAGGTACCAGGCTTGTTGGTCTCGCCCAGTCAGATGGACTTGCCTGGCAAATCAAATTCAATGGCGCTGACTACAACACAAGTGAATCAAGATGAGAAAAACGAAAAAAATGAACCTATGGCACGCAAAATAGTTGACAACACGAAAATAGCGGCAGCACAACAATTACAATTAGAAAAAGGAAGAACTGAATTAGGCGAAGACCTGTTCCAATCACCATTTGATGTGACGGATGCAGAATTACTAAACATTGAATCAACACAAATTCCATCAAATTCTAAAATATTTAACTTTGACACTCACCAACAGGAACCATGCGGTAGTAATCGAGAAGATATCGCACGTCTAACAAACTCAATACAACCACTGCGAGTCATGTTGCCTACTGAATATAGTTGCCATTCAAAAGCGACTCATCAAATAAATACAACGGAGAGTCTAAAATACAGTGGCATTGATCTAGCAGGACGAGAGGCAAGGCTTACCCTGAGACTACAAGCCGATTTTGAAAATATTAAAACAAAACTATCAGACAGCTATATGAATAAAACGAAAGACAACAAAAATAGCTGTAGAACTCTAGTACCTGCAGAGTCAGAAACTGACACGGACTCAAGCCGCGTTAATTTACAAGGAAAAGAACATTGTCAGCCGAACAAAGATTACACAGTGGATCCCGAGTTGATTATTGAGAGACCAGTTTATCACCTTCCACAGAGCCTTGCATTTGGTGAAAATTCTGGGAACTCTCCAAGTGAATCACTCAGACATGGGAAGAAATGGCAAAACAAAAAGGATAGAAATGTACCAAATTGTTCTACTCGAGCAAATCACAGTGCAAGTGAAACCGCTTTGCATTCACAAAAGCCTCAAGACCTACATTTGGTCTGCAACTATATGGATTCAAAAACACCAGCCAAAAACAAATCACCAAATGCTGTCGAAAAAGAACATGAAGCTAAATCCAATCTATCTGTAGCAGCAGCAATCCAGATACATAACAATGTACTTGCTGCAACCTCCTTGGCCCTAATTCCTTTTATAAAATTATACGATAATCTGAATGAAGCCACACAAAACAATGCAGCCTGTTTGGGCAATCTGGTGGAAAAAGATTTGAAAATGGAAACTCTAGTACAAATACAACAACAACAAAAAGACAATCAATACACAGAGATAGACGATGGTCTCAGAAAGATTTATGAGCTAATCGAAAAACAGACAAATGAAGGAAAAAAACAAATGGATGATTTGTTAGACTTCATGAAAAAGTCCTTTTCGGATCTAAACGTGGCAAACTTATGTGCAGTTAAAAAGAACGAGGGGCCCAATACTACTACTACATCTACTGGATCAGAACTCAAAGGAGTGGAAATAATGTCTCAAAAAGCTTCAAACGTCGCAATCCTCCATTCGGCAAACGCAAACACAAATACTCAAATTGTACCTAGCTGCCAAGAGGCAAGTGCCACAGCCCCCTCTGCGACGGCAATAGAAAAGTGCTCTACTAACGGCCAAGAGAAAAATGAAGAGATCACGAAGAAACAAGCTGCGGAGCCTTTGTCAGGTATACCAAGTTGTTCAGCCGTCAAGGCATCGTTTGGGATCTTCCATGGACCAGCAAAAAACATCCGATCATGACAAATGCCTGAACCAAAACAGTCGATGGTCCCTGGCACCTCAACAACAGTTATCCGAAAAAAACAAAAGGAAAAGAAAAAACATATAACAGTCAACAACCAAACCTCGATCTCAAGAAAATTTATTAGAAACCTAACCACACCTCCGAAACCTAAGCTATTTGCTCGAGAGAACGCAGGGGGCAAAATGGCCAACAAATCTGCGATCGTAAATGGTACAAAAGAAGCAAATGTGGACACTTTGGAAAAGGAAAAGGAAAAAGACAGCGAAATAGGACCTAAAGATTTTTCTGCTCGAAGAGAACACAAAACTGGGAAATTAAATTAAAAAAAACGGATAAGGATTGACTCAGACACAAGTAGTGATATATCTTATGATGACATTCAGGAACTGTGCAACCTCTCCACATATTCCGATGTTTCAGAAGAAGAAGAAACTCAGGACGAAACCAACATTTCTTTATCTGAAAGTCTGAGCATTATGGAAGTATCCACCCAAAAACATCAAGGTAGGCAGGGAGGCAAAACGAAACAGTCGATAGCTGTCGAAAAACAAATGGGAGACAGTAAAAAGTTATTGCCTCAGGCAGCAGCCACAAAAATGGCTGGCAGACACCAGAATGATAACCTGTCTCATTAAAAAGAAATTGGAAACGGCACTAAACCCAAAACAAACGTTAGCTCAAATTCAAATAAGAAAAGAAATGTCAAAAACCCGGATTGGACAAAGCACAGGTGCCTCCGGAAAAATAAAAATAATCAATGTATTGGATGATGACTCAGAGGTACATTTGAACCGAGGCAATGTTATGCGACTATTTCATGCGGTTCCGACACTAAGGATCATTAAGTATGATGATATACGAATTGTAGAATACACGTCAGAAGAACGAGCTGATAGTGTTCTTTTACACATCAACTCTCAAGCGATCAGAAAGATTATACTGACCGCGAAAGAGGAACTGCTACGCCTGGGGTTCGAGATTTCGGAACAACTCGAGATGTCAACACCGTTGGCAGAAGCTTGCGAGAAAGAAATTGAATAAAAAAAAACATCCTTGACCCAACGCCGAGCTCAAATACGATCCCACTTGAGTACTTACTCATCAACTGGGACAAAGGAAGAGCGGCGATCGCAGGCTAAAAGAAGACTTTAACTAGTAACAACTGGACAGGATGCTGATGTCACCCTTATTTCCTGGAATACCAGGGGATTCAGTCATTTATACAACGGCTTCCCAGTGGACCTAACCAACAACTTTGCTATATGCCTAGAGGAAACTTGGATGCGGAAATTGCCGATAAAGGACGGTTATCAAATATTGATCAACCCTGCCGTTAAAAACACAACAGGTCGTACATTTTCCGGTCTCTTAACGATGATAAAAATTGGAACAAACTGGGAGGTCACTGAATCAGCTAACCCAAATCAGTATGTACAAGCGACCTTACTTGAAAGAAAGAGTGAAGAAAAAGATAAAGTTCAAAAACTATTGCTATTGAATGTCTACTGGAACCCAAATAAGATCACTAATAGCCAATTCATTAGCTCTATAACAGCATTAATAGACCAGAACCAGTCGTCCCATCAAAATGTATGGATCATTATATGCGGAGATTTAAACCTAGCATGGTTTAATGGAAAAAAAGAATTAATCAAAGTATCCCGAGCTGAAGATCACAAAACTAGCTCCAGGCAAGTAAGATGGAATGACGCAATGGAGGCACGAGATTGCACAATGATTAACGGAAATGTGAAGGGAGACATACCGCCACAGGTCACTTGGCGAAATATGGGCTATGAAAAAACTTTAGACTATATTTGGACGTCTAACAACGTGACAAAACTAATTCATAACCTGACGATAATTCCATCAAATAACAGTGATCACTCACTCCTGATCATGTCTTGGCATCCCAGCTGTAAGACATTAATAGGCTCGGCATGTTCAGAGCTAGAAGTAAATTCCGGACGAAACAGACTGAGGATAAAAGCAAAGCAAATCCTGAACCTAACTGCGGTTTTTCAATCACAAACCAAAGATAATCAGGAAACACCAAACTATACTGCTTTACTGCCGTATACTAACACAACAAAAAAAAGCCAACACCATCAAGAACATGATCATCTACACATACGGAGTAATACTGTGAAAAGGTAAAAGATGAAATTAAGAAAAGACCTACGAAAGCTGAGGTCCGGAAGCAACAAAAATATAGTCACCAAGATAAAGCACAGGAAACAAGTTTATCGCAATTGGTTAAAGACCTTCAACATGCAGCGCGATCAAGAACGAGGGGAGGCAATGTTGGCTCTGATTAAAACAAACAACACCAGAGAGATATGGAACATCTTGAATCAAGGCAGTATAAAACACGCAAGTTCTATGGCCAATGGTGTATCGGAAGCCAACTGGGTGAGGCATTTTAAACAACTACTTGCGTCACAACCAACCGAGTTCGAAGACAAAAACGAGATATTTTCCACTCCCTGGGACATAATCGAATCTGAAGAAGACATAGCAAGTATAATATCCAAACTGAAAAACTCAAGAGCAGCCGGTCCTGATTGCATCACCAACGTGATGCTAAAAGAACATAAACACGAATGGTCAGCGTTCATTTCGGAGCTGTTCAAGGAGATTGCCAAAACAAGGAAAATCCCAGCATCATGGTTGGAAGCTATAATTGTCCCAATATATAAGAAAGGCAACAGAGAAGACCCTGTCAATTACCGCCCAATCGCTTTATTAGATACTATTGGGAAGGTATTTGCAATGTTCTTACAAAAAAAAATAACAGCATGGGCCCGGAGATCTAAAATAGATGACAACAGACAAACTGGTTTCACGAAAGGAGTGGGCATAGAAAACAACCTCGCAATAGTGAACATCCTGAAGCTTGAAGCCATTCGGAAGAGGGAAAACCTGTATTTCGCCTTTATCGATATGCAACAAGCATTCGACACCATAAACAGAGAGATGCTTTGGGCAAAACTAAAGAAATGGAAATGCCCGCTCTCTCTGTTAAACCCAATACAAGCCTTACATGAATCCACCACACTAAGAATAAGGCTAAATGAAAATGGGGATCTCTCAGAAGCGATCGCAACAAATAAAGGAGTGAAACAAGGCTGCGCCTTAGCTGCAGTCTTATTTAAGTTATACATTGCTGATGTCTCGGAAGTCTTAGCCAGCACACATTCATTTCCGCCTAAAATAAATGGTCATCAAATACGTTGCTTGATCTACGCGGAAGACTTGGTGCTAGCCGATAGTACACAAATCGGCCTACAGCGTCTACTAAGTGCCCTGGAAGGATACATGGAAGCAAATGACCTTAAGATCAACGTGGGAAAAACGAAGATCATGAAATTTAGTCACACAAAGGGAGCAAGAAATAAGAACTTCAAGTGGCATATTAATAAGGTTCCAATAGACGAAGTCAATGTGATCCGCTACTTGGGAATCCAAATAATCACCTCAATCAGAGAACAAAGCTGGGTTAATGAACTTGACAAGCGAATGCGAACCTTGGCATTACAAGGAGCAAGAATCCACATGCTATATGGAAAATTTACGCTTGTCCCAGTCCGCACCTTCTATCTCCAAAAAGTCATTCCAGCTATCACATTTGGTGCAGAGGCAGGCTGGAACATTGACCAAAAAATCTGGACAAAACTTGATGGTATTTTTTGGCGACGTGTGTTACATCTACCAAAATACCTATCAATGACAATAATTCGGCATGAACTTGCTATGGAGCCTTTGTACGGCACAGTTATTTGGAAATCGATGGCGATGCTAAGAAAGATGGAAATCAACAATGTAGAACCTGCATATAAAATCTTTGCTCCGCATGGGGAAACAAATCAAGCGAATGTATTGAAAGAATGGTCGCAAAGAACAAAAATCTATATGCAAAGTGCAAACATCACAATGGAGATGCTATTGAAGTGGCCACAAACTGCAAAGAAAAAACTGAGGCAGTGGCTATGGATACAAAATTTAGATAAATATTACGAGCTGGCAACTGCAATGGACTTGGGACTGACAATTAACAAATTAGATAACCCACCAAAATATCTCTGTCAATTTCCGTCTCGACTCCATAGAGACCGCTTTTTCCGTCTACGAACTAATATCTACAAGACACGAAATATGTTGCTTGTAAGACATATGGAAAACATCAAAGACGATGCATGTAGGCTCTGTGGGCTTAATACTGAAACAGTAAAACACTTATTAACAGAATGTCAATTTCTAAAAGAAAGTAGATCCCTACTTATGGGCCAATTTGCACCATTGACCGGAAATCCAGAAGACCTATGGTTGCGAATCCTGAGTGGGAACTCAGTCCATTTAATTTGTGCAACTAAAAACCTGTTGGACAGTGTTATATCTACAACAGAGAAGCCAATTAGTGAATAGAATAGAGGCTGCTCTGTCACGCTTCTCTTGTAAATCTTCTTGTTCTCCACTCTTCTTGTGTGTTCAACCATGTAAATTCCTTTGTCATCTCATTTTGATGGGATGCTGTGGGACCTTTGATGACAATGATGAACTCAACAAGGAGACGTGATTTTTCTTTTTGAGGATTTTGTAATAAAAGTTTGTAAAACAAAACTGTAAATTACAAATAAAAAAAAAATAAAAAAAAATCTCATCTTGCTTTCACCCATCACATTTCCCTTACATCCCGCTCTTGTCGCTTTCACTTGCACAACATTCGCGAAGTCCGTCCCTCTCTTACGTTTCACGCGACTTATTTCCTCTCTTATATTTTCTCGACTGTTCTATTGCTCTGTTATGCTTTTTGGTCTTCCTTCTTCTCGCCTTGCTCCTCTGAAATCTATTTATCACTCTTCTAATCGCTTACTCTGCCTGCTTTCTTACCGTGACTCTATTTCAGTTTCGCTTGCATCTCTTGGATGGTTGCCTTTTGATTCTCAACTTAAATTTCATTTTCTCTGTTTAGTTTTTAAATCTCTCTATGGGTTAGCCCCTGACTATCTCTCTGTTCTGCTGTCCTTTTATGCTCCTTTTTGTTCTCTTTGTTCTTCTTCTCATTTCAAGTTGGCTGTCCCCTACCCACCCGGCGCCCAGTCTCGCTTTCGTTCTTTTGAGCTTCTTGCTCCTCTTCATTGGAACCTTCTTCAGTTAGCCATTCGTTCTATCACTGTCTATTCTCTTTTTCGGGTCTCTTTTTCGGGTCTCCTTGAAAAACCACCTACTTCACTGTCCTTGATTGTTTTCTTTCTGATTTGATATTTAATTACTCTATATCAATAATTCTGTACCGTTGTTTTTAACTATGTACAGCGCTTTGGATAAAAGCGCTTTGTAAGATTTAATAAAATACAAAATAAAATACAAATAAAATAGATGTGCTCAGAAGTATCTTTGAGGTCTCTCAACATATTTTGCCGGTTGGAAGGAGAATCTCCAGATTCTTGGGAAAACAGCAGGGAAATGACCTCTGACTCATGCCTCCAACTGATCGAGTGGGTCTACGGCTGCTCATTTGTGCAAAACCCCCCAGAAAAACCTCCACCCACCCTGACAGATGTGCTCAGCTGCTTTTTCTGCTAGAGCATCATAACGCTTGTCATCCCTCCCTTTTGGGGGTAAAGATGGCTAGGCTCTAGCCTTGTTACCCACAGTCGAAGTCTGGACTATCATGTGCCGATAAGGAATTCTGGAACAGATAAGTCTGGTCTGTATTTCTTGGCAAAATCCTTGTGGACTGCTGGGCCCAAGCAGAAAGTCTTGCATAACTCCATGAGGGGATTCTTAATGTAAGGGAAGGGAGGGTTCAATGGTTGTGCCTTGTCCAGGATGTCTGTCAAGTCACATTCCGTTATGTCACCAGGGAGGACCCCAAACTAAGACATCCATTACCTTAGCCATCATCCTCCTCTATGCCACATTAAAGTGGGCTCTAGGATCAGGAATTCTACCTCAGGAGAGGTGTCTAAGACAGTTGCATTGTGCAGTGCAGGGGCTAAATCAGTTTGCTTTTTATCCTCTTCCTGAAACTCTGCAGGATGTCGAGGAAGGTCCATGGGTTCAAACCAAAGGGAACCGGGTCCTCATCCTCATAAAAAAATTCCTAAAAGAGAACATAAAATCCCTCCTAGATTTTGGAGCAAATTTACTCGAGGGATATTCGACTGTCTTCGACTAATCCTTTTTTGACATCGATGATGCTGATGACTGGACGGAATTTAGAAGAACGAGTCATCTGCCCATGATGTTGGTGGCATCGACAGTCCTCGAATTCAGGATTTCACCGGTCTTGGGATCTTTTGCGTGTGAGGTGGTTGGTGAGTCGAGTCCCCGCCGGCCTTGTTGAAGCGGTTGGCTCAGTGGGCTTCTTCCGGGAGGAAGAGAGAATGTGCGGGCCCGCCTTATCGAAGACATGCATCATTTTTATGCAAAACTCTTCCAACTTCTCCGCCTACGGAAACGTACATGTGTCTCAGGGGAAGAGTCTGTGGATGAATGCTACCTACTTCTTTTGTTCAATGAGGAAGACAAAGAATGATGGGAGTCACTCCTCGATTGAGATCTTTTATGGTGTTTTTTTCAACCTTTTTTCTCTTTCTATGGCGATTAATCAGACAAAGAGCTTTTTTCGTCGGGTCGAATCTTCAAAGGTGTCATACCTGGGGACTTTGCAGACAAGCGACCTAAGGCCAAGTTGGAGGCTCTCTATTTTAAGGCTTTAGGCATCATAACTATCCACAATCTGCAATCCGCCAAGGGATGGTCGGTACCGAGGCACCACAGACAAACTCTGAGAGGAACGTTGAGCGACATTTTGTGCTGCAATTTTGGCATCTTTTTACACTGGACGGTTTGGAGTAGACATGTTGAAGTAATCTACTAGAATTTGAAAGAATTTTCGAAAGAAATAATTGCGCTAGAGGATTTCTATTAGGTGAAGTTCCAAGTAGCATGTTGGACATGTGGAAAAAAGCATCCAAGGTCAAGGGGCGCCGAGCACGTTATTTGTACCTGCATCAACGTCGCGTCCGGCCATGAAGTCGGCACCTCCACGGTCATTGACGCTAGAGCGCACAATACCCCCTGCTTGGAAAATGTTTTCCCAGGCAAAGCAGGAGAATAAATATCTAGGATGAGGAATCCGTTGGAGGACACAATCTATTAGAAATGTTTGTTCTGTCGCTCCACCTGATCAGGTCGTTCGCTACCAACCTCGACACCTGATGCACATCTGACATCTGGCTCCTGAGAAACCACTGACGGGATCTCATCCAGAGTCTCGCCAGCACCAGGAAAATACAGGATGCCCTAAGGCCCAGTAGGGGCAGGAACACCAATGCTGGTAGACTGCTGTTAGTCTGGAAAAAGGCTGACCATCTGTGTCACATTGGTGACTCTCTCCTTGGGCGGAAAGGCCTTCCCTTCTTTTGTGTCCAAGAATTCCTTTAAGTTCAGGGAGAAAACCAATTAGTGCAGCAGTGAACATGTGTGCTTGAGATGGCACAAAACTTGTCCCGGCAGCCGTGCCCAGATAAGCCAATGGTCCATGTATGGGAACACAACAACGCCGGCTCTCCTGAATTAGGGCGCAACTACTTCCATCATCTTTGTAAAGACCCTGGGAGCGGAGGTCAAGTCAAATCAGAGCACCTTGAATTGGTAATGTGCATCCCCAATGACGAACCTCAGGAACCGCCTGTGCTCTCTGTGGATTGTCACGTGAAAATACACATACTGAAGGTCCAGCGACCCCATCCAGTCCTGGAATTGCACAGCGTGGAGAATATCCCACAATGTCACCATCCTGAATTGCACTTCCTCAGGAACTTGTTCAGTTCTCTGAGGTCCAGGATGGGACAGAGGCCAACCCCTTTCTTGGGAACCACCGGAGTACCAGCCCAAGACTATCTCCTTTGCTGAAGCATCCTTCACTGCTCCCTTCATTAGAAGGGTCTTCAGTTCTTCCAGTAGCTCCCCTCCGGCTGTCGGGGTGGGTGGAGGTTTTTCTGGGGGTTTTTGTACAAATGAGCAGCCGTAGACCTACTCGATCAGTTGGAGGCATGAGTCAGAGGTAATTTCCCCGCTGTTTTCCCAAGATTCTGGAGATTCTCCTTCCAACCGGCAAAATATGTTGAGAGACCTCAAAGGTACTTCTGAGGCGCAGTGGAAGTCGATGCTACCGCAGCAGTCGATTGCCTCGGCCCTCCTCTACCTGTACCCGGCCTTGGGAACCTGAGTTACCCCTATGTGGCCTGGGGTGCTTGCGCCCATCTGGAAAAGGTGGAGTACCTCTTTTAACCCCTTCCTCTGGATCGGAAGGAATAATTTTGATGCAGGGGATGCTGCTGTACCGCCAGTCCCAACGACTTGGCTTTGAGGTTGGAGTCCTTAAACGTTTCCAGGGATTCATCGGCGTTGAGGCCAAAAAGAAGCTCCTCATAGAAGGCCGTGTTGAGCAATTTTGGTTGAAAATTCAGGAAAACTCAGAGCCCCTCAGATACGCTGACCTGCGTGTGATGAATCCTATGGATCCCTCACTAAACCCCTGCCTAAAGTGTCCTCCGAGGTGGCCAGGGAAAGGCAGATGCTTCCTGATTCTGACCTTGGGGGTTGTGTACTGCGGGGGGACCACCTGGGAGGAGACAAGGCCCAGGGTGGTGGGGAGATCCCATGGGATGAGATGCAGTATGTAACCTTGAAAGGGAAGAACCTTTTAAAGGTCCCAAGACAAGTAATGCTTTATTGTCATCAGGATGTGTCTGAACCCCATATTGACTCTGTTAATGTGGGTGAAGCTGTGGTTGACATCTTTAAATATCCCACTGAAGGAAAGACCATTTGAAACTCCTAAGGTTATAAAACTCTCTTACCCCCTAAAGGTACAGTGAAAGGAAATCCATAAATGATGGCTTACACAAGCTGCCTTCTGCTTTTCAAGCACATTCTAATTATTTTTATTTAATTGCATTTAAGGAAAATAGATATGCATTTAAAAATAAGAAGTTAACAAAAACTCAAATTTTGGTGATTGGGACTACAGGTGCCATAATCCCCTCAATAGTGGAATGAGGAAGACGGCTGAAGAGGAATGTTGCAGTAGCAATCAGCCTGTTAAGCTTAACGACCCACACCTGAGGTAAGCAGAGAGGCTTAAAAGGCCCACTGAGGTGCAGGTCATTAGATGGAGCTGTGGCTGGAGAGGTCGAAGCAGTGGCAGCAGCAGAAGTAGGGCACAGTGTTGGCAATCCATGCAGAAGAGGGTGAAGAGAAGGGAAGCCGGGACTTTGACCAAGCAGATGCCACCTGCCTGTCCTGAGAGGGTCCTGTTCCCCCTAAATCTCAAGTGCAGAGGCTGTGCAGCAGAAGGCGTGAAATAAGATTGCTTTCCCCCATGTGAACCTGATTGCAGAGATTGCGCAAACAGAAGTGTGCCCAAGACCATGGCTGGGTGTTGGCGTGCAGTTGAGTGTCTCAGGAGCAAGAGGAAGTCCTTAACTGTGTGGCGAGGTGGAAACACCTGTGCAGAGGAGGGGTGTGTACCAGATGAAGCCTGAAGCAGTTACAGTCCTATAAAATGCAAAGGGAGTAAAAGAGAAGTGAGTGAGTGTTGCCAAGTGTTCTAATCCCTTGCGCGAACAAAGGCAGGCAACTGTAGCCAAGCAGAATCACTTGCGTAAGAGTGAAAGACATAGAAACCTGACCGTTGGCGGTCAGACAATGAATTACGAAGTTATAAAAGAACCCTGAAAAGTGCTATCAAGAAGTTGTGTTTATTTGGCAAAAGTTGTGCTTCTTTGAATCTGACAAGGAACTGTATTTGTATATGTATCGAGAACTGTATTTCTCGATTGACATCTACAAGTTGTGGCAAAGCATCATGGACCAGAACTTAATTAGTGCTTTTTGGCGAAGTGGACATTATTTCTAAAAGAAAAAGAGGACGTCTTTTTGGATGATGGAACATGGTTTGAATTGAACTTACCTTTTTACAAAATGAGTGTGTCAATAATTGAGTTATACCTTTGGTATAATCCCAGATTTCCTTGTTGCTTTATGTTGGGCACTGAGACTGAACGTACCCTGAAACCTGGGCAAGGGGAGCTTATCCAGGTTGTTTGAGAAATACTATTGTTGATATTTTTTGTGAATTGCCATATATTTTGTTGTGTATGTTATGCTGAAGCGTGAGGGCCAGATATTCTGAGTGTTTCCTTAGTTTTGATAGGCAGGGAAATCCTTGTCAAGGTAAAACTGATAATTTAATAAAATGGCAAGTACCGGTGTTGAGCAGGGACGCTGCCACAAGGCGATGACCGGATCGGCTATAGCTGCATTGAATGGCAAGGCCCTTTCTGTTGATGGTGTTTGGTTGAGGATGTCGGTCAGGCCGTACTGCGACACTGACATCGACAGCGCACCGAGCCCCAAGGCCACAATGACCTTCTCGACCGCCTTGCGATATTGTACATTGGGTGTGCATTTGGGTTGAGCTATTGGAATTTCAACATCCGGAGATATGTCCAGACCACTGGCATTGTGAATGTCTTCTGCCAGTTGAAGCAACGCTGCCCAGTCTGCCATAAAACCGGGCAACTGATTGAAGGGCACCCCTCCCATCGGCTGGAACCGGAATGGAATCAGCTTGCCCCCTCATTGATTATCGCCTTCATCGAGTCAAAGACTACGGCACAATTATCTGGTACAGAGCTTTGATACTGCAGGGCTGCTCGAGGGGCCTCTTGGCCCAAGAGGGCAGCTGGCGGCTTTAGTGCAGGGGGAGGGTTTTCCTGCAGGGCTTGCTAGAGGGCATTCAACCCTTCTTGGCTTCCTTTGTACCGGACGGACTGGACACAGTTGGAGCCAAATTGACCTGCAGCGTCAAGGCAGAAGCAGTACCACCCGAGGCCTTCTCGAAGACTTTGAGCATTTGAGTCTTAAAATCCCCCTACTCCTCCCTAGATGCACCCTTCGCAGAGTACGATGGAATCGCGTTGTGTGACAATGACGATGAGGAGTGCTGCGACTCACTGTGAGAGTGTGAATGCTTCTTGAATTTTATATGTCGCCTCCCCTCTTGATTTTTTTTCCGGCATCCTCATTATCATGCTCCAATGAGCATTGAAGCGATTTCAGCAGGGATTCAGACAACGGTCTGACGAGCACCAGCTTCGCCGAGCATTCCTTCAACCCCTTCGAGTTCATCGAAAGGCAGGAACCACATTGCTCTGTGTCATGCCCTATTCCAAGACACCACAAATATATAGTGTATGGGTCCGTGAGAGACATCTTTAAGCTGCAGTCCTTGATACTTTTGAACCTGGATGGTTTAGGCCCCGACATACTGACAGTTATTCGATGAGATCGAAAAAGAGCATATCAGGATAGCATGCTGAATGCGCTACAAAAAGGAACTCAGGTATGAGGGTGTAGTGCATACGTCACGTTGAATTGTGGAATGGCATGGCCGTATACAAGGGAGTCGTCATCAATGATATTTCGTGGCACTACGCCCCCCTTTCTAAAAAAATATCAGAGCAGCTGAAGCTGGGTAGTTATCTATCGAGATGAGGAATCTGGGGGAGAATGCAAACCATTGAATCCATTCTCCAGAGCCCAGAACTACAGTCTCATTGCTTCTCTGCACAGAGGCAAGGACCCCACGCCTCATTTGTTGAGGTAGTGCATGTCCACTGTGTTGTCCATCAGGACCAGCCCAGTCTTGCGTTTAACAGAGGGGAGGAAAGTGACCAGGGCCAGCCTGATATCCCTCAGCTCCATCAAGTTGATATGTTCCAGAGACTCCGCAGGAGACCACAGTTCACTCGCCATGAAGTCTGACAGGTGAGGGCACCAACCAGTTAGAGATCATCCGTGACAACCATCCCCTGGGGCCAAGGTTGTTGAAACAACACACCGTTCAGCAAGTTGTCTCACAAGGCCCACTGCGCAAGATCCAGAGCCTTCTGATCCGAGACCTGCAAGGGTCCGACATGTGTGTTAGGGAGAATTCTCTGTAAAGGCTAATTTCCCAAACCTAGTGAGTCCCCCAGCAGCTTTGCTGGATTTCTGGGGTTTAATCTTTTTCTCCTGCTAAGAGTGAGACTCTTTTTCTCCCACTCTTAGGCATGATTTGAGAATGTCTTTTGCCTTTGTAATGTGTTTTATGGGCTATGGGGTCTTTTACTCCATAGGGCTTCATGTGTTTTAGGTAAGTGTGTTACACAGCACCCTCAGTGCAGTAACACAGGGGCGTCATAGTGACCCCCAAACATAGACTCCATACCCTGGGACTGACTACTGTCTCCCAGGGCATGTAAAGTCACCATTGACTTTACTAGTCTTAAATTGTGAACAGAACCAGTACAAACCATCATATTGTGGAAGTACTGGTAGGGGTAATTCGATTGCCCCTGGGCATGTTTTTCAAGGGGGCACTGTCCAGTCCCCCCTTGTCGAGTTTCTGGCTGGTGGCAGTGGTTACCACGCAAAATATTCCACCAGAATATTTCCTATGGAATTTTCCCATTCATTTTAAACGCATCACTTTTTTGGTGCAATGTTAAAGACACCGCTGGGTTATTTATTTAATATTTATTCCCTGGTTGGGTCTTTTTGCCAGGACTTGGTTTTAAAATGGCGTTTGTGTTCGCCTCTGTAACTCCAACCCAAGTCGAGCCCTTCGTTCCACTTTTGGCGGGCTTCTGCACAGAAGCCTCCAAAAGTGGTGCCACTCTGTCTGGGTCTACAGGATGTGTGGGTGATGGGAATAGGCACCCTGGACTGAGTTGCCTTGGCAACTCAAGTCGCACTCTTTTGTGATTGGCCCAGTGGTGAGCCGCCCGGCTCACCACATAGCATGTTTGATTGACAGCTAGGCTGGTGAATGGGGGTTTTGCTGCATAAAAGCAGGGCTTTGGGGACTGGAACTTCAGAGGTCGCCACAGGACCTAAAGAATCTGAAGAGGGGAGAAGCTGAGCCATCTACAACGACGACACCACCGATGGAGCCCTGCTGTAGGAACTCACCACTTCCCAACGACAGAGAAGATCTTCTTCCAGGAGAGTCTTCTTTCCTTTGAGCTGGTGGGACCAACCAGTTCACCTTTTTCGCCTTCCTGGATCGTCTCGTGGTCGAATCGCCCGTGCCAAGCACCCCGGCGGCCGGATAGCCACGCTTCACCACTACCGCGAATAAAAGGGTAGTACCTCTTCACCGGGAAACTCCGCGGATGGTTTCTTCCCTGGCAGTGCAACGACCTCCAGCTTTCCTCCACGTCGAGATCTCCTCTTCCCTTGGACGAAGCACCGACTTGCACCCGCTGCCAGGAACAATTGCCCCCACTGGAGCTTTCTCACCATTTCAGGTACTGTGTACCGCCTGGTCTCCCTTGCAACAGACCGTCCAAGGTGTCCCGTGAATCCTTGACTCTCTATCCTGGGGTGACTTCGGACCTGTTAACATTACCTTTCTAACTTGATCCAACCTCTTTTTGACTTTTCTGCAAAGACTTTAGTGCATTTCCACTGTGTGATCTTGGGGACATTCCGCCTTACTCTCTCCAAGAGTGGGCCTGGCCTATGAACCTTTTGCTCTACGGTAGACCCTGTCTTTCTTGACTTGCTGTGGTTCTTTAAAAGTGTTGCTATTGTGTGTTTTTCCTATTTCTACCTTTTCTCTCCCTTTTTAACTAATTATTGGAGTGCCATCTATGGTTACGCGCTCACCTCTGTTTTGCTAAATAAGTGGTGTATTAACCTAGACTTGTCAAATAATTAATTAGGGAGGTGTATATATTTCTAATGACTGTGTTTGAACTTGATTGACATATTAGTGCCAGTGTATTTTTACAAGTGTGTTTTTAAATAAATAATTATATACTTTTATACCAAAGCTCTGGTCAGTGTTTGCTTGTACTACTGTATTTTTAGCCATGTATACGCTATATACTGCCTAACTCTTCTTGAGAGAAGTCTGACTGCTCAGCCACAACTACCAGGTAAATCTGGGTGGTACAGACTGCTACCAATTGGGTTTACTGCTAACACCTGTAGTCTTAAACTTTTTGCAGTGGTCCCTAAGGGAACTGAAGAGGATTCTGCCTAACAATGTGGCCCTCAACTGCGACCTTTGGCAACAGCCTCTGCTTTCCCTGGTGAACGCGCCGTTGCCTTCCTGCCGTTCCATGCTCTCTGTACTCTTTTGGGTTCCACCTTTTATTCACAGTTTGCTTCTCAATTGGATTCAGGTGTTTAGTATCATAGGCCAGTGCCTGACCTCGTCTGGCATAATTAGCGGGACATTCACAGAAATAGAAGAGTTCTCTTGAATGTAAGTGTTCCGTTGTGTTGTTACTAAGACAGGAGAAACTTTGTCTCCGGGAAAACTGGAGTCTGGTTGACAGTAGGCAATGGGAATGTCGGGAAGGGGGTGGCCTGAAAAGGGGGGGACATTATGTCTCTCCCTCGGGTAATCCCTCCACAATTCCAAGGGACCCTCCACGCAGGTGATCCTCCCTCGCTATTCCGCCCCCAGGGTCGGGATTCAAAAGTGATGGCTCTACCCAGTCCACCTGTTTGGAAGGTACCCCGGGAGTAGGGAGGGGAATTCCCTCAGGTTTTTCACAGGTGCTACAGGGACAGCGACAGTTGCAACACCCCCTTGCTGGGCACCCCTTCCTCTCCCTCTCAGGAAATGTCTTCCCTGTCCACTGACTGGGACAGAATGAAGGGGCGAAGGTGGGAAAGGGACAAAAACCGTGCCCGGACAACGTATGTGTGGAAGGCTGTTTCTCTACTAGCTCCAAAGACTTAGCAATTGCCTTGGACGACTAAACCTTCTGGAATGCGTCATTAGCATTAGTTCCAGAAAAGGTATGGCCATGAAACGGGATATCAAACAGTCTGGACTGTATGTCGGCTGCAAAGCCTGCCATCCTTAGACACGAGTGGCGCCTCACCACAGTGCTGGTGCACAGTGCTAGTGCCCAGTGCTGGTGCACAGTGCTAGTGCACAGTGCTAGAGGCCATGGTCCTTTCCACACAGTTTGCAGTACCCTGTCTCTACTGTAACATCAGACGTGCTGCCTTCTTGCCATCAGAGACCAAGGAGTGGAAACCGTCCCTTATTTCTCCCTCCGAGACATACTCAGTGGCATTGACCACTGCAGTCCAAAGGCCCCAGGAGAACTTTGCCATGGTGCAAGTGTCATCCACGGCCAGCGTGCAAGACTACTTGACGGTGAACACATTCTTGCCCCATGTGTCAAATCTCCTATTTTCCCCTGTCTGGTGGAAGGGACGGAAAGGTAGAGGTCTTCAGGCTAGCTGTCGTGGTCTGCACCACCAAGCTCTCAGGCTAAGCCTGGGAACAAAGACAGGCCAGATCGGATGGAGTGGGGCAGTGTTTCCTCACCAGATCCCTGTCCACTACCGGAACAGAAGTATGTTTCTCCCACACCTCCAGTATGGGGGCCTCTACTGCCACATTGAAGGGCATGAGCGTCTCCTTCTTAGGGGCATCATCTAGAATGTCACAATGTTTGCACTGCACCATTGACCTGGATGGAGCAGATAGCCCCCAAGAACTGGCCACCTTAGCCATCAAGCGCTGGAAGGAGGCGTGAGGCTTTCCTGCGGTGGAAAGTGGCAAAAATTCCATCTCTGGAGATGTGACAAGGCCATTGGCCCCTTGCAGATCCTCTGTCAGGGCCAGCACAAACTCACCTTTCCCATAGAACTCTTCCAGGAAATCCCTCATCTCCGTAGAACCCATAGATTCAAGAACAAAAGTAACTTGGTCACCCTCCTTTTTGTAGATGGCATACATTCTTGACATGAAGGCGTCCAAGTGAGTGGAACCTATTTCTGCAGAGCTGCAGTGTCCATTGCAGAGACCTCTGCACCCAAGGGCAGGGTCTGTCGGTGCCGAGACACCTCAGACTCCATCTGGTCCAGGCCCAAGCCCTTAGGCATGTTGGAGTGGAACACAGAGGGTGCCCTGCTGCAGGACCCTATGGCGCTTTAGTTGGAGCTGACATTGCCTGTGCCACAGACACCGAGGGTGTCCCGCTGCGCTTTTGCAAAAATGTCCGTTATCTCCCAGTGTGGAGGACTAGGTGGAAAAAGGTGCTTGCACCGGATGTTCAGTGGACTTCCTGGAGCAATGGCAATTATTGTTGCAAGGACTCACTCAGGGAGCGGAACCGCTTGCGATGCTACTGCCTCTTCTCCTTTTCCGGTATATCAGCACATGGAAATAAGCATCCTGTTGATCTATTGACACCAGCTAGTCCCGAGAGCATGGAGAATGCCTTTCAAAGTCACCATTTTGAACTTGACCTTCCTCAGGAACTTGTTCAAGGCCCAGAGGTCCAAAATGGGACAGCGACCTCCTCCTTTCTTGGGTACCAGGAAATAACAGGCATACCAGCCCGATCCTTCATGCTCGGGTGGCACCTCTTCCACGGCACCCGTGTTAGGCAGAATCCTGTGCAGTTCCCCTGGGGAAAACTGCAAAAAGATTAAGACTACAGGAGTAAGCAGTAAACCCAATTGGTAGCAGTCTTCACCACCCTGATTTACCTGGTAGCTGTGGCTGAGCAGTCAGACTTCTCTCAAAAAGAGTAGGGCAGTATATAGAGTATACACAATAGGGCTAAAAACACAGTAGAGCAAACAAACACTGACAGAGCTTTGTATAAAAAGTATATCATTATTTATTTAAAACACACTTTGGGTAATATACTAGCACTCTAAATCAAAAGCAAGTTAAAACACAGTCAAGTAAAGTATACACACCTCCCTTAATAACTATTAGACAAGTCAGAATTAAAACACCACGATTTGTTAAACAGATGTGAGCACATAACCTGATGGCACTCCAATAGTTCAGTTACAGGGAGAGAAAAAGGCAGAGCATAGAAATAAAACAGGTCCCAACACTTTTAGGAGTTCTCAGCAAGGGAATAAAGGCAGTATAGACTGTAGAGCCAAAGTTCATAGGCCAGGCCCACTTTACAGGAAGCCAAGCGAAATGTGCCCAGGATCACATGGTTTAAAAATGCACTAAAAGTCTTTGCAGAATATTCAAAAGAGGTTGGGGCGATTCAAGAGGTAAAGTTAGAAGGTATGTGGCCAACCCAGTTGGCAAGCCAAGGATTTAAGGGTCACCTTGGGCAAACCGAAGAAAGGGAGGCCAGGCAGGACACAATACCTTAAACAGAGAGGAAGCTCCAGCGGTGGCAGTTGTTCCTGGAAGTGGTTGCAGTTCGTTGTTTCGACATGGGGAAGAGAGGATCTCTTTGAGGAGGAAACGTGGAGTCGTTGCACTGCACAGGGATGAAACCAGCCGCAGAGTTCATCAATAAAAGGAGCGTGCCTTTTATTCCCGGTCAAAGTGGTGAAGCTTGGCTATCCAGCCGCCGGGGTACTTGGCACGGGCGATTCAACCAAGAGACGTCTTTGGAAGGTGAAAAGGGTGAACTGGTTGGTCCCACCAGCTCAGAGGAAGAAGACTCGTCCAGCAGAAGATCTTCTCTTGTCGTCAGTCTTCTTAGCCTCCCTGTCCATTGGTAGGGTCTACCTGGATATCCTTGTATTGACAAGAACAGCCTGCACCACCAGACCCTCAAGGGTAGGCTTAGTCAAGAGAAAAGGCAGATCTCCCCTCGCTGGTTTGTATTTCTTGGCAAGCTCCAAGTCCACCGGTGGGGCGGAGCAAGGCTTCAACCATAGGATGGTGATGGGGTCAGCTATAGCCACATATTGATATTGATATTTTATTTCTATCGCGCTCGTACACAAGTGCTTCTGAGCGCGAAAGGGCATAGAGAAAGGGCAACACCCTCTCCATCTGAGGACCTCCGTCCCAAATATCCGTCAGTACATAACCTGACAGGTGCTTTGCCGGGGTGCCCAGACCCAATGCTTCCACTACCCTTGCAACCGTTCTGCGGTACGGGGCATTAGCGTGCCCCTAAGGTGTGCTTGTTGCATGTCCAGGTCGGGAGACTTATCAAGACTACTAGCATCATCATGGAGCTCTTCTGCAAAGGCAACCAAATCAGCCTGGTCAGCAAAATGATCGTCTCTGCTGTGCCATTCGCCCAAAGGCCCAAAGCCAAAGGGTACCTGGTGCCCTTCTTCATCAAAAATTGACTGCATCATCTCGATGTCTAGCGAGACTCAGGAATAAAAGAGCGGTCGAATCGGAGCCATGTCTGTGTCTGTGGCACTGCCTCTTTTTGTGGGATGACAAGGACGACGAGTGTTTCTCTGAATGTGACAATTCTTGGTCTTCTTTCAGTGCCTGTCCTCTTTCTCAGGAGTAGGAACCTCCATGTCTTGCTCCGAGCTGGAGAATTCGATGGATGGTGGATGAGCACAAGATTTGCTGACCTTTCCCTCAGTGTTGAAATTTGGACAATTAATGTCGAATGTATCGAATAGCAAAAATTCTCTGAGAGCTGTTCTGAAAAACCAGCATGCTGAGCATGCGGAAAAAAGGAACTGAGGTACAGGGGCGTAGTGACGCAATATATGTACAGTAGCCAACGTCACGTCCGGGGTCAACAAGGGACATGGCGAGTCAAGAGGGATGACGGTTGAGTTGTACTACGCCCCCTGCTGAAAAGTTTCAGGGCAGCTGATGCTGGAATGGACATCTATCTGATGAGGAATCTGCGGGAGAAAGCAATCCATTGAATTTCTTTTAACACCACAAGCCTGAAACTGCGCTTCCTCAAGAACTTGTTCAAGGCCCTGAGGTCCAGGATGGGACAGAGTATTCCTCCTTTTTTGGGTACTAGAAAGTATCGCAGGTACCAGCCCGAGCCTCTGTCCTTGAGTGGCACTTCTTCCACTGTACCCTTTAACAATAGTGCACTAAGCTATTCCTGGAGCTGCTGTTCTAATTACTGGGTATGGAGGAGGCGGTCTGACTGCGGGTCTTTTTTAGAAAAGGCAGAGAGTAACCCCATCGGACAAGATGCAAGGCCAAGATGTCAAAAGTAACCTCGTAGCACCTGTCCCAGTGCTCGGAGACTCTTCCTCCAATTGGGTAAATATGTGGAGAGAACTCAAAGTGGCTTAGCAGGTGCCCCCGCCTCTGCTGCCGGAGTCTGCTGGTCCCTAGAGGCCCCTCTGCGCTGTCCAGGGCATGAGAAAAACCTCTGCCCTTGCCTGGCTTGTGAGAGCTGCCCTTCTTTCCAAACGGGACATGCCGTCTGTAATCCCTACACCTAGAGTAGAAGCTGAAGGATTGCTTGGCTGGCTGTAGCTAGGCCCAGTGACTTAGCAGCTAACTTGGAGTCATTACATTTCGCCCAGGACTCCACAGCTTTCGGGCCAAACAGTTGCCCACCATCAAACGGTATGTCTGGAAGCTTGGCTTGAATGTTAGGTGAGAACGCTGAACTGTGAAGGTAAGCTGACTTCCGCAGTATTGTGGGCGTCCCCTTGGTACAGCTTATGCAATCTGCAGTGTCCAGGCCTGCCTGCAGTGCTTAACATGCCACCCCCTTGCCATCGTCAATCAGGTTAAAAAAATATCCCTCAACTCTCCAGCCAGGAGGTGATCTGCAGCATCCGCTATAATCCTCTACAGTCTATGGGAATATTTAGCGTATGTGCAGGAGGCATTGTCTACCTTCAGGGCCATGCTCCCTGATGCGAAGATGTTCTTGGCCAGGACATCCGGTTTCTTGGTCTCCCTGTCTGAGGGGAGGTTGGAGATGAATGTGGCCGGTCTAGAGCTTGATCTGGTGGCATAGACTACCAGACATTCTGGTGTAGGGTGAGACGACAGGAAGGGTAAGTCTCCACTAACCGGTTTGTATTTTTTGGTGAGTTCAGCATTCACAGCTGGCATTGATGGGGTTCAATAAGGCTGTATTAAATGTTAATGCCCTCTCAGACTGCGGTCCTTTATCCAGTATGTCTGTGAGTTCATATGCCGCAAGGGGTTTGGCCAGGGTGCCCAGACACAAGGCTATGGCCACCCTTTCTACAGTCTTCCTGTACTGGGCGCTGATGACCAAAGGAGAATGCCTCCTGCAAATCGATTCAGGGGAATTTGTCAAACCCACTTGCCAGAGACAGCAAATCTGTTTGGTCCGTGAAAAAAACCCATCTCCCCTGCTCATTGGCTCCTAGCCAAAAGGGACCTGATCCCCCTCACCATTGTAAATCGACCTCATGGAATTGAAAAACACTGATCGAGATTCGAGGACAAAGGGACACTTAACCCCTGGCGCTGATGTCAAGGGGATGGTTCCAGCAAGGTCTCTCTGCGCTGGTGCCTTGAGGGCCACTGGCGCCGCTATCGGCTGCAAAGTTGTCGGGGTTGTGAATGAGGTTGTAGGACCTGACACTGTCACTTTGGCTCCTGAACCTCCGGGTGCAACTGGTGCCTCACTCTCTTGTGCCACCGAGGCTGGAGTCATACCCGCCCATGCCTTTTGCAAGAGTTGGAGCATTTGCTCATTAAACGCCCTCCCACTCTTTCCTCTGGGAATCTGTAGCTGGACAGAACTTATCCCTGCTGCGCCAATGAGTCGTGGCTACGTCAATAGCGTCTTTTTCTCTTATGGGAAGATGTGTGGCGTGACTCGCTCTGAGTATGCAGACACCTCTTCGCTTTCTTGCAGTGTCTGTCCTTCTTCTCGAGCATGTGGCCTTCGGTGTCGGGGTCTGTAAAGACTTAAGGAGGGTATCTGTACTTCTGCCCTCTATATGATTGGGACAGAGGCACAGAGCACCCCGGCCAAGGCTCTCAATTGGTATCGTTGGACGAGCAGCCAGGCTTAAGCTCTCAGGAGGTGATGCAGGCTGATTCTTAAGTACAGTGATTCCCCAAGCTCCCACAAAAGAATTTTCACACAATGTTATGTGCTAACACAGTCTTTTAGTACCATCAAGATTTACATAAATATGGTTCCAGTAAATGTATACATATAAATGATGACACTTGTATTCGGTCCGTTCTGTTCAAATAATGGCAAAAATATATATGCTCTATGTGGTACCACACAATACTTAGATTCATAAAAAATGCACCAACTGCTGACAGTCTTTAAAAGGCATGTGAATTACTAAGCAAGGGGTGCCTGCACAGATCAAGGAAGAAAGGCAGGTTAGCTTCAGAACATAGGCAGTATACTTTCTGTAGCCTGAGATAGCGATACTGTGCGAGGATCCCCCCACGGAAAGTCAAGGTGCACTTTATCTTGTCTATTAGAGCCCAGTCCAAATAAGTTCAATAATGCTCTGCTTTCTTTTGATGGGTAGCACCACCCCAAAGTACCTGAGATGCCGCAGGAGAACAGGATCCACGACGAATCTGGGACCTCTGGACTACTGCTGTACTTTGCAGGCTAAGTGGTAGAGTTTCTTGGCTTTACTCGACGGGACCCTTGCAGGATGGACCCCCTTTGTAAGAAGGAGTTGCTGGGATGTCCAAACCCAGAGAAAATGCGGAACCAGGCAGTGTCGAAAAGGCAGCAGTTTCATTCTTCACAGTGGTCTCCGTTGGCAGGTTATTACTCCGGCTGTAGATGTCCCCTGAAGGTGAAACTTGAGGTGGACTCCAAAAAGTCCTGGCTGAAGAAGATAAGACTCCTGGGGAGACCTGAAGTTGTCTCACCCGCTAGTCCCCGGGGATCTGTTTTCCAGGTGGCCAGGACACGGCCATTGCTATTAGATCCAGTTCCTGGGGGTGGACCAGTGTGGGAGGATCACCTGGATGAGGGGTGCTCGGGGAGTGGAAGTGGGACACTGAAGGGTGAGATGCGGTACACCCTTCCCTATAACACCTTTTCCCCTTCTTACCAGGTAGGATATTTAGAAACTCAACCCGCCAACCCCTTCCCGACATGGACACTTTCCGATTTTCCTAAACCTATTAGTGAAAACTACAATCCCCATAATTCCTACCCTGTGGTCTTTTCTAAAGTCACTGTGACGAGGAGGAGAGAGATTGGGAGGATGAAGATTACCAACAGGGAGCCACAGACACAGAAAATAGAATCTCCCTTTTCTACAGCACACTGTCCCATTAATGAGGCAGGCTAAGTCAGGCCTCCTCCTCTTTAATTACTTGCACCTGACTCCACTTGTCTGTCCCAGGCAGCGGGAAGGCACGCTTTGCGTGAATTGGCGATGCTGGAGAGAAGGAGAAAGCCTTAGTGAGCTGCAGAAGCCCTGGAGGACGAGAAAACTGCCCAAACACTGGCCCTGCTATTTGAGAGGAGACTGCAGTGTGGAGGAGGGAGATGTACTTCCAGAAGGCAAGACCAGGGGTTGCCTGGCGGTACCTACAGCAGAACCCCTCCCCTGGGGCCATACAGGCGAACCCAGGTACATGAGGGGCAGGAGGTAAGAACCTGACCTCATTGAAACAGCCCCCATGTGACTCCTACAGCTCCCAAAACATGGAATGCCATTTTAGGGAGTTGTGAAGTGGGAGCAAAATGATCACAAGTGCATTCTGGGACTGGGAGTACAAAAACATACCTTTGAAGATTGTGAACTTTGTGAGAGGGGTTCGAGCCCAGCAGAGGGAGACCCTTGTGAACTTTGTGAGAAAGGTCCAAGCCCAGCAGAGAGAGACCCCTTTGAACTTTTGTGAGAAAGGTCCAAGCCCAGCAGAGGGAGACCCCTGTGAACTTTTGTGAGAGAAACTGGTACCAGAGATAGAGTGTTCTGGAGCCACGTGGGTGCTCATTTGAAGGTCTCTAGCTGGTGCCCCCTCTCCCGAACCAGGAGAAACAACAAGGACCAAGCAGCTTTAGTGGAGGGCGGTGTGAGGTGTCAAGGTGGTCATTCAAGGGTCAAACCAAACCCCTTATACAGTCGAAAGTCTTTGACACGTTGTGGAGGTACACATGAACCCGACAGAGGGATGCCTGTGAATTGGGGTGCATAGTAACACACCCTAGGACATTGTGATGAATGAACTGTGTGAAGCCTGGCGGGGGGCTTTAGAGAAACCTGACTGGGGGCTGAGACCAGAACTTGGGTAAAGGGAAGAACCTAAGTGGTCTAAAATGTCTTTTTGTTGAAATGTGAACTGCGGCAAACGTGAACCCGACGGAGGGATGCCAAGAGAAAGCTAGCGGAAGGGAACCCCCGCTTTCTGATGAGATTTAGAAATTGTGAACTGTGGAAAGTGTGTACCCGGCTGAGGGAATTGTGAAACTGGCGTTTGCGCCCGGCTCAGGGGAATTCTGTGCAAACTGTGATATTGTGAAGCACGCACTTGCCATAGAATAACAGAGAGACTCAACGAGACATGATTTCCCTTTGGAAGCCTCTGTTTAAATTGGCAAATGCTTTGAGAGGCTAATGCTGAAAGAAGGATTCGAAGCCCGGCTGAGGGCGATCCTAGGGTGAAGAGTAATCGCCCGACGTGAAGATAAATAGAAGGAACTTTTGTTTTGTTGTTTATGGCACATCAGGCCCTGGAGTGGGGTATCTGTGCTTCTGCCCTCTATATGGTTGGGGCAGAGGCATAGAGCACCCCAGCCAAGGTTCTCAATTGGTAATGTTGGGCGAGGAGCCAGGCTTAAGCTCTTAGAAGGTGATGTAGGCTGGTTCTTAAGTACAGTGATAAACCAAGCCCCCACAAAGGAATGTCTGCACACTATGATATGTGATAACAGTTCTTTAGTACCATCAAAATTCTACATAAATAAGGTTCCAGTAATTATATACATATGCATAATAAGACTTTGTAGCATATGAATTGATAAGCAAGGTGTAACTGCATAGATTAAGGAAGAAAGGCAGATCAGTTTCAGATCATAGGCAGTATACGTTCTTTAGACTTAAATAGTGATACTGTGTGTGGATCCCCCCACATGGGCAACCTGTGAAGGAAAAGTCAAGGGGCCTCATTACGAGGTGGGCGGTAAGGGATTACCAGCACTGGTAAGGGCACCGGTGCTGGTAATCCCTTACCGCCCTACTACGAGTTCCCTTTGCGGGTCCTCCCTTAACGCCTGGTTTTTCCAGGCGTTAAGGATGGACCCGCAAAGGGACTTTGGAGCTAATAACAGTACTGCAATTTGCAGTACCGTTATTAGCGCCTTCCCCATTCCCATTGAGCCCTATGGGGGCTCAAATGGGGAAGGGCCCTGGTGAATGGGGAATTACCGCCCCCGCCAACCTTGGAATGGGGCGGTAATAGCTCCATTCACCAGGGCGGAGTTGGTAAGGGTTTGGAGGCAGCAATGGCGCTATTGACGCCATGGTTACCTTCAAACTCCTAATGAGGCCCAAGGTGTACTTAATCTTGTCTAAGGCTAAGTGGTGGAGTTTCTTGGCTTTATTCGATGGAGAGGAGTCACTGGGATGTCGAAACCAAGAGAAAATGCGGTACCAGGCAGTGTCTGAAAGGCAGCAGTATCTGTCTTTGCGGTGGTCTCCGTTGGCGAGTCGTTACTCTGGCTGTGGATTCCCTTGAAGGTAAAATCTGCTGTGGACTCCCAAAATGCCTGGCTGAAAAAGATAAGACCCTTGGGGATCTTGGATGCCTTTCGGTGGTGACGGGTGCAGTGGCAGAAGTAGGCGTCAGGTTTCAGGATTTCACGGTTTACCGACTTTTGGTTCTTCGGTGTTGCAGCCGCAGCATGGATGTCTAGATGGCTTCTGGCAACCTGGATGTGACCACTGGACTGGATTACAAACCCTCACCAAGGTTGGACCCTTGGGATGTCTTTTTCGGAATTGGTGGCTGGAAATCCATCAGTGGATACCCCTCTGCACAAAGCGACCCTGGATCTTTCTCGGTGGGAAAAAGTGGTCAGATGTGATGGCAAGGATGTCCCTTGAAAGATTCTTACATCACTTTGAACTTTTTCAGCTCCAGGTGTCAAGCAGCACTATGCCGGTGTACCCCCTCTTCTGGGTGGTAGACAGCAATCTGGCTTCCAGTGGTCACAAACACTCCTCCGGGCCCTGGGCGACACAACTGGACTTCTTCGACTCAAGATGTCCAAGCACTCCTCTTCTGGACTCACAACAACACCTTCTCTGGACAGCAGGCACACAGGATTGGCTTCAAAGGTACTTCTGATGAAGAGTAGCAGGTTCATGATAGAACCTGATAGCTTGGGAAGAGGTCTCCTATCCAGGTCTTCTCTTGATTCTATCCCTGGGTCAGCTGAGGAGTCTTAAGACACCCAGAAGAAATGAAACAGCAGACCTCTTCATTCAACTGGATCCAGCAGTCAGGCTTCAAGTTTCGACTTCAGCTTCAGTTCCAGACAAGAATGATTTGGTGAGGGGCAGGGGGATAGGGGGGGTCGCTCGAGAGCCAGAGGAAGATGGCTGCGGGCTGCCGATGCTCCGACTATGCTGGAGAAATGCTGCTGACTCTCTCCCATTGCAGTCCTTAAATAAACATTATTATGGGATCAACTTGAAGGTGAATGTCCCCAGAACCTCCACCACAAGAATCAAATGCTGAGATTCTGTGGCCCCAAAGATATGCCCGTCTGCGTAGTGATGGATGTCTGAGCCTGAACGCAGTGTTCACGCTAACAAATCATAACCGCAAGCACTGACAGTCTTGGATCCGTAAGTGGATCGAAGGCAGGACACCTACGAAAGACTTTGGGGGTCATTAGAAAGTAGGAGGTAACCATATCGACGGACAGTCCAACCTTATTTACCCACACCTTTGTCACCTGTGCACCTCTCCTGGGGAATCTAACATTTGTTGGTTGGGATCTCAACGTAGTTATTGATCCTACATTTGACCGCCGAACCAGCACTGGCATGGATGGCCCGATAAAACTGAAGAAACAGTCCGTCCTTAGCACACTCTTATTGGACCTGGGCTTGAGGGACGCCTAGAGACACGTACACGGATCTCGTAGAGACTACACATACCACTCCCACAGCCACCTCAGTTATTTCAAGATAGACTACTGGTTTATTCCAACCAACGCCCCTTTACATGACAGACGACTGCACTATACTGCCCATCACCTTTCCGACCACCCTCCTATACGGCTCTGGATGACACTCCTGGACATTCCCCGCAAATTCATATCATGGCATCTCAATATGAGGGCATTGACATACCCAGACTTTGTGGATCACATTAGCAACGATATGGCAGGGTTCTGGGACACCAATCTAAACCAGTCATATGACATGTACGCGTGCTGAGATGCATTTAAAGCTTTTGTGAGAAGACAATGAATAATTAGATGGTCGCACAAATTAAAACAGTGGAAGGAAAAGGAAACGCAACTCATTAGGGACCTCACCACACTTGAGAGAGCACACAAGCGAACGCCTGATCGACAGACTCTTATTCACATACAATCCCTTAGATCACAAATTACACAAATAACAACCACAAGAGTCCAAACGTCCTACTCGGGATGATCTCAGTAATACTACCTCGAAAATGAAATGCCATTACACCTAATGGCGCTCGCCCTGAAGCAGCGGCAGGCCACCCAGATGAATGCGACAATTCGGGATGGGTGCGGAAACCCCCTGGTGGGAGATGGTGCTATCAATACTTGGTTCGCTGAATACTACGCCAATCTATACACAGCCCCAGAACACATCCCGTGCCAAAAACTGAAAGAATTTCTGAGTTCCATCATACTGCCCAGACTCACCAGGACCCAAAAGGACGCACTGGACACCTTAATATCAGCAGCAGAGGTGGATCAAGGCATCCATTCTCTTTCACTGGAGAAAGCCTTGGGTCGGACAGAATCCCGTTTGATTTCTATTGAGCCATGACCAATGTGATTGTCCCTAGACTGGAAGAGCTTTTTGCCGGAGCAACGCAAAAGGGCTGGCTGCCACAGTCAATGTTAGCAGCAAACATAGTGGTATTTCATAAGAATGGACTACCCTCAGACTAATGCAGCTCATATCGAACAATATTGCTAAGAAATTCCGACGCAAAGATTCTGGCGAAATGTCTAGCGCAAAAGATGGAGGTAGTCCTTCTGCATCTAATACACAAAGACCACACCAGCTTTATCTGTAAAAGACACTCTGGGAATAATATATGCAGATTACTACATGTTATCGCCGATGACCCGGAACCAGAGGATGCTCTCCTAGCGATCAATGCTGAGAAGGCATTCGATAAGGTGCAGTGCGACTTTATGTTCCTGGTTTTCGCAGAGTACGGCTTCCCCCCATCTGATTCGACCATTATATAAAGACCCGATGGCAGCGGTGACCACTAATGGTACTACGTCAGCACCATTCGACCTTCACTCCGGCACGCAACAGGGTTGCCCACTCTCTCCCTTACTCTACGCCCTATCTATTGAGCCGATCGCAATCAAACTACGCACAGACCCCCACTGGGAAGGCCTATTGCGCGGACAGGAGGAACATCGGGTCTCCCTTTACGTTGGCAACCTTCTGCTCTACATCGGAAAGAGCCCGGCCTCTGCCCCGCGCGTTCTACACTTATTATGGGAATTTGGGCCGATGGCAGGTTACTATGTTAACTGGGCAAAATCCAAGATTATCACAATGCATCAGGATATTCCCTGGGATCCAAGTGGGATGGCCCCCTTTTGCCTCCAAACACACCACATCACATACTTGTGGGTCAAAATTAGCGTGCGTGTTGGACACCAGAGATCTCAATTACCCCTATACGGTACAACGAATCCGAGCAGACCTGCAAAGATAGGAAACGCTACCCCTATCCCTAACAGGCAGGATAAACGCGATAAAAATGAATTCTATGACCAAGCTTATTTACCTGGCAATGATGCTTCCCTGTAACCCCACCTCTAAACACTACAAAGAGCTGGACACTGGCATTTATATTGCGAGGGAAAAAAGCATGCATGCGGACACCCATTCTGACAGCCAACAAAGCAGACGGGTCTTAGCCCTTCCATCGTGGAGGAGCTACTACCAGGCCGCACAGATCTGCTGGGCAAAACTGACACTGCAAGCTGGAAAGGAATAGAACAAACCTTGATGGCCCCGCAGACTCCCATTGAAATCCTAGCAACTCCTCCAACCCGTCTCCCACCATTTCAAATGGCAAAGATTGCACTCCCAACAGGGAATTGATGTCAGAGTAGCGCCCACTTGGATGAGCGTAGGTACATTAATGGCAATCGGAGGGAAGCTTCAGCTCCACCCTCAACAAGATATAGTGTGGTCGCAGGTTAGGATTATGGATTTATGTGAAGGCCCCCAAATAATACCCTTCCAGGCCGGTCGTCAACTGTTAGATCTCAAGGCCGGACATTGGCTGCCTTGTAGCACGGTCCGTGCTTTAATCCTACAATACATCACTAGCACTTCCCATCAACCTCCCCCAGCCCCATGAGAGCTGGAATTGGAACAGCAACAAGATGAACACCCCTGTCTCCGCACCTTTTATAATATGAGCCTCCCAAACAATGTAGGTAGGAACGGCGCTCTGGCAATGGCCTGGTCCACCGACCTCAGCCTCAGCGTAGATGCGGGGGATATATATGACTACTACTCAGCCATACCGGGGACATCCGTGAACATTATAAATAGGGAAATCCAATTTAAGATAATTCAGCGCACATATTACACCCAGCCAGACTGCATAGGATGGGTCTGATTTCCTCCCTCAACTGTTGGCGTGGTTGTACAGACTTGGGCACAATGGGGCACATATTATGGTCCTGCCTCAAACTGAAGATGTACTGGCAACGAATATATAAACAAGTGACCTCAAGCTACCCAGAAACTGAAATATTGTAATCTCCCGATACTATGTTGTTCGGGGCCGGCCACAGTGACTGGCATTCGGATACTCTAATTTGCTGGGTCATAGGCATCATGCGATTCACTGCCCGCAAATTTCTGATCATACACTTTGCCCTCTCCTCCGTCCGTATCACACTGGACGGGTCTACTAGCTAAGATCTGCACACTGGAACAGGTCGCATATAAACGACAAGCTCTGGGAGCTACTAGACCCATTCATATAGGAATATTGTGAAGACTAAAGATGGCTGATGCCCCCCCACGGTACCACCGGTCGCTCAATGGACCCCAGGCTGATTGATGCTGCACCCGTACTGTAGCCCCTCTATCCCTACACCTGATGACCTGCGCCCAATATCCATAACGACCACCATGCATAGCCCTTATCCAGATCGACATGCCCTCACAACTGAGTGCATACACCGGTAGATAGAGGGTGGGGGGAGGGATAGGCCTGGCTGGTCGAGGGGTTGGGGATTAGGTTCTGTCTATACTATTGCAACAGGGAAAGAGCTAATAATTCTGGCGGGAGGTTATCATTACCAACATTAATGTATATACCTCCAATAAGAGAAGAGGGGTGACCCGTAGGCACCCTTATGCTATAAAAGAAATAAAAAAAAATAAAAATAAAGAATGATTTGGTGAGTCAGGGGACCCTAGTTATGCACATTTGTTCCCCATTCACTAAGGCTGAGTCAGGCTCAGTCAGTCAATCGCTCCTGAAGGCATTCATGCAGGCAGGCAGCCAATCATGCTCACAGGCATTCAGGCCATTCACTCCACCCAGACACCCATAACACAGAATGTGGATTGGAGTAAGCACCAAGCCTTTCAGAACACTACACTGCATTCACTCCAGTTTCAGTCAGGGCTGGCCCAGGTATTGTGTCATGCAACCAAAACCAAACACCCACAACACCCACAAGATCCTACTGAAGCGGTTGCGAGCCACAGGTGGACTTGCCAATGAGGCGATAAACTGGGTTAGATCCTTCCTGGAAGGTAGAAGATCTAGGGTGTACTGGGAGACTCATCCTCTGAGGTGGAGACCATTGTGTGGGGTGTCCCCCAGAGGTAATGTTTATCCCCCTACTTTTTAACATCTACATAGTACCCCTATGTAGAGAACTGGAAAGACTGGGCTTTTTCTTTACAAATTATGCAGATGACTTCCAGTTGTCATTAGAGTTGTCAGGAGACTAGCAGGAGGATCAGGACAAACTAAAAGAGGTCTCCCAAGTTATAAAAAACTGGATGACCACTAATGGGTTGTGCTTAAATGCCAGAAAAACGGAACTCATGATATATGGGTCTAAGAAATCTAGGGAGACCTTTGCCCCCACCTTTTCTAGTTTTCTGGCGCAGGGATGCCAGATAGTGGTAGTTAATAAGGTAAAGACCTTAGGCACATATTTGGAAGCTACCCTGAATGCAGGTGCCCAAGTAGATGCCATTGTGAAAAACACTCAATATTATTTATATTAAGGCAGATGGCTCCACTAATTTCAAAACACAATCGTGAGGCCGTTATTCTTCCACGTGTGGATTACTGCAATGCCTTGCTGGGTGGTGCCAGCAAGGAAGACATTTATAGAAAGCAAAAAATCCAAAATGCGGCTGTCCGCATTGTTTACGGTATGAAATGGCATGAACCGACTACTCTCGCTAGGAAGGAGCTGCACTGGCTGCCTATATCAGCTAGGATCTCTTTCAAACTACTGACCCTTTGCCACAAGTGCATCTATGTTATTGCACCTAGTTATCTAAAGGAAAAAGTCTCCATACACCAGCCTACCAGAAATCTTCGATCAACCTCTGCTCAACTCTTGAAAGCACCCAGGGTCAAGAGTGCATGGGGAAACAGATGCTCCTTTCGAGTACTTGTGGCATATGCATGGAATGACCTGCCCCAAGTGCTTATGGAAGACACAAATCACTTAGTTTTCAGAAAATCCTTGAAAACGACATTGTTTATATAAACATCTGCCATCCTCACTGTCCTTCTTTCTGCTTGTGAGCGAGCGCCTGGATGCCTTAGGGCTTTGGCGCTATATAAATGTTATAATATAACATAACACACCCCCTGGGAAGGCTCCAGTCAGTCTGACAGAAGGCAGCCCCAGAGCCATGTATGTTCTTTCCACCCAACAGCCAGTCAGGGGTAAGGGGACAGAGACAGGGCTTCCCAGGATTTTGGGAAACAAGGTAAAGGACAATTAAAACCAAGAGGCTACAGTGGCCATCTTGCCTTTTACCAGGAATCCATTGTTTCCTATCGCAGGGCCTGGGTGTCCCAAAAATGGAGGACACTCAGAACCACTGTCAAGTCAGCTTTCTGGGAAACACAGGTGCCCAGAAACACACAAAAGCGGCACATGGGTGTATCCACACCCATGGGTGCCATAAGGGTATCCCATGGGCGTTGTTCACCAAAAGGAAAAATGAAGAGCTGCACTGCCTGGGGTCCAGGTTGGACCTCAGTGGCAGAAAACATACAGAAGACACACACAGAGAAGTGGTTAGGCAAGGTTTATGGTCTTTGCATCGAAAATGATGCATGGAAATTGAAATGCATCGTACCCCCACCTGCGAGGCTAAGAACCTCGGGGTCATCTTTGACTCCACCCTTTCCTTCTCCGCCCACATCTCTGAGCTCTCTAAAAAGTCACATTTCCGACTGCACCTCCTCAGAGGTACTCTGCCTTTCCTCTCCTTCCCCCAGAAGCTCATGGTATCTCAAGCTCTGGTTCTCTCTAGCTTGGACTATTGTAACAGCCTCTTTCTAAATCTACCTGCCTCTACTCTCCGCCCTGTGCCACTAATCCAGAACAGGACTGCAAAACCCTCTGCATTGTCCACAAGGCTTTCTGGGGCCTGGGTCCAAAATACCTTCGGCTATCCCTCTGCAAATACCTCCCCTCTCGAGCTCTTCACTCCTCTGCCTCCAACTCACTCAGGGTCTGTTGTTTTTCTAAGAAATGAGTTGGTTGTAGATCTCTGTCTTTGGCTGGGGCCTCCCTCTGGAACAGCCTCCCTGCCACTGTAAAACTTGAGGAGAACCATCTCCGGTTCTGGAAGCACCTCAAGTCCTTCCTCTTTTCTTCTGCCTTCGCTCCCCCTCTCCCCTGCTGATCTGTTCTCTCTTGGCACCTGGCCACCCTCTGTCTTTTGGGCCCAGGTACCTGCTCATCCTGCCACCCTCCCGCACTGCCTCCGGGCCACCCCTTGCACTGGGGTTTGTATCTGTACCCATACAGCCCCCCCTTTTTCTTCCTGCACTTATCAGACCTACCCTGTCTGCTGCCTTAAACCTAGCACTTGCAAATTGCTGGCTGCATTACCACTGTTTGTTGCCTTTATTATTTATTCATTGTTATTTATTCTGTTTCTCCTCTGTTTCGCACTTTCCACCTCTCCCCCTTCCAGGCACTTTTCCCCTCCCCCCTCTCCCTTGCACTTGTGTGCTCCCAATGTCACTGGGCCTAGTAAGATCGCTGTTTTGTTCTCCCCTGTTACCCTCCCTTGCCTTGTCGTGCTCTGAAACACTTGTGTACGAGCGCGATAGAAATAAAATATCAATCAATCAATCAATCGAAACTAGATTCATCAAAATGCTATCTTTTGCATTAAAAGTACATATCCATCGAAACTTGTCCATCGAATATAGGAATGGACAAGTTTCTATGGATATGTACTTTTAAATGTAAAAGATTGCATTTCAATGCATTTTTTAACGTTAAAACGTTACATGGAGCTGTCCAGTGCTGAAATTTCAGTACTGGCCAGCTCCTTGTAATGTTTTCGTGTTTATTGTATATTGGGGGGGTGGGGGTTCCCGTACACCCCAACCCCCACGCAAAGCCCCCTTAACCCTAACCCAATCCTAACCCTAACCCTAAATCTAACCCTTAATCTAAAAGAACCCTAAACCTAACTCTAACCCTAAATCTAACCCTTAATCTAACCCTTAATCTAACCCGTAATCTAACCACAAACCCAAATCTAACCCTAATCCTAACCCTAATTATCCATCAAAATTATCCATCATTCAATGAATATGCTTTTCGATGGAAAAGCAATTTAATGAATACATTTCGATGGATAGGCATTTGATGGATAAGAATTAGATAGAAATACTAGATACCATTAGGCAAGGATTAGGAGGCCCTGTCCCTCTAAAAGGCATTTCCAGCATCACATTGGCAATAACCTAACGGTCAAAAGTGCGGAGAGGCCACACAACCACTAACTTCACTGACCACCCCTGATCAAATTCGGATCATTTTCTGACAAGAACCACACTGCTCGACGTCATGTTTCTTCCTGAGAAACCACACCCAGATGCCGGGTGGGTCTGTGATGGACATCTTCGAGACGCAGTCTTGACAATGCTTGAATCCCGAAGCTTTTGGGCCCAAAATATCAGCAACAAACTGAAAGAATTTCTTAGTGATTAGAACTGCTCTGAAAACACTGTGCCGAACTTAAGTACAAGGGCGTAGTGACGTTCTATATATATTGCCGAGGGGTGGCGCGGCCTGGTCAAGATGGATCGATGGTCGGCATATTTGGCAGATGAGGCCTCTGCGGGAGAATGCAGTTCATTGAATCATACTTTCTTCATTCCTTTTGCTTTCTGGTTATTTTAACCCTTTATATCACGGCTCAATATGTGACTGACTTTGCGAGAGCTCTAGCAGTGTTTCGTGAGATGCAATCTTTTGTTAAGACTTCTAGTCCTTACACCCTAATGTTGTGCCAAAAAACCTGTAGCTCAACTGGACCACTCGATCAGGATCAGACACAGAAGAAATGATCAGGATCATGTATAGTTTGTCTCAGGTATAATACAGTTTCAGTGCCAGGAGTCCACTGTACATAGTGTACCTACAATTTGGAGTAGGTGATCCTCATGAATCTCCCAGCAGATAGAGTTCCATTATATATATTATACTCGACATTGGGTCGCAGGAGTACCCTATGTAATACCCTACTTTTAGATCCCCTACAGTCTGGGTTCCATCCAAAATTTGGTATGGAGACGGCTCTGTTGGCAGTTTATGATGAATTACTTAAGGTGGCCGACAAGGGCAAGCTTTCACTTTTGGTGATACTTGACCTGTCAGCCGTCTTCGATACAGACAATCATACCATCCTTTTAGACAGATTAAGGACGGTTGGGAAGGTCTCTGAGCATGCCATTCGGTGGTTCATATCTTTTCTGGAGAGGTGTCAACCATGTGTCAGACTAGAAGCCTTTACATCACACCCCAACACTGTTGAAAGTGGGGTTCCACAGCGGTCGTCATTGTCACCTCTTCTTTTTAATTTGTATCTTTGACTGGTTATGGAAATTCTGAGACGTCATGAAATACGTTTCCAATCCTACACTGACGATGCTCAGATTTTTATTACAATTGACAAGGTTGAGGAACCCTTTGCCAAGATCAGTGAATACCTTCAGGAGATCAGTGACTGGATGGCTTCCAATCAACTGCAACTGAATGCATCTAAGACAGCGTTTATCCTGTTTGGCCCTGAGCAGCTTTCGGCCACCATAAGAATTCAGTTACTTCCCAAGTTACTGGGAGTTGAACTTAAGTTCTCCACTAAAGTTAAAAACCTTGGCTGCATCTGGCAGGACTACTTAGGTAGTGAAAGCCAGGTTGGAGCCAAGGTGAAGACTATTTTTTATTCCCTGAGACTTCTTCGGCAAATTCTCCCATATATCCCCGAAGAGGACCATGGTTTGGTGGTGGGACTACTCACAAATGCCCACTTAGACTATTGTTAAAGTCAATTGATGGGCATCCCATAAAAACAACTTAGTAGCCTGCAAAGAGCGCAGAATGCAGCAGTTAGGTTGATTTAAGGACTTAACAAAACCGCTCATGTGTCCCCCACATGCTGCTTACTTCATTGGTTATCAGTTGAGGACCGCATTAAATTGAAGGTAGCATGTTTGGAAATCTAGCACCAGATTACCTGAAAGATATGCTTTAGCACTATCAACCATCCAGATGTCTTCAATCAAGGGACCATGCATTGCTAGCTATCCCCTTATCTTCATTTATGTCCGGAGGGGATAGAAGATGTTCTATGTTTGGCCCTAGACTCTGGTACAGTTTACCCAATGAAATTAGGACCTTGGATTCATTGAGTTCCGAAAAGCCCTAAAAAGTTTTTGTTCAAATAAAGCTGTCTGTCCCTGGGTTGTCTGAACATACGACCTTTTGGATGGAATGTGGGTATTATTGCAGTTCTGGTAAATCGTTCTAAGCAAAAGGTCATCTGCGCCATTATAAGGTTTGGTCCGTTTCGAGCATGTTATAAATCCCTCAAATCAAATCAAATCAAATCAAATCAAATCAAATCATGTAATCTCATCTTAGAGACTTCCAATGTACATATCATGCACGGTGTGAGTAGCAAGTGCAAAGACTGGAGGGGGGTGCATGTACTACTACCCACTATATGGTTGGGGTAGAGGAACCCAGGCACCCCTGCCAAGGCTTTCAACTGGTAGCCAAGGCTGAGACTCATGCACGGTGATGCAGGCTGATTCTTAGGTACAGTGAATCCCCAAGGCCCCCACAATGAAATATCCACATACTATGTTATGTGCTAACACAGTTCCTTTATTAAAGGATACAAAGTCAGGTGGATATATACAAATAGATAAGACTATATTTGCACTTAGAAAACTAATCAAATAGTGAACTCAATGTATACAGTTCTATGTGGTACCACAGTTAACCTTAGATTCACTAATAATGTGGGTTTCCTGCTTTAGAGGTTTTTGTTTACTTCCAGGGCTGTTTTTCCAGTGTTTTCAAACATTTTCAGAATATGTGTTTATCAGTTTTTACCATTTGCCCCTTCAAAAAATCGCAGATAACTGTTTTTTCCAGTGTAAACACACACATATTCTTTTACTCTTCCCTTCCTCTCCTTCCCCCAGAAGTTCAATGTCTCCAGAACTCTGGTTCTCTCCAGGCTGGACTATTGCAACAGCCTCTTCTACTCTCCGCCCTCTGCAACTCATCCAGAACAGGACTGTGAGACTTGTCCTTGGCCTTAAGCCTAGGGACCGTATCTCTCCAGGGCTGAAATCACTACACTGGCTCCCAGTGGCTGCGAGGATTAAGTTCAAAACCTTCTGCATCGTCCACAAGGCCTTCTGGGGCCTGGGGCCTCTATACCTTCAGCTATCTCTTCCTAAATATCTTCCCTCTCGAGCTCTTTGCTCATCTGCCTCCAACTCCCTCAGGGTCAGTCGCTTCTCTAAGCAACGAGTTGGTGGTAGATCTTTCTTCGACTGGGGCCTCCATCTGGAACAGCCTCCCTGAAACTTGAGGAGAACCATCTTCGGTTCCGGAAGCACCTTAAAACCATCCTCTTTGCTTCTGCTTTCTCTCCCCCTCTCCCTTGCTGAAGTCCTGGCTGATACTGCACTGGTTATCTGGTCATCCATCTGATCTCAGGCCCAAACCCTGCCAGTTGCACGCCTGCACTGCCTCCTTGGCAACCCATGTACTTGGGGACTCTTTTTCTGTATCCCTACAGTCCCCCCATCAGCACTTATGTCTGCACTCACCCTGCACTTGCCACCAGCTGGCTGCTCTTTTATTTATCTTGTTATTTTATTTTACTATCCCATGTACTGCACTCCCCCCCATACTTTCCTTTCCCCTTTCCCTTGCACTTGTGCAGTCTGAATGACACCTGGCCGAGTAAGATCATTGTCGGTCGTCCTTCTGTTCCCCCTCCCTTACCTCGTCGCGCCTTGAAACACTTGTGTATAGGCGCGTTATAAATGCCATATCATATCATATCATATCATTGCATGCATAAGTAGGGGAATGTCTCCCAGAGCAAGATGTTATAAATACTTTCTGGAGAATAAAGAAGAGTGTCTTAATCCAGTGATATCTAACATTTCTACAAGTCAAAATGATAACAGTAAATCCTGCAAATCTTTTTCAGGGACTCTTTGCCCATAATTGCCCTTTCTTTTCTTCCCATAAAGACTTTGATTTGTGTAAACAACCTTTCCACATTGTAGAGACCACAAAGAATATGTCAGTTTATGGCAAACGTCTACTCCGCAAGCTATCTCCTGTGGACTTTGCCAGACAGATGTCGAAACTTGAAGTCATGTGCTCACCGCCTGTCCGGTCATGAAAGACTGTTACTTTAAGGGGCACAGGGGCTATGTTAGCTGTATAGTAACATATGCGAAGACCAATTTGGGTCATCATTATTGGGGGCTCAATCTTTGGCGATCACTGCGGCCGCCTTTGCAATATGGAATCTTGTGATAAATAAAATTGAATTACGATGAATTGATGCAATATTCATTTTTTTATTGAGTCATTTTGAAGTGTCATCTGTTGTGAAGTTATGTATCTTTTATACAGCTGAAATTACGCTTTAATTTGTGTATTTCCTTTTATTACATTATCTTTAGGTGTATTTATATAAGAATGTGTTTTAATATTTTTGATGTAAAGATATCGGAAAATAAACTAAATGCACAATAATAAATAAAAAACACTTGTAGCGAATACTCATTTTAGCAGATAAGGTATATTGTGATAAACGGATTTACCCGGGAGTGCTCACTTTAGTGGAGCTACGGACTATTTGACTGTCGAAAGAAATAAACTCCAAGCATATAACAACTGTTTATCAAGTGCTGCTCACTACAGAATGAGAAGGGAGTCTCCTTAATGTATCCCCTGAAACTTGATTGGGGGAGGGGGGATAGCAGGCCGAAACTGTTTGCCGCGTGCGGGAATATCAGGGGATCCTATAATAAAATGTTGCAAAAGTGATTGTTGATGAGATGTTATATGTTCATACCTTGCTGTAAATCATATGACTTTTTTCCAATTCCTGCTGCAACTTGTGCTGTAAAATTAGTTGTTTTGACTGGGGATGAGCACGGTTCTCTCACTTCACTCTGTGTGGGAACTTTTGTCACCATAGTGAAAATAAAAAGCTGGCACCCATGAATATACACCCAGTAAGAGAACATATCTTAAAGTGAAATATACAAATGTGGCTCAATTGACCTTCCACTTACAAGAAAGTGTGCAAGAGGCCTCATGGCGTGCCGCACTTCATAAGAAATATAGATAAATAAAATATAAATAAAAGGGCATTGGACTTTAAAAAAAGGTGATGAACACCGGAAAAATAGCTTGAGAGAGGAAATGTTCCAATAAATATGCTGGCAAAGTATAAAAGGTGCTCACTTTTTAAACCCAGCAATCTGTACTGAAATATTCCCTGGAAACCACAATCCAAATACGAGCGAGACAAGTGCTTGTTTTCTTGTGGGTAAGCGTCTGCATGGGGAACATGACAACCTGGGTAAAATCCTGTTAGCCAAATAATTGAACAAGCTTGCCAACCTAAAAAAAGCCAAGGGGTTGCTCCCGCCCTCTGAAAAAAAGCTACGCTGTCCCCCACATGTCTCCTTTACTTGTGCCCTGAGAAGCAGCCACAATCAGGGAAAAATAACTGCACCAGTCTCCAGGTTTGCAAGCTCTCTTGCCACATCCTGGGCAAATATTCATGACTCACTTGCCCTCTCACCATTTCCCCTGCTCACCCCCATGTCTGGCCTTCAACAATACTCTGCTGTATAAAGATAACTTGAAAAGTACTCATTCCATAGTAAGGTACTCACACAAATATATAAATCCTTATAGAACTATGTTAGGGAAAAAGTGTACAACGGTGGCATTATTCCCCCCATCTTGACTGGGAGACTACAAATACCAAAATGCAATTCAACAAAAGGCAAAAAATGTCCATTGAGTTTTGAAAGGTTTAAAACAAAATGTAATGTGTGAAAGGGTTACCTGTTTGTGTTTGACAAATGCAGGGTTTATCTAGGATGTGATGAAAATATTACATTACACTAAAAACAAACACTTTTTGGTGTTAAACATGAACATCTGAAAATAATATTATAATAATTTACATTTACATAGCACTAAGAACCCTCAAGCATCTGAGTGCTGCTTATTATTACCCACAGTGTGCGGTGCTTATTTATTGACCTTGGAAGAAAGAAAGGCTGAATATGGCCCTGCCGGGATTCGAACCTGCGTCAGCAGCTTCCGCACAGATATCAAAGCAAGTGCTCTACTCACTGTGCTATCTGACTGGCATATATATATTAATTTTAAAACTGTTCTCTGTGATATTGGCCTGGCGGACAGCGTAGATTTAGGCAACTAACTTGTGCTTTCTGTGTGCATTCAGAAAGAAATGCCCATTTCATTTCTCTACACAGAAAGGTTCCGAGCGTCTTGCCCAAAACAATGGTCCCTTAAATGGGCCATCATTTATAAATCGTTCCTCATTTAAAAACTCTCCTTGAAGAAAGAAATTGCTAGGCAGCAACTAAGGAGCCTGCAGCTTCTGATGGGCCGCCGGGTGCGGGTGCTTTAGACAGCCACAGGAGGTTGGGAGGTGTCGTGACACTGTGGCCTTATGCAAGCATCGTACATGGAAGCTTCACACAGTTTTCCTTTTAAAGCTGACAGGCAGCTGACACTTTTCAGCTCTCATCCAGACATAAAAACACACATAGAGGGTCTGTGGCCACCAGAGACGTTTTTATGGGAGGGCAAACGGGGCACTTGCCCTGGGCTCTCACAAGGCTGCCTGTTTTAAAGTAAGTTTCCATTTTTCACCAGGCTTAAATAGCACCCGCCAGGAGATTGTATGGCATGCTGCTGAGGCTCTAAACCTATTGCCTGTCTGTTTTGACAAGTACATTCTGGCTTGATCAATTAATCATGTAATTTTTCCTGTTTTCACTGTGGAATACATAGTATGTGCAGCACATTTTTTGTAGCATTATTTCCTTCCTGTGGGAATATTGCTGATCACGTGCAATAGCCAAAGTTGAGATCCATATTCATCCGTGATGGTTCAGAAGTTAGCTCAGTGTGTTAAGCACTCATTGCAGAGATATGTGTTCATATGAAAGATTAGAAGGGTACATTCCAGCAAGGCTGGCTGAACCGTCCCTATGTCTGAGGTTTATAAACATACCTGCATATTTACTTGGTTTTGCAGCACAAGAGGTGCTATTAACAGCACTGTTACTGCACAAGATAGGGCTTGCTATAAAACTAAAATGTCATTCGTATGGTGAAGGTCTAGACATTAGTTTGTTCAGATGGGGCATTCTTAAAACCTAGGCAATCCCTTCCAAAGATGTGCATAAACTATTAGTCCAAGAGGTAAATAAGTATGCAAGTTCAAGACTGTGCAGCCAAAGTGTCCATGCTTGTATCCTGGCTTTGCCAGCAGAGGATACAGTGATCCTGGTCAAATCATATAGGATCCCTTGCATTACTCTGCTGTCTTCTGTGAGGTTTGCCTACTTACATGCTGGTGGCATCGTTTAGCTCATTACTTGGTATTTCTTTTTATGTAGGGCATTTGAGTGGCAAAAGCCATTGTTTTGGAACTATTTAAAGCTTAAAAGTATGAAAGGCGTACATAGATTAAATCTGTTATTTCACATCGAATGGCATGCTGGTATTTCCCTTGATGATGGAGAGAATGAAGCTAGAATCATTCCCACTTTGTGTAACACCCTTCTGTAATATCTTGGTTTTTTAAAATTGTGAGGTTTGGAAATATGATTTGCATACTTTGCAAGTCAGTTTTATAAAATTAGATTGTTTTAGTACATGTTGAGCTGGAACAGAAAGTGTTGAAATGCAGGAATTGCATAGTTGGCACAAATCCCAGCTTCACCCCTTAAGCACTGTGTGATCCTGGGCATTTCATATAATCTTTTATTTGCCTAATATCTCAGAATTGCCAGTCCCTAAACCTTTCAAAACCGTCAGCCCTTCAGGTTGATTTTCTTCTCAGGGTATGTTCTTCATAAAAGCATCACTCATAGTTTCACGGGCTATAGGATTGCTTCCACTATAATAGTGAGCATTGATATACTGCACACCCCAGGCACTTGTTCCCTTGATTTTTAATGGCAACACTATTTGAAAACCATGTCCCACTCCTGCTCTGTCTGTCTGGATAGAGACACCTTCCTGTTAGCTTCTAATCTACATTCACTACCTATGCTAAGCTATGTGCAGCCTTCTCCTTCCTTGCGGTCTCCTCTATCCATGCCTGAGCACTTTGCATTCTCTGAGGCAGCTAATATGAGTTCTCTGCCTATTCTGGGTTACATGTACCTTTTTACATACAGTCCTACATTAATACTACAGACGGCATACCTTCCCGGATGCTATTGATAAAAGTATCTTGTTTCTATACTCTAAGAGAAGTAACCTCTTCGCAGATTGCTAATGTTGGCCTTCAAAAGCTGCTTGTTTATCATTCTGATTAGAGCAAGAGTGGAAAGGGAAAGGGGACTTTAAAGGGCATAAACATGCTTATTTTGAAAGCTGCAAGGCAGCATATCGACCTATAGGTTATGATCATGGTGGGGGGAGCCCCAAAGACGTCCATGCCCAGGGCCCCAAAAATGCTTGGGATGGCCCTGGTGGCCACAAACAGACTATAAAAAATCCATGTTAAACCGTTTTTTGTAAATGCAAATATTTGGCAGTGGTCAAGGGCTATTTTGAGGAATTTTAGCCAATTTTAAAACGTGAATCAGCCACCGCAAAATGGTTAAAATGTGTCTACAATTCCTCAAAATAGCTCTGGCAGCATACAAATAAGAAAACGATGTCACATTGAATGTACAGTGTTTTTTAATAATTTCAGGGGACAGGAGGGGAAGCAATGGGAGAAAGCAAACAAATATACATGGGGGGGAGTAGGGCCCTTTCCGTATTTTCTGCCAAGCCCTCTCCCCAGCCACCCCTTAACCCCAAATGTCCTCCCATCCCTGCGCACGTTAGGGCATCACTGGGATAGGGGAAACAGGGTTTATTACTTTAAACCTTGGAGGCACTGTTTCTTCCGGGTTGTATTTATGATATGATAAGACATTTATAGCACGCCTATACACAAGTGTTTCAAGGAGCAAAGTGTTTATCGGATTTCACTGAAAACAGGAAAGCCTACTTATAATGCACAGACTACTGACAAGTTATTAAAAAGCATTAACATTATTAGGCAATGTTTAACCCCACAGACATTAATGTAGAAATGCAGGTAATACTTAGAACTTTGGCAGAATGCTTTCCTTGGGAAAAATGCAATACTGTGTGAGGATCCCCCCACCTGGGCAATCTGTAAGAAAAAGGTAAGCTGCACTTTGCTTTTAAAACAATGCGCAGTCCTTATATGTTCAGTAATTGTCTGATTTTGTTTGTACAGATCCCACCACCCTAAAGTACCTTGGAAGGAACAGGCGACCAGGACCCAAGATGAATCTGGGACCCTTCGGATGAACCTCGAGGATGGAAGACGCTCGCCCTCGTCACAGTACCTTGGGAGCCCTGGAAGGCGAAGTGGTGGAGTTTCTCCGTTTTACTCGATGCTGACCCTCGAGGATGAACCCTCTCTAGAAGAAGGAGTTGCTGGGACGTCGGTGACGAGCAGGAGAAGGAAACCAAGAAGTGTCCAAAAAGCAGCAGTGAAAGTCTGTCGCAGTGGTCTCCTTGGTTGGGTTTTACACCAGCTGTGGATGTCCCACGAAGCTGAAACTCACTGTAGACCTCGACAACGCTTGGGAGGAGAGGATGAGTCTTTTGATGTTTATCAATGTCCTTTGGTGGCGAAGGATGCAAGGACAGAATTAAATGTCGGCTTTTGGTATTTCACAGTTGGCTGCTGTTTGGTTCATCCATGCTGCAGCCGCAGCACGGATGACAGGGTGGCTTCTGGCAACTTGGACTAGAGCACTGGACTTCTCTGCTGGCCACCACCAAGTTTGGACCCTCCGGACTCGATCTTCAATTCGGAATGAAGGGAAACCCACTGCCGGGCAATTCTCTGCAGGCGGTGACACTGGACCTCTTCAGCTGTAGAAAACTGGACAGATGTCGTGGTTGCAGTGCCCCTTGAAGGTTCCTTCAGTTTGTTGGTTGGCAAGCGCCAAACGTCGGGCAGAAGTATGCCAGGGTACCCCCTCTTCTGGGCCATACACAGCAATCTGGCTTCCCGGCTGTCACGAGCAGCCTTCGGACCATGGATGACACTGGTGGACGTCTTGGGCTCAAGAAGTCCAGACACTCCTCCTCAGGACCCACAGAGATAGCTCTGCAGGACGACAGACATACAGGACCAGCTTCGAGGACACTTCAGGTGAAGAGCAACAGTTGTACGATGTCCCCTCGTTGCTATGGGAAGAGGTTGCCTGTCCAGGTCCTCTCTGGTTCAGTCCTTGAATAAGCAAAGCAACCTTTGGATTTATTGTAGAGTTGCAGCCGCAGACTTCTTCCTCCAGCTGGATTCAGGATTTAAGCTTCAGGAATACTCCAGGTTTCTTCTTCTGGTTTATGACTTCAGCTTCTGACACAGAGGTAAGTGAGGGATCCCTTGTTATACACAAATGTCCCTTATTCACTCAGGCTGAGCTAGGTTCAGCCAGCCAATCTCACACTAGTGAATTCATCAGTCATCATCCAATCAGGCTCACAGGAGTTCAGGCCATTCACCCAAAACCAGACACTCGCAGCAGTGAATGTAAATTGGAGGCAGCTCCCAGCCTTTCAGAGCACACACTGCATTAATTCCAATTTCAGTCAGGGCTGACTCAGGCAGACCACCAGCATTATGACACACAACCAAAACCAGACACCCACAACACAGAATGTGATTTGACTCTTCTCTTCATTCATTCAGGTCCCACCCCTTGGGTGTACCTTAAGCAAGCAGTCCCTGGGAAGGCTCCTACTAGTCTAGCAAGGGCAGCCCCAGAGCCATATATGGTCCTTCCACCCAACATCCAATCAGGGGAAGCAACAGAGCCAGGGCTTCTCAGGACTTTGAGAAACAAGGGGGGTTGGCAAAAGCAACCATGAGGCTACAGTGGCCATCTTGCTTTTCCACTGATTCCTATGATATCGTCTGGGTGTCCCAAAGATGGAGGGCACCCAGAGCCACTGTGAAGTCAGCCTGTAGTTGGCACAAGCCCATACCCTGCTCTATGGGCCACACACAGGTGCCCAAAACACACACTAATTGTATAAGAGTGTAGCCCTTCCCAAGGGCGCCATAGGGGTATTCTGTTGTAATGTACATAATGGGTATTAGTGATGTCTGCCTGCTGTTAGGGAGAATTCTCCAAATGTGCTAATTTTCCATACCTTTGAGACCCCCAGCGACTTTGCTGGATTTCTAGGATTTAATTTTTTACCGGGAAGAGTGTGAACCTTTTTTTTCCCACTCTTCCATGTATTTTGTGTGTGTTTCACTTTTGTGTTCTTTGGCTATGGAGTTTTAAAACAACTCCAGTGGCATCATCTTTTTCTGTTTGTCACATAGCACCTTCAGTGCAGTGACACAGGGGTGTCTTTCAGACTCCCAAAGGTTTAAATACCTTCTCTGGGACTGACTACTGTCTCCCAAATCATGTAAAGTTAAATTGGCTTTACTAGTCTTTTTAAATTTACTGACCCAGCACACACTATCTTCCTGGCTATAGCACTATTGAGTGCTGGCGGGGTTGCCTAGCTTCCCCTGAGTCAAAACACTGATGTAACAGTAAAACGTGACCCTTTCCTACTTTAAATGGCTGGTGGCAGTGACTTAGATCAACTATTGTGATTTTTCATGACCAATAACAATGGTAGCTAAAAATCGGGTCAGACAATGTTTTTCAATATGGCGCCCAAGACCTATCTGTAAAAACAGACTCCGGTCATCTTTTGTCGCCATTTCTTTTAGGAAAGGTCCTTCTTGTGTTTGTCTCTGCGTGCCAAACCAGGTTTCGGTAACTTTACTTGTTGGCCTTTGGCGGGCTTCAGTGCTGAAGCCCTCCTCTGGCGCCAGGGTGTCTGGGGTGGACAGGATGTGAGGGAGGTGCCCGAAACTCCCTGTGATTAGTCTCCTAGGAGACCTGAATGCACAATGGTGTGATTGGCTGGCTCGCTGTCCAGCAAGGACAGCCACCCTGCTGTGTGAGTGACAGGCAGGCTGGAATGAATGGGGGAAAACTGTTTAAAAGCAGGTCTCTGGGACTTGGAAAGCAGAGTCGACCACTGTAACGAAAGAACCGAAGAGGAGAGGAAGGAAGAGGACTGCTGCAACTCCTGGACGACCGGTGAAGCCCTGCTGCAGGTCCGTATTGCCTGAAACACTGACGACAGAGAAGCCCTTCAAGGTTAACTTCTTCCCTTGAGTTTGGTGGGAACAACCAACTCTGTTACACTTCGGCAGACAAAAACTTCCCTGCGGTGTACGTCCCATTCACAGGTTCCTTTGTGGAGCAGATACAGGTTGCCATGGCGTCTGTACAAGCTACGGCGGTACCCGTGTCAGCTGACACGTCTTGTACGTGAAGGACGTACAACAAGGCACGCCCCCCTTACGGGTTTAAAACTAGCGTCTTCCAGCAGGCTTGTTGCTGCTAATTAGTATTTCTTAGTATTTGCGGTTACGTCCGTTTTCCTTCGTGAAATCTTGTCACAAAATCCCGACTTGATCTCCTGGTTCCGACCCTCGCCCGTACTTTTGGATTGTTACGTCTCCTTTTCGATTGGCACTTTTTAGACCGCTACGGTTTTGACCCGGACTGCCCCTTGACTGCCTTCTCTACGATCTTATCATTGTCGTGATCTTCTGGTATTTGACACGGAACGTTACTTGGATTGTCCTTCCCTGCTGTCTTTGCAGCCCATTCATCAGCAGTTATTCGGCACACTTCAGTTGCTCCAACCCTCGTTTGGGAAGTCTGTGTTTCAGGTAACCAACTGTGTTTATTTTCTTCTATTTCTTCCAGCGCCCTCTTTGACTATTGTACATTATTTACCTACTACTCTGTTGGTATTCCTCTCTACTGGATTTGGGACATTCATTGAACTACAACACTCAACAAACTTATTTTCAAAGTGCATATTGATGCTCTCCTGATCCTGCACCAACCCGGCACTAGCGCGAACCTCGTGCCGCCCGGCTTTAATTCCCTGTACTAACTTCCCTGTTTATTATTTTTTCCTGTCGTTTTCTCCAATCCTGGAAATCATTAACCCTTGAGAGTCCCACAATTCAGGTCTATAGGTTTGGCTAAAACTCTCTATAGGAAGAATCCATTAGATTAATTCACTCATTTGGGTTTACTTCTTTACTTGTAGGTCCATTTCGGGGAAAGTGCCACTCCAATCCCTGTCTAGGTATTTCCTGTCCTATACTGTGCTTGATTGGTTACTTGTTTTCTCAGCACTGTCTAATATCTTTGTATTCCTTTGCAGCTTTGGTATTGGCGGTGTGTGTTCTCCCCGCTCTTTAATTCAACTGACATCTCTGCCTGTTCCAATAGAAACATCAGAGAGGTACGTTGTAAAGAAGAGCCCCTCTCTTGAGGAAGCCTGAGTCTTGTACTCAGGGGAGCTGGAATTGGAGGCTGAATATAGATTCCTGTGTACATATCGTCTCCAAAGTCATCTATCTATCTTCCTGACCTATTTGCGGAGCGGTGAGTAACAGAATATCCACGGAGACCAGTGATGCAGATCGTGAAAATGGTCACGGATCTACGAACTGACTTGACCAATGCACAAGAGGCATTACGTCAACGTATGGATGCTATCCAGGCCTTGGTAACTACCCCAGCCTCAGGCACTGGTGCTACTGCTTCGGGGTCCGGCTTTCCAGCTCCCGCACAGGAATCAAATCCTATCATGCTTACCACCCCATTTCCTCTGGCTCCTCCAGAACGCTTCCTGGGTGATCCTAAACAATACAGGACCTTCATCAATCAATGCAAGTTGCACTTCTTGTGTCGGCCTGCTCCGTTCCCTACTTCCACGACTAAGGCGGCTTTTGTGTTGTCACATTTGGGTGGCACCGCTGCCGCCTGGGCAGATCCATTGTTAGAATCAAATAGTCATGTTCTCTACAATTGCGATGCCCTTTTAGGTATGATGAGTAAAGTATTTGATACACGTTATACTACTCAAGCTACCGACTTGGAACTGTTGAAGCATCAACAAGGGAACAATTCTCTATTGGTTTATCTGGCTCACTTTAATCAGCTGGCAGCGGAAACGTATTGGCCCAAAGAAAAGAAGACTGCAGTCTTCTATCAAGGTCTCTCTGACGAACTAAAGGACATTCTTTCCACTGTCCCAGTGGTTCCCACAGCATTCGGGGAAATGCTTCATTTAGTCCTTCAGATTGATGCCCGTGAAGCTGAAAGGCGCAGAGAGAAGAAACCTGCTCTATTTGCCTCAGCCCCTGCGGATGCTTCATCCTCAACACTTCCTGCACCAGAACCTATGCAGATCGGTGTGGTTAGGTGTCCACTCACGCCTGCTCAAAGAGAATACCACAGATCGCACAATCTTTGCATGTATTGTGGGGCCTCTGATCATCTGCTGCCCGAATGTCCCAAAAAACCTAAGAGAAAGGCGGGAAACGCCAAACCCCAACAGTAGATGGAGTCCCTACATCGGGAGGATCACCTTTGGACTCTCAGATACAGAATCCGGTTCAGCTGGTCCGCCTTCCTGTTACATTTTCTTTGAACCAAGATCGCTAATTTCAGGAAATGGCAGTGATAGATTCGGGAGCAACCGGTAACTATGTTGATCAATGCTTTGCCTCTATGTCAGGCATACCGCTAATTTGCAAAACCATACCTGAAACTGTTAATGCGGTGGACGGTTCGATCCTTGTCTCTGGAAAGGTAACTCATCGGATGTTTCCATTGCATATGAGCACTGATGAAAGTCATACAGAAATTATATCATTCGATATTATCAAAGCTTCGGCCTACAAAGTCATCCTGGGTATTCCATGGCTGCAGTTCCACAACCCTGTCATTGATTGGTCGACATATCAGATCCAGTTTCCTTCCAACGTTTGCAATAGTCAATGCACTTCCTTGCCTGGAATCAGCCAGGATAACCCTGCCAGGGCACTGGTATCCTCTACCATGCATATTGGAGCAATATCAAACAACATCGCGTCCATGGTTCCTTCTCATTATGCAGAATATGTGGACGTATTTGACAAAGGTATGGCAGAATCTCTACCTCCACATCGGGCCTATGATTGTCTGATAGACTTGATACCAGGGATAAAGATACCTGCTGGAAGGGTGTATTCACTCACTCTCAAGGAAGATGCAGTACTCAAAGAGTACATAGACAAGGCTCTTGCCCTGGGGTTTATTCGTCCTTCAAAATCCCCAGTTGCATCCCCGCTCTTTTTTGTTCCAAAGAAAGAAGGGGAATTACGTCCCTGTATTGACTATCGTGCCTTGAAGGCAGCTACCATAAAAAACCAGTACCCCCTTCCCCTGATTTCTGTTCTCCTTGATCAGTTGGGTTCCTCAAAAATATTCACTAAACTCGATCTCAGAGGGACCTACAATTTAATCCGTATGAGAAAAGGGAATGAGTGGAAAACTGCATTCAAGACATGCTACTGTTTATTTGAGTACTTGGTCATGCCCCTTTGGGCTCTGTAATGCACCGGCCACCTTCCAGGCATTTATGAATGACATATTCTATGACATCCTTGATCAGTACGTGGTAGTTTACTTGAATGATATTCTGATCTATTCGCAAAACCAGACTGACCATGTACTACATGTCAAAACGGTGCTTCAATGGCTGAGGAATCACAATTTATTTGTAAAAGCCGAAAAATGCATCTTTCATGCCTCAGAGGTGGAATTCTTAGGTTACGATCTTACTAGTAGTGGGGTTCGTATGAGTCAATCTAAAATCAGTGCCATTTTGGAATGGCCAGAGCCCAAAACTATCAAATCACTTCAATAATTTCTGGGTTTCGCAAATTCTTATAGGCGTTTTATCAACGGCTTTTCAGAGATTTCTGCACCTCTTACCTCTCTGACCAGTGTCAAGGTGCCATATGTATGGTCATCTGAAACCCAAAAGGCTTTTGACCAGTTAAAAGCCACTTTCACTTCCACGCCTGTCCTCAAACATCCCGATCCTGGTCTCCCGTTTTTTGTGGAGGCTGATGCTTCGGGTTATGCAGTTAGTGCTGTCTTGTCTCAACATTGTCCTCTTTCCGGCGATATGCATCCCGTTGCCTACTTCTCTCGTAAATTGACACCTTACGAGAGGAATTATCCCATTACGGAACGTGAACTCCTAGCCATCAGAGACGCTTTTATGGAATGGAGACATCACCTCTTGGGGGCAAAACAACGAGTAACAGTATACTCGGATCATAGAAGCCTGTTAGCTTTCAAATCAATGAAATGTCTTACTGCCAGGCAGGCGCGGTGGCACTTATTTTTTTCACAATATCAGTTTATTATCACCTACCGTCCTGCCAAGGCCCAAGTGTCAGCCGACACTCTCTCCCGCCTCCATGCGGGGAACCAGTTCCAGCGAAATGAAGCACTACCTCTCCTACCAAACAAAGTTGTTTGTGGATGTTCTGTTCAACCGTCCTTACGTTCAATCATCATTGATTGGGTCTCAACCCATCCCACGGAAATTGCTGATTTCAACCTAGAACTAGTTCAAGGTTTGCCATTCATTCAAGGACGCATCTTTGTTCCACCGGGTCAGGCCCAGACCTTGGCTCTCCAGTGGTCCCAAGATTCTCTGGTTGCAGCACATCCAGGAAGTCAGAAAACCCTCGAGGCATTAGGTCGTTGGGCTTGGTGGCCTTCCATGGCACGCGATGTAAAGGATTACATCATAACCTGTGCCGTTTTCACCCAATGTAAGACCTCCAGAGACAAACCTATGGGTTTGTTACAGCCCCTGCCAATCCCATACAAACCTTGGCAGATGGTGTCGATGGATTTCATTGTTGACTTATGATCTGATATTATATGATATGGCATTTGTAATGCGCCTATACACAAGTGTTTCAAGGCGCGACATTCAGGGACACAACACCATTTGGGTGATTGTGGACTACTTCACAAAATTTGCTTTGTTCATTCCTTGTTCCGGTTTGCCCTCAGCTACTGGTCTGGCTAGATTGTTCATGACAAACGTATTTCGTTTCTTTGGCTTGCCATCTGTCATTGTTTCCGATTGTGGGACGCAATTTACCTCACGATTCTGAGAGACTCTTACGGCTTCTCTAGGTATTGAGGATAGGTATTCCTCGGCATACCATCCTCAGACTGATGGGAAGACTGAAAGAACCAATGCTACTATCGAACAGTTCCTACGCTGCTTATGTCTTCAGTTTCAACAGTCATGGTTCACTTCATTGCCTTATGCTGAGTTTGCATACAATAATTCCATGCATACTTTCACGGGGGTGTCTCCCTTCTTTGCCTTGTATGGTTGCCACCCTCGGGCACTCCCGCTTGATCCGACCTTGCCGGATACCAACCCGGCCGCAAGAGATTGCTTAAGAGATCTGGACCAAGTTCATCGGGATGTTTGCTGTCACTTGCTTCGGGCTCAAGATCGTGCAAAGAAGTACGTGGATGTTCATCGTTCGCCAGCACCAGTCTATCGGATTGGCATGAAGGTGTGGTTGTCATCCCGTAACTTACGGATTGCTGGTAAACACTCTCTTCTGCCTAAATTTGTGGGGCCCTTTACCATTTCTGATGTTATTAACCCTGCAGCGGTCAAGTTGTCATTGCCACGTTCTTGGCGCCTTCACCCGGTCTTTCACGTCTCTCTGATCAAACCCTTTGTCCAGTCTACTCGTCTACCGACGCGTCCTTCACCGATTTTGGTGGACGGCGAAGAGGAGTACGAGGTCTCACGCATTTTGGACTGCAAAGTCTCTAAGGGTACGGTGTTCTATCTGGTGGATTGGAAGGGTTTCGGGCCTGAGGATCGTACCTGGGAACCTTTGTCCAATTTGCATTGCCCTGATCTTTTGAAAGAATTTCATTCCGCCCAGGGGTTGCCGGTGTCTTTGGGGGAGGATGCTGTTACACTTCAGCACACAAAAACTTCCCTGCGGTGTACGTCCCATTCACAGGCTCCTTTGTGGAGCAGATACAGGTTGCCATGGCGTCTGTACAAGCTACGGCGGTACCCGTGTCAGCTGACACGTCTCGTATGTGAAGGACGAACAACAAGGCACGCCCCCCTTAGAGGTTTAAAACTAGCGTCTTCCAGCGGGCTTGTTGCTGCTAATTAGTGTTTCTTACTATTTGCAGTTACGTCCGTTTTCCTTCGTGAAATCTTGTCACAAAATCCCAACTTGATCTCCTGGTTCCGACCCTCGCCCGTACTTTTGGATTGTTACGTCTCCTATTCCATTGGCACTTCTTAGACCGCTACGGTTTCAACCCGGACTGCCCATGGACTGCCTTCTCTACGCCCTTATCATTGTGGTGATCTTCTGGTATTTGATACGGAACGTTACTTGGATTGTCCTTCCCTGCTCCTGCTGTCTTTGCAACCCATTTGTCAGCAGTTATTCGGCACACTTCAGTTGCTCCAACCCTTGTTTGGGAAGTCTGTGTTTCAGGTAACTAACTGTGTTTATTTTCTTCTATTTCTGCCAGCGCCCTCTTTGACTATTGTACATTATTTACCTACTGCTCTGTTGGTATTCCTCTCTACTGGATTTGGGGCATTCATTGAACTACAACACTCAACAAACTTATTTTCAAAGTGCATGATCCTGCACCAACCCGGCTCTAGCGCGACCCTCGTGCCGCCCGGGTTTACTTCCCTGTACTAACTTCCCTGTTTATTATTTTTTCCTTTCGTTTTCTCCAATCCTGGAAATCATTAACCCTTGAGAGTCCCACAATTCAGGTCTGTAGTTTTGGCTAAAACTCTCCATCGGAAGAATCCATTAGATTAATTCACTCATTTGGGTTTACTTCTTTACTTGTAGGTCCATATCGGGGAAAGTTCCACTACAATCCCTGTCTAGGTATTTCCTGTCCCATACTGTGCTTGATTGCTTACTTGTTTTCTCAGCACTGTCTAATATCTTTGTATTCCTTTGCAGCTTTGGTATTGGCGGTGTGTGTTCTCCCCGCTCTTTTATTCAACTGACATCTCTGCCTGTTCCAATAGAAACAGCAGAGAGGTACGTTGTAAAGAAGAGCCCCTCTCTTGAGGAAGCCTGAGCCTTGTACTCAGGGGAGTTGGAATTGGAGGCTGAATATCGATTCCTGTGTACATATTGTCTCCAAGGTCATCTATCTATCTTCCTGACCTATTTGCAGAGCGGAGAGTAACAACTCGCAAGCCACCTAGACACCGTCCTATTCTGGCCGAATTTTCATCAGAGTGCTGTTGAAAACCGGATAGTCAGAGGGAAGGAAACCAGCTCGTGGACTTTAAGGCACTCACACCTTAAACCGACGTCTTTCTACAGCTTTTGGCCTCTTCCCTGGGAAGTGCAGAAACCTCCTGGCGTCCTCCTTCTTGTCCCCACGACTGAAGCTCAGGAACAGCGAGATCTGCTCGAACTGCCAGGAACAACTGCCTCAGCTACAGCTTTCTTCATTGGCAAGATGCTGTGCAAACGCGCACTGGAAATCTTTTAGGCCAATGAGAAAGTGTGTGAAACTTTCCTCAACTACGAAGGCTTGTCCTTCCCTAAACATTCGTCAAACTTTTCGCCTAGCCAAATTCTTTAAAAATATGTGGCAAAGACTTAACCGGTATATACCAGAAATGTGCTATCCTATACAAAAGATTCTGAACCATTGACTTGGCCCAGGCCTGTTGAGAAGAATTGCTGGTTGTATTTAACTGAAACCCTTTGCCCTGCCTATGAATGTATTTGGGCTGTCTATTCTTATAACCTTGTCTTTTCCCTCCTTTATTAAGTATCTGAAGTGCCATTTTGCTCCTACTTCATTTTTGAGCTAAACTCTTTCAGTTACTTACCGGTTGGATTTTTGTGGTGTATTAGTGTGTGATATTGAACTGCTTATGCTAGAGTGATGTTTTTTAAATGACCGAGTAAACAAATGTATATTCTTTTACCAAGAAACCTTGAGTAAGTGTTTACTTGAATCACGGTATTGGTTGGTCCTTTGTGTAACGTGTTCTACTGCTCACTTAAACTCTTGAGATAAGTCTGGCTGCTCAGCCATCACTACCACTTTACTGTGTAGTACAGGCTTGTACCAAAGGTGAAACTGGCTTACAATTGTAGTCCTAATTACCTGTAGTGTTCCCCAAGGGTACTGCAGGTAATTCTGCCTAACCCTGGTGGAAGCAGTGGGATAAAGTATACTTGTTACATTTAGAGTGCTACTTTTACTTTTGTTCAAATAATCCTCACAAGGCAAAGCAACACTAGTAAAGCAATTGTTTTATCATGACTGATATGGAAAGCTACAGACAGGAGACCCTAGTGACTTTAACTGTTGATCAATTGAGAGATATGTGTAAAGCTAGGAATCTCACTGTAAAAGGCAAAAAGGTTGAATTGATAGAAAAGTTGTTAGAATACTGAAGTCTGAGGAGTGGGTCTGAAACCCCCACACCTACAGCAAATGTGGAAAATGTTGATGAGGATGATAATATGTCAGAGCTCAGCTCTAATATTGTGGATGAGTTGGATGAGGCAGAAGAGTCTCAGAATGTAGGCCCTGTCTTACCTCTACCTGCTCATAGGCCTCAACCTTTGACCACAGGGACCCCATCAGGTCCAAACCTATGTCCTGGATTTGTCTCACTTGAGAAGATGAGACTTGAGTTAGAATTTAAAAGAATCCACGCTCAAACTGAAACAAAGCATCAAGAGTTTAGGCTCAGAGAAATGGAATTGAATCATGCCCTTGAAATGAAAAAGTTGTCTCTTGAAGCTGGTTCTCTCCCAGAGTCCTCTAGGTCTTCCAGTCCTAAGAGGCCTTGCATGCCCAAATATGCAATAAGTATGTATTAGGTTAAGCTTGATATTTTGGATTGGTTGGCTGCTTTTGAATATATCCATGGGATTCAAGACATTACAGCGAATCTGTTGATTCCTTGGCTTTTTTCTAGGCGACCCCCTGTTGCAACTTGTGTGGTAATGGAGTTTGGGGATATAGACAGAAAGGAGTATGAAACTGTGAAGCTAGCTTTGATAGCTAGATTTGGGAAGACACCTTTTCAGTATTTTAAGAGGTTTAGAACCCTCAAAAAGCATGATGGTACCCCTTGGGCTACCTGGTTGACTGAATGTTTGAAAACTTAGATGGTTGGGTTAAGGGTTACAGGGTGAACACTTATGAAGGTATGAGACATTTGTTTATGTTGGAATCTATTTATGATGCCTGCTCTCCTGGGCTGAGACAGCATTTGGCTGACTCTAAGGAAATTGATCCAAAGAAGTTAGCAAGGGCTGCTGACTTGTGGGTTGCCAACAGGGCTACTCACAGGGATTCTGGGGCAACTCAGGAGAAGGATGAGGGGAAGCAGCACAAGAAAGATACCAAATAGAATTCCAAAACCTCCGAACCCAAAGAGGGCCACAAACATAACAAGGGTAAGCCACAGGGAAAACCAAATCAGGCTAGTGTACCTTCTGGGGACAAACCAGAAGGAGGTCAGAACAAGCCCCAATTCATCAAAACATTTGGTAAATGTTATGCTTGTGGGCCAACTGACCATGTGAAAGGGGATCCCAGATGTAAAGGCACACCTTCAAGGGTCCACACTGTCTCCTTAGCCTTCTCCCCATTGGATGAAGTACCAATGGAAAGTGGAAACTTTCCCTTACTGGCTGAGGAACCCATGAAAGTCTCAGCCAGCGTTTCTTTAGTGTCCCTGGGTCTGTGGCAACAACAGAACTTAGATGTGTATAACTCTATTCCAGATAATACTAAAGAGTATTACAAAGACAGTGTTCTTGTGCATGGTGAGGAGACCCCTGCCATCAGAGACACTGGGGCCAGCATATCTGTAGTTGATGAATCATTTCTCAAGATTGAGGATGTTGCTAAGGCACCAAAAATCCTAACTAAGCATGCTGGAGGCCCTGTCCAAATGCTTACACAGATACCAGCTCTCATCCATTGTAATTATATGATTGTCAAAATACCTGTAAGTGTGCAGAGTGAAGTACCTGGGAGAGTCCTGTTGGTGAATGACTTAAAAACCCTTGTAGTTGTATCAAACACCCCAGGCCTCTCAGCAAAAGGAAACAGGAGCAAACTAGAAATGCCAGAGAGAGTACCTTAAAGGGCTTTCCAGAAGAGATTATAGAGGAGACTATAACTCCCAGTCCACAGGACTTACTGACTGCAATTTCTAAGAAGAAGGAGGAAAAGGGGCAACCTAAAACCTCCAGGAAGAAACCAGCCAGCGCTCCTGTGCTACCAACAAGGACATCCCCGAGAGGACTGTCCAAGAACACACCTGTGAACCTTCCCCCAGCTGAGGCTGAGTGTGTAGAACAACCTTGTGTGGTTGAATCAGCTGCTGAGGAATCAGAGCTGGAAGAAGACCTTGCTCCTGTTGGATATCTGGATCCTGCAGACCATCCTGATCTGCAGTCTTTACTGGCAGAAGGTGGACCCTGTAGGGCAGACTTCAAGAGAGGTCAAAGAGAGTGTCCTACTCTTGAAGGTCTTCACCAACAGGCAGCTTCCCAGCTGGATGGGCAAGAGCCAGGGAAGCAGAAGTTGTACTGGGAAGATGGCCTCTTCTACAGTGAACCAAATGAGTCTATCCCAGGGGACTACAGAAGGCTTTTAGTGCCTCTTGAAAGCAGACTCAATTTGCTACAGTAAGCCCATGAGATACCTTTGGCTGGTCACTTAAGTTTTAAGAAGACCAAGGAAAGGCTCTCTTTATATTTCTACTGGCCTAAGTTGGGGTCTGATGTAGATAAGTTCTGTAGGAGCTGTCACACTTGCCAAACCTCTGGCAAGAGTGGAGCCAAGAATGTGGCACATTTGGTGCCTCTCCCAGTGGTCGGAGTCCCTTTTGAGAGGGTAGGAATCGACATTCTTGGTCCCTTAGACCCTCCCACATCTTTAGGAAACAGTTTTATCCTGGTTGTAGTAGACCGTGCTACTAGGTATCCTGAAGCTTTACCTATGAGGGCTGTTGCTAAGGCCCTACCTGGTATTTTTACCAGGGTAGGTGTTCCTAAGGAAGTTATCTTTGACAGGGGATCCAATTATATGTCCCACTAAATGCAGGCCATGTGGAAAAACTGTGGAGTAACTTACAAGTTCTCAATTGCCTACCATCCACAGACGATTGATAGAGAGGTTCAACCGTACAATGAAGAACATGATAGGTGCTTTAGAGGAACCCCTTAGAAGAAAGTGGGACCTTCTACTGCCATGCCTTCTGGTTGCATATAGAGAAGTCCCTCACGAGGGAGTGGAATTTAGTACCTTTTAACTTCTTTATGGTCATCCAGTTAGAGTCCCCTTGGCCCTAATGGAGAGTGTTCCTTCCCACAAGCCAGTGAGAGTTACTGACTATGTGATAGGTCTCCGGAGGAGAATGTCACACATGATGGCAGAAGCATCAGATAACTTAAAAGCAGGCCAGGCTTTGGTCAAACATTGGCATGACCAGAAGGCCAACATGGTTGAGTTTACTGAAGACCAGCAAGTTTTAGTTATGGTACCTACAAGGCAGTGAGCATTACAGGACAAGTGGATAGGACCCTTCAAGGTTGTGGGTAAACTTGGAGAGGTGAACTATCTGGTGGACTTAGGCAATCTTAAGAAGACTCCCAGAGCCTTTGTCACGCTCACCTGGTCTCCACGGGGGCGTGCTCGTGTTCGAAGGATGATGCCTGCACTGGTGTTGCTCTGCTTAACGGAGGGTGCTAGCTCGTGTCTTCCCTTCGTTCTTGCCTCAGGAGATGTTCGTCTGCAAGTCGAAACAAGATTTTAGCCAATTGAATGGAGCTGGTTTTGGTTTTCCCTCCTTCCGATTTTCCCTTCCCTTCCTCTGGCTCACCTTGGTTTTTTAATGGGCGAGTTCTCCGTCCTGCACACTCTGGCAGGGGCGCGGTTTCACAGTCTTTCCAGGATCTAGTTACTTCACTGATCTGATGGAGATTGCTGAAGTGGAAAGGCCGGCGTAAGCAGGTAAGTCTCTATTCCAATAACTCCTTCAAATAGCTGTCTTAAGTCTTTGCCCGAAATATCTAATGTTCGTTCTTGTCGTTCAGGTGCGGCCTTAAGTGGCTTTCGGATGATGGATGACTCTCCTGACGATGATGAACAGGATTCTAGCTGGTAAGTATAGCGCTGTGCGGGGCGCACTAATTGTTCGCTATATTTAGCTTTCCTTGCTGTATGCGACTAACCTGCTTTGTCTGTTCTGTTCGGCAGGTGCGGCGCAGTTCCAGGAAGATGATGGAAGAGCCGCTCGACGGGATGAGTCGCGGCACAATGCTGGAATGATGAAGAACTGCTCAATGGAGTTTCTAGAAGTGGCCGCTTTGAGGTGAGTAGCTACCCAGGAGGGTACCTTCAGTTCTGCTCTTCTATCGATGTGGCGGTCCGTGGGTAAGCAGAAGGCGAGATTAGGATGTTCTGCAGGTAAGGCCTTCAATGCTTTTCTAACTCCTGTTCTTCTCTTTTCTCAGGTGCCGATGGAAGGAAGACTCGGGACGGGCGTGGCAGAAGGGAAGCAAGAGCTGAGCTGACACAGTGAGCGTTACGCTGCAGGAGTGCAGAATAACGCGAAGCGTGTTTAGTTTGCTGGGTGCGGTTTAAATATCCTTGCAAGTAGTCCCAGGAAAATAGTCCCCCTTAACCATATCCTGTCTGCAGGTAAAGTTGTCCCAAGCCACACCCTGTACTGAATGGCTCAGCCTCTCAGAGCCAAGTATATGGCCCATGTATTTAGCACCTACCATGAGCCTGGAGCCAGCGGCGCCAGGACTGAGTCCAGGTGAGCCTAGCTGGGGCCTGGGAAGTCCCCAAGGAAGCCAAAGTCCGGGATGGGCTCACCAGTTTCGGGGTTTAAGGAGCATGCACCATGACAGCACTCCCCCCCCGAAGGCCCCCTAATGGCAGACTCACCCATTGGTCCTGGTTTGTTTGGGTGATTACGGTGGAACCTTTTTAATAATCGTGGAGCATGCACATTCTCGCTAGGTTCCCATGATCTTTCATGTGGTCCGTATCCTTTCCAGTCTATCAAGTAAAATAGTTTTGATTTGGTGATTTTTGAGTCAAGAATTTCTTTAACCTCGAACTCAGGTTCCCGTTTACTGTGACCGGTTTTGGTGGTTTCACAACTCGTGTTCCAGGTTGCACTGGTTTCAAAAGTGAGACGTGAAACACAGGATGAATTTTCATGTGTGGGGGCAAGTCCAATTTCATAGCCACCGGATTGATAATGGCCTTAATGGTATATGGACCTAAATATCTGGGGTTGAAGGTACGAGGCCCTGTCACTGCTATGTGCTTTGACGCCAACCAGACTTCATCCCGAACCTGATATCTTGGAGCTTCACTTCTATGCGCGTCGGCTGATTTCTTGTACCTTTCCTTAGCTTGCTTTAGATGATCCGTCGCTTGTTTGAAGGCTTGGGAGATGGTAGAATGCAAACTTTTCACAGCTGGCATTTCCAGAAGTTGCGGCGGATCAAGATAAAGTTCGTGGGTGTAATCTGTAGATTTTATAGAAGGGACTTTGACCCGACTGGAATGTAGGGAGTTGTTATGGCATCCTCAGTGATCCATAGAATATCCTTCCAGCTGCCTTCAGTTTGATGTAACATGCACCTGAGATATTGCTCCAAGGTCTGGTTTGTTCTCTCTGTCTGGCCATCAGTTTGGGGATGGTGACTGGTGGAAAGTCTTAGGTCGATTTGAGCTAATTCGCAACATTTCTTCGAGAATCGTAAGATAAACTGGCTGCCACGGTCTGAGATCAGGATGGATGGAAATCCATGAATGCGGACAATCTGCTCCAGAAATTCTTTAGCCAGAATTGAAGCTGAGGGCAATCCTTTTAGTGGGATGAAATGGGCCATTTTCGAAAATAAATCCACCACTACTAAAATTGTGTTGAACCCGTTACAAGGAGGAAGGTCTGTTATAAAATCAAGAGATAGGGTATGCCAAGGTGTAGGTGGGATGTCTAATGGCAGAAGAAGGCCTGGTGATTTTTTTTTCTGAACCTTGTTTTGAGCACAAACATCACAGGATAGTACAAACTGTTTGATGTCTTTATGCCATGTTGGCCACCAATGATGCTGTTTGACCTTAGCCTCAGTTTTTGCAATTCCAGGATGGCCTTCTACTAATGAGTCATGGTAATGTGAGACAACCTTTTCCTGAAGTTCTCTGCTGGGTAGATAGAGACGTCCCCGAAAATAGGGTAATTAGTTTGTGAATGAATGGTGAGGACTTTTGGTTGGCCAATTCTTTATAGTGTTGGAATCCATGAAATGAGAGATTCCCTCTTGAAAGTCTTCTAACGTTAGAGACGTAGTAATTCCAAGAATCTTTTCACCAGGAATGATGGGCACTGAGTCGGGATTGGCGTATTTCTCGTCTATGTTAGGCAGAAACCTGTGCAGTTCCCTTAGGGACCACTGCAAAAGATTTAAGACTACAGGTGTTTGGCAGTAAACCCACTTGGTAGCAGTCTGTACCACACAGATTCACTTGGTAGCTGTGGCTGAGCAGTCAGACTTCCCTCAAGAAAAGTTAGGCAGTATACAGAGCAAACAAAATAGGTACAGAAATATAGTAGCATAAGCAAACACTGACCAGAGCTTGGGTGTAAAAGTATATAATTATTTATTTAACACACACTTATAAAACACACTAGCACTAAATTGGTAAGATAAGTTCAAAACACAATCACTATTATCATATGTACATCCCTGATTACTTGTTGGACAAGTCTTAGTTAACACCACTTATTTACAGACAGAGGTGAGCGCTTAACTTCCGATGGCACTCCAACAAGTTAAATAAAAAGGGAGGGAAAAGCAGAATTATGGAAGCATACACACTAAACACTTTTTAAAGAACCACAGCAAGTTAGGAAGGCACAGTCTACTGGTGAGCAAGGAAGTTTAGGTGCCAGGCTCACTTTCAAGGGAGCCAGGCGGAAGATGCCCATGATCAGACAGTTACACAGAGTCTTCGAAGTTTGTGGAGGTAGTTCGAAAAAGGTTTAGTTCAGTTCATAAAAGTTAGCTAAGGTGTCCCAGGCTAACCCAGGTTTGAGAGACGAGGATTTAATACACCCCGTCCAATCGGTTACAAGAGAAGCCCAGCGGAATACGGTACCTTAAATGGGGAGGATCCTCCAGCGGGGGCAGTTGTTCCCGGCAGCGGGTGCAAGTCGCAGTGTCGTCCAGAGGAAGAGAAGATCTCATTGTGGAGGAAAGATGAAGGTTGTTGCACTGCCAGGGAAGAAACCAGCCGCAGAGTTCTCCGGTACAAAGGTACTACCCTTTTGGTTTGCGGTAGTGGTGAAAACGTGGTATCCCGGTTGCCGGGGTGCTTGGCACAGGCAAGGCGGCCACGAGATGCTCCAGGAAGGTGAAAAGAAGGTAGACTGGTTATCCCCACCAGTTGAAGGAAGAAGACTCTCCGGGCTGGAGATCATCTCTGTCGTTGGGAAAAGTGGTGAGACGGTTCAGCAGGGCTCCACCGGTGGTGTCGTCGTTGCAGGCCGGCTCAGCTTCTCCCTCCTCGGATTCTTAGGTCCTGTGGCGACTTCTGAAGTTCCAGTCCCCAAAGCCCTGCTTTTATGCAGCACACCCCCATTCACTCAGCCTAGCTGTCAATCAAACATGCTAAGTGGTGAGTGTTAGGGAGAATTCTCTGTTTAGGCTGAATTTTCTAACCTAGTGAGTCCCCCAGCAGCTTTGCTGGATTTCTAGAGTTTGTTTTTTTTTCTCCTGCCAAGAGTTAGTCTCTTTTCCTCACACTCTTGGACATGATTTGAGGGGTTCTTTTGACTGTTAATGTGTTTTATGGGCTATGGGGTCTTTTACTCCATATGGTCTCATGTGTTTTTACTATGTGTGTTACACAGCACCCTCAGTGCAGTGACACAGGGGTGTCATAGTGACACCCCACCATAGACTCCATACCCTGGGACTGACTACTGTCTCCCAGGGCATGTAAAGTCACCATTGGCTTTACTAGTCCCAAATTATGAACATAAACCAGTACAAACCATCTTATTGTGGACGTACTGGTCGGGGCAATTCGATTGCCTCGGGGTCTGTTATTCGAGGGGGCACATCTCCGTCCCCCCTGATCGAGTTTTGGCTGGTGGCAGTGGATCCTACTTTTTATATTCGACCGCGAATATATCTCTATGGGATTTTCCCATTGTTCGAGGCTACCAACTTTAATTATTTAATTCTTATAGCCTCGAACATACCGCCGGTTTATTTATTTAATATTAATTTGCCGGCTGGTATTGTTTGCCAGAACTCGATTCTAAAATGGCGTTTGTGTTCTCTTCTGTGACTCCAACCCAAGTCGAGCCCTTTGTTCCACTTTTTGGCGGGCTGGGTACCAAAGGGGGTGCAGGAGGGGGTTTAGGCACCCTGGACTGAGTTAGCTTGGTAACTCAAGTCGCACTCTTGTGTGATTGGCCCAAGTGGTGAGCCGGCCGGCTCACTGTTAGGCAGAAACCTGTGCAGTTCCCTCTGGGACCACTGCAAAAGATTTAAGACTACAGGTGTTTGGCAGTAAACCCACTTGGTAGCAGTCTGTACCACACATATTCACTTGGTAGCTGTGGCTGAGCAGTCAGACTTCCCTCAAGAAGAGTTAGGGAGTATACAGAGTATTCAAAATAGGTCAAAAGAACACAGTAGAACAAGCAAACACTGACCAGAGCTTGGTGTAAAAGAGATATAATTGTTTATTTAAAACCACTCCTAATAAAACACACTGGCACTAATATCAAGCAGTTCAAAAACATGGTCAAGTCCTAAGGTCACCTTCCTTTTTAGGCACGAAGAATAAGGGTGATGCCGTCGGGGACTTGGATGGGCGAATGAAACCGTTAACCAGGTACTGGTCTAGATATTTTCTCAAATGCAGATTCTCGGGTTCTGTGAGTGCATAGATTCGACCGCACAGAATCTGTGCTCCTGGTACAAGGTCGATCTGGCAGTCATACAACCTATGAGGGGGCAATGTGTTGGCTTGATCCTTTTGGAATACATCCTGATAGTCTTGATATACCAGCGGTAGAGAGTTGGTTGGTTTCATGATCGTTGTCGCTCCAGTGACCAAAGGTCCTTTAGTCGGATAACAAGTTTGAGCACAGTTGACTGAGAAGGTCAGCCTCTTGGCACGCCAGTCTATGCAAGGATTGTGTGATTCTAACCATGGCATTCCCAGAATTATTTGAAATTGTGGAGCCTTGATTATATCAAACACTATGGTTTCCCGATGGCCCTCTTGGCACAAAAGAGTCATCTCTGTCGTAGAGTGTTTTACTGGACCTGAAGCAATTTCAGTTCCATCGACTGTGATGACTAAGTCTGTTGTTGTCTTTTCGCAAAGGGAAAGGTTCATCCTCGAAGCCAATTCTTGATCCATATAATTTTCGATGGCTCCACTGTCAATGTATGCTCTGACTGCATGCATTTGAGACGATTGTCAGTGGTTTATAAGGACCATAGGCAAAACTAGGTGCGAGGTCTGGGAGTCATTCTTTTCGCTCGGCAATCGGACCTCTACGCCTGCCGGGCAGAGAAGTTTTCCGGTTCAGACTCTGTTTCAACCTAACCAGCGACTCCTACTGCCTTTTTAGGTGGCTTCACTGGGCACTCTCGAAGGAAATGGCTGGCCGACCCGCAATACAAACACAGCTGTTGTTGTCTTCTCCTGTCCCTTTCAGCCTTGGACAACGGCCCTCGCACTCCTCCGATTTACATGGGTTCTGACACGTCGGTGGCCTTGGAGGCGTTTTCCTTTGGTCGTACAAATACTCTAGAATCGATTCTAGCTCGATCTGCCTTATGGTTCTGCAGTCTGTGATCAAGCTGGACCACTAAGTCTATGTACTCAGCACAGTCTCTGGGCGGGTTAACCACTTGAGCTAAAACGTCCTTTAACTCCCCTCTCAGACCGCAGTAAAATAGCGTTGTTCTTTTGTCATCCGGCCAATCAGTTTCCACAACCAGTCTGTTGAAGGTTGCAATGTATGTTAGCAGATCCTGGTTGCCTTGACGCAAAGATAAAAGTTCATTGTCCAATGCCTGACCTTGGCAGCGTCGGGCAAACAGCTTCTCCATATCCAATTGGAATCTTTGGAAGTCTCACAAGATGGGGTCATCCCGACTGACCAGCGGTACCGACCAGTCGGCAGCACTGCCACTGAGATATGAAAGTACAAAAGCCACTTTGGACTGGTCGTTTGGAAAAGCCCGTGGCCTACATAGGAAATGTAGACGGCACTGATTCATATAAACACTGCATACCTTTTTGGATCCCCAGCGAATCGTTCAGGAGGTGCCAAGGGTACAGCTCCTGGGAGGACCACCTGAACTGGATTGCTTGATGCGGTGGGTATCATTGACCCCACCCCAGGTAGCGGCGCTTGCCCCGCCTGTGTCTGGAGCAACTGTCTGGCGAGATCGTCAGTGCACTCCTTGGCTACAATCAGTTCTCTTCGTAAGGCATTTGTTTCCTGTCTAGCCGAATGTACCTCGGCCCTGAGTTCCCCCAAAAGCTGAGCTAGCTGATCTGTTTCCGAGGTTTCCATGGCGCCCAGGTAGAGAATTTGTGTAAGGTCTTCGCGTTCTGTTACGCTCACCTGGTCTCCACGGGGGCGTGCTCGTGTTCGAAGGATGATGTCTGCACTGGTGTTACTCTGCTTAACGGAGGGTGCTAGCTCGCGTCTTCCCTTTGTTCTTGCGTCAGGAGATGTTCGTCTGCAAGTCGAAACAAGATTTTAGCCAATTGAATGGAGCTGGTTTTGGTTTTCCCCTCCTCCCGATTTTCCCTTCTCTTCCTCTGGCTCACCTTGGTTTTTTAATGGGCGAGCTCTCTGTCCTGCACACTCTGGCAGGGGCGCGGTTTCACAGTCTTTCCAGGATCTAGTTACTTCACTGATCCAATGGAGATTGCTGAAGTGGAAAGGCCGGCTTAAGCAGGTAAGTATTCCAATAACTCCTTGAAATAGCTGTTTTAAGTCTTTGCCCGAAATATCTAATGTTCGTTCTTGTCTTTCAGGTGCGGCCTTAAGCAGCTTTCGGATGATGGATGACTCTCCTGACAATGATGAGCAGGATTCCTGCTGGTAAGTATAGTGCTGTGCGGGGCGCGCTAATTGTTCGCTGTATTTAGCTTTCCTTGCTGTATGCGACTAACCTGCTTTGTCTGTTCTGTTCGGCAGGTGCGGCGCAGTTCCAGGAAGATGATGGAAGAGCCGCTCGAAAGGGTTGAATTGCGGCGCGATGCTGGAATGATGAAGAACTGCTCGATGGAGTTTCTAGAAGTGGCCGCTTTCAGGTGAGTAGCTACCCGGGAGGGTACCTTCAGTTCTGCTCATCTATAGATGTGGCGGTCCGTGGGTAAGCGGATGGCAAGATGAGGATGTTCTGCAGGTAATGCCTTCAATGCATTTCTAACTCCTGTTCTTCTCTTTTCTCAGGTGCCGATGGAAGGAAGACTCTGGACGGGCGTGGCAGAAGGGAAGCAAGAGCTGAGCTGACACGGTGAGCGTTACGCTGCAGGAGTGCAGAATAACGCGAAGCGTGTTCAGTTTGCTGGGTGCGGTTTAAATAGCCTTGCAAGTAGTCTGTTAGGCAGAAACCTGTGCAGTTCCCTCTGGGACCACTGCAAAAGATTTAAGACTACAGGTGTTGGCAGTAAACCCACTTGGTAGCAGTCTGCACCACACAGATTCACTGTGGTAGCTGTGGCTGAGCAGTCAGACTTCCCTCAAGAAGAGTTAGGCAGTATACAGAGGTTACGCAATAGGTACAGAGGCACAGTAGTACAAACAAACACTGACCAGAGCTAGGTGTAAAAGTATAAACTTATTTATTAAAGACACACTCATAAATTACACTAGCACAGAGAAAAGGTAAGAAAGTCAAAACACAGTTACTATTACTCATATGTACATCCCTAATCATTTGTTGGACAGTTCTAAGTTAACACCACTTATTTCCAACCAGAGGTGAGCGCTTAACGTTAGATGGTACTCCAACAAGTTATTAAAAAAGGGAGGGAAAAGGCAGAAATAAAGAGAGCAGTAAGATTAAAACACTTTTCACATAAGGTTAGCAAAGGCAGACAATGGTGGAACAAGGAAAATTAGTTTGGGCCGCTTTAGAGGGAGCCAGGCGACTAAATCTACCCCGTACAATCGGTGGCAAGGGAGGCCAGGCGGAACACAGTACCTTTAAAAGTGGAAAGGATCCTCCAGCGGTGGTAGTCGTTCCTGGTAGTGGGTGCAAGTCGCGGCGTCGTCCAGAGGAAGAGGTGATCTCGACGTGGAGGAAAGCTGAAGGTCGTTGCACTACCAGGGATGAGGCCAGCCGTGGAGTTTTCCGCACACAAAGGATTTTACCCCTCTTTCGCGGTTGAGGTAAAAAGTGGTATCCCGATTGCCGGAGTGCTTGGCACAGGCAAGGCGGCCACGAGATGCTTCGGGACGGCGAAAAGAAGGCAGGAACTGGTTGTCCCCACCAGTTAAGGGAAGAAGACTCTCCGGCGGGAGATCTCCTCTGTCGTCGGGAAAAGTGGTGAGACGGTTCCGCAGGGCTCCACCGGTGGTGTCATCTTGGCAGGTCGGCTCAGCTTCTCCCTCTTCGGCTTCTTAGGTCCTGTGGCGACTTCTGAAGAACCAGTCCCAAAAACCCTGCTTTTATGCAGCAACCCCCCATTCATGCAGCCTAGCTGTCACTCAAACATGCTAAGTGGTGAGCGGGGTGGCTCACCACTTGGGCCAATCACACTAGAGTGCGACATGAGTTGGCAAGGCAACTCAGTCCAGGGTGCCTAAACCCCCTCCCACACCCCCTGTGGTACCCAGACAGAATGGCACCACTTTGGAGGGCTTCTGCGTAGAAGCCCGCCAAAAGTGGAACAAAGGCTCGACTCGGGTTCAGGGTTACTGAAGTGAACCTAGACGCCATTTCGGTGGCGAGTTCTGGCGAAAAATCCCAACCGGTGAATTTATATTAATTAAATAACCCGGCGGTATCTTTAACATTGCACCAAAAAGTGGTGCATTAAAAACAATGGGAAATCCCATTGGGAAATATTCCGGTGGAATATTTCCGTGGTATCCACTGCCACCAGCCAGAACTCAGCGAGGGGGGACGGGACAGTACCCCCTCGACAACAGACCCAGGGGCAATCTAATTGCCCCTACCAGTACTTCCACAGTAAGATGGTTTGTACTGGTTAAGTTCCTAAGTTTAGACTAGTAAAGTTAATGGTAACTTTACTGACCCAGGGAGACAGTAGTCAGTCCCAGGGTGTGGAGTCTATGTTTGGGGGTCTCTATGACACCCCTGTGTTACTGCACTGAGGGTGCTGTGTAACACACATTCCAAAAACCAATGATGGCCTATGGGGAAAATTACCCCCTAGCCCATAAGCACATAACAAGTCACAGAAAACACTCTCAAATCATGTCCAGGAGTGAGGGTAAAAGAGTCTCACTCCTGGCAGGAGAAAAAATAAACCCCAAAAATCCAGCAAAGCTGCTGGGGGACTCACTAGGTTAGGAAATTCAGCCTGAACAGAGAATTCTCCCTAACACTCACCCCCCCAGACTAAGGGACAGGAGGATTTAATCCACTCCTGGATGAACCTCATACCTCTAGTCGATGACATACATCCTAGAGAGTCCATCAGCATTTTGATGGTGACACCCTGACCTGTGTTCAATGGTGAAATCAAACCCTTGGAGGCAGATTGACCATCTCAATAGTTTTGGATTTTCCCCTTTCATTTGCATTAACCATCTCAAGGGTTGGTGGTCAGTCTGAATGACAAAAGTAGATCCATACAAGTATGGTCTAAACTTCTTCAGTGCCCACACAATAGCAAAGCATTCTCTTTCGATTGTTGCCCACCTTGTTTCAGGATCCTTCAGTTTTCTACTGATGAAGCAAATGGGGTGTTCCCTACCCTTCTCATCCAGTTGGCTAAGAACTGCACCTATACCGACATTGGAAGCATCAGTTTGTACAATGAAAGTTTGCTGGTAGTCAGGAGCTCTGAGTACTGGAGCTTGGCAGAGAGCTTTCTTCAGGTTTTCAAAGGCCTGATTGCATTCCTCATTCCATTTGACCTTCTTAGGGAATTTTGGAGAGGAGATCACATTCAGGGGAGAAGCTATGGTCCCATAGTTCTCAATGAAATTCCTGTAGTACCCAGTGAGGCTCTCACCTGGGTCTGATTAGTAGGTGTTGTCCAATTTTGCACAGCTTCAATCTTGCTGAGCAAAGGCCTTATTTCTCCACCTCCTACCTCATGCCCAAGGTAGACCACTTTACTCTGACCAATTTGGCATTTTCTTGCCTTTATGGTTAGATTGGCCTGCTCAAGAGCCTGCAAAACATGTCCTAAGTGGGTCACATGTTCCTCCCAGGAGTGGCTGAAGACTGCAATGTCATCCAAGTATGCCATGCAGAAGTCCTCCATCCCAGCTAGAACTTGGTTCACCATCCTTTGGAATGTTGCAGGTGCATTTTTCAGTCCAAAAGGCATAACCTTGAATTGGTATAGGCCAACTGGGGTAGAAAATGCAGTTTTCTCCTTGGCATGGTCGGTCAGGGCTATTTGCCAATAGCCTGACGTAAGGTCCAGTGTGCTGAGGTACTTGGCTGCACCAAGTTTATCCACCAACTCATCTGTCCTTGGCAAAGGGTGGGCATCAGTCTTGGTGACTGCATTAAGAGCTCTATAGTCCACACAGAATCTCAACTCTTTGGATCCTGCCTTTGGTACTAACACCACTGGGCTAGACCATGGACTAGTAGAGGGCTCTATTACCACGAGATCAAGCATCTTCTTGACCTCACCTTTGATGTGGGTTCTGACATGTTCTGACATTCTATACCCTCTGCTTTTGACTGGCAGACAGTCACCAGTGAGTATCTCATGCTGTCCCCAAGGGGTCAAGCCTGGTGAAAGTGAGAACAGGGAGGCAAACTGATTTAACATAGCTTTGCACTCTTCCTGTTGCTCAGGGGTCAGATCTGAAGAGAGATTAACTCCTTCAACCTTTTCGTCCAAAGGTAAGCCTCTCAGGAGATCAGGTAGAGCTTCACTCTCCTCCTCCTCTTCTGATGAAGCTAGAAGCAATGCTCCTACTTCTGGTCTAGAGACATAGGCTTTGCGGCGGTTGGTGTGGAAGACTCTGGGAGCTTCCCTGGGGTTGCCCAGATCCACCAGATAGTTGACCTCTCCAAGTTTTCCCACAACCTTGAAGGGTCCCATCCATTTGTCTTGCAAGGCCCTCTGCCTTGTTGGAAGCATAACTAGAACTAGCTGGTCTTGAGTGAACTCAACCAGGTTAGCCTTCTGATCATGCCAATGTTTGATCAGAGCTTGGCCAGCTTTCAAGTTGTCACTTGCTTCTGCCATCATTTGTGACATTCTCCTACGGAGACCTATCACATAGTCAGTCACTCTGACTGGCTTGGGGGAAGGAGCACTCTCCAGCCCCTCCTTAATCAGGGCCAAGGGGCCTCTGACTGGATGGCCATAGAGAAGTTCAAAGGGAGAATAACCTACTCCCTCCTGAGGGACTTCTCTATAAGCAAAGAGAAGGCATGGCAGTAGAAGGTCCCACTTCTTCTTAAGGGGTTCCTCTAAAGCACCTATCATGCTCTTCATGGTTCTGTTAAACCTTTCTACCAACCCGTTTGTCTGAGGGTGGTAGGCGGTTTTCCACATGGCTTTCATGTAGTTGGACATAAAGTTTGATCCCCTGTCAGAGATCACCTCCTTAGGAAACCCAACCCTGGTAAAGATACCAAGGAGAGCCTTAGCCACAGCCTGAGCTGTAACAGTCCTCATAGGAATTGCCTCAGGGTACCTGGTAGCATGGTCTACTACAACAAGGATAAACCTGTTGCCTGAGGAGGTTGGGGGATCAAGGGGACCAACAATGTCAATCCCTACCCTCTCAAATGGGACTCCCACAACTGGGAGGGGCACTAAAGGTGCCACATTCTTGGAACCAACCTTACCAGAAGTCTGGCAGGTATGGCAGCTCCTGCAATATCTATCTACTTCAGCCCCCATCTTTGGCCAATAAAAGTAGAGGGAGAGCCTTTCCTTGGTCTTCTTGAAACTCAAGTGACCAGCCAAAGGAATCTCGTGGGCTAGTTGCAAGAACTGTTGTCTGTTCTCTTGGGGCACTACCAGGCGTTGGTAGGCTCCAGGTTCAGATTCAGTTGGTTCACTGTAGAAGAGGCCATCTTCCCAGTGTAACCTATACTTCCCAGGCTCTTGCCCATCAGCCTGAGAAGCTGCCTGCTGGCGGAGACCCTCCAGAGTTGGACATTCTCTTTGTCCCTTACGGAAAGCTGTCCTGCTGGGTCCACCTTCTGCCAGTAAAGACTGCAGCTCAGGATGGTCAGCCGGGTCCAGGTCTCCAATAAGTTCTGGGCCTCCTACTAGCTCTTCTTCAGAGTCTAGTTCGACCACACAGGGTTGTACCTCCCTCTCAGCCTCAGCTGGAGGTGGAGTTACAGGTGTAACTTTGGACAACCTCGGGGAAGTCCTTGTTGGAAGCACTGGAGTGCTTGCTGTAGGTTTTCTTCTAGGAGTCTTGGGTTGCCCCTTTGCTCCTGATCTGGCAGTTACTGCAGTAAGTTGCTCCAGTGGGAGAGGAGTGATTTCTGTCATCATCTCCTGAGATAAACCTTGCAGGGTTTTCTCTCTTGCAGGTTTGGTGAGCTCCTGTAACCTTTTACTAGGAGGTCTGGGGGTATGTGACACAACTCCAAGAGCTTTCAGGTCATTTCCCAACAGAACCCTTCCTGGCACCTCACATTGTATACTGACAGGTATTTTTACAGCCATATCATTACACTGGATGAGAACTGGTAACTGGGGACACATCTGCACAGGCCCTCCAGCTAACTTGGTGAGGCATTTGGGTGCCTTAGCAACATCCTCTGCCTTGAAAAATGATTCATCCACCACAGTTATGCTGGCCCAGTGTCCCTGATGGCAGGAGTCTCCTGACCATTCACATGGACACTGTCCTTATAATACTCTTTAGTATTATCTGGGATAGAATTATACATATCTAAATTCTGTTGTTCCCACAACCCCAGAGAGACTAAAGAAACACTGGCTGAGATTCCAGTGGGTTCATCAGCTAGTAGTAGAAAGTTTCCACTTGCCATAGTGACTTCCTCCTCTGGAGCGAAGGCTAAGGAGACAAGCTGGACCCCTGAAGGTTTACCCTTACATCTGGGATCTCCTTTCACATGGTCAGTAGCCTTACAAACATAACAGGCCCCAAAGGTCCTTTGGAATGGAGGCTTGTTCTGACCTCCTTCTGGTTTAGCACCAGAAGGTATACTACTCTGCTGTGGTTTTCCAGGTGGCTTACCCTTATGGTTTGGTTTGGGGCCCTCTTTGGAATTAGAATTATTAGAATTCTCTTTGGAGTCTTTCCTAGGCTGTCTTCCCTCATCCTTCTTCTGAGTTGTCCCAGAATCCTTGTGAGTAGCCCTGTTGGCAACCCACAAGTCAGCAGCCTTAGCTAGTTTCCTAGGATCTAATTCCTGTGAATCAGCCAAGTGCTGTCTGAGCTCAGGAGAGCAGGCATCATAGATTGACTCCAACATTACAAGATTCCTCATTCCTTCATAAGTGTTCACTTTGTAACCCTTAATCCATCCCTCTAAGTTTTTCAACCCTTCACACACCCAGGTAGCCCAAGGGGTACCATCATGCTTTTTGAGGCTTCTAAACCTCCTAAGATACTGGGAAGGGGTCTTCCCAAACCTAGCTATTAAAGCTAGTTTCACACTTTCATACTCTTGCCTATCCTCCTCCCCCAACTCCATTACCACCTCAGTCGCAACAGGGGGAAGCCTAGAGAACAACCAGGTAAGTAAAGCATTTCCTATGATATTCTGGAGCCCATGATTATATTCAAACTGAGACAACCAATCCAACACATCCAATTTAGGCTCATACATACCAATCAATTCCTTAGGCATACGGGGTCTTTTAGGACTGGAACTTCTAGAGGAGCCAGAGAGAGAAGCATTCTCAACAGACAATTTCTTCATTTCTAGCTCATACTTGAGCTCCATTTCCCTTAGCCTTAGTTCTTTGTCAGTTTGAGCATTAAGTTTCTTGTACTCTAATTCAAGTTTCATTTTCTCTAGTTCAAAGTATTGAGGACTAAATGTGGGACCTGGCAAAGGTCCAGTAGGTACAGCTGGTAGAGCAGACAGAGGCCTAGAGGGACTATCTACAACAGTTTCATCCTCCTCTTCTGGTTCTGACCCAAGATCATCAATATTTTGTTCAATATCAATTTCATTGCTGTTCTCTACATTTGCTGGAGTGATAGGTTCCTCTGAACCATCATCCAGACTTTGGTTTTCTAACAACCTTTCTATTAGCTCCATTTTATTTCCTTTAGTCATGAGATTCTTATGCTTACAGAGAAGTCTTAGACAATCAGCAGTTTTTGTAGCAAGGGACTCTTGACTATAACTTTCCATAGTAGACAGGTTAAAAATGACTCTTTCTTTCTTGTGCTTAAGCTTTGTGGTTAGTTTCACTAAGGTATCTCAAAAGTACTCTAAAGTGTATACTCAATACAAATCCCACCGCTGTACACCAGTGTTAGGCAGAAACCTGTGCAGTTCCCTCTGGGACCACTGCAAAAGATTTAAGACTACAGGTGTTGGCAGTAAACCCACTTGGTAGCAGTCTGCACCACACAGATTCACTGTGGTAGCTGTGGCTGAGCAGTCAGACTTCCCTCAAGAAGAGTTAGGCAGTATACAGAGGATACGCAATAGGTACAGAGGCACAGTAGTACAAACAAACACTGACCAGAGCTAGGTGTAAAAGTATAAACTTATTTATTAAAGACACACTCATAAATTACACTAGCACAGAGAAAAGGTAAGAAAGTCAAAACACAGTTACTATTACTCATATGTACATCCCTAATCATTTGTTGGACAGTTCTAAGTTAACACCACTTATTTCCAACCAGAGGTGAGCGCTTAACGTTAGATGGTACTCCAACAAGTTATTAAAAAAGGGAGGGAAAAGGCAGAAATAAAGAGAGCAGTAAGATAAAACACTTTTCACATAAGGTTAGCAAAGGCAGACAATGGTGGAACAAGGAAAATTAGTTCGGGCCGCTTTAGAGGGAGCCAGGCGAAAATATGCCCAAGATCACACACTGTCTCAAGTCTTTACAGGTGAGTAGAAAAGGTTTTACTATGTTTCCGAAAAGTTTAGTTAGGGTGTCCCAGGCCTACCCAGGGTCGAGAGCCGAGGACTAAATCTACCCCGTACAATCGGTGGCAAGGGAGGCCAGGCGGAACACAGTACCTTAAAAAGTGGAAAGGATCCTCCAGCGGTGGTAGTCGTTCCTGGTAGTGGGTGCAAGTCGCGGCGTCGTCCAGAGGAAGAGGTGATCTCGACGTGGAGGAAAGCTGAAGGTCGTTGCACTACCAGGGATGAGGCCAGCCGTGGAGTTTTCCGCACACAAAGGATTTTACCCCTCTTTCGCGGTTGAGGTAAAAAGTGGTATCCCGATTGCCGGAGTGCTTGGCACAGGCAAGGCGGCCACGAGATGCTTCGGGACGGCGAAAAGAAGGCAGGAACTGGTTGTCCCCACCAGTTAAGGGAAGAAGACTCTCCGGCGGGAGATCTCCTCTGTCGTCGGGAAAAGTGGTGAGACGGTTCCACAGGGCTCCACCGGTGGTGTCGTCTTGGCAGGTCGGCTCAGCTTCTCCCTCTTCGGCTTCTTAGGTCCTGTGGCGACTTCTGAAGAACCAGTCCCAAAAACCCTGCTTTTATGCAGCAACCCCCCATTCATGCAGCCTAGCTGTCACTCAAACATACTAAGTGGTGAGCGGGGTGGCTCACCACTTGGGCCAATCACACTAGAGTGCGACATGAGTTGGCAAGGCAACTCAGTCCAGGGTGCCTAAACCCCCTCCCACACCCCCTGTGGTACCCAGACAGAATGGCACCACTTTGGAGGGCTTCTGTGCAGAAGCCCGCCAAAAGTGGAACAAAGGCTCGACTCGGGTTCAGGGTTACTGAAGTGAACCTAGACGCCATTTTGGTGGCGAGTTCTGGCGAAAAATCCCAACCGGTGAATTTATATTAATTAAATAACCCGGCGGTATCTTTAACATTGCACCAAAAAGTGGTGCATTAAAAACAGTGGGAAATCCCATTGGGAAATATTCCGGTGGAATATTTCAGTGGTATCCACTGCCACCAGCCAGAACTCGGCGAGGGGGGACGGGACAGTACCCCCTCGACAACAGACCCAGGGGCAATCTAATTGCCCCTACCAGTACTTCCACAGTAAGATGGTTTGTACTGGTTAAGTTCCTAAGTTTAGACTAGTAAAGTTAATGGTAACTTTACTGACCCAGGGAGACAGTAGTCAGTCCCAGGGTGTGGAGTCTATGTTTGGGGGTCTCTATGACACCCCTGTGTTACTGCACTGAGAGTGCTGTGTAACACACATTCCAAAAACCAATGATGGCCTATGGGGAAAATTACCCCCTAGCCCATAAGCACATAACAAGTCACAGAAAACACTCTCAAATCATGTCCAGGAGTGAGGGTAAAAGAGTCTCACTCCTGGCAGGAGAAAAAATAAACCCCAAAAATCCAGCAAAGCTGCTGGGGGACTCACTAGGTTAGGAAATTCAGCCTGAACAGAGAATTCTCCCTAACATAGTCCCAGGAAAATAGTCCCCCTTAACCGTATCCTGTCTCCAGGTAAAGTAGTCCCAAGCCAGACCCTGTACTGAATGGCTCAGCCTCTCAGAGCCAAGTATATGGCCCACGTATTTAGCACCTACCATGAGCCTGGTGCCAGCAGCTCCAGGACTGAGTCCAGGTGAGCCTGGCTGGGGCCTGGGAAGTCCCCAAGGAAGCCAAAGTCCGGGATGGGCTCACCAGTTTCGGGGTTTTAGGAGCATGCACCATGACAGTCTTTCACACCAACCGTTTAAAGGCTTATGTCTCAAGACCAGAAATAGGAACTTTGCTTCTAGCATCAGCCCAAGAGGAGGAGGAGAGTGAACCTCTACCTGACCTACTCAGAGGACAGCCTTTAGATGAGAATATAGAAGGAGTTAATCTCTCTTCTAACTTTACACCTGAACAAGAGGAGGAGTGCAAGTTTCTGTTAAATCAGTTTGCCTCCCTGTTTTCACTATCACCAGGCTTGACCCCTTGGGGTCAGCATGATATTCAAACTGGTGACTGTCTATGTGAAAGAAGACCGGTGGGGGGTGTCTGTACTTCTGCTCTCTATATGGTAGAAGAGAGGCACAGAGGACCCCAGCCAAGATTCTCTATTACGGTAGCAATGGACAAGCAATCAAGGCCTAGCTTCTCAGGAGGTGATGCAGGCTGGTTCTTAAGTACAGTGTAGTCCCCAAGCCCCCACAAAGGAATGTCCACACACTGTATTGGTTAGAACACAGTCTTTATATAATCAATATTCAAGGTTATGTACACTTATCATGATAACTCACTTTGTACTCAGGAAAATCAACAATGGCAAATATATACAATTCTAAAGTGGTACCACCCTTTGTATTAGATCTCATTAAAGTGCATGAACAATACTGTAACAATGTCACACGACGCCGACGAGCGGTGCTCGTCGGCGTCGGAGCGTCGGCGTCCTGCAAGGCAGAGGCGTGCGGGGCACCTCGGTGACAATAGTTCTGGACCGCAAAGATTGTGGAGACGGAGGCCCAGCAAGGGCGTCGAGTCGCTCGAGTCTTTGTGGTCTTCGGGTGGCGGGAAACCCACCGGCAGGTTTCTCCTCGGCGCGTTGGTCGTCCTCGACTTTCTCCGGCCGGATAAAGCGATCGACGGTGCGGACGAGGTAGTCCTTTGATTCGAATGTTCTTAGGCAAGGAGCGGACGGCTCCGGTCGTCAGCGGCACGGCGTCAAGTGGTTCCCACGGCTGGGCAACACAACTTCGACGGGCCTCCAGCGGTTACACAAACCTGCGAACCCTGGTCGACGGCGATGGACTTCGACGGCGGCGATGTCCGGGTGCTTCACTTCGATCTCCTCGGCGGTCCCGTCTCGGGTCGACAGCCTTTCGAGGGTCTGTCTTCCAGGGCACTTCGGCGAAGATGGAGCGGTGCTCGATGGTCCCTCGGAGCACGGGAAGAGGGCGCCTTACCAGGTCCTCTCTCGGGTCAGCCTTTGACGATTTCGGCAGCCTTCGGATCGGTCGAAGCAAATGCCACAGCAAGTCTTCTTCTTCCAGCTGGACGTCGAGGATCAGCAGTTCCAGTTACTCTTAGAGTGGAGACTCAGCTCCAGAACGCTTCTGAACGTTCCTGAACGTTCCTGAACAACTACCAGTGGTGAGAGGTCCCCAGATATACTATTCTGCCTCTCATCCACACTGCTGGCACACACTCAGCAGCCAATCATACAGAAGGGCATTCATGCAGTCAGTCAGCCAATCAGGCACACAGTGCATTCAGGCCACACGCCTCCCTTTCAGACACTCACAACAAGGAATGTGGATTGGGACAAGTACCCAGCCATTCAACACTACACACTGCATTCAGGCCAGTTTCGGGCAGGGCTGTCTCAGTCTTTGTCTCTCATGCCAGAAACCAGACAACCACAACAAGGAGTGTATATTGGTCACACACTCCATTCACCCAGGTCCCACCCACAGGAGGTACCCACAACATACAGTCACTGGGAAGGCTCCAGTCAGTCTAGCTGGGCCTTCACAACAACACCATATATGGAACTTCCACCCAACAGCCAGTCAGGGCTGGGAAGGCTCCAGTCAGTCTAGCTGGGCCTTCACAACAACACCATATATGGAACTTCCACCCAACAGTCAGTCAGGGGGAAGGGACAGAGTCAGGGCTTCCCAGGACTTTGGGAAAACAAGATAACAGGCAATAGAAAGCAAGAGGCCACAGGGGCCATCTTGTTTTCTATCAGGAATCAACTGATCCCAATGGCAGGGCCTGGGTATCCCAAAATGGAGGACACCCAGAGCACCTGTCAAATTCAGCATGGAGCTGCCACCAGCCCATACCCTGCTCTGGGGGCCACCCACAGGTGCCCAAAAACATACACTAGGGGTACAGGGTTGTACCCCTACCCATGGGTGCCATAAGGGTATCCCAGGGGTCTGTTCACCAAACCAAAAGAGAGAGCTGCACTGTCAGGAGTCCCACATGGACTCCTGGGCAGAAAACATGACAGAACACACGATAAAAAGCAGCAAAGGACAAGGGTTCAGAGGCCCTGTCCCTCTGATGCATTTCCAGCATCACAGTCGCCCCCCCCAGACTGAGGTGAAGGGTGTCTAATCTCCCACGGGATAGACACCCTCATCCAGACGGTCAACATACCTTCTGGAAAGGCCATCTGCATTATCGTGACTCTTCCCTGGTCTGTGCTCTATGGTGAAGTCTAGCCCTTGCAGGCTAATGGACCACCTGAGCAATTTCGGATTCTCACCCTTCATCTGCATAAGCCACTTCAGGGGCTTATGATCTGTTTGAAACTTGAAGGTAGACCCCGTAAGGTAGGGCCTAAAACGCCTAAGGCTCCAAACTATGCTCAAACACTCCTTTTCAACAGTAGCCCACCTAAGTTCTCTACCCTTGAGTTGTCTACTGATGAATATGATAGGATGTTCTCTCCCTTTGTCATCTAACTGGGACAAGACAGCTCCAATTCCGGTGTCGCAGGCATCCGTCTGGACGATAAAGGGTCGGCTGTAGTCAGGCGCACACAACACAGGTGCCCTACACAGACTTTCTTTCAAGCCATCAAAGGCCCTCTGACAGTCTTCGGTCCAATTAACCTTCCTAGGCTGTTTGGGTGAAGTTAGAGCTGTCAGGGGTGCAGCTATGGTTCCATAGTCTGCCATGAAATTGTGATAGTACCCAGTGAGGCCCAAAAAGGCCCTCACCTGGGTTTGAGTAGTGGGAGTCTCCCAGTTCTGTACATCCTGTACTTTACTGGAGAGAGGTTGGATTTGACCCCCTCCTACCTCATGACCAAGATAGGTAACTTTCCCCTGAGCTATCTGGCACTTGGTGGCCTTGATAGTGAGGTTAGCCCTTTTCAAGGCCTGCAACACCTTATCCAGATGTGTCAAATGCTCTTCCCAGGTGGAACTGTAGACGGCAATGTCGTCTAAGTAAGCCACACAAAAGGCTTCCAGCCCACTGAGCGCATGGTTGACCAATCTCTGGAAGGTGGCAGGGGCATTCTTCAACCCAAAAGGCATGACCCTAAACTGGTAGAGTCCCTCAGGTGTTGAGAAGGCCGTCTTTTCCTTGGCATGGTCCGTCAGAGCTATTTGCCAATAGCCTGAGGTAAGGTCAAAGGTGCTCACAAATTTGGCAGCACCTATGGTGTCCACGAGCTCATCAGCCCTGGGCAGTGGGTGCGCGTCAGTTTTGGTGACGGCATTGACTCCTCGGTAGCCCACACAGAACCTCCAATCCTTGGTACCCGCCTGGGAACTTGCCTTGGGGACAAGGACCACTGGACTGGACCAGGGGCTGGTTGAGGGCTCAATAACACCCAGATCCAACATCTTGGCGACCTCAGCCTGGATGTGGTTCTTGACCGTATCTGACATACGGTAGCACCTGCTTTTGACAGGCAGACTGTCACCAGTGTCAATTTCATGCCTACACCACGGTGTAAGGCCTGGCGTCGGTGAAAACAGAGAGGCATACTGTTGGAGCAAAGCCCTGCAGGCCCTCTGTTGCTCTGTTGTCAAATCTGGAGAGAGATGTACTCCCTCCACTGAGCCATCCTGAGGGTTGCTATGCAGAAAATCAGGAAGGGGCTCACTCTCATCCTCTTCTTGCCCGGAAGCTAGCAAGAGACATGAGACTTCTGCTCGCCGGTGGAAAGGCTTGAGTCTGTTGACATGGAATATCTGAGGGGCTACCCCAGAGGCTCCCATGTCAACCAGATAATTGACTTCGCCCATCTTGGAGATGATCCTGAAGGGTCCAGTCCACTTGTCTGCCAAAGCTATAGGCTTGGTAGGCTCCATCACAAGGATTTCCTGTCCCGGAGTCCAATCCACTTGCGAGGCTTAAAGGTCATGCCAGTACTTATTCAATTCCTGGCTGGCCTTGAGATTTGCTGTTGCCTGACCCATCATCTGTGTCATCCTCCGTCTGAGGCCTAACACATAGTCCCCCACTTGCTTGGCGGGACCTGGAGGGGTGGCTTCCAAGCCTTCTCTGATCAAGGCGAGGGGCCCCCTCACGGGATGTCCAAAGAGTAACTCAAAGGGGCTGAAACCAACACCCTCTTGAGGTACCTCCCTGTAAGCAAACAGCAGGCATGGCAGGAGGAGATCCCATTTCCTCCTTAGGGGTTCTTCCAAAGCCCCTAGCATGCCCTTGAGAGTTCTATTAAATCTCTCAACCAGACCATTGGTCTGGGGGTGGTAAGAGGTGGAGAACTTGTAGGTTACCCCGCACTCTTTCCACATGGTTTTCATGTAACTAGACATGAAGTTGGATCCTCTGTCAGAGACAACCTCCTTGGGGAATCCAACATGGGTGAAAATGCCCAGGAGAGCCCTGGCAACCACCTTGGCAGTAACAGTCCAAAGGGCTATCGCCTCAGGGTACCTGGTGGCATGATCTACCAAGACCAGGATGAACCGATGTCCACCTGAAGTGGGAGGGTCAAGGGGACCGACGATGTCGATGCCCACCCTCTCAAATGGTGTGCCAACCACTGGCAATGGCTGCAGTGGGGCAATGACACTGCCTCCAGTCTTGCCAGACAACTGACAAGTTGGGCAGGTCCTGCAGTGGGACTCCACCTATACTCCCATCCGTGGCCAGTAGAAATGGGCAGAGAGCCTCTGCTTAGTCTTCTTGGTCCCAAGATGACCAGCCAAGGGCACCTCATGTGCCAACTGCAGTAGGAAGGGCCTGTAAACCTGGGGTACCACCAACCTCTTGAGGGCACCAGGTTCAGGCTTAGTGGGCTCACTAACAAGGAGCTCACCCTCCCAATAAATCCGGAATGTCCTAGGCACTTCTCCTTGTGCCTGGGACAGGGCCTGTTTCCTCAGTCCCGCGAGAGAGTGGCACTCTCTCTGTCCCTTACAGAAGTCTGCCCGGGAGGGTCCCCCTTCAGCTAACAAGCATTGAAGGTCAGGATGATCCTCCGGGTTGAGAACCTCTCCCACAGGAGAGTCTTCTGTCTCTTCTCCCACAGGAGTTGAGTTTGGGTTTTCCACTGGACCCAGCCCGTCCGGAGCATGGATCCCAATGGGTGCTGTCGGAACAGCAGGAAGAGAAGGTGTTCCCTCCACAGAGGTGGCCTTCTTGGTCTTCCTTCTTCTTGCCTTAGGCCTCGCCTTTGGCTCGGGTACCTGACCCACAGCCAGACCCGGTGTCACCTGTGACCTAGTGACTGCAGCAGCAGTCATGGGAAGACCATCCGAGATCAACCCCAACTCTACTAGATCATTTCCTAACAAAATGTTAGCAGGGACATTGTCCTGAACCAGGACAGGAAGCGTTGCTGTCTTGTCTCCAATAAGGAGTGTGACTAAGGCTACAGGTGATAATTTGGGAGGCCCACCAGCTAACCTGGTGGTTTGCAGAGGAGCACCTTCATAGTCCTCTGGCTTGAGCAGGGTCCTGTCCACCACTGTCATGCTTGCCCCAGTGTCTCTCAAACCAGTAGAAGGCTGGCCATTCAAGAGGACACTTCTCAAAAACCTAAGGGTGTTCTGTGGGATAGTCGCCAGTACTTCTGCATACTGGTCCCAGGCCCCAAGGGACACTAAGGAAATCTCTGCCGGAGCACCAACTGGGATCCCGGTAGAGGAGGGGAGGACAGTGGCCTCCACCTTAGACACGGGGTAAGGGTAGGTCAGGCTGACAGCCTGTACTCCAAGTGCCTTACCTTTACACTTGGGGTCACCCCTTTTGTGATCCAGAGCCCCACAGTCCCAACAAGCACCAGGAGTGCGGGGTACGGTACTGGAACCACTGGGAGCCTGCTTTGCAGCAGGTGGACCACTACTCTTATTCCCACCCCCAGATGACTTATCCCCACTAGATTTTTGGGTCTTAGGAGAGGAAGGTTTTGGTTTACCCGACTGTGACTGCTTGGGGGACTCCTCAGCTTTCTGAGAGGCCCCCTTTTCTTTGTCCTTGTCCTTCCCACTGGAGTCCTTAGGGGACACCCGGTGGGAGACCCACTTGTCAGCCAACCTAGCCAGCTTAAAGGGGTCCAAAATGTTCTGGTCAGCCACATACTGACGCAACTCTGGTGAACAGGCTTCAGAAAAATGCTCAAAGAACAAGAGGTGGGATAATTCAACAAAAATCTTAACCTTGTATCCATCGATCCACCCCATCATGTTCATGTGCGCAGCACTCACCCAGTCAACCCAAGACACATTCTCTCTTTTCTTAAAATCCCTGAACCTTCTAAGGTATTGGGTAGGTGTCTTGCCAAACTTGGCAATCAAAGCAGACTTCATACACTCATACTGACCCCTTTCTTCCACACTCAGCTTCAGAATACAGTCATATCCGGTTTGAGGCACTCTGCTTAACAAATACTTAGCCCAATCTCTTTTATCAACATCATGAATCACACAAGCCATTTCAAACGCTTCAATCCATTGGAGACTATCTGAACCCTCCACAAATACACCAACCAAATCTTTCATAAACTTGGTGGCTGGGGACCTGACACTCTCACTGGTTTTAGCTGGAGTCTCCACTCTAGCTTTCTCTAGCTGGATTCTCTGACATTCAGTGTCCTGGCTCTTGAGTTCAAGATCCCTATTCTTGAGCTCCACTTGTTGAGCCAACTCCTCTTTCCTAAGTTCAGCATCTAGTTCCAACTTGCGGTATTCAAAGGCCAATTTCATCCTTAATAACTCAAGCTCCAAGGAATTGCTGGGGTTTGGAACAGAGGCAGCAGGAATGGCGGCATTCCCAGAAACAGATTCAGCAGAAACCCCAGGGGCAGAGTCCTCATTGGTTGCATTCCCCTCCTCATCAAGAGTTTCACTATCAGTCTGGTAGTCCACCAGGGCAGCTATCAGCTCAGCCCTAGACTTATCCACAAAGTCTAACTCCCTGGCTTCACAAGCACTCTGGAGAGCCTCCAAGCTCATCCGAGTCAATTTGCCATTTGCAATAGACTCCATTGTTTGTAATGCAGTTATCTTGTACACAACTAAACCTTAATTTAATAAAGTGCAGATATCCTTTGTAAGTGGCACGGTTATACACTGATTCTTAAAACCATAAGCATCCCGCCGCTGCCACCAGTGTGAAAGAAGACCGGTGGGGGGTGTCTGTACTTCTGCTCTCTATATGGTAGAAGAGAGGCACAGAGGACCCCAGCCAAGATTCTCTATTACGGTAGCAATGGACGAGCAATCAAGGCCTAGCTTCTCAGGAGGTGATGCAGGCTGGTTCTTAAGTACAGTGTATTCCCCAAGCCCCCACAAAGGAATGTCCACACACTGTATTGGTTAGAACACAGTCTTCATATAATCAATATTCAAGGTTATGTACACTTATCATGATAACTCACTTTGTACTCAGGAAAATCAACAATGGCAAATATATACAATTCTAAAGTGGTACCACCCTTTGTATTAGATCTCATTAAAGTGCATGAACAATACTGTAACAATGTCATACGGATCAATAGAGTGAAACCAGCAATAGAGAGAGGAGAGAAAATAAGATGGTTGAGCAATAGGCAGAATACTGGCCCCTATCACTAGACACAGTTCTGTGTGGAGATCCCACCCACCTGGGCAACCTGTAAAATAAAGGTATAGCACAAGCCCAGTCCATATATTGTTCTGCAAGTCTTATTCCCTCCTATAATGTTTTTACCCCCCCAATGTACCTGGTGGAGTCGAGTTCTTTGAAGAGGCGTCGACAGATCCTCCTTGAGCGACCCCCTTTCAAGCGGGAGTCACGGATCGTCGAGAGGCGTCGAGACTCGGCGTTCGGCGACGGGGAATTGATGGCCCTTCTTGAATGCCTTCCCTTTCAAGCGGGAGACACGGGGCGTCGAACGTCCGTCGACAAACAGGGTAGAACGGCGTCGGTGAGGCGGCAGCTTCGTCCGAGCGGTGCTCGTCGGCGTCGGAGCGTCGGCGTCCTGCAAGGCAGAGGCGTGCGGGGCACCTCGGTGACAATAGTTCTGGACCGCAAAGATTGTGGAGACGGAGGCCCAGCAATGGCGTCGAGTCGTTCGAGTCTTTGTGGTCTTCGGGTGGCGGGAAACCCACCGGCAGGTTTCTCCTCGGCGCGTTGGTCGTCCTCGACTTTCTCCGGCCGGATAAAGCGATTGACGGTGCGGACGAGGTAGTCCTTTGATTCGAATGTTCTTAGGCAAGGAGCGGACGGCTCCGGTCGTCGGCGGCACGGCGTCAAGTGGTTCCCACGGCTGGGCAACACAACTTCGACGGGCCTCCAGCGGTTACACAAACCTGCGAACCCTGGTCGACGGCGATGGACTTCGACGGTGGCGATGTCCGGGTGCTTCACTTCGATCTCCTCAGCGGTCCCGTCTCGGGTCGACAGCCTTTCGAGGGTCTGTCTTCCAGGGCGCTTCGGCGAAGATGGAGCGGTGCTCGATGGTCCCTCAGAACACGGGAAGAGGGCGCCTTACCAGGTCCTCTCTCGGGTCAGCCTTCGACGATTTCGGCAGCCTTCGGATCGGTCGAAGCAAATGCCACAGCAAGTCTTCTTCTTCCAGCTGGACGTCGAGGATCAGCAGTTCCAGTTACTCTTAGAGTGGAGACTCAGCTCCAGAACGCTTCTGAACGTTCCTGAACGTTCCTGAACAACTACCAGTGGTGAGAGGTCCCCAGATATACTATTCTGCCTCTCATCCACACTGCTGGCACACACTCAGCAGCCAATCATACAGAAGGGCATTCATGCAGTCAGTCAGCCAATCAGGCACACAGTGCATTCAGGCCACACGCCTCCCTTTCAGACACTCACAACAAGAAATGTGGATTGGGACAAGTACCCAGCCATTCAACACTACACACTGCATTCAGGTCAGTTTCGGGCAGGGCTGTCTCAGTCTTTGTCTCTCATGCCAGAAACCAGACAACCACAACAAGGAGTGTATATTGGTCACACACTCCATTCACCCAGGTCCCACCCACAGGAGGTACCCACAACATACAGTCACTGGGAAGGCTCCAGTCAGTCTAGCTGGCCCTTCACAACAACACCATATATAGAACTTCCACCCAACAGCCAGTCAGGGGGAAGGGACAGAGTCAGGGCTTCCTAGGACTTTGGGAAAACAGGATAACAGGCAATAGAAAGCAAGAGGCCACAGGGGCCATCTTGTTTTCTATCAGGAACCAACTGATCCCAATGGCAGGGCCTGGGTATCCCAAAATGGAGGACACCTAGAGCACCTGTCAAATTCAGCATGGAGCTGCCACCAGCCCATACCCTGCTCTGGGGGCCACCCACAGGTGCCCAAAAACATACACTAGGGGTACAGGGTTGTACCCCTACCCATGGGTGCCATAAGGGTATCCCAGGGGTCTGTTCACCAAACCAAAAGAGAGAGCTGCACTGTCAGGAGTCCCACATGGACTCCTGGGCAGAAAACATGACAGAACACACGATAAAAAGCAGTAAAGGACAAGGGTTCAGAGGCCCTGTCCCACTGATGCATTTCCAGCATCACAGTCTACCTGTCGAAAACAGAGGTTACAGTATGTCAGATCATGACAGATCCCACATAAAGGAGGAGGTCAACAAGATGCTTGATCTCTAGGTAATAGAGCCCTCTACCAGTCCATGGTCTAGTCCAGTTGTTCTAGTACCAAAGACAGGATCCAAGGAGTTGAGATTCTGTGTGGACTATTAATGCAATCACTAAGACTGATGGCCACCCTTTACCAGGGACAGATGAACTAGTGGATAAACTTGTCTCAGCCAAGTAGCTCAGTACATTTGATCTCACTTCAGGCTATTGGCAAATAGCACTGACAGACCATGCCAAGGAAAAAACTGCATTCTCAACCCCAGCAGGCCTCTACCAATTTAAGGTAATGCCTTTTGGACTAAATAATGCACCTGCTACATTCCAAGGGATGGTTAATCAAGTTCTGAATGGGATGGAGGACTTCTACATGGCATACTTGGATGACATTGCAGTGTTCAGCCCTACTTAGAAGGAACATGTTGACCACTTAGGATATGATATGCAGGCTCTTGAGCAGGCCCATCTGACCATAAAGGCTAGCAAATGTCAAATTGGTCAGAGTAAAGTGGTCTACCTTGGACATGACGTAGGAGGAGGTGAAATCAGGCCATTGCCTAGCAAAGTACAAGCTGTACAAAGCTGGGTCACCCCTACTACTCAAACGCAAGTGAGAGCCTTCCTAGGCCTCCCTGGGTACCATAGGAACTTCATTGAGAACTATGGGACCATAGCTTCTCCCTTGAATGTGATCTCCTCTCCCAAATTCCTTAAAAAGGTCAGGTGGATTGAGGAGTGCACTCAAGCATTTGAAGGCCTAAAGAAAACCCTTTGTCAGGCTCCAGTCCTAAGAGCTCTTGACTATAACCAAACCTTTATCGGGCAGACACATTCGTCAAATACAGGTATAGGTGCAGTCCTTAGTCAACTGGATGAGAAAGGTAGGGAGCACCCCATTTGCTTCATCAGCAGGAAGCTGAAGGAACCAGAAACAAGGTGAGCAACCATTGAGCACGAGTGCTTTGCTATTGTGTGGTTACTGAAGAAGTTTAGGCCATACTTGTATGGATTTACTTTTGTGATTCAGATTGACCACCAACTCTTGAGATGGTTGATGCAAATGAAAGGGGAAAACCCAAAACTACTGAGATGGTCAATCTGCCTGCAAGGGTTTGATTTCACCATTGAGCACAGGTCAGGGTGTCACCACCAAAATGCTGATGGTCTCTCCAGGATGTGTGACCGACTGGAGTAAGGAGATTCATCCAGAAGTGGATTAAATCCTCCTGTCCCTTAGTCTGGGGGGATGAGTGTTAGGGAGAATTCTCCAAATGTGCTAATTTCTCTTACCTTTTGAGTCCCCCAGCAACTTTGATGGATTTCTAGGATTTGATTTTTTACCTGGGAAGGGTGTGAGCCTTTTTTTTCCCACTATTCCAAGTATTTTTGTGTGTTTTACTTTTGTGTTCTTTGGTTATGGAGTTATAAAACAACTCCAGTGGCGTCATCTTTTTCTGTGTGTCACACAGCACCTTCAGTGCAGTGGCACAGGGGTGTCTTTCAGACTCCCCAAAGGTTTAAATACCTTCTCTGGGACTGACTACCGTCTCTCAGAGCATGTAAAGTTAAATTGGCTTTACTAGTCTTTTTAAATTTACGACCCAGCACACACTATCTTCCTATGGAGTGCTGGAGGGGTTGCCTAGCTTCACCTGAGTCAAACCACTCATGTAACAGTAAAATTATACCTTTTCCTACTTTAAATGGCTGGTGGCAGTGGTTTAGATCAACTACCGTGATTTTTCTGGACCGCTAACAATGGTAGCTAAAAATCGGCCAGCCATGTTTTTCAATATGGCGCCCAAGACCTATCTGTAAAAAGAGACTCCGGTCATCTTTTTCCACCATTTCTTTTAGGAAAGGTCCTTCTTGTGTTTGTCTCTGCGCACCAAACCAGGTTTGGTCCCTTTGTTCGATGGCCTTTGGCGGGCTTCAGTGCTAAAGCCCTCCTCTGGCGCCAGGGTGTCTGGGCTGGACAGGATGTGAGGGAGGTGCCCGTAACTCCCTGTGCTTAGTCTCCTAGGAGACCTGAATGCACTCTGGCATGATTGGCTGGCTGGCAGTCCAGCAAGGACAGCCAACCTGCTGTGTGAGTGACAGCCAGGCTGGAATGAATGGGGGATAACTGTTTAAAAGCAGGTCTCTGGGACTTGGAAAGCAGAGGCGACCACTGGAACGAAAGAACCGAAGAGGAGAGGAAGGAAGAGGACTGCTGCAATTCCTGGACGACCGGTGAAGCCCTGCTGCAGGTCCGAATGGCCTGAAACTCTGACGACAGAGTAGCCCTTCAAAGTTAACCTCTTCCCTTGAGTTCGGTGGGAACAACCAACTCGCAAGCCACCTGGACACCGTCCTATTCTGGTCAAATTTTCATCAGAGTGCTGTTGAAAACCGGATAGCCAGAGGGCAGGAAACCAGCTCGTGGACTTTAAAGCATTCATACCTTAAACCGACGTCTTGCTACAGCTTTTGGCCTCTTCCCTGGGAAGTGCAGGAACATCCCGACGCTCTCCTTCTTGTCCCCATGACTGAAGCTCAGTAACAGCGAGATCTGCTCGAACTGCCAGGAACAACTGCCTCAGCTACAGCTTTCTTCATTGACAAGGTACTGTGCAAAAGCGGTCAGGAAACCTTTTCGGCCATCGAGAAAGTGCGTGAAACTTTCCTTAACTATGAACGCTTGTCCTTCCCTAAACATTCGTCAAACTTTTCACCTAGCCAAATTCTTTAAAAATCTGTGGCAAAGACTTAACCGTTATGTACCAGAACTGTGCTATCCTATACAAAAGACTATGAACCATTGACTTTGGCCGAGGCATATTGAGAAGAATTGCTGGTTGTATTTAACTGAAACCCTTTGCCCTGCCTATGAATGTATTTGGGCTGTCTATTCTTATAACCTTGTCTTTTCCCTCCTTTATTAAGTATCTGAAGTGCCATTTTGCTCCTACTTCATTTCTGAGCTAAACTTGTTCAGTTACTTACCGGTTGGATTTTTGTGGTGTATTAGTGTGTGATTTTGGACTGCTTATGCTAGAGTGATGTTTTCTAAATCACTGAGTAAATAAATGTATATTCTTTTACCAAGAAACCTTGAGTAAGTGTTTACTTGAATCACTGTATTGGTTGGTCCTTTGTGTAACTTGTTCTACTGCTCATTTAAACTCCTGAGATAAGTCTGGCTGCTCAGCCATCACTACCATTTTACTGTGTTGTACAGGCTTGTACCAAAGGTGAAATTGTGCTTACACCTGTAGTCCTAATTGCCTGTAGTGTTCCCCAAGGGTAGGGCAGGTGATTCTGCCTAACACCTGCATCCGCCGGCTTCGAGTGTTATTGTTGAAAGGGTCGGTGTTGTTCGAGTTGGAAAGGTGAGATGAATGGAGTGTGAGTTGAGAGTGAGAGTTTGCGAGGGCGGCAGATGTAGGTGGTGCGCCGGGCTATCGTGGAATAAACGAACCCTGAAACTTACTTTTGGCTCGTTTCGCTTCATCCTTCAAAGATACTACATTTTCCATAAGTATTGATCACCAACAATAAAAATGAAGAGCTGCACTTGCAGAGGTCCAGGATGGACTCCTGTGTCAGAAAAACATACCTAAAAACATCAACAGGGAAGTGGTAGGACCAGGATGAGAAGGCCCTGTCCGTCCAAAGGATTTCCAGAATCAAAGCAAGTGAACCCTGTCATACCTTCCTTTGAAGAGTTCCAGTATAGAGTAGTTCATCACTATACATTCTTAAAGTCTAGATATCGTACCTGCGATTTGGAGTAGGTGATGCTGATTGAATCGCCATGCAGAGACGTCACAGTTGTCATTGTTCTCAATTCTTCAGCAAGGAGCTGAGTACAGGCCACAATGTGATAGCGGAGCACCTGGGGCAGCAATCCTTTGACAGTCCAATCTGTAACCTAGAAAGGCAAACAAAGGGTGGTCACTCAGTCATATGGCATTCATGTACAAACACTAGACTTTCAGTTTCTTAAAAGACTACTGTATTTTACTTGCCTTGTTGTTGTTTTTTAAAGCATCTGAGATGGGCACAAACACAGTGAAAGGGCCACGGTTTCCGACTTCCATCATATTCGCCGACTTAGTTGTTTGAAAAAGAGAAAAATATGAATGGGTTACCTCTCCAAAAGATAGAATGAAAGAAAGCCAGATTTGTGCCCTTGCTCAAGGGCTGGTTACTGTTCTATGTAGAACATTTACACATTGGTTTACCTGCAGTTTGTAGTAAAAGGAAGTTGTGTTTGAATTCTTTGGAAGTTCCTATAGGCAAGAGAAATTGAGAATTATTAATATAAAGAATACAGATATATATACAACAATGTTTTATTTAAAATGTGTGATCTGGTTTTATATTAAACCTTTAACACATAACAAACAGTTAATATTAAAATCATAGTCCAAAACCTTTATAAACATTATAAAATCCTAACATATGTTTGTGAGATAGAGACGACAAAACACCAGAGTATTTTGAAACAGGCTTTAATTTCTTGAACAATAGAATCCTGTTCGTGCTGTGAAGAAGTCATGTTACTTCCCCACTTCTTCTCCTTTGGAGTTTAGGTCCTTGCGGGGTAATGATTGTTTCCTCAAGCTCTTCTTAGTCTTCAGAGAACCTGTAGGCCCACTCCAGAGAGGCCGCTTCTCCCGACTTTCCTTCATCCAGGAATAGTAAAAATTAGACTCAGTTCCATTCTGTCTCAGTCCTGGTTTTATAGGGCAGGCCCTTGGGATCCACCAATTCCCTTGGATCTCTTTTAAACCAATGCAACTGTTTTGTTCTCCTGAACTCCACGCCCTTCCTTGAGCGTTCGAGCTGCTATCCAATCAAGGCTGAAGACGCCCCACCTTCCTTCGCGGTCTCTCCTGGTACACTGTGACTTTGCCTGTGTGTGTCGGCCATTGCAAAGGTATGTGATGGGTCCGTCCGTGTTGCTCTGCCCTGACATGAACTCTCCACTTCCCCCCAGCCCGCCTCAGGCCTGAACGGTGAAGTCGCTGGGCCTGCACACGATTCCCAAGTAATCTGCTGACAACCTGGGAGTCTGCATGTCAAGGCAACATCCAGATGCACAGTGTCTCCTCTGTATCCTGTGGTGCCGGCTTCCATGGCATGAACACCTGACTATGCCTACTCAGCACTCACCATCCTCTGCCGACGGCTTGTCCCATGGTGCGGCACCTCGGATCCATCCGTGTTGTCAAGGAAGGAGTTGGGTGGTTCCGGTGCCTCTCAGGGTGTCTCTTGGCTTGACTCTCAGCGTCAACTTATGACCGACCCGTCACAATGCTAAGTTACATTTCATTTCATAGTCCAATAAGGTATCACAAATTCATTGCAGAGTAACAGGAGATGTTAAAGACAATCTTAGCTAGTGCACCTATTCATTCGTCGTAGCTTGCTATTAATACATTTCCAAAATCTTGTCACTTCTAAGGATAAGATCAATTGCTGCCCGGTCATACACCTTGTCCAATGATAATCTGAGATTAACAAATTACTTACCTCTCCCAGTAATGTTTTTCCTGATGGATTTTCCTGCCGGGGATTCCTCATCTATGATATCTTACCCACAGTGCAGCTCTTCTGCGGAAACCTTTCCACCACCAGGGAGCGCAGTGCGGCTCTGCGGCGTCTCTGCCCGACACCTTTATACACCCTTACCGCGTGGCCTCTGTTCTACCCTTTTTCCTAGCACTGTGGCACTGATGGACGGCAGAACCAATGGTGTACTGGCTATCCACCAAGAGTGGCAGGTAGGGAAGGCGATGGGGAATCCAAGGCAGGACCACCCATCAGAAAGAACATTACCAAGAGGTAAGTCATCTGTTCTTCTAATGGATTCCTTCCTCCCACAGATTCCTCTTCTATGATAGACTCCCATTACAATACGTAGATCGGAAGGAGGGAGAAATCCATTATCAAAACGTTGTCCTGACCTGAAAGGGAATCCAATCAGTAATACTTAGCAAACATGTGCAGAGACGCCTACGTTGCTGTCTGGCAGATGTCCGGGACATGAAATTCCCTCTGCAGGGCAGAGGTGGCAGCCACTCCCCTGGTAGAATGAGCCCTGAGACCTTCAGGCACATCCTTATTAGCCAGATCGTAGCATTCTGAGATGCAGAGAATGATCCACCTGGACAGGGTCTGTTTGGTCACAGCCGTAACACACAGGCACCAGAATAAGCAACAAAATACTGGTCATCCTTCTTGGCCTCTCTCATCTGAGAGGCGTAGAAGCTGATGGCAAAAATTCCAAAACAGGAGATAACGTGCAGGATAAAGGGTGCAAATCGATCTTCCAACACCAAGCCAAAAAATGTATACCACCTGCAGGCATAAAAGGACTTTGTTGCGGGTCTTAGAGATGATAGGAGCACATGAAGGATATCATCCAATAAGTCCCACTCTTTGTAGCTCAGCCTCCAAGTAGCCAAGCATGAAGGTTCAGGCTGCTGGGTTTCAGGTGGAATACCCACCCTTCTGTTTGGGAGAGTAAGTCAATTCTCCTCCAATGGCACAGGCAGGGGCATAGGAGACACATACAATTATGGGTGGGGGGGGGGCAGGGAACACCTTGGGTCTTTGCATTTTTTATTTATTTATTGTGTTTTAGTCAAAGAACTCGACTTTTCCCAAAATTAAAATTAAAATAGCAGTACGTATTAAATTACAAATGGCATCACTGTATAAAACAAGAGAAAAGAAGAAAAGAAAACAGAAGAAAATTAAAGGATGCAGCAGCAAAGAACCTGTCTTTATATGTTGCATTTCTGGATTTGTCATCTGACTATGGGCTCATGGTAAGAGAGAGGAAATAACAATTAGTTCCAGTGGGCCACAGCTAGGAGGCCAGCTCGTTAAGAGGCAGATCACCTGTAAGTGGATTCCTGCCAAATAAAGGAGTTGCAGCCTTTTCTACCAACTGCAAGTTCTACTTTTTTGTGTGGGGCAAGGAGACGTGTGTGTCTCTTGGAATTGAAGGATGGGGGTTTCAAAGAAAGAGGAAATCTTGCGTGTACCTCTGAGTAAACCCTGTTCTTGGAGTAGAGAGACCAGGTGTGTGATGTTGCTGCTTTGACTGTCCTCCGGGGGTACAGCAACCAAGGAGGATGAGCGATCGCAAGCCCATCCCCTTGTAAGCACTCCCCAGGTCCGTGGCCGGATGCGTCGGACCCGGGGAATGCCTAGTAGGTAGGGTGTATGTGGACCCAGGGGGGTGGCCAGAGGGGCAGCCCGCTATGTAGGCTGCCCCACTAGCGCCCCTGCGATGGCCGGCGAGACTCTCACGATGAGTCTGGTCCCTCTTATTCCATCTCATGCTGGCATCAGAGCCGAGCCTTTCTTTGCCTTTGTTATTCTGAATGCAGAGCTGGACTCTGTTCCTTTCTCATTTAACATTTGCTGCAAAGCCTGATCTATTTGATTCTCCCATATGTTACTAGGACGGCAGAGCATGGGTCCTCTGCCCTGTTACACTATTCAAAGAGCCCTCCTGGCCTTTCTTTGCCTCTCCCTTGTCTCACTGCTTGCTTGCTTAATACATACCTCCTTGCTTGAACACTCAACATATTCTCCCTAACACAGCAATGGCAGCTGCAGTCTGTCTTAATTTCTATTTGTTCTGTGTCTTGAATTGGCTTCTTATTTCCGCTGCCGGGGAAAGGCATTTGCCAGTCACTGCCATAATGGTTCTACCTGGCCATAAGAGGGCAACAGCTAGCCAATATTGGAAGAACATGGGCATATTATGCCAGAGGCTGGCAACTGCCTTCCTAATGCCTACACAAGAGACACAATTCTTGCCTTTGTTTCTAACAGTAATTCAGTAGATGAAGAAATGCGAGAACACACATATTGCTTATAAATGAAGGAGATGATGTCACACTTGGTTAAGACATTTTGATCACGCCAGGAGCTCATTTCCAGCTGCAATTAAGCAATTACCTTTTAGACTTCTGGCTTTAAATAATGTTAGTATCACCTGGAAAGCACAGAGGTTGCTCATCAGGGTTCCTGGAGCACAAGGGGTACCCTACTCTTGGGCATGGATGATTGGAGGGCATTCTTGCCCTGGTTTGGAGCCTGGCCCTTACAACCATGATGGAGGGAGGGGCCTATTACTTTTGGTTGTACGTACCCTTTGAGGGTGGGCAGACATTGCTCCTGCTTTAGCCCACTAACAGCTCTGCTTTGCAACTTTATCACACATACCTGTCAGGTGGCATGTAACTCAATGCTACTAATGTTATCTTCCTCAGAAGTCTGGAATCCTTTGCCACATCAACTAGGGTATAGGCTTGCCACCCGAGACGGACCCATGTCTGAGTCGGCATTTGTCGCCCTGTGGGGAAGACACACGCAGAAAGAGCAGGGCACAGTGCCCTTGTGGGTTTTTCACACTTCTTCCTCGGGGTGGGCACAATTCACTCCGCAGAGAAAGTGGCACATGCTGGGCAACATTCTCCCACTTTGACAAAGTCACCCAAAGAGCTAAATTGGCCATTTGAAATACCTCTGTCCAACTTATCATTGTGCAATCCACACAGATGGATTAAAGCACCTGTTTAATGTGAGATGGCAATTAAGGGCATTTGCCAACGCACTCAAGAAGCACAGGACATCCTCCTACGAGCGACATGCCATGCTCACTCATTCTGACCACGAATTGCCATTTATCTGGGGTCATGTTGAATGTATTTATTTATTTATTACATGTGTAGCATCACGCAAACCCCACAAGCATCAAAGCGCAAAGTAAACTGCATGGAGTGGACCACTTCCATTGGCGCAAGTTTTTACTTTTCCGCCACAAAATGGAAGATTTTAGCGTAAAAGGCAGGTAAAATCACATTGCTTTTCCACTTTGGAAGAGTGTAAATACCTCACGCAATTAGCGATTGCTGGCGGAATTGTCAATGGCTTCTGCTGGACTCCGCCCGCTTTTACCAGGTTTAATTTCCAAGGAGATCCCAGAGGAATCCCTTTCCTTATTTTCAGCATGAGAATCCATGCTGGCAGTAAGGCCGCATTTGTCTGGTGAAGCGGTAAAAACAGGGGGTCCTGGTGTGTCCACTCGGCTCCCGAACTCCACCCAGAAAATGCACGACAATCGGGCCAATTAGAAAAAGCGACAGTAATAGTGTTTCCCACCACTTTTTCTGAACCAATTGACCTGGAAAATGCTGTGTTGCATCTGAAGCTGAATGCATTCACTCCACATATTATCCCACTGGAAGATGAAGCCAGGTGCTGAACACAGGTGTTACATATTCCTGTGCACAATCTGCATTTGGAGCATTAACTCACTGAGCTACCTTACAAATGATATCTCTTCTGGGGCTTTACCGTTTTAACCCCTTAACTGCCATGGGTATTTCTGCCAAGGCCTTTTTTGGTGATTTCCGTATGTCACCATTCAATCCCTTGTAACTTTTTTGTTACATAAGATATCTCGGCCAAATTTGGCCCCTTTTTTCCCCAAATGTAGGCGGTCGTAACATTTCAGACTTTGCCGGTGATTGTGGGTAATAAATTCTGGTGCGATTCGAGCAATTCAGACCTCTGTGGATTCCCACGGGAGTCCTCTTTTTGGAAATGCATGGGGTTCCCTGTCTTCCTTGGTGGCTTCAACACCATAGGCACCATAGGCCCAAATCTGTTTGTTGTCCACATGAGCAAAATCTACTCTGCCAAAAGGCTTGGGGTTACCAGTGGGTTAGCCTTTTCCCTTTGCGCCCAGGTAGGTCATTGGGACACCTGTGGGAACGCAGGATGGTAGGACATGTGTTGTTGGCGGGGTGTTTCGGTGGGTGTCCAGAGTAAAATGTCTGAAAATTGTGTTTTTTTCCACCAAATTTCAGAGACATTTCCCTCTGCCCACCCACCGAAACATGCCGGCAACAACAGATGCCCTACCTTCCTGCGTTCCCACAGGTGTCCTGACGAAAATGGTACCTCATATGTGTGGGTGCACCTACCTGGGCGCAAAGGGAAAAGGCTAACCCACTGATAACCCCAATCTAGCAATCTGCCCCCAGGGAGGGCTACATGAGATGCCCCCCATCCATTTGGGGTGGGGGGAGAGGGCCACCCCCTTTCCACTAATAACATCCATGGTGGTTCAGTGGCCCCCCACACCCACCCAAAACAAGTTAAAATTTGTTTTATTTTTGTTTTGCCCCTTTCTTAGGGGCAGATGGTCACATGTGTGTGGCCATCTGCCCCCAGGGGGGGCAAAACGTACTGCCCCAGGCTTGCGGGTGGCTCTGCCAATATTTGCACTGGCCTCTCCCCCCCACCTCAAATAGATGGGGGGCATCTCATGTACCACTTCCTAGGGGCAGAAATCTGCCCCCAGGGAGGGCTACATAAGGTGCCCCCATCCACTTAGGTTGGGGGGAGAGGGCCCCCTTTCAAACACAAACAAATCCTGGTGTCTAGTGGGCCCCACTGGCCTCCCCAACCCTACCCAAAACAAGTTATAATAATTTTTTGTTTTTTTTAGTTTTTCCCCCTTCTCTAGGGGTAAATGGGCATATGTGTGTGGCCATCTGCCCCTGAGGGGGGGGGGGCAAAACGTACTGCCCCAATCTTGGGGGGTTGGTGCTGCCAATATTTACAGTGGCCTTTCCCCCACCCCAAATGGATGGGGGGCATCTCATGTACCCATTCCTAGGGGCAGAAATCTGCCCCAAGGGAGGGCTACATATGGTGCCCCCTCATCCACCTAGGATGGGGGTGGGGAGAGGGCTACCCCCACTCCCCAAAACAAGTTATAATATATATTTTTGTTTTGCCCCTTCCCTAGGGGCAGATGGGCACATGTGTGTGGCCATCTGCCCCCGGGGGTTGGGGGGGTCAAAACATACTACCCCAGGCTTGGGAGTTGTGGCTCTGCCAATATTTGCAGTGGCCTCTCCCCCTCACCCCAACTGGATGGGGGGCATCTCATGTACCCCTTCTTAGGGGTGGAAATCTTCCCCAGGGAGGGCTACATTAGGTGCCCCCTTCCACTTAGGGTGGGGGGAGGTCCACCCCATTGTAAAAATCCCTGGTGGCTAGTGGCCCCACCCGCACCCACCCCCACCCAAAACTATGTTTAAAAAAAAAATATATATATATATATTTTTGTTTGCCCCCTTCCCTGGGGGATCACCCATCTGCCCCCAGGGTATTGCCCCATGCTTTAGTGGTCGGGGGGGAGAGGGCTGCTTACATAGTAAGCAGCCCCTCCCACCACTTCAAAAAACAGATCGCTGCACAACACACCAAACATATTCCGGTGGGGGGGTAAATTACATTACATCCCCCCACTTACATCTGTGGGGGGGTTTGTCCCCCCTACCCACCCATGTCCTACGCCCATGGGCACCAGGGAAGGCAGATGACATGTCCAGCAGCTCCGGGTGCCACATCCTCTGGGCTCAATACAGACTGTGATCAGAATCGACGTGGTCTCGAACCTGACGGAATCTCCTAACAACTAGTGGAATCACGGGGACTGGAGGGAACGAATAAAGGAGGTTGAATGTTTCTGGCAGAGCTCCCACTTGTGGGAGGCTGACGGCTGATGTCTGTCTGCTCAAGGCATTGTGACATTCTCTCTTCCGGCAAGATGAGCAGCCGTCAAAGAGACATCATTATCCAGAGCCCAGAAATACAGTCGCATTGCTTCTCTGGAAAGTGGCAAAAATCCCCCTCAACCCCTCTTGTTCTTCACGGAGGCCAGTCTTGTTCTTCACAGAGGAGAGGAAGGTGACCAGGGCAGGCCTGATCGCTCTCAGCTCGAACAAAATGAAATGGTTCTGAGAGATGAGGTAACCACAGCCCACTCACTGCCAGTTCAGACAGGTGAACGCCCTAACCTGTGAGAGATGCATCAGTGACTACCGCCACTACCGGCCTTGGTTGATGAAACAATATGTATTTCAGCAAGTTGTCTCTTACGGCCCATCAGGAAAGGTCTTAAGTCACTTGGGTCGAAATCTGCAGGAGGTCTGACCTGTGACCCTGAAATTACGACCAGTGGTAAAGGAGGAGCCACTGAAGCAACCTCATTCACAGCAGAGCCTCCAAACCACTAGGATGCTGGAGACTATGAGGCCTAGTAGGCGCAGAAAGGCCGGTGATTGGAATACATTGACCATCTGAGAGACGTGGCCACTCGGTCCTCGGGTTGAAATTCCCTGCACAGGCGAGTGTACAAGATCGCCCCGATAAATCAGAGGGACAGGGACAGTGAAACCTAAGATGCTTTGAAGTTCAGGGTAAAGACCACGCTGAATGGGCACATAGAAGTAGGCATCCTGAAGGCCCAATGATACCAACCCATCCTGCTGTTCGAGGGCTTGCAGTATCTTGGCAAGAGTAACCATCTTGAAAATGGCAGCCTCAGATCCAGTATTAGTAGCAAACCCTTGTCTTTCTTCAGAAACATAAAATAGGTGGAATACCACCCTTTGCCTCGCTCTCAGCGCAGTGAGAGAAGCTAACGGACCTCCTCCAAGAGGATGGGATCCAGTGGCAAGGTGCTGGTGTGAGGGGAATGGTCTGTGGGACGCAGTATTAAAGTGTAGAGACGGAGCCAAGTACCCCCATCTCAACCACCTCGCCCATATTGCCTATATGTTGGGAGCCAGAATATGAGACACGTACAGAGACATTTAATCTACAGATACCAAGGAGAATCATGGAAGTAAGGGTGCCATTCCTACATGCGAGACAATGTGATGGTTGTTCGAATGAAATTCTGAAAGAAACATGAAAAATAACTGAACAAAAAGAGTAATGACGTCAATAAAGAATAGAGCTGATGTGCATAAGAAGAGATGCAGAGATGAGAGACGTACAGAGCCATTGAATCTACAGATACCAAGGAGAATCATGGAAGTAAGGGTGCCATTCCTACATGCGAGACAATGTGATGGTCGTTCGAATTAAATTCTGAAAGAAAGAGGAAAAATAACTGAACAAAAAGAGTAATGACGTCATACAAGTATAGAGCAGACGTGCATAAGAAGAGATGCAGAGATGAGAGAATGCAGGCAATTCTATAAGGCATCAAGAAAGTATTGAAGATAAGTGTCCTTTTGGGATCAAGATGAAGAAGCTTATGCTAACGAGATAGATGAAAATGTCGAGCTGTTTTACACATGTACATATGCAAAGAAACACAAGCAGACAAAGTATTCCTGAGGCTAGCTTTATAGTGAATAGATTGTGGCATGCACCTACATATAAATGTATAAAAGTCAGAAAAGAATGGATGTTCCTACTACGTACAAATAGCAGAGCTGAGCAAAAGAAGTAAGGCTACTTTTCCAGTATATCGCAGTTAGAAAAACAAGTGAATTACAAATGAATCTCAGAAAGGCGAGACTGGATGAGCCAAGAAGCCAAGGCCATATCAAGGCTGGGGTGTGCTGACATTGGATACAAATCATGTGAAAGAATGAAGCTCCTGTTCAGAAGGCATGGACGAAAACAAGAAGACGTCAGAGGTCTACTAGAAAATAGTATTTCAATACACTAGAAGCTTGATTTCGTAGTCTTCAGTCACTTGGGGAGAAGTTGTTGGACGAGCATGATGGTCACACCTACGCATGAGGGCAGAGCGTGCCTTCACTCCCCTAAATTTCCCAGAGCAAAGAACACCCCCAAGGACAAGTGCAAAGTCCTAATTGACAGCAGACGTCTGAGGTGATGATGGATGGATATGCTAATTGGTGGGAAGCTATGGTTAAGACGAGCACACCAGCACCTGGCTGCTTAGACTGTGTGCTGCTATACGTAGGTGGGAAGTTATTGACGCAGGTTAGAAACCAACCAATGATAGGGAAACCACACCATCAAGGGTCCTATAGTTATTTAGCCAATAGAACATAGTATATTTAGTGACGTTCATAGTGACCTGTTTGAATGGAGTGCTTAGTTGCCCCAACTGATGTTAAGAAGCTTATCACTTTATTCCAATGCCTAAACGAGTATGGATCGTATACTTAGATGTTTTTCTTAGAACCTATCACACTTGCCACTAGTTTTTATTTTTTGCCACATAGGATGACTTTAGTAATACAAAGGTTAACGTCACCTATGACGATTTTCTGTTATATAAACAAGCTTTTTTCTAAGATGCATTGAGAGATTTTGCGCTGAGACGTCCGTTGATGTCCACTGTACTCCCTGTTTTAGATAATTGATATTGAAACAGTTATCCTTTTGCCAACTACCTGAGTTGTTTTGATTATTGATGTTTGAATAATTTCTGCATCCCCATCCATCTCAAGGGTATAGCTACCTCATCTTAAAGGACTGGGAACTCCAATGCAAAAGGGATGCAGTAGCACTGTTGGATGACCTGTAAGGCCCAAGAAATGGATGTTATACCAAAGAAGTAATCACACAACCCGAATGAAATGAATGGTATGTTGGCCATAAGCGAATCGCATCAAGTGACAAACTTTGAGAACTAAGAAACCTGAATGTGACCATAGGGAGTCCATTTTGTAAATACCGGCCATTTTGTTTTTCTTTTTGTAAACGCTTTGCAAAATATATTATATGCTTTAGACTCACACACGGTGCAAGGCCACAGCTTGAACTCTGAAATACTAACGTAGGCAGGAATGTAGAGCCATGCAGAAATACATTGTTTTCCCTCTGACCGAGGCCTTGAAGCTGTGCAGAAGCCGCTGCTAATCAGTAGTCCAGGTGCCGGTTTGTCTTGCAAGCGCTGTTGTAAAAGGCAGTTAAACATGAATTATATGCAGCTAGCGGTGCTCCTTCACGAAGGATGGTATTTCTACCTCAGAACTGTCTGACCCTTAGCTCATGAGCAGCGGCAAACAGATAACGTTGTATGGAATGTTTCTCTGCTAAGAACAAGATACCCTTCCTGTGCCAGTGCTCCATGTTTCTCATAACAGAAAAGTGTCTCTGCAGCCTTTGGTAGAATAACTAATGTTTAGACTAAATGAAGACGTGTCATAACTGTCAATTACCGAACCCTAGCCCGTATCAAATGTATAAGGGCGGGACGAATAGCATTAACAAATGATGATGTATTATGTATATATATAGAACTGTTGGAGCGCTGTTTGCTCTCTCTCGCATCTCATGGTGTCCGGGAAGTTCGGGAACACACGTTGTGAGGCGTTGAGACCCAGTCGGCTAACTGAGATACTTTGAATAAAACCAGACTTGTTTGGAAATCGAACCTCCCGACTGACGTGTCATTGGGTATATGGTTATTGTGCCTTATTTCCATGTATGGCCCAACAAATATGGCGCCCGAATAGGGACCCTCTGTATGATGCTCCATCGCATACGTTGAAGGAAGGCACGAGGTCGAGGACAAAGCTGTTGGACCGGGATCAGAAGGTGTTCGGGGCACCCCTGCAGAAATTATTAGAGACTCCTTTGCAGATCTGTACACAGTCGATCCCTGATCGACGAGCGACGGCCAGAGAGCATCCAGACGAGGGTCCTGGAAGCGAGGCAAATTGAGCCAGACACGCAGTCGTAACGATTCTTGTTTGAGCCTGTATACAGGCGAATTGTGTCCTGAGAGACGATTGGATGATCAGGTGAGTCATGCCCCGATTCTTAAACGTCCTGATATTGGTCGAGAGTTGCACTTGCAAGTACAAATGCCCAGGGTTTAACCATGTTAACCATGCCTGGGAAATTGTCTTCCTGTCTAGTGAGATTTTTTCACTGCGGCAGACAATCTTTGGAAACTGGCCAGGTTGCGCCACCTGAGGGGTCCCCGGCACATGATATGTACATAAAATACAGAATAGGGGCAAAAGTGTTTAATGAGGTTTGGCATAGGCAGACCAGACGTGTATCAGACCTTCAGTGGCCGAATAATGGGAGTTTAGAATTAGCACGTATAGAGCATTTAGAATCTGTTTTACTACAAAAAAAGGCCAGACCTGAAGCGTTCAACGTTGTAAGAGACTGGAGAAAGGAAGCGAATCTGCACTTGAAAAGTAGAGAAAAACATGCATGTAGACATAAATCAAATACAGAAAAAGTGCTAGAGCATGATCAGCAGAAGCATACAGAAGCCATTAGGAACATGGACAGGGCCTTACAATTAGACATAAAATTAGACATTCAGAAGATATATCCTTGTCAATATTTGCATAAATCAGATGAACTGATAAATAAGATATTAAATGAGCGAAGGAATGAACATTCAAGCACTGACTCAGTTGCACCACCTCCTTATGTATTCCCCTGTCGCTATTCCCACGATCCCATCTGCACCTGCAGTAGCGGTCCCATCTGCACCTGTGACATCATTTACTCCACCTCCTTCAGAGCATTATTTATACACTTTAGCTGGCAGTTCTGCATCAATGGGGCCCGAAATAGGAAGCGTCAGACTGACTCGAAATCCGATTACCAAGGGACGGAAAGACAAACTGAAACAGTGGGCTGAGACCTATATTGATGATGACAATGAAGCGGCTGGGCAAAGTTCCATATTTGATCATAGAGGCCCTGGTGAACAACAGGTATTGTTAGAATGTATGGGAGATTATCTTGTATCTTGGAGTGATTTGACTAATACAGTGGTACCGCAAGAGTTGCGTGATTTGATTGTCCTTTCCAATTTGCGAGATAATGCGGCGAAAATACGAAAACATGTAGGGCGAATATTTGTGTTTAAGTGATCGATTGCATAAAGAGATAATGAGTAAAAGTGAACCGCATATGTCATATGTTCAGCAACGGTTTATCCCGCTGTTGAAACTCATCAGTGAAAAGATGCGATTTTGTACGCGAGACACGCTTAGATGGATTATGGATGCCGCCATTTCCCCGATTGAAGTGCATGATACGTTTAGTCAGTATACACCAGAGATGCAGAGAAAGGTGTTACAAGTTATGGTGGAGTATTTGCAGAATTAATGTATGAAGAAAAGAGTGTGTTGTCCTGCGGATTTAATGACGATTTATAAAAGAGCATTTTCGCCTGACACCGGAACGACTGCTTTTTCTCTTGATTTGGCTTTGCTGCTAAATAGACGAACAGAGGTAGAATCGCCTACTCGGCAATTACCCATGAGGGAGGTGCCTCCCACGTTTGTCCCAAAAGTAGAGTTTGCCGCTGATGGAGAGATTCCAGCGCAAATGATAGAAGCCCATTATATCACACAGCTTGTACATGTTCCCTTTTCTAGGCAAGAAGTGAATACGATAAAGAAGACCGTCCTTGACATTAGGAAAAATCTGGTGGGATTCTATAAAGAAATTGAATCCGTTTTAAATTTGTCTGTTTTTACGCTAAGTGACATTGATTTATTGTTATAGAAATGGGACTATTTCGAGAAGACCATTTAGAGGTCGGCCAGGAATAGCAGGTCCGAATAAAAATCAGATGAAGCCACAATTTCAGCATAATCAGGTTAATCAAAATCAACAACGGAACACCATGAATGGTGGAAATGTTTTTGATAATCACTCCAATGCATATTACTCTGGAGACTTTACATCTGATGATGTACTGTTCCATTAGGACAGCCCAAAACAGGGGTTGGAACCAGTGGCTATTCCTATTGACCAGAAAGGGCCCTACATAGAAATGAAGGTTGAGAATAGGGAGCACATTTTTCTAGTGGGCACAGGTGCACAATATATGTTCGATTGATCATCAGCGAGTTCCAAACATACCACTGTCAGGGCATAAGAATGTCTCAGTAAGGTTCTCAGGTACACCAGTGATTATTCCAGTTTCACAACCAGTGCCAATTACACTAGGTCCATTTACTGAATCTTGCCCATTTCTTGTGACAACAAATTGCTGCAAAAATGTGTTGGGATTGAATCTATTGAAAAAGTTGAATGCAGTAATGTATTGTTCTCCTGATGGAGTGTACTTGACGATTTCACCACAAAAAACTCCCGTATCGCAATTTGTATCCATGCAATTACCGACTGAATTGTGTGAAGTACCAGCTAGCATATGGGCAGTGAACGATAATGATGTTGGATGTTTGAAAGTAGAACCAGTAAAAATTGTTTTGAAGGAAGGAATTACATTACCGCGGATTCCGTAATACAAAATTTCAAGTGAAGGTGAAAGGGCATAGAAATATATTGTGTCAGACTTAATTGCTAGAAAAGTAATTGAAGAGATTTCTGGTAGTGTTTGTAATAGCCCAATTCTTCCAGTTTACAAGAAAGGAGGTAATGATATCCCTTACCGTTTTATAATTGATTTACGCGCGGTTAACAAAGTAGTTGATCCGCAATTCCCGTTAGTCCCCGATGTAACCACGATTTTGACTATGATTCCTGCTTCCACGTTGCACTTTAGTGTGATTGATTTGAAGAATGCGTTTTTCAGCATTCCAGTTCATCCCGAGAGCAGATATTTGTTTGCTTTTACATTAGGAGGATGCTCATTTACATTTACACGTATTCCACAAAGCTATACTGAAAGCCCGAGTATTTATAGTAGAGCATTAAAAGAACAACTGGACATGCTTGAATTGCCATCAGGATGTATCTTGTTGCAATATATTGATGATCTGCTTATAGCAGCAGACTCGTAGGACATTTGTAAAAAAGGAACTGTCGCGCTATTGACACTTTTAGCAGCACACGGTCACAAGGCATCTTTGAAGAAATTCCAGTATTGTCGAGAGGAGGTGGCCTATCTCTATCTCGGCTACCTCCTTTCGAAGGAGGGAAGAAGACTGAGCCCAGAACGCATAGAGAGCATCTCTGACATGCCTATTCCAAACACGCAGAAGGAAGTCAGGGTTTAATTCGCATGGCTTTGTATTGTAGACAGCGGATGGCTAATTTTTCAATTATTGTGAAACCCATAATGGCATTGACCAGGAAGGATGTTACCTTACCTTTGCCATGGAACATGGAGTGTCAAGAAGCTTTTGACCTGCTCAGAGCTGCATTATGTTCAGCTCCAGTTTTGGGCACGCCAAATTATGAGAAGTGTTTTATGCTATTTGTGCATGAGAAGGATGGATGTGCTTTGGCTGTTTTGACTTAGGAACACAGGGGCAGAAATAGACCATGCAGTTATTTCTCTTCTACGCTGGATCCTATTGCATGTGCTTTGCCACGTTGCTTGCAAGCTTTTGCTGCAGCTGCAGCATCAGTAAAACAAGCCTAGGGGATGGTTTTAGGTCACTCTTTAACCGTGATGGTACCCAATTCAGTAGACGTTCTTCTAAATAGAACGCAAACACAGCATTTCACATCCGCCCGACTAACGAGATATGAAATTGTCCTTTTTGCACTGCATGTTCAAATTAAGAGATGTTGCACTTTAAATCCGGCCGAGTTATTGCTGCCTCCCAGTGAAAAAGGGAGTGAGAAACACGTATCACATGATTGTATAATCACTACTGAACAAGAGACAAAAGGAAGAATTGACTTAACTGATACACCCCCCTGAAAGAGCCAGATGGAGAACTGTTTTGTGACGGTTCTTGTTTTAAATTACCAAAGGGTACATCAACTGCTGCTTTCTGCCATTACTACACTGAAAACTATTGTAGAGAGCAAACAAATTCCATACAACTCAGCACAAGTTGCGGAAATAATATCGTTAGCTAGAGCCTGTGAAATTTCTGCAAACCTTAGAGTAAACATTTATACTGACAGCCAGTATGCTTTTTGGGGTGGTCGACAATTTTGTCCGACTATGGGCTGAAAGGGGCTTCCTGACGTCACATGGAACTAAGATTCAACATGGCACTTTGATAGTGAGACTGTTGTCAGCACTTGCACTTCCCAAGCGGTTAGCAGTAATGAAATGTGATGCGCATAAGAAATTAACGTGTAATGTAGGAAAAGGAAACGCATTTGCTGACCGAATTGCGGAACAATCTGCCACTGATTTGCACACAAAAATATATGTCGAAACAGCAGAGAAAGTGTCCTGCATGATAGAGGACAGAATTGAGACAGTCAGAGAGATACAAGCAGAAGCCACTCCAGATGAAATAAAACAATGGTCCTAGGGTCCAGCAGAATTAGATTCCGAGGGTTGTTGGGTGGACAAGAGAATAATAGTTGGATGTTGCCAAATGCATATGTTATGGCGATGGTTACCATGGCCCATAGTCCAACACATATATGTGTGAAAACGATGCCACAGCACCTCGATTCTGTATGGTGTAATGGAAACATCAAGAAAACTGCCGAGAGATTGGTTCAGAATTGCATGACTTGTTTACAACATAACATTGGAAAAGGAACAGTGACACCAATAGGAGTTTTTTTTACAACTATTTACAATTCAATAGAGTTTGTAAATTCTTGAAGAAACACGTGTTAAACTCACACGCGGGTTATTTCAATACAGATGAATTTCACGTTGAAAACTTCCTGCGTTGAAGAACACGCGCACGGTAAACAAAATCCACGCGCAGAAAACACACGCGCTTGCCTAACCACGGCAAGTAGAATTCACGCACAAATGAGAACACGCGCAGAAAAACACACGCGCTAATAAATTTCCGTGTTGATGAACTTCCGCGCCTATTACTCTGCGTGAACTCTGCACCTTATAACCCACGCGCAGAGTTCACTCGCGATCGAATACACGCGTTTAAAAGACACGTGCAAGAAACCACACGCGCTTGAAAACACACGCGCTATAAAGTTCTCACGCGACGAATGAATCTCACGCTAGGAGCACCCGCGCTGGAAAACACACGCGCTCTTGAGTTCTCACGCGACGAACAGATTCTCGCGCTAAGGAGCACCCGCGCTGGAAAACACACGCGCTCTTGAATTCTCACGCTACGAACAGATTCTCGCGATAAGGAGCACACGCGCTGGCAAACACACGCGCAGTTGAATACACTCGCACACGCAAAGGTTCAACGATATTTTCAGATTACACGTAGTACGCGTTTTTACAAATAGCGTTCAAGCGCATTCAGGGAGTTCAATAGTACAAATTCAAAGATAACTTTTTACGAATTTTCAAGTAAATGACATTAAGATGAACAGAGCTGCAGTACAAACAAAGTCACTTATCTCCAGAGCGAATTCTTAAGGATCTTCAGAGTTTCCTGTCTTCAAAAACAAATTCTTGACAACTGATAGCTTCTCCAGAAACCCCCAAGAAAGTAGCCGCTCAACTGCTAACGCCTGAAGGATAAAATCCACCAGGCCCAAGTCTAAAGCAGGAGCAGCCACTAAACACGTCCTCTCAGCTGGGGTTTAGATGATGAAAGGCACAGATTGACAGTTTAGAATGTTCATTGTTGTTCTGCAGTGTCTTCTAACCAATCAGAGCTGTCACTGTGAGACTCCATTTTGCCTTGGGTCAGAACCAGGATTCTGAATCAGCAAGTTAAGGCCAAACCAACTACAATAGAAAACTTTCCACCCACACAAGGCTAATTTAAAAAGGATAAATAAAGAGAAATAATGAGAAGGAAACTTGAATAAGGGAAAATAGCCTTAATAGGGGAAGGAAACCTGACAGTTCCCCCCTCCTAATGCCCAGTCTCTGGGCCTACCTTATGTGGATTTTTAGCATGAAACGTAGCAACTAAAGGGGGGGGCATGTACATCAACTGAATCTTCCCATGATCGTTCCTCAGGTCCATATCCCTCCCAATCAATTAAATACTGCAACCTTCCCCTCACTTTCCTGGAATCCAAAATTTGTTTAACCACAAATTCCTCAGATGAATCCTCCAAAATCACAGGGGAAGGTGGTGTTCTAAATCTAGTTCCTGAACAAACTGGTTTTAAAAGGCTAACATGGAAAGTAGGATGTACCTTCAATTGCTTGGGTAATTTCAATCGTACTGCCACAGGGTTGATGATTCTCTCTACCTCGAATGGGCCTACAAATCGTGGACTGAATTTATTCTTCCCCTTAATTTTTAAGTACCGGTTTGAAAGCCAAACTAAGTCTCCCACCTTATATTCAGGACCAGCCTTCCTTCTCAAATCAGCACACCTTTTATATTTCAACTTGTTTTCTCCCAGCACCTTTTTTGCTCTATTCAAGTTATTCTTCATTACCAACAAACGATCTTCCACTCTAGGATTCCCAGAATCCTCCAACACCTCAAAACTCAGAAAGCGAGGATGAAACCCACGACCCAAAACCAAAAAGAAAGGGGACATAGAAGTAGCATCTTTACCACAATTGTTGTAAGAGAATTCTGCCAACCATACCAAATCCACCCATTCCTCTCTAGCTTGTAAATAACACCTTAAAAACTTCTCCAATTCCTGATTTACTCTCTCCACTTGTCCATTACTCTCCGGATGATACCCAGAAGTCAAACTAACTTCCACTCCAAGTTTCTTACAGAAGCCCCTCCAGAATTTTGAAATAAATTGAGATCCCCTATCAGAGATAACTTGACGTGGGAGTCCATGTAGTCGAACTACACCTTGCAAAAAACTATGAGCCAGTTTTTCCGTGGTAACCTCTCCCTCCATTGGTAAAAAATGTGCTTCTTTAGTAAGAAGATCCACCACAACAAGAATGGTAGTACAACCCTTATCTTGAGGGAGATCAACAATGAAATCCATAGAAATAGTGTGCCAAGGACGAGGAGGAACAGGTAACGGCTCCAATAAACCATGCGGCTTCCCAACTTGACTTTTTGCTTGTGCACAGACTACACAAGTTTTAACAAAGTTCAATGTGTCTTGGCAAATTTTTTCCCACCAAAAATTCCTTCGAACCAATTCCAGAGTTTTTCTGAAACCAGGATGTCCTGATAAAATGGATTCATGACAATTTCTCAAAACCTTTTCTCTTAACTCTTCAGTAGGTACATAAAGCTTGTTATCAAAAAAAGGAAGATTGTCTTTCAAACTTCTGGCTGGATCCAGTCTCACCACACCCTCCTCCTTCTGCAAGGACATATTCTGGCGAACTTCATTCAAAAAATCCATTTCTTTAATGGCTCCAGCTAACAAAAAACGTTCTGGAGCAATTATAGGTTCTGGTTCCAGAATCTCTCTCTCCTCACTACCAGGAAATTGGCGGGATAAGGCATCAGCTTTTTTGTTCTGACTTCCGGGTTTAAAAGTCAAAATGAAATCATAACCGGCAAAGAATAAGGACCAACGAAGTTGTCGTGGAAACAAAGTTCTGCAATTGTATAGTTCACTTCAGCGGCACAAAACTTCCTAGAAAAGAATGCAACTGGATGTAGTTGACCAGTAGTTTCATTCCTTTGAGAAAGCACCGCCCCAACGCTAAATTTGAAGCGTCCGCCTCCACAAAAAAAGGTTTAGAGAGATCAGGATGAATTAGAATTGGACTAGAAGTAAATCTTTGTTTTAACTCTTGAAAAGCTTTTTCTGCTTCAAGGTCCCAGTCAAATTTCACTCCTTTTTTCAAAAGTCTCGTTATAGGAGCAACCAGCCGAGAAAAACCTTCGATAAATCTCATAAAAATTGGCAAACCCTAAGAAACTTTCTATTTCCTTAACCTTAGTAGGAGAGGGCCATTCAAGAACTGCTTGAACTTTTTTAGGATTCATTTCTAAACCCTTAGGTGAAATTATAAAACCTAAAAACTCCACAGAATCTGTATGGAATTGACTTTTTTCCAATTTGGCAAACAAATGGTTTTCTCGCAGCTTTTGTAAGACTAAGCGCACATGTTTCTGATGTTGATCCAGGTCAGAAGAGAAAATCAAAATATCATCGATATACACAACAACAAAAATATCCAGGTATTCTCTAAAAACCTCATCAATGAAAAATTGGAAAGCCGCTGGAGCATTACATAAACCGAATGGCATAACTTGATATTCAAACAGCCCAAACCTGGTCTTAAACGCGGTCTTCCATTCGTCCCCTTCCTGCACACGCACAAGATGGTAAGCTCCTCTCAAATCTAATTTAGAGAAAATATTTGCTCCTTGTATTTGATTAAGCATTTCCGAGATGAGAGGAAGAGGATACCGGTTCTTAACAGTGACTTTGTTAACTGCTCAATAATCTATGCAAGTTCGAAGCGTTCCATCCGGTTTTGGTACAAAAAATAAAGGAGAGGCCGCTGGTGACTTAGAGTGACGAATAAACCCTTTGGCCAAGTGTTCCGACAAATATTCTTTTAAATAATCATTCTCTTTCTCTGTAAGAGCATATACCCTACTACTAGGAAAAATTGTTCCTGGCTCCAGCTCAATTTTACAATCAAAGGGCCTATGGGGTGGTAATTCTCCTGCCACTTTCTCATCAAATACGTCCCAAAAATCTTTGTAACACTGGAGAAGTTGACCCACTACAGCTCCCACATCATGACATCCAATTCCAGTCTCAGCCAGAAAACTAGACACTGAATTACTTTGTTTGACATCTTCCTCTAAGAGACTTCCTGAAAAGCAATTCTCTTTACAAAAATCTGACTGCATGTCAATTGTCCTAGCACTCCAATCAATCAAAGGATTATGGAGAGTAAGCCAAGGCATACCCAAAATAATCTTCAACAAAGGAGCATCAATTAACTCAAACGAAATTATCTCTCTGTGACCTCCTGATAACTCCAAAGTTAAAGAACCAGTCCTATGAGTAATAGGACCAGAAGATAGATACGTACCATCAACAGCCCTAGCCTGTTCTACAACCTCCTTCTGAATAATTGGAATTCCCAAAGATTTTGCCAGACCCCAATCCATGAAATTCCCGGTGGCACCAGAGTCAAGCATTACGGGACCCTTTCCCTTACACTCCAACTCAAAGAACAAGGATACATTTACGGTTATATGGGGAACCGCTGTTTGCACCGTATTGGCGATCTGTTGTACCTTGACCGCTGAGGTAGAAGTCTTCTTGGGAGTATAAGGACAGTTCCCTAAAAAGTGCCCTCCTCTTCCACAATATAAACACAGATTGTTATCTCTCCTCCTAGCCTTTTCTTCCACTGTTAAAGGGCCTCGGACCCTGGGAGATGGATTATTCCCTTTGGATCTACTCTCTACCTTAGGTCTATCCACTCTAACTAGAGACTTTACTTCACTCTGACAATGACTCCTCTCTGCCTTCCTTTCACTCAAACGAAAGTCCAATTGAATAACCAAATCAATCAGACCTTAACAAGTAGAAGGGCGTTCAACTACTCCAGACAATGCATCCTTTAACTCATCTCTAAGGCCCCGATAAAACAACGAGGCCTGTTTATCCTCGGGCCACTTGCTTTCTAACACAAGGGACTTAAATTGTGTTAGATAAGCAATCAAGTCTCTATTACCTTGTTTTAGTTCTAAAAGTTCAGCATCCACTTCCAGAGATAACTGTCTTCTATCAAACATCTTTCTGAATATCTCTAAAAAACTGGTGTAATTTCCTAAAACCGTACTCTTTTGACTCACCAAAAACCCAGCCCAAGCAGATGCCTCCCCAGAACGATAGGACAACATAAAAGTTATCTTAGATGCATCCGAGGGAAATAATTCTGGTCTACTCATAAAATGTAATTCACATTGTGTCAAAAACACCCTAAACCTCTTGGGATCCCCATGATAACGTTCTGGAGGCGCCAAAGGAACTGGCATAATTAAACTCCTTACCCCTTCTGCCACTGGAGGCGCCCGTTGTATTTGTGGTAAATGATCTTCACCTTCCCTTTCTAACTCAGGTGGAGAACCAGCGCCCCCTGAAACCTCATCCTCTCTCCTTTCTCCCCTCTGTTGAATTTGTGTTACTTTAACACTCAAGTCATCCACCTTTTGACTAAGTAAGGCATTTTCATCCCGAGATATTTTCAACTCCTCCCGTAACTCCCTGATCAAAGATCCTAACATCTCCATGGATTCGTCGGGGTTCATGACAGCTCGGGCGGACTAAATTATTGGCCTTTCATTCTGTCAGGCTGAGAGGTCCTGTGTCCGCGGAAGCTGCTGAACCCCCGACGATCCCCCTGAAATGTAATTCCCAGAACTAGATTTCAATTCAGCTCTGTAAACTACACCCCAAAGGGAAAGGGGGAAGTGGATAACAAAACAACACCAGGCAGACTGCGTCAAGGCTAACCAGAGCTGAACCTGGCTCTTCTCTTGAAATTTCTTAGAGAAGCTTGTAAAGAAGCTAAAAATCTCTCTTACTTGAGACTCTTGAAATTCACAGCAACTTCTTACTTTGGGCAAATCTGGAAAGTTTAGTTCTTTGCCTCTTTTCCAAAATGCACTAGTTGTCCAGTTAAATTGTCTTTATTTATTCTTTCCTTTTCTTTCAAACTTTTCTTTTTTTTTTTTTTCAAAACTATTTACAATTCAATAGAGTTTGTGAATTCTTGAAGAAACACGTGTTAAACTCACACGCAGGTTATTTCAATACAGATGAATTTCACGTTGAAAACTTCCTGCGTAGAAGAACACGCGCACGCTAAACAAAATCCACGCGCAGAAAACACATGCGCTTGCCTAACCACGCCAAGTAGAATTCACGCGCAAACGAGAACACGCGCAGAAAAACACACGCACTAATAAATTTCCGTGTTGATGAACTTCTGCGCCTATTCACACGCGCCTTATAACCCACGCGCAAAGAGTTCACTCGCGATCGAATACACGCGTTTAAAAAGACACGCGCAAGAAACCACACGCGCAATAGAGTTCTCGTGCTGAAGCACACGGGCTTGAAAACACACGCGCTATAAAGTTCTCACGCGACGAATGAATCTCACGCTAGGAGCACCCGCGCTGGAAAACACACGCGCTCTTGAGTTCTCACGCGACGAACAGATTCTCGCGCTAAGGAGCACCCGCGCTGGAAAACACACGCGCTCTTGAGTTCTCACGCGACGAACAGATTCTCGCGCTAAGGAGCACCCGCGCTGGAAAACACACGCGCTCTTGAATTCTCACGCTACGAACAGATTCTCGCGATAAGGAGCCCACGCGCTGGCAAACACACGCACAGTTGAATACACTCGCACGCGCAAAGGTTCAACGATATTTTCAGATTACACGTAGTACGCGTTTTTACAAATAGCGTTCAAGCGCATTCAGGGAGTTCAATAGTACAAATTCAAAGATAACTTTTTACGAATTTTCAAGTAAATGTCATTAAGATGAACAGAACTGCAGTACAAACAAAGTCACTTATCTCCAGAGCGAATTCTTAAGGATCTTCAGAGTTTTCTGTCTTCAAAAACGAATTCTTGACAACTGATAGCTTATCCAGAAACCCCCAAGAAAGTAGCCGCTGAACTGCTAACGCCTGAAGGATAAAATACACCAGGCCCAAGTCTAAAGCAGGAGCAGCCACTAAACACGTCCTCTCAGCTGGGGTTTAGATGATGAAAGGCACAGAGTGACAGTTTAGAATGTTCATTGTTGTTCTGCAGTGTCTTCTAACCAATCAGAGCTGTCACTGTGAGACTCCATTTTGCCTTGGGTCAGAACCAGGATTCTGAATCAGCAAGTTAAGGCCAAACCAACTACAATAGAAAACTTTCCACCCACACAAGGCTAATTTAAAAAGGATAAATAAAGAGAAATAATGAGAAGGAAACTTGAATAAGGGAAAATAGCCTGAATAGGGGAAGGAAACCCGACAGTATGCTTTTGGGGTGGTCCACAATTTTGTCCGACTATGGGCTGAAAGGGGCCTCCTGACGTCACATGGAACTAAGATTCAACATGGCACTTTAATAGTGAGACTGTTGTCAGCACTTGTACTTCCCAAGCGGTTAGCAATAATGAAATGTGATGCGCATAAGAAATTAACGTGTAATTTAGGAAAAGGAAACGCATTTGCTGACCTAATTGCGAAACAATCTGCCACTGATTTGCACACAAAAATATATGTTGAAACAGCAGAGAAAGTGTCCTGCATGATAGAGGACGGAATTGAGACAGTCAGAGAGATACAAGCAGAAGCCACTCCAGATGAAATAAAACAATGGTCCTAGGGTCCAGCAGGATTAGATTCCGAGGGTTGTTGGGTGGACAAGAGAATAATAGTTGGATGTTGCCAAATGCATATGTTATGGCAATGGTTACCATGGCCCATAGTCCAACACATATATGTGTGAAAAAGATGCCACAACACCTTGATTCTGTATGGTGTAATGGAAACATTAAGAAAACTGCCGAGAGATTGGTTCAGAATTGCATGACTTGTTTACAACATAACATTGGAAAAGGAACACTGACACCAGTAGGAGGTTTGGTCCCCCCTCTGTGCCCTTTGAGGTCATACATTTTGACTTCATAGAAATGGAAAGATGACAGTACTATAAAAAAGTCCTTGTAGTGGTCTGTGCGTTTAGCAAATGGGTGGAGGCCTATCCCCTGAAAGATTGTTCAGCCATGTCAACAGCGAAATCCATGTTAAAGGAATATTTTCCCCAATTCGGGCTGCCCCGTGTGATATGGTCCGACAATGGCCCGCATTTTATAGCGGCCGTGATATTACAAATTTGTTTAGGCCTCCAAATCGATAAGCGATTCCATTCAGCCAGACACCCGATGTGTGCCGGTTTGGTAGAATGCCAAAACAGTATTTTGAAAAACAAAATAGCTAAGATTTGCTCCAAAAGCAATTTGAAATGGCCAGATGCATTACCACTAGGTTTACTGTGTATGCGCACATCTGTGCAGGCAAGGGCTGGCCTCTCCCCATATGAAATAATAATGGGGAGACCAGCGAATGTCTGGAATGTGCCACGTCCAAAAAGATTGAGGGATGTTGAATACCCATTGCTCACTGACTATAGTAAACAGTTGACTCAAAACATCAGATATACATGCCCAGGACATTGTCTGCAACTGGGAGACTGGACCCTGGTTAAAAACTTTGAAAGAAAATCTTTGCTTGCACCGCGCTGGAAGGGACCCTACCAGGTGTTGCTGGCTACGCAGACTGCAGTCCGAGTGAATGGTCGAAAGCATTGGATCCACGCAACATACACAAAAAGAATTCCATTTCCTTTGCCACATGAGAAAGGGATCAATATCCCTGGCGTCGAAAGTAAAACAGCCGTGATCGATCACAAAGACATTGCTGAATTTACGCCAGAATTCCTTCCTGAGCCCGAGAAGGGGCCTGGGGAGATTGCAACGAAAATTGAAACAACAGTGTTACCTCAACATTGTTCGACTGCTCCCTCATCATCATGAATTGCATCACCGACTGGCACTGTTTTTGCATCCACTGCAAATAATGACAGTGCATTGTTCATTTATCATACCGTACCTTGGAGCTGTAAGGTATAATCTGTGTTCACGAAATCAGAAGTAATCAGCAGCTTTTGTTTCGCCTTTGTTTCTAGCTCACGGACAGAGCTGGGAACGGAGGCCTAGGGAAAGGGAGCATATGAGCTGTATCGGATGAGAGCTCTGACACGTGGTTTCCCGGTGCTACCATTGAAAGTGAAAGCTTTTGCAACCTAGCGTGAACAAGCGGGGCAAAAGATACCGACACTATACAATTGAGATTAATACTTTTTGGAGCTGTCAAGGTAAACACCAGCTTGCTGCCATCATAAGCAGGCTGAACCGAATGTATGTTGCCGTAGAGAAATTTTCCGACAGACGCTGAGAAACTTTCCTTGATCATGCCTGTATTCGCTCCTGCTGCCACCTGCACTGATGTTGCCATTGATAGACATATAGACATTGACATTAGGCCTGCTTCAAGAAAGACTTGGTCTACAAAGACTAACCTGCTCCTGACTGCCATACCTATCTGTATAGTAGTTACATTGACCCCAATTTTTGGTACTTGGAAACTGTGCATTCTATGAACATGCTATTGCCAACTGTAAATACTCCCACTACCTTTACCCCAGCTCATGTGCTTTCTTACACTCTTCCGTCACGAGATGTGAAACACAGAAAAGGTTATGACAATAACACTTTATTACTGATTATGAATATGACTCATGCTATTTTAAATAGATCCAATTGTTGGGTTTGTTCACATTTACCCCAGCACGGGGAAAGAGGAATGGGTTGGTATGTACATCCTCTACCGCTTAATACTACCTGTTATGCATCATTAAGAGCTCTATTTTTTGGAAAATGGAATGATAGTGTCACTGGAAACTTTGATGGAACAAACATAAATGAATTCGAAAGATTGGTAGTAACCCTGCTCAGTTGTTCTGTGTTCACAAACCAGAGCAAAATGAACATTGCATCGATTAGTCCCATAGATAGACTGTCTAGGCCTTACCAGTCCCTTATTACTTTCAAAATGGCCCCGGTTGGAAACAAGGATGCCATGACTCCCTCCTGTACTATTAATCATAGTCCACATTCTGTTCCATTTTGCTTGCGTAAAAAAGGTTCCCACCTGGTTGGAACATTTACTAGGTGTATGAATACTGCTGTACTTGAGCAAGAAGAAAAACCATTATATATAGGAGGCTCTGTCTATTTTATGTGTGGAGACCAAGCTTATCCATGGTAACCTAGAAATTGGGAAGGTACCTGTTATTTAGGGATACTCTTACCTGGTGTATTCCTTGCCAAAACTTTTGAAATAGCAAAACTATCTACATCTCGGCCATGACGAGATGATACTGCTGGGCACATTTTTGGGGACATAGCAAAATCATTTATACCTTTTTGGGGACAAGCAATAAACTCATGGAATCTAAGAAAATTATCCAGGGTATTAGAGAAAACAATAAATGGAACCACTGACATACTTTACAATATGACATTGGAGCAAAAAGCAATCAGACTAGTTACCCTTCAAAACAGAATGGTTCTTGATATTACTTTGGCTGATCGTGGAGGTTTATGCAAATTAGTGGGGTCAGCATGCTGTGTATTTGTAAGAGACCCCCCCCCTACAATATTTGAAGCAATTAAGAAATTACATGCCCTAAATTCTGAAATTCATGTCCCCGAAGGTGGCTGGAATCTAAACATAGGTTTATGGTTCTGGGAACTGTTACGATCCTGGGGATGGAAACTAATTGCAATTTCTGTTATGATATTCGGTATCCTCATACTCTGCGGTTGCATACAATGTTTGCCAGCCATTTGCTCCATAATTTCAAATTAATGTGTACAAACAATTAGTACAACGATTGTGAAGCCTCCTCCCAGAATGAAAAATGATGGTCCAAAACACGAAAATTAAATTATTAAGGAATTTATGGCAATCAATATTTCTTTGATGATAGTGACATGGGTAGTTCTGAAAGTGACACCTGGTCTGATGAGGACGCGATTTATGGATAATGATGCTATTGGCTTAAGGCCAAAAGGAGGGTTTGTTATACCAAAAAAGTAATCACACAGCCCGAATCGCATCAAGTGACAAACTTTGAGAACTAAGAAACCTGAATGTGACCATAGGGAGTCCATTTTGTAAATACCGGCCATTTTGTTTTTCTTTTTGTAAACGCTTTGCAAAATATATTATATGCTTTAGACTCACACACGGTGCAAGGCCACAGCTTGAACTCTGAAATACTAACGTAGGCAGGAATGTAGAGCCATGCAGAAATACATTGTTTTCCCTCTGACCGAGGCCTTGAAGCTGTGCAGAAGCCGCTGCTAATCAGTAGTCCAGGTGCCGGTTTGTCTTGCAAGCGCTGTTGTAAAAGGCAGTTAAACATGAATTATATGCAGCTAGCGATACTCCTTCACGAAGGATGGTATTTCTGCCTCAGAACTGTCTGACCCTTAGCTCATGAGCAGCGGCAAACAGATAAAGTTGTATGGAATGTTTCTCTGCTAAGAACAAGATACCCTTCCTGTGCCAGTGCTCCATGTTCCTCATAACAGAAAAGTGTCTCTGCTCAAATCTTAATGCTGCAAGAAACACATGCGCAGGGCCTTGTCAATGAGAGAATACTGGCAAAATGGGGCAAGTTGCGCTACTACACAGACTATTCATCACAGTCTAGGGGGGTTTGTACCGTTATACATACCTCGCTGGGCTTTATAGCCAAGGGACACCTGGCGGATCCGATGGGAAGGTATGTACTGTTGTGGGGGGAGCTAGCGGGGAAACATAACCTTGTTAAACACCTATGGACCCAACCTAGACAACCCTGATTTCTACTTGTAAATGCTTGAGATGCTCACCAAACATGAAGCAACCACTGTTTTGTGGGATGGGGACAATGTTGTCTTAGACCAGGCCTTGGATAGATCCGCCAAGGTAATCAGGCCACCTTCTAAGGCGGCACTAACTTTAAAGCAAATCATTTTGCAACCGTCCCTACAGGACGCCTGGAGGTGCTCCATCCGGTCGATAAGAGGTTTACATTTTACTCTTCTGTTCATGATAGTGAGTCACGCATAGATTATTGGTTTGTATCTTTGAATTTAGCACACGCCCTACAGAACTGCGAAATCCTCCCTCGCACACTATCGGATCATTCCCCGGTGGTGCTGGAGATCACTTTGAAAGATGCCCCTAGACGAACAAGGAGATGGAGAATGCCTAGAGACATACTAAAAGACCCGAATGTAGTTGAAACTCTACACACTGAAATTGCCAATTATTTTATGGATAACGTTGGGTCCGTAGCCCACATATCATCAGTATGGGAGGCTTTTAAAGTCTGGGTTAGGGGGGCACTGCTGTCCAAGACCGCTGGCCTTCTGAAGGGAGTACGCTGTGAACTGGAGGGACCTGAATACACTGGAGGAGACCTATGGCTGCACGCATGGTGGGGACACTCTGGCGGAAATCCACAAGTCCCTTAGAGATTTCGATCAGCTGGCAGCGAGGGAAGTGCAATATATAGCAGCCCCTACCCAGGCTCGCAGATACGGGTAGGGTAACAAGGCAGGAAAAATGCTGGCCAACCTGGTAAAACATAAAAAACAAATTACCCCGATCGCAATGATCCAAACGGCACAAAATGAGATAGTAACGAGCGAGCAGGGAGTAAACGACGAATTTGTTAAATTTTACAAAAATCTTTATGCGAATAGGGATAGGAAATCCCCTGCTGAGACTAAAAATTACCTCGCTATGTTGGATCTCCCTAAACTCCCAGAGGGAAGCAAGTTACTGCTGGAGCAACCTGTCACAGCAGAGGAGCTCACCGAGGCAATTAAGGAGCTCAGGTCTAGCAAGACACCGGGCTCGGATGGTCTGGAGCTGAATTTTACAAAGAATTTTGGGAGGAACTGGTCCCTGTGCTGTTAGAGGCGTGGACAAATATTGCCCACGACAATGCGCGAAGCAATAATCACAGTATTGCCTAAACCCCGACGCCCGCCACAGGATATGTCTTCATACAGGCCCCTCTACCTGATAAATGTAGATGCAAAAATCTTTGCGAAGGTGCTAGCAAATCGTGTATTACACTTAATGCCCACGCTGGTTCATTCGGACCAAAGTGGCTTCATTCCCCAAAGGTCCACTGCCGTGAATCTCCGCAGGCTGTTCGGCATAATGTCACAAATAAACCCGAATAAACAAGCAGTGGCGGTGTCCCTAGAAGCCGAGAAAGCATTTGATTCGGTTTCATGGGAGTACCTCTTCCTGGTGCTTGAGTCGTTTGTGGTGGGCCCTTACTTCATTAAATATGTTAGACTGCTATACACTGCCCCTGGTGCAAGGGTGTGCACGAATAGAACTATATCTGAGCTGTTTGAGTTGGGCAGAGGCACCAGACAGGGGTGCCCTTTTTCCCCTATCCTTTTTGCTTTAACAATAGAGCCCATTGCAGCGGCGGTGCAGTTACGGCATGTAAACAAAGGTATAACGCTGAAAGGAGCCACCCAGGTAATATCATTGTATGCGGACGATACACTATTTGTATGTACGCGAGCCAGACAAAAATATAGCCCCCATCATGGCAGACATTAGTGAATTTGCAGAATACTTTGGATATATGGTGAACAATACTAAATCAGAAATGTTCCCGCTCACCCCCTCTACAAAGTGCCCTGCTCTGACGTGCGGCCTTAAGTGGTCGGAGCGACACATCAGATACCTGGGAGTACTGGTTTCAAGCAGCAGGCAGACCCTATACTCCAATAACCATGACCAGGCGCTAGAAACACTCAGCACCAAGCTACAGGTCTGGAGGCACCTCCCAATCTCATTTAACGGTAGAATCGCCATTCTCAAAATTATTGTACTCCCCAAGCTACTATACTTATTCGTAAACATTCCTGTATGGCCGGGAAAGGAATTATTTTCCAAACTGCGATCCATGGCAGTGTCGTTTCTGTGGAACGGCAAGGTGGCTAGGATAAGATGGGAATAGATGTCAGAACCATACGAAACAGGGGGAATAGCAGCACCAGATTTTGAGCTCTACTGCACGGTGGCGCAAGCACAGTTCGCAAAACACTGGTACGATGAAGCGGGCAACTCACCCCACACGTGGATAGAGGAATACACCACTGTACCCGCAAACATCAGATCCGTTATCTTTGATACGAGGCACAGGGATTCTTGTGATTTCGACCCTGTGAGCTGCACCGTGAGGGCCTGGGGGCTATATATAAAAAATTGAAAGTAGAACTTCCATACAACCCTGAAATTCCGCTATGGAAATACCCAAATGTTCCCCCTACATTCGACACCAGTATACAGGAGGCCTGGGACCCCGATAAGGAGATGAAAGTGGGAGACATGTACATAGATGGGAAGTTCGTAACCCTTGCAGTATTTACTAGAGGTATGGGAGGAGGCCCACTCCGAACGCTACAGTACTATCGAATGGGATCTGCATATCAAGCGTGATGGCCATCCTTCCCTGACGAACCTCCCTCCCACCCATGCATACAATTGGTTACAACTCGGGGTAGACTGGGAATTTCAACTGTATAAGACAATCCAAACCCACATCCCCACGTCCAACCAAGTGAAAGAGAAATGGGAAGTGGATATGAGAATGCAAATACCTTACGACAAATGGGAAAGATATTGTGCACTTACAAAAAGGGTGTCCCTCAATGCGGGATTGCGCCAAATACAGTTTAAAATCCTTAATAGATTCCACTACACCCCTGCCAAAATCACTAAATTCACACCTGATGATCCAGGCAACTGCCCCAAATGCGGGACCCCCCAAGCGGGATCCTATCATATGTATTGGGAATGCCCGGTCGTGGCAGGGTTTTGGGAGAGGGTTGCAGCCATGTTGACAGACATCACGCAGATTTCCCCGTGTCTGACCCCACAAAAATACTTGTTTGGGGATATTGGGAAATGATCTGAAAAGTTAGAAGACTGTTCAATGTATCATGCGTTATTGACAAGAAATGTATACTGCAAGTATGGAAAAGCCCGAACCCCCCCCCACCATGAACACTTACCTGCGTGAATTACCTTATATCAATGAATGTGAGGAACAGTACGTGCTAACCCTACAAAGTACGAGCCGACCTAAAGACTTTTGGGGCCCTTTCAGGGCGTACCTATGCGATCTGCTTTCGGACAGTGAAACAACTATGTAAGCTGTAGATTCTTAAACATTTGGTGAAGATATTGTTGTATGAAGGACCATATGTTGTGTTCATTGAATGCTGCTGTAACTGTTGAGACCATCAATAAAGAGATGTTTAAAACAAAAAAAGAAAAGTGTCTCTGCAGCTTTTGCTAGATTAACTAACTGTTTAGACTAAATGAAGACGTGCCATAACTGTCAATTACCGAACCCTAGCACGTATGACATGTATAAGGGCGGACGAACAGCATTAACGAATGATGATGTATTATGTATATATATATATATATATATATATATATATAACTGTTTGAGCGCTGTTCGCTCTCTCTTGCATCTCACGATGTATGGGAACACACATCGTGAGGCGTTGAGACCCAGTCGGCCGACTAAGATACCTTGAATAAAACCAGACTTGTTTGGAAATCGAACCTCACGACTGACGTATCATTGGGTATATGGTTATTGTGCCTTATTTCCATGTATGGCCCAACAGATGTGATCTTTGACCATTTCAAACTGAACAGGAAGAGTCTCCCCCGATCAGGGGATTCGTATCAGAAGTCCATTGAGATGTTTTGCACCTTGTGGTGCTGATGGATGGTGGCCACATCCGCTCCACCTCAGGGAGGACTTCAATACCTTCCCCTCAGAAAGCTTCTCCATGGATCTGCCATGCATCTCGTGACCATGGATCGGGCAACACAGTCAACTGTGGCCAGTGCCGACTGCAGAATCTGACGAGAAGCTCTCTGCCGCCCTGGACCATAGATAGACAGCCCTCTTTCATCTCCCTCTGAGGGATGTGGATTTGCTGCATTGGCCACGGTGGACTAAAGCCCAAAAGAGAAGTTTGCCAGGGTACAAGAGGCGTTGATTGCATGAAGGGCAAGGTAACCCGATGCAAAAACCTTCTTCCGCCATCCATCCAGTCTCTTACTTTCACTGTCAGGGGGAAGAAAAGGGAAGGTGGGAGTTCAGGTTTGTAGTTGCAGCCTCTACCACGAAGCTCTCGGAGAAGGCATGAGTGCACAAGAAGTCTGGAATCCGAGGAGGCAGTACAGTGCTTCCTAGCCAGGTGCCTGTCAGCTGCAGGTGCAGGGGCGGGCCTTTCCCACACCTCCAATACAGAAACCTCTACTGATACATTGAAAGGGTTTCCCTTTTGGGGGCTTTATCCAGGGTGTCTGTCAATTCGAACTGAATCTGCGGCCCCAGGGTATCAGCCACCTTAGCCATAAGTCTCTGGAAGGATGCCCGAGGCTTACCATGGATGGGTGTTGGAAGGATCCCCAGCTCAAGCAAGTGTTCAGACCACTGGCCTCCTGGAGATCTGAGGCCAGCTCCGGGATGTCTTCGCCTTTCCCAGAAAACTCCTCCAGAAAGTCCCTCTCTTCCCTGGATAAAAATCGTTCCAAACCAAAGGGCACCTTTTCTCCCTCTTCATCATAGATTTCATGCATCTTTAACATGAAAGGTTTTAAGGGGAGAGGAGCATGCTCTAGAAGGGCTCTGGCGTCTGAAACTTTGACGCCTGAAGGCAGTGCCTGATGACGCTGGGGAATGTTGCCCCTCTTTGAGTCCAGACCTGAGTTTATGGGCATGCAGGAGTGGTCCCCCTCAGGGGGCCCTACCAGTCCGAGAAGACGCAGTGGGACCCATCGGCGCTGAGGCCTTTGGGCTGTTGGCGGAGACCTCTGTGCAGAGGCTGATGCCACTTTGGCAAAGATGCCAAGCAAATTGAGGTGAAAGTTCTCCATTCCTCCAGAGTGGAGGATTGGGTCAGAAAAGGTACCGGAGCCACCTTCTCTGGGGAGTCCCTGGAGCATTGGCTCTTTTCCTTAAATGAATAAGAAGAATGTTGGTGCGAGGATCCGCTCGAAGAGCGAGACTTCTTGCAATGCTTTTTCTTCTTCTCTTTCTCATTTTCTCTGCACAGGAGCGATCTTTACTCAATCCACGCAATCTCAAACCAAACTGCGCGACTTCACCCGTGGTCTTGTGGACATAGGTGAACATTTTGGTTGTTCTTTCCCTGGGGCCTTTGGGTTCATGGTCTGGCATGACCCGCAGTCCTGGGTGTCGCGGTCCTCGCCCAAGCAGTACAGCCAAATGCTCTGGAAACCCGAAGCCTTCGTTGAATTTGGCATGATGAAGATGTGTGAAATGTGTGCACAGAAAAAATGAACTGAAGTCAATGGCGCAGCGCCACAATATATACTTGGCCAGAGGTCATGTGTGGTGTGGGTTGCGTAGAGGCATCGGGCGGAGCTGACATGGAGCCATACTGTGCCTTTTAGTGGCAGAAAAGTTTCCCAAAAGCAGCTGCACCGTGGATAGGATATCATAGATGAAGAACCCGTAGGAGGAAGGAATCCATTAGAATACAGCCTTTATATTGTGAACTAAATTTCCAAAGATCTCAATCCTGTCATGAACTTACTGGGCTGTCTAAATATAGAAGAAAAATATACAAAACGATTCAACAAATTAAACGACACCCCTAATAAATATTCTTATATTCCTTGCCCCCGATGGTGACAAGCGGAACTATAGTGCAAACAACATTTCAAACAACTGTTCAGTATCCTCTGCTTTCTTCCTTGGTTGCCACCCCTTGGAATTGATAATGTTTTTACTGTCACTTTAAGAGCTATAGCTACATTTGAGTTCTGCGAGGCGAAGCAGAAAATGTGCACTTGCGCATAGGTTTATTTAGTGGTAGTGAAAGGTCTCCGCTCACAAATGAGTACTCCCACGTGACCACAAACGGTGACTGAAAGGCAATTGTGACATCTTAGGCTTAATTACAAGGTTGGCGGTAACCTGCCGGTGGGACCCAGTCCACTTCGAATGCATCCCCAGATCTCTTCTCTGAGGAGATTCCCTGAAGCAGAATAGGTCGCATATTCTGCCGATACTGGGAGCAAACAGATCCATTTGAGGGGTTCCCCAGAGGGTGAATATCTCTTGAAGGACTTCCTGAGCCAACTCCCACTCATTGGAGATCATGCACAGCCTGCCCAAGCCAGAGCTGCATTGCCTCCCTGCACAGTGTTAGTGACCCTAAACCTCCTCTCTTGTTGAGGTAATGCATGGTCACCATGCTATCTGTCATTATAAGGACGTTCTTTCCCTGGATGGAAGGCAAAATGCCCATCAGCGCCTGTCTGAAGGTTCTACCACCACAAAGTACCTGAGAGGCGACAGGAGAACAGGATCGAAGACAAATCTCTGACCCCTGGATGACTCCTGAGGCTAGAAGATGCTCTTCCTCGTCACAGTACGTTTGGAGTTTCTCCGTTGTACTTGACGATTCCTTCTGAGGATGGACCATACCCTTGGAAGAAGGAGCCACTGGGATGTGGAGTCCATGAGAAAAATGGAACCAAACTCTTTCTGAAGTGCAGCAGTTTTACTTTTTGCAGTGCTCTCCTTTGGTTGATGATTTCTCCGACTGTAGAAGTCCTGTGAAGATGGAACTTGCTGTGGGCTACTTAAAGACTTGGCAGATGAGAGTAAGAGCCCTGGGACCCTTCGATGACTATTAGCGGCGACGGAAGCATAAGTCTCTTGGTGTCGGGTTTCAGATTTGGTACAACGTCCTTTCTTCGACAGCTATTTTTCCAACAGGTTTTTTAACAAAAACCTTACAGCAAAAAAATACATCGAAAAATATAGGGGGGTGGAAAAGGCCCTATTGACTTACTAGCAATTAACGAAACTTGGTTGCACCCCGCAGCTCGCCCGCCCTCTCCCTGGCCTTCTCAGAAGGTTATACCATTCTCAGGAAAGATAGGGATACCTCCAAAGGAGGTGGGATAGCCATCATCGTTAAAACAACTTACTCTGTAGGCCGTATCCAACTCTGAAATTAATTCTGGTGAACTTCTTTCACTTACAGTCTCACTATCCCCCAATTCTACTCTCAACCTGCATATCTTATATCGCCCACCAGGACCATTGCACTCATTCGAGGAGGACATCTCACATCTCCTTTCGACCAACACCAAACCTTAGGCCAAAATTATCATCATGGGCAACTTCAACCTCGGTCTCAACGATCCCACAAAATGCACAGGCATCTGCTATCGCAAGCATGCTTGAGACACAAGGGGCCTAATTTCGGGTCTGGCGGTAACCCTGCCGGTGATACCGGCAGGGTTACCGCCAGATTCAAAAAAATGACCAGCACCTGACTTCCTGGTAACAACGAGGTAATACATTTCCGGCGGCAGGGAAGTCAGGCACTGGTATTTCTGTTAATACTCATTCCCATGGAGTCCGATCGGACTCCATGGGAATGGGTACACGGAAGCCCCGCCACCTGCCCGCAGAGTTGTACTGTGCCAGTCCGGTAACAACAGTGCCAGTAGGTTTACCGGCACCATTGTTACCGGACAGTCATAATGAGGCCCAAGGTTTTGATTGCAGAAACCTTGGGGCTCATTATGACTGTGCCGGCCGCACTCTAGATTGGCTGGCAGACTGTAACTGCAACACGACTATCACAGCCAGCACACCATGCCCCTAGTCAGACCGCAATCTCATTCCTTTCACCATTGATGACATCTCACAAGAGACAAGCCCCCCCACCTCGTCCACCCTACCCCAACCAGGAATCACTGCAACCTCACCCCGACAACTTTCTCCCACTCATTGCTCCTCTGACCACATTATTCCCTACAAAACTCAACCCCAAGGTCATGGTCGCACTGTACAATGATACCAGCCTTGATGCCATCAATGTAATTGCCCCACTGGGCACGAGCAAACCTAATCCCACCTCACACCTCAACTCATGGTACACCACCCACCTCAAAGCCCTACGCCTTGAAAAAAGAACAGCCGAAAACACCTGTAAAAGAACCCCCTTGCAAGCCAACAAGCAACAATTTAACACATCGGCACAGCCTATAAAACAGCTATCCTCCAAGGTGAAGGAAATTCCTACAACAAACAAATCCTAGAAGCTAAATCTGAGTCCAGAGAACTCTTTTTGATCCTGCAGGAGCTAGGATCCCCAACACCCCCGCCTGACCATTGCACCAACGAAGCTCTCCTTGCCAACGTCACCACCCTCCAAAACAAAATGAATACTAAAAAAGCCAAGTGTGCGCCTCTTCCTAGTCAAAATGAAGCTCAATCTACCCCAGCCATACCTCTCCCAAAATTCTAATTCACCCCGTATCCTTAAATGAAACCATCAAAACCATCCGTGGACTAAACCATCAAAGTGTCAAGGTGACATATGTCCAGCATCCCTAATAAAAGATTTGGCAGAAGAACTTGCCCCTTTTATCACGACACTGATCAACAATTCATTCACCTCAAGCGATGTACCTGTAAACCTCAAAGAGGCCTGAGTTCTCAATCCCCTTAAAAAACCCACCTTAGACCCTATCATCCCCACAAACTACCAGCATTTCCTTTCTCCTAAAAATACTGGACAGAATAGCTTACATGCAAATACAAACATTTCTGGAAACACACAAACGTCTAGGCATTAGACAATCCGGCTTCCGCCCAGGCCATGGCACGGAAACCGCGCTTTTGGACATACAAATTCAAATGGACTCTGTAAAAGACAAAGGTAATATGGCCGCACTTCTACTACTAGACCTGGTCAACCATAAAATACTGTGCTGATACCTAGCCTCAGATGCTACTTCTGAGACCAAGCCATAAAAGGGGTTGAATCCTTCTTCTCCTACCGCACCATGAGGGTATTCCCCACATCAGCAGTGGCACCCCCAGCCCCAGTCGCCTGCGGAGTTCCCCAAGGATCCTGCATCCCTCCCACCCTCTACAATGTCTTAACCAAACCATTGTTTGATCTATTAGACAAATTGGCAGTCATCTACACCAAATATGCAGATGATACTCAGATAAGCCTGCCCATCACGGGCAATCACACCCATGACTCTAACATTCTAAATGAAATCTACTTAACCATACAGGCCTGGATGGTGCATAATGAACTGTGTCTGAATGACGACACAACAGAGATATTGCTCATTGAAAACCAATCTCAGATCAACAACCTCTCTAATGACTACAAAGCCTTCATTATCGACGGCAACACCATCTCCACCTCCAAAGAGGTTAAAACGCTAGGCGTGTACCTAGACTCCGCTCTCACCATGACTAGGCAGGTCAATGCCATTGCATCAGCAGCAGCCTACACCGCCAAATTGATTAATGCCAGCAGACCGTTTCTGACCACAGATAACTGTGTTACACTCGCCAGAACGCTAATACTATCCAGGATTGACTACTGCAACTCCCTATTTGTGGGCTCCATTACCAAAATCAATAAAAAAAACTCCAAACAATTCAAAATAATGTGATAAGAACAGCGCTCAACATTCCAAGAAGGGATCCTATTCTGCTGCCAGACAGACAATCCACTGGCTTCCGATACGGGAACGCATAACATTTAAAATCCTATCCCTTACACACAAATGCTTAGCCAAGAGTGTGGAAATCGATATAATATTGTGACCCCAATCGCATTGTTTAAATGTATGTTGGCCTACGCCAAGCTGTCTAAAGAATATTGTGAACATAGGTTCCGCGGCAAGGTCTTGACCTTAATGTATTGTGTAAGCTGCCATCTTGGATCTAGCCGCCATTTTAGGTATTCTTGCAGTGTGGAAGTCACCCCGAATCACAAAATGGAGGCCGAATGACATTGCGAGTAAGACTTCGGCCATGGTGACCTCCGCACACGTGAATGAATAATATGTCCGCAGGCTACTTGTTAGGGTCATGAACTAAGACCCTGTCCTCTGTTTAACCTAGGTGTAAATATGTAACTGTATCAGCGGAACCGATCTAATATATGGAGATTGCATGTTCGACCTGGCTACGAACCCTAGCCATGGTTCCAGAAATGGTTAACTTGTAAGAGGGCTGGCCAATGCAGTACTAAATGTATAAAAACCCAAGCATCCCGATGATCGGTCTCTCCCACTTTCGATGCGAAACCTTATCGTTGGAGGTTCGTGTGTGAGTCAGAGAGCCGAATAGCTATTCGCATGTCAATTGACTTTGATAACTTGGTAACTTTGTAACTTTGAAATAAAGCGCTTTATATGGTCCTTTGTAACCTGTGTTGGTGTGTTTCCATTTGGGCTTCCCGGCCTCATGTCAATTTCTCTGTTTCCACAGTTGGCGCCCGAATAGGGACCCTCAAGATTGATGCCGGATCATTGAAGGTTGACGCAGACTATCGAATCGGGATCGGACGGTGTGATTCTGCGGGCCCGACCGATCGAGACGCGATACCTCGGCAGCGCTGCACGATCCGATCCTTGGGCGATAGTCGTGCGGTCTGACACGGCATCTTGACGAGGGTCCAAATCCGAGGCGGGCAGATTTGCCGAAACCACTGAACGCAGGTAAAATTTGTTAGTTGAAGTCCTTTGAAAACCGTACGGTCCTCCTTAGGTTTGGTCAGGTGCAGTCGTGACCCGGCTCTTAATTTAACCCTGACAATTTGAATTTGGCGTATTGTATCTGCAGACACAATGATTGGACCAGGTAACACCAATTCTTTGAGAAATGCCTGGGAAATTGTCTAGCTGCTTTAGGGCTCTGTTCCGCAGCGATCGACAATCCTTTGAATTTAGCCGTCCGGCACCACAGGAGGGGTCGCCGGCGTGTACTATGTACTGTAAGTATGGCATTGGTAGTATTGTATTTAATGACATTTGGCACAGACAGACCAGAAATGCCTCCGAATTTCAGTGGCCAATCAATGGTAGTTTTGAGATCCCCCGTATTGAATACTTAGAATCGATCTTGTTTAAGGCTAGGCCAGCAGCCTCTGATGTGTTGCAAAATTGGAAAAAAGGAAGCATTACAATAGCTTAAAAGTAGGGATAAAAAAAATACACGACGTCATAAAACGAATGCCGAAAAGACATTGTTGTATGACAAGGAAAAACGATTAGATGAAACCTAGAAGATGGATAGAGCTTTCTCGCTCGGGGTCCAGAAAATTTACCCCTCTAAAGATTTCCATGTTTCCGAGGAGTTTATTGAAAAAAAATATTAAACGAACGGAGGCTTGATTCTTCAGCGCCACCTCCATATGCTCCTGTTGTGGGCGCTTTGCCCGTTCCTCCTATTGTTCCTGTTGCTATTCCTACTCCCCTTGCGCAGTCTGCTGTTTCCAGTCCTTTGACTGTCGCATCTCTGTCTATTCCGTCTACTATATTATCTCTTTCCCCTGCACCCTTGTTAGGTTCTCCTACACTTTCGATTCCGGGGAGTTCTGTGTTCACTAAATCAGATCCTGGTGCAGGGTCGAAAATTGTGACTCGTAGTACTGTTCCTGCGGGCAGGAAACAGGAACTATTTGCTTGGGCTAAACATTGCATGGAAAAAGGTGATCAAACTGAGGTATTTTCAACATTATCTAATTTGCACGATTTTCCCGAGAAAAACGTTTTTATTGAAGGACTGGGGATTCATTTAGGTGTAATGTGGGGTAGATTACAGACTTCGGATCTCCCACAAGGGGTGAGAGATCTGAACGCTTTGGCACTCTCAAGGGATACCGAACAGAAAGTATATGGACATGTTGATAGATTGTTTGAGTTTAGACAGGATTTTGAAAGATTACAAAATGAAGATGATGAGGACGATAGGATATATATGACTAGAGATGCGGTTCGATGGATCTCGGATTCATCAATACCGCCGGATGAGGTATACGATACATATAGTCAATATACGGTAGAAATGCAAAGGAAGGTAATTCAAGTGATGGTACAGCACTTGCAGGAAGAATGTATAAGAAAGAAGGTTGGTTGCCCCACAGAGTTATTAGGTATTTTTAAAAAGAGCTTTTTCGCCCGACACTTCCACAGCTGCTTTAGCGCTTGATTTGGCCTTATTACTCAGTAAGCGGTCGGAGGTCCCTATATCTCAGTTGCCTATGAGAGAGGTCCCTCCGACCCTTGTCCCAAAAGTAGAAATCCCCGCCAACGCGGCGACTGGTGCTCCCGCGGTGGATATCCCAGCACACTACGTATCGCAGTTTGTTCACGTCCCGTTCTCTCGACAGGAAGTGAACACGATCAGACAATCAGTCCCTGATATTAGGAAGAACCCGACAGGGTTTTATAAAGAAATAGAATCAGTTTTGCAGTCTTCCGTGTTCACCTTAAGTGACATGGATTTATTGTTTCCAGTGCTTTTACCTGTTGATGTATGGAAGCAGGTACGGACAGTAGATGATGTGCCGGGGTTAGGGGATACATGGGTAAATCTAACTAGAATAGATGGGGAACGACCAGCTGGTGAGAAACCACCCCAGGTAATACTCACTTTACCCGATAGAATAGTTGCCAAATTGAAAATTATAATTCTGGAAAAAAAAAATTATTTGGGACAAGCTTACGGCCTGTGTCCAAGGAAAAACTGAAGGTACCACTGAATTCTTTAATAGGTTTGAACAGGTGTTCTCCGACTTCAGTGGACAGGATTTGGGTATAGAATCGGGGAAGAGGTTGTTTGTGGACAAATTTGTGCGTGGATTGTTGCCCGACATCCAGTCACAAATTATGTACTCAGAGAGCGCTTGGCAGGCAAAATCTCAGTCAGAGGTTTTGCATATGGCTCAGTATTATGAGAATCGGGTTAATAACGAAAAAAGAGAGAATCGAAAAAAAAGAAGGGGTGACCTAAAGACTAAGGTATTGTTGCAGCAAATTGTCAGGCACCCCAGAGGAGGTACGACACAAACTAGAGGTCAGTACATTCCAAGAGGAAATACTCCTCTAAGTTCTATCAATATTAATCAGTGTGCTTATTGCCGCCAGGAAGGTCACTGGCGAGCACAGTGCCCTGCCCTCTGTCAGAGGTCAGGAGGCACATTCGGAGGTATGGGTAGGCGACCACGGGGCCGCCCTGGAGCAGGGGGCCCTGATAGGGGTCAGCTTTTACAAGATCCACAGCAACCTTTTTTCACGGGAAAATCAGATTCCGAGTATGGATTCAAGAAATATATTTGATCACCCTTCCGCCGCCTATCTTTCTGAGGAACTTCCCTTTGATGAAGTTCTGCCTTATTAGGATTGCCCGAAGCAGCGTTCGGAACCTTTACCTATTCCCGTTATTCAGAAGGGCCCCTATGTTGAATTATTGGTGGGGAATAGGAAATATCAGTTCTTGATTGATACTGGAGCACAAAAGTGCTCCATCGACCATTCGAGGGTTCCAAACATCCCACTGTCAGGGCAAACAAATGTCTCTGTAGGGTTCTCTGGCATACCAACTGTTTGTCCGGTTTCTGCGCCGGTATCCGTTTCTTTGGGTCCTTTTGCAGACCAGTGCCCTTTTCTTTTTACTTTAAACTGTGGAGAAAAAATTGCTGGGGTTGAATTTGTTGAAGAAACTGAATGCAGTGATTCATTGTTCCCCTGACGGAATAAGATTAACAGTTTCACCACAGCAACCCTTTAACTCCCAATACTTGACCCGACCTCTACCTCCCGAATTTGACATTGTCCCAGAATGTTTGTGGGCAATAGACGATAATGATGTCGGGATATTGCACATCGATCCTGTTATATTGTTGCTTGTTCATTTAGCTGAAAATGGTCGCAAAGTTTCACTTAAGTAATTTCAATATTGTTGTCAGGAGGTTGCCTATCTAGGCTACCTCCTGTCAAAGGAGGGGAGAAGATTGACACCTGAACGAATAAAACACATTTCTGGCATGTCTGTCCCAAAAACACAGAAGGAAGTCAGAGCCCTGATAGGGATGGCGTCCTACTGTAGACTGTGGATCCCGAACTTTGCCCTAGTGGTAAAACCGATGTTGGCTTTGACGAGGAAGGGCATTTCTTTGCCACTGCCATGGGAATCGGAACATCAACGATCATTTGAGCTTCTCAAAGCCGCGCTGTGTTCAGCACCGGTTCTGGGTACACCAAATTACGATAAGGCCTTTTTGTGTTGTTTGTGCATGAATGTAATGGATGTGCTTTGTCTGTGTTAATGCAGGAACATGGAGGGAAGAATAGGCCGTGCGGCTATTATTCCTCCGCCCTCGATCCTGTCGCATGCGCTTTGCCGCGATGTCTGCGCGCTGTTGCTGCTGCTGCTGCGTCTGTAAAACAGAGTGAGGGGATGGTCCTAGGCCACGATTTGATTCTGATGGTACCTCACTCTGTTGATATTCTATTGAATAAAACTCAAACACAACACCTTACTTCTGCCCGGTTGACTAGGTATGAATTAGTTCTGTTTGCTCCTCAGATCCAAATTAAAAGGTGTTGTGTTCTCAATTTGGCTGAACTTTTGACTCTCCCGCAAACTTCTGCTTGCGGCGATGATGGATCACATGACTGCCTGTACGCCACCGAACAAGAAACAAAGGGCAGAATAGACCTTTCAGATACTCTTTTGGAGAATGCGGAAGGGGAGCTGTTTTGTGATGGCTCCTGCTTTAAACTTCCGAATGGCACATCTACAGCTGCTTATGCAGTTACTACTTTGAACAAGATCGTAGAAACTAAAAGGATTCCGCATAACTCTGCGCAGGCCGCAGAGATTATAGCGTTGACTCGTGCTTGTGAGCTCTCCCAAGGGCATAGAGTTAATATTTATACGGATAGTCAGTACGCCTTTGGGGTGGCTCACAACTTCGGAAAACTGTGGTCGGAAAGAGGGTTTCTGACCTCACATGGGACCAAGATTCAGCATGGCCCCTTAATAGTACAACTACTCTCAGCACTCTCACTCCCTGAACAACTAGCAATCATGAAATGTGCAGCACATCGCAAGGTCATAGACGATGTGGGCAAGGGAAATGCTTTTTGCAGATTCGATAGCTAGACAAACAGCCACAGACCTTAGCACAGACATGTATACCTCAAGGGAAGTGAGAGATGGTTGTATAATAGATGAAGGCATTGGGTCTGTGCGAGATATTCAGACTGATGCCTCTGTTGAAGAATCTAGGAAATGGGCTAAAGGCATGGGGAAATTGGATGACGAAGGGTGTTGGGTGGACGCATCTGACGGGAAATGGTTGCTTCCTGATTCTTATGTATTAGCAATGGTCACAATGGCACACGGTCCAACACATGTGTGTGCCCAGTAAATTGCGGAGATATTACTTTGAAACCATTCACCTTGATTTCATTGAAATGGAACGTTGTAATAACTTGAAATATGTTCTTGTTATCATTTGTGCTTTTAGCAAGTGGGTCGAGGCTTTCCCTGCCAAAGATGCTACCGCCATGACCACCGCAAAGATCTTGGTGAAAGAATATTTTCCTCGATTCGGGCTCCCGAGGATAATCTGGTCGGATAACGGCCCACATTTCATCGCAGCTGTAATATTGCAAATATGTGTTGCCTTAGGGACTGAGAAACGTTTTCATTCAGCTAGGCACCCTCAAAGTGCGGGGTTGGTAGAAAGACACAACGGTATTTTGAAAAACAAACTTGCAAAAACATGTGCTGAGACTAAATTAAAATGGCCAGATGCTTTACCTATTGTATTGTTAGCTATGCGCACCACACCCCAGACTAGAACTGGGCTTTCTCCATTTGAGGTAGAAATGGGAAGGCCTGCTAATATTTGGGGCCTCCCTAAACCTAAAGCCCTGAGGGATGTGGAGAATGTATTGCTTGTAGATTATTGTAATCAATTGACTAAAAACCTGTATTTCATCTACCACCAGGTGAATGTCGCCTTACCTGTACGGTTTACGGGCCCAGGACACGATATATTGCCCGGCAGCTGGATCCTGGTAAAGGCCTACGAAAGGTCTTCCTGTCTCGCGCCTCGCTGGCGGGGACCCTACCAGATTTCATTGGTCACCAGGACGGCAGTGCGGGTGGCAGGAAAGAAGAACTGGATACATGCAACACACATCAAGAAGATCCCTCACCCGACGCCACAAGTTACAGAAGAAACAGAACCCCTTGCTGATGCTACACTTTCTGATCTCGGAGTAGCAAGCAGCGTTGTGAGTGCGTCGGAGAAGTTCTCTGAGCCTGAGGAGCTCGGGGAGCCGTCCATTTTGTCTCCGCACTCCCTTGATCAATCACTTCCGGAAACTCTGGTTTCAAGTTCTGCGACTTCCGTCGCCACCGACGTGACGCTCCCCTCAGGGAGCGACGATACTTTGCTTTTAGGTTCGGAAAACTTGGGTACCATCAGGTACAACCTTCGACCACGCGCTGCACGAGTATAGTGCATTTGAAAGGAAGAAGGAGTGATTGAAATACTATTGTCTTCCCTTTTTTTGGAACAAAGAAAAGGGGGGGTTCTGTTGGCTAGGGTTGGGAAGGACTAAGAAGTCGCGCGGCCGAAGTGCCGCCAGCAACGAACATTGGGGCCGTCGATCGGGATAGCCATGATGCCTGCCGCCTTCACCGCTGCTCCTCGTATTGAACTATTAGATAAGGAGGTGACCAGTTCGAACAATGGACAATGTGCCTGGGCCCTGAAAACGTACTGTTGTGTTCTTGTTTTGATTACTGTTAGTTTTGCAACTGCTGCCGTGGGACTTTGGTACTTTGAAGAGATTTATCCTTTGAAGCCTCTGTTACCGACCGAAATTGTACCAACTGTTTTGACTCCCTCTGTACACCTTCACACTCTGTCCCCTAGGGACTCTCGGCATAGACAGAAATATCATAATAACACTCTGATGATAGTGATGAATGCTACGCATGCTATTTTTAATAAGAGTAATTGTTGGATTTGCACGCATTTGCCACAACATGGGAACAAGGGACTGGGATGGTATATACATCCCTTACCTCTAACGACTTCCTGCTATGCCTCTCTTAGAGCACTCTTCTTTGGTCGATGGAATGATAGCATCTCAGGGAACTTCGATGGCACTAATTTGAATGAATTTGAGAGACGTGAATTGACTCCCCTGGGATGCTCGCTTTTCGCAAATAGGAGTAGACCTAATATCGCTTCTATTAGGCTGTCTGATAAACTTTCCTTTCCTTTCCAAAATCTAGTTTCTTTCAAGATGGCTCCGATAGGCAATAAGGATGCCATGCCTCCTTCTTATTCTGTAAATCACAATCCTGATTCTGTCCCTTTCTGTGTACAAAGAAATGGCACTAGGCCAATGGGAGATTTTGAGCCTTGTATACATATTGTAAATTTGACTGGGGAAAATAGGCCTTTGTATGTAGGGGGACCCGTTTATTTTGTTTGTGGTAGTTTAGCTTTTCCCTGGTTGCCCAAGGATTGGCAGGGGACTTGTTATTTAGGGATATTGTTACCAGGTGTATTTATAGCCAGTACCTTAGAGGTATCCAAGGCTCGCCCGCGACGAGATAGTGATGGAGATACCCCCGGACAAGTGTTCGGGGATATAGCCAAATCAGTAGTCCCCTTTTGGGGACAAATAGCAAATTCAGAAAACATTAGGGGATTAGCGAGGGTATTGGAGAAAACGATCAACCGGACCACGGACATACTTTACAATATGACCTTAGAGCAAAAGGCGATAAGATTGGTAGCACTGCAAAATCGAATGGCATTAGATGTCATTTTAGCCGAACGAGGTGGAGTATGTAAATTAGTGGGGTCCGCTTGTTGCGTTTTCGTACCAGATTCTTCACCAACAATATTTAAAGCAATTCAGAATTTACACACCCTTAGTTCTGAAGTCCATATCCCTGTAGGAGACTGGAGTCTTAGTACTTGGTTTTGGGATTCTCTACGATCTTGGGGGTGGAAGGTGCTTTCTGTCATTTTAGGTATTTTAGGGACTCTGTTATTTCTTTGCTGTTGTTTTCAATGCCTCCCAAGTATATGCGGAATGATGGGGGAATGTTGTGCCCAGGTAATGAGTGCAATAGGGCGTAAGATATACACTCCGAAGACAGCATCTAAAGAGTTCATGTTGCAAGAAGTTCTTACAAACGACCTTATGGCTATTGATATTTCAGACAATGATGCGGAACCTATGAATGATAATGCCTTCAAGTATTTTCAAAAGTATTAGGAAATAATGTTTTAGCACTTGGCATAGGCCAAAAGGAGGGTCTGTGGAAATCGATATAATATTGTGACCCCAATCGCATTGTTTAAATGTATGTTGGCCTACGCCAAGCTGTCTAAAGAATATTGTGAACATAGGTTCCGCGGCAAGGTCTTGACCTTAATGTATTGTGTAAGCTGCCATCTTGGATCTAGCCGCCATTTTAGGTATTCTTGCAGTGTGGAAGTCACCCCGAATCACAAAATGGAGGCCGAATGACATTGCGAGTAAGACTTCCGCCATGGTGACCTCCGCACACGTGAATGAATAATATGTCCGCAGGCTACTTGTTAGGGTCATGAACTAAGACCCTGTCCTCTGTTTAACCTAGGTGTTAATATGTAACTGTATCAGCGGAACCGATCTAATATATGGAGATTGCATGTTCGACCTGGCTACGAACCCTAGCCATGGTTCCAGAAATGGTTAACTTGTAAGAGGGCTGGCCAATGCAGTACTAAATGTATAAAAACCCAAGCATCCCGATGATCGGTCTCTCCCACTTTCGATGCGAAACCTTATCGTTGGAGGTTCGTGTGTGAGTCAGAGAGCCGAATAGCTATTCGCATGTCAATTGACTTTGATAACTTGGTAACTTTGTAACTTTGAAATAAAGCGCTTTATATGGTCCTTTGTAACCTGTGTTGGTGTGTTTCCATTTGGGCTTCCCGGCCTCATGTCAATTTCTCTGTTTCCACAAGAGCACCCCCAGCTATCTGTAGAGCATAATCACCAAGACCCAGTCCTCCAGGCCTACCAGAGCCGCTTACTCCTTTTGCCAGGACATACCTCGCTTCAAGCAGCAAAAAGAGGGAGGCAGCAGCTTCCCAGTGGCCGTAGCTAAACATTGGAATGCCATGCCTCTAAAGCTTAAATCAGACCCCTCCCAATGGTCATTCCGCAAAGAATTCAAAACATGGCTCTTCAATCAAGGGAATTAGATACCTAGCTTTACGGCTCAACTTCACCCTGAACCCGCCCAGTTACCACACTTCTCCTGTACATCTGATGCTACAATGTATCCTATGATATCCCCTGTAAATCTATGTATAACTGTAACGATACGTAACCTTTGCAACAATAATGTACCATATGATATACACTGTGAATCCTCCAAACACTGTAACCAGAAGCAACATATGAATGTATCTGTAACCACCATGCTTGTAACCAGCGCCTAGATGCCCACGGGTTTAGTGCGCTTAACAAATGTCAAAATAAAATAAATAAAGGGTTGGTAGGGGGAGGGTCAGGAATAAAAACCCATTGAAAAAATAGCTGTTGATGAAATGACATGGAACTTCAGATATACGCAGGTGCCTGACTTTCAGTTCTTCGTTGCTGCAGCCGCAACACAGACTTCTGGACGAATTCTGGCGACCTGGACTCAACCACTTGAGTGAACCTCGGACCCTCACCAAGGGTACCCGCCTGCCAGACTTGTATTTTGCCGGTCCGGAAACAACAGTGCCAGTAAGCTTACTGCCACTGTTGCTTCCGGACCGGCAAGGTTGTAATGAGGCCCAATCTGTTTTATGGTGGGAGCGCACAGTTTCCAAATTAATGCTAGAGACGGTTTCCTGAATCTAAAAGAATCTTGGTTTATTTTGTTCCTATTTAGTTTGGGTATGAAACTGCTGTTAGCTTTATTGAAGAATCCTTTATTTGCCAGCATACTCTCAATTTGACTTACTTGGGATGAGGAGTGTAATGAGAGTGACATCGCTGAAAAGACTTCACGGTGAGTGCGCTTTCAGAAAAGATCTGATTTAGTCCATCGGTGTTAGAAAAGACTTTGACTGTGCGCACATCGTTGAGTGACTAGTGTATTAGAAAACCAAATGTCAAAGCGCAGAGTCGCAGAGAGCAGCGTCTCTGTGAACTGAAAGATTGGTGATGCGCTGCTGCCTGGATGGCAGTAGCAGCGCTTCCTAACACACAGTCATTAACGCATATGCGTGCCCAGATGGTGAACAGTGCTACGGAATGAGAGCAGTTCACAAGTATGATGCACTCCTAAAGCAGTCTGTGAGATTTGGTTTGCAGCTAGCAAGTGTACATTCTTTCTCGGCAGTGTCTATGAGTTTCCCCAGAAGTCGAAAACGTTTTTAATGGAGTCAGAAAGTTGCTTTTGTTATTTTAGTAATAAGAAAAATTTGTAACCAGCTGAATATTCTGATAGGTGTTAATAGTTTTTAGTAGATAAGGCTATTTTCAAGGCATATTCTAAAAACCTCTTCAGAAAGAAAAAGAGTCAAGGCAAGGAACACAACAATACGCTTAAGTACATGGAAGTTACAACACAACACTTTCTAACAAGAAATAATGAATTCCTTCCAGCTCCTTCAGGAGGAACTCGGGTAATAGTGGTAACTTGGGTTCTGAAGGGAGGGGCCAGAGAAAGTGAGTAGTGTTAGCCCATGAATCTTGTGTTTTCTCGTTCTCTGCAGATTTCCATTACAGGAATCTGTTTGTTATTTTCTCCACTTCCCCTTTACCTCAGGGGTGTTTTGGATTTTAGCTGTAGTAAATTCAGTTGTTGACCAAACACCTTTTTGGGTATGCAGGGTTCAGCAGATCATGAGGCACAGGACAGGACAAGCATCCTGAAGATCGAGTAAAACTATCCAGTCCTGGAGCTGAAGGGCCTGGAGGTTCTGCGAAAGAATGACCATCTCAAATTTATTTGAGGAACTTGTTCAAGTGCCTCAGGTCCAGAATGGGACCCAATCCTCCTTCTTTCCTGGCAACCAGGAAAAAGGTGGAGTACCAACCCTGGAATTGTTCCGCTACCTTTTCCATGGCACCTTCCTCCAACAGGGAAAGAATCTCCTGTAGAAGTAACGGACCTGGTTCCGGAAGAGATTGCTTGCTCGGGGAACAATCTGGGGGTCTTTGCAGAAATGTGAGCTAGTATCTTTGGGCCACTGTCTGTAGTGCCCATGCTGGGTCAATCTGCCTCCCACCGGGGATCTGTGAGAAAAGTGCTCAGAGAGATTTTGGGGCTAAGGCAGAGGGCAATGAGGAGGTTGCTGCCTGAGCAGTTTTTTTTTCTGCCCCCGTCTCTGGAGACACGTGTGAACCTCCATTGTCCTTGTTTCTGGTTAGCTTGACCTCTTACTTTTTGGCCAAAAGAGGAGTAATACTGAAAGGAACACCCTCTCCAAGCCTGCAAAGGCTTTTGCGGGACAAGGATGGGCTGCCTTCGAGAATATTTCCATCATCCTTCACATAACTTTTCCCATTCGGCCTCTGAGGCGGTTTTATCCGGAATAATTACCTGACGCTTGTCGGTGAGGAGTGTGACGATGAGGAATGTTGGCGTCGTGTCTTTGACTTCTTCTATAACAATGAAAAAGAAGAGTGATGGGAATTGCTCCTGGATCTCGACCGTTTAGAATGCTTAGAGTGTTTTTTCAAGCATTTCTGGAGACGTGCCCCCAGTGCAATTTCTACCTTTGGAAGATTTTCTCTTCGCAGGTGTGGCAGAAGGAGAATTGTAAACCGACCGGCAAGGGTGAGGTTCGACCTTCCATACTTCAAGGCCTTACTGGTCATCGATTGGCAGGAGTCCCATTCAATGACATCATAGTCTTCGTTGAGGCACCAGAGACAAATCCTGTGCAGATCAGTGATGAACATCTTCGAGTCACAGTTCGCACATTTCTTAAAGCTTATTTTCAGCATAGACATCGTGAAGAGTCCCAAAAACAATGACAACGTTAGTCGAAGAGATTCGCTGAGGCAAGTCGAACAGTACTGAGAGCGTGCTGTGCATGTGGAAAAACGGAACTGAGGAAAAGGGCACAGTGTGTGCTATTCATACTATCATCGACTTCACATCCGGATGCAGGAATAGTAACCATCGAGTGACATCGATGACGATGGCGCACAGTGCACTCTGCTGTAGAAAAAGGTTTCTATGACTACAAAGCAGGATACGAATATATCAAAGGTGAGGAATCCGTGGGAGCACACAATCGATCAGAAGGAGAAATTACACACAGTAATTATCTTTTAATGGAGTCTTCTCCCACAGATTCCTCATCTTGATAGATATCCATCATCCAGCTCTACTGCAAGGAAACCTTTTCACCAGGGGGCGTAGTGGACTTCGACTCGGCTGTCAAAACGTCTCGTGCGGCTCTCGATCGTCAGCTCCAGAAGTGACGTCAGGCATCATATATATTGCCCGTCACTACGCCCCATGCTTCAGTTCCACCCTTTTCCCCCCGCCCTTGAATGCTGCAGAAGGGAAAACCACAGGAGGAGGCTAATCGGCCGGTAAAGAATTTAGCAAGGATACCTCCCAACAGGGTGATCCCACAAAACAATGATTGAAAAAATGAAAATGAATGAGACAGAAACGGTCATCCAAGAGCCATCACCAGATGGCTTCTCGTTTGGACAGAAGTGAAATGCCACAGAACTTTCTGAGCGGGATGGATAGGAGGGTCCATGAGGAATCTGCGGCAGAAGAATCCATAGAAAGATCATTACAGTGAGTAATTTCTCCTTCAATTAGTTTCTTTTCCCCCGCAGACTCCTCATCTTGATATACTCCCCAAACAGTAAGAATAACGTAGGAGGGCAGCAAGATTTAAACCAGTAGATTCTGTACAACTGCCCTACCAAAACGGGCATCAGCTCCCTGTGCAAAATCCAAGGCATAGTGCTTGGTGAATGTATGTAAGGATGACCATGTGGCTGCCCGACATAGGACCCTAACAGGAACCCCTCTTTGGAGGTGTCAGGAAAATGGTTGGGGGCAGATACAATTGGCGGTAGATGCACGGCTCGGCCGGCCGCGAATTACAATTCCTAGATGTCCCTGGGTGTGCGTGGCTCTGCACATGTTACATAGGCATTGCTGGCATAAAGAGTGCGGACTATGAAAGATTTTCAGCACGGGCGGATGCAGCGTGAGGAACAATGACACCAGCTGAACAGGAACCGGTGAAGCAGTGTGAAGGATGATGGCTACGCGGCTGTGACAGCGCTAGCTCCGGTGAGCTACGTCATACTCTACAGCATCTGTGGAGCCTCACTGGGCACCCGGACTTCAATTAAGTTTGTGCTGCATTTACTATGTGCTTGATTTCAAATATGATTCCTTGTTGAGGGCACGTGCAGCCACTGCTCTTCACGTCGGCTTTCATGATATGCTATTTTCGCGCAGCCTTGTGAAAGGACAGTGTTTTTGGGTATTCAAAGGCTCTGGACTGCAGTGAGCAACAGTGTGGAGTAAAACATAGTTATTAGTTGTAGCGTGTGAAAGTAACACGCTGTCAAGACTACTGGAGCAGCGTAGGGAAACGTTTTCTGTTGCTTGCTTCATGCTTCATGTTCAGTGTTGTGTGTCTTTCATGTTACCTCCTGCCTAACAGGCTATGAGTTTTTGTCAATCATGAGGGGAGAAACTCCCTACTGTTTGTTTCATTATGTTGCCATGCTCATTCTATTACCTCAATTCCCAATAAGGGGTGCATCATGTCTAATGTCCTAGTCGCTAATGCTTATGTACTAAGTGGTCTGAGAAATGTATTTTCGTAGTTACTTTGGGAGGCAGTAAGTATATTCCAGGCAGGTCTGGTTACTACTAGGAGAAGGCAGGTTGCTAGGTGGGTATGCAAGTGTATCAAGGTGTGTTTTTCCCTAACTTCCCTCTACCTATCCAACTTTGTTACCCTAAGCCTCTTTCTGGTTTCCTTACTTCCCCCTTCTCATCCATAGCCTGTCCCTAATCCCTCCTTCCCCCACTGGCTGACACGTGGTCACCAATATATTCTATCATCAGGAAGCCGTGACAACCACAGTAGGAGGGTCGGACTCATTCAGCTTCTGTGGTTAGGGAATGGGTGTCGATACACTTCCCTTCAAGTGTTGACATAATAATCCACCCCCCACATATGGGGTTATATTACCACCCAAGCCAAATGGACGCAACCACTCCCCCTCTAGCAGAGATTTAAAGGCCTTGTAGGAGATTCAGGTGTAATTAGTGCATGCTAGGCACGGTTTTGAAGGCCGAGGTAGAGGGTCTAGAAGAATAAGGAACCCAATTACAGCTAGACAGTGCAGTGGTGTTCAGATCAGTAGGGCGGCCACCTACAGTAATAGTACAGCAACCAAGTAATGTGCCATTAGCCTCTCCAGAAAGGTTTGCTGGGGACCCATGGAAATACATGACATTCTTGACACAGTGTTGATTGCATTTCTTATGTAAACCTGTGACTTTTGAAAGCATGCAGGCTCATACAGCCTTTGTTATTTCGTATTTGACTGGGGATGCAACAGCATGGCCTGTGCCGCATGTCCAAAAGGATGATCCCCTTCTATATGATTCAAACTCATTTTTGGCAGAATTTGGGAGGCTGTTTGATCGACGCGTAGTGTCATTAGCACAGGACAAGGAACTTTTGGCATTACGACAAGGGGTACAAGATTTGGTTACCTATGTTACTCAGTTTAATCGGCTGGTGATTGAGAAGGATTGGCCTGAAAACAAGCAAACTGCTCTTTTATCAAGGTTTGCGGGAGGAACTCAAAGACGCACTAGTGCAAGTGGAACCTCAACCTACTTATTGCATTGCAATGATTGATTTAGCCTTGCGATTAGATCCTCACCTAAATGAATGAAAAGGGGAAAGGAAGAAGCCAGATGCAGTCCCTTTTGTGCGCTTAGACAAGGGTAGCGGGTCCAGGCCGTCATAGGTTGAGCCCATGCAAATTGGGAGTGTAAGGGGGCCTCTGTCCACTGAAGAAAGGGGGAAGAGGAAGGCAAATAACCTTTATTTTTTTATTGTGGTCAATCAGGACATTTTATTCGAACTTGTCTTAACACTCCTCAGCGGGGTACAGGGTCAGACAGAAACAAGATGGAGGTGGAAAAGGGACTGTCTCCACCTTAGAGGGAACGAGGATGTCGGGTCAAATCAAATCCAAGTTCCCAAGTTGGGCGGAAAATACCTTGCAGGGGAAGACACCCCACTTCTATATTGTGACATTGTTCTTTGCATTAACAAAACAGGTGGTGTCAGCAATGGTGGACTGAGGTGCAACAGGTAACTTTGTAGACATTGCACTAGCAGAACGGTTGGGTCTACCTTTACAGGATAAGCACCAGGCAGAGGGAGTACAATCCATAGACGGATCTCCATTAACATCAGGCTCTATTACATGTCTGACACAACTATTAAGGATGGTGCGTTACTCCGGACATGAGGAGGAGATTACTTTTGACCTTATAGCTGCCACTCAATTCTGGCTTATTTTCGGAATACCCTGGTTAGTGAAGAATAATCCCCATGCATCTTGTTCAAATGATATCCATGAATTTCAGAAAAGGGGAAGTTGTAGCTGTCGGAAGCAGCCAGTAGCGTGTGACGAGTGACGGCTCGAGACTGGTGCGGCTTGACGGCTTGTCGGCGTGTGAGGCTGTGTGAGGGTCCTTTCCTCAGTACGGAAGTACGGAAGCTGCCGCCGGTGACGGCGCTACGGCGCGGGGCTGAGTAGGTGAGGAGCGGAGGACCTGTGGAGCTGTGTCGGTGCTCAGGTGACCGACGGGTGGAAGCAGCTCCAAGCGAGCGGCTGTGGAGCCCACCGCGGGGGCCCAAACAAGACGCGTGTGCATGATCCGTGGATATCATGCTGTTGGCGGCACTCTAGCCCAAGCCCGGCTCCAGCTGTGGGTGGTGTCCTGCCGGGGCTGAGCCCGAACGTGGTAAGGCGCGGTAAGAGACAGTGGGGGTAGTTTGGTAGTGGTAGTTTATTCTGCCCCCTTCCCCTATTATTCCTTCCACGCCATTCAAAACTTCTGCTTCTTTCACTTCTTTGTTTGTTCTATACCGCATATAGCGGAGGGCGCCATACTAGTTTGTGGTGCTTGGGAGCCCTAATCCACCTATCTCTGGGTTTAGTGTTTCCCTTCTTTCCGGCCTTGTTAGACCTCAAATGGCCCTGTCTACTCCATCTGAACTGACTACTGAAAAACGATGGCTCCGAAGTAGCACCCTGTCAAAGGAACTTGGAGGCGAAAATTTGTTATCGTCTGCATTAAAAACTGCCACTTGTGAAGATCGGGAAATGAGTTCGACTTCGGACACCTCTAGGATCATGCTGGCTCAGAAATCGTTAATGCCGGCAAAGAGCCCCCAAATATCTACTCTATGCGAAGCACAAACGGGACAAATGGGACAAGCACCATTGTCGGGACTGACCCAGCTGCAGCAGGAAAACTCCTTGTTTTTTACTGAAGCTGGTCAGTTAAACAACGAGAAGGGGGAAAAGCAAAAAAGTAAAAACCAAACAGACTCAAAGGAAAAAGAACGAGCATCTGGCCAAATAACTATGCGGTCCCCCACCGGTATTACCGTATTGACGAGTGGTTCTTTGCCTGAGGCTGTCGGAGGACGGCCTCGGCAAGAACCTCAACGGAGGGGGACCGAAAACATGGCCCGCGCCCTAGATGCCGCTCAGTCACATCCACTTCAAAGTCCCTTGCCCGTAGAGAATGAGAACGAGATCGAAAATAAAATAAAGGATTCTGACAATCTGGTACTCCAACGAACAAACGCTTTAATAACCGTACAAATTCACAGATTTTCAAATCAGAACACTGGAAAGCAAAGCTCACACTCTTCATCAAACTCCTTCTCAAGAATTGCCTCAAGTGTCTCCTTGACTTCGGATCAAGAAGACTTATCTATAATTGAGGGGCCTAGAATTTCTGACGAGGACGAGTCGGAAGCAGAATCATCAAAGAATGAAAATCCCTTGGATCAACCATCGATGTCTCTTAGGACGGCGAATCAGAGCCAGAAACATAAAGATTCGCCCTGTGTGACCAACTTTAGAGACAAAAACTTTGGAATCAGCCTCCAAAGTGAACCAGGGAAGTGGCAAACAAGTCGGCAATGAACCCGTTGGCTTGACAACAACAGAGCAAAACACTAAAGGACCAATGAAAGCAAAGTTAACTCCAAACAAAATATATCCGAAAAAACAAAGGAAATCTGGACTCAAAAATCAAGACAGTGCAAAATGCCTTCCAACTCCGTTAATATCATCCTCTCTAAGGGACTACTTTTTGAATCAACATAAAAGAATGTTAGATCATGATGCAGAACTCTCCGACGCAGAGATCTTGGAGGCGGTGCAAGATTCACTACCTGCAAATAAAACAAGAAAGACTGAACAAAGCGCTCGAAGGTTGGAATTAAACTTAAAAGCACCAGTCCAAAAGGAGGTGATGGCGGAAAAAATGATAAGTGCAGCATTGCAGGATTGTCGTGTAGAGCCGCCCACTCAGCTATTGGTTCCGCCAAACCCCGGTAGCATAAATGAAAGGCGATCCAAAACCGAAATAAAGGAAACGTCGATGGCTCCTCGGACTGAGGAAGAAGTCAGTCCTCAAGGATCAATTATTCTTCTAGAAGCCAGGCGCTCCCAAAAATCGATAGTGGGTTGAGGAGAAGATCGAAATGTAAGGACAAGAGCACACATCGCAGAATCATCGCGTTACACTAAAGGTCATAAAGCTGTGACTGAGAGCCGTACTGACGATTTACTACAGTCTATAGACAGAAGATGTATGGACAGATCATCTGCCCACATGGGTGACAAAGGTCTCCATACACTGGTCACTAGCAGGAGGCTTAGTGAAATATTGATGCCGGCTCAGAAAGACTCTCCTAGCAAAAAAAACTGATCTGCTACAAATAATGTCATCATTTACAATTGCGCTAATTCCTTTTACTAAGCTCTACGAGTCCATTAACGAAACTCTTAAAGACAACACCTCTTTGTCATCAGCAATGTTGGAAACATTGACCTTTATGGAAGGCTTTATAACAGCGCTCGAGACAAAAAACACGCTATCACAGATGAAAATGGAAAAAAAAAATCGCCAAGCTAGAAGCGCAGCTGTCGGAAAAACACATTGTTGTTCATTTGCCATCTTCTAAAACGTCTACTGGCTCACAGACTGATGAAGGACTTACTCATAGGGACTTGGCACCAATTTTTGGAAAAAAATCATCAGGAATTCCAACTTTAATATCAGAACTGAGAACAAAGAAAAATGAGCAGACAGAGACAGAGTCCCAAAAAATTAAATCAACACAAATGATCCAAAGAAAAGATGTATTGATACAGAAATCGCTGAAGACTGAGGAAAAGTCTTCTCAACCACTGTTGGTTTTGGGCCTTGGGACAAAAGGGAACAAACCCGAAGAGAGTAAAGTAAGGAAGACGGAATCCTTCCAGAATACACCATCTGTCAAACTAGTCCATAAATCTTCGCTTACATCCCCAAAAACGATTGAAGAATTTCTAGAAGATAGTGAACTAATGAATTTGTCACAACATCATGCAAATTTGGAAGATTCCCAAGTTACGGTAACATCATCCCAATTGGAAACTGAAGAGGTGAAAGATACTAAAGAAGCCCCTAGACAGAGGGCCCAAAGAGAAGAGAATGTCAAGGTGCATAAAGAATCCAAAGAAAAAAGTAAAATGAGTTCGGGAGACCAAAGACAAAATAAGGTGATGATCTCAGAAAAACATCCTGAACAATGCGAGATCGCCCGTAGACCCTCAAAATTTATAGGACATCTAAGGAAGAAAACGGGAAATGGGACTCTCGATGAAAAACTTGAAGGAACTACAGTATATAAAATCGAACAAACATCATCAAAAGAGGACTATATGTTTCTAAATAGAAAAATGATTCTTAAAATCGTAGCAAAAATCAAGAAACTACATTATCTGACGACAAACGACATTGAATTAGTTGAACCATATCATAGGGAGCACAGAGCAAAAGCCCTTATCTACATAAGAAACGAAGTTCTGGCAGAAATCCCTAAAGAAACTTCCAAAGATCTACACAAACTAGGATTCAACCTGACCCTAGTATCTAAACAAGCACGTAAAGCACCAGAAAAAGAAATTCGGAGGAGGCTCACTTTGACAAGGGCTGATGATACTCAAAGCCACAGACACGACTCGGACAGGAGTAAAATCCTTCGATTAAGGGTACTGAGCAATTGCAATGACCATGTCGATGGGAAAAAAGAAGAAAAAACATTTGAATTTTCATCAAGATGGGAAAATACAAATCGGACCCCGCGTTACTGAAACAATTACAAATCTACGTGGACAAGAAAAGATAGAATCAACTCTACTGACAGATGGGAAGATCCAAGGAAATTGCAAACGTGCCATCAGAAGCAAAAAGGCGCCGAAGGACCGTGGAAGTGGCTGGTTGAAACGTTTAGACGCTCCCATAAAAAATAGCAGCGATCAGAAAGTCCTTTCCAAGAGTCTCCGGCGTCTAGTGTGAAACTGGCCCTAAATTTGACCAAGAAAGATCTAGTAATGGCATCCTGGAATACCAGAGGTTTTAATCACCTGACTCGCCCGAGCGACATCAATTTAGGAAGTTTTGACATCTTATGTCTACAGGAAACATGGTTAGTAGATTGCCCAACATTAGACGGATTTACAATTGAAATCTCGCCAGCTTGCAGATCGCTATTGGGTAGACCATCTGCGGGCCTATTAACAGCTATTTGCATTGGCTCAGGCATTACACCAAAGACTTAAATCATGGAAGCCTATGGTATGTTTGGTACCCTTACCTAATGGCAGCGCTATGATCCCGAATCAGCCAAATGGATTACAACAGACCTTGCAATTTTAAATCTATATTGGAACCCGGAGAGAACAACAATAAGACACTTCTGTGATAAAGTAACAGAAGTTATTGATATCATCTTCGCAGATGGTAACATCGAGAACCTTATAATTTGCAGAGATTTAAATGCTAAATGCAAAATCGAAGTAACATCTGAAAAAGCATTACAGATTTACTCTTCTGCTGATAAAAGAGGGTGTGCATGGTCTAAGTTGATGAAATCAAGAAATCTCTTTAATGCTGCTACATTAAAAGATCGGGGACCCCAGATTCCAACGTGGGAAAGAGATAATTCTTCCGCTACCTTAGACTATATCTATGTAACTGAAAGTTTGATCCCCTACGTTTCATCGTTCAGAGTGGTGAAAACTCTAGAAAGTGATCACAATTTGTTAGAGTTAACTTGGAGATCAACGGTTCCGGAAAGGTCTATATATACAGCGGAAGTAGAGTCAAATGAACAACAATCCAGATTGCGCCTTACGGCGGAAAATATAAGAACTATAAAAGACAGGCTGAGTATGGATCGTCAACGCAGTACAACGAGCTCTATTGCTAAAAGGCCAGATCACATTCCTCTATTGCTTCCTTACAGGGTGGCCTTTTCAGGAGGTAAGGGAAAAAAATCTGTACATAACCACACCTATGATCGGTTGGTGGTTCTAAAGAGGTGAGAAGTGAGGAATCTGAAGAACTTGGCGGTAAGGCACCAAACAGTGGAGGCATGGGCTGATTATTATGAGGGCGCATCCCACTACAAATCATGGATAAAACATCATGTGGCGAGTTTGTACCAGAAGGACGCTGAAGCGATGCAAAGGTCTCTTGCATAAAAAACACAAGAGATTTTTGGGACTTATTAAAAGCTACCAACGGTCAAAGTGCTCCCTCTATAGCAAATGCAGTCTCGGAAAAAAATTGGTTAGTGCACTTCACTGCACTTTTTCAATCACCTTCAACGACTGTAGACAGAAAAACTCAGGCCTCAGATGACGATTGGATCCCGCTGACAAATATGGAGGATATACTGAGAGTAATATCACAACTAAAAACCTCAAGAGCCCCAGGCCCTGACGGACTGTCCAATATTGACATTAAACAACATCCGGATGAATGGGCCGCAGTATTAAGGGAAATTTTCATTCACTGTCATAAAATAAAACAAATTCCAGTATCTTGGACAGAAGCAGTGGTGGTACCAATTTATAAAAAAGGCCCTAAAGAAAATCCTTCTAACTATAGGCCTATTGCACTATTGGACATCCTGGGGAAAATATTTGCGACTCTACTATTAACCCACTTTCAGAAGTGGGTTAAGATTTCCCCAGCAGCCGACCACTTTCAGACGGGATTTCAGAAGGGTACAGGGACGATAATCAACATCTTTATCTTAAATATCATTAAAGCAAGGGTGAAATCCGGCTCTCCAAAAGTCCATCTGGCTCTGGTGGACCTGTCAAAGGCCTTTGATACTGTGCGCAAATTTCGGATCCAATCATGGCTTTACATACTCAAACATCAATGCGGGTCCGATTAAGTCAGCAAGGCCATTTATCACACAAAATCCCTACAAATCGTGGGGTTAAGCAAGGCTGCCCTCTAGCACCGGCTTTATTCATCACCTTTATAGGAGATTTTCAGTATACTGAGGGAAACATTCGCTCATTTCCACCAAAAGTGGGATTGTCACAAGTGTCCAGACTATGGTATGCGATGACCTAATTTTGATGGACCAGACAAAAATTGGTCTCCAGCGGCAATTATCAAACCTTTATGCCTACATGAGTAAAAATAATTTAGAAATTAACGTTCAGAAAACCAAAATCCTGATTTTTACCAAATCGTCAACTAACCGAAAAACATCATCGGCTTGGTTTTTGGAAAACAGAAAATTGGAAGTGGTCAATGAATATAAATATCTTGGAGTATGGATAGACAATTCCCTGAAAGAAAATACCACTATGTCTGTGGAACAAAGCCAGAAACCTGACAGCTCAATTAAAAGCTGTAGACAGAAAGTTTGGAAAATTTTCATGGATACCGGCTTTGAATTTCTACAAGGCAAAAATAGTGCCGGCTTTAACGTACGGAATGTGTGCAAACCTAAGCCTTCCAGAAGAATTATGGCAAAGAATGGAAGGCTTTATATGGAAGTCGGTATTGGGCCTCCCAAAATCAGCACCAATGGCGGCGATTCGATGAGACCTTGGCCCTTGCAGCATCAGTGGAGCATGGTGCTCTTCAACTTTTCAGAAAAATTGTATGCCCAAATGCCCTCCCAATTTTTCGAGTGGTAGCAGATGAAATTCAAAGAGGTGGGTGTAAGCCTCTAACTGCCTGGGTCAGGAAACGGAAAGATAAATTGGAAGAGATAACCTGCACGGAAGAACTCCTGATTGCTAATCCAAGCAGAGTAAAAGAAAAATTATTGCAGCAAGATTGGATCTGGACAAACGAAAACATTTCGTCATACAAACTGTTGAAAGACCTTCCACCTGGCCACAATAAACCAAAGATTCCACTGAAATACTGTGAAAAATTTCCGGAAAAAGCTTTAAGAAAAATGTTCATGTGGGCTCGGCTAAACACTCTCATATAAGGGAAATTTTATATATTAGATCAAAATCCCTTACAGCCTCATGCCGACTATGTGAAAATCCTGACCAATTGGAAACTGTGAGACACCTTCTGACGTCTTGTCCAGCGATGTCTTTAGAAAGAGGACGTACTTGACACCGCTATTATCCCATTCATCGACATTAACTGAAGAGGTGGGCTGGTGTCAGCTCATTTCTGGCGATTCCGCCAGATGGTCGAGGGCTTCCGCTAAACTACTGGACATTGCTTTAAAAAAGGCAAACCTGGAAAATTACTTGACAGGCTAAACGAGTTCAGTCCAGTCGGATGATGACAGGGCAAAACCCGCCCACGGAATGACTTGTGACTTTTGAAAGAAAGAAAGAAATGGAGAGCGGTGTGTCAAGTCGTCTTCTTAAAAACTGTTTATGAAAAGAATTTTAAAAGATTGTTTTTGTAAAAATCTTTTTGATTAAATGCAAATAAAAAAAAAGAAAAAAAAAAGAATAATCCTGTGATTAAATGGGCAAGACAAGTAGTGAATTTTGATTCCCAGGAATGTAAATTGCATACCCAGGATTTGATGGGACCTGCTGCTACATTCTTGGCTGAGGGTGCCCAGTTGTCACAAATGGTAGGGGCAGTGAAAACAGTTCTTCCTCCTCAGTGCAGGATGTATGCAGATGTTTTTGACAAAGGGGGTGCTGAGAAATTGCCCCCACACGCGACATATGATTGTGTCATAGGGCCTCATTCCGAGTCTGGCGGTAACCCTGCCAGTGCTACCGATGGGTTGCCTCCGGACTCTGAATGATTTACTGGTGCCTGACTTCCCGGTAACACCGGGGGATTCCAACCCCAGCGATACGGGAAGTCAGGTACTGGCAAATTGCAAGTCCCCATTCCCATAGAGTCCTATAGGACTCTATGGGAATGGGGACCACGGAAGCACTGACACCGTTGCTAAAGGTTAAAGTGCTTCAGTGATAGTCTGCTTACCGTGGCCGCTGTGCCCGGCAGGGTCCGCCCTGTCGGGCAAAGTGGTACCGGCAGGCAGACTTGTACTTTTTAGTGGTCCGGAAACAACGGTGCCAGTAAGGTTACCGGCACCGTTGTTTACGGCCCAGCAAAGTTGTAATGAGGCCCATAGACTTGGAGCTAGGTGCTAGATTGCCTTATAGTCGGATCTACGCTCTTACAGAGGTTGATAACAAACATTTGAAGGAATATCTGGATGACATGCTAGAGAGAGGGTTTATATGGCATTCTACCTCACCTGTATCTTCACTGCTATTTTTGTGCCAAATAAGGAAGCCACACTTAGGACGTGCATTGACTATCGAGCCCTGGACAAGGATTAAGAATTTGAGTGAAGGCGGGAGATGAGTGGAAAACAGCGTTTAGAAGAAAGTTCAGACTTTTTGAATATCTATTGATGCCGTTTGCTTTGTGTAACGCTCCAGCGGCTTTTCAACACTTCATGCAAGAGGTTCTGAGGGAGTTCATCAATGTCTTCGTTATTGTATATATAGACGACATTTTGATTTATTCAGAATCCAAGGAACAACATGTGGGGCATGTGAAGGCAGTATTATAGAGGTTACAGGAGTACCTGCTTTATGCTAAGCAGATGAAATGTGTATTCCACGCAGAAAGGGTGGACTTTTTGGGATTTATTTTGACACCAGCAGGCATTAACATGGATAGTAGGAAGGTTCAGGCCGTAACAGAGTGGCCCTCACCCCAGTCTGTGAAAGATGTTCAGTCTTTCTTGGGGTTTGCCAACTTCTATATAGGAGATCAGTAATTTTTCTCACATTGTGTGGGATGAAGGGGCAGAAAAAGTATTTCAGGAATTAAAGCAGACATTTACGAATGCACCCGTGTTGAGACATCCAGGGTTAGAGAGCCCATTTCAGGTAGAGACTGATGCATCCAATGTGCCGTTCAGAGCAGTATTGTCCCAGAAAGATGAGGAGGCCGTATGGCACCTGGTAGCATACTATTCTAGAAATTTCACTGGGTGACACCAGACCTACTCTATCACAGACAAGGGATAACAAGAGAAAATGTTGTTCTGGTGTCATAAATCGCTATTGGCAGGACACTTTGGGGAGCAAAAGACCAAGTGTATGTTGAAGAAATACTTTTGGAGGCCCGATATGCATAAAGATCTTCAAGTTACATTCAGGAATGTGAGACTTGTATGCAAAGTAAGGCAGATCATTCCAAAAGAAGGGAATTGTTACAATCTTTGCCTACTCCCGAGAGTCTGAGCTTCTCTCCAGCAGGTAGAGCCTGTCGGGTCGATTACAGCAAGATGTCCTAGGTTTCTGGCTGAAGCTTGGGAACCCCCTGGATGCGTGCGAACTGTGAGAGGCTTGTGGTCTTTGGGAGACCACCGTTCCCGCCCGTGGGAGCAATGCAGAGAAGCACTATCACTGTCGCTTTTGTGTGGGAGGAGGGGGTCCTGGACCCCCCTCCATTCCAAAGCAACACACACTTCCTGGGTAGGCCCTGATGCGGCTGCTTTGGGTTCAGGGCCCCAGCCCCGGAGCACCTGCACGGGAATAACCCTAGGAACTGTGACCCGTGAGGGCAGTCCAGATCAGAGTCCAACCAGACTCCATTTTGTGTGCCACCGACTCCAATTTTGTTTTTAAATAATGTCAGGCCAGCCATGAAATTAGAACGCAGGCCAGCAGCTCTCCCTGCAAGGTGTGCACAGCGAACAAGCTACTCCCATCACCTCCTCCCCTCTGTCATCTCTGCAGCCATCCGGTTCTCATGGGAGACTGGCTGCGCGAATGCAACAAACTTCTCACTGTATCTTCTGTCTTCCGTCTTACCTCATTCACCCTCCTGCGGCCCAGCTCAAGGCCTGGCAGCAAAGAGTTGTTCATCTCTATAAACCTGCCCTCACCATGCAGACCCAGGCCGTAAAACATACCATCCCTAAAATCCTTTGAACATCTTAGACTGACCCCTCAGTATGTAAGGTTTATTCGTGCTCTAACATGAAAATAGAAGTGCCTTTCTTCGTTAAAATGAGTTGTTCATGAACTATTTCCATTATATGTGGAATCCTGAAAGGGTTCCTGTAAATAATAGCATATCAGTGTGTTGCATGAAATGTATAATCAAAGCACTAACGTTAGATCCCAGTTATATAAGCAAGAAGTATATTAAGGTGTAGTATGAAGTTTAACAGAAATAGATTGTAAACACAAAATGTATCATGTAACATAAAAACGGCACATGCCCGCACTAAGCTACCTCATTTTGAGCTCAATGTAAATATATAATGATGTTTAGACAACTTGCCATTAACCTCCATAGCAAGACTTATGACCATTATGGTATGTGCCTTTTTGTGACCCACCCCTTCAATGTATAATCTAGCTCTTGAATTTAGTGCCATCTTTGTTGTGTACCAGATGGACATTCCAGACCACACCGTGATCTCAAAGTCTTGGCCCCTTAAACAGTATATCGTGTATTACAATAACACTCGGTTAAAGCTGCTCACTATTAGATCTAACACTAAGCTAAAGAAATGCACTATAACCTATGCCCAGTGGTAGTTAACCTGCATTTGAGAAATGTCTTTCCTTTAGTGTCAGGATTCACAGGTCCTAGAATCTGCCAGACAAGAGAGAGTTTAATATTGGATGAATGAGAATGTGAGGCCACAAGGGCAAATGTCAAGTGTCTATTGATATGTAACACTATACAAGTTGCAACACTGCATGCCAATCTGATGAGCCCGGCTGACCGACTGACCTGAAAAGCATTGTCACTGCACCACGTGAATTTGCACCAACCGCAGCGCACCGAACCCTATGGCGCCTATAGGTGCCCGTCCCTAGTGACCAATCCCAACCCTTCACGTGCCCCTTAGGTCTCCCTTCTACTGGATGACGCAAAACCTGTATGAAATGGCTTGTAACATGTTTTTCTGCAGAGCGCTCTCGGCGTGAGCAGAGTAGATCCTGCTTGCCCTATTTTAGATAAACGATTTTTTGATATCACATGCACTTGGTCTTGGTATCATTCCCTCCGGGGATGTGTCCTGTTTGATTCTTATTGGGAGAATTAAGTGCATTTAAGGGGACTCCTCACTTTCACTTTCCATGCCCCACAGGTGTGTGGGCAATCAGGCTAGGGAAACCAGCTTGCTGCTGGACCCGGGCAGCCCTCCACCCCCTAGCTTTCTCAAAAGCTTGGAGGCTTTTCAGCAGGTCTGCTTTCTTAACCTTACCACCATGAGGGGGACCCCTCTCTCGACACAGGTCGTGCAAGACACGTGCAGACCAGGTCTGCGCCCTGCTAATGTTGAGTTACATGGTTGCAAAAATACCTTGGCAGTAAAAAGTAACGTTAACTACACTCACTTATTTTGGCTGGCTAAGCTGTAAGCACAGTCGGTTGCAAATCCCAGTGCTGCCACCAGTGTGGCGAATTGGATTCTGCCTCGCAGCAGGAGTACAAGGATGAGTAGGGGTAACATGGCCCATTCAGCGCTCACACTTCTTCGAATCAAAACATAATGCAATCATAAAGGTAAAACAGGGACAATCAAAAGATATATCGGCTTTGCCTTTTGGGTTAACGCGCGCCGAGGGATGACTATACTCCCATGAGGGGTGTGAAGGTGAACCAGTAGTGACCCAAACAACACAGTATCACAGTCCTAAATAAAGGGAATGTCCAATGAAGGTTTCTATAAAAATATAAAAACGTTAATAAGCTCATCATCTGCAAGAAGAACCAAAAGAGATTACTATACAAAACCCACCCCAAAGGAAAGAACAGAGACGATGCGACAGACTGGAGAAAGTAGCACTCTGAGTATAGTTCCAGGGGTGGTATGCATGGTAGTACCATAAAGGATATTGGTATGAACACAGGAGTGATTGTGAACTAACTAGTCTCTAATTGGACGGGGGGAGGCGGGCAGTCAGTGTCACAGTGCCTGGATTCAGTTCATGGTGGGCTGACACATCAGACCCGGTTTCGAACATTGATGCAATCTGATCATGCTCAGTCGGGTACATAGAATTGTGGAGGCCCTGGCAGCAAGCGGGCATCAAGTAGGGTGCGGTCGAACTATGGCGGTTCAAGTGATGCAGGTCGGGTGGTCCCAAGAACACTTCACAGTTGGCCAGACCGAGTCAGGCTTTGGCCTCTGGGAGAGGTCGGCCAGTGATGAGCCAGTGATTCGAGTCGGTGAACGACGTTAGTGAAGTGGTGATTGGGGGTACGTTGATGTGTAGTCAATGAGGGATCGATTTTCAGGCTAGCTGGGCCTAGCCATGGTTACAACCCCTGGTTAGAGCTGGCGAGTGAAACCTCCAGAGATTCAGTTATGGGTCTGGAGTTAAGAAGATGCTTCAGACCTAGCAGGTGACGTGCTTCGCTGGGACACGATGCAGTGTCAAGCTGGTTTAGATGTAGTGCAATAGTTAGGCTAGTTGGAGGAACACAGACACCAGCTCCACCGCCTTCCCTATTATTCAGGATGTGGGGACCGGTTTGGTGCGAAAGAACAGGGAGCTTCAGGTGGTCTAGCCTTCTGGTTTGCTGCGAGACATATGCAAAGGACTCAAGGACAGGATGCTCCAGTTCAGGGTCTGCGCTTCTAGAACAGAAGATCTGTTGCAGAATGGTTGGTCCTGGTCCACAGCACTGGCCACTGCAATTGTTCCCTGGGAGTGGATTTTCATTCTGTCTTGGATGGCTCCTTCTTCGTCTCCGGCAGAGGGCTTTGGACAGTGCAACTACCACAAAGGAAGTCCAACTGACCATCTGCAGAATGTCTATTTTGCCTTAATGGATCCCTGAGGCACTGAGGGAATTCTAACGAAAGGATGCAAGACTCCTTCTTTCAAAGGGACAAGTCCTCAGGTGATTGGTCTGAAGCTAGCCTGCTTTAGGCAACCAATCCCAGCTCCTGGCTGTAGTGGACTTTGACATGTTGATCTTGCACCCAAAGTGCTTTGCTCCAGAGGAGGTGGAGGAGACAGGAAAGAGAAAGCGAGATAGTGAGAAACAGGGAGAAGACGAAATTAGTTTCCGGTATACTACATCACTATGTCCCCGTATCTCAGTTCCTCAACTTTTCTCCCCCCAAGCTCAGTAGCCACAGAGGAGAAATCGACAGAATTCTAGATGCAAATAGCCCAAACCCTGACCCCTTTTTTTTGGGAGGAACAGGACCGTACAGAAAGTCAGTGACTGACAGCATTACAACAGCAAGGCATCAAACTGTGCCTAACACATAACTATTCATAACCTCGGGGCGTGGCTAGGAAGCCATGTGAAAAGACGTGTCTGTACGGGGGCTCCCGCAGATCCGTACATTATCCGACTGAAAACCGTGCAAGGACCGATGCAATTCGGTTGAGACAGAGATGACTGCGTACATGAAGCTCGGGTGCACGTGTGGATACATTTTTACACGGGCCCGCACCTAGAAAGCGTAACTAGAAGCCAAGAGAAGATTTGGAGGCGAGAGCGCGACAAATGAGAAAATGGCCGCCGCCGCTTAACAAAGGAACAAAGGAGTGGCTGACCTGGGCGCCTGGCGATCGCAGTGGAGCACGGTGGCAGTGGTTGGGCATGGCTCGGGCGCGGCGTGATCATTAAGGACTCAATAAGGGCTCCCGGCGGTCAACTCTGTGCCTGCGAGGTCGACGGCGCGGACCTGGAAAGGGAGCCGGGCCTGGCCAAGGTACTTTGTAACAGGACGTGTGAGCGGCAAGGGAGCGTGCGGTGGGACATGAAGCGGGTCCCCTGACCCTTCGTAGCACGAGCGCTGGCCCTGAGTAGGCACACAGCAGAAGACACGCGAGGTAAAGGCTAGGCCTCAGTGGTTACGGGAGCCTGCGATATGGTGTCGGAGCGCGGAACTGCAGGAGGGCGGAGGGCCTAAAGTGCGGATTGGGACCCCAGTGGCGGTTGAAAACACACGATCGCCCTTGGGGCGTTTCAAAGGGTGAAGCGCAACCCGGCCCACCTTGGGGCAGCGAAGGACAGAGGCAGTAGACAAGATGGTCGGGAGAGCCGGAGAACAAAGGAACGTGACGGAGATGTGGTGATAGCGAAGGGACACCCGAAGAGCGCACTGTGACTCCCTGCCCCAGACCCGAGCGTAGCCAGAAGGACACCTCTGACAGGAGACATGTCGAATAAGCTCTTGAGAGCAAAGAATAAACAGCCCACGCTCGACGAATACACTAAGACGCCGCCCGGCCCGGACGGAGCCAGGAGCAAAGATAAAGCTCAGGCTAAGGAGATGGCCGCCGGGGGTGCGAACCAGGAAGTCCTCGCTGCGATCGCGGACCTGAAAGCGACTTGGGAGACCAAGCTCCAGCTTGCTGTGGCTGAACTGAAGACCGCAATGGAACTCCAGGTTGGGGCGGTGCAGGAGGACGTGAACCTCCTAAGGCAGGACGTGCGTGCCCTGGCGAAGCGCACGGAGACCTTGGAATAAGAAATGGGCCCTACCGCGGCGGACTGCGCCGCACAAAAGCGTGAACTCCATGCTCTGGTGCAACGTGTGGGCAACTTGGAGAGTAGGGCGGAGGAGGCGGAAGGACGCGCCCGGAGGAACAACATCCGTATCGTGGGCCTGCCGGAGGGAGCTGAGGGCCATAGTCCCACGGAGTTTATTGAAAACATGCTACTGCAGGAGATCACAGGGGGCACCCTGTCGCAGGGTTTTGCGGTGGAGAGAGCGCACAGGGCCTTAACTAGGAAGCCACCGCCAAGATCCTCAATTGCCGGGACCGGGAAAGGATCCTTGAACACTTCCGTAAGGGAGGCACAATACAACGAGGAGCGGCGAACATAACTGCCTATCCCGATTATACCCTGCAGGTACAGCGCAATCGCATGAACTTTGGATCGGTTAAGAGGAGATTGCGGGAAGCTGGGTATAAATACATGTTGCTCTACCCGGCCAAACTGAAGGTTTTCTTTAAGAGCAAGATTCTGTTTTTTGACACTCCGGAGGATGCCATGGAGTGTCTGGACGCGCAAAACTGCCCTCAGGAGCCAGATGTTCAGACGGCTGACGAAACGAGACGAGATAAGTGACGCTGTGGGCCCGGTCGGGCTACGAACATTGGGACTTGAATATAGTCATTGAATTCACTGGAGAACGTGTACGCGTCAGTAGTGAGGGAACATGGTCCGTGAGCACGGATACGGATGCGAGAGTGAGGAGCCTCCAGGGGCCGTTCTTTATACCCCATTTTGAGTTTAGTTTAGTCACTGTTAGTGGAGTGACACCCTGTCGGGTTCTCTACTCGGGTCTCCCAGAGAGAACCAAACACGGGGGTGCCTGAGATCCAGGGATGGAGCTGGGCAGTTGGTTGGGTTAGGGGTTTGGGGTGTGTTAGTTTTTATATGAGCCTGGGAGAGAAACTTGAATCGGGTGTCTGTGTGGTGGGGGGGAGGCGGGTTGCCCTGGAAGGGGTGAAGAAGCTACTGATAGACCATGGGGGACCTTAGGATATTAACGTGGAACGTTAGAGGGCTTAACAGTTATCTGAAGCGAAATAAGGTCATGTTGTATCTGAAGAGACAAAAGATAGACGTAGCCCTGTTACAGGAGACGCATCTAACGCGAGAGAAAATGGAGCTGGTAGGGAGGAAGTGGAAGGGGACAGTAGTGGGATCAACGTATTCCGCCTATGCTAGAGGAGTTCTGTTTTGGGTGGCGCCACATGTCCCATTTAAGCTAATTGGGGAGATTGTGGAGGTAGATGGGAGGTTGGTCATGGTGAGGGGGCTGGTAGAGAACAAAGTAGTGTGCATTGTAAACACATATGCTCCCAACCAGGACACGGCGACATACTTTAGGACGCTGTGCACCAGGCTCAGTGTCGGGATGGGGGGTACGGTGATTTGGGGCGGAGACTTCAATTGTGTATTGAACCCCAGGGAGGATAGGTCGGACGACAAGATGGCCAAGCCCAGCCCGGCGGCCAAAGTATTGCATACGCTGCTAGCGGACTTTGGCCTGGTAGATGTGTGGAGAGCGAGTCACCCTGGCGTGAGGCAATACTCGCATTATTCGGCTCCGCATCAACTGCACACGAGGCTTGATTACTTCTTCGCCACTCCGGACGTAGTCGCGGAGGGCGACCATATAGACTGCAGGGCGAGAGTCCTCTCAGACCACTCGCCCCTAATCTTGCGATGGCAGCTTTACCCCCCACAAGCGCGTATACCAACATGGCGCCTCAGGGCGGAGGCGCTCAAGGACCCAGTCTTCAGAGAGGATATAAGGGAGGCGATAACTGCTTACTTTGAGGTGAATACAGGGAGCGTTAAGTCGGCTGGTACTTTATGGGAGGCCTTTAAGGTCGTAATGCGGGGGATCGCCATTGCGAAGTCCAAGGGATTGATGGGTGGAGTCCTAGCCGATCTGCATAGGGCTGAGACTGAGTTGGAAAGAGAGCTGGAAGGAGGCGGGATCGATACAGAGGCGGTCTCTAAATTGCAACAGAAGTGTGCGGAACACTGGGACAGGCTCTGTAATCTAAACTATAGAAAGTATATTGAGAGACTACATGCGGGGGGGGGACAAAACGGGCAGACTTCTAGCTTGGCTGTACAAAAGCGAGACCCCGAGATCCCCGATCCGATCGGTAATCAATGAAAAGGGCGAGGAGGTGGACACACAAGAAGGCGTAAATAGGGCATTCGCGGAATACTATAAGGTATTATACGAAGACTGTGAGGGGGGCAGCCGGGAGGAGATAGATGAGGTGCTAGAGGACTTAGGCCTGCCCAGGGTCAGTGACGAAGAGAGAGAGGAGTTGGATGCTCCGATCACTCTGGAAGAGTTGAAAGAGATTGTGAGGCAGTTACCCACTAGCAAGGCCCCAGGGGCGGATGGGTTCCCCAGCGAATTTTATAAAGTGTATGGAGAGGAGGTGCTCCCGCCCATGCTGGAAATGCTTAACGAAGCGTTCGAGGTGGGACGGCTGCCGGAATCACTCAGGGAGGCGATTATAATACTGCTCCCCAAACCCAATAAACCGGGACACGATTGTGGCTCCTACAGGCCCCTGTCGATGCTGAACCAGGACAGCAAGATCCTGACAGCTGTCCTGGCCACCAGAATGCGGAGAGTGATTGGCAAGTTGATCCACCCTGACCAGACGGGCTATGTCCCGAACAGGAACATCACTCACAATCACAGACGCCTCCACAGGGTGATCGAATGGGGATGTAGGGACGACGGCGAAATGGCGATAGTGGCATTGGACGCGGTTAAAGCGTTCGACTCTGTTAGGTGGCTGTGGTTGCTGGCGGCTCTGAGACGGTATGGAATGGGACCAGGCTACATTAGGTGGGCCGAGATGTTATATAGTGCACCTCTGGCCAGGGTCCGTACGGGTGCCGTGGTGTCAGACAGGTGGCAGTTGGGCAGAGGCACTAGGCAGGGGTGTCCCTGGTCCCCAATGTTGTATATATTGGCCCTCGAACCCTTAGCAATTTACCTCCAGCAGCAATATGACCCGGTCGGCATTGAGGTAGGAGGGGAGTGTCACCTCATATCCCTGTATGCAGATGATATGCTGCTATATCTGAGATACCCAGAAGAAAATTTGCAGTATGTCTTGGAGGTGATGGGGAGGTACGCCTGGCTGTCTGGTATAGCAGTAAACCCCCAGAAATCCACTCTATTTCCGCTGGGTGGCTATGTGGGGACTCCTGTGGAGAGGTTGCCAGTGTTGCAGATCCCGTGGGCGACAAGCTCTTTCCGGTACCTGGGAATAGACGTGTATCACACGACAGAGGACGAACATAAGCACAACACCGAACTAGCCATGGGGAAGATCGAGAAATGCATGAGGTTCTGGGAAAGATTGCCATTAGCGATGATGGGCCGGGGAGCTATGCTCAAGATGGTGGTACTCCCCAGGCTTTTGCATTATTTTAACAACATCCCTTACATGATACCTATGAAGTTTTTTGTGAGGCTACATAGTGTATGCAGGGAATTCCTGTGGCACGGCACACGTAACAGAGTCGCATTATGGAAGCTGCAGAACTTCTACGAGAAAGGCGGCGTTAAACTGCCGAACTTTGAGGCCTATTATGTGGCAGCGCAACTGCAATATGTGTCCAGGCGGCTCTCAGATGACGAGACCCCTGAACACAGGCTGCTTTGGAGGGACTGTTCCCCTTTTTATTTGCGGGAGGTGATCTGGGTGACCAATGCATGCATGAGAGAACGTCCCAGAATGCTGGCCTTGGGACGGAACATGTGGCGACGAGCCTGCCGGATGATAGGTGACCCCTTGCCGTGTGTGCCGCAGTTACCACTGGTCGCACTGGCGAATGGAGACGGGCAGCTTAGAGCAATCATTCGGACATACTGGGAATCAGTGGGGTTGGTCACCATGGGAGACATTTGGCAGGACGGGACCATCATAGAGTTCGAAGAACTAGAGGCGGTGTCGGGACTGCACAGGGGTCAATATGTAACATATCATAGGGTAGTGCAGGAGATCCGGAGTAGGTGGCCTGAAACTACCTTGGCCGATGAACCGGATGCTGCGGTAGAGATAATATACGACACATCGGAGGGTGGACATGAGGTCTCCAGGTTGTATGAGATGTTAATGTCAAAGGTGGGGAAGGATTTAGTGCACTTGAGATTGGAATGGGAAGCAAAGATGGGGGCCCTGATGGCAGATGGGTTGTGGGAACGCGCCTTGGGGTACCACAAAAAAGTATTGAGGAATGCCAGGTTTAAGCAAATACAGCTTTATATAACGCACAGGGCATACATGACCCCCCTGGGAATATCCAAATTTCGGGACACTGGACGGCAGGCGTGCCCCAAGTGTGACGAGGAGAATGCGGACATGATACACATGTTCTGGGCGTGCCCATTGATCGCAAGCTACTGGGGTGAAGTGGCGCAGAAGCTGGCAGGAAAGGGTATCACGCTCAAAGTGGATTCAGCCTGGGCCTGCTTGCTAGGGGGATATCCCAGGGCGCGTAAACTCCGGCATGTAGAGAAACTGAAAGATTTGGCTTATGTGCTTGCTAAACGCAGGATTGCCATGGGGTGGAGTAAATGTCATAAGCCACAAGTGGAGGTCTGGTGGAGGGATCTCCAAAAATGGGCGGAGGCCGAGACAGCGGTGTGGCGGGATGCCAGTATTGCAGGGGAGGAAGAGGAAATGGGCTCCCTCACGGCATGGAAATTGATGATAGCCAAGCTGTTTGGAACAGTGTCGGCTCCGGTTGAATCTGAGGGCGATGATGCCCCACCGCACGAAGCGGATACCGATGGCGGAAACCATACAGGCTCATAGGGGGGAGGGATGGGGATTGCAGTGTTTCTGTTGGTTAATGTGTTTATTTATGTTTTGTTGTATTGTTGTTTGGTTTATATAAAATAAAAATATATTTAAAAAAAAGAAAACTATTCATAACCTCATCCTATCAGAAGAGGACAACTAATTATAGACTGCAGACCAATTTCATAGCAGAGTCGGATGGGAAGGTGATGAGGAATCTGCAGGAGAAGAATCTGTAAAAAGAACATTACCAGGAAGCCATTTCTACTTCTATGGATTGCATTCTCCCGCTGATTCTCGTCAGGTAGACTCGCAAAGCAGTACACAGTGCGGAGGCAGGATGCAAGGCCTTAAACTAGGATCGAGCATCCAAAGCACATGCTACATCCAGGCAGTAATGCTTGGTGAACGTGTGGTGCCATGGCCACATCGCTACTTAACATATTTCCCTTAATGGCACACCCCTCTGCAATGCAGATGATGCTGCCAGACTCCTAGTGGAATGTGCCCTGATGCCTCGTGGCCTGCTCTCTGCAATGCCGAGAGTTATCCACCAAGAGATAGTCTGTTTTAACACAGCCAAACCATTCCTGGATAAAGAGAAAGCCACAAAGGGTTGATCAGTATGCCTGAATTCCGTAGCCCTAGCCACATAAAAACGGAGAGCCCTGTTCAGGTCCAGTCTGTGCAGCCTCGCCTCATCTTTGTAAGGATGTGTGGGGGAGGATAAAAAGTGGCAAATCAATGCTCTGGGACATGTGGAATTCTGCAACCACTTTAGGTTAGAATTTTGGATGCACCTTGAGTGAAGCTTTCTTCTTGAAGATACGCAAAAAAAAAAGGTGGCTTGCAGGATAACGTTTGCAGTTCACTCACACTTCTTGCTGGTGTTATTGCCACTAGAAAAGCTGTTTTCAGCGTAAGTAGCCAGAGAGGACATTAATGCATATGCTCAAATGGCGCTGTCATCAAGAATGCCAAAACTAAGTTCAGGTCCCAGTCTGGAGCCACAAACAGGGAAGACAGAAACCTATTTACAAGGCCCTTCAGGAAATGGGTCATAACCGGGATCTTGAAGAAAGATCCTTGATCGAGAGACCTCTTAAAAACAGACAAAGCTGCCAAGTAGCCTTTGACTATACCCATCTGAAGGCCTGATGAGGCTAGCAACAGAAGGAACTCCATCACTGTACTGGTGGGACATGCGATAGGGTCTATCCTACGTTCCCTGCACCACACCTCAAATCTTCTCTATCTGCACAGGTACAGAGATCTCATAGATGGTAGGCAGCAGCACCTCAAGTACCTTTTCCGAGAGGTCCCAGTCGTCATATCCCATCCTCTCAAGAGACATGCATGTAGGTTCAGGGATTCTGGCTTTGGGTGATATACACAACCTTCTGACTGGGATAGGAGGTGTGGCCTTCTGAGCAACCAGAGAGGTGGGCAGATGGTCAAGCCCTGGAGTTCTGAGTGCCACGTTTCCTGCCTAATCCGGGGTGATCAAGATCACAATGATTTGAAACCTCCTCAACCTCCTAAGAACCTACGGGACGGGATTACAGGTATCGGAGGGAAGGCATAGTGGAGGTCAAAGACCCACTCCACCAGGAACGCATCCCCTAGTACACCTTTCACTGGGAATTCCCCCAAGCAAAACTGTCTCCACTTCACATTGGACCTTGTGGCAAACAGATCTACTGTCAGGGTAACCCACTAAGCAAAGATCTCCTTGGAAATTTCCTGGCACATTTCCACTTGTGTGAGACTGTTCTGCATGCTCAGAGTGTCCGCCAGCCCATTCTCCATTCCTGTCAGATAAGCAGCTGAAGCGGAGATCTGGTTCTCCAGCAACCAGAACCTTAGTTACAGCACCCACTTGCATAGGGGCAGCGACCAAACACCTCCCATTTGTTGAGGTATTGCATGGCCACTGTGTTGCCATTGAGAACAAGGACGTTGTGTGTCCCCGTGAGGGAAAGCGCAAAGGCCATCAGAGCTAATCTCAGGCAATTCCAGACTGTTGATATTCTGCTAGCATTCCATTGGTGACCAAAGGCTGCTCACCTGCAGATCCCTGCAGTAATCATCCCAACCCTTCAAAGACACATCCGTGACAACCTGGGATTGAGGCCACAGAGGCCAAAAGGGTTCCCCCATCCTCATGTTCTCTCTGCTGTACAAACAAGGTAGGTCATTGGCCACTGACTTCGACACCTTGAGAATGGCCTTCATGGCATTGAAGTACTGGGACCACTGGTACCTCAACAGCCATTGCAGAGAATGCATACAGTCTGGCCTCTGGCACCAGAAAAATGCAGGATGCCATAAGGCCTAAGAGGCAGAGGAAGGAATCCTGTAGGTTGTTGCGGCTCTGGAAGAGCTCAACCTTTTTCCTGACACTGGTGATTACAATTTGCGACCAAGGAGCAGCGATTTCAAATCTGGCTATGAAAATGGAAAAAATAGACTGCTTCACAGGTTTCTTGCAAGAACAGATAGAGAAGGACGCCTTAAAAATCAATGAGATGGCAAGAAAGGCTAATCTATCTGGCTGCTCGGCATCATTGCCAAAATGACTCATTAATTGAAAGTCTGCTAGAAGCTGTAAAATGGATGCGCAAGAGCGTCAACAATGAGCAAAAGCCTCATCTTATAAAGGCGTCCCTACAAATGGTGACCTTTCATCAAACAGCTTGGTCCCTCCTGTTAGCTCTGCTGATGTTATCGCCCCGGCTCTATTTCCCCCCACAAGAACATCTGATCGATTTGAAGGTGATCGAGCCGTCTGAGCAGTAATGCTCCTCTGGCACAAGAGATCTCCTTACCAGTACTACCTTCTTCTGCGCATGATAAAGCATCTGGCCAAGACAGCAACTCAGCAAATACTTTCAATATTTTCAATGGTCCTGCCAAAACTATTACGAATGATCATGATCAAAAAATGCCACGTGTGATTACAGAAAAAGCAAAAGAACCTAGTCAAAAAAACGAGTCACAGAACAATGTTTGATAGAACGTGAAAAATTTCATAAGAAATATAACTATGTCAAAAAAAACGAGCCTCTTTGTAAGAAAATTGAACTCAACTCAACCTGCAACTTTTGCTACTCTAATTTCAATGGGTGACACAGGAACTCCTATGCACCCACCTAAGAAATCAGCTAAACGTCAGCGAGTGGATTCCAGCAACAACAGCTCCACCAGTACTAGTCTCAAAAACTCTGTTGATTTATGTAATCTGTCAACATATTCTATTGACTCTGAGAACTCCATAGATGAGTCACTCAAAGCCAAAGAGGCAGTTCCGATTGAATCTTCTGATGAAAGAAAGACGTCTGTAAACGTTGTTGCCCGCAATATTCAACCTGGGGCTACAGCAAAGCAAAATGGTGATAATCCCATGAAATCTAAACTTTTGACACTAAGTTCCAAGCTAAACCCCAAACAAACCTTGAACCAGAGGAAATTTGGTGTCCACCTCTCATCCAGAGCACATGGGCACACTTAAATCCCCCCAAAAATCTTTGTTTATGGAAACTTCGGCTACAAAATATCCATCCAGACGAGAACGAGGTCAACTTAAATCGAGCAAATGTGTTAAAACTATTTGCCTGTATCCCGCAACTTCGATTCATTTAATCTGACGGCATCAAAATTGTGGATTACATAACTGAATTGACCTCCGACTTAGTATTACTCCACATATCTTCTGCGGCTGTGAAAAATCTTTTACTACAGGCAAATGAAGATCTCCTGTTGTATTGTTTTGATCTCACCGTGGAACCTGACCGTGCGCCTCACCTTACTACTTCTTTGAAAACTTCTAACAGCGACGAGTCTCAAATTGCTGATCGGCGATCGATCTTGCGAAAATCTTTATCCTTTTCACAAGCAAGCTATCAGAATTCAAAACACCAGGCCAATAGAGGAAGAAGCGGATATGAGAGTAATGTAACAAATGGTTCCCAAAAGTAACAATGAATAACTATCCCACTCCGTGAGCTAACCTTGCTCTCATGGAATACTCGAGGATTTACTAATTTGTTCAACAACTTTACGGAACCTCTTGAGGATGTATTTGCAATCTGTCTACAAGAAACATGGCTTCGAGATCCACCGACCCGTGATGGGTTTACTATCTTCACAAATCCAGCTAGAAAAAACACCAAGGGTCGTCCTTTTGCAGGCCTAATAACTCTACTGAGAATTCCAAACTGGTGGACACATTTGGCCTCTGCTAATCCAAATCCATTTGTTCAGAGTACTTTGATTCAAATAACATCGTCCAACCCCAAATCTAACTTGCTAATAATTCATGGATATTGGAATCCTGTTATGATTTCTGCAACATCGTTCATACACACTGTAACAACTTTAATTGATGAAACTTTTCTCAATTATAATAATCTGTCTGTTCTTATTTGCGGCGATCTCAACTGCAGCTGGTTTAAATATGATCTTCACATTAAGATAAATACTCGGTTGTCAGACAACACAGTCGCTCCAAGAGGCCAAACTTGGTCTCATGTTCCCTCTCTGCGACACTGCCAGATGGTGACGGATCTATCAAAGGTGACCACGACATGCTTCGGCTTGTATGGACGGAAGAAGGTTGTATTTCGCCTGAATAATACATTCCTCATAGGTCAGCAAACGCTGCAGGAAACAGGCTCTCAACAACTGGCCCTTTAATTAAAAATCTAAGTCATAGACTCTCGGTGTTACAGAATGTTGAATACGCACCCTTGTTGGCAGATTTTACTCTGAAACTCTCAAACTCGAGAGCAGTTGGGGCTACTCCAAAACATATATATTGCCATGAAATAGCCATAGCGAAAAAGGCACTAAGAAAAGACCTATGCCCGATTAAGAAAGAAACGAACAACCAAGGCGTCAAACCAAGGAAAGTCAAAGAACGGCGTCAGCTCTATCGCAACTGGCTAAGATCTCATTCAGTACAAATTGACCAAAATCGTGCTGAAATTATGTTAAAGCTATTAATAACCAAAAACACACGAGAAATCTGGGCAATTTTGAATCATGGCAGTTGTAAGTCCTCATGCCCTATCTGAAATGAAATCTCAAGCGCAGCATGGTGCGAGTACTTCACATCGATCTATGAAAACCCAAAGTCTGACTCAAGTACGCCCCCAGCATCTTCAGTCATTGCTTGGGATATTACACCTTCGTATGAAGATCTCAAATGTGCTTTTGGAAAGTTAAAGAACTCGAGAGCTGCTGGCCCGGATCAAATTTCTAACCTAATGCTAAAAAAACATAAAGCACATTGGACTATTTCCATCCAAGGTTTATTTCAACAGATCTCGATCAGCAAGAAAATACCTACATCCTGGTCTAAAGCAATTGTGGTTCCAATCTTTAAAAAGGGCAGTAGAGCAGATCCTGCCAACTACCGGCCTATTGCCCTTCTCGACACAATTGGCAAAATATTTGGTTCATTCTTGCATTCTTGCGTAAAAGACTAGTTCAATGGGCACTTGAGGCGGACAAAACGGACAGTCGTCAAACTGGCTTTACGACGCAAGTGGGTGTGGACGTTAATCTCACCCTACTGACAGTCCTGAAATTGCCAGCCTTGGAGTCAAAGAAAAAAGTCTTATTTGCTTTCGTTGATCTGCGGCAAGCATTTGACGCAATCAACCATTGGAAATTATGGGACAAACTACGCTTGTGGAATTGCCCCGAGCAGCTGCTCGATCCAATCATCGCCCTACACTCTAATACGTCTATTCAAATAAGAGTAAATTCACAAGGCGATCTCACTCCACCAATAAAAACTCATAAAGGAGTGAAGCAGAGCTGCCCACTCACAGTGGACCTTTTCAAACTGTTTCTTGCCGACTTGCCCGAGTGGTTGGATGTCGCCCACTGTTTTCTGCCAAAGATCAATGGAATCCTATTGAAATGCCTGGTTTACGCCGACGATATTGTGTTGATGGATCAAGCACAGATTGGGCTACAACATCTTGTACACCGGTTAAACGATTAATCGCAAATGATCTTTCCCTAAACACAGAAAAAAACAAGATCATGTGTATTGGGCAAAGCTTTTCCAGAAAAGACAATCAATTCCCATGGGTCATCGAAAACAAGTGTTTAACCACTGTGAAGTCAATACATTATCTGGGAATACTGATAAATGATTCCATTTGTGAAGCCGCTTGGTCTAGTGATTCAATGGACAGAACTAACATTCTGAGCCTCCAGGGAGCCAACATTAATAAAGAATATGGAAAATTCTCAATGGCTCCGGTCATAATGTTCTATCTGCAGAAAGTAATCCCTGCACTCACATTCAGTGGTGAATCAGGCTGGAATCTTGACCGTAGTTTATGGTATAGACTCGAAGGAAAATTTTGGAGGTGCATCCTGGGCCTCCCGAATTACATCTCAATCACCGCCTTAAGATACGAATTGGCCTTAAATTCATTATACATAACAAATGTTTGGAAATCGCTCTCTACCTTGCGAAAAATGCCTCTTGGTTCAGAAATTCCAGCGTACAAAATCTTTACTAACGGAAATGACTGCTCACACTCAACTCTCTTAACATCGTGGAAGAATAAACTAAAAGTAATAATAGCTGATGCAAACATCAGCGAGACATTTTAGTCGTCCACAACATGCCAAAACAAAGTTGGAAGCATGGTACTGGATCTCAACTTACAACCTTTGGTTATCTCTCAAGACTTCCTTGCCCACCTCTAGAGGCCCTTTGAAATTACACCATCAACTGAACTATCTTACGAATTGCCCATCACGCCACCATAGGAGCCAGTTCTTAAGATTTCGCTTAAACGCCTTACACACCAAAGAAATGCTATGGATTCGGCAGATTAAGGAACTTAGTAACAGCAAATGTCGGTTCTGCGACGCATCGGAGGTCGAGTCCTTAAAGCATCTCATAACTGCGTGTCCTATGCTGAGTGCTCAACGCGAACTACATCTGAGCAAGTTCAAGCCGCCTCTTTATGATGTGGACGACTGGTGGGAACATGTCTTTGCTGGTAGAAATATCAATCTATCATCTAGTTTGATTAATTTTCTCGACATGATTCTGCGGGTCAATCCAACTTCAGGTGATTCAGATGCCCCCAAAAAGCTGATGAATCCAGTGTTGTAACTTCACGCAAAGTAGCAAGATGAATCTTATAGAGGAAAGACATTTGAGATAACCAAGTTGATTTGGACCCTACTACTGATCAAGATGTTAATCTAATGTAACATAAGTTTGATATTGTATATTGAACTGTAGTTTTACAATAAAATAAAAAAACACATAAAAAAAGATTATTTCTTTGGGGGGAAATGCCATCTCCACCCACATAACCCAGACTTCTCCGATGAACTGGAGCTTTTGGTGTGACGTGGATCTTCTGAACATTTGGGAGAAGTCAACTTGTGAAGCAGCGAGCAAAATTACTTCAAGCTGCATTGATTCTTGCTCTGGGGACTTTCCTCGGATCAGCCAGTCGTCTAGGTATGGGAATACGTGAACACCGGATCTCCTGAGGTGTGACGCCACCACTGCCATCAGCTTGGTGAATATCGTGGGCGCAGAGGTTACGTAAAGGGGAGCACCTTGAAATAACAATGAGTGTCCCTGATGACAAACATCAGGAAATGGCTGTGCTTCCAATGGATCGGAACATTAAAATAAGTGTCCTGAAGATCCAACGACAGCAACTAGTCTTGAAGCTTCAGAGCCTGGAGAATTTCTTTCAACGTCATCATCTTGAACTTCTTTCCTCAGGAACTTGTTCAAGGTCCCAAGGTCCAGGAAGGGACAGAGTCCTCCTCCTTTCTTGGGTATCAAAAAGTAATGAGAGTACCAGCCCAATCCTCTCTGATCGGGTGGCCCCTCCTCCATGGTACCCTTCAATAACAGTGCTCTCAGCTCTTCCTGAAGCTCCTGTTCCGCTAGGCAATCTGTCTGGTGGTTTTCTTAAAAATGGTAGACAGTACCCCCACTCGACGAGCTGCAATGCCCAGGGGTCGGGTGTTCTCTCCTTCTACTGAAGCAAGTGCTCGGAAATTCTCCCTCCAACCAGGGAAATGTGTGGCTAGAACTCAAAGTGGCTTAAAGCGGCTTAGTAGGCGCTGATGACCCTGCTGCAGCTGCTGCTGCCTGCTGGTCCCTAAAGGCCCTCCTGCCCTGACCGGGACACAAGAAACACCTCTGCCCTTGCCTGGCTTGTGGGAGCTGTGTCTTCCTTCCAAACAGAATGCACAACCTGTTGACTCTTCCCCTACAGGAGAAGCGGAAGGATTACGTTACAGGTTGCTGCACAGCTAGGCAGAACGATTTTGCAGCTAGATTAGAATCCTTGAATTTCTCCCGGGATTCATCAGCCTTTGGACCAAGCAGGTGCTCACAATCAAAAGCAATGTCCAATAGCTTAGACTGGACATTCGGTGAGAACCCTGATTAGTGAAGGTAGGCTGAGCTTCTCAAAACAGTAGGAGACCCCATTGCCCAGCCCATGCAATCTGCAGTATCCAGGTGCGACTGCAGTGCTTGACAAGCCACCTCTTTTCCATCGCCAACGATCCGCAGAAACCCATCCCTCATCTCGCCAACAGGTATGTGCTCTGCTGCTTCTGCTATAAGACTCCACAGCCCGTGGGAGTGCTTTGCGAACGCACAGGATTCCTTCACTGCCTTCAGGGCCATGCTGCTCAAGGCAAAAATATTTTTAGCTAGGTTATCAGTTAATTTATGTGTCAGCAAATTAGAGGTAGACATGGCTGGTCTGGAAGTCAAGGTAGCGGCTTGCACCACTAGGCCTTCTGCCATTGGGTGAGAAGATAGGAAAAGCAAATCCCCCCTGCCGGCTTGTAATTTTGGTAAGCTCTAAATTGACAGCTTGAGTGGATCAAAGACTCAGCCACACAGTAGAAATCGGGTCTGCAATGGCAGCAGTAAAGGGTAATGCCATCTCCGTCTGTAGGCCTTTGCCAAGGATATCTGTGAGGTCATAGGCCGAAAGGGGCTTCGCAGGGGCACCCAGACCAATGGCCTCAACCACTCTCTCAACAGTCCTTCAGTACTGTGCATTAGGGTGCCCATAAGGAGCGGCTTGCTGCATTTCAAGGTCAGGAGATGAGTCCAGACCACTTGCATCATGGAGCCCTTCAGCAAAGGCAACCAAATCCAAATATTAATCTCTATCAGACCCTTCGCCCATAGGCTCAAAGCCAAAATGCACCTGGTCCCGCTTATCATCGAAAATCGACCGCATTGTGTCAAAAATCATTAAGCATGAATTGGGGACAAAGGAACGATCACCGTTGGCGCCGATGTTGAGGGTGTCATTTCCACTAGCGCTAATGGCGCTGGTAACATATGGCCCTTTAGCACAACAGCCGGCTTTCCAGTAGTCGTGGTCAAGCTCAAGGGCATTGGAATCGATTTGGCAATATTGGCGCCGGAACCTCTGGGCACAACTGCTCCATGGGAGCCTTTAGTTTCGAGACCGGAGTCATACCAGCTGTGGCAGTCTTAAACATTTGGAGCATTTGCTCCTTGAAAGTCCCCCACTCTGCCTCTGACGCGCCTGGATTTGGGCAGGTTTTACCGTGCTGTTCCGATAAATCTGAGTCATGCCTGCATCAGTAGCATCACTTCTTCTTATGGGAAGACGAGGATGATGCATGCAATCGTGTTTTTTCTCCTTTTTCTGATGCCTGTCCTCCTTTTCAGAAGTGGGGCCCTTGGTCTCTTGCCCAACGACATGTTGATTGATCTTGCTCGGGATTTCTAGTGGGGCTGCCTGAGTGCTAATTTAGCCGATCGCTCACTCAACAGCTTGGGATTCATTTATTGACAAGAGCCACAATCCTCAATATCATGATCTTTACTGAGGCATCACACGCAGATGCCATGCGGGTCTGTGACCAACATCTTGGAGTTACAGTCTTGGTACTTCTTGAGCCCAGATGCCTTAAGAGTGGACATTTTGATGACAGTTGATCGAATCTGACAATTTTGTCAAATTTAAATTTTATCTCACGAGAAGCGTTCCGAATAGCAGCGTGAGATGAGTGTGTGGAAAAAAGTAACTGATGTATGGGGAGCAGTGACATAGTATGGTGGGCGATGTCACAATCGGAGCCGATGAGTGGCACAGTCGAGTCAAGAGGGATCAACAGTCGAGTTGTACTACGCCCTCTGTCGAAAAAAATTCCGAGCAGCTGACGCTGGGATGCATATCTATCTGATGAGGAATCTGCAGGAGAATGCAATCCAGTGAAACAGCCTTATGCTCTGCAGGAAATGTCACACATTTATTGTCAATCTCTTTGAGTCCCTAGGAAGGAAGATTTTACCATAAGGTCATAAGGCCAAGTGATCGCAGCACAGACAAGAATCTCCACGTACTTGTGAACAACGCAAACCTTTCTTAAACATCCACTAACTCGAACAGCCCATTAATTCCAGTCTTTATTAAGTGGACTTTTGTAAGACCTCACATGCCACATGGAGCCAATTAGGAGCACCTCTTGTCAATCTTGCTCCGGAATCTAGTTTGTACACGAGTGTTTGGCGATTCCATGACCTTGGATTTCAGAGTCATATAAATACCAATAGGTAAATTCATTAAAAAAAAATTGCATTTGTAATTTTTGGACTATCATTAAAGATGACAGCCATACTGCTCTTTACTGCAACCCTATAAAAAGGCATAGAGAAAAAAAGACTGCTTGTTGGGTTTTAAAAGACAGACGTCTGTCACTCTCGGCATACATGTGCTCTTTGCTTAAAGAACAGTAGTTACAAATATTTTGACTATACATTACATAGTATATGGTCCCGCGGCATGTAATTCCATCGCCGACAAAATTCTCTCTGCATCTACAGACTCGTTCTCCTGGTCCGGTGTGGTTGCAGTTGGCAAGCGAACTGCAGCCCCCATTTACCTACAATGGTTAATATAAAAAATGTCAGTTAACAAGAACATGGAAACAATAATATTTTTAAACTATATTATTGAGCAAAATTGGTTTATTGAAGACATTTAGTTAATGTTCTACATCTTTTATTTTATTTCCCAAGCATACACACCAAGACTATGCAAATAGCCTATTTGATGCTGCAGTATTATGCAGGAGGCAACTACACACCATTTAAGTAAAGTTTACACTACTTTACTTAGCAAGCAGATTGTTTGGCACATGGAAATCTGAACTTTATTCAGAAAGTTCTTTGACGCTGAAATGAACTGAGCAATGGAAGACTCACTGGTGATGGCCTACTCCAGCCTTTGCTTGTACCCATGCACCTATTCCCTCTGTTCCTTGTTGCGGAATTGAACTGGGAAATGGAAGACCCACTGGTGATGGCCTACTCCAGCCTTTGCTTGTACCCATGCACCTATTCCCTCTGTTCCTTGTTGCGGAATTGAACTGGGAAATGGAAGACCCACTGGTGATGGCCTACTCCAGCCTTTGCTTGTACCCATGCACCTATTCCCTCTGTTCTTTGATGCGGAATTGAACTGGGCAATGGAAGACTCACTGGTGACAGCCTACTCAGCCTCTGCTTGCACCCATGCACCTCTTCCCTCTGTTCCTTGATGCTGAATTAAACTGGGAAATGGAAGACCCACTGGTGATGGCCTACTCCAGCCTTTGCTTGCACCCATGCAACTCTTCCCTCTGTTCTTTGATGCGGAATTGAACTGGGCAATGAAAGACTCACTGGTGATGGCCTACTCCAGCCTTTGCTTGTACCCATGCACCTATTCCCTCTGTTCCTTGTTGCGGAATTGAACTGGGCAATGGAAGACCCACTGGTGATGGCCTACCACAGCCTTCGCTTGCACCCATGCACCTCCTCCCTCTGTTCTTTGATGCTGAATTGAACTGGGCAATGGAAGGCCCACTGGTGATGGCCTACTCGAGCCCTTGCTTGCACCCATGCACCTCTTCCCTCTGTTCTTTGATGCAGAATTGAACTGGGCAATGGAAGACCCACTGGTGATGGCCTACTCAGCCTCTGCTTGCACCCATGCACCTCTTCCCTCTGTTCCTTGATGCTGAATTAAACTGGGAAATGGAAGACCCACTGGTGATGGCCTACTCCAGCCTTTGCTTGCAACCATGCAACTCTTCCCTCTGTTCTTTGATGCGGAATTGAACTGGGCAATGAAAGACTCACTGGTGATGGCCTACTCCAGCCTTTGCTTGTACCCATGCACCTATTCCCTCTGTTCCTTGTTGCGGAATTGAACTGGGAAATGGAAGACCCACTGGTGATGGCCTACTCCAGCCTTTGCTTGCACCCATGCAACTCTTCCCTCTGTTCTTTGATGCGGAATTGAACTGGGCAATGAAAGACTCACTGGTGATGGCCTACTCCAGCCTTTGCTTGTACCCATGCACCTATTCCCTCTGTTCCTTGTTGCGGAATTGAACTGGGCAATGGAAGACCCACTGGTGATGGCCTACTACAGCCTTCGCTTGCACCCATGCACCTCCTCCCTCTGTTCTTTGATGCTGAATTGAACTGGGCAATGGAAGGCCGACTGGTGATGGCCTACTCGAGCCCTTGCTTGCACCCATGCACCTCTTCCCTCTGTTCTTTGATGCAGAGTTGAACTGGGCAATGGAAGACGCACTGGTGATGGCCTACTCCAGCCTTTGCTTGTACCCATGCACCTATTCCCTCTGTTCCTTGTTGCGGAATTGAACTGGGAAATGGAAGACCCACTGGTGATGGCCTACTCCAGCCTTTGCTTGCACCCATGCAACTCTTCCCTCTGTTCTTTGATGCGGAATTGAACTGGGCAATGAAAGACTCACTGGTGATGGCCTACTCCAGCCTTTGCTTGTACCCATGCACCTATTCCCTCTGTTCCTTGTTGCGGAATTGAACTGGGCAATGGAAGACCCACTGGTGATGGCCTACTACAGCCTTCGCTTGCACCCATGCACCTCCTCCCTCTGTTCTTTGATGCTGAATTGAACTGGGCAATGGAAGGCCCACTGGTGATGGCCTACTCGAGCCCTTGCTTGCACCCATGCACCTCTTCCCTCTGTTCTTTGATGCAGAATTGAACTGGGCAATGGAAGACCCACTGGTGATGGCCTACTCCAGCCTTTGCTTGCCCCCATGCACCTCTTCCCTCTGTTCCTTGATGCTGAATTGAACTGGGCAATGGAAGACGCACTGGTGATGGCCTACTCCAGCCTTTGCTTGCACCCATGCACCTCTTCCCTCTGTTCATTTGATGCGGAATTGAACTGGGCAATGGAAGACCCACTGGTGATGGCCTACTCCAGCCTTTGCTTGCACCCATGCACCTCTTCCCTCTGTTCTTTGATGCAGAATTGAACTGGGCAATGGAAGACCCGCTGGTGATGGCCTACTCCAGCCTTTGCTTGCACCCATGCACCTCTTCCCTCTGTTCTTTGTTGCTGAATTGAACTGGGCAATGAAAGACTCACTTGTGATGGCCTAGTCCAGCCTTCGCTTGTACCCATGCATCTCTTCCCTCTGTCTTTAATTCTGAATTGAACTGGGCAATGAAAGACTCACTTGTGATGGCCTACTCCAGCCTTCGCTTGTACCCATGCATCTCTTCCCTCTGTCTTTAATTCTGAATTGAACTGGGCAATGAAAGACACACTGGTGATGGCCTACTCCAGCCTTTCCTTGCACCCCTTCCCTCTGTTCTTTGATGCTGAATTGAACAGGGCAATGTTAGGCTCACTAGTGATGGCCTCCTCCAGCGTTTGCTTGCCCCTTTATCGCTACTCTCTGACACCGAATTGAACTGGACGATGTGAGGCTCACATGTGATAGCCTACCTCAGCCTTTGTTTTCCCCTCTTCCCAAATCTACCTATGAGCAGGGTAACTGCACGGTTTTATGTGCAGAGGTGGTGGTGATGGGCAGACTGGGAGCTGACATCTACAAACCTCTACAGATAACAGAGGCTGCACACAAACCTCAGGTCAAAAGATGACAGCTAGAGATGGCAGCTAGAGATGGAGGTGCCAGTGAGACTTTGTGCCTGTTTGTCTATGTTCCAGAGTGTGCAGGTCTATGCCTGTGTGTTTCTGTTCCTTTGGGCCTGTGTCAAATCTACTGTATTTGCATGTGCTTGCCCTCAAATAGTTGTGTCAATGTGTCTCTGTGTTTGAGCATGCATGGGCGCCCATGTGCCTTTATGTCTTTGTATGTGTACATATATGTATGCCTGTGTGTTTTCAAGCATTTGTGACCGTGCAACAGTATCTATGTTTCTTTGGCCATATGCTTTGTAATTTGTTATTTATAACGCGCTTAATACCCAGAGGTTTCTAAGCGGGACCCGGGGATTGAAGCCGTGTAGCTTCACATCGTCTTGCTTCCAAGGCGAGGGCTTTGCCCCTGAGCTATCATCCCGAGACCTGGCTATGTATGGGAGCCTGTGTACCAGTGCCTGCTTGCCTGTGTGTCCATGTACATCTCTGTGTAGATTAATGTGTGCATATGTGTGTCTGTAGTACCTTGACATGCCTGTGCCTGAGTGTGCCTATGTGTGTCTATGACTATCTATTCCGATAACTACATGTGAATTGTGGGCTTGAGAATGCTTGTGTGAATGCTGTGAGACACTGTGTCACTGTGCCCCTATGATAGTGTGTGTCCCTGTGTTGCTTTCTGACGCTGTGCGCATTTGTGTGGCTGGCTTTTTTAAAATTCTTTGGGCAAGATTACAAGTTGGGCGATAGTGGTAAAACACCTGGTAATTGCTATTATATTATCATAATTTTATTGCTCTGCCAAATTATGAGTTTCGTTACCAAAACTCGTTTTCCGGCCAGCTTTGTTTGGCAGATTTTTCCACCACACAAAAGCCCTATCACATGTGGTAGTCATCGGATCTCCATGAAGTCAAATGGAGATTGACGGTATGGTCCACATGTAATCATGCAGGCCTACTGGGTCACCCGGTAACATGTGGCAACAGTAAACAGGTTAGGAGGTATTACCGGGTTACCAAGCTGTTGTGTGTGTATATCACAGCACGCCAATGGTCACTGTGGCATCAATGGAAACAGATACACATGTGTGTTCCATTACGCTCCTTCAACAAAAACCATTTGCCGGTCTAGTATTTTTCAATATGGCACCCACACGTCATGCTTAATATCCGAAGATGCGCCACGCCAGTGTGTTGCAACCTTTGCTACCTGCTCAGTAAGATGCTAGTTTTCCACTTGTTCTCTCCTTTGACTCCACACTCTCCTTCTCTCCTCATATATCTGACGTCTCTAAGAAGTCACACTACCAGCTGCACCTCCTTAGAGGTATTCTTCCCTTCCTCTCCTTCTCCCAGAAGCTCACTGTCTCCCGAGCCCTGGTTCTCACGAAGCTGGACTACTGTAACAGTCTCTATCTTAATCTGCCTGCCTCCACTCTCCGCCCTCTGCAACTCATCCAGAACAGAACTGCAAGACTTGTCCTTGGCCTCAAGCCAAGGGACCGTATCTCTCCAGGACTGAAATCTCTACACTGGCTCCCAGTGGCTGCGAGGATTAAGTTCAAAACCCTCTGCATTGTCCACAAGGCCTTCTGGAGCCTGGGGCCTAAATACCTGCAACTCTCTCTTCCTAAATATCTTCCTTCCCGAGCCCTTCGCTCATCCGTCTCCAACTCCCTCAGGGTCAGCCGCTTCTCGAAGCAACGAGCTGGGGGTAGATCTCTCTCCGCGGCAGGAGCCTCCCTCTGGAACAGCCTTCCTGCCTCCCTGAAACTTGAGGAGAACCATCTCCGGTTCCGGAAGCACCTCAAAACCTTTCTCTTTGCTTCTGCTTTCTCTCTCCCTCTCCCCTGCTAATTCCTCACTAAATTCTGCACTGAATCTGAAACTTGGCCACTCTCACCGACCTCGGTCCTGGGCCCAGCCACTCTCCACTTGCACTGCCTCCCTGGCAACCCCTGCACTGCGGGACTGCCTCTGTATCTCTACAACCCCCCCTTCCCACCACTTGTCTGCACTTACCTTGCACTTGCCACCAGCTGGCCCTATTTATTTATTTATCTATTTATTTCTATTCTACTTACCTTGTACTGCACTTTTCCCTTCCCCCTACCCCTGCACTTGCGCGGTCTGAATGACACCTGGCCTAGTAGGACCGTTGTCTGTCCTCCTCCTGTTCCCCCCTCCCTGCCTCGTCGCGCCTTGAAACACTTGTGTATAGGCGCGTTACAAATGCCATATCATATCATATGATATCATGCCCTTCCATTAATTTCTCTGCCTTCTCTGCCTCTACTACCTCCCTACCTTGATATTTCTGTGGCATTCTCCATATGCTCTGGTTTCCCTCAAATGCTGCTGACCTCCTCCAGCCTTATCTTTACCATACCTACTTGACTTCTCTACAGCTGTTGATGTGTCTTGGCGCTTGTCTACTACCGGAACCTCTCACAAATTTTCCAAAGACTCACCATTATCCTCGCCTCTCTATTCTTTGGGGGGTTTTGTGCCGGAATCGTCTTTTCCCCCAGAAGGCTATTTCCTTCCAGTTTCCACTGTGCCTAGCCTGTTCTCTTCAGCTGGCATTGTGGCTACAGATAGGAATAGAACATAGCTCTTTGAAGGGCCTCATTTCACAAGACTAAGCAAAGAAAGGCGATCACGGCAATAATATCAATCTGAAGAACTACTGTGTGCAAGAGTGAGATATTGGGGCTCATTACAAGTTTGCTGGTATTCTGACGGTAAATCCTCCAGAATACCGGAAAACAGGATGACCGTTACTGCCGCTCAGTCCGGTGGTATTAGCGCCAGATAACGAGTGTTGGTTCACGGTGTACATCCCCATTTCATGGAGTCCCCTTTGACGCCATGTGGGATTCTTATGGTATTACCAGGGCCTGTAATTGCCAGTAAGGTTGTGGAATGACTTGGCTGGAGGTCATTCCGGCACCTCACTGGCAAACGTATAGTTGGCCGGTGTGGTAAAGTGCCAGGATACGTTAATACCACCATGTTATTACCGCACTAGCCAACCTGTAATGAGGCAGGAAATTGGCTGCTAGACTTCAGAGTGTATTTTTTGACAAAGACCTCTGCCTGCCTTTGAGGACTCCCGTGGGGTGACCAAGCGGACTGAGCACCGCCCCTCCTAAGCTAGAAGATGATCGATCAGAGGGTGGTATAGGGTCACCCCCACTTATCACCTATCAGGAAATGCACTTGAGTCCCCAGTCTGTTAAAGAAGCCTGAACATAAGCTAGGAATTCCTTATGCGGGCCTAGGTAATCACATCCCTTGCATTCAGTTCAATACCTAATGTCAAGAATCAGTCTTATTAGCCTAACTTGGCCCATGAGTAGTGAAAAGGACAGTAGCAGTAGAGTACCAGAGTAGACTCCCTGGAAACATCACTGAATATTGCGCAATCAATTTAGCAGTCAAAAGAAACATTGTAGCGACAGATTCCATTATCCAAAGACCCCTAGGGTACTGTGATGAACCTACAGGTATCACCTCTTTGTCTTGGACAACAAGCACTACTCCCATGTTTGTTAAACGACAGGTTCAAAACATTGTGTCTGCTTTCCCGGCTAGAGATACTAGTGAAACACAACACAGCATATATTCCAGTAAAAAAAATGCCAGTTATAAGTATGATAAGTACTGGGACGAGGAGGCCCTCCAGAGAGGAGCTGGAAAAGTATCAACAACATTCTAGTTGTTACCCAAGAACAAGAAACACTCTTTTCATAAAAGGAGGAGTAGAGAACAGATGGGAGAGAAGTCATAGCAGCAGTGCTCGTGGAAGCAGTAGCCGTGATTATTGGAATCAGGGAAGTTGCGGAGGCAGCAGAATAAGAAGCAGACTGAAGGAGCAAGAAGTCCTGAAAGAAGAAACGGAAAAGTGCTTAAACTATTTCTCATGCCAGAATGCAGAAAGCATTCATGAGATAAGCAGCCTGCAAAAGTTGCAAATTGTAGAAGGCTGCCACTTGAACGCAGGCGGCGTTCACAACCTGTGGATTGGAAAAGGCTTTGTTGCAGGGGAAAAATCACTGCTTTGATAAAACATAATGTGATAGTTGCAGCAGCGGTTGTAGTGCACAACTGGGAAGCAGCAGAGACGAATTGGAGGGAGAGACCTGAAGGGTTTTCATTGAAGGTGTTGCCGGAAAGGCAGGAGCACAATACGAGAACATAGTTGCAGTGCTTCTCTACATAGAAGCAGAGACAGAACACCCCCTGTTTGTTGAGGTATTGCATAACCACTGTGTTGTCCGTCAGATCAAGGACGTGTTTTGCCTTGAGGGAGGGCGCAAATGCCATAAGGGCCAAACTGATTGCCGCAGCTCCAGCCTGTTGATATGCCACCGGCATTCCATTGGTGTCCAAAGGCCACTCACCTGCAGGTCCCCACAATGAGCACCTCAAACCTTCAAGGACACATTTGTGACGAAATTAACTTGGGGCCACAGAGGTGAAAAAGGGTTTCCCCATCATCATGTTCTCTCTGCTGGCCCACCAAGATAGGTTGCTGGTCTCTGACCTCAACACCTTGTCATTCATGGCATCAAAGTACTGGGACCATTGATCACTCAACAGCCACTGCAGAGATTGCATTCGTAATCTGGCTTCTGGCACCAGAAAAATGCTGGAAGCCATGACACCTAAGAGGTGTAGGAAGGAAGCCACTGGAAGACTGCTGTGCCTCTGGAAAAGTTTGACCATTTGCCTGACACAGGTGACTCTTTCTTTTGGGTGGGGGGAGCCTTCCCCACCCGTGTATCCAGGACTGCTCCGATGAATTGGAGCTTCTTTGTTGGTGTGACGTGGGACTTTTTGAAATTTAGGGAGAAGCCCACTAGGTGAAGCAGAGAGCAGGTTTCCTCGAGCTGCGTAGATTCCTGCTCTGGGGACCTTCCTTGGATAAGCCAGTCACCCGGTTATGGGAATATGTGAATAATGGATCTCCTGAGGTGTGACGCCACCATCACTGCCATCAGCTTGGTGGAAACCATGGCCAAGAAGGTTAAGCCAAAGAAGAGCACCTTGAATTGATAATGAGGGTCTCCTATAACAAATCTCAGAAATCACCTGTGCCTCTGATGAATTGGCAGATGACGCTAAGCGTCCTGAAGGTACAGCAACACCAACCAGTCCTGCAGTTGCAGAGCCTGGAGAATTTCTTTAACATCACCATCCTGAACTTGTGCTTCCTCAGGAACGTCTTCATGGTCCTAACGTCCAGAATGGGACAGAGTTCTCCCCATTGCTTGGGTACCAGAAAATAACGAGAATACCAGTCTGATTCTCTATGCTCGGAGACATCTCTGCCACGGCACCCTACAATAACAGGATTCTCAGTTCTCCCTGGAGCTCCTGTTCCAGTTGTTGATGAAGGGTGGGGCGGGGGGGGTCTGTCTGAAGGGTTTCTTAGAAATGGTAGACAGTCCCTCAATTCAATGAGCTGCAAGGCCCAGGCATCGGAGGTTATCTCCTTCAACCCGGCCAAGTGCTCGGAAATTCTCCCTCCAACTGGGGAAACATGTGGGGAGAACTCAAAGCGGCTTAGTGTGTGCAGATGGCCCTGTCACTGCTGACGCAGTATGTAGGCCTTTAGAGGCCTCACTACCCCATCCCGGATGTGAGAAACGCCTCTGCCCTTTATAAGGAACTCATGGTTATTTTGGGTGGGAGGATAGCTCAGGGGCAACGTGCTCGCCTTGGAAGCAAGACAACATGGAGCTACACAGATTTGATCCCCTGATGCGCGCTTAGAAACCGTCTGGGTATTAAGCACGTTATAAATAACCTATCATCATCATCATCATATCATCATGGTGGCAACAGTAAAGACAGACACAAGTGATCACAGTTCAAGCGTGTTTATTAAACTGTATGCTGGTTAGAAAAATGCCTAATCTAAACCTAAATCTAAGATGGGAGCAAGCGTCGACCATCAAATGAAAATAAGGTAGTGCTAGTGGCATTGTGTCAAATAAAAACTGCCTATACTAAGAAACCTATTGCCAAACCTTACAACTAATATAAAAAAGGGTGTGGAAAAAAGTGTTCACAAATAATATGTCAGGATGCGATGGCCTGGGACTCCCTTTCTCACGTTTTCAGCACGGGGTAAGGCGGGATCTTGGAGCACAGCACACTCTCGAGCTTCTCCAGCATGAGATGACAGTTCCACTTGCAGCACTGAGGGCCGTCGATGGACAAGCCTCATTCCTCTTGAAAGTCTCTTGCCTTCGAGGGCCTGATGTACTCAAATAACAAACAAAAAGTTCCTTCAACAAAATGAAAGTTTGTTTTCTTGGTTTCATTTAGGGTGAGGATTTTTCACCCCTGTGTCCCCCTTTCCGGGTGCTGACCCCTCTTTACTTTCAGCCTCCCTCCACTGGGTTCACTATGGGTTTTCTTTCCTTCACAAATCTTAATGTCCTTTTAAACAGTTCCAGTGGAGATCCCTCGAACGGGTTCACTCTTGTCAACACACTTTTTCTTGGGACTTTAGACTGTCCCCCTTTTCATCAGCATCCCTCTTCCGGGTTCACTCTTGCCACCTTCACATTCACATTCGTTTTCAATATTTGCGGGGTTCACTTCCATTGCTTTCTCACAGTTCTTAGATCAAGGGCTTACAACTGTACAGGGATTTTGCATTGACCTCCTGTATGACCACTTTGAGCTATCTTGGGGCTCTCCTGAGGTCTTCTGGTATCGATAGTTTCACTCAGACAGATTTAAGAGGTTCCCGGAACATGGCTCATTTTTCACAGTTCCAACAGTTATACAGTTTTTGCAGGGTCTGTGTAACCAGTTATCTTCCCGCCAGTTTGTTGTTGTGGCACAGGAGTTACATTTAGTTTTAACATTTGCAATGGGAGCTCCGTTTGGACCCCTCCATTCTTGTTCTTGAGGTGATTTTCCTGGTAACTATCACTTCTGCTAGACAGGTAAGTGAGCTCCAGACGTTATTAGTTAAACCTCCCTATTTAGTTTTCTCCAAAGAGAAGGTGAAGTTGGAGGGTAAGACCTTCTTTTCTCCTGAAAGTGGTCTTGGATTTTCTTCTCCCTCAGAAGAACCAAATTTCTGTGTTTTTTCCTCTGCCTCACTCTCCCAAGGCTGTGAATCTTTTCAGTGAGGGCTCTCAGCTACCATGTCTTGTGGAAGAGAGACATCAGGAAAGATGAACCGCCTTTTAATGGTTATGCAGATGCATGTGCTGGCAGGATTGTGACTAAATAGACTTGCTCAAGGTGGATCATTCTCTGCATCTCGGAATCCTAAAATTGAGCTGGTAAAGAAGTGTCTGAGGGTCTCGGAGCTCATTGTACCAGAGGGGTTGCGTCCACTTCTGTCCTGCAGAGGGTGGTCCCTGTCCTGGATCTCTGCCAGGCAGCAACGTGGGCTTCTCTGCACACGATTGCTAAGCTTTACTGCATGGATTGCTTTTCGGGACAGGACGCCCGCTTCGGCAAGGCAGTCCTCAAGAGTTTTCTCATCTAGGTGGTGTCTTTGCTTTTCTCCCTCCTCCAGATATACCTACTGCTATGGGAGTATATTGTAGATGAGAATTCTTTGTCGGAAGGAATCCATTAGAAGAACAAATTACTTTTCTCTCAGTAATTTTCTTTCTGATGGATGTTCCTCCCATGGATTCCTCATATATGTTATCATATCCACAAAGATGTTATTTGGAAACAATAGGGCTAGCCTTGGGCTCTGTTCAACACCTCTACGTGCTGGACATGATGTCGGGGCAGATATATATCAAGGCGCCGCACCTCGTGACCTCACTTCCACCCTTTTTCCTTGCTACTGAGTGTGCTGAGGGACAGCGGAACAGATGGTGTACACACTATCTGCCAAAGAGGGCCAGGTGGGGCGGGTAATGAGGAATCCATGGGGGTAACATCAATCAGAAAGAACATCACCAGTGGTAAGGAATTTGTTATTCGAATGGATCGTGTCCTCCCACGGATACCTCATCTTAGATAAACTCCCATAGCAGTACCAAACTGCAGGAGGACGGACGAGTAACCTTCTATTGACACTAAATTGAAACTGTTGCAGGACTGCTCTACCAAACCGGACATACAACTGTAAGGTACTTTGTGCACTAATAAACTGTTGCTAAAGAATAGCAACAAAGTGAAAGACTAAGGGAAACAAAGTCTCTCAGTACTGACTGTCTTAAGGGCATGTCATTTTTCCGATAACAAAATGAGCAAAAGCCCAGCTCAGTACAGCAGAAGGCTGGGCTCCACTACCAAAAGTCAAGCTAGGATGGTCATAAAACAGCAAAAGGTTGTGGGGTTCACAACTGGAGGGAAAATTACACATACATGGAAATCTTTCCTAACGACGGTTAGTGAACACTGTGAATGCATTAAGACTGAGTGACTTCTGTGAGTGAATAAAGGGTGAGTGAGCACCTTGTATGCATTAAGGCTGAGTGGGGTCTGTGAGCACATAAGGCGATGTGAGTACAGAGAGTGCATTAAGGCAGAGGGAGCACTGTGGTGTATTAAGGATGAGTGAGCACAGTGAGTGAATTATGGCTGTGCAGGCACTGTGAGTGCATGATGGGTGAGTGAATTCTACGAGTGCATGAAGGTTGATTGGGGCCTGTGAGCACACAAAGGCTAAGTGAGCACTGCGCTTGCATTATGGCTGAGTGAGCACTATGCATGCATTAAGGCTGAGTGAGCGCCTTGGGTGCATTAAGGCTGAGTGAGAACTGTGAGTGCATGAAGGCTGAGTGCACTCCGCAGGTGCATGATGGCTGAGTGCACTCCACGGGTGCATGAAGGTTGAGTGAGCACAGTGAGTGCATGAAGGCTGAGTGCACTCCACGGGTGCACGAAGGCTGAGTGCACTCCGCGGGTGCATGAAAGTTGAGCGGGCACAGTGAGTGCATGAAGGGTGAGTGCACTCCGCGGGTGCATGATGGCTGAGTGCACTCCACAGGTGCATGAAGGTTGAGTGAGCACAGTGAGTGCATGAAGGCTGAGTGCACTCCGCGGGTGCATGAAGGTTGAGTGAGCACTGTGGGAGTGTTAGCAGATCTTTGGTACTTACTGAGGTTCTACACGGGTTGATGGATACGCAAATTTTCCCGTCTCCTGAATATCCTTTCAAACAATTGCACACAGACTGTGGGAAGAAAAGAGAAAATAAAAATAGACATTTAACTATGAACATTTTACTGTTTTAAAGTACAACAATACCAAGTCAACCATATCCACATGTTATTTATATCCAAAGACCTGTTTCCCCTCTAGACTTTGCACAATCTGATTTTTATTTTATTACATTGCCAGGCTAATCGCAGTGCCGCTTCAGGGGGCAAGGACACACAATGGAGAGTATTTATTTTTTATTTATTTCTATTTATTCTATTTGTTGAATTTGTTGACAGCGCCCAAGACCCTGAGACATCACAGCGCTGGTACCAGTTACCTAGGAGAAATATTGGCTAACAGATGCAAATAACTATGGTTAAAATAAGTGCAATAGGTCAAAGTCCATGATAACTCTGTATGGTAAGGATGTACAGTGAGTCTTATACTCTCAGTTCGACTCTAATGAGGGGGGGAGAGAGTTCCAAAGGGAGGGGGCAGTGAGCAAGAACCTGGGTGCACCAGCGGGATTATTATTGAATATGGGAGTCAGAAGGGAGAGAGCGTTCTTTTATGTAGGCGGGAACCGGGTAGGTAGGGGAAGTCTTGTGGTTGCAGCAAGGTTTTTGAGGTCAAGGCGCGCTCTGAGGGGGGGGGCACTGTGCATATCTTCTGGCTTGTGTGATGTGATCAGGCAGTTCTGAGGGCACTGCAAGAGCTGTAGCTTAGATATGATCTTGCATGAGGTGCCTCTGAGTAAGGCATTACAGTCATCCAATGTGCTGCCTATGAGGGCTCTGGCCAGACTTAGGCAATTTTTGGATGATAGGTTGATGAGCTTGGTGGTGTAGGCAGTGGAGGAGGCAAGAGAGGTGATGTTATTATAATTTTTTTCCAACTTTATTTATTATTTTTACACAAAATCATAAAATATTAGAGCATACATGCAAAAGTGAATTCGCAAAAAGTCCACAAAATCAGGTATTACATAGCACATTTCATTTCAAAGCATCTTATCATATCTCTATAAGAAACCCACCCCCGAATCTCATCTCCATTACAAATACATTAAAAACAACACAATAGACAAACACCCTCCTACCACCCACCCCCAATATTATTTACACACCAATAAAGCAAGTTCTACACTTTAATCAAACAAACTGTTGAACGAACCCCACATCTCAGTATATTCAACCTCCCGATCGCGCTTCAACGCTTGTGTCTTTTCATACCACGAAAGTGTCTACCTATCCGATAACCACGTCTCATAATGAGGCTTTTTCCTAGATTTCCACACCTTCATAATATGCTTAATAGCCATCAACAGCGCTCTATCAGTCCAATCCAAAGAGCCACATATACTTCCACTTCTACCATCAGCTGAAAAAAATATAACTGATTTAAAAGTTCGAGGGATAAATCATCTACCACCAAATCAACTCGATCCAGAACATCCTTCCAAAAATCTAATACTCTACTACACTCCCAAAGCATGTGCTGAAAGGTTCCTCTCGAACAATTACACCCCCAACACAGGTCCGTATCTGCCAATCCTTTCCTATTCATTTTCACAGGTGTCCAATAAATACGTCCTAAAATGCGTTGATATTATTATTTATTTATTCATTTATATTGCTCCGAAGCCCACAGGCATCAGGGCGCGTACATTTAGACTAGGAACAATATACAAAGTAACGAGACAGACAGGTGCTACTTAGTCAAAACCTTGAGGAATCTGCTGTGTCTATTTAAAGATGGCACTCTTCAGGGCCTTCCGAAAAGCTAGGTAATTTCTCTCTAGTTTGACTACAGCCGGCAGTCCATTCCATGCTTGGAAAGGATCTACCTAGCCCATTTGGGCGTTTAAACGCCCTGCAAGTGATATGACCCCTGGATTCAGATCTTAACGATTGGCCGGGTATATATGGGGAAATGGGAACTTTCAGGTAGGCAGGAGCCTGCCCATAGAGACATCGGTGGACTATGGTCATGGCCTTGAACGTGATCCGTTCTTTAACTGTCAACCAATGCAGGGCTCTTCTGTCTGAGATTATATGCTCCCTTCTGGTTTTCATCTCGACAATTCTCACTGCACTCGTCTGAATGATCTGACATCTTGCGATGCAACCCTTGGTTGCTCCTAACATCAGTGCATTTCCGTAATCCAGCCTAGATAGAATAAAAGCTCTGGCAATGGTAGCACTATTCTTTTCATTCACAAATGGTCTGATGTGATTGAGCAGACATAGATAATATTGGCAGCTTTTATTGACATTGCTCATGTGCGACTTTGCATTTAGTGAGGCTTCCAAGATGATACCCAGAGTCTTGACCTTTTCTTGGACCTGGATGGTGGAGTTCTTGATCTGAAAGGTCTCATATTTGTGTCCTAATTTGGCAAGTGCCTGTCGTGAGCCAAAAATCAATATCGCAGTTTTATTTTTCCTTTAGACACATCCAATTGGATGTCATCCAGGCTTCTACGGTGTTATAGACTGTCTCGAGGTTGCAGGCATCTAGCTTATAATTACTGCTCAGTTCCATCACCAGCTGAGTATCATCAGCGTAATTCGTGAAGAACACTTCGATGCCCTTGAGAACAGCGCAAAGTAATCTAAGGTAAATATTAAAAATCAAGGGAGACAGACTGGCCCCCTGGGGGACGCCACAATTAATGGGCTCCAGGAAAGAAAAAGCATCACCCAATTAATTTTTGATCTTCGATTGGCAAGAAAGGAAAATACCCATTTAATTGCCCTTGTTGTGCAACCGCTCATGTGCCCCATTGACGAGAGAAGTTGTTCATGGTCTAACAAATCAAAGGCCGCGGACAAGTCTAGTAGAACCAGCATACCCCAACTTGCCCTTGTCCATAATGAAGATCGACCATGGCTGTTTCGGTACTATGAGCCGGCCTAAAGCCTGATTGTTGCCTATGCAAGATGCTATTTGCTTCAACGAAAGCTTGCAACTGCAACACGGCCACTTTATCTAGGATCTTCAATAAGAAGTTGCAGTTAGTGATTGGTTGTAAGTTACTAGGATAACTGTGGTCCAAACCAGGATTTTTTACTAACAGGGTTACTGTAACTGTTTTTATAGATTTTGGTACGCAACTATCACAAATGATGCATTTACCAGACGTGTAAGGAAAGGTATAAAGATTCTTAGTGTTCTAAGATAATCCTAGGGGAAGGATGTTCTCTGCACAGGACGTGGGTCTCATAGTGGGTAAAAGAGACCTCATGTTCTTTGTTGTAACAGTTGAGAAATCAAATCTCTCTGCCTCACCCAGCTCCTGCTGGTCTGTCGGGAGATTTTGCCGGGGAGGCAACGAAACACGGATAGTACTAATTGTTTATTCTTGCCTTCGCGAGCTTGGCGTCAAAGGCCTCCTGTACTTTTAAGCAATTGTCCTGAGAAGGTTGGGCCAGAGGAGAAAGTGCTTTAGGCATTTCTAAGGATCTAAACATTTCAAAGAGCTTACTCGTGGAGTTTGACACCCTATTTATTGGCTTGTTATAAAAGTTTTTCTTACACTCTACAATGTTTTGTTTATACTTTGATTGTGCTTCCTTCCACTTATTCTTATTCTCAGTGGTTGGCTGTTTTACCCATCTTAGTACTAACCTTGTCTTCTCTCTTTTTAGACTAGCAAGTTGGGGAGTGATCCATTTCTGGGGCTTTGTGTTTGCCCTGACTAGTTTCCACCTAGCTGGAGCTACCCAGTCAACCAGTTCTTGCACCGATGTGTAATATGTCGAGACCAGGGTTTCACAGGAGTCAGCACCCGTTGTTTGTCCCATCATATCATTTGCACATTCAGCTAATTCTACAGTGGAGATTTTGTTAAAGTTCCTAATCAGGATCCTTTTGTACTCATTCGTAACTTTGGGCGCCGGCCCCTGGGGCGATATTGAGAAATCCACCCTGTAGTGATCGGACCATATGCATGGTATGCGCCTGTCTATTTTGACTTCTAGGTTGCATGATACCACCCAATCCAACAAGTTGTTCTTCGGTGTCGTTGGGTCGTTATTGCACACCCTGAAATCTATGTTGTTAAGTGCTTTTTCTAATTCCAAGGCCACTTTTTCAACAGGGTTGCCCCTCCGTCGATTCATATCTCCCAAGAATAGAGTGGCTGTGTTAGCTCAGTTGAAACTGCATAGTAGCTGGGTTATTTCTTTGCTAAAATCCACCATATCACTATGACGTTAATGCAGCTGTTTTTTATGGGAGTTAATTTCAAGTGCAGAATTTTGCACCTCTGACAACAGCAGGGGGTCATGAACATATTAAAATCACTTCTTGCTATGATCGCCACACTGCCTCCCTGCCCTTGCTCTCTGTTCTTGCAAAAGATTGAGTAGCCCTCTTGTACCACCATTTCAATCATGAGGCCACTGGAGTCACGTATCCATGTTTCAGTGAGGCAGAGTATATTAAGGTGGTTATCTATGAATAGGTTGTGTATATTTCAAGCATGGTTGTTCAGGGACCTAGTGTTGAGGAAACACATTTTTATTTCCTTTAATAGGCCTGGAGCCTGGGTAGCTGTAAACTGTTGCATTGTCTGTGTGGTGCTGGCTGCTTCCGGCTGCCCGGTTCGAATGGATTTAGTCACTTATACCGTCTGGTGAACTTCCAGATTATTCAGCCCCATCTCTAGTCCCTGGGAAACCCTGCGTACCACAGCTTCCTCCTGGCACAAGCATTCTAGTTCGGTGGTGATTATGGTTGGCTCTGTTGGTCTAGACAGTGGGTCGAGTGACTTGGGACTCATGGCGCAAAGTTTACCCTCTTTAAAGGTTGCCTGTACATGCTTTTTTACAATTGGCATGCGTCACACACGTTGCACTTCCAATAGCACTTTCATTTCTTCCATATAACCCATGACTTACTTTAGATGAGCTTGGCTGTTTGGAGTCAGAGATTGAAGGAAGTAAAAGAAACGTGTACGGCTCTGGGGCGTCCAAGCATCAATGATGGTGAGGACCGGCAAAGAAGCACCTGATGTTTCGAGATAAGCCATGCAGGGAACCTGGGAGATACACGTAGCCATGCAGGGAACCTGGGAGATACGCGTAGCCATGCAGGGAACCTGGGAGATACGCGTAGCCATGCAGGGAACCTGGGAGATACACGTATGCATATTAAGTTCAGAGTCAAGGGAGACACTCAGGGTTTTTACATGTTTTGAAACCAATATAGGGTTACCATCTATGGTGAAGGAGGTGTAAGTGGGGTCAAGGTGCTTAAAGCTGTGAGGCAAATCAACGATACGTATCTTGGTTTTGTCATCATTGAGGCAGAGGCGGTGGTTAGCCATACAGCTCTGAATGATGCCATAAGTCTGATTAATCAATGCAGCATCTTGGCAGTAGTTGCCTGAGAGATGTAAAAGGATTTGGGTGTCATCAGCAAACAGGGAGCTGTAGCGTGGGTCTGGTTAGCCCCACAGATTCTGCCCTTTTGCAACATTCATCAGTCCCTCCCATTGGGTTCAACTAACTACAAAATTTAGGGGAACCGAGGGAGCGGTGTATGGTGGAAAGGGGACTAGGGACTCAGAGTACACTAGTCACTACAGTGAGCAGCTTTTTCTTCCGCTGACATTCCATTCGTTTTCCTCCCTACTTATGGTGAGATTGAGCAGCAACGATACTACAGGGAAGGGCCCAAAGGCCCACCAAAAAGGGCCAGAAAAATCAACTGAGCAAATAGCTCTCTGCTCTGGCGCTTGCATCCATGCAGTACTGCTTGCAGAATCACAAGAGAGATTCCCATGCGTCAGCCTTGATGATGGTCTACCATAGCACATTCCTTGGAAAAGCCACTGCCACAGCCTTGGCTCTTATGACCTGAGCATTCAAGCCCTTTGTGGGGGATTTTCCTTGAGTCCTGGAGGCTTCCAAGCCACAATCCACCAGCCAATAGAGTCTATAGAAGCTGCCCGATTTCCTGAAATCCCAGAAGCACTGACATCCAGACAGTGCAGAGTGGACAGAAATAAAGGAGGGCAAGAAACACCTCCTGATAATGCAAAATACTGAAACTACCGGAGGCAGAAAAGAACAGTGAGCTCTCTATGCAACTTTATCCTTGTGTAAACTGGTATAAGCTTCTGAAGTTGAGAGGGCTCGTATTTTACTAATACCCCATGCAGATGTAACTGGCGCCAAAAAGGCTGCTTCCCATTTAAACAATCTGATATCAATGGAAGCCAAAAGTCTGTGTGAAAGGTCAGTAAAAACTATGTTGAGATCCCAAGAGGGGTGGTGAGACTTCTTCACTGATGTGCACAAATGAAAGAAGATTTTCAAGGTGTCTTTTTGTTGCTGGATTAGATGCAAAGAAAATAAGCTACTAGGAATTCCTAAAGGCCTGTATCGACAGTGAAGTGCTGCTGAATTAACCTTACCTCCTAAGGTGGTCAAACTAGACAGAAAGCAAAGATCGTCATCCAGTGAACAGTGCCGAGGACCCAGTGACAGAAACCATTTGCACTTATAATGATGATGACTCTTCTTGACTCAAGCGTGCCACTCGTCGGTTTCAGATGTTGCGTCAGCCGTATATACATTACATCACCATGCTCCCGTACCTCATTTCTCCACATTTTTTCCCCCAAGCTCAGCAGCCACAGAGGAAGAATCCATAGGATTCGGCTTAGAAACAGCCCAAAAAATATTATTTTATTGTGGAGTAGAACCATTCTGGCAGCAACTGGCTGAAAGCACTTATACAATGAGGCATCAACTATGCCTAAAACCTAATCACCATGACCTGGTCTTATTAGAAGAGGACCTTCAGCTATAGATAGCAGACCAATTTCATAGCTGGGCCGGATGGGAGGGTGATGAGGAATCTGCACGAGAAGAATCCATAGAAAGAACATTACCAGTAAGTCATTTCTCCTTCAATGGTATTTCTTTCTCCCGCAGATTCCTCATCAGATAGACTCCCAAAGCAGTACAGAGTGCGGAGGTGGGAGGAAAGCCCTCAGACAAGGAAGCTCTGCAACAATGCTAAACCAAATCGAACGTCCGAACCACGTGCTACATCCAGACAGTAATGCTTGGTGAACTTGTGGAGTGACAACCACGTTGCTGCTTGACATATTTACTTCTCCTGCACACCCTCTGCAATTCGGATGATGCCTACACACCCCTGGTGGAATGTGTCATGATGCCTGCTCTCTGTCACCACTCTGCAATGCAGAGAGTTATACATCACGAGATTGTCTGCTTGAAGACAGCCAGACTCTACCTGAACAGAGAGAAAGCCACAAAGCGTTGGTCGCCGCACCTACATTCTGCTGTTCTAGCCACATAAAAGCTGAGTGCCCTCTTAGGATCCAGCCCTTGTAGCCTTTCCTCAGACTTAGAAGGATGTGGAGGAGGATAAAACACTGGCAAATCAATGCTCTGGGACACGTGGAATTCAGAAATCAGCAGATATTTAGAATGCACCTTGAGTGAAGCGTTCTCCTTGAAAAATCATAAGAAAGGTGCAGCTCACTGCAACATCTTGCTGGCGTGATTGCCACCAGGAAAACAGTTTTTAGAGTAAGTAGCCCGATAGGGCATGAATGCATGGGCTCACACTGAGCCGCCAGCAAGAATGCCAAAACACATTTTAGATCCCAGTCTGGAACCAAAAACAGAGTAGGAGGAAACATATTTACAAGGCCTTTCAGGAATTGGGTCATTACTGGGATCGTGAAGAAGGGTCCTTTTTTTATTCTTATTTATTTATTGGGTATTTATAATGTGCCTATACAGCAAACGGTGTTTCAAGCCGCGGATCCTTGATCCTGAGTCCTCTTGAACACAGACACAGCCGCCAAATAGCCCTTGACTGTGCATATCTGAAGACCTGCCGAGGCCAGTGACAGAAGGAACTCCATCACTCTAGTTGTGGAACAAGTGATAGGGTCATCTACCCTGCGATCTCTGAACCACACCTCAAATCTTCTCCACATCCACGCATCCAAATATCTCATAGAGGGTCTGCATACAACTAGTAGCACCTCAAGTACCTCTTCTGAGAGGTTCCACCATCATACCTTATCCTCTCAAGTGCCACGCATGTAGGTTGAGGGATTCTGGGTTTGGTTGAAGCACCCGACCTTCCAAATGGGATAGGAGGCCCAGCTGTCGATGGTCATCGAGTCGTCCTCTTCATGACCGGATGTAACGTCGATGCGGGTACAAATAGCACGCTCTGCGCCACGTGACCAAAGTTGCCATTTTTTCCCCTTTGGCCAGCCACATTAGGGATTAGAGACAAAAAGAAGTCCTTTATGGGTTAAAGGGGAGGCATCATATAATTGTATTAGAAAGCTGCTTAACCATGGGGTCGGCGGCTGAGAGGGCGATGCGGAATCTGTGGGAAGAACCTCTGTCAGAAAGAACATTACCAGGGGTAAGTAATTTGTTGTTCTAATGGATTGTGTCCTCCCACAGATTCCTCATCTTAGACTTCCATAGCAGTAAGACCTTAAGGAGGAAGGAAGGTGCGGACTGGCGATTATATCACCACTTGTTGGAGGACAGCCCTGCCAAAATGAGTCTCATTTGAGGATACTGTGTCCAGGCAAAAGTGTATATGGAGGACCACGTCGCGGCCTGACAGATATCCTTTACAGGTACCCCTCTTTCAAGAGAAGAGGTAGCTGCCACACCCCTAGTGGAGTGTACCCTGAAGCCTTCAGGGATTTCCTTACCCGCTCTAGTGTAGCATTCCAAAACACAATGCACTATCTATCTTGAAATGGCTTTCTTTATTATTCCTTTGCCCATTTTAGGGCTAGTATATCCAAAGATCAGCTGGTCTTCGAGCCTGAATTGGTTCGTCATGGCGATGTATAAACTCAGAGCCCTCTTGGCGTGGAGCCTATGCAGCCTTTCTTGCTCCTTGAATGGATAAGGAGGTGGACAGAAGGCTGGCAAACAGATAGGGCCTGCAATTTGCTCAGTCCTCGGGTCGAAGAAATAGTGACGAAAAGGCTGTCTTCCAATATAGCAGCCTCAGTGAATACGAATACGAATATAACAGCTTTAAAGGGGAAGCCATGAGAAATGTTAAAACCAAGTTTAAGTCCCATGCAGGTACCACTAAGTGGGTCGGTGGGAAGGTCCATGGGGATCGAGAAGTATGACCCTTATTCTGGCATGCGCTTAAAGATAGAGAGTGCCTCTAAATAGCCCTTGATGGTGGTGACCTGAAGGCTCTGTCTTGACAAATGAAGAAGAAAAGACAACACCCTTGAAGTGTCACATAAAAAGGGATCCACATCCTGTGCTCTGCACCAGCTGCAGAAGTTCTTCCAACGGAAGCGGCATAGACCTTGAGTTGTTGGCCTTCTAGCCAAAAGAAATATCTCCATCACATCTTCTGGAAGGTCCCAATCCCTGTACCTTAGTATTTCAGAAGCCAGGCATGCAAGTTGAGCATGTGCACACTCAGTGGAAGAAAAGGCCTCCCCTCTTGAAAAAGAAAGTCTGGCCTCCGGGGAAGACGATATGGAGGACAGATGGCCATATCCAAAACATGCCCCTTTACTGTGCCCACTTGAAGGCCTGATTTGGCTAAGTCCTACAAAAACTCCATCACTGAGGAGATGGGACATGACATCAGGTCCACTCCCTCCGCCTTGCTCTAGGCTATGAACGGTCTCCATCTGCACACATACAGGGACCTTGTGGGTGGTCTACGTGCAGCCAACAACACGTCTAACACCTCCTCATCAAGGTCTCACTCTCTGTACCTCAGCTTCTCAAGAGCCAAGCATGCACGTTGAGAGGGTTCGGGTGAAGCGCATTGCTTCCCGACTGCGGCAAGAGGTCCTGTTTTCGAGGAAAGCAGAGAGGTGGGCATAAACTAAACCCTGAATCTCCTCAACCTCCAGAGAACCCAAGAAATGACTGGTAATTGCAGGAACGCATAATAGAGGTCAAAGATTCACTCCTCCAGAAACGTGGCCCCAATGTGCCCCTGGGTTGAAATTCCTTCTAACAGAACTGATTGCATTGTGTGTTGTCCTTTTTTGCAAACAGGTCAACTGGTGGGGTGCCTCACCGGGGGAAGATCTCTGCAAACACTTCTGGGCACTGCTCTAACTCGTGGGTGACCTAGCTCTACCTGCTCAGAGCATCTGCCACCCCATTCTTCACCACTGCCAGATGAGCTGCAGACGCTGAGATGTTGTTTTCCAGCATCCAGAGCCATAGCTGCATGGTCTCCCTGGACAGGGGTAGTGACCTTCATGCATGCAGAGGTAATGCATGGTCACTGTGTTGTCCATCAGAACTAGGACATGCCTCCCTGCAAAGAAGGCACAAATGCCGTCAGTGCTAGTCTGACTGCTCGTAGCTCCAGCAGATTGATGTGGCAACATTTTTCCTTCTGGGCCCAATGGCTGCTGATTTGAGGAGACCGCAATGGGCCTCCCAACCCTTCAGCAAGGCGTCCGTGACTATTTATTTATTTATTTTGCATATGGTCATAAAACCTTTTACAAAATCGACAAACCAACAATACTTCACTTAAAACAATGATCAAACATACTCAATTGAGTAACCATTAAGAAAATCTTTAGAGAACTAATCCAAAAAAAAAAGAAAGCAAAGAACAAAATAGAAATAAAAAAACAAAAGAGGCTAACTTATTAAATGAGTTATAAAATCTCCACAAAAAAAAAGGAAAAAGAAGAGAAAGGGGGAAGAGAGACACCAAACAAAAGAAAATTGAAAGTTGCAGGGGAAGAATACCTTTGTAAAGCAATGACCATCAGAATAGGAGTTACGTTCATTTAGCAGGAGGAATTCCGCAAACAAACGGAACAACCACAGTTCAACAAATCCTTAGTGATCACAATTCGGGTACAGGCTTTTAGACCATAATATTATTTCTTTCCAGAACCTGTACCACTGCAGTTGTTAACGCACCATTCTGCCCAGAGATCAATCTATCCCAGAACATATCAGGTAAAAAACCCTCTTCACCAACTTCAAACCTTGCAAACAGTGATAACCTGGGAGGCAAGGTACCCTCACACTCTGTCAACAGATGTTTAAGGGATTGATTAGATGGATTCTTACAGATATTGCATAAGATCTTAGTGGTCTCCCCTAGGTCCCTTTTAGTTAGAACCTCCCCGGTATGCACCACATTTAAACATATTCTGAGGACATTTTTCCTGATCTTCCAGTCAGGAAACTTCACTAGATATTTTGCAATCAACCCTTGTTTTTTATCAACCTTCAAGCAGAGATTTACTGGAGTTAGGGAGCGCATGTTATCAATTGTTATAATCTAATCCATAACATCCAGGGCCTTTTTTGTCTTTACCGGGTTATGGATTAATGTCTCAATATCCGTGTCAGCTTTGGCCAACCCCCCGCCCCCTTTACCCTTTCTTCCAAATATGACAGCATTTAGATTTTTGATCTTCCAGATGGGCTTTGATGTCCGCATATAACGTGCATTCCTGTGCGGTGGAAATGAGACGAAAGAAAGAGGTCAGTTTCCAGTCTGCCTGGACCTTTAGTGACTCAAGCCCAGTACGAATCTGAGGCTGGACATAGATAGACTCATAGGGAGACTGAGAACTCTTTTCTAGATGAGGCCTTCTAGCCTTTGCCATTCTACATTCCACAGAAAGCCCATACAAAATCACAGGGATGACTTTTGCAGAGTAATGCTTGATCAGTGGGAGGATCGAGAATTTGCAGTATTTCATTGACACCTTTTTCATCTAGGGTATTAGTTGCACGATCTTACTCTTTGCATCCTGCTCCACCTTGGATGCAGAGGGTGAAGCATAAACCTTATAACCCAGATAAACCGGATCCTCGACTCTTGAAATAGGCTGCCATCCCAACTTCCAATGGGAAAAGATCACACTTTTGTGCATGTGTCTGAAGACTACAATTTTGGATTTTTTGGGGTTTATGCCAAGACAGTTCTCTTTTGCATAGCAGTCCAATTTATTCAAGAGGTGCTGCAGCCCCATTTCAGTGTTATCTACAGGACCACTTCATCAGCATAGGCCAGCCAGTGGATCCAAGATCCATTCTGGGCCGGCCAATGCTGATGATTCTAAAAACGCCCCCATATCTGTTGGACTCCCCTTTCCACCCTGATGGATTCTGAGAGGTTCCCTCATCATCAAGTCACGCTCTAATAGTGGTATCCCTGTGAAGCTCAACCAGCATTGCCAGGATGCCCTATTGAATGCCCCAGCTCCTGAGTTTCGACCATACTCAATTTCTGTTAACTTGGTCGAAGGCTTTTGAAAAGTCCACCCAGGCTCCATAAAGCTGTTGTTCTCCCTTAATCTCTATTTTTTTGCTCATGATATTGAAGGCCAGCCCATTCAGGGCCGTGGAGAGACCCCTTCTAAACCCTGTTTGATGCTTAGAAAGAATGTTGTCTCCTTCACCCATCTCTCCAATTCCCCCAAGAGGATACTCATGAACAACTTGCTTTCGATATCAAGGAGGGCGATCGGGTGGTAATTTACCGATAACATCCGGTCGCCCTCCTTAAACAACAGTAAAATAATAACGGTTTTCCACAAAGCTGGAAACTTGTATCTGACAAGGATCTCGCTATAGAGCCAGAATAGCAATATAGCCCATAAAGGAGGTTTGTTTTTCAGGACTTGATAGGTTAGTCCATTAGGACCGGCTGCTTTTGAGGTCGAAGAATTAACAATCATTTCTACCAAGATCTGTTCATCGAAAGGGAGACTCCAGATGATATTGTAACTGTACTAAATGTAGTCTCCAGGGGATTTTCAAAATTAAGAGACAGGTAGTCTATCCACCCACTCTCTGGCACAAGATTACACTGTGAACTGCACGCATTACCCTCTAATTGGTGAATGACTGACCAAAAAATGTCTACAATCCTTACCACCAATTAATTTCAACATTAATTCACCATCCTTTTGTAGGCGCAACATCCTTCTACCTATTGACCATTGTTTATATTGTTGTGACAGGCTTCTAGACTCCCTCCTAAAGTCCTCCCAACTTAGGTCCAATCTCTTTAGTTGTCTTAATTTCCGATTCAACAACGTCAAACGAGTGGCGATGTGCTTCTTTGCTCCCCCACCTTCCACGCTCAGAGGACATGTTGAACAGATAAATTTGACAAATCCCTCAGGGTGACAATTTTCCTGCTGGATGTACTCAGGAATTTCCATTAGATGACTATTGAGAACACCCCCTTCCCATTTATACTTAGGGAGGCGTATTCTACCTTTCCTATTCATAAGGACCTGTACCTGTTTATCTGGTAGCCTGATGGAAAAGTCCGAAAAGGTCAGCTCTAAACGAGAGTGATCACTCCCACCATCAGATTTAATACTCAAGGATACATTGCGAGTGAAGAGATCTGCTGTCATAAAGATGTAATCTATGGCCGAGGCAGAAGGACCTCGCTGCCAAGTCGGGGATGCTAGAACATCCCCCGGTATTGACCAATTTGTCATCTTCAGCCCCCATCCGGCCACAAACTCCACCCAAATTCTACCCTTTTCCGAAATTCTCCTGGGTCTTTGATTGGCCAACTTCTGTAAGAGTGGAACACATTGGGTGTTCAAGTCCCCTGTAAATATCATCTGAATGCCCCCATAGAGCATTTTAATCTTTTCCAGCAACGTGGCAAGAACATCCAAAAAATCCTGAAGTCTGGAACAGGCAGTGTCCCAATACACAATGATAAAAATCACCTCAAGGACTGAACTCTGATGTTTTAGAGTTACCTTACTGGCTAAGACGCCGATTTTATTATTAGAGATCACTATGGAATCTCCAATCGTGGTATCTTTAAAGGCCATTAGCAAACCACCTGATGGTCTGCTTTTGGCTTTTTGTAGTGCGGGTTGGGAATACACTGTATACCCTTCAATTTCAATTGGACTGACCAACCACGTTTCCTGTAGGATTAAAATATCACCATCACGAAACAGATGCTCTTTCATTTTCCTTGAAGTAAAAGTGTTAGGACCCTGCGTGTTCTGGCAGATTAGGCACAGCCCTGTGTGCCTAAAGAGACTGCATGCCTACACCTATTTTCTGCAACACTTGTGTTAAGATTTCCGGCAATAGAGAGAGGGCACGGTCTTGGGGACTTTCTCCGTTGTCCTTTTGCCTGTTAACTGAGGCATCAGTCCTCATATTTTCACCTGGGCCCACTCTGGCCCTGGATGTCTACTTCCGAGGAGAAAGGTTTAATTTAGATGTTTCCAATGGAGCTGTGCGGGAGACTGAAAGACCCTGGCCCTCCAGTTCTCTTGCTGCCCCCATTATGGCTTCCAGACCTTCTCGCGATGTAAGACCCACTTCCACCATGTAGAGATTCTGGAGATCGGGGAACCGCACAGATTCAATGTCCTGTGAACTTAGGAGATAAAGGTTTGCTACCTTTTTAAAGTACGAAAAAATGACTCCTCTGCAAAGGGTCTTGTATTTGTTGTTCTTTGATATTGAAGAGAGCCAGATTTTTGGCATTGCAAAACATCACATTTCTTCCTCTTTATTCTTATTTTGACCAACCTGCTGCGCCGGAATTTGCTGGATCAAAGATCCCCCAACCTCTGCCGACTTTCCAGCTCCATTGGATTTCATGTTAATCATGGAATGCTTGCCTTGCCCAGATCTCACTTCCTCTAGCATGTAGGTTTTGTCTGGCTCCTTATTCAGATGCTTCAAAAATATTGGCGCTATTTTCACCGTCGCCCCCTGTGCATTAATCACTTTGGCGGTGGTAGATGGCCTTGATGTCACTACAGGGCGTTTATTCGGCAAGAAAATTGGCGTCACTGGCATTTTGGACTTGATTGGGTCTCACTGGTTCATTAAAGATTGGGGTTTTATCATATCACTCTGGGACATGTTAACCCCCTTCTCAATGTTTAAGCTGGGTGGCAAGTTCTTATTCTTACTTCCCAGTTCTTGCCAATCCGTTTGAAGGCCCACACTTACATTTGTGATTTCAATCCCTTCCTGCCAGGCACCTTCACGGGACATCCCCTTATCTTCCTGATTATTCCTTCTTATCTCGGGGTTCCCTTGTTTTGGTGCTTTTCTCTTGGATTCGTTTCAGGTGGCCGTTGTGGAATTTAGGATGTCTTCTCCCACCGGAATAGCCAGTGTTGGGGATCCCAATAATGATTTTAAAAAGGCATTTGTTTCAGTTTTTTTATCTTTCGTATTGCTTTGCTTCTTTGTTTTTTCAACTCTTTCATTAGTGATAAGGATTCTTTATTCCTCCTCCTAGTCCTTGCTTCTTTCTTTCTTAGCCTCCGTCCTTTAGCAAGGCGATATCCGGTCTCTGTCCTAATTTGCGTGTCTGCATCCAGGACCTGGGGTGCATCCTCCGGAGGGATCTGCACGGGGGTTTTATCCCCCTCTACAGCCCCCTCTACCACATTAGCCAGTCTTCTGAATTCCTCTAAAGTTGATTCTGACAAGGGAGTACCATTGAAAGGTAGGTTTAGCTTCACCACATCATCTCCCTCTCCCAATCCATCTGCTGCTGAAATATAGATTTCAACTGAGACAGAATATCTTGCAATTGCAATTTACTGTTGTCTTCTTCCTAACTTCTTGAGCAAGGGACGACTGGATTGCTGATAAATCCATACCTTGTTTGGCTACCTTCAACTGTAAATCTTTCAAAGTGGCTACAACGATGGAGCTAATGGTATTATTACACCCAACCAAGAATGAGTCATAGTTTGCTGTTTCTTTTGCGAGCTCTAACAGTACCCCTGCTTGAGACTGAACTTCTGTCTTTAGCAGTTCAAAGACAGACACCAGGGAGTTCAAGAAAATGTTGAGCGCTGATAATCTGGCTTCCAATGTTTGAGGCGCCACCTGTCCTGATGACATTATCGGCAAAGGGGTTGTCTCTTCTGGATTTCCATTAAACCTCTCTTTTTCAATTGGATATACTTGTATGCAATTACTAGCCTCCATTCCTTCTGCCCGAGGATCCAAGACCCCCTTTCCATTGATATTTCAGTCGATTTTACAGAACATCCTGGCTCCATGTTTTCTCTTTCTCCTTTCCCCTGCCGTGGAGTAAGGATCTGGTCAACAGACGAAAATTCTTGGTCATTCACACTTTTACTCCTTTTTTCCCCAAAGTGATCGTCAATTTTTCTTTGCATCTTCCTTGTGGTCACTGTATACTCAAGGCCTCTCTTCCAGGCTTGCGCTATTGGATGTTGTCCCTGATCCAATGCCACGCCTGCTCCAGGCGTATGGGGCAGTGGATGCAAATGACCTTGAGCCTGTATTGTCGGGCTGCAATTAACATCCGAGTTGATCTGAATGACCTGTGAACCCTGTTGGGCCATGGTCACTGTGGACTCTATAAAAGAGCCATCCCACTCTGGGCATCCAGTGTCGTCACGCATTAAAGTACTGCGCAGCTTCATCTTGATCTGCACCAGACAATGGGGAGTGATGATGATTCCCACACTTTACAGAATTCGGATGCATTCACTTTACACTTGGCTGTGAATTCTCTCCTTCTTTTATCTCACCATAGCACACCAACCAGATGAAATTGTATGGTGTCGAGGGACGCCTTCCGGAGTTAGACATCAGGGCGGCAGAAGGGAGCGTAGCTTGTTCCGTTCAAATTTTTTCCCGTGCAGAAACTGCACTGCATGCAGAGCGAATCAAAGGCACTACGGCCCACAGTCTTCGCTCCTCTGAGGCTATAGCAGGAAAAGCACAAAAACAAAATAACTCTGCCTCCCACACACTCACGTTTTAAACTGTTAGCGTATGAGGGACAGTGATTACAGATCAGAGGGGCGGGGGGGCCAACAGTCTTCTGTACTTTGTACTGGAGGGAGAGGGACTATATGGACGACGGATGACATGTATCAGGCTGTAAAGTGGTATTTTTACCAATTATGTCATCATATTGGAGGAAAACCTTACTCCTCACGGCATACAGTTGGAGCTCAGCCTCACGCGGACTACGCTGACTGCAACGCACTCACATCTGAAGGCCCCAGCGGACCGAAAATGCAGCCACTGACTCCTCTCGTCTTCCTCTCGAAAGATTAAAGAACCTAGGATCACCAACTCCAACGTCACGTAGCTTAATCAAGCCGCACTGTGAGATGCACCTTCTCTCTCGCACACCCGCTTCTGATTCAGCCAAAAGGTCTGTGACTATCTGTGCCTCCAGCCATAGAGTCCAGAAAGGTTCTCCAGCCAACATGTTTGTCCTGTCACTACACCATGTCAGGTTGTTGACCACAGACCTCGACACCTGTTTGACATCTGCTATCTCGCTGAAATACTGCAACCACTGGCTCCTGAGAAGCCACTTCAGGGATGTAATCCAGAGCATCGCCTGCTGTACAAGGAAAATGTAGGATGCCATGAGGCCCGGCAGGTGCAGGAAAGCAGATGACAGGAGACTGCTGGAATTCTAGAAGAGACTGACCATCTCTGCCAGTTAGTGACTCTCTCTTCTGGAGGAAAAGCCTTCCTTTCCCTGGTGTCCGAGACCGCTCTGATGAACTGGAGCCTCTGTGCTGGTGAGATCTGTGATTTCTACAAACTCAGGGAGAAGCCCAAGTCGTGTAGTAGTAAACAAGTGTCCTCGAGGTGCACTGAAATTTGCTCTGGCGACTGAACCCGGATCAGCCAATCGTCCAATTATGGGAAAACAAAGACGCCGGCTCTCCTGAGATGGGCCGCTACTGCTGCCATCAGCTTGGTAAACACCCTGGGTTCTGAGGTCAAGCCAAAGGGGACCACCTATAATGTGTGACCCTGATGAGGAACCTCAGGAACCTCCTGTGTTTCCTGCGGATAGGAATATGGAAATAGGCATCCTGAAGGTCCAACAACGCCAGCCAATCTTGAAAATGTAGAGCTTGGAGAATTTCCCTCAAAGTCACCATCTTGAATATGTCATTCCTCAGGAACTTATTCAAGTCCCTGAGGTTACAGAATGGGAAAGAGACCTCCCCCCTTTTTCAGGGCCAGGAAGTATTGAGAATACCAGCCGAACTTTGGCTTGAATCTCCTCTATTGCTCCCTTCAAAAGAAGAGCCTGCAGCTCCTCTTGGAGCTCCACTCTGGTTGTCGGGTGAGTTCTGTCAAGTGGTCATTTTACAAATGGTAGGCAGAGCCCAATTCGACCCAGACATCGGAAGTGATCCATGTCCATTTGCCCAAGAACCTGGAGAGGTATGGGGGTAGACCTCAAAGAGGTTTTTGAGGCACGGTTGACTTTGACAAGGCAGTAGGTATAGTCTGTCTCAACCCTCCTCTGCCTCTCCCTGGCCGTGGGATCTATGGAAATCTATGTTGTCCCGGATTATCCTGAGAGAGTTGAGCCTTCTTGGGAAGGTGAAGTACCGCCTGTAGCTTTGTTCTCTCAATCCAATGGCAACATTTTACTTTGGAGGCTTCTGCTGCACAGCCAACTCCTGTGATATAGTTGTCAACTTAGAGTCTTCGAATTTTTCGAGAGACTCATCGGCTTTGGGGCCAAACAAATGCTCTCCATCGAAGGCCAGATCCAGCATCTTCAAATGAACATTCGGGGAAACCCCAAGCCCCTTGGGTAGGCTGACTTGCGCAGCACAGCCAACGTGCCCATGGCATAGCCTCACAGTCCGTGGCATCCAATCCAGATTGGAGCGCCTGCCAGACCATCTCCTTACCATCCCCTATGATTGCCAAGAAACCATTACTAACCTTCCACACTAGGAAATGGTCGGCTGCCTCTCTGATGGTGTTCCATAGGACATGCAAGAACTTTGTGAAGGTACAAGAGGCATTAATGGCTTTAAGCACCAGGCTCCCTGAGGCAAACACTTTCTTCACCAAACCGTCAACTTTCGTCGAAGCTATCTGTGAGGAGGTTGGACGTCAAGGGCCTGGATGGAATCATTGCAGCATGCACTACAAGTGCGTCAGGGTTCTGGTGGGCTGTCAAGAATGGAAGATTGTCTCTCGCCGGCTTAAAATACGCTGGCGTCAAACACAGGATTTGCCACAAGTTCATGACAGGGTCTGCTGTGGCAACATTGAACAGTAAAGCACATTCAGCCTGCGGCGCCGGTCTAAGATGTCGGTCAGATCGAAGTGTAATACTGGTTTTGCCGTAGCGCTGAGCGGTAGAACCACGAAAACCTTCTCGACACCCTTTCGGTATTGAGCATTCAGGTTTGCGCATGGGATCGATTGTTGGAACTCGACATCCGGGGATATGTCCAGCCTGCTATATCCCGCCTGCTTGGATCCAATCCTGCACCCCTCATCGGTTCCAACCCGAAAGGTATCAGTTTGCCCTCCTCAACAAAGATCAACTGCATCAAGTTGAAGAACATGGATCTGGAATACGGTATGAAGGCTCGATCTTGCTGTGTTTTTCCTGGTCGAGGGGCTTCTTGGCGCTAAAGGACTGCCAATGCTATCAGCACAGAAGCAAGATTGTCCTTTGGGGTCTTGCTCAAGGGTGTTCGAGCTCCCCAGGCTTCCTTCATGCCGAACAAACTTGATGCACTCAGAGCCGAATCCACCTGCAGCGTTGAGGCCAAAGCCGTACCAGCCGAAGCGTTCTCAAAGTCCTTCATCTGCCTTTTGAAGTCCTCCCCCTCCTCCTTGGATGCACCCTTCGCAGGGTACAACTTACCTTTATCGTCTGATGACTCGCGTCTGGGTTGGCACTTCATTTTGTGCGACGAGGAAGAATGGTGGCACTCGCTACGTGTGTGCGAGTGTTTCATATATTGTTTATGATGTCTTCTTTTGTGACGCTTCTAGGTGCATCGGTGTCGTGCTCCAAGGACTTTGAGACCGACTTTCCTGTGACATAAACAAAGAAAAGCCCACTCCAGCCAGGAGCAGGGATTGGTCCCATAGCTATAGATCAATCACCTGGGGACTTGTGACTTTAAAATAAGGGGTCTTGTACCCCTTCAGCAGATTTACCTCAGTTCCTCAATGATCCAAGGAGACATTCTGAACATTCTCAAATGGACTTCATTTGGGACAGTTGTACTGTCCAAATCCCTCAGCTTGAGGTGACGAAGGATCAGTCCAAGACAGAAGGAAGATCTGTCCCCTATCCACTCCCAGGGAAAATCAGTGCTGTGGACCAGAACAAATCACTCTGCAACAGATCTGAGCCAGAAGAGCAGACCCTGAACTGGAGTATCCTGTCCTTGAGTCCTTTGCGAAGACCTCACAGCAACCGGAGGGCCAGACCAGTCGAAGTTCCCTGTTCCATCACACTGAACTAGTCACTCTGTGTTCCCCGCATCCTGAACAATAGGAAAGCTCTGGTGCTGGTGTCTTCTTTCTTCCAACCAGCCAAATGATTGCACCGTGTCTAAACCAGCTCGACACTACATTGTATCCTAGCGAGCACATCACCTGCTAGGCCCGAAGTGACTGCTCACGCCAGGACCCAAGCCGAATCTCTGCAGGGTCACTCGCCAACAGTAACCGGGGATTACAACCACAGCTCGGCCCAGCTAACCCGAGAACTACCACCTCATTGACTGCACCTCAATTCACCCTTGATCACCAATTCGATGACCGTCGCATGCGGACTGGAACTGCTGGAGCGGCACTTGCCGACCTCTCCCGGTGGCCAAAGTCCAACTTGGCCTGACCAACTCGAAGCGTTCTTGGGATCACTTGAATCACTGCCATTTGACTGCACAGAGCACCTGCATTCGTCACGACGCAACGCCCACTTGCCAGGGCCACCACAATCCTACATGCCCGAACTGAGCCTTATCGGCTTGCTCCATCATTCGACATCGGGTCTGATGTGTCAGCCCACCAAGAACTGAATACAGGTACTGTGACACTGAACTGTGCTCACAGTCCATTTCGACCCTAGAGCCTGGTTAGGTCACGATCGCGCCTGTGTTCAACCCGATATTCTTTTGATGGTAGCACCTTACCTACCACCTCTGAAACTACACTCAGAGTGCTACTTCCACCAGTCTGTTGCATCCTCTTTGTTCTTTTCTTTGGGGTGGGTTTTTGTATAGTAATCTCTTTTCGTTCTACTTGAAGATGGTGTGTTTTGTTAAAGTGCTTGGGCCTCATTACGAGTCGGGCGGTATCCCGACGGTAAATCTGTTGGAATACCGGCCAAATGGATAACTGTTACCGCCACTTGGCCCAGCGGAATTTCTGCCAGATTACAAGTGGTGTCGATGGCGTAATTCCCCATTTAATTTGAGTCCATAGGACTCAATTGGGCTTTTTTGGTGGCTAATTCCGACGATTCTGCCGATTTTTCAGCGGTGAATTGGAGGATTTACCTCCGGGATTTTCCTCCACTACAGGCCCAAACTCGTAATTTGGCGTAGTGGTAAAGTTGGCGGTAACAAAGTTACCAACAACTTTACCACTTACCACCAAACTCCTAATGAGGTCCTTTATATTTTTAAAGAACATTGATTGGACATTCCCTTTATTTTTGACTGTGATACTGTGTTGTTTGGGTCACTACTGGTTCACCTTCACACCCCTCTTGAGAGTATAGTCTTCCCTCGGCCCGTAAAGGAGGTATATCTCTTGATTAACCTTGTTTTACTATTATGATTGTGTTGTGTTTTGATTTGTAGCAGTGTGAGGGCTGAGTGGACCATTTTACCACTACTCTTCCTTGTACTCCTGCGATGCAGAATCCAGTTTGTCACAGAGGGCACAGCAGCATGTCCATGAAGACTGGGCACCAAGTTCTCTTTGACCAGTCTGGTGCGATCAAGATCGTGGATGTTCTGCTCTGCTTTAACGTCCTCAGCACCACAGGAATCAGCGGGAATGGAAGGAATGTATACACCAGGTCAAATCACCCTGGGAGTCCCCTGGAACAGAGGATCTTAGATGTTACACTTCTTGTTAGAGTTGGTCAAGAACAGGCTGATCAAGAGATGGCCCCACATGGAAAAGATGTTCTCAACCATCTCCCCTTTCAGCGCCTACTCGTATGAGCCGTCCCGTGAGTCAACTCAACACATGTGGCTGAGTGTTCAGATAATGGTGTGGTGTCAATAGAGATACTTTCTTCACCAATTTATAAGAAATGTTTGAATATTGTGCTTGACGAGGCAGTATAGAACGCCATAGACTAATATGCACTGCTCCAATACATAGTTCCATGCTACGTTACGATATCTGTGACATGCAACATAAACTGGAAGCAAATGTAATGCTTCAACCTGACTGGCCATACAACGGGATAGTTAAATTATCCATAACCATGTTGTACAACTTAACGCATGGGACAAGTCAAGTTTGATTAATACAGTGCTTCCTGTTCCAGCATGATAATGGGTACGACGATGTGGAACGCATAAAGATGATCACACCTGTACCCCTCAACCCACACGTGTACCCCACAGCCCACAATTATCACTGAATTACTATAACTGCACTTAATGGCAATAGTAAGTGAGTGGCAGTAGTCCTGTTATTTGGAATATGTGTTGTTGGCTTGAGTTACACCTTTGACATTGGTGTTGATACTCTAGAATTGCCACTTTTCTGGTTTGTGTTTTCTTAGGAGTATGTATATGAAGCATGTACTCTTCATTACCTATATGATTGACCAGTCCATTAATTGGCCTGAATGAGGTCTTTATATTTAATGCTTATTGTGTAGCTTAGACAGCATTATTGAGAGCTGTTCTTGTGTGTTTTCATGATACAGGAAGTGACAACGTACAAGTCCAGACTATCTAGTGAGATGGAGACCACTACATACATTTGAAAATAGGGCCGCTGTGGACAACAAAGAAGGCTTTTATTCGCCCCCCAAAGATTTCCCTCTATTTCTTGAAATGTTTTGATGAAAGAAACATGTTGGCTTAATTATTACACCTATTTCAAAACAGTGTATTTCATTCTTTGAATTGTGCGTGAGAGATCGTGTAGATCAAGTCGCGATATGTAACATGACCCATTTTATGTAATTGATTTGTTCATGTAAATGATTTGTTTTGGTTTATGTGTTAGTCCTTCATCATTTGTTGTGTTGTCCATTGATTTTGTATTAGTAACTCTAGTATGTGCTATTTGATTAACTATGAATGATTTAAATTGTGTTTAGATGCACACGTCACTTTACACTTCATTGTGTTACTTGCCTAGTTTTTATGTGCAAGGGTTTTTAAATTCTATTGAACATATTAATAAATTGTATATTTTTTACAAGAATTGAATATCTGGAAATTAAATTTTTTACCTAGAATTAAGCAGTGCCATTTTCCTGTATCACAAACAAATATTAACCTATATATATACACACATACCCAAGGTCTTTTTTGTTTACAGTGGAGGAAATGCTGTCACATTCACCTCATTCTCAAGCACTTAAAATAAAAGAAGGAGGACTTCCCGGCACAGCTTTAGCAATCCCACATCCCTCTTCTTGATGATGTAGTTTGTTTGTTTATTGTTTTTATATGGCTCACCAAACCTGAAGGGAACTGGGCGCAAGCATTACAAGGAGACTTTAAACTTGATGATACATAGAATTAGTCATAGAATTACGGTCATAGAATTACCGGACACAGGTTGCCGGTGAGCAGTTAGAGATATATACAGTACATTACAATATATACAGTTACATTGCGGAGAGCAGTATAAGGTGACGTTTCTGATGCCAGCTTCTGTGGTGGCAGATACTAGCAGTCTGTTGGTTGACACTAAGTTGTTGGGTGCTCGTCATTGGTTCTAATCCATTTCTGTATATTTTTCGTCTGAAACTAAAGTATGTTTGATCAGCCCGGAGTGTGTAGGGGAGTGAGTTCCAAGTTTGGGCTGCCATAACTGGGAAGCTTCTGGTGCCAGATTTAGCTAGGTTGAAGCGTGAAACGCTGAGGTAACAAGAGTTGGAGGACCTAGTCAGGCGATTAGTAGTTTTCTTGGTTATCCGGTCGGAGAGGTACCGTGGTGCGGCATTGTTGAGGCCTTTGTGGATCAGTGAAGTTGTTTTTAGCAAGATTCTAGGGGTCATTCCGAGTTGGGCGGTAAGGGGTTACCGACACCGGTAAAGATGCCGGTTCCGGTAACCCCCTACCGCCCTATTCTGAGGTCCCTTAGCGGGTCCCACCAGGAATGGCTGGTCTGACCAGGCGTTCTTAGCGGGACCCGTTAAGGGACCTTGGAGCTAATAAAGGGCCCGCAATTTGCGGGCCCATGATTAGCACCTTCCCCATTCCCATTGAGCCCTATGGGGGCTCGAATGGGAATGGGGAATGGTATTCGGCATGTGGACTTACTGGGTCCGCATAGGTCGGAATGTCCCGGTAAGTCCCCATTCCGCCTACCCGGACCCGGACTCGAGTTTGGAGGCAGCCATGGTGCTGATAGCACCATGGCTGCCTCCAAACTCGGAATGAACCCCTCTGTCTTTAATAGACAGCCAATGGTTTTGTCTTCTGATCACAGATATGAGATCTCTGTTTGGGATATTTAGAGCCATTCTTAGTGCGTTGTTTTGTAGCGTTTGGATTTTATTTAATATGTACTTGTTAGTCCCCATATAGAGAGCATTACAATAGTCAAATCTTGAGAGTATGAGGGCATTGGCAAGGGTAATGTAACTATTTGGGGAGAGGTGGGGTCTGCAGGCCCTGATTAATTTGCCGGTGTATGCTGATGTGGACGCTAAATAGTTGACTTGTTTGCTCATGGTTAGTGTGGAGTCAAGGTAGAATCCAAGCATTTTTACTTCCTTTACAACCTTGATGGAGTTGCCATCATTGTTGAAGGAGCAATATTCGTTATTGAGTTTTTTCAGGTTGGCGGGGATGCCTAGTATTAAGAGTTCGGTCTTGTCGTCTTTCAGGCAGAGGTCGTGTGTGGCCATCCATGGCTGAATGAGGAGGTAGATTTTGTTCACAAGAGCCGTGTCAGTGATGTAATTGCCCGAAAGGGGGATGAGGATCTGGGTGTCATCTGCATAGTTAGTGTAGGTGACACCCAGATTGTCCAATTTGTCAAACAGTGGCTTCGTGAAGATATTGTACATGGTGGGTGAGACGCATGAGCCTTGAGGGACACCACACGTTACAGAGATGGGGAGAATACTCGCATAGTTCTATTATTGAGGAATGATTGAACCCATGCTACTCCGTCCTTAGAGAAGTGAGCTGCTGAGGCAAGGTGATTGCAGAGGACTTCGTGGTCCACCAAGTCAAAGGCAGCTGACAAGTCAAGGAGGAGCAGCATAGCAGTTTTCCCTTTGTCTGTGAGTGCCTCAATTTGTGTTTTTAAGTCAATCAGTGCAGTTTTGGTGCCGTGTTGCGGCCTGAATCCTGATTGGTGGGTGCCGAGGAGGTGATTAGTTTCCAGGTTTTGTTGTATCTGAATGTACGGTACTCTGTCAGGTATCTTCAGAAGGAAGGGAACCATCGTGATAGGCCTGTAATTAGTTGTAATGGCTGGATCAAAGGTTTGTTTTTTCTGCAAAGGTAGGACCAGGATTCTTTCAAGTTACTTGGGACAATATTGGTTGAAAAGGATGCATTGATGAGTTTAGTGATAAATGGTGACAGGTCTCTTACTGCATCTTTATTTAATTGTGCTGGGCAGTTGTCACCCTGGCATCTAGATGGCTTCAGGGAGGAGATCATTTTCTCCACTTCAAGGATGGAGACTTTTGAGAATTTAAATTGGTCTGGTGTATTGGTTAGTGTTTTGGTGGTTTGAGATTGAGCATCATGTTTGGTAAGAGAGGATTTCTTGTTTGTAATCTTTTCTTGAAGGAGTGCAATTTTATTGGCTAAAGCATTCTGAATGTTGGTGCACCAGGCTTTGTCTTTAGTTATATTATCAGCTGGTGGGATAGGTGCCCCCATTTCTCGTAGTATGATAAAGAGCTCTTTTGTGTTAGAGCTGGCTTTAGCAAACCTATCGTTATAGAGGTCTTTTTTGGTATTCATTATTTCTTTTTTATAATGGTCAGCCAATTTAGTCAAATTCATTTTATTTTCTACTGAAGGCGTGTGTCGCCAATGAGCTTCCAATTTTCTTTTTTTTGCCTAAGTTCTTTTTAACTGTGGGGTGAACCACACGTTTAGGTGTTCTTGTGGTTTACTTTTACGCAGTTTAAGAGGTACGATAGCGTTCAGTGCTGTGGACATAGTTGTATTGTAAGTGTCGACTAGTATGTAAGGGTCTGTGGATGAGGATAGAAGGCTTAATGAAGGCAGGATGAGTTTTAGGAGCCTGTCCATTGTGATATCTTTTTTGTTCCCGATAGGTTGAGGAGGAACTATAATAGTCATGTTTGTGTTGTGCGTTGGTGTTGTCCATGAGGACCTAGAAAGTCGAACCTCTGATTTATGGTCAGAAGGATCACAATGCTAGACAAACTGTCCTCAGTCCCAGCAAGTTCATGTGGAAGCTCCTGGCCTCCCAAAAGAAAGACCGCTCACGAAGCACTTCCTCATACTATTAGAGACACATCTGTTACCACGATGACAGATGGATGGCCATGGCTATCAGAATGGGCCAACCGAAAGAGGTTGCCTGTGGGGCCTACTAAGGCAGGTCCTTGTGGACATGTGTGGACAGGATAATGTATCTCTTAAACTGGGACCACTGGCTCCTCAGGGACCACTTCAGCATCCACAGTCTTGCTTCCAGGGCCAAGAAGATGTAGGAACGTCATGATCCCTAGCATTCTTAAGAAAACCCAAGCTGGTTGGAAGAGGGCTACTGAGTTCCTCCAAGGTCGCCTTTCCAATCTGAGTGGCAGGAGCCAGTAGTTGTGTTAAGAGAAGGCGTGCAGTCTGTTCCTCTACACCTAGGCACCACTGTCGCCATTACCTTGTTGAATACTATCGGGTGCACAGTGAAAGACATGCACTTTGTTCCTTTACACTTGGGCAGCCACCATCACAATTACTTTGTTGAATACTTTGGGGTTGGAGGGTTGTAGTGAGGCCGAATGGGAGCAATGCAAACTGGTAGTGCTTCCCACCACAAAATAAAGGTATTTCCTTTAATATTTGGGTGGATAAGGAAGGGAAAGCATGTGTCCTGTATATCTAAAGACACAAGCTTGTTGTGTAATTCCAGGGTTTGGAGGATCAGCGTCAGTGACCATCTTGAATCAGTCTTTTTGGATGACTTTTTTGAGGAGTCACATGTCTAATATGGGTCTGAGTCCTCCATCCTTCGTTGGTACCCTGAATGTAGTTGGAAAGGAGAAATTACTCATGGTAATGTTCTTTCCATGTATTATTCTCCCGCAGATTCATCATCAGATAGATGTCATCAAAATACGTTTATTCGGATAAAATCTATTAAAAATTGTACAGATTAAAATAGCAGCCACATTCCAACAATCAATTTTCTTTGCGATTAAATTAATTCCATCATAGTTAAAATTATACAATAGCTAAAACATTCCTATTCATACCATCAGCACCAGTACCCTGCCCACACAGCGTTTCCTGGCACCCAACGCCCTCCTCAGATACTGTAAAAGGGCCCAAGCAACAAAGACTGGCTCTGCCTGTAATAGAAAAGTTAGAGCCGGCCCACATCGAGTGAATTTCTCTCCACATCGAGGGAATTGTTTGCCTTACCAGTTCTGTATAATGCAGGCAGAGCAGTAATACAAGGTGCACAAGTTTTCAACAGCCAAGCCACAGCAAGGGCATTCTACATCCTGCCCACGGTCGTGCCATTTTGCTGTGTTGGCTCTAGTCACAGCCCAGCGATCTATGCTATAAATCAGATAAGGTTGTATGGAGTTCACCCTGGTCACCACCGCATGTTTGCTGTTTGAAGCCAGGGAAAGCCCCATAGGTTCCCGTCCCTCCTGAATCAGGGCACAGAAACTGCTCTCATAGACATTCCCCTCCCTCCGACTCAGCAGATTGCTTTGTTGGTAGAGACTGGGGGCATTAAGTTGGGTCACACGTAGGGAGATACACTTTCACCATGGTATCCTTGTCCAGAAATCACTGCACCTCAGGGCTTGAATAATTCCTTGTGTTACAGATGCTTTTGGGTTAGACAAAATGCTCAGCCCATCTAGCAAAGGAGCCTGATGCCATTCCTCTGTCAGATGTTTTGCCCCCAGTTCGGCATGCACTGCGAAGGTCAGAGCTGAGCACGGTAAACCCAATAGTTTATTAAGAAACGTATTTTCTAGGCTCTGTAGTGAGGAGGGATTTTAACAGGCCCCAAAGTGAGGCCTCATAGTTAGTTGCTGCCCTAGTTGTGCATTATACACTTTAATAGCCAAATGAAGTGGTTTACCTTGGCATATTTGCATAAAGTGATGTACCCCACCAGAGCCCACCAGCATCAGCCGCTCAGAAAACTTTTCAGCAGGGGGCATCATCGATCTGTCTTAACTCAGTGCTCAATTATCAGCTCTGGCCGTGACGTCGGGCGTAGTACATATACTGCGTCACTACGCCCCTGTACCTCAGTTCCCACTTTTTTTCCCACAAGCTCAGCCACTGCAGAAGAAAACTAGTGAGAAAAAGATAGCGAGATAGCCAACATAGGGTTCGAAAAAAACCTGCATATAATAGAAATTTCCTTTTACTTTTTTAGAAAAGAAGGCATGCATTTGTAACCAAGAAGAGGGCGAGAGATCCTGAAACCATTGTTAACACTTCCTCCTTAGGAGAAGGCACACACCTACTGCAGACGCTTTCATAGCGGGGATAGATGGGAGAGGTGATGAGGAATCTGCGGGAGAAGAATCCATAGAAAGATCATTACGGTGAGTAATTTCTCCTTCAATGGATCGCATTCCCCTGCAGATTCCTCATTAGATAGATTCCCAAAGCAGTACAATGAAGGTGGGATGAAAGCTTAACAGTAGCACATTCTGCAACACCGCCCTTCACAAGCGAGCATCAGCCACACGGGCGACGTCCAAACTGTAATGCTTCGTGAATTAATGAAGGGAAGACCAGGTTGTGGCCTGGCAGATGCCCCTGACCGGTACTCCTCTTTGCAGCACTGTAGAGGTAGAAACCCCTCTGGTGGAATGGGCCCTGATAATCCAACATGAGATTGTTTGCTTCGATACTGCCAAACCTTAGGGTCCAGCCGGTGAAAACGCTCCTCCTCCCCCTCAGAGGGGGGCAGAGGTGGATTAAACACCAGAAAATCGATTGCCTTGGAAAGATGGAATTCAGACACCACCTTAGTCAGGAACACAGGCCTCTCTTTAAGAGAAACCTTTCCACAGAAAAATGATGGACTGGGAAGCCACAGGAGACGTTGGTTGCCTTTAAAGCCATGCTCTCAGAGTAAAATATCTTTTTCGCTAGGGCATCTACTTTCTTGCCCTCCCTATTGGTTGGCAAATTAGATGTAGAAGTGGCGGACCTGGTGGACACTGTGGCCACCTGTACAACCAATCCTTCTGTTGTAGGGTGTGAGGAAAGAATTAGGGATCTCCACTTGCCAGCCTATATTTTTTGGTAAGGTCTGAGTTGACCGGAGGTATGGTGCAAGGACGCTTCGATAAGGTGGCAATGGGATCAGCGATCGCCACGTTGAAAGGCATGGCCCTTTCTGTGGCCGGACCCTGATCGATGATCTCCGTAAGATCATAGCCTTGGACTAGCTGGGCTGGAGTGTTAAACCCCAGGGTATCCACTGCCCTATCATTTAAGCCCTAAATTCTGCATTGGTATGGGCATAAGGATGAGCCAGTTGCATTTCAACATCCGGAGACCTGTCCAGTCTGCTGGCGTCGTGCAGTTCCTCAGCCAAGGCTATCAGGTCTGCCTGGTCGACAAAATAGTCGGTACCAACAGCTACCGAGTAAATGGGGTCGACATCGACTTGATCATTGTCATTGGTGTCGAAAATGTGTGCCATAGAGCTGAAATAGTCTGGCTTAGAATTCGGCACACGATACTATTCGACGGTGGTCGACGATCGATGGCTTAGCAATCGGCGTTGATGGTTTGATAGCTGGCACTGACAAGGCTATGGGGACCGATGGCGCGTTGACAATAATCAGTGTTAGCGATGCACGTGAGGGTCACGGGGTCAAAGGCTGTACAGTTTTGCTTGGCGCCAGCACAAAGGATCCGCCGACGCAGACGGCAGCAAAATTGGTTTTGCTTGGTGGCTGGAATCACTTGGCGCTGCTGGAGCTACTGGGGCTTAATGTATCAGGGGTTTGCCCGCACCCACAGCCGCCTTTCTGAACATCTCAAGCATCTGGGGCTTGAAATCCTCCCATTCCACTCTGGACGTCTGCTCTGCCGCCGACTTACCGCATTTAGAAGAAGAGTTTGATTTGTGCCGGTGTCGGTGGCGTCTCATCTTCTTGTGAGAGGAAAATGATGACAAGTGGCTCCGGGAATGGGACCGCTTCTTGGCCTTCTGTCGATGCTTATCCTCATTCTCCGGGGTATGCCCTTCCATTTTGACCTCCGAGGACCAAACGGTCGACTGCGCCGGTGACTTAGAGGGCGGTTGGCCTAAAGCAAGCTTGGTCGCACAATCCCGCAAAAACTTCGGGTTCATCTTGCCACAAGACAAGCAGCTCTCTGTGCCGTGACCCGTGCAGAGGTACGACATGCCCCACACTCTTGCACTTCTTCCTCTGCCCCCCTAAACACTTTTGCACTTATCTCCTTTTTCAAGCACTTGTATGGTAGGATTGTCACAAGGCCAATGTAACTGTCTCCTTGTTCTTGTTGTTGTTTTCTTATGATATCCCAAGCCCTCCCGCACCCCCTTATTGTCTTGTGGAGCCTGGAAACACTTGTGTATAGGCGCCATACAAATGTCCAATAAATAAATAAATATCATGCAAGTCGGTTACAGACTTTTTCGAGCCGCAGTCTGTGCAGCGCTTGTAACTCGAGACCCAGGGCGTGGACATGGTCGCTTGCGTGACTGAAAGGATTCGACAAATGTTGAGTGAAAGAAATTGGATGACCAAAAGATCGCAGTGTTCCTCACGAGCAGCATGCTTAGCACGCAGAGAAATTTAACTAAGGTACTGGATCGTAGTGACAAAGTATATGTACTGTGAAGGCATCATGAAGTAGACACATACAAAAGATTCTAAATTGGTTCTCAAAAGTTATATTAACTTAAAAGGTAGGATGAAGTAAGGCCTAACTTGCCCTATGCTTAGGTGGGATTTCCCCACCTAGAGGAAACTGAGGATAGTCTGTGTCAGGAAGTCCAAATGAAATGTCTGTCTGTGTCCAAAACCTATACTTGTCCTCACAACTAACTGTATTCAATGTGTAGAGATGTCAGCATCAAAAATGAATAGTGTTCAAAAGAAAGTTCAGAGCTTCTTCCAGTTCTTGTCTTGTAATCAGCTTCCCTTCCCCAAGTTCAGAACAGTTCACAATATCTTGCGGTTCCCTTCCCCAAGAGTTCAAATCTTCCAGCTTTCAAAACAACACAGTTCCTTGGGACACTTCCCAGCCCCTCTAATATCAATACTTTTCACCGGTTCACATAGGTAGTCCTGTTTCTTAACTTCAAACTCACATACAAGGTTCTTGTAAAACACAAGCTTCTTTAAGTATACTTTCGTTGGCTTTTCCATACAGGGGCCACATGGTCTTGGCGCAGTTGTTGGACCACACAGTCCACCCATAACAGGTCACGCAACCGATACCCATTTTTGACTGCTTCCATCAACAATTAGCCTCTGCTTCCATTTGACAATAATGCTTAGTCAATTCCTCTGTGTCACACTAGTCAGACACTGTACCATGACTTGGTTGGCCATTATGCACTTTGTTACACTTTTCTGTATTCCTCTGGCTCTTTCCAATACAGGTTTCCTCTTAACCTGAAATTCTTGGACCCCTTTTAGCTTTGGGCCAATACTTGGTTTCTCATGTCATACCCTTCTTGGTATTCTCTTGACTTTGCCAATACTTGTGTTCCATACAATACATTCCGTGGTATCTGTCTCATGCACAACTTTGCTTTTACTCCACTCACAAGTACTCAACTTGCTTTTTACTCTGTGCGGCATTCAAAAAGTGCTCACAATAAATTTCAGTTTGTTTAGTATTCAAAAGTACCGGTTTCGTCATTCAAAAGTACTTTCAATAACTTTCAGTTCATTTGATATTCAACAAGACTTTGTTACAGGTTACTGGAGAGCCCCGTTATGAATGTTTCTCTGGTTTGCAGTCACCGGTCGCACAAGGCAACTCCCTTCTGCTTGCTTTCCTTCGCGATGGCCACTCAACGATCCTCTGAGAGGTCCCAGTCATCATATCTCATCCTCTCAAGTTCCACACATGTAGATTGAAGGAGTCTTGCTTTGGGTTTAGTATCTGACCTTCTGAGATAGGAGATCCGGCAGTTGAGGCAACCAGAGAGAATGGTAGATGGCTAAGTCTAGGAGGCCCGAGTATCATGTTCTCCTCGCCCAGTCCAGGGCGGTCAAGATCAGGGTTGCCTGAAACCTCCTGAGAACCCATGGAATGACAGGAATCGGAGGGAAGGGATAGTGAAGGTCGAAGTCCTTTGCACTTACTGTTGGACTCTATGGCAAACAGATCCACTGTCGGGGTACGCCACTGAGCGAAGATCTCCTCGGGAACTTCCTGGCACACCTCCCACCTATGTGAGTCTGTGCTCTGCCTGCTACGAAGTGGTCAAAAGAAGCTGTACTGTCCTTTTGTGCGCCACCTTGAGGTGCATGGACTGACAGGATCTGTGCTCCTCTGCGTAGTGCCTATCAATCACTGACATTGCGGGGTGACAGGAAGAACAGGTTCTAAGAGGTTGGTTTAGGCATGTTAGATCAGAAAATGACTGCAATTGTCAAGTGACTGATCAAGTTTCTGAAGTGCTTAATTTGTAAATAAATAAATGTCAGGGCCCACTGCCATGTATGGGTGACAACTTGCAGCTACCCCCACCCACTGCCGCTCCCGACAGTGTCAATATATTTGAGGTTCCAGCTGCAACTCCCAATAGTTATCTGGACGGGATGTGTACATGACCCACGGCACATGTGCGACTATCAAATACCAATCAAAATAATATAACATATTAGGTGGCTATTGAAATGTGACACCAAACGTATAACTGATTATTTAAACACATCATCCTAATGATCAATGTCCTCAATAGGTGGCAAGTGTACCATGTTGACCGTCTAGCCACACAAAACAGAGGAAATGTGCTGTCTTCACTTGATAAAGTGATGGACCAATGCAGACAAAAGCCCTCATTATAAGTATTGCATTCCGGAAATAACGGTGCTGGTAGCAACGTACCATCACCGTTTCCAGGCTGCCATACTACAACAATGCAAGTAGAGGCCACGGGTCCCCCCGGCAGACCGGACCTGCCGGGTCTTCAAGCCCCTACCAGTATGGTTGTCTCTGGAGCACTGGCACCAATAGCAATTTCTATTTAAAATGTACTTGATAAAATTGCCACTATTTATATTGGAAGTCAACCTAATGGTCACATTCTCCTGATCATAGACCCACAATCTAGTTTCAAGCATCACTTTAAAGGCTGCAGCAATAGTTGAGAAAATAGTCCACACTAGGGAACCAAGAAGCCACTGCCCACCATTCAGGATTCTCTTGAATCAAAGCCTTGCAACACCCACCTGGGCCATCGGCTCTCGAACGTTTTTAAAGTCTTGATCAAATTAATCACTTATAGTAGTGAAGTGGCACCAACAACATGTACCCTAACTAGTGCAGCGTGTGGGCTTAACCAGGATGAGCTACCAGCTCTGCCTCCTTCCAGCTCATCATTATCCATGAAACTGAACAGCAAGCAGAGCCGCGCTGGTGTGGCTCACACTTTTGTTGTTTACGTGTGTCTCAGACTGACTGACTGCTAAAAAATAAAGCTGCCAAAATACCACCTCATAATTGAACTGAGGCTGAGAAAATAAGTGCCGGTGCCCAGAAATAAGTCCCGGGGCTTAGCCCAGGCAAACTGTGGAAAAAATGAAAATGGGGAAATGGTGCCGGCGGCTCAGAGTATATGGAGATGGCACCAAGGAGGGGTGATGATGCCAGCCTCGGAGATGCGTGGCACCACCTGGTGGCTAAGAACACTTTTGAGAGCACACCACACTCAAGGCATATTTCATGTGAAGACTGTGGGAGGAATGTATCCATCAGAAACAAATTGCTATTATAATCTTAATAGGCTTACACATAGCATTCATCCTCATATTTCCATCACTTGGTTCATTTTCCAAACGTTCCATATCTTTTCAAGAATGAGATTGTCATACCTGATTGGCTCCAGTCTGAGTGCACTCCCCGTCTAGACTACACCCACCATTGTTCACCGAGCAGGGGTTAAATTCTGAAAGAAAACAAAACAAAAATACCTTTCTGAAACTTAAAGGAGTACTGTGTTGTCTTAGGTACAGTGCAGAAAACTCTAATTATCTTCTTTTTTCAAGAGATGTCCTAGATTCTACTTGAAATATTCTGGTAAGGGGTTTGTAACGGCATGAGCACGGCACCAATGTGGCCTAAGAGTCACAATGGATATAGACAGCAGGTTAACAATTTCATCTGTTTTTAAATGCAAACATATTATGGTAAAATAATACAGACATGTATGTGTAGTATGGCAATGGATGGGTTCATATTGAACACCTGTGCCAGGTTACAAGTTATGGATAGCGAAGAGATTCAGAAAATGGCACCAACTTGTTCCCTTAAAAAAAAGTGTATTAGAAGTAGGCTAAAGTCGAAGCTAGCGTGGCCTACAGTGCAACTTTTAAACAGAGAGGAGTTTGCGAATAAATGGCTTTTCGACAACCTGGGCGCTGAGCTGGGGACGCCACTGGATGCTATAAGTAATAGGTATTAGGGGGACTTTAGTCAGTGTGTGTCTACTTGTGTCCTGGAAATACTCCCAGTTGTGTTGCATACTTTAATACTTTGTTGCATGGTTGACAAATTCCATGCCAAGACCAGAGGCGAGATTTATGCTTTACTTTCTTTTATTCCACTCCTCACAGCCTTTCAAACTTTTAAACTTAAAAAAAAAATGTTTTACACAAACAAACAAAATAAATGTCTATGGGACTACAAGTTCCCACAAGTACCTCACTTTTTGTAGTTCGATATCCTTCAATCTGCACCTATCAGCATTCAGGACCTCCTATGACCTACATCCTGCTTGGGTCCTTTCCTCTTTGTTTTTGCTGCTCACTCACAGATAAGTGGGATCAAGGTTCTCTGTTTGATGGTGTATGTTCTAATGTGAAATTAATAGTGAAATTAGTAGTAAACTGCTAATTGAGAGTTTCACTTCATGTTTCTTGGCAGCGTGAGCAGGCGCAGAGTAATGGAGCACATAACATTTTGCGGTGTCACGTTTGCTGGGTTATAGAGTACAGCTCCCACTGAGCGGGACCAGAACCGTGGGTGAACGCGTACAAACCAGACAGCCGGTCCTGCTCACACGGTAAAGCTGCTTTAGATTTGTGGCACAGGGAGCAAGTTTAAATGCCCCGCAGCAGGTGCTAGGACTGCGGCGGCGTACCCAGCGTCATTTCCGGCACTCGCATATATTTTAAACTAGTGTGGTTGCATATTGCTGGCGTTCCATTGCTGCGATACGCAGCACAAACAGTTCTACAATTACAATCATAGTAGATTACATTTGCCTATACGATCAGGCTTTTCCACGGGAAGTAGATTATTTACATTCCCTCTGTGCATGTTGACAATCAGGAAGGCGCAGTCTTCAGTGGCTGCAGACATACCACAGTAGCAAGTAGCTAAATACTTAGCAGAGTGTCCTGTGTTGCAGCAGATAACCATCAATGCAGCTTACTGAGTCCGAGCACGCGTTGGCACTGCAAGGAAGGCATGGTATCAAACAGTAAAACAGACACAAATGATCACAGTTCAAGGGTTTATTGAACTTCAATTGGGTTTGAAAAACGCCTATCTAATCCTAAATCTAAAGATGGGAGCAAGCTATGACCATCAAATAATAATAACGCAGTCCTAGTGGTATCTTGTCAAAATAAAAGGGGCCTATACTAATAAACCTATTGCCAATCCTTACCTCTAAAAACAAATATGTGGGAAACAATGTTATGCAAAAAGAAAAGTGTTCACGAAATGATATGTCAGGATATTCAAGGCGTTGGACTCCCTTGCCCACGTTTTCACACTTGAGCTTAGCACGGTCTCTGGCTTCTCTAGCACGAGGATGCAGTTCAAATCTCAGTATCAGGGCCTTCTATGTCAAAGTCTCTTATTTCAGAGGGCCTGATGTGACAAACAAACATCAAAAGTTATTTTCTCCTTAAGGTTCTCATGTCCAACTTCTTCTGTGATCTTCTATTCACCCCGGATCCGCCTCCTCCGGGCCCAGACCCACTTTAACACAAAGATGTCAACTGATCTCCCTCTGTCGGGATCGGGCCAAATCCATATACTTTTCCAAACTTTCTTTACTTTAACGCTATCAAAGACTTTCGAGTGTACACAGGATTTGAATTGACCCGTCGCTGGACCACTTCGATTCAACTTTATTCAATAGATCTCCCTCCCTCTAGCTCAGATCAACTTTATCTACTTTTCAGCTGGGTACCTTACAGGACCTTCAATAGCGCACTCAGGCGGTGCCGGACCACTCTGTCAAAGGTAATGCAATTTGCTTTAAAGTTCAATCACTCATCAGCAGTTTGGTACGATGTCCATTAATCGCAGTTTTCTTTTCCGTGCATTTTTTGCTGCAGATTTTTTACTGCAAAAACCCCTTGAAAAATATGGGGGGTGGTTTTGGGGTATTTGGGGACTAGATTCTAAATAGGTGGGAGACGGGGTTTGGGAGGTTTGTGGTGGTAAACCACCATCAAAGAACAAAACAAAATTAGACGAGTTTTTGCGGCAAAAAAATCTGCGGCAAAAAATTCAGCGAAATAAAAACGGGTGATGGAATGACATAGAACCAGCAGTTTAACTTAATTTGCATCTCTTATCACACGCGTTTTAACAATGTTCGTTCCAGCGCTCACCATACAATGTTGCTGCTTCCAACCTTGGCTTTAACACAAACCGGTCTCATATCGGTCTCCACCAACTCACCGGCTGTGTTGCTTTCACTGAAGCGGCTTCGTTCTTGAAGCCAAGGACAGTACCACAGTGGCTGGAGATTCTCCCGCCTTGATTACTGACGTGGGAGGGCCCCGGATACCTCTGACACACAATGCAGGATTCTTTACCTTGGTTTCCTGGTCTTACGCTTTCTCACAAGGTTTCATGGAAGCAACGGTTCCTTTTTCGAAAAGGTCAATGGAACTTCCCTCCTTGCAAAACCGTTCTGTTTCCCGTCCTTCTCCTCTTGTTAAACTGCAATCTTGGAACTGCTGTTTCCTCGTGTGCTTTGCCTCGCTCTGAGTCTGTTCTTGTGCTCTGCCTTTTATCCGTGTGGGGAAGTGTAGTGGAAGTCAGGTGTGAGTGATTGTCGACAATTGCCTGACCTTGCCTGACCATAGTATTGGGACATGTCAGGTACCCGGCACAGGTGTTAGTCTGTTTTCCCTTAGCACGGACTGTCAGTAAGAAATTGTTTGTGCTGTAAGGGGGGGGGGGTGTAGAGTTTCTAAATATCCTACCGGGTAGGATGGGGTAAAGATGTTACAGGGAAGGGGATATCGCGTCTCACCATCTGGTGTCCCACTCCCACTCCCCAAAGACCCCCACCCAGGTGATCCTCCAGCACTGGTCCACCCTCAGGAACTGGATCCCAAAGCGATGGCTGTGTCCTGGACACCTGGATGACAGATCCCCGGGGACCAGTGGGTGAGACACCTACTGGATTCTAACAGAACATACTATATTGTTTCCAGTTCGCAGTACACTGTCCCAGGCAGTCTGAGTAGACATCTTCAAAACAAATTCAGATTGGCTAAGTGACTCCATGGCATCTAGAAGCACCTCCCCGGAGTGGAGTGAAGAGGAATGGATGGAGGGTGTCCCAGTTGAAGACAGGGACCTGTCCCTGAGTTTTAAGAAAGTCCTGGGGGATTGCTTGGTAGTGGCTGTTTCCCAGCAGGTGAAGCCTCTTAAAGAGCACCAGGAAGCTTTTGAGTCCATGCTGGCCAGCAGAAGTGCTGGTGGGTAAGGAGAGCACAGGAAAAGAAGGGTGAAAAGCCCAGTAGAGGGTACATCTGACTGACACCCCTACACTGGGCTTGGCCAAGTGGGGTGTAAGAAGTCTCGGAAGAGGCCGCCCGTTCTCCGCCCCCAGCCCCCGAGCAGGAAGGAAGGGGATGACAATGAACCCCATGAAATGGTTGACGCCCGATGGAGAGGAGGACGATGATGAGGAAGAAGGGTTCATAGAGGCTCCACAGGAGCCTATATCATCTAAGAAGTCTTCACTGATAGAGGAGGACGACACAGTCTATATGTTTAACCCGGAGGCCATCAGGCACCCCAAATCTACTGACTGGGTGCCATCACCCAATGTGGCCCTGTACATGGCACAGCGCATACGCGAGCTGCTGGATTGGGAGGTTCGCATCCACATCAGAGCAGAATGCCCTAGGCCAGACTTGCCAGGCAAAGTTACAGACACTGCCGAACTGGACCCAGAAATGGTGACCAGAGATATCCGAAAAGGTGTGGATCATGCCTCGAGGGGCTGCCAAGACAAGGTTTTGGACCTGACAGGAACTTTGGCAAAGATAATGGGCCTGACAGAGAGGGCCAAAAATATGGGAGAGCCCATAGACGCGCAGACTTGGTACATCGCACAGTTTGTATGTTAGGAAAGGCCAACTATGCGCTTTCTTCAGACAGAAGAAGGGGTCTCCTGCTAAAGATAGACAGCAAGCACAGAGACCTGGCCTCTTAAGAGGCAAGCAAGGGAGCAAAAGGCATGTTGTTTGGAGATGCTTTCGTGAAGGAAATGTCGCAATTTGTCAGAATTTATACAGCCCTGGAAAAAGCCCAAACCTCAATAAGAAAACTCTTCCCAGGGTGAGTTTTTGCAGGGACCGGCCGACATATTGACCGATCGACCTGACGCTTCAGTATGCAAAGAAGGCTGCAAGGTGCATGGGCACAGTTACTGGGAAGGAAGACAACACAGCGCCTTCTTCCCGACTAGGTCCCGACACGGCATAGGGCGTAGAGGGAGAGGCGTCTATAGAAATCAGTGCCTCATGCAGTAAGTGCACAGAGTGCAGTCCTTTCAGCAGTAGGGCAGGACACAGATGTTTTTGTGCAAATGGTGAGAATTATCGAACGAGGCCTGGGTGTTACAGGCAGTCACAGGCCTGTGTCTAGAATTCGTAGATATACCTGCGCAGAGGGCAGAGCCGCGGCCGATTCAGATGGCGCAAGAGGACATGGCTTTAGTGCAAACAGAGTTGCGCAACCTAGCAAGCAAGGGGGCAATAGAGCGCAGAGCACTGGGAAAGCCGGATTTCTACAGCGATATGTTTCTGATGCACAATAAAGCGAAAGCAAGACCTGTGATCAACCTGAAGGAGTTGAACGGTTGGCTGATTTACAGGAATTTCAAGATGGAGGGGATTCATCTCAGACGAGATCTCCTCCACCAGGGAGATTGGCTAGCAAGGTTGGATCTCAAGGACACCTACCTTACCATTCCCATGGTGTCGGAACACCGGAAGTTCCTTTGTTTCCGCCGGAACGGGGAGAGCTGGCAATTCAAGTGTCTCCCTTTCAGTTTGGCCTCTGTGCCATGGGTGTTTACGAAGATAATGAGGTCAGTGACAGCAGTCATCAGAGAGTGAGGGATCAGAATTATCATCTACCTCGACGATATTCTCATCCTGGCACATGACAGCATAGTACTGCAAGAGCAGGTGTGCTGGATTTGCGCTCTGATCACCTAGCTCGGGTTTCTAATAAACATGGAGAAATCAGAGATCAAAACCAGGCAAAAGATGGAGTTCCTAGGTTTCGTAACAGACACAGGAATTCTACCCTCAAGTTGCCCATGTAAAAACTGAAGGCCACCAAGACAGAACTGACAGAGTGACCCGCCTGGCAAATTGCAGCTACCTGGGCTTCATTAGACAACGAGGCAGCAACCTTGACTCCAAGATCGCAGACATTAGTGACCAGAGAAGGAAGGGGGCCCAAAACTGGGTGCCAGAATGCAGATGTCCACAACGTGGCAGCAGAAGGGGGGCCAACCACAAGTACCTCCATCTTGTCCCCATTCAAATTGAGCCAGTTATCACTTATCCAACATCCCAAGTACTCCAAGCAACCCCTAAACTGATTGGCAGTATCCGGCTGAGCAAGAGAGATTGTGCTCGATCGTCCAGAAAAGATTTAAACCAGGCCAGAAACTGGCCAGAGAGGTCTGCCAACGACATTGGACTGAACAGGATGGAACCGGTGCAACAATATCAAGGCACTCAGGATGCCCTGATGAACAAGCTGAACCAAGTCATCCCTCAGTGAGATAGGAATACTCTCAGTGCCCCAACCAGGGGGAAAGCCGGATTGGAAAGGGTTGAATTACCCTAAAGTCTCAAGAAATGCAGAGATAAATGGTGAAATAAGTGACATAGGGGAGCAAAGATATGGGATGATAGCTGGAACCACAGCATCTAAAAATGGTTTTTACAGAAGGTGGACCACTAAAGCATCTTTAAGCTCACTAGGGATAACGCCTGTTCATCATGAATGGTTGCTAGCCTGAGTTAGCTTGGAAGCAATGTCAAGGACAATATCCTTAATGACATCGGTGGATGGAATCAAGTAGTAAAGCTGACTCTATCCTAGTCCCGGCTGAAATAATATCCCCCACCGCAAATTGAGGGAAGCAGGACCATGAGTGAGTCTGTGCAACCGGCAAGTTGTCCACACATTTCCTGGTTTGTAAACCAGAAGAGACAATTTTCCCCTGTATATCACTAATTTGTTTAACAAAAAAAGTGGAGAGTGAGTCACCCAAAGATGGGGTCGGAGTAACCAGTGATTTTCCAGATGACCCAGATGAGAGTGAGCGAACTATATTAAAAAGCTCTTTAGGCTGATGAATAGCTCCTAGCTATCCTAATAGCAGAATGATACGCCTTAGTGGCCTGGCAAAAAAAGTAGTCCCCCCCCCCAAGAATATGTATTCCGCCATAGTCTTCTGGCTTGTCTACGCTTCAATCAAAGCAGTTTCAAAGCCTCAGCAAACCTTGGTTCAGAGGGACAAGTCCACTGTTTACAGCAAGTAAGTGGGGCTAAGCTATCAGGGACATTAGAAAAAGCTGATTCAAGGACTGATAAATCAATATATTGCAAAGGTGTACATAAAGAATCAATTGCATTGGCCCCGTCAGAATCTTTAATATTCAGCCATTTGTTCATTTTTTCCAAACTTCTAATACTAGAACTAATCTTCATAGGAAAAGAGATGATAAAATGGTCAGTCCAGTTAACCTGAAAGTCGGAGACCAAGGTGATGTGGTCGGCTGAGAAAATCATAACAAGGGTATTACCTAACGTATGTGTGGATTCATTTATCAATTGCCCCAGTCCATATCAGCCGTAGGTGGCAAAAAATTAGAGACAGATTGGGTGTCTGACACCAACAACCAATAGGTTGAAGTATCTGATATTCAGATCAGCAACAAAGGAAGCATCATAGGACGGGGGCGGTAGACAACGGAAACATGGTCAGTTAGAGAGGCCGAAAAAAAAGTGGAACTAGTAGAGCTACCATTTTTATTGTGTGACTAAGCGGTAAGATAGAAGCAGGTAATGATCTGTTGTATACTAATGCAATCCCTCCACCAGGATCTGCTGCATGATCACAACAGAGTATGTTATAGTGTCTGGCAGTGCTTGAACTACCAAAGGTCCAGAGAACTCCCAAAGCCAAGTCTCAGTAATACAGACAGACTCATGCCTACGGGATGTTCCTCCCATGGATTCCTTGTCTTAGATATATATTCTCCTGCTTTGCAGCTCCCGGAAACGGAAACTTTGTCTTCAATGCCCATCGAGTCATCCTCTTCATGACCGGATGTGACGCTGATGCAGGTACAAATAGTGCACCCAGCGCCCCGTGACCTCAGTTGTCGATTTTTCCCCATTGCACAGCCGCGTTGCATTAGGGATCTGAGACAAAAATGATTAGCGTTAAAGGCGGGCCCTCGTATAATTGCATTACAGAGCTCCATAACTGCAGGGTAGGCTCGGAGGGCAATGAGGATTCTGTAGAAGAAAGATTCAGTAGGAAGAACATAACCCGGGTAGGTAATTTGTTCTTCTAATGGATTGTGTCTTCCCAAGGATCCCTTTCTGAAAATAACCTGCACGCCTCTTCATTCGAACACTACAAACCCCATAATCCCGGTTCTTTTGTTGACAAATATTTTTAGAAATATTCAGACGATTTCCTCCGAAAATATGGAACTCACTACATTTCCCAGAATCCCCTTCATTCACTCTGTCCTTCAAATAACGTGAAGAAGGGGAATCAACAAGGAGGAATAAGGATTACCCATAGGAATCCCTGGACATTAACTCTTATGGACGACCGCCGTGTTGTACCGCTGACAAGGACAGGCAGGGTCAGGCATTCCCTTCCAACCATGGACACCGGAATCCAATCACTACTCCCAGGAAGTATAAAAGGCAGAGCAGGAGAGCATATTTTATTTTATTTTGTATTTATTTTTATTTATTGTATTTGTTACACGCCCAAACCCAGGGGTATCACAGCGTTGATTACCTAGAAGCTTCACTTGTTACAGACATAGATAAGGTTGCATACATATATTCAGTTGTAGTGAGTTAAAACAATGACGGGGTGGTTACCGCCTTAGTCGCATGTGTCAAGAGCCAAGTTTTAATCAGTGATTTAAATCACTCGTACGAATGCTCATTTCTAATGTGTGGCGGTAAGGTGTGTTAGGGAGAATTCTCGGTAAAGGCTAATTTCCCAAACCTAGTGAGTCCCCCAGCAGCTTTGCTGGATTTTTTGGGGTTTATTTTTTTCTCTTGCTAAGAGTGAGACTCTTTTCCTCCCACTCTTGGACATGATTTGAGGTGTTCCTTTGACTTTGTATGTGTTTTATGGCCTTTACCCCATAGCGCTTCATGTGTTTTTGGAATGTGGGTTACACAGCACCCTCCGTGCCGTAACCCAGGGGTGTCGTAGCGACCCCCAAACATAGACTCCATACCCTGGGACTGACTACTGTCTCCCAGGGCAGGTAAAGTCACCATTGGCTTTACTAGTCTCAAATTGTGAACAGAACCAGTACAAACCATCCTATTGTGGACATACTGGTCGGGGCAATTCGATTGCCCCGGGGTCTGTTGTTCCGAGGGGGCACTGTCCAGTCCCCCCAGACCGAGTTTTGGCTGGTGGCAGTGGATACTACTTTTTATATTCGACCGCAAATATATTCCTATGGGATTTTCCCATTGTTCGAGGAAAATAGCCTCGAACATACCGCCGGTTTATTAAATTAATACAAATTCATCGGTTGGTATTTTTTGCCGAAACTTGGTTCCAAAATGGCATTTGTGTTCGCTTCTGTGACTCCAACCCAAGTCGAGCCCTTTGTTCCACTTTTTGGCGGGCCTCTGCACAGAAGCCTCCAAAAGTGGTGCCACTCTGTCTGGGTACGACAGGGGGTGTGGGAGGGGGTTTAGGCACCCTGGACTGAGTTGCCTCGGCAACTCAAGTCGCACTCTTGTGTGATTGGCCCAAGTGGTGAGCCGCCCGGCTCACCACTTAGCATGTTTGAGTGACAGCTAGGCTGAATGAATGGGGGTTTTCTGCATAAAAGCAGGGCTTTGGGGACTGGAACTTCAGAAGTCGCTACAGGACCTAAAGAATCCGAGGAAGGAGAAGCCGAGCCGACCTGCAATGACGACACCACCGGTGGAGCCCTGCTGAACCGTCTCACCACTTTTCCCGATGACAGAGGAGATCTCCAGTCCGGAGAGTCTTCTTCCTTTGACTGGTGGGGATAACCAGTTTGCCCATCTTTTCGCCTTCCTGGACCATCTCATGGCCGCCTTGCCCCTGCCAAGCACCCCGGCAACCGGAATACCACTGTTTACCACAACCGCGAAGAAAAGGGTGGTACCTTGTAACCGGGAAACTCTGCGGCTGGTTTCTTCCCTGGCAGCGCAACGACCTTCAGCTTTCCTCCACGTCGAGACCTCCTCTTCCTCTGGACGAAACACCAACTTGCACCCACTGCCAGGAACAACTGCCCCTGCTGGAGTGTTCTTCCCACTTTCAGAAGCCAGGGAAGCCAGGCGGGACACACTTACTGTGTCCCGCCTGGCTTCCCTTGCGACAGATCGTTCGGGGTGACAGTAAATCCTTGACTTTCTAACCTGGGTTAGCCTGGGACCTGTTAACTAACTTTTCCTGACTTGATCTCAATCTTTTTGTGAACTATTTACAAAGACTCTTTGGGCATAACCCCGCTGTGTGATCCTGGACACATTTCGCTTGCTCTCTCTAAGAGTGGGCCTGGCATTTGAACTTCCTTGCTCTCCAGTAGACTCTGACTAACCTGCCTCACTGTGGTTCTTTGAAATGTATTGAAATGTGTGTGCTTTCATAACTCTGCCTTTTTCCCTCCCTTTTTAATAACTTATTAGAGTGCCATCTTATGTTAAGCGCTCACCACTGTCTGAAAATAAGTGATGTTTCTCATCAAGACTTGTCTAATAAGTAATCAGGGTTGTATATATATAATAGTGACTGTGTGTTGAATTTATTCTCCTCTCTTTGTGCTAGTGTAATTTACAAGTGTGTCTTTAAATAAATAATTATATACTTTTACACCAAAGCTCTGGTCTGTGTTTGCTTGTGCTACTGTATCTCTGTACCTATTGTGTCTACCCTATATACTGCCTAACTCATCTTGAGAGAAGTCTGACTGCTCAGGCACAGCTACCAGGTAAATCTGGGTGGTACAGACTGCTATCAATTGGGTTTACTGCCAACCACCTGTAGTCCTAAATCTTTTGCAGTGGTCCCTAAGGGAACTGCACAGGTTTCTGCCTAACAAGGTGTTCCAGATTGTAGGCACGGCTACTGGGAAGCTAGATCCTCCCGCTCTTTTGTTCTTATAGCGGGGGACATTTAGCTGTAAGCTGGTACATTATCTAAGGGATCGTACTGAAACCTTTTGGTTTATGCTGTTGTTCAGGTGGTGGGGGGGCATCGTTACAGATACATTTGTGTGCAGTAATCAGGGTCTTGAAGAGGATTCTCGCTTTGACAGGGAGCCAATGCACTTCTCTTCTAATATGGGAGATATGCTCATTCCGTTTTAATCCAAAGGCAGCACGCAGGGCTTTGTTCTGGAGTAGTTGCAGTTTTGCAATATTTGTTGTCGTGTTGCCCAGTAGAAGGATGTTTACAGAAGTCTAGATTTGAGAGGATTAGGGCTTGTGTTAGAGTAAGGCAGTTCTGAGGTGTGAGGAATTGACAGCTGAGTGAGATAAGTTTTGTGGTATAGGCGGTGGACGATGATAGAGCGTTGATGTGTTTAGTCATGGAGAGATTGGCATCTAGGTGGACACCAGTGTTTTTACATGTTTCAGGACTGGGATGTATGTACTGTCAATATTTATAGCTGAGTATCTATCATCTAGAGAATTTAGGCAGGCAGGGGAGCCTACAATGAGGATATCTGTTTTCTCATTGTTCAGGAATAGGCTGTGGGTGGCCATCCAATTTTGGATGATTGCGCAAATCTTATTGATCATGGCAGTATCTTGTTTAGGGTTCCCCCTGTTGGGAGACAATATCTGGGTGTCATTTGCAAAATGTGTGTAGATGACGCCCATAGCGTTAAGTGCTGCAAATAGAAGTTTGGTGTATGTGTTGTATAGTGTAGGTGATAGGCACAACCCTTGAGGGACGCCTACGGAACTGAGATGGGGTCAGCCGCCTCGTCGCCGATAAAGACTCTAGAGGTGCATCCTGATAGGAACGATTTGATCCGTAGGATGGCTTCTGGGGAAAAGTGGAAGTTTTCGGCCAGTGCAAGGCACAGCTTGTCATGATCTACCAGATCAAATGCAGCAGATAGGTCGAGTAGAAGAGAAATGCCTATGTTACCCGAGTCTCGGATGTTGTCCATCTGGATTTTTAGATCCAGTAGTGCTTTTTCGGTACTATGTTTGGGGTGGAAACCTGATTATCTAGCTCCTAGCAGGTTACTCTCCAGATATTGTTGGATTTGTGTGTAGGCTACTCGGTCAATTATTATTTAGTAGGAAAGGGACTGTGCTGATGGGGCGTTAGTTAGTGGGGATGGTCGGATCAAGGGCAGGCTTCTTGAATAGTGGGGTTACCCACGCCGATTTGATACAAGACGGGACTGAATTGGAGGTAAAGGAAGCATTAACAAAATCAATGATAATAGGCACTAGGGCTGGTGCACAGAGTTTGACCAATTGAGCAGGGAAGCTTTCACCTTTGCAATTGGAAGGTTTAAGGGTGGTGATGGTGGCAGGACCTAGTCTTGGGATACTTTACTGAATTTGAATTGGTACGCAGTAGTATCAGGGTTGGCATTCGGTAGGTGTGATGGCATACTTTTGACAGCTAGGAGTTTTTTCTTGTTCATTATTTTCTCTTGTAGGGTGGAGATTTTGTGTGCCAGTGCATTTTGAATGGTGTTACACAGGCTTTATCTGTGTGGATCAATGCTACTATAGGAATGGGTGATTCTTTTTTTTTTAAATTTTATTTTTCGCTGACGGTTACAGCAATTCATATCAAGTACACAGCATTACATACATAGCAATAACAACAATGCATACATAGTAGTTATTCAGCATATTTAATTGATTGACCTCAGACCCATCTTCTGTCAGTGGGCGCCCCGTGTTTGTCCGTTAGGTAGTGGTGGAATGGAGCCCATATGTACTTTGGTCTATTCGTGGGCCCGATATATGATATAAATCTTTCTTCAGAGTCATTTATATTCATCAAGTCCTTTATCCAAGCTTGGATCGTGGGTGCCTTTTGCGATTTCCAGTTTCTAAGTATATTTCGCTTGGCTACCACGCCAGCCACAGTGAACATCCGCCGTGCCTTTATGGGTATTTTCCATATATCCCCCAGGAGGTACTTATGTGGAGTGGGGGGAATGTGGGTATCAAGGATGTTGCTAATCGCAGTGGCCACCTCCCTCCAATATTGGGGTATAGCAGGGCAGTAACAGTACATGTGAATGGAGTTGGCATCTGGGGTACTACATTTGGGACAGAATGCAGGTTTATACTGATCGAATTTCGCAATCTTCTTGGGAGTGAGGTGGAGATGATTAAGCATGTTGAACTGGACTAATCAGAGATTCGCGTTGAGGGAGATTGCTTTTGTGAGCTGGCAGTATCTTGCCCATTGCGTGTCTTCCATTACTATGTTTAGGTCCCTTTCCCAGTTTGTCTTCATCGTGTTTTTGAATGGGGTGTGGGCTTGCGTCGCTCTATATAACTTAGATATGCCACCCTCAAACCCTACCTGGGTTATGGTGGTTAGTATGAATGGATGTGGGGTTCGGCACGTTAGGGAATGAGAACCATTTATGCCTAGAGGCTGCGTTTAGCCGGTGGTATTGTAGTGTCATGGTAAGCCCGCCTCCGATTTTTCCCTGTACAGGAATGAACAAGTGAAGAACTTCCCTCTACAGCTGTGAAGAACCCCCACAGCTTATTATCCTGGAACTCAAGGCCATGTGGAGTTATTTAAAAACCTTGATTTGATATCCTTTTTAAGAGCCCAGCGTTGGCTTATTGATGCCCCATTCATAGAAGGATAAAGCTCATTTTTCCAGGCAGCTTGATCACTTTATTGAAATTGGGCTGCGGAATAAGTGAAGACAAGGTGTTTGCATCCATTAGTGGTGCCCTGGTGACTGAGTATCAGCCGGCGACCTCAGGTGAAAACCTGTGGATATTGTTGATAAATGTTTACTGGCATGTGGAAATGAGGCCTTTGGATAAATTGTTAGATAAGTTGAGTTTCATCGTAACTAAATGAAGACGCAATAGGAATGTCTTCCAATGCTCACCCAAAGATGAAATTGTTTAATGGAGACAAATGGGCCAATGGCACGAGAGCACATGTACTTAGGAAAGTTAATGGGTCAAATTAAGGGTGATGGAGGTGAAACATATACATGGTCCAGGGGTGCTATAAAATCCACTTTGGATCATATCTTTTTGGAAAACTAACTATTTAATAATTGTGAGCACCTCAAGGTGATAGACACACCATGGAGTGATCACTGCATGTTGAGCAGTACTTCAAATCTTTTTGCCAGTCCCTTATACGATGTATGAACTCAGAAATTGACTGTTAAAATGGAGGGAATAGAGTGATATGATATAAGAGATCTATTGAAAGCTTTAATTCCAAAATCAACGGCATCATGGATACTACGGATTTACAATATAAAAAGGGACTACTTTTGATAGAATGCCTGAAAGAAACAAACTCTTCTAATTTGGAGTTCAGTCGAGCTTGGATTAATATGAATAAAGTGCAAGGCAGAAAGGAAAAAGTGAAGGCCCAGTTATGACTAGCTAATTGTCTATACGAAATTAGAAACGAGAAGGGCAGTCAGGTCAGTAAAGAACTCTGGTTACTTTGAGCCTGATAAAAAAAGATGATTGCTAAAATCGCCCTGAAATATAAAAATTGGACCAAAGGACAAAGAGGGAGATAGCAATGTCAAGATTTACAATTGATGCTAGGCAGCATTAAACATAATAAATTGGGACTTTTTGGTCTATAGTGAACTCCTTCACGTCATTCAAAAAAGCAGCCCAAAGCAATGAGGTTCTAGAAGAAGACTGGGTTAAATATTTGGAGTCTTTGCATTCTACTGATGTGGTTGATAATTATGCAGTGGAGATGGAGCTACACATAAATGTGTTGACTGTTCTTCAGAGAAAATCCTGGAAATTATTAAGCAAGTGAGTGAATCGTGAGCTACTGGGCCTAATAATCTCTTCAATAAATTGTTTAAAGAGAACCCGAGTTGTTGGGCATTCGTTTTATCTCTTCTATTCTTGGATATCCAAATAAAGGAGAAATTACTTACCGTAATGCTCTTTCTATGGATTCTTCTCCTGCAGATTCATCATCTGATAGATATTCCCTTCAGCTTTGCTGCTTCGGATATCTTTTCGACAGGGGGCGTAGTGGACCTCGACTCGGCCCTCGACCATCGATCCATCTTGCTCTGCGTCTGGTCGTTTGCTCCGGACGTGATGTCAGGTGTTGTATAAGTAGCGCGTCACTACGCCCCGACCTCAGTTCCCCCTTTTTTCCAATACAACAAAACACTGCATAGGAAAACAGAGAGAACAAATGGGATAGTGAGTCCTTTAAAAAAGAAGTAATATAGGCCTCCGAAGGAGGAACAATTGAAAAAGAACACTAAGGTAGTGTTAGAAAAATTATTTGTTTTAGGACTGTGGCAGGAAGACAGAAAACGGACACAGAGGACCATCACCAAGTCAACGTGAAATAGAAAGGTGCCCACCAACCACCAACTTCCTAAGCGGGGATGGATGGGAGGGGAGATGAGGAAACTGCGGGAGAAGAATCCAGAGAAAGAACATTACGGTAAGGTAATTTCTCCTTCAATGGATTGCTTTTCTACCGCAGATTCCTCATCTGATAAGACTCCCAGAGCAGTAACAATGGAGGCGGGCAGAAAGTTAGAGCAAAAGGTTTTGCAGCACTGCCAAAACGTGCATCAGAAGTACAAGCCATATCCAGGCTATAGTGTTTTGCAAAGGTGTGCAAAGATGACCATGTTGCAGCATGACACATCTCCCGGACAGGGAACTCCCTCCCCACCCCACTGCAATGCAGTGGATGCAGAGACCCCCCTTCTGGAATGAGCCCTGATGCCTGCTGGGAATTCTTTCCATCCCATCTATGCAGAGAATTATCCAATGGGATAAGGTCTACTTCATTATGGGCTAAGGAAAAAGCCACGAAGAGCTAAAATCGGCTGCCCTGGCGATATACCACCACGCCCTCTTAGGGTCAAAGAGATGGAACCGTTCCTCCTGCTTAGAATGGTGAGAGGGAGAACAGAAGACCAGACAGTCGATGGACTCTGACAAGTGAAATTCTTTGGGAAGGAAACCAGGCCTTATCCTGAGTGAAACTTTCTCCTGGAAAAAGCGCAAGAAGGGTGTTTTACAGCATAAGGCCTGTAGCTCACTCACCCGCCTAGCGGATGTGATAACCACCAGTAAGGCTGTTTTCAACGAGAGAAGTCATATAGGACAAGAGTGCATAGGCTCAGCAGGAGCCGCCATCAGAAATTTAAGAAACTGATTAAAGTCCCAATCCAGAACAACAAAAGGAGTTGGCGGAAACTTATTTACAAGGCCCTTAAGGAATTGTGCCATGACCGGGATCGTAAAAAACGAACCTTGATCTGGGGATCACTTGAACACAGACAAGGCCGCCATATATCCTTTGACTGTGTTGACCTGAAGGCCCGCAGAGACCAGTGACAGAAGGAACTCCATCACTGTAGGGGTGAGGCAAGAGATGGGGTCAATCTCACGTTCCCTACACCACGCCTCAAATCTTCTCCATCTGCACGCGTACAAAGATCTTGTAGATGGTCTGCGTGCAGCCAGCAACACCTAAAGTACTTCCTCGAGAGTTCCCAGTCATCATATCTCATCCTCTCAAGAGTCACATATGTAGGTTGAGGGATTCTGGTGTCGGATGGAGTAACCGGCCTTCCAAAAGGGTTAGGAGATCCGGCCGCCAAGGCAACCAGTGAGGTGGAGAGATGGACAGATCCAAGAGGTCAGAGTCAGATTACAACATTCTCCTCGCCCAGACCGGGGCGATCAAGATCATGGTCGCTTGAAACCTCTTCAACCTCCGGAGAACCCATGGAATGACGGGCATCGGAGGGAACGTGTAGAGGAGAGGGAATGTCCAATCCATCAGAAACACATCTCCCAGTGCACCGTTTGCTGGGAATTCCCTTCAGCAGAACAGTTCTCATTTACTGTTGGACTTCGTTGCAAACAGTTCCACTGCTGGCGTACCCGAGAGAGAGAAGACCTCCTCTAGGACTTCCTGGCACACTTCCTACTTGTGTGAGACCATGCTCTGCCTGCTCAGAGCATCCGCAAAGTTGTTCTCTGTGCCCGCCAGGTGAACTGCCGAGACGGAGATCCTGTTCTCCAGCAACCAGAACCAAAGCATTGCTGCTTCTATGCAGAGGGGCGGGAGTATATACCACCTTGCTTGTTGAGGTAGTGCATCACCACTGTGTTGCTCGTCAGGATGAGGACATGCTTTCCTCGCAGAGACCGGCGAACACTTTCAGGGCTAGCCTGATAGCTTGTAACTCCAGCCTGTTGATTTGTCACCTGACTTCCATTGTTGAGCAGAAGCAGCTCACCTGCAGATCCTCGCAGTGAGCTCCCCAGCCCTTCAGGGATGCATCTGCGACCACTCAGGCCTAAGGCCAAGGAGGCCAGAAGGGTTCACCTACCAAAAGACTGTTGTGGTCCGACCACCAGGACAGGTCATTGACCACTGACGTGGACACTCTGAGGTGATCCGAGAGTGTGCTGAGGTACTGAGACCACTGCTCTCTCAGTAACCATTGCAGCGATCTTATAAGAAACCTGGCCTCTGGCTCTAGAAAAATACAGGAGGCCATGAGGTCTAGAAGGCGGAGGAAGGAAGATTCTGGTAGAGTGGCTTTGATCCAGAATAAGTCCACCATATGTGTCAACCTGACTACTCTCTCTTCGAGAGGGAAAGCCTTCCCCACCCGGGTATTTAGCACTGCTCTGATAAACTAGAGCCATTGGACTGGTGTCATGTAGGACTTCTTTAAGTTTAGGGAGAAGCCAAGCCTGTGCAGCAGCGAGCAGGTGTCCTGCAGATGGGACAAGACCTGCACTACAGACTTTCCTCGGATCGGCCAGTCGTCCAGATATGGAAGTACGTGGACTCTGTATCTTCTGAGGTGAGCCACAACTACCACCATGAGCTTGGTGAAGACCCTTGGGGCGGAGGTAAGATCTAAGGTAAGCACCTTGAACTGATAGTGCATATCTCCTATGGTGAACCTTAGGAACTTCTTGTGCTTTCGATGGTTTGGCAGTGGAAATAGGTGTCCTGTAGGTCTATGGACACCAGCCAGTCCTGAAGTTCAAGAGCGTGGAGAATCTCTCTCAACGACACCATCCTGAATTTGTCTTTCCTCAGAAACTTGTTGAAGGCCCTGAGGTCCAGAATGGGACGGAGACCTCCTCCTTTCTTGGGCACCAGGAAATACCGGGAATACCAACCCGATCCTCTCGGTTCGGGAGGTACCTCTTCCATGGCACCCTTCAGCAACAGGGCTCTCAGTTCTTCCTGGAGCCCCTGTCCCAGTTGTAATGGGCGTGGGGTGGTCTGTCTGGTGGCTTTCTTAGAAATGGCAGACAATAACCCCATTGGATGAGCTGTAGAGCCCAGGCATCAGAAGTAATTCCCTGCCACTGGAGCAAGTGCTCCGCCAACCGTCCTCCAACTGGTGCGCTGTGAGAGTGGAAATCAAAGCGACTTCGGAGGCTGCTGCTGCCTGTTTTCCTCTAGAAGCTCCTCTGCCCCTTTCGGAGCGCGATAAATGCTTCTGCCCTTGCCTGGCCAGTGGGAGCTGTGCTCTTCTGCCAAAAGGAGCATATCTCCTGTAGCCCTGTGCTCTAGAGGCGAAGTTAAAGGCAGGCTTGGCCGGCTGCGCATCTAGGACTAAGGATTTGGCAGCAAGTTTTGATTCCTTGAATTGCTCCAAGGAATCGTTGGCTTTGTGGCCGTAAAGAAGATTGCCCTCGAAGGGCATGTCCAAAGGTTTCACTTGGATCTTGGGAGAAAAAACAGAGGTTTTTAGATAGGCCTGCCTTCGCAAGGTTATGGCCGAAGCCATAGATCGGCCCAGACAGTCGGCGATGTCCAGAACGGTTCGTAGCGACGGCTTGGCCATCTCCTTTCCATCCTCCACTAGCTGTAGGAAGCACCCACGCATCTCACCTTCTGGAACATACTGGGCAGCGTTTTCCACTACTCTCTATAGGCCGAAAGAGTATTTGGCAAAACTGCTTGCCAATTAGTAGCTTTGAGGGCCATGCTACCCGATGGGGTGAATGCCTTCTTTGTCAAGGCATCTACGATTCGGACCAGGGCTGTGGTGTAAATACCCTGTTGACAACCGTCAATGTTGAGGGTTTGTCCTTCGACGCCGTGATGGAGGACGTCGGAATCGACGAAGCTCGAGATGCTGTTGCATCAACATCCTTGGACGCTAGGGGGTAGTCCGGCTTCCATAATATTTCGTTTGACGTTAAAAGATCAATCAGCGCCGACATAGTCAGTACCCGAGCACTAGAGGGGGGTTCGGGTACACCGAGCGCCGCTCTTGGCTCCGAGGCATGCTGCATGGGAGCGGCGCCGACTGCAGCATGCTGCTGGAACCTTTCAAGCATCGAGGATTTAAAATCCTCCCACTCCTGGCGGGTGGTAGGGCCAGCAGACGGCTTACCTCCTTCAGTCGACGACTCAGAATCCCGACAATGGCGGTGACGTATTTTCTTTCTTCACGACGAGGAAGAGTGGCTCCTCGAGTGAGACCATTTCTTCTTCCGCTGGTATTTTTCAGGGGTATGTCCCTTGGTTTCGGACTCCGAAGACTGATCCATCGACCACGGAAGTGATTTTGAGGGCGGTCGAACCAGAGCAAGTTTTGCAGCTTGGTCGCTTAGTGATTTTGGCTTCATCTTGAAGAACGACGGACTCCCGTCAGTCCCGTGATGAGGCACCAGAGACACAACTCGTGTGGGATGGTAAGGGACATCTTGGTGCCACAATCGGTACACCGCTTGAAACCGGACACTTGTGCGACCGACATCTTGCGCCGAGAATTTAGAAAAAAGAAGAGTTTTCTGATGAAAACGTCGAAGAGTCGATGCTCTGTGTTCCTAAAACAGCGTGTGAGCGGGCAGAAAAAAGGAACTGAGGTCAGGGCATGGTGACACGCTACTTGTACGACACCTGATTTCACGTCCGGAGCCGATTACTAGACGCCGAGCAAGACGGATCAATGGTCGACGGGTGAGTCGAGGTCCACTACCCACCCGGTTGAAAGTTTTTCCGAAGCAGCAAAGCTGGAGGGAATATCTATCAGATGAGGAATCTGCGGGAGAAAAGCAATCCATTGAAAGAATGTTATCCAATATCTTGCTCTTGGAGGATTTTGTATAGTATTTCTATATAGAAAAAAGGCCTTTGCTCCGACCCCAATAACTATTGCTCAATTTCGCTATTGGAGGTGGATGTTAGGGAGAATTCTCTGATAAGGCTAATTTCCCAAACCTAGTGAGTCCCCCAGCAGCTTTGCTGGATTTTTGGGGTTTATTTCTTTCTCCTGCTAAGAGTGAGACACTTTTACTCCCACTCTTAGACATGATTTGAGGTATGTCCTTGACTTGTTATGTGCTTGTGGGCTATGGGGTTCCTTTTTACTCCATAGGGTATCATCTGTTTTTCTGTATGTGTGGTACACAGCACCCTCAGTGCAGTACCACAGGGGTGTCACAGTGACCCCCAAACATAGACTCCATACCCTCGAACTGACTACTGTCTCCTAGGGCATGTAAAGTCACCATTGGCTTTACTAGTCCAAAATTGTGAACAGAACCAGTACAAACCATCATTTTGTGGAAGTACTGGTAAGGGGTAATTCGCTTGCCCCTGGGTCTGTTTTCGGGGGGGGGCACTGTCCCGTCCCCCCTCGTCGAGTTTCTGGCTGGTGGCAGTGGTTACCACGCGAAATATTCCTCCGGAATATTCTCTATGGGAGTCGGGTCTGGTAGTGGTGAGGTAAGCTGGTCCAGAGTGGGTAAAATGGAAGTGTCACACTCGAGGGGATCCAAACCCCATAGAGTGTAAGGGGAGCCTGTTGCAAGCTGCAATCACAAATTTGAGATTGAATGATGGCTGTGCTGGTATTGCATTGAAGGACTTTCCTCTGTTTAGGTCCATGGAAGATAAAAGAAAGGCCTTGGCAGAGCGGACACTGGAAAAAGATCAAATTAATGGGCTACCAGAGCGATGGACACAATCCCAAGTTTATAACAGGGGACTTGGAGTCCCCCAATCACACCGGAAGCAAGGGTATAAAGACAAAAGATCAAAAAATGAAGCCCGGTCTGAGGGGGAGTCATAGTGTGTATACTCATAGTGTGCGTTGTTTATTTGATGAATATGATAGCAGCCCTGTAAATCGCCAGCACATCTTGTCTGTTTTCTCTGAGGTTTTAAATCTGCTCTTAATCAACTCCATTGGCATCAAACAGTTATTGTTTGTTAATGAAGATAGTTTGAATTTAGTAAAAATTTGCTTACGTTCAAAAGTGGTCAACAAAGCAATATTAGCAGCGTATGAGGCTCTGCTGATTTTGGGTTATGAGGTATTGGAATACTTGGAGGAGGTGGCCCCGGGGGAGGAAATGTCCCCCACAGGTGAAAAGGTGATAGTTAATTAATCCAGGCGGAACTTGACTAATTTGATTAATAATCGGGGAGCAATGTTGCATAAGGATTTGTACACTCAAACTGATGGGGCTAGAAAAACACATTTTTGATTGGAGCAGGATTGTGCGTTCATTGCATAATGCTCCCTGTGTGAATGAGCCTCAAGCATGAAAAGCCCCTTTGACCGTTATGTCTTGGAACTCAAGGGGGTTTGTTAACATAGCAAAAAACAAAGCTCGGTTGTCTACCTTCAATATTGTGTGCCTCTAGGAAACATTTATGTGCGAGCAACCCATTATGGATGGATATGAGACAGTGGCGGTCAAGGAAGAGAAAGGTACAAGTGGACGGCCATTTGGGGGGCTAGTGATAGCTTTGGAGCATAATCAGGGAATTGTGGGGGCTTAGATTATGACAGAAAGAAAGGACATGCTAATCACATTACTTTCCTGGAAGCCGCAGGTAGGAGGCAAACTATCTAAATGTCTTCTATTTAATATGGACTTTAGCCCAGATCATATTGCCTTGGATAATTTCCTGTCTGACTTCTCGTACTATCTGCTGGGAGAAACCCCAGGGGAAGCTGCATATGTTATTGTATTAGGGGATTTTAATTCAGAATGTCTATATGAGAAGTGGTATCAGCAGCAGAATCGAGTGGGGTTACCACAAAAAAGCTACTCAATGGAAGGCTGATCTGGCAGGAAATGGTGGCCTGGGATTTGGTGCCATTAAATGCTGTGTTACAACCCGATATCCCCCCCAAAATTCACTTGGCATAATGCACTTTGGTACTCCACTATAGATTTATGTTTTAGTCTCATCAGACCTGTATGCCAGGGGTGGCGCTCTGGACGGATGTCGATCTGAACTAAGTGATCATTCGATGATGATATGAGTCCCCGATGATGCATCCAATCCCAACAGTGGGAAGGGTCCTAGCAGTGTCAGTCAACAAAGGAAACGTAGTCTTCCCATGCAATATAAATTTGCTACCAAATTCAATGGCTTAATTGGGTCGAGGTTCAACACGAACCCTGTGTGACTATACAGTCTGACTGAGTTTGAACCAATACTAATATCAACTTTGGGGATACTGTGTTCCTCTGGGCTGCTGGTAACAGGAACGCATGTGAGCGCCCTCACGCATAATTTTGATAGGGAGATAATGGTACGTAAGAGGGTTGATAGACGTGACTATCAAAGCACTGAAGCAATAGAAGGGCGAGTTCAAAAAAAGTAATTAGAGCAGTGAAGATTAAATATACACACTAAAACATTTTCTGCATCCTTAATAGACAACCGAAACCTATCTCCCTGAATCCAATAGTTATATTTCATCTTCGACAAAAATTGTTGGGTCGATTTCCTGACATACACGCTAAAAAAAATTCTGCGTCCTTAATAGAGGTCCAAAACCAATTGTTATGTCAGGCAATCGACCTGACAATTTTTGGCGACTGGTAAGGTCAGAGTGGATAGACCCATACTTGCAGGTACAATCAGTACCAGAGAGTACCTAGATAGAGCACTTTTGGAACATGTATAGGGCAGCTGTAGTGCTAGCCCCAGTCCAGTTTAACATCAGTTGGTCGGGGTCAGTCTCTTGGAATAGTAAAACTTCAAATGCTCCAGGGCCGGATGGGTTATCCGCCATGACCTAGAAGCCAGATCCAAGGTTATGGGGAGGGATTATTTCGACTCTGTTTGGTAATGGGTTGCTGCTGAGGAAGATTCCGTCACCATGGAGGTTGGCAACTGAAGTTGTATTATTCAAGGGAGGGGATAGAGTTTCAGCCCTGAACCATAGGCCTACTTAATTGTTGGACTCCTCTTGCAAGATGTTCTAAAGATTAAAACTGCGTGAATTAACAAAATGGCCAAATAATTCAGACAATTTGGACATTCAGCAAGCTGGGTTCAAGAAAGGTGTGGACATTGGTCTTAATAATTTTGTGGTGTCCCTGTTGGACTCTCATGATCGGGATCGGAAGCACCCGTTTAGCCTTTCTAGATATAAGTAAGGCTTCTGGTGGGTTAGCCAGGAGTTCCTATGGGCAAAGCTATTCAAATGTGGGTGCCCTGTTGCACTTACTGACATTCGATCAGCCATGCATAAAGATACAAACATCAGGGTTAGATTTGATATGCAGGGATCAAACACTGTGTGGATTGAGACCAGCCGAGGTCTACAACAAGGTTGCGTATTGCCACCTTTTTTGTTTAACTTGTATATAAAAGATATAGATCTGTGCTGAGAAGGTGTTCAAACAAATTCACTGGCTTTAGGCCAAACAAAAGTGCAATATCTAAACTATGCCGACGATGTAATCATATTTGATAGTACCCAGATAGGTCTGCAACGTGCTTTAGATAGGATTCATAAATATTTGCTAAATCTGGATCTTAAGCTAAATGTACCCAAATGCAAGGTTTTGATTTTGAATTTGTCAAAAAACAAATGGAAGTCCTTTAGATGGTTCATAGAGGGCCAACCACTAAAAGTGTTGAAGGAATTTAAATGCCTGGGCATCCCGGTTAACTCAGGTATATCCCAAGTGGAAACTTTTAAAAGGCATAACGCCCTGTTTCTAGCCTCAACTTTGCAACTAAGGTTATTTGACCACAAATGTGGTTAATTCTCTATACTGCCTATACTGAAACAGTGTTGACAAATAATTGAACCTAAACAGATTTTTGGGGTGGAAAACCAGAATATAATTATAGACTGGTCGAAACTAGAGTCCCTTTTGTGGAGAAGAGTTCTTCAACTGCCAAACTTGGTCCCCATGGCAGCTACATGAAATGAACTGGGCTTGCTGCCGTTGGGATCGTTGGTGGAATGGAAGGTGCTCAGGTTATGCCACTTCTATGTACATTAGGTTGAGCCAAGAATTGGACAAGGGTTCATGTAAACCATTAACTCCTTGGCAGAGGAAATGTGAGGCAACACTGTCAAGGATAGAAGCTACAGCTGAGGAATTGATGTGCAATACTAACAAGGTGAAATTAAAGCTGCAACAGAGAGATTTTGTTGAACTATAGATGTTTTAACGACCATTTATCTGGAGCATAAAAAGTTTTAATGTTTTGGCACCACATCTGGAAAAACATCCTTCTAGGGACTTTCATGTAAAGACTCTGAGATTGAAACTCAATCTTTTTCCAATGTTGGCAGTCCTGGGCATGCGATCGGGGGTTGACACCGGTCTGAGAGTATGTCGCTATTGCAACGGGCGGGGCTGGAAACCCTAGGACATTTATGTGTGGACTGTCCACCTTTGGAGAAAATCTTGCAGGACAAAAATTAGTAGAGTGCTGAAGAATGAGGAGACTCGCTACGCAGATCAGCTATGGACTCAAATTTTAAATCTAAATGAAATATTGCAGACTATTGCTGTTTTAGATTTTTTACAAAGTATGTTAAAGGAATCTTAATTGGATTTTAAGTGGATGAATTTGAATAATTCTAAAACGCATCTCTGGCTGAACTGAAAGCATGTATTTTAAATCTATTATGTCCATTGTGCTTAATAGGGTGGGTGTGAAAGGTGTGTGATGTACAACTGAAACACACAATAAATAAATGCAATTAATAAGTGAAACATCATCTGCATAGGCCAGCCATGATGGTCGCAGCTGGCCTATGCCTGGAGCAATCAATTGACCCCCCTTCCAACACCTCCCCCACATCCAAAACATAAAGGTTAAACAGGCAGGGGGCAAGGATGCACCTGTCTTAACCCATTGTTCGTAGGAATCTCTTTGGTCAGATCCCCGGCTTTATTCCTTCGGACCTCAATCTTAGTGGAATCCTGTAGTCTAATAATAAGCTTTAGTGGGCCGGGTGAAATACCCCATCCGTCCAATTTTATCCAAAGCAATTTTCGGTTAACCAGGTCGAAAGCTTGGCTTAGATCTATCGAGGCAACAATAATAGTCTTTTATTGGCCTTCCTGCACCAGATCTTGGCACATTTTTCAAATAAGCCCATTTAGTTCCTTCCGTGAGTCCTTCTGAATCCTGTTTGCCACTGGCTCAACCTCCCAATGTTTTTCACCCAATCCTCTAAATATGTTAGAAGCATTGCAGCAAATATTTTTCTATCCACTGTTAGGCAGAATCCTGTGCAGTTCCCTTGGGGAACACTGCAAAAAGATTAAGACTGCAGGAGCAGCAGTAAACCCAATTGTTAGCAGTCTGCACCACCCAGATTTACCTGGTAGCTGTGGCTGAGCAGTCAGACTTCTCTCAAGAAGAGTAGGGCAGTATGCAGAGTATACACAATAGGGTCAAAACACAGTAGAACAAACACACACTGACCAGAGCTTTGTATAAAAAGTACATAGTTATTTATTTAAAACACACTTTAGGCAATACACCAGCACTCTCAATGAAAAGTAATGTAAAACACAGTCAGCTAAGTATACACACCTCCCTTGATAACTATCAGACAAGTCAGGGTTAAAGCACAACTATTTTTTAAGACAGAAGTGAGCTCTTAACCTAGATGGCACTCTCAATAGTTTAGGTTAAAATGGGAGAGAAAAGGCAGAGCATAAAATACAACAGTTCCCAACACTTTTAAGAGTTCAGAGTAAGGGGAGAAAGGCAGGTTATACTGTAGAGTCAAAGTTCATAGGCCAGGCTCACTTTAAATGGAGCAACGCGAAATGTGCCCAGGATCACACGCTTAGCTTAAAGTGCACTGTAAGTCTTTGCAGAGTGTTCAAAAGAGGTTGGGGTAAGTCAAAAGATATAGTTAGAAGGCCTGGAGCCAACCCAGTTTAGAAGCCAAGGATTTAAGGGTCACCTTTAGCAATCTGTAGAAAGGGAGGCCAGGCAGGACACAGTACCTTAAAGAGGAAGGAAGCTCCATCAGGGGCAGTCGTTCCTGGCAGTGGTTGGGGTTCGTGGTTCCGACTAGGGGAAGAGAAGATCTCGTCGAGGAGGAAACGTGGAGTCGTTGCACTGCACAGGGATGAAACCAGGCGCGGAGTTCCTGATTAAACGGTGCAGTCCTTTTTATTCGCGGTCAAAAGTGGTGAGCTTGGCTATCCGGCCGCCGGGGTGCTTGGCACGGGCGATTCGACCAAGTGACGTCTTTGGAAGCGAAAAAGGGCGAACTGGTTGGTCCTACCAGCTCAAAGGGAGAAGACTCGTCCAATAGAAGATCTTCTCTTGTCGTTGGAAAAGTGGTGAGTTTATTGCAGCAGGGCTTCACCGGTGGTGGTGTCGGTTGCAGGTGGCTCAGCTTCTTTCCTCTTTGGATCTTCCCTCGACAAGATCTTCTCTTCCCCTGGTCGGAACCACGAACTTCAACCACTGCCAGGAACGACTGCCCCCGCTGGAGCTTCCTTTCTCTTTAAGGTACTGTGTCCTGCCTGGCCTCCCTTTCTACAGATTGCTAAAGGTGACCCTTAAATCCTTGGCTTCTAAACTGGGTTGGCTCCAGGCCTTGTAACTATATCTTTTGAATCTCCCCAACCTCTTTTGAACCCTCTGCAAAGACTTTCAGTGCACTTTAAACCGTGTGATCCTGGGCACATTTCGCTTTGCTCCATTTTAAGTGGGCCTGGCCTATGAACGTTGGCTCTACAGTATAACCTGCCTTTCTCCCCTTGCTCTGAATTCCTAAAAGTGTTGGGAACTGTTTTATTCTTATGCTCTGCCTTTTTCTCTCCCTTTAACTACATTATCAGAGTGCCATGTTGGTTAAGCGCTCACATCTGTTCTAACAAATAGTAGGGTTTTAACCCTGACTTGTCTGATAACTATTAAGGGAGGTGTGCATACTTTACCTGACTGTGTTTTAACTTGCTTTTGATTGAGAGTGCTAGCATATGCTTGTTTGTTTGTTTGTTTATTTTATTTATAAAGCGCCCCTGACCCAGAGGTAATTGGGCGCTGCTCATTGTTCCAAAGCTTACAATGAGCAGTCATGGTACGATTACAGCAGTGAAAATATATACATATTATGCGTATAATACATTTGTACAATCAGAAGTTCGAGGTCATATCAAAGGTACAGGGCAACGTATAGGCAATAGTATTCTCCAGCAAAGGTCACTCGTATTTACAGCTATGGCCATTATTTTTTGTTAAGTAGCCAGTTGATAACATGGCTTCTGAAAATGTTAAAAGCTTGAGTCATTTGAATATTCTGAGGGAGGGAGTTCCATAGCTGGGCAGCTAATACCGGGAAGCTAGTGCCACCAGCTCTTTTTAAATCAAATCTAGGCACCACCAGACAAGGTCTGTTGGATGATCTAGTGGTTCTGATGGGCACTTTCCATGTGAACTTGTCTGTGAGATAAGGGGGGGGGGGCTTGGTGGTGAAGTGCTTTGTGAGTGAGGCAAATAGTTTTTAAGTCAATTGTATCCTGTACAGAGAGCCACTTGTATTGCTTTCTAGTTTCTGATATATGCTCTCTTTTGGGAATATTTAATGCTACTCTGAGCGCGTTATTTTGCATGATCTGCAGTTTATTTAGGATGGCTCTATTGGCACCAAGGTAGAGACTGTTACAGTAATTCAATTTGAATTGTATGAGCGCTCTCGCCAGTGTCAGGGTACTAGTGGGTGAGGGAAAAGGTCTGTATGCTCTAATCAGTTTGCCAGTGTAGGCAGTGGCAGATGGGGTCCTGTTTATCTGTTTTGTTAGGTTAGATTGTGCATCGAGGTAGAAACCTAAAGTTTTTACATGTTTGGCTACGGGTATATTGTTCCCATCAATGAGGATACTTGTATAGCGAGGACTAAGTTTGAGCAAGTTGTTAGTTGAGCCAACTAGTAGTAACTCAGTCTTATCATCATTCAGGCAGAGGCCATGTGTGGCCATCCATGCCTGAATGATGGGGAAGACTTTGTTAATCCGTGCGACATCTATATCGTAAGTTCCTGATAGGGGTAGTAGTATCTGGGTGTCATCCACATAGTTTGTGTAGGTGACACCCAGACGGACCAATTTGTCGAATAGTGGCTTTGTAAAAATGTTGTACAAGGTGGGTGATACACATGACCCTTGGGGGACTCCGCAGGTGATGGGAATTGGTTCAGGAGCTGCCGAGGGTGGGAACACGCGCATTGTTCTATTTGCAAGGAAAGATTGGATCCAGGAAACTGCAGAACTGGAGAAGTAAGGTGCTGATGATAAGTGGTCGCAAAGTATAGCATGGTCCACCAAATCAAAAGCCGCTGAAAGGTCCAGAAGGAGTAGGATGGCCATCTTTCCATTATCTTTCAATTCATCGGTCTGGCTCTTGAGATCAACAAGGGCCGTTTCTGTGCCATGCTATGGTCTGAAGCCAGATTGACGGGTTCCGAGTAGTTTGTGAGTTTCAAGATAGTCTTGTATTTGCAAGTAGGCAATTCTGTCCAAGATTTTTAGTAAAAAGGGGACTGTCGTAATTATTGGTTTATAGTTAGTGGGAATAACCGGGTCAAGAGTCTGTTTCTTTAGTAGCGGTAGGACCCAAGACTGCTTCAGGTTACTTGGGACAGTGTTACTGGCGAAGGAGGAATTTATGAGCTTAGTAATGAATGGTGCTAGGTCTCTAGCTGCATCCTTTATGAACTGGGCTGGGCAACTATCACTCTTACAATTAGAAGGTTTTAGAGACGCAATGATTTTTTTAACTATGGGTATGGTAACTTTTTTAAACATAAAGCCTGAGTTGGTATGTGCGGTAGTGGTGGGTGCTGGAGTGTTGACTGCTAGCTGGGATCTTTTGTCAGCTATTTTGGTCTGAAGTCCTTTGACTTTGTTGGATAGGGCATTTTGTACACTGGTACACCAGGCTTTATCCTTGGTGCAAGTATCTGGCATGGGATTAGCGTTCTCAAGTTCTTTTAGGATAATGAAAAGTTCTTTAGTACTGGAGCCAGCTTGGGCTATTCTGTCATTGTATGTTTCTTTTTTAGTCTGAATTATCTTTTTTTGTAGGTGGCAGTGATGGTGGCAAGGATGGTTTTCTTTTCCGGTGTGGGTGAGGATTATCAACTTGATTCCAATATCCTTTTTTCTGTACGGAGTATTTTTAACTCAGGAGTTAACCATGAGTTAAGATGGGCTATGGGTTTACTTTTGCACAGTTTTAGCGGGGCAATAGCATCAATAGCTTTGGACATAGTCTCTTTATAGGCGGTGGTCAGGGTATTAGGATCATTGGTGTCCGGTAGGGCATTGAGTATCGGGACTACCAAAGGAACTAAGGTTTCTACTGTGATGTTACGTTTATTTCTTGTGAGGCAAGGAGGAGCAATGGTGGGCTTTTTCTTTTCCAAGTTGTTATGTTCACCTCAAATGTAATAAGGTGGTGGTCTGACCATACTAGGGGGGTAGTATATAATAGGGAAGTACTGCAATTGAGAGCTGCTACCCAATCAATTATCCTACCCTTTTCATGGGTGGGTTTGGAGGTAATTTGGGTGTAGCCAAGGTTAAAGTCTCCAAGGATGATGTTTTGCGCCATAGGCTTAGTGTTGTCGGCTGCTAAGGCTGTGATGTCTTCTTCGAAGGATCCAGAGGGTCCTGGGGGCCTGTACCTGCTGTGTAGTGTGATAGTATTGTTTGGTGAGGTTTGGAGCTTAAGTGAGAGGAGTTTGCATGATGATAGCAGCGTAAGAGTGACAGTTCTTATGTTAAGAGTGACTTTGAAGATAATGGCTACTCCTCCTCCGCGAGCCATGGGTCTGTCTGCACGGAGAATGGAATAATTATCTGGGATGGCTAGGGCAATGGAGGGGCCTGCTGCCTTGTGCAGCCAAGTTTCTGTCATGACGAGGAAGTTGAGGTTGTTATTTACGATAATGTCAGCAATCTCTGATGCGTGTGCTACAAGGGACCTGACATTCAATAGTGCTCCTTTGATTGGCTGTGTCAATGTGCTCTTCAATGGTAGATTGGTAGTGGTGGTATCTGTGTTGTTTGGTGCATCTGTGTGCATTGTGTTTTTTCGCCTACAAATATTATGGGTGAATCTAGATCGATATGAATAAGTGTGCTTAACAGTGTGTTCTGCTACAGAGTACCTGTTGCCTGGTAGTCTGCTGACAAGTCTCTCGTTGCGCTTAGACGTGTCCGGGGGGGGAGGCAGGTGAGACCATAGGCAAGGAGGTCAACTTATTCTGTATGGTGAGCGTAGTTGAACCTGGATATAGTTTAGGTGTTGTTAGTGAGGGAAATGGGGGTAGTGATGGGAGGAAAGGTCTAGGGCATGGTATGGGGTAGTGGCGTGGACAGCTCAGTCTCCCTAGCCCATCATTAATCTTGATGTAGTGCCCTTTAGTGCAAGGAGTGGCATTTGGAATTAAGCAGAAAGGGAACATCATTAAAGTTAGCAACACCTGCATACTGAAGGGGGTAGGCAATCTAGGGTTACGCTTGCTGATCCTATTTAAGGCTACGGATGTCCGTGGACTCGCTGGGAGGGTGGTGTGCGGTAGTTGGTAAATGACAGCCTAGCGTGCCAGTAAGTCTGTTAATGTCTAACGAGGACTGACTGTAGTTGCGCATATTAGTTTCTCCCCATGCAAAAATAGTAGTGGGTGCTAACTAGCGCAGGGGGAGTGAGTGAAGTATGATGCCAAATATTGTAGAGGCCGTGAGACAACAGCAATAATATCTTCGAGGGTAGTAGCAGGGCAGGGATTACACCTAAATGCGAGTGGCGCTAATGTGCCTAGAGAACAGTGAGTGGTCAATAATGCATTCAGCAAGGGTAGTAGGGCAGAACATCACCTAAATACGATAGATGCTAACATGCCTAGAAAACACTGAGTAATCAATAATGCATTCAGCAATGGTAGTAGGGCAGAACATCGCCTAAATACGAGAGATGCTAACATGCCTAGAAGACACTGAGTAGTCAATAATGCATTAAACAGTGGTAGTGGAGGCCGAACATCACCTAATTGCGTGAGATGCTAGCGAGCCTTGCAAACAATGAGTAGACAATAATGCATTCAGCAATGGTAGTAGGGCAGAACATCACCTAAATGCGAGGGATGATAACGTGCTTAGGAAGCAGAGAGTTAACAGTGATGTATGCGAGGGATAATAGCGATGCAAAACTCCACCTAAATGCGAGTGAAACTAAGGTGCCTAGAAGGCAGTGAGTAAGGTAGTGGGGCACACGGAACTAGATCATCTACATCTGCAGTACAAGCAGCGGATGGATGGTGAGTCTAAAGGCTTGCAAGTATCAGCATACAGGATAGGATCAGTCTATGTTAATGAGGGATAACATTGCATCACTAGTGTGCTGGTAGAGACTACAGAAAGGTTACGAATTGTCCCATCAAGTAAGCATATCGTAGCGTCACGGGTATTTCGAATGTTAATATATTCTGTGGTACTCACAGGTTATAAAGTCGCATGGGCACAGAGGGCATCAAAGGTGGTCGAGATGGCGGCGTTTGTCTAGGGTGTCGGTGCGGTCAAGCAGAGTTTTGGGGCCTGGGCTCTGGCAGTCACTGGTCAGGCCCAGGTCAGGAGCCTTAGTGGGAGCCTTCGATGGGGCCGGCTCACAAAGTGTGTTTTAAATAAATAATTATATACTTTTTATACAAAGCTCTGGTCAGTGTTTGTTTGCTCTGCTGTGTTTTGGCCCTATTGTGTATACTCTGCATACTGCCCTACTCTTCTTGAGAGAAGTCTGACTGCTCAGCCACAGCTACCAGGTAAATCTGGGTGGTGCAGACTGCTACCAATTGGGTTTACTACTTACTCCTGCAGTCTTAATCTTTTTGCAGTGTTCCCCAAGGGAACTGCACAGGATTCTGCCTAACAACCTCCTCTCCCTCTCTCATCTCTGATTGCCTAACTGCCATTAAAGATTGGTGTGCCGCCAATGATCTTTGTCTGAATGTCAGCAAGACGGAGATCCTCCTCATCGGCACACCTTCACCATCCTTTCCCCTCACTCTCTGGCCGGCCTCCCTTGGCCCTCCTCCTACCCACACCTGCGAGGCTAAGAACCTGGGGGTCATCTTTGACTCCACCCTTTCCTTCTCCGCGCAAATCTCTGAGGTCTCTAAAAAGTCAAATTTCCTACTGCACCTCCTCAGAGGTACTCTGCCTTTCCTCTCCTTCCCCCAGAAGCTCATGGTATCCCAAGCTCTGGTTCTCTCTAGCTTGGACTATTGTAACAGCCTCTTTCTAAATCTACCTGCCTCTACTCTCCGCCCTCTGCAACTAATCCAGAACAGGACTGCGAGACTTGTCCTTGGCCTCAAGCCCTGGGATTGTATCTCTCCAGCTCTGAAATCCCTTCATTGGCTCCCAGTGGCTGTGAGGATTAAATTCAAAACCCTCTGCATTGTCCACAAGGCTTTCTGGGGCCTGGGTCCAAAATACCTTCAGCTATCCCTCCGCAAATACCTCCCCTCTCGAGCTCTTCGCTCCTCTACCTCCAACGCCCTCGGGGTCTGTTGTTTTTCAAAGAAATGAGCTGGGGGTAGATCTCTATCTTCGGCTGGTGCCTCCCTCTGGAACAGCCTCCCTGCCACTCTAAAACTTGAGGAGAACCATCTCCGGTTCCGGAAGCACCTCAATACCTTCCTCTTTTCTTCTGCCTTCACTCCCCCTCTTCCCTGCTGATCTGTTCTCTCTTGGCACTGTGCACCTGGCCACCCTCTGTCCTCCGGGCCTAGGTACCTGCTCACCCCACCACCCTCCTGCACTGCCTCCGGGCCACCCCTTGCACTGGGGTCTGTATCTGTAGCCATACAGCCCCCCCCCTTTTCTTCCTGCACTTATCAGACCTACCCTGTCTGCTGCCTTAAACCTAGCACTTGCAAATTGCTGGCTGCACTAAAACTGTGTGTTGCCTTTATTATTTATTTATTGTTATTTATCTGTTTCTCCTCTGCTTCGCACTTTCCACTTCTCCCCCCTTCCATGCACTTTTCCCCTCCCCTTCTCCCATGCACCTGCGCGTTCTCAATGTCACTGGGCCTAGTAAGATCACTGTTTTGTTCTCCCTTTTTCCCCTCCCTTGCCTTGTTTTGCTCTGAAACACTTGTGTACGAGCGCAATAGAAATAAAATATCAATATCAATATCAGCAGTTACCTCAGCCACAAGCTCCTCCTTGCACAATGGAAGTGGAAAACAGACTCTACCATAGTAACCACTTCTGTCCACTTCACGTCCATGCCGCGCTTCGCGCCGGACTGAAATGAATATAGTGAACAGCAGTTGCCTCAGCCCCAAGCTCCTCCTTGCACAATGAAAGTGGAAAACTGACTCTACCATGGCAACCACTTCTGTCCACTTCACGTCCGCGCCACACTCTGTGCTGGACTGAGGTAAATATAGTGGACAGCAGTTGCCTTAGCTACAAGCTCCTCCTTGCACAATGGAAGTGGAAAACAGACTCTACCATGGCAACCAGTTCTGTCCACTTAACGTCCGTGCTGTGTTCCGCGCCGGACTGAGGTAAATATAGTGAACAGCAGTTGCCTCAGCCAAAAGCTCCTCCTTGCACAATGGAAGTGGAAAACAGACTCTACCACAGCAACCACTTCTGTCCACTTCACGTTTTACTTATTGACTGCTCAAATGTGGGACTCCAGAGTTTATTAGATGCCTTTGGAAAATATATTGAAAGTAACCACCTGAAAATCAATGTCTGTAAGTCAAAGATATTGAATTTTACTGGAAGAGGGGCAGTAGTTAAACGGGATTGGTGCTTGGGTGGGGCACAATTGGAGAAGATAAATTAAATAAATTACCTGAGGTTCGACATAATGGGCTGCTTAAATAAGGGACAACTAAAGAAATACTTTAGCAACAAGACAGACACATTCTTCCCCTAGCTGTTCTATATAAAACATACGTTTCGCTGGTTCTCTATCATTCCTTCCACCAAGTTCTATGTAGGCAACTTAATAACTAAATTAACATATGTATTGAAATGTATCCATGCTGGTTCCAGGATTCTTGGCCAAAAGGGAGAGTATGGTATGGCTAAGGGTTCTGGGAATCCCTAATTCGGTCCCTACGACTGCAATTTTGTTTGATTTAGGTTTGTGCAGCATTTCGAGTGTGATAATATGGAAAAGGTTGGCACTTTTTCGTGAATTGTTGGACTCGGACAATAGCTCGTTATACTGTGAATTAGGTGATTTCAGAAAATTATGCGAGCAGACATGAAGTGAATTTGGTTTAACAAGATTAGATCTAGTGAGTAACCCCAACATGGTGGAGAGAGTGCTCAGGCAATCCGATTGGTGCAATCTGACATAGAGATTTCATCAAAGAAGAAGCCTCAAGTATCTATCTCAGGAACATAAGTTTAGGGGTGAAATAGTATATCATTGGAATATTTTCCCATGTCCTAAAATGAGGCGAGAATTTACTAGGTTTTATTGGAACTTGCACAAGACCAGAGAAATTCTCGTGAGATAAAAAATGATGGATCAAAATGTGGCATGCTTTCGCTTCTGTCAAGCTATCGGATCGTCTGAAACTCTGCAGCACCTTACTATGCTTTACACGCAATTGATATCTAAGCCTGATCTGCACTTCTCCAAAAACAAGTATAAGTCAAACGTTTTCGACAGGGAAACGTTTTGGGAAAGTTGTCTAAGGGGTAATCCAACATCCTTAGCAATTGCAATCGTGAGATTCATAGTTAAGTTTAGTTTATTTGCATGTATAGCGCACCGAGCCCGAGGGTATCTGGACGCCTTTGCTTGCATATACAACATTTGTTACATAATGGTGCAATTGGTCTCATACATACATAATATGAATTCACTAGTTTCTAGGAGATAACGGGATGAAGTAATGAAATCTTGGTCATAATACTATGTATACTGATCTGATACCAGGACTTTTTCATGGAAATTAATGTAAATGTGAATCTTTTAAGTCATTTCTTTGCTGTTGATTTTTTTTTGTGATTGCATACGAAAATTTGTTAAGGTTAAAAGAGTTTTTAGCCAATAAACAAATAAAAATATATGCAACGGTTGGGGTGTTTTGGAGCAGGAGAAGCAGGTAATTTTCTTCTGGGCTCCCTAAGATATCCATGTTTTTTGGATGTTCGAGGTAGTACATTGCACAAAGCGCGCCCTGAAATGGAAACCTGTGGGGTTTTGCAATAGTTCTGTGATGACACCATTTAAGAATTTGACAGCAGACCCGGACCACAAAGCCTAGCGACGCCCCTTCAGTCCTTAGGGACATCTGGTAGGGCAGGCGGAACTCCTGCATCGCCCTTATAGTAAAAGCTATGGGCTGGGGTGGTGACAGCAGAGGGGAACCGTTCCCTGCCTCAGTACTATAAAAAACCTAGGAAAAGGTATGAGGTACGGGACAGAGAGGGTAAAGTGAAAGGGTTTTCTTTTTTCAGTTTAGTGCCCCAGGCAATTTTTAGAAAGAGTATGCGTTATAAAATACTTTCATGATTTTATTTCAGAAATATCTCTTAAGCATGGGTTTGTGTTTTGTGTAGAGATTGATGTGAAAGTGGGGAACAGTAGTTGCTTCTGCAGTCGCCATAGGACAGGAACTAACAAGCTAACAAGCTCTACAGCGGGGGGTGTACATTCTGTAAATAAATGTATAGATATAAATACAAGTACAAAGCATGAAAAAACGTCAGACTGTAACTCAAGATGACTCTTAGAAAATGCTGGATTCACGTTTAATGTCGACACCTACCCAGACACACATGTCCATCCCCGGTGTAGCCCGGGAAGCAGGCGCATTGTCGATTCCCAGGGGTGGTTTTCTTACATTCCGCGTAGACAGAGCAGCCCCCATTGCGTGTTTCACATGCATCTACAGCTGCAAGGACAAGGAAACACATGAGCACACACTTGCTTACTGTACTGTAAAGTACTGCTCGATATCTACACAATTAATACAACCTCGCATATTGGAACAAGATGAGTGCTATTTTTAAATACAAGTAGATGTAAACCTAAGTACAAGTAACATGATGCAAAATGAAATTTCACATTAAGCTTTTTCTTTTAATAGTTGAAAGGATTGTGTTAACAATTATTCACTGCACCACAAAGGAAGATGTGGGGTCATTCCACCTCTCAGCCATGGAACACCCATAACACCCTGAAAGGGAATTACATGTATTACTATTTGGAATGTACCAAGGTTATGCTTTGCACGTTGTGCAAAGTGTACAGTATTGCCACACTCCTTAATCCTGTCTTCCTCTGGAGGTTGATGTGTAGTTCTTAGGGCCTCATTACAGGTTGGTAGTGCACGAAAAAGTGGCATTAATTCCGTGACTACCACTTTTTTTGCGGTAACAGAATTACCACCATTTTCCGGCACTGCCAAATTATAGGTTTTGGTGGATTTACCGCCAGAGAAATTACTGCACGGTAAATCCAGCAGATTTTTGAGGCAAAATGGCAGATTCACCTCCAACTCGGTTTACCTCTAAAAATCAGCAATTTACCATGCAGTAATTCTGCCGGTGGTAAATCAGCCAGAAATCTCCACAGAGTCCTATGGACTCAAACATGGAGGGTTACACTGCACCACACCACCACTTGTAATCCTGTGGTAACTCCACGGGACCAAGTGGCAGTAACAGTAATCGATTCTGGCAGTAATTTGGTGCATTTACCACTGAATTGCTTCCAAACTCGAAATGAGGCCCTTTAAGACCATTTGAGGCACCTAGACACATGGAACACGCATTGGGTGACATTGGTCCTGGAACTATGCTGAATCCTGCATTATATTATCTGGACCATTTCAAACAGAATACCCTACTCTAATGTGTGGATGCTATTGTCTAAGCCGGTAAGATAGCTCAGCAAGTTAGGCTTTCAAATCAGAAATCTGTGCAATCTGCAGTCGCAGATGGGAATCCTCTCAGAGCCGACTCAGTCCAGCTACTAGAGGTTAGAGAAATCAGCCACGAAGGGCTCCAGGAAAGCCAGATACTATTATATGTGCTACACTTTCATTGAGCCCTCTGAGGGGACCCATTTCTTATCTCAGGGAATGTCCCCACCCACCGGTTACCTCATCTTAGACATATTCCAGCAGCTTCAGCCGATCATGGAAAACATTTACCCACAATGGGGAAGCCTTGGCACGTACCTTCCTCGATGCAGGATGTATTTGTATTTTATTTATTTGTATAGCGCAAACCAGGCCCGGAGGCTTCCAGGCGCATGTCTTAGAAGCAGTGGTTACATAACAGTATGACATTTCAGATAACATTTCAGTTGAGCAGGGTTATCTGAACACATTGGCGGAATGGACAAAGACACATAGGTAATCGAATTTTCAGAGTGCAACTTGGTCGTTTGATGTGACTAGCCAGAGTTTGGCTTTGTGTTTGAATAAATTTAGGGAAGGAAGGTTTCTGATGGTAAGAGGGACAGAGTTCCACAAGTTAGCTGCCAGAACTGGGAAGCTGGACCCACCGGCTGTTTGGAGCTTGTTATCTGGGGATCAGTAGGCTCTGGCTAAGGGTAGACCTTAGTGATCGAGATGGGGTATACTGCGTGAACCGTGAGGAGAGATAGATGGGGGCCTGGTTATTCATGCATTTGTAGGTCAGGGCAAGCGATTTTAGTGAGATCCTTTGGGTGACTTACAGCCAATGAAGGTTCTTCCTAGTTTCCGAGATGTGGGCTGCTCTAGGGATATTGAGGGCTGCTCTGATGGCATTATTTTGTATGATCTGGAGTTTGTCTAGGTTGCATTAATTGGTGCCTTGGTACAGTGCATTACAGTCGTCCAGTTTGGACATAACCAAAGTCCTAGCAAGGATTGTGCAGTTATGAGTGGAGAGAAAAGGGCGACATGCTATGATCAATTTGCAAGTGTAAGCAGCGGCGGCAGCAACTGCATTTGTTTGTCTGTGGAGGGAGAGAGTGTAGTCGAGGTAGAATCCGAGAGTTTTGGTATCTTTGGATACTTTTATGGAGTTTCCGTCAATATTAAAGGAGCTGAACATGGGGTTTAAGTCTTTGCTGTGTACCTAGGATGAGGAGCTCTGTCTTGTCGTCATTGAGACAGAGCTCATGTTGTGCCATCCAGGTTTGGATGACATGGTATATGTCATTTAGGGATTTCGAGTCGACCGTGTAATCGCCTGTGATGGGGATGAGTATCTGGGTGTCATCGGCATAGTTAGTGTAGGTGACACCCAGATAGTCAAGTACATCAAACAGGGGTTTAGTGAAAACATTGTAGAGGGTGGGGGATACGCACAAACCTTGGGGGACCCCACAAGGGACTGGCGCAGGGTCGGCAGAGGAGGTTGGCGTCCATATATAGAGCTTTCACTGTGCCCTGTGACCTCAGTTTCTGCCTGTTGTTTTTCCCTCATGCACAGCAGTATTGGGAAACCGTCCCAATCACAATACAATATGGATGAGCTCTCAACCAGAGGAGTAGGGCCGAGGGGGGTGAGTGTTAGGAAAGATTTCCATTTTATGTGTACTTTTCCCTCCAGTGGTCTGCCTTCTGCTGCACTCCTCTGGGCTTTCGCTCACTTTTTATGGGGAAGCTGACATGCCCTGAAGACAGTCAGTGCTGGGAGACTCTGTTTCCCTTAGTCCTTTCCTCATGTTGCAACTTTTCTGCAACCTGTAACAAGTGCACAATGTACCTTCCAGTACAGTGCACTTGGGTCTAGTCATTTCCAAAAGGCCCTAGATACTCTCGAAGCTTATCATTTCGCATATTTTTAACCCTTTCTTGCCAGGTAAACCACAATTACCGCGTTTGGCACGGTTAGGTGGCCTGGTTCCAAAATGGCCATGCCACGAGGTTCTTTCTCCTGTCCTTTGGCCATCTTGCCTCGTCACCTTCCCCAGGTTGAGCCGACCCAGGTCAGTCCTTATTTGGACATGCATTTTCCCGTGAAGCACCAAGCTTTCGCCGGCTTCTGCATGCTTTCTGTGTGTGCCTCCAGGATGTGGCTGGTTCCAATACACATCCTGGGTGCCAGAGAGTCTGAGCAGCTGTGAATGCCTGGGACCACCGTGGTGGTCCGTGATTGGTCAGTTTTCTCCAATGTGTCAAAGACTTTCGAGTGTATGAGGGGTTATGCTCGACCCTCATAGGACCACTTCAAACTGGCCTCTCCTAAGGCCTCTTGATTCACCCTTGATTCTCGTAGTTTCAACCAAACAACATGACCCAAAAAGGTTTCAGTTAGAGTCCTTCAAATGAGCACCCCTGCGATGCCTGACCACTCTGCTTCTGAACCTTTTACTAGGGTTTCTTTAAAGTTCAATTACACTTTACACAGTTCTTTGTTCAACAAGGTTGCCACCTGCAACCTTGGGCCTAGCACAGTTCGGTTTTACTATCTGTCTTCTCTGGCTCACCGGCTGTGCTGAACTGTTGGAGTTTCTTGTCTCGGGATTCATGGACGGCACCACAGCGGCAAGCGCTTCTCCCCGCTTTGGCAATCGGTGAGGGAGGGCTCCATGTGCCATTGACACCTCTAACCCCACCACGCAAGCTGGACTTCCCAGTCTTATGATTTCCCTTTCGGACGATTCACAGGTCTCGGTTGAAAAGGGAAGGGCAGTACCCCCCTTGTCGTCCCTCCAGGTTTCGCGCCTTTCTCCTCCGTTTGAACTGCCAGTCCAGTGTAGCTTTTTACTTGTGCGTTCGGCCTTGCCCAAAGTGTGCTCTTGTGCTCTAACTTACATCCCTGTGGGGAAAGGGAAGGGCCGTCAGGTGTGTGCAGTTATTGTCAATTGCCTGACTCTGCCTGACCCTTGTGTATTTGTATTTGTATTTATTAAATATATATAGTAGTTTACGCCAAAGCGCTTTACATTACAACAACATGAATACATGGAATAAAATAGAAGCATAAAATTACAATACATGAAACAAACCATCAAAAACAGTATGTTGAACAATTTCCTGAGGGCAATAAAAGAGAAATAGAGCCGATGAAGAAAAGAGGGAAGAAGTAAGGGAAGTCGGGGTGGGGGAGGAAGATGAGATTTCAGGGGTAGGGGAAGAAGGAATGGGGAAGATAGGGAGATGTAGGAGGGATGGAAGGAATGAGGGATGAAGGAAGGAGGTAGGGGACATTAGGGAGGGATGTCAGGATGGGGGGTGAAGAAGAAAAGATTTCAAAGAGGCGCGGAAGGAGGAGTACGAGGAAATGGAGCGGATAGAGAGAGGAAGAGAGTTCCAGTGTAGGGGGGCAAGGGGCTGAAAGGATCAGAAGAGAGAAGAGGCACAAGCGATGGACGAACAGTGAGTAGGAAGAGATCAGCAGACCGGAGGGAGCGAGAAGGAGTGTAGAAAGAAATGAGAGAGGAGAGGTACGGGGGATCGAGGTCATGAAGAGATTTAAAAATGAGGCAGAGGAAGTTAAATTTAAGTTGGGAGTGAAAGCGAAGCCAGCCAATATAAGAAAGCGAAGAGGAGATGGAATCATGAGGGGGAAGAAGACAAAGGGTGCAAATAGCAGAGTGGTAGATGGATTTGAGGGGGGCAAGATGAGAGGCGGGGAGACCGAAGAGGAGAGAGGAACAATAGAAAAGATGTGAGAAGATGAGGGAAGATATTAAGAGTTTAGTAGCATGGAAGTTGAGGGAGGAACGGATTTTGCAGACATTGAAAAGGTGGTAGTGACAGGCGCAGGAGTTCAGAGAAATGTGGTGTGTAAGGGAGAGGGAGGGGTCGAGGTGGACGCCTAGGTTGCGAGCAGAGGAAGAGATAGGGAGGTTGGTAGGGGGAAAGAGAAGAAAAGAAGGGGGTTGTGGAAGGGGGAATCGTGTTAGAGGGGAAGAATAAGACTTTAGTTTTTTCAGTGTTGAGGGAGAGAAAATTATGTCATGATGCCTACCTCCAAGGAGCCAGACCAGGCCCAGCTACCCCAGAGGCAGACATCATGTCCCCGAGGGAAGTCTCAGCAGCCCCAAGTAGGGGCCCTTTGGACTCAGTCCTGGCGCCTTTGGCGCCAGGCTCATATTGGACACAGTCCTGGCGCCATAGGCGCCAGGCTCATAAAAGATGACTTTGTGTTTAAAGGTGCTTGGTGTAAACTTACCTGATGCAGACCATGCTGCAACATCCGGGCCATCTAGAGGCCTGAATGGGACTACTTTATCTTTGGGGACTACTTAACCACACGGGTGTGGCCGGAGGAAGAATACATACCTGAGAGGAAGGATATATACCTGGAACTACTTCGAAGGCTATTTAAGCCACGCCCAAGCAGCAACTCACGCTTCGCATTGTTCTGCATCTAGCAGCTGGACGCTCACCGTGTCTGCTCCTGCATCCTGACTTCTGCCACGCCCGCCAGCATCCTGGAACACCTGCAAAGGGAGAAGAGAAGAGAATAGGAGAAAGAAGAGTCCTTACCTGCTAAATCCGCATTCTGGAGACATTTCGCCGACGATCCTGAAAAGGAAGACCTTCATTTTAAAAGCACATCGCATCGATCGCTGCAGCGCCGCATTCCACTCACCTTTACTAGGCGCCTCCATGTTCATCAGCGACCATCTGGATCCGCAACCACATTTCAGCGCCTAGGGAGAAAAAGACAAGAACGAAGGTGAGCTAGGGAAGAGAATAAGAAAACCTTAATTTGCCATCATAAGACTTACCTGTTGGGTCATTCCCACTTCATTTCGGGTCGGTGCCGCATCCTGGCATTTCCGGACCCCAGCCCCTAAGGGGAAAAAGAGACATCAGCGTTAGTGAGCGAATGCTAAGACATTACCTGAACGCTCATTAAAGACTTACCTGATATCTACTGGAACTGCACCTTTCACTTTGGGTCGGTGCCATATCTCCGGCATTTCCGAACCCCGGCCCCTATGGGGAAAAAAGACACAAGCATTAGTGCATTAATGCAAGGACACTAAAGGAACCTCTCATCAAACAACTCACCTGAGTTTCCTTCGTCGGTTCCATTGCTCATCTCGGAATCTTTGTTCTGCACCTGAAATAGAGACAACGGACAATTATTATTTCGGGCTCATACTTATAAACAGAATTCTCACAGAACTTTACCGGGAAGGTCAAGCAAACTTGAACTCTCTACAATCCATGATCCAGTGAAGTAACTGGATTACAACGCGCCCCTGCATCAGAAGCAGGATGGAGAGCTCATCCTTTCAGACCCTAAGGTGAGACTTCACAGGGAATCGCAGAAGGGTTTCGTGGAGGGTGAGAAGGGAGTGGGAGGCTTACACATTATCCCGCAGATTGTTAATACTCCCTTTTCACACACAGAAGGATATTTCTGCGAGTCAGACAAGCCAGATTTGAAGGTCCGGTCCAGTCCATCTTCCGAGTCCTGCGCTTCACCATAGAAGAGGCAACAGCACTCTAAACCAGGCCTGGTCCTCCGTGGGAGTCAGGTGAGCGTTACAAATGATATGCCATCCAGTTTTTGATTGCAGTAAGACCGGAAGAAAGATTAAGGTGGAGTTCAGGGGTGAAAGAAGAGAAGGCAAGGTAGAGGTGGGTGTCATCAGCATAAAAATGGTGTGATATACCGAAAGAAGAAATGATGGGGCAAGAAGTGAAGTGTAAAGTGAGAAAAGGAAAGGGCCAAGAACGGAGCCTTGAGGAACGCCGAAGTTCAGGGGGAGAGAAGCAGAGGTACGAGCGCCCCAGGAGACAACAAAAGAACAGTTGGAGAGGTACGAGGAGAGCCAATTGTGGACAGAGCCAGTGATACCAAAGGAAGAGAGATATTTTGAAAAGTAAGGGATGATCAACGGTATCAAAGGCCGCAGAGAGGTCAAGGAGGACAAGGACAGAGGAGTGCTTAGAGTAGCGAGCAGTAAGGAGGGAGTTGAGAATTTAGGGGAGGGCAGTTTCAGTGGAGTGTTTTGGACGGAATCCAGATTGAGACTGGGGAAGAAGAGAGAGATTGGTTACAAAGGTAGATAGTTGAGAGTAGACTGGAAGTTAGAGAAGCTTAGAGAGGAATGGTAAGAGCGAGATTGGACGAAAGTTGGATGCAAGAATGGGGTTAGCAGAGGGCTTCTTCAAAATTGGGATGATGGTAGCGTGTTTGAAGGTGTTTGAAGGTGGAAGGGAAGGTGGCAGAGGAGAGACACATATTGAAGAAGGAGGTGAGGTAGGGAATGAGAAGAGGGTTCATTTTAGGAATAAGGGGGGTTGGGAGGGGATCAGAGGGGGCGGCAGTAGGGACAGTTTTGGACAGGAGGAGGGACACGACAGAAAGAGTAACAGGAGAGAAGTCAGACAAGTAAGAGGAAGGGGTGGAGAGAGAACGGGGAGGAGGGGAGTAAGAAGGGGAGCAAAGAATGTTATGGCGGGGAGACAGTATTTTGGAAGAGGAGTATTTTGAAAGAAAAAAAGTAAGCGAAGTCAGAAGGGGAGAGAGGAGAATTAGTAGAGAGGTTAGGAGTGGGCGTGGAGAGAAGATGAGATAGGGTCTGAAAGATGCGACGTGGATGGGAGGCTTGGGTTTGGAGAAGGTTAGAATAGTAGGTACGTTTAGCTAAGCTGAGGCAGGAGTCATAAAGAGAGTGGTAAGAGAAAAAGGAGGCCTGATTAGCAGGAGAGCGGAGCTTGAGCCAGCGTCGCTCAAGGCGACGAAGGAGGCTACGCATAGATAAAAGGTGAGGAGAGAGCCAGGGTTGAGAGGGTTTACTGGTAGGGCGGAAGGAGAAAGGGGGGCAAAGTTGGTTGAGACTAGATGAGATAGAGGAGGAGAAAGAGTTTAAGGCTTCATTGGCAGAGAGATAAAAAATTCAGAAAGAGGTGGGAGGGAGGAAGAGCAAGTGTCGAAGAAGAGAGAAGTAAAGTTACAGAGATTCCGTCGTGAGAAAGAAATGGGGGAAGAAGAGGGTGTGAGCGGAGGGATAGGGGGAGTGAGGGAGAAAGAGAGTAAAGCATGGACAGAAAGATAGTTGGGGGGGGTGGAGACTGGGGAGGAGGAGAAGGTTGAGATAAAGATAAGGTAAAGAGTGGAGCCAGAGGAGTGAGTAGGAGAAGTAGGGAGGGGAGTGAGGAGGTAGGAGTCAAGAATGGAGAAAAGAGGGCAAGGTTGTTGGGAAGAGGGAAGGTGAAGGTTGAATTCGCCGAGTACAGTAAGGGGAGAGGGAGAAAGGGAAATAAGAGAGAAGGTGTCAAGGTCATCATAGAAGGAGGAGAGGGGGTCAGGGGGTCAATAAATAATTAAGAAGGAAATAGCGTGAGGAGTAGTGAAGGCTTTATACTGGTATTCAAAGGAATAGAAGGTAGGAAGAGGCGTTGAGGAGGGGTGGATAGACATTTAGGATGATGGAGGAGACCGATGCCGCCACTGCGACCAGAGGGGCAGGAGACATGAGAAAAGGAGGAGGAGGAGGAGGTGGTGAGGGAAGCAGGTACAGTGGGAGTTGTGAAGGGGGATCCATGTTTCGGTTATGCAGAGGAATTGAAGGTTAAGTCGCAAGAACATGTCGAGAACAGCTGCGGTCTTTGTTGCAGAGGGATCCAGAGGGCGATATTGATAAGGTTGGAGGGTTTGACGATAGGGGGATAGATGAGGTTGGGACGATGAGGGAGGGTGTAAGGGGGAAGGTGTGAAGAGGGGAAGGGGTTGAACGAGGGGATGGTCATGGGGATAAGGAAGAGGGAAAGGAAAAGGAGCCAGAGGAAAGGATGAGAAGAGGGGGAAGAGAGCAGAGAGTAAGGCGGGGGAGGGGAGTGGTATCGGGAAACGCGCATGTCAAGAGGGGGAGGAGAGGGTGAAGGACCAAGAGAGATGGTGAGAGTACTGGTATAGGAGGCTAAATAGTGGAGGGGCGAGTGGAGAGAGGGAGCACTGGGGGGTAGGGGAGAAGTGAGAGTTAGGGGGCTAGAAGTAACCAGCCGAGGCAGTACTAGAAAAGGCTTGCAAGATGGAAAACAAGCAGTAGCCAGAAGCCAGGAGACTACAGATGACAGTCCGGCAGGACAACACGGGTGAGTAGGGAAACAGCTGGAGGTGGGTAGCCCCAAAGGGGAGAGTGGGGAAGAGAAGGGATGAGGGTAAGGGCTCTAGGAAGCAGACACAGTGCCGGGCCACTGAAGGAGAGAGGCAGTAACAGGAAAAAGGAGGCTAGACCTAGGCCTTGTGTTGGGACATGTCAGGTAAACGGCTCGGGTGTTAGTCCGTTGTCTGTCACAGTGTAGGAAAGTGTTTGTGTTGGAAAAGGGGAGGGTAAAAGGGGGGTAGAACCTCTGAATATCCTACGGGGTAGGGTGGGAAAAGGTATTATAGGGATGGGGATACCACGTCTCACCCGTTGGTGTCTCACTCCCACTTCCCGAGGACCCGCCTATCCAGGTGATCCTACTGCACTTGTCCAGCCCCAGGAACTGGATCCAATAGTGATGGCCGTGTCCTGGGCACCCGGATGACAGATCCCCGGGGACTAGCGGGTGAGACACCTTCAGGGTTCTCATAGGGGGAGGTTTCTGTCCTTCTACAGGAAGGTGTACAGCTTAGAGGCATGCTCCTGGAGGGTCTTTGCGTGCATGGAGGGTCAGAAGCCACAATCTTCCATATTGGGCTCCTCCCTCAGGCCGTAGAGACAAACCACTTGGGAGCTGGTAACCCACCTTGGGATTTGGCATGATGCAGTTAGTTAAGAAGAACATGCTAGTGACGGTCAGCGTATGGAGTGCCCAGAAAAGGGGAATGAGGTCATGGGGCACCAAGAGCTTCATGTAAATTGCCCCTGAAGTCACTTCTGGTGTCACGGGCAGGGATTGCATTGCACTCTGAGGTGACTGAAAAGGTTTCCAAAGCCAGTTGGTACTGTATGAAAATGTATATCAAATATGAAGACCCTGTGGAAGGAAGGGGTCCATTGGAAATATAGTGCTGCTGCAGCCATTACGTAGGTTAACATTCTGGTGTATACACAATTATTAATTTCAACCTCATACTCTTGCAAACCACTTTGCTATTTATCGTGCATGAGCCCGTTAACATGATATATGGATGAGGGTCATGGCTGCCAAATTAATGCCAGTGCATTGATTACACCCCAATCATGCCTAACATCACTTCAAGACAAATAGCCCCTAATGCATGTAATAAATAACTTCAGTGAACAACATGAGAGGGCAAGGAGTTGGAGCGAAGACGACAAAACTACGGTGCCTGTGGTTTATGGTGGACCGGAGATACTGCAAAACACATATTATTGCAGAGCAGGCACCTTCCCCTTGGTCCGTAGACGAGGAGGCTGCCGAAACTTAATATCCGCCAACGCATACCGTGCTTCGTTGGGAACGCGGTTGCGGTTCCAGAAAAGGTGCCCAATGCTGCAAAGTAGCGAAGACTGAGACCCGAGAGCAGCTGGTCAAACAGTAAGCTTGGTAGGAATGTGCAGACCTCCCGCAGCACAAGTGGAGGGGAGTGACAACACGGGAAGCTGCGACCGGCTCGAAAGCAGAAGCGTAAATAGAGCAAAACGAAACAAAGAAGAAGGAGGCGTCTCACACAGCGCGCGAGTAATGAGAAGCGTCACTGTACTGCATGGGATTGCGGGCACACAGCTGGCGGAACGGACCCAAAACAGCATGCGTGGCACAGCATAAACAGTAGCGGGTGAGGACCCGGCACAAGTACAGCAGCAGATATGATCTGCTTCAGTGCCTGCACATAACTAAGCACTGCCTTTCCCCCAAGCCATGGTTGAAGTGACGAAACTGTGCTCCCCCGGGGGCAAGGAGAGCTAATGCACCGACATAAAAATGCAGTGGGAGATGGGCCGCACAAACGCCAGAGTCCCCGGCCGCAGGACGTGAAGGAGCACACATAGGAGAAGTCTGTTAATTGTTAGGGCATGCAATCCAGAGACCACACAGGACAGATTGGGAGAACACAGAGGGCTCGCCCACGGTGCAGGATGAGCGGTGGGATCTGTTCATAAAGACGTGCTCGGAAGCCACGGGCAACGTGTGCACACCAGTGGATGTGCTTGACAGGAGTGCCTTGATAACTAACAACCAATACAGGCGGTCAGAGCCTGTCAGTACCTCTGACAGTGGAAAGGTGCACAAACCAAGCACAACAGCCCGGACACAACAAACAAGCAGCACAGCTCAGCATAGCAGGAGGAAGAGAGGGCATAAATAATCAATGCACGGCAAGTGACGGGAGCGCATATACCGGGCACGGAATGGAAGGAGGCCCATCTGACGCTTGAACTGAGGAAACTGAGCTGGATAGCGACTGCTACTGGGTGCCACATCAGGGAGGTGCATTGGAACTGCTGTGTTGCAGTAATCTGAGCCCGTGTGAGGGTGGGTGTAACAGACGGGGAATACTGAATTAACAACACTGGGGGAACAGTGGTCTCATGCAAAGCACAAGCCTTAAACATTAACCCTGCAGGCACGGACCTTAAGCTGGTACGGAACATTGTTACTGAGGCTGCCACTGGCATAGCGCTGGTCACTGGAGGCAGAGGGGAGCCATACTGACACTGAGGCCAGGAGGCTCTGCTAAGAGATACAGTGGCCTACACGAGCAATCGCAGGCCAAGACAACCAAACGGTGGGTCACAAAGCAGCGACATGGTGTCCAAAATGAATAAACCAAAAGCAAAACAGCCACCAATAGACATCTTCGCCAGAGCGACCTAGACAGCAGCTGAGGCAAAGACTCCAGAGCGAAGCGCACAAGGAAAGGTCACACCAATGCGGGACGACCACCAGATCCTAGCAGCTATTGCGGAGCTGAAGTCATCATGGGGATCTAAGATCGGTACCGCCATTGCGGAACTGAAGACGGCTCTAGAATTCAAGATAGATGCCGTTAGCGTGGGCGTTAGCCTCCTCAGACAAGATGTTAGAGGGTTATCCGAACCCACAGGAGGGCTGGAAAAGGAGGTGAAAGCAAACACGACCACCTGCACGGCCAATGCCAAGGAAGTCTGCACATTGCAGTAACAAGTGCATAACTTGGAGAATAGAGTGGAAGAGGCAGAGGGACGAGCACACAGAAACAACGTTCGCATTGTGGGACTGCCAGAGGGAGTCGAAAATCCAGACCCGACAAATTATATAGAAAACATGCTGCTGCAAGAAATAGGCACTGAAGAGCTCACCCAGGGGTTCACCATGGAGGGAGCGCACAGAGCCCAGACTAGAAAGCCACTACCAGGAGCCCCTCCGTGGCCAATCATTGCCATGATACTGAATTATAAAGACATGGAGAAAATCCTGGAGTACTTTCGTAAAGGAGGAACGATGAGCAGAGCATCAGCGAATATCACAGAGTACCCGGATTACACCTTCCTGGTACAGAGGCAACGCCTGAGCTACGTTTCGGTGAAAAAAAGGTTTTGTGAGGCTGGATTTAAGTATATGCTGTTGTATCCTGCGAAGCTGAAAGTACTGCATAAGGATAAAGCGCATTTTTGACACCCCGGAGGAGGTGAATATGAGGTTGGACTAGATGAACTGTCCATCGGTTGCAGATGCAGGTGGACAAGAGCCAGGAGAAGTGAGTGGAGCTGCTGGCGGAGCCGTAATTACCGATGGTGGGGCTGCTGACTAACTGCACATGGATGGGTAAAGTCTGTGCTAGAGACTGGCAGCTGCATAATGTAATTAAAATTTAAAGTGGCCCTGTGAACAGGGTAGTCTAAGCCCAAGTGGGTCAAATATGCATAAATAGTGCAGCATACTGGTAGTCTGAAAGCAGGAGAAGCAAGTACTGCACAGAAGTGTGCAGCACTAGGAGACACGCTATCACCCCTGATAGTTAGTTAGCAAGGATAATGGTAGGATGCTATCCTCCTGCGGAGCCCCGAGTATCGGTACAGACCGAGAAAAGGACTAGATGCGGGGTAGTCTGACATCCAGGGATGGAGCTGGGAAACAGTTGGGGTTAGTTGGGGAGATGGGGAGGGGGGAGTTGGGAGGTTAGGAGGTGGGAGGCCTACATATATACACAAAGGATGCGGGAGATAGACGAGAGAAGGGAGGTGGACTTCGAAGCAGCCTATGAAAATGGGTGATTTGAGAATTGTGACATGGAATGTCAGAGGGTTGAACAGCTACATAAAGAGGAACAGAATTATGACATATCTCAAGCGGCTGAAAGTAGATATAGTGCTCTTACAAGAGACTCACATTGCTAGAGATAAATTGGACACACTGACGAGGAAATGGAGAGGTGTCATGGTGGGTACGGCCTACTCAACCTATGCGAGGGGAGTCTTAATTTGGGTGGCACCAGGGGTCCTGTTCCAGGTCCTCCAAACTGTAGTAGATAATGAGGGCAGAATGGCTATTGTCAGAGGCATGGTTGAGAACAAAGAGATATGTGTTGTAAATACATATGCCCCGAATCTTATCTTAAGGCATTATTTCCCAAGATCAGTCCTTATAGGGACCTTGGGTTCATATGGGGGGGGACTTTAATTGCACGATAGACCCGTCGAAAGATAGGTCGGATAATAAGTTTACTAACCCAACCCCAGTGGCCAAGGCATTGAAGGCATTGATGCAGGACCTGAGGCTGGCAGATATATGGAGGGAATTGTACCTGTTTGAGCGAAAATACTCATATTATTCAGCCCCACAAAACCTGTACACGAGACTGGACTACATGTTGGCTGGCGAAGAAGTGATGCACGAGTTTACACATGCAGAATATAAAGCTAGAGACCTGTCGGATCATGTGCCCCTGGTCATTACGTGGCCTATAAGGCATGCCACGCAAGGTGCCCTACCTGGCGATTTAGGGTTGAAGTCCTTAAGGATGCGGGGTTCAGGGATCATATGAGATCTGTGGTGTAGGAGTATTTTAAGCATAACACTGGTAGCGTAAGTTCAGCTGCGTTGCTGTGGGAGGCATTTAAGGTGGTGGTGTGGGGAGAGGCAATAGCCAAGTCCAAAGGGTTACAAGGAGAAATAAAACTAGAATTACAAAAGACAGAGCGGAAATTGGAAGACATAATGAAGAACGGGAGGGGAACACAAGAGGAAGCAAAGGAATCGCTGCGCCTCCAACAGGAATGTATAGTACAATGGGAGAGGCTGGGTAACCTGAGCTCCAAGAAATACATTGAGCGCCAGCACACAGAAGGGGATAAGCCAGGCCGCCTATTGGCGTGGTTATACAAGAATGAGGTCACACAGCAACCAATAAAAGCAGTACAGGGAGCAGATGGGCGCTTGCAAGAAACTCAGGAAGGGATAAACGAAAGCTTTTACGACTTTTACAGAGATTTGTATAGTGTGCCCATGGAGGAGGATGTAGTGGATATACAAGGGGCACTTTCAGAGATAAATCTGTCCAGCTTACTGAAGAGGATAGGGACAGATTAGAAGGCCCGATAACGATAGAAGAACTGGAAGTTATGGTTAGAGGTTTGCCCACTAACAAGGCCCCCAGGGCAGACGGGCTCCCCAGTGAATTCTATAAGGAATATAGAGCAGACATCCTCTGCCCATTGTTGACAATGTTAAGCGAAGTGTTGGAACAAGGGAGGCTACCTGAATCACCAAGAGAGTCTGTAATTGTCCCCGTCCTCAAACCCAATAAGCCAGAAACTGACTGTGGGTCATATAGACCCCTATCACTACTGAACCAAGTCGGGAAGATCCTTACGGCGGTCATGGCAATGAGACTGAGGCCGATGATAAGTAAAAAATAATCCACCCGGACCAGACAGGGTATGTCCCGCACAGGAACATTACTGATAACTTAAGGAGGCTGCACCACATACTGGATTACACGAAGGGGAAAACAGACGAGGTGGTAGTGGTTTTGCTTGATGCAGTAAAAGCATTTGACTCAGTTAAGTGGCCCTGGTTACTGGCGGCCCTGAAGGCCTTCGGCATGGGGCCTACGTATATAAGGTGGGTGGAAATATTATATAACGCCCCGATGAACAGAGTCAAAACGGGCTCCGTAATCTCGGAGAGGTGGCAATTAAGCAAGGGTACGAGGCAGGGATGTCCATGGTGGCCAATGCATTTCATACTAGCACTGGAGCCACTGGCGGTTTACTTAAGGGTGGAATTTGGAGAGGTGGGAGTTAACACACAAGATGGGAGGCATTTGGCCTCGCTCTATTTAGACAATATTGTATCTGAGCTATCCAGAAGAAAACCTACAATATGTCCGGAAGGTGCTGGCATGATACGCCTCAGTGTCGCGTATATTGGTCAACCCCCAGAAATCTAGTATGTACCCTCTAGGGGGATACAAGGGGAAGCCCCACCACAGTCTGCCGGTGCTGCCTATCAAATGGGAGCTGGTCACATTCTGATACCTGGGGGTAGATATATATCATGATCCCAGGGAGGAACACAAACATAACACAGAGAAAGGGATGGAGAGGATAGAGAAGAGTATAGTATTCTGGGGGGGATTGCTGTTACCCATGATGGGAAGGGTGGCACTATTGAAGATGGTGGTATTGCTGAGACTTTTTGCATTACTTCACCAACGACCCTTTCGCAATTCCGAAAAAGTTCTTCAGTAAATTACATAGCGTTTGTCGGAGCTTCAGCTGGCACAAATCAAGGAACAGGGTGGCGTTGGGGAAGCTACAGAATTCATATGAGCAAGGAGGTATTAGATTGCCCAACTTTGAGGTATACTTCATAGCTAGTCAGTTGCAATACATGGCCAGGTAGCTGTCGGATGAACCGACTACTGAACTGAGGCTGTTGAAATCGGCGGGCAGCCCGTTCTACTTGAAGGAAGTGATATGGGTATCTGATTTGCACAAAACTAGTGGCCACCTTCTGCTGCGCCTGGGCTGCAACATATGGCGCAGAGCACTGTTGATGCTGGGCGCCACAGCACCGTATTCCCCGCAGGTGCCGTTAGCGGCGCTAGCAGGAGCAGATGAGCAGACCAGGAAAAGTGTGCGGAAGAGCTGGTAACCTATGGGAGTAGTTACAGTGGGAGATGTGCTCAAAGAAGGGAAGCCCCTGAGATTTGAAGAACTAGCAGTAGATACTGGAATACAAAGCAGACAGTACATCATACACGCAAGACTTCTGAAAAGTTTGACATCGAGGTGGCCAGACCCTGGTTCACTACATAATATCCCCAACACAAATATTGCCGTAGATATGGCCGTTTGGTTTGCCATAGGCGATATTTTTGTTGGGGATATTATGTGGGAGCGGGCGTTGAGGGGGTGTCCCCCGCACATTAAAAAATGATGCAAGGTTTGCCGGGGTGTCCCCGCAGGGTCCATGTGTGAATTCCGCCGCAAAAATGTGGATATATTTTGGCATCGCAATATTTTCTCAGCAGAGTTAACACATGGAATCCCAGAACCTGGTACGTACATGCAACCAAATAAGGTGATTGATTCCTTTTATGATGCATCGGAAGGGGGGCATGAAGTCTTACGCATATATGAGATATTGATGTCTGCAGTGGAGTGGCAAATAGACCAAGTGAGGCGGAAGTGGGAGGCGGACCTAGGAACACCACTGTCAGATGGAGCGCGATGTGTAGTGTAGGCCTAGGGGTGGGCAGGGAGAGGGAGGAGTTGGGGAAAGGGGTTGTTTACTTGTTTATTGGTGCTTGTTTATGAGGCTTAAGAGTGTATACTGTTGTGTTAAAGTGTAGAAAATAAATAAAAATTGTTCCAAAAAAAAAACATGCTTATGACTGCCATCTAGTGGGAATGCCTCATGTGAAAATTAGACTTACAAAGCAAATTCAACATATTGGTTGTTCTACCACTCTACATAGCAGTGCATTGGACAACTCCTAGAAAGTGAAGGGGTGCCGGGTGTTTAGTGCACATTTTAATGAAAATGTGGCACACTTACCTGAACATATGCTCCCATTTCCTTTGAAGCCTGCAACACATTGGCAGTAGGGTGTACCATCTGGTTTTTCATGACAACTACATTAGAAGAGAGAAATACATCACAAAATAGTAGAATTATAAGGTAGAGCCTCAAGTCTGAAACCAAGCACATTCATTTAGGTATTCTTGGTAAACAACTTTTAGGGCAAATCACATTTGGCACACAATCTCTACACTGTCTGCTAACAAGAACAACCAAAGTCTTTTTTTAAGCAGTCTGGATAGATGTCTTAGGCTAGAGATGCACTCTACACATTCCTGCATGCAAAGCCCACCCACACCCTTGTACCTGGCAACTGTTATATTGGGAGGAAGGCATGCCGTACCACATGCACACCACAGAAGTGACCTGCTCTTGCAGCTTTCCTCCTCCTTCAGCCTCTCCTCTAAGCAGCCCTAGGAGCCCAACCGATATCATGCAGCACTTTACAGAAGACGTCAATACAAAATAAGCACATTTATTTCAACCGAAGCATTGATTCTGCTGACATGTCCCACCTATTGGCTTTGCTACCCAAGATTCAACCCCACATAGACAACCACGTACTACTAAGGGAGAAGCAAGGGAAGAACCAACCGCACTTGATAAATGGCCCACTGGTCATTTTGGAGGAGAAGCCTCTGCAGGGACGGGTCATTCATCTTACATCAGTACCAATGACACATCCAAGCTAGGTTGAGAGTTCCATTTCTTCGGTTTGGAAAAATAGAGGACATCTAATGTTTGATTTCGTAGTTACGCATCTATGCCCTAGGTACAGCAGTTATGAGCCTATTTTTACCCATGTGGACAAATATTATGTTTTAAGTAAATATGATGACATGATCCAATCTGTGAATCGGAAAATATGACTGCGCCCAAATCCTGTGGTGTTAACAGAGACCCGAGGGGGATACCAACAGTAACGTTACATGCTTGTGTCAGTGCTCAACCTCAAATTTGCAACATGGGTTTACACACAGGTTATAGATTACATTAACAGCTTAGACCAGAGATAACTGTGACAACTAAATAATTATGGTAACTACGTGCAGTTGATTTGCTTTGATCTCTGGAAGCAACAACTTTTTTTCTATAATGTTAGGGAGTGATTATAACTTAAAATAACCTATATCTTCGAGGCTGCAATACTTCTGATATGATACCTTCTGTATTAATGGGAATGCGAAATCCCTCAGGGCTGGTACAACTCAAAGGTGGCTAATGGATGTACATGGGGGCAACCCACCATGCCCACCTTCTCCTCCCCTCCACTCCTTCCCCAACCCCTAACTACTCTTGGAAATGAACAAATATGCCCGTAGCCACTAAAAATGCTGCAACAAAATGGGGCAACACGGCTGCAATGAGCTGGCCGCTTCAAGTTGAGCCGGTACAAGTTTACCTAGGGGCTTAGATAGAGGTTTATCTAAACGATTGTATCAATCAGTTTATTAACAAATCTACTAATAAACCAACCAACAACAGCAGGAATCCATCAATCAACTGATGATACAAAATAGTATAGCACTTTTCTGCAGAGTCCATGCCAGATTCTACCTGCTTCTAGCGCTGAAATAATTGGTACATAATTACCAAATTTGATGTTACTCAACCAATCCAAACATCAATCAATCAACCAAATAGTCAATTAAATAGTTGTAACATAAGCAGTCCATAAAACCATACAACAGTGTAAAGTAATCTGTACATTGACAAATTCAAATAAAACTATTTAGAATTCTTAAAATCTCAATGTAAGACTAAACAGTTTATCCGCAAAAAAAGCAAAAAACAGCTAAATACTAGTAAATCAACAAAAAGAGAGTTCTTTACAAAACATGAAAAATGTATAGGGGGCGAAGAACACGAAAGACATCGGGATAGTTATCTATTCACTGCCGTATTGTTCTATATGTTTATATGTCCTAATCTTCGTTAGTGGTGAAATCATGTCAGGCATTTGCTGCACATTCAGAGTATGGAACCTAGGACCTGTTATTGGTGGAGATGGCAGTAAATGACGTCGTCACCTTCTCTGGGGGATATCTAAAGATTTGACATGCTATATCAGATGTCTGTTTAGGTTAGTCCTCTGGCTGTTCAAAGATGGTAACTACTGGCAGCTTTGGATACTCAGCACTCTAAATGCCCAGCTCAGGAAAAAACGATTTCTCCTTTACTTTTGAGATTGTGTTGAGTGTGCATCTTGTGGGGGTGACAAGAAATCAGATTTAAGTAATATGTTCTTCTAATGTATTCGTTCCTACGCCGGACATGACGTTGGGGCCAGTATGTATAGAGGTGCCGTGCCCCGTGACCTGTGTTCCATCCTTTTCCTCTAGCATTCTGACACAGAGGGACTGCAGAAACAAGATGTACTAGCTGCCCGCCAAGAGGGGCAGGTAGGGCGGACAATGGGGAATCCATGGGAGGAATGTCCTTTGGAAAGAACATAGCCGGGAGGTAATTAATTTGTTCTTCAAATGGACTCCTTTTACCCATGGATTACTCATCTCTCCTTCTACCCATGGATTCCTCATCTCTCTTTCTACCCATGGATTCCTCATCTCTCCTTCTACCCATGGATTCCTCATCTCTCCTTCTACCCATGGATTCCTCATCTCTCCTTCTACCCATGCATTCCTCATCTCTCCTTCTACCCATGGATTCCTCATCTCTCTTTCTACCCATGGATTCCTCATCTCTCCTTCTACCCATGGATTCCTCATCTTTGATAGACTCCCAAAGCAATTCATAGACCTGGAGGGGGGAGGTATTAAGGACACCACCTAAGCTAGAAAACTCTGAAGGACAGCTCTGCCAAAACGAGCATCCTGACTATACATTGGGCCTCATTACAATCATGCCGTTGTGGTAATAACATGTCAGTAATGCGTGTACCAGCACTTTACTGCACCTTACAAGGCTGCCGGTGGGGTGGCCGGAATTCCCCCCAGCTAAGAGCTGACGGAAATTCTGCCACCATGCCGGCACAAATAGCCTGCATTACCGGCACCAGTAATATCACTTACTGGGCCGAGTGCCGGTAACGGTGTTACAGGTTGTTAGTATCCAGGTGGTAATACCACCAGGATACCGGCAACCTCATAATGAGGCCCATAGTATCTTCTACAACCCCAATGTAGTTGCAGGGTTCTTGGAGATGGAGGTATCCAAGGGAATGGACAAATATGCTTGGTATAGGAGTGGGCGTAGTCTTTGTTGTGACATTATTACCGCAAGTGAGGACAACATAGCCAAGGTTACCTGGAAGCAAGCCATACTAACCAAAGAAAGCATGGGCCCGAAGAAGGGCAAACATGTAATCCTTATCCTCTTTGGACATTCATGCAGACCTGAAGAATTTTACATCGAGACCAAGGCATATTGTTAAGATAAACTCACCAGCGGACATGAGGCTGCTAATTATTGCTCGTCTGAATTTACTCCCCTTTTTTCAAAGGATGATCTGGCTGAAGGTCCCACAAAAATGTCAGTGTGGTATGGAGCTTGTTGAGGAACTGGTCAAATGCCTCCTGATTTGCTCGTACTACAACAATGAGCGGAAGGAATGGTTAAAGCCATACTTCTGTGGTCATCGTGGAAAGTAATAATTGGCTTACGCTTGATGGGGACAAGACGAAGGTGATTGTAGTGGGCCCCCCCTCTGCCACTTCCTATTGATCCCCTTCATTCTGGACCTCTTTGTTAGGCCCTTTTCCCAAGCCTATTCCCATAGTCAAAGGTCTTGGATTCAAGATATCTGCATCCTTGTCAGCGGAACCTCAGATCTGTGCCGTTTGCCAATCTGGCCACTTTAAAATGAAAGTCCTTTGAAAGGCCCTTTGTTTTTTATCAGAAACGTTGCAGGCTCCTGTGGATCCCTCTTAGATCTTTGGTGCAACTCTCTTTATCTTGCACAGCCTGCATATTTGATATAGCGCCTTCAGATTCAGGCAGCTAGAGCTGTTAAGCAAGCACCATATCGAGCACACATTTCACCTCTTCTACGGCAGCTATACTGGCTCCCAGTACGGAGTCGGATTCAGTTTAAGTCGCATCTGTTTTAGAAAGGCTCAGTTCACGCCGCTGTATATGTTTTGGATCTACTTAGCGCCAAAGTGTCTTTGGGTGTACGCTGCACTTTACAAATCACCCTAACATACAAATGACAACATATTAGGTCTTGCAAGGGAGCGATGTCTGCTGTAATTAATTGCAATGATGCCTTGTTTATAAATAGAGCTCAACATTTGAGGTTGCATAACATGCACAGTACAGTACCCGAGAGCCATTATGAGAAACCAACTATTGCCTGACCCGATTAAGACATCTGCTTTAATTACAATTATTTGGTGAGGATTGTCAAGATTTTCAGCTTGTTTTAATAGTTTAATTTATTGAATGTTGCTTTGTATGTATATTTTACTGTTAACGGAGAAATCTGAAATATAAATCTTGACATGCATTGAAGCACGTGTGCAATGAAGCCCACGTAGGATCGAGAACAGAGCCTCCATGCTGCAGAAACGAGGTGGTGGCCAACCCTCTGGTGGATTGAACCCTGATACCCTCGGGGACCTCCATGCCAGACAAATATTAGCATTCTGAGATGCACAGAATGATCCACCTGTTTTGTTACAGCACCAGCCAACAGGTGACGACATAACCAACAAAATGGTGGTCATCTTTCCTAGTCTCTCTCATCCGAGAGATATAGTAGCTGAGTTCCCACACTAGGTCCAGCCGATGGAATCGTTCCACTACCTTGGAAGGATGAGGCAGGGGCAAAAACACAGAAAGATGGATCTTTTGAGAGATATGGAAATCTGAGACCACTTTTGGGAGGAAGGATGGCCTAACTCTGAAAGTCACCTTCTTGGAGAAACCCAAGCAAGGAGGCTTAACAGATTAAGGGCCTTATCACGAGTTGGGCAGTGTCCTGGTGATAAATCCGCCGGGATACCGCCTAACGCAATTAGTGTTATGACAAGTTGGTCCAACGCTATTAGCGCCGGATCCCAAGTTGCAGTGACAGTGTAAGTCCTCATGAAGTTTGAGTCCATAGAACTCAATGGGGCATTTTCGGCACAATTACCGTGGCACTAATTGCGTTGAGTAATTGCGCCAAAAATGGCCAGAAAGTCGGCACATTCAACCGCCGCTCAGAGCTGAAGGTGAATGCTCCCAGCCTCCCCCAAACACGGGATTGGGCAGAGTGGTAATGCAGCGGTAATAGCGTTGTTGCCGCATTTTTACTGCTCCGCCAAAATCCTGATGAAGCCCAAAGCCTGGAGCTCACTCAACCTAGCTGAAGTGATGGTGACTAGTAAAATTACCTTAATGGTGAGCAACCTTAAAGAGCATGAATTAAGGGGCTCAAACGGAGTGCCCATTAAAAACATCACCACTTACCAGATTCCCAGCACCAGACACCAGATTCCCAGTACCAGAATAAGTAAATGAGCAACTCTCGTTATCGATAACTATGCGGAGGGGAAACCGCCAGGGTAGTCCCCTATCCCTGCTGGTCTTTGCTCTGGGGATTGAGCCAATGGGATGCGTTATTAGATCTCAGGGAGATATCCAGGGGTTATATTGTGTTGGGACACAACACACAGTGGCGCTCTACGCTGATGACATGGCACTCATTCTTGGCAATATTGTGACCTCCTACCCAGCGGCGATGAGAGTTCTGGAGGAGTTTGAGGCAGTCTCAGGCTTTACAATTAACAACAATAAATCCCAGGGGTTGAATGTCTCCTTATCAGATGACGAAGTGCAAGAGCTAATTATCTGAGTGTCCGGCTGCCATCTAGAGTTCAGTCATTATATAGGCCCAATATCCTGGACTAGATAAATTCCTGTGTGGAAGACCAGAAAAGGTGGGACCAACAGGAACTATTGTGGGTGGGCAAGATTACAGCGATAAACATTTCCCTAATAACGAGGTTACTCTATGTATTTCAAACTCTTCACCTGTGTCTTCCCTCAACTACACTTAATAGGCTTCAAGGATAGATAATGAGCTATATATGGGGACGGAAGAGGCTGTGGATTAAGCACTCAGTTATGCTGAGGAGCCAATATCTGGTTGGCTTAGGAGTGCCAGGTGCGAAGAAGTATTTTCTCGCAGCGCAGATTGCGCAGATGTTTGATAGTATCAGCAGGAATGCATAATGGAGATCGAAGACCCACTCCACTAAAAATGCCCTCATACAGAACTGCTTGCACTTTGTGTTGTCCACTGTTGTAAACAGATCAACCATCACTGTGCCCAACTGGGTGAAGATCTAGGTAGTGACCTCCAGGCATATCTCCCACTTGTGGGAGACCGACCTCTGCCTGCTCAGAGCATCTGCCAACCCATTCTCCACCCTCACAAGATGAGCTGCTGAAGCTGAGATGTTGTTCTCTAGCATCCAGAACCATAGCTGCATGGCCTCTGTGCACGGTGGTAGAGATCTCACACCTCCTCGCATGTTGAGATAGTGCATGGTCACTGTGTTGTCTGATAACACCAGGACATGTTTCCCATGCAGAGCAGGAGGAAAAGCAGTCACCCCCAGTCTGACTGCTCGCAGCTCCAGCAGATTGATGTAGCAACATTTCTCCTTCTGAGACCAATGGCAGCTGATCCGACGAGAGCCGCAATGGGATCCGCAGCCCTTCAGCGAGGCGTCTGTGACCACCTGATCTTCTGGCCATGGCGCACAGAAAGGATCTCCCGCCAACATGTTTGTTCTGTCACTCCACCATATCAGGCCGTTTGCTACCAACATCGAGACCTGAAGCACATCTGACTTCTGGACGTAGTATTGCGACTACTGGCTCCTGAGAAGCCACTGAAGCCATCTCATCCGGAGTCTCGCCTCTGGCACCAGGAAAATACAGGATGCCATGAGACCCATTAGGTGCAAGAACGCCCATGCCGGTAGACTGCTGGAAGTCTGGAAAAGATTGACCATCTGTGCCACATTAGTGACTCCCTCCTCGAGAGGAAAGGCCTTCCCTTTTTGTGTGTCCAAGACTGCTCTGATGAATTGGAGCTTCTGCACTGGGGACGTCTGAGATGTCGTTAAGTTCAGGGAGAAACCCAAGTCATGCAGCAGTGAACAGGTGTCCACGAGATGGCTCCAAACTTGTTCCGGCGGCCATACCCGGATAAGCTAATTTTCCAAGTATGGGAACACGAAGACACCGCAACTACGGCCATCAGCTTGGTAAAGACCCTTGGAGCAGAGGTCAAGCCAAATTGGAGCACCTTGAATTGGTAATGTGCGTCCTCAATGACGAACCTCAGGAAACGCCTGTGCTTCCTGTGGATTGGCACGTGAAAAGGTCCAGTGACACCAGACCAGCCAGTCCTGGAATTGCAGAGCGAGAATTTCCCTCAAAGTCACCATCCTGAATTTGTCCTTCCTCAAGAACTTGTTCAATTCTCTGAGGTCCAGGATGGGACTGAGGCCACCCTCTTGGTTGGGAACCAGGAAGTATCTCCTTGGCTGTAACTGCCTCCACTACTCCTTTCAAAAGAAGGACCTGCAGGTCTTTCACTAGCTCCTGCTCTAGCTGTCGGGGGGGGGGTGGAGGTCTTTCTGGGAGTCTTCTGACAAATTGGAGGCAGTAGTTGTCGGAGGTGATTTCTCGCCATTTGCCCAAGAATGCAGGGATTCTCCCTCCAACTGGCAAAATATGTTGAGAGACCTCGAAGAGGCTTCTGAGGCACTGTGGAAGTTGACGCTACTGCAGTCAGGGAATGTCCATGGCCTCCCGTACATCTACCTGGCTTCGGGAACCTGCATTGCTTCTGTTTGGCCTGTGGCACTTGCCCCCGTCTGGGAAAGGTGGAGTACCTCCTGTAACCCCTTCCTGTGGACCCAAAGGAATAATTTTGGTGCAGGAGCTGCTGCTGTACTGCCAGTCCCAAAGTCTTGGCAGTGAGCTTGGAGTCCTTATACTTTTCCAAGGAATCGTCGGCCTTGGGCCCAATAAGATGCACTGCATTAAAGGCCGTATCGAGCAATTTTGATTGAACATTCGGGGAAAACCCAGAGCCCCTCAGATATGCAGACCTGTGCAAGACCGTTGAGTTGCCCATAGCGTGACCCATGCAGTCAGCCGTGTCCAATCCTGCTTGGAGTGCTTGACAATCCATTTCCTTGCCGTCGGCCACCAGGTCCAGAAAACCAGCCTTGACTTCCCCCTCTGGGAGTTGGTCAGCTGCCTCTGGAATAATACTCCAGAGGATGTGGGAAAACTTGGAGAAGGCACATGAGGCATTTGCCACCTTAAGGAACATACTCTCTGAGTTGAAGACCTTTTTTTGCCAAGGTGATCGACTTTCTTCGACTGTCGAGGGCCTGGACATTACAGTTGGCCTGTACAACTAACCCCCCCCGGGTTTAGGTGGGACATCAAGAACGGCGGATCGCCTCTTGCCAGCTTGTACTTCTTTGTAAGTTCTGTGTCAATCACGGACACTGCCACAAGGCGATGATCAGATCGGCTATAGCCACACTGAACAGCAAAGCCTGTTCTGTTGGTGGCCCTCAGTCGTCGAGGATGTCAGTCAGGTCGCACTGCGACTCTGGCTTCAACGTAGCACCGAGCCCCATGGGCACAACGACCTTCTGGACTGCCTTACGGTATTGCGAATTTAGGTGTCCGTATGGGTTGAGCTGTTGAAATTCCTCATCCGGAGATGTATCCAGCCCACTGGCATCGTGGCAGCCTTCCGTCAGTTGAAGCAACCCTATCTGGTCCAAGGCCACACTCCCCATTGGCTGGAACCCGAATGGAATCGGGTCACCCTCCTTTTTGAATATGGATCACATTGAGTCGAGGTGTCTGGTACCAATCTTCGATCTTGCAGGGCCGCTCAAGGGGCCTTTTGACTCGAGGGGCAGCCGACGGCTTCGGCGCAGGAGGAGGGTTTTCTTGCGGTGTCTCGCTCGAGGGTGTTCAACCCTTCTTGGCTTCCGTTGTGCTCCACGGACAGTGTGCAGTTGGTGCCGGATTGGCCTGCGACGTCAAGGCGGACGCCGCACCAGCTGAGGCCTTCTGAAATCCTCCCACTCCTCCCTAGACACATCCTTCTCAGGGGACGGCCTACACCTATTATCCGACATGTTGGAATTATGTCCGCGTTTTTGCTTGTGCCTCGATGACGATGAGGAGTGGTGCTCTTTGCTATGAGAGTGCGAACGATTCTTCGATTTTTTTATGGCAACGTCCCTCTCAATGTTTTTTGAACATTGGATCATCAGTGCCATGCTCCGATGATTGTGGAAGCGATTTTGCTGGGGATTTCGACAGCGATCTGCAGTGCGCCAGCTTTGACAAGCATTCCCTCATTGTCTTCCGGTTCATCGAAAGGCAGGAACCACATTGTTCCGTGTCATGCCCTATTCCAAGACACCACACACATATTGTGTGCTGGTCCGTGAAGGATATCTTGGAGTTGCAGACCTTGAAATGTTTGAACCCGGACGGTTTAGGCCGCGACATACTGACGCAGTTATTCAATGAGATCGAAAATGTGTGTGTTCCGAATAGCGTGCTGAGCATGCCGAAAAAAGGAACTGCGTTATGGGGCGTAGCGAATCCTTTTATACAACGCCCAACGTCACGTCCGATCGTGGAGTGGCATTGCAGTATATGAGGGAGTTGTCAACAATGATATTGAGTGGCACTATGCCCCCTGTCAAAAAATATTTCTGAGCAGCTGACTCTGGATAGCTAGCTATCAAGATGAGGAATCTGTGGGAGAATGCAATCCACTGGAGCTGATGGAAGCTATATTTCTGAGGCTCTGGTATACGGCTGAGAACCTGGGGTAGACCACTATTGTCACAATAGGAGTAAACCAAGCACTTTGTTTATCCCACCCTGATACTGTCTGTTTAGGCCAGATGCAAAATGGGTACGCCTTTTTCTGATTTAGGTAAACTTTTTTGCTCAATATGCCTTTTTTCCAACCCTAACTTGCACAAATAAAACTAAGTTCCACTTTACTTCTTGAGTTACAGGGGTTTTATTAACCCACCACAGTGCTTTGCATGGTTTGTGTGTAGTATGCATGAATATTTTTTTTTGCACATTGAAGTAATTTTGGGAATCCAGACGAGGTCCCCTTGCTCACTATTCTTAGAGAGGCTCTGCTCCTCCCTACTGATGAGGTCCAACCAGACCGAAACACGTGTCTGGGGTTGCTGTTGGTACTCTTGTTCAGAGGAGAATTGCCTAGCATTTCGGTGCTGGACTGCCCCAGGGTAGGACAAAGACTGATATGTTTGGGATATTTCTTCTCTGTGAAAGATAGTGAGCTAAAGACTCTGGGTAAGGCTCTCGTAGCCGGGACTAATGTCCGGCAGAGGGACTCCCAGCACCCCCTTGTTTTTTGCATGCATGAGTATGTGCAACATGTTTGTGATGTGTCTATGTTTGGTGAAGTATGTGTGCAGTGTGCATACATTTATATGTGTACATTTGCATTTTGCTGTGGGTCATGTCTCTAGGCATTTGCTTGTGTATCTGGGTGTGTCGTGTGTACATGTTTGTGCATGTTGTGGTATTTGTATTCTAACTTGATTGAGATACTGGAGGCGTGTGCTCCTGGTAGTTCTAGGCTGAGCAAGTGCTCAGTAATTACACTGACCAGACAGTGAGGTACTTGCTGTGACTCATTTGAGTGGGGCTGCTCTGCCCTAGGAGGGGATGCAGTCTGGAGGTAATCTATCCGCTCAGATCCAGAGAAAAGCTGTGCTGTCAATCGCCCTCGTCCCTGTCCTCTACCTGATTAAAAAGCCACTGACAAACACAGAACCAAACCGTCCTAAAAGTGGGAACAATAAGAAGGTAAGAAAGCAAAATATCCCTCGCTTGTGAAACACAGTCCCCACCCACACTGCGTAAAGCCCCGCATGTCATCCAACAAACACAGCATGTATAACATGAATGAAATGCATCATGCAAAGCAGCGCCAGACAGAGAGAGTAGAGTGGTTACATACTTGGCACTGGTGTGGCATGACTTGTTGCATTTGTCATCTTCGATTTCTGAAAGGAAAAAGGAACGTTATTGTTGCCTTATTAATATACCAGCCGTTCAATGCGTATATATGCTATACATTAAAAGAAGCCCCACTTTAAATCAATGCACATTTTAAAAAGCAGGAAGCTTCCCAAAGTTGACACACACAGTGAACAACAACTTGTGACTGCATATAAACCATTACATTGGGTACTGTGCAACAGCTTTCACCAATGCTTGCCACTACTGTGCTCCACATCTAATAATCATAGTATTGTAGTAGTCATTTATAAAGCGCTGTTTCCCATTTGTATGATCTCAAAGTGCTTTGTGGTAGGAATGCTCTCGGGGACCGAAGTTCAGGTATGGGAAAGTTCTCAGAGGAGGGTTAAGATACGCGTGTGCATTTTAATGGCAGACGTGTTGAGGCAAGTCTGGTGTTTCACTGCGAAGCAGTTATGTGACCAGCTAGACCGAATTTGTCATAGCCGTAGCTGCATTCTAGAGTGCATGGGTGGTTAGCCGTGCCTGCGGCAGATGTCCACCAAAGTGGTAGGTTTATACAAACCTTAAGCTCAGACGGAGCATATCTTTGATGTCTCTGTGTCATCGGATTGTCTGTCGGAAGAAAAGAAACTGCTACCTCCGTAGACATTTCTAGGCACTATGGATAGGCTACCCTCAAGTCTACCAAAGGCAATAGACTGGCCGTCCTTGAACCACTTTTAGGCGGGACAGACACTAGGATGATGGGAAATCTCTGGGCACAACAGACCAATATCAAGGATACCTGCAAATAACCACTGTGCGTTACAAAGGCCGACCTAAGCAGTTATAGATGCAATGGAGGGTCACCAACATATATCTTCAAGCATGGTGGGCGGATGAAACATTAAAAGGCGTAAATGCTCCAAGGGTAACACGTATTAACATGCATGTGCTTTCTTCTAGGAGCAATGCCAGGATTCCTGCATATCTAGGTACAACCCCAATGGCTGTCCTTACAGGTATTGTAGGCGTATAAGCGGGCTAATATCAAGAAACTGTTAGGTCCAGCACCAAGGTCCTGACGCACTTGCAAGCTATCCTGACAGATCTTTAAGCAGAGAAGGGGCAATCCTAATATATCTTCTAGGTGCCTCAAAGGGCTTCAGGCGCATTGGACCATGATCATCAGAGTGCTGGGGATATCATCATAAAACCTCTGCGTAAATGGAGAGGGTAGTGAGAGAGTGCTACACCATTCCTACCCCCAGAACCCCTAAAATCCAGAGTGCATCACATTTCCTACCCCCCAAAGTCCAACTAAGTACACCACATTTCCTAGCCCCAACAATCCATCTAATGGCGTTACAGTTCCTACTCCCAAGATCCATCTAGGTGCAACATGTTTCCTACCCCCAACAAGTGAACAAGGAGATTGTATTCAGAGCAGAAAATGGTATTCAAGAAGGTGAGCATGGGCTTGCAAGCAAAATTCACCTTTTAGCTAATTCACATGTTTATATTGCCTGAATGTACCTTACTCGGGGATGGGATGTCTTGAGCCAACCTACCCACTGATGCCAAGATGCCACTGAACAGGGCACTAATCTGATCTCCAGTGCAGGGTCAACATTTAATACTATCACCAAATATTTCCAATGTTTATAATTGTCAGTCTCGGTTGTGCTTCAGCATTAACCTAATGTATTGTTATTTAATTGGACATATTTAAACCCACAGCAATCGCTATAGCGATAGTGTGTTTGAATTCTGATCCCTTTATAACCAGTGAAAGTAATGTTTCCCTTTCCATAATGCAGACACGGACATAAAGAATAAATACTCTTCATTCAGTCTGTGACCCTCCCCTTTCCATCTGTTTAGTTCTGCTATGTTACTGTCCATGAGCAGCGATGTGCCGCCACATGTGACCTCATGGAGGGTGCTAAACGATGAGCTGAGAAATGAAGCAAAGAAACGTCAGGTCTTGAGGAGTTCTCAGAAGCCCAGGTGATCTTTCTATGCTTGCCCCACAATGCAGGGGTCAGATAGGGGAAACGTGTCCCCCACTCAGCTAATGCATCAATCGAGCAGATTGGTGGCACCCACTAGGGAGATAAGGGACATTCTCGCACTAACCGAGACTTGGCTTAGACCCACATGCGGGCCCACACTCTCGATAGCCGTTCCTAAGGGTTATGCACTGCACCGCTGTGACAGGACTCACAAAAAAGGAGGGAGGGGTTGCAAAGACTCCCTCCCCCTCTACACAACCAACACAGCCACCATCCCCACCTGCAAATCAATATCTGCCAAACTGAAATGCTCTCTTAATGCAACCATTTCGCTCCACCTTACCTATCGACCCCCCGGACCGTTTGAAACCTTCAAAGATGACCTCCCCCAACTCATCCTACATGACCTCAAGCCCTCCACCCAACTTCTCATCCTCAATGACTTTAACCTAGGCCACAACCACCCTTCAGACCCTGAATCTGCCTCTCTCATCAGCTCCATGGCAGCTCTCAAACGCATACAACTGATTCCCAGCCCAACACACTCGCAGGGCCGCATTCTCAACTGGATCCTCGATCATAACAGCAATGCTACCATCCTAACTAACCGCCCTTGCCCATTAACCGACCACAACACCATCACCTTCTCCATTCTACCACCACCCAAGCCCAAACCCACTGGCACTAACCCCACTACCAATCCAGCAGCCATCATGTTCCGCAGCACATGAAACATGTCCTGTAACCAGATGATCCCATTCCTCAAGCTGACACCTCAGACCTGGTGCTGAACTCCAACCCCCTGCTTAGCAATGCCCTAGATACCCTGGCTCCCCGTAAAGCACATAAACCTCAAAACATCAACCACCTGAACTCCTGGTTCTTACCTGATCTCAGAATATCCTGTGCCAAAAAGAGAGCAGCGGAATCAGCCAGGCGCAAATAACCCTCTCTAACCAACAAAGCCATCTCACCTCCACTTCACGCCTCTACCGAAAAGCCATCCACACTGCAAAAGCGACCGTGTACAATGACAGAATCTCCAAGGCCTCCTTACCAACAAAATTGCTTCCCTGCAAACTAAGATCACCACTAAACATACAAATATCAAGTCTGTCGAAATAGCACCCTCTGTCGGGCCATATCGTGACCCCCTCCCTTACAGGCCCCGCCCAACCCCCACCCTTCGAGTTTAAACCCACATGTGTCCCTACTCTGGGCAATATGATAAAAGGTCTGAAACCCTCCCTCTGCAAAGGAGACCCCTGCCCAGCCACCCTGGTCAAAGACTGCACAGAACCACTATAATCAACTCCTCCTACATGAGATGCTTGGTGCCACCCATCCTCAAAGAATCATGGATCTCCCCACTCCTGAAAATACCTTAGAAATCAGCTAGACGAAGCCAATGACCAAGGCAACCTCTCCCTCCTCCTCCTCATCGACCTGTCAGCAGCATTCGACCTGGTCAACCATCAAACTCTATGCCACCACCACACCTCCTCAGCCCACTTCTCCCCGGCCACATCAAAGTGGATAACATCCTTCCCAGTAGGTAGAACATTTTGAGTTTTCACCAGCGAAACAGCCGCAAACCCGTCACCCACCCCTGTGGAGTCCGCAAGGCTCCTGTGTCTTCCCTACATTATATAACATATACGCCAAGCCACTCTTTGATCACCTGAACTTGCTCGGTATCTCATATAACAAATACGCTGATGACACACAGATCCTTAGCCCCTCTGTGGCATTTATGGGCAAGACGTCAGCAAGGTGAACGCCATCTATGAAATAGTCCAGTCCTGGATGGGCTCACACCTCCTCTGCCTCAACAATGAAAAGACTGAGCTACTCCTCATTGGCTGCCCGATGCGGCTAGCCAAGTTGCACCCCTCCTACAAATCCTTTACCGTTGACGGTCACATCATCTCAGTGGCCTCCTCCGTGAAAACCCTAGGAGTCTATCTAAACATGTATTGCCGCCACGTCAATCACATTGCCGCCACGTCAGGCTGATCACAGCCAGCAAACCCTTTCTCACACCAATGAACCGGCTAGAAGTAGCTCAAGCCCTCATTTGTTCAGATCTACACTACTGCAACTTCCTACTGCGTGGCACATCCAGAAAAAACCTGAGCAAGCTCCAAATGATACAGAACAATGCCTGTGAGCAGCCCTTGACATCCGTAAAAGAGAGCACATCTTTGAAGCCAGAAAAACTGGCCATTGGCTACCAGTAAAAGATAGGATCAACTTCAAAATCCTCTCCATCGCTCACCACTGCCTCTCAAACAATGCTCCGCCCTATCTCAATAGCAAACTAAAAAAACACTCAGTGACAAGACCCTTAAGAACTTCCTACAATCATTGCCTTATCACCCTGAGATTCAACCCGAAAAGGGCAGGTGGCGCCAGCATCCCAGTCCGGGCCCCCAAACTCTGGAACGAGTTACCCGTACACTTGCGCAATGAACCTTCTTACAACTCCTTCAGGAAGAAACTAAAAACCCACCTTTTCAACTGACTCCTGACCCTTCACTTTGTCTCTACTGCTCCATACTGTTTATTACTGTAACCAGCGCCTAGTTGCCCACGGGCTCAGTGCGCTATATAAATAAATACATTTACTAAACAAATAAATAAAATAAACATATGACTTGGTTCGCTGGAATAGTAGGGGCTCAGTTAAAAGAGGCACTGTGACTTCATATAGCATTGGACAAGCCAAAGGAAGGAAAAGTCACCATGTCAATAAGAAATCGACCACGGCTCAGACTAAAGTAGTCCATGGAACCAAAGGTGGCTGCTTCATAAAGCAGGCATTGGCCCACATGTTGTTGCTATGGCAAGTAGTTAAACCTGTGTATGCGGCATATCGCTAATTAAATCACCCATCAAGCATACCATCTAATAATATTAATATCTAGGGTGCACTTATAAGGTACATAAAGTGGCTGTACCTGATCACACCTTATAGCACTAAGTTAAATGTGATTGCCTTGATGTTAACTGAGATTCTCAAAATGTGATCTACCTCCTTAGAATATGCTAAAGGTCACCTAAGCTTGGCGGAAGAGGAAGCAAAAATATGTTCACGCATAGGGGTGCTCAAGAGCCCGAGCAAGATGGCCACCGGGAGATTGAGCTCCAAAATGATGCGCAAAAAAGAGCTTAATATATCCCACTACATGTTAATGGGCGGTTCGCCAATTGCTCTCAGGCTGCACTGGGATATGAGGGGAGCCGGTGAAATCTGGAGGCTCCTGGTGATGTGGGGCAACAAGCCACCTTCAACATGTCTAGGCCGTGACATATTGAGCCCATGGGAGCTGCATCCGGCAGGCGGCGGCAGCGAATACCGCTGCCCTCTGTGCCCACACCTACACTGATCGCAGACGCTTGTGCCTAAAGGTGGCTGGCAGGCGAAGAGGAGCGCGGACCGTCGCACTGCTCCAACTCTGAAGGAGCGCACTGCAGCCCGACAGTCGACCGAAGATGCAGCGAATCGGCTCCGTGTGCCGGCGACCCAGCGAGAATGGTGCGTTGCTGGGAGTGAGCACATCCGCCCCCTCCTCCATGTGCGTGTCACGCTACCATGTCGGGCCCAGATGATGAGGGGTTGATGTTTTAAGACAACAGGTCAGCTGCCATCCACAGTGTAGTGCTGCCCCTTTAAGGGACATAGCACGCGGCGGAGTGACGTTAGACTCCGCCGCATGCACTATAAATAAAGGAGGCGTTCCCGACCGCGTTAGTACGACTGGGGAGCCCGAACACTACAGACGTCAGCAGGATGAGTCTGTGGGGGGGTGTTTGGGGGCTCACGGGCATCGCGAGTGGGGGCACAGACAGACCCCCAACAGTGGCGATGAGTCCGGTATGTCGACCGGGCCGGGCGGTGATAAAGGAAACAATTTTTGGAAACGGAGCGGATGAGGAACTTCGTTCGTTCTATGCTGCTGGCCGGCTTTCTACCACACGGCAGGTGGCCATTTTGCCAATCAGGCAGTGGATGATCACGGTGCTCCGGAGGGGCACGTGAATGCCATCCAGGCCCAATTTTTGGATACAATGATAGCGGGCAGCTATCTCTGTCCACACATGGCCGAATTTGTACGTTTTTTTAATTTTTGGGAAAATTACACCGAGTGAAGGTGAGGTGCTGGGGAAGAATGCTGATCCCTGCTTTGTCCCTGGACCTCCCTGGCTCAATTTCTGGAACACACTCGGGGCACTGTGGCCCTTTTGCACAGTTCTGCAGCTGGAGGTCTTCATCTTCATCATCATCATCATGACTAGCTGCTGAGCTCAGGTCAGACCTTTGGACTGGTGGACTTTGTGGCCTGCAGGGCCTGCTGGAAATCATCATCATCATCATCATCAAGTCTGGCTGCTGAGCACAAGTCAGGTTTCTGGACTGGTGCACTTCACGGCCTGGGAGGCCTATGCTGGCTGGGTGAGTTGCGGCCCCTGCTTCTTCTAGCTGGGGTGCCTGTGCGCTTAACCCATGAGTGCACCTGGTGATCAAGACGGTGGCCAACCTGCGAACCAGCAACTACCTCAAGGTCAGCCTCCACCTGTGGCCCAACTAGTCATTCAACCTGTGCCCTAAGTCATGGCACAAATGCGGGCTCCTGTGGTGCTCCAGCCAATCCCTGAGTTTGACGTCACGGGCCCTCCAACCAGTCTGGGGCCCAAATAGAAGCGGTGGGTTGACCGCCTCGATATGTACTTCAGGGCTACCATGGAGACCAACGAGGACAGTAAGTTGGCGACGCTTCTCTGTGCTGCAGGGCCTGGAAATATTCGAGTCCCTCTTATAATACGGCAAAGACGGCTCTCCGCAATCACTTCATCCCCTTAGTGTCAGGACTGGCTGGGTTAGGTGGCTGGGTTAGTAACAGGAAGAGTAACAGGATTAACGTTGTGCTTTCAGAGCTGGCTGGGTTAGTTGTGCTTTCAGAGCTGGCTGGGTTAGTAACAGGAAGAGTTTGTACATAGAATTAACATTGTGCTTGCCCAAGTCAAGATGGAGCGAAAGAAACTTAATCTGATTGGCTAAAGGAACAATGATATGTTTGGTTTGCCTGATTGGTGGAAAGGACAATGGGTTTGATTCTTGGGAGGTGAGCAAGATTCTAAACTGCCTTTCATCCATAGAAATTCAGTGGCTGGTTGTACATTAGTTAAGCTTAAGATTTTAAGATTGTCACAGTGAACTTTCATTTTCTTTTATAAGAAAACTTGAAGAGTTAACAAGTTTCAAAATTATTTGAGAAAAGAGACATTTACAGTTAAAGTTATTATAAGGAAAACAAGCTTGAAGATTGTTCGTAGAAGTTTAAAGTTAAATAACTGCGTGTAATGTTCTTCAAGACTGTTTAATGTGTGCGCGAGCTCGCAAGTCGTCGTTTACGTGTTTTTTTTTAAAGCGCGTGTTGGTTTGCGATAGAGCGCGTGCCCAAATGAATTGCGCGAGTGCGCGTGTACATTTTTAACGTGAAATACGTTTCATGAGAAAGCGCGTGTTGGTTTGCGATAGAGCGCGTGCCCAAATGAAATGCGCGAGTGAATTTTAGCGCGTGTACATTTTTAACGTGAAAGACGTCTCATGAGAAAGCGCGTGTTGGTTTGCGATAGAGCGCGAGTCCATTTTCATAAGCGCAAGTTGTTTTTAACGCGTGAACTATTTTACGTGAATTACGTTTCGTTTCTCTGCGTGAGTGCGGTAGCGATAGAGCGCGAGTCCATTTTAACTAGCGCGTGTTATTTTTATGGCGTTTACGTATTTTTTCACACGCGCGGGTTTGGTAAAGATTTGCGTGTGTATTTTAAACGCGAGGACAATTCTTCACGTCTTCTGATTTCACGTGTTTAACGCACACGCTTATCAAGGAAGAAACTATACGTTCTTTATGTAAATAAGGAAACAATTCACACGCAGAAGGAAAAAAAAAGCATTCCAGAAAGTTAAAGAATATTTATTTAATGTAATTTATGGAATTCAATACTTCAGAGAAAGACTGCATTTTATAAAAGCATTGAAAACTACATAGAGTTAAAAGAACTTTGAAGCAAGAAGAATATCTAGTTCTGAAAAGTGTTTGCAAGGGCCATCACTTTAGGATTCTAAAGAGACTTGAGTGGCTTGAACTATATGCACTAAACAAGATATTATTTACAAGATATTCCACACAGTTTACTAGCCTCTAAGTCTTTTACTGAGGGGTATGAGGTAAAAAGTTCAGAGTTTATTTAGAATAATTTTAGAAAAGAAGTTTATCTTATCATAAGTAACCAGGTGTATTTGTTTACCACAGATACCAGAGCCTACCAGACGGTTGCAGGGCTGCAGTGTCTCCGTTGTTATTTTCTCCAAATTCCCCTTTCCCTTTCTTGGGGTTTTCAGCTCAGCTTATATTTAAGGGTTGAGAGGTGAACTCCTGGTGAGGGTCTGTGGGGCCAGCATCAGCTCCTGTGGAATTCAGTCAAGCCGGACCCTGACACTTAGCCAACGCAGACTATGAGCACTTTGTGATGTTGTCGGCTCGCCAGAAGGAGGATGAGACGCTGCCCACATTTTATGGTCATCTCAAACGCCTGTCCCTAGCACACGCCAGGGACAGGTCCTAATCATGTCATCGGGGTCACCCCACACAACTGTGTGGGGTGACCCCGATGACATGATTCGGACCCTCCTGATCCAGGCGTGCTCGTCTGGGAAACAGCAACGACAGGTGCTGAGGGAACCAGGGATCACCCTCGCTCGCATCCTGGAATTGGGGCGTTGGCACAAGGTGTTGGAGGCGCGTGCGTCCAGGATGGAGGCGGGCACACATCCCGTGAAAACGGAGGAGGTGTGTGCGGTGGGGCATGGCAGCAGAAGTGCCAGGAGACCCAGCGGCAACTTCCGCGACAGGGGAGGTAGAGCTGGAGAAGCATGTCAGAAGTGCGGCTACGACCTGCCCCACCCTGCGGAGTGTCCACCGGTAGGAAGAACCTGTGGGTGGTGCGGCCTGGTTGACCACTACGCACAGGTGTGCAAAGCATCTCTGCCAGTAATGATGCCCAGAGGCCCGATGCGGTCTGGCTTCCTTCGACAATCTCGCCCGCCCAATGTGGCCCAAGTCAACCAAGGGGAGGAAGGTGCACAGGTGGACGAGGAAGAAGAAGAGGAGAACATCTTCTTTGTTTCGAGTGTGGAGGCTCTCAAGTCGAAGAGCAGACGACAACCACGATGCATTGTTGCAGTGAACAGGTCTCCCGTCCCGGTGTTGGTAGATACGGGCGCATCTGTGATGGCCCAAGGACATTATGATGCTATGGATAGCCCACCAAAGCTGGTCACCCCCAGAGCTCGCATATTCACATTCAGAGGGTCTGAACCAATACCCCTGGACGGGGCATTTGTGGCCAAGGTAGAGCATGCTGGGTCAAGGATCACAGCCCGATTCTACGTGACACCAGCCAGCACCAACACGCTGCTCAGCTGCGCGGCGGCGGAGTCCCTGGACATCGTGAGTTTTGCTTACTCTTTGTACCTGGAGGACATTCACGACCTGCTAGACAAATACTCTTGCCTGTTCCAGGGGATAGGACAGATGGCTGGCGATTTGGTGAGGCTTCACATCGATGAGTCAGTGCAGCCCATTGCTCTGAAACACTGTAGAGTGCCCTTTCACCTGAGAGAACTAGTGGACAAAGAACTGGACAATTTAGTCAACCTGGACATCATCGAAAAGGTTGAAGATCCCACACTGTGGGTGTCCCCTATTGTGGTTGCCAGGAAACCCAAACAACCCAACTCAGTAAGGATCTGCGTCGACATGAGGCTTCCCAACAAAGCCATACGGAAGAAGTGACACCTAACACTGACCATCAATGACATTATCACGGAGCTACAAGGCATTTGCTTCTTCTCGAAGCTTGACCTCAGGGCCGGATATCACCAGGTTGTCCTGCACCCAGACTCGAGATACATCACGACCTTCACCGCCCACAGAGGTCTATACAGGTACAAAAGACTCAGTTTTGGGGTGTCATCGGCGGCTGAGGTATTTCAAACTATAATCAGAGGCGCCCTGGCAGATCTTGATGGGGTATTGAACATCAGCGACGACATCCTTGTGTTTGCAAAGACTGAGGTAGACCATCTACGCAAGCTGGCCAAGACGTTTGAGCGGGTGCAGTCTCTGGGCCTTACCCTCCATCGGGAAAAATGTGAATGTCTACGGCCAACTATTGAGTTCTTTGGGTTCATGTTCAGGGAGGGTGGCATGTCCCCAGACCCAAGAAAAGTGAAGGACATTAAAGAGGCCCAGCCCCCGGAGAATGTGTCCGAGGTGAGGAGATTTCTACGTATGGTGACCTACTGCGAACGATTTATTAAGAACTTGGCGTCCAGGTCAGAGCCCCTGAGGGCCCTCACCAAGAAAGAGACAGTGTGGCCCTCTCAAACAGGCAGCGTTTGAAGACATCAAAGGCACCCTCACAGCAGAGGACACAATGGCGTTTTTCGACCCTGCACTCCAGTCAGAGATAATTGTGGATGCCAGCCCGTTTGGCCTGGGGGCCGTTTTAACGCAGATCGGCCCTGATGGCAGCGCCCGCCCAGTGGCGTATGCAAGCAAGGCACTGTCGGACACCGAACAGGGCTACTCCAAGATCGAGCGGGAGGCCCTTGCTGTCCTGTGGGGGTGAGGGCACTTCAGGCTGTACGTCCTGGGCAGGCCTGTAACCGTTGTGACTGACCATAAGCCACTGCTCCCCATCAGGCAGCATCCGATGACAGATCATCAGTCACACGTAACGTGAGCTTTTTCAAGAGATTGGGGGAAATGAGGGCTGATATACCCCAGGTGCAGGACAGTGTGGAGGTACCCGACGAGGGTGGAGGTGCTGGAACCTTCCCTCCGTCTCCTGTCGAGGGGACGCCGGCTGATGGATCTCCTGTGCCAGAGGCGAGCAGGAGGTACCCCCTGAGGACAGGGCGGGGGAAACATATTCGCCTCAGCAACTATGTGATAGGACAGGTATCCTGAACGACCCGCGGGTCATAGTAGTCATAAAGGGGGACAAAGGGCGGCTGCTATTAAAGGGTACCGCAGGGTGATGTGTTTTGGTTACGTTGGTGTACATGTTTGGTTTTTGTGTGATTTTCTTAATGTAAATTTGTTGTCCTCATGGAAAAGGAGGAGTGTGGTGCTACCCCTTTAAGGGACGTAGCACGTGGCGGAGTGACGTTGCACTATAAATAAAGGGGGCGTTCCCAGCCACGTTAGTGCGACCAGAGAGCCCGAACACTACAGATGTCTGCAGGCTGAGTCTGTGGGGGGGTGTTTGGGGGCTCACGGGCAACGCCAGCGGGGGCACAGTCAGACTCCCAACACACAGCATGCTGAAGAGCCTCAACCCATTGCACGAAGTGGTGAGGCGGGCTTCCAGCCCACAGATAAGACCAACACAGGAGGTGACTGGCAGCAGACAGGTGCCTCAGCGCGGGGGGGGGCTCATTTTGCATATCACTGCCTATATATAAGCTACTCTGATCCAGGCATAGGGGACAATGTGGAGTGGGACATGTGTGTGACAATATGGTCTCACATGGGACTGCCGACGTAAACCAAAATAACCCAACTCTTATATAGAGTGCGTCCCTGGGTGCGAGCCTCACTCCATTGCTGATGTGGAGAGCGCTACACTGCAGACCCCGACCAACTTGTAACAACTGACACCTGCTCCGCAGTCAACAATTAGGTGGCCTGCAAGTGGCTTGTGGGCCAGTTTTGTTGGGACCCTCCGAGCCAAGACCACTGAGCCTGCAGAGACTCGCTCACATCGAACACATCGACAAGGGCCCTCTAGCCTGTAGCAGCACGCAACCAGCTGTGGATCGGAACCCTACACTATTGCCCTGCTTCCCAGGCATGCAACGTGTGCTCGTACCCCTGGAATCTGACAGCGGGTAAGAAAGCAACCACACCAGCAATCCACTCCACAGTTCGACCAGGACGCATCGGAAGATGGATATCCAAACGCAGCTCCAGGCGATCCTGAGTGAGATGAAAGTTATTGGCCATCGAACACAAGAGACCAACGCCACTGTGCAGGACACTAAAAAGGAGATGCATGAACATCCAGATGAAGGCCCAAGCCGATAGGATTGTGGACAATGAGCAGCATATCGGCACCCTGGAAGACAACTATGATACCGCTAACACAGACCTAGATGGGCTTATCAGAGAGGTCCAGTGCGTATGGGCCAAGTTGGAGGATCAGGAGAACAGATCAATACACAGCAATCTCTGAGTGGTCGGTCTACCCAAAAATGCTGAGGGGCCCGACATAGAGGGCTACATCTATGGGTTTCTGCTGGACAAAGTACAGCTCGATAACCCTCGCTATTACGTAATTAAAAGGTTCCACAGGACTCTCATTCCAAAGCCTTCCCAGAGAGACTGCCCGCGCACTATTACCATGCGCCTGCTAAACTTCCAGCACAAACTGGCAATCCTCAAAGCCTACTGAGCGGCGGGGGTCATTCTAGTGGACAACATTTGCATCAACAATGACTACGTGCAGGCGGGCCTTTAATCTGTTGTTCAGTGCGCTGAAAGGCTCGGAACATAAATACTGTCTTACATTTCCGGCAGTGTGGTGTATGCAATTGAATCACCAGTGGCACTCCTTCGAGGTACCCAAGGAGGCATGGCGTGTCTTAAAATTACATGATGTGTTCACAGCGGAAGAAAGAGCTCTGCATACGGGACAGACCTGCACATTGCCCCGCCCGCAGCGACAGCCCAGGACTAGGGTCGGCTAGCAGAAAGTGGTGAGGAAACCACACGGTCTCTAGCCTCACAGGGAAAGCACAGTGAAGTGAGGCCAACAGATTGGCCCGATGTTGGTCTACAGGGATGGATCGCAATGCGGAGCATGTCACCCGAAGGCCATCACTGGTCCCCATACACTTGACCTCTACATTATAGTCTGATGCGCTACTCCTGTAACATGGCTTGTGTTCCCAGATTGAGGGCATCAGTATGTGAGGACGGGGGCACTGGCTGCAAGCCCTTGCCTGCCTATTTTCTCGCATTGGCTTTAATGGTTCTCATAAATTGTATTGAAGACGGGTTATTGGGCTCCAATGTTTTCCTGTTGGGTGGGTTATGTTTTGTTTACATTGGAAAACCACTTGTCGAAATGTACTTCGGCCTATTTGCCTATGAGCCGCTCCAAACCTCCAGATACGACGTACAATGGATGGGATCGCCTCCTTCCTGGGAGGGGGTGGCCTGCATGCTTAGCTAGCTTTCTATTGTTCAATTACCACGCTTAAATACATCACCCTCAATGTCCAGAGGCTGGGCCATCCCATTAAACAGCGGCACCCAATATGCTATGTGATCTTCGGGGGGATATTATATTCCAACAAGAAACAAATCTAGATGCTGGTGAATCGGCAACATTGTGCAGGGTCTGGGTGGGGGTAGCAGACCACTCCCCGTCACATGGGAAGCCAGGGTATCACTCCTGGTCTACTAGTGGGTACCCCTCACCACATAGATATTGACCACAGAGGCTGACAATAAATATATATGGCCCCACAACCGACACCCCCTGGATTTTCACACACCTTTTCGCTGCATACGCCCCTTTCATGGGCTGCTTAACATTAATGCGCGGGGGACTTAAAGGTGGCACTAGAGTATGGTATGGATAGATTCAACCCCTCACAACCACAGATTGGAACGCACCCAGAAAAGGGGCATGTGCTTAATTTGGATGTGTGGATACAACTACACAAACATGCTAAAGATTACACGTTCTACTCCAACCAGCACCACCAATGCTACTCCCACAGGGACTACTGGCTGCTTCCATGCACTATGCTACACATGGTGGAGACCTGTACAATCCTTCCTATGACACTCACAGAGCACGATGCAGGGCTTATGAAGCTCAACCTCACAGATATACCAGACAAGGCCCCCACATGGAGAATGGACCTCATGGCACTGCAATACCCAGACATGGTAGACCTCTTAATACAGGATTTGGGCAGGTTTTGGCAGGACAACTTAGTGGAGGGTTTCAACACAGTCAGGTGCTGGTATCCTGGTAAGTCTAAGTGGGGTATCTGTATGTCTGTCCTCCATATGACAGAGCAGAGGCACAGAGCACCCCAGTCAAGATCTTGTATTTGGTAGAATGGACGAGCAATCAAGGCTTAAGCTCTCAGGAGGTGATGTAGGCTGGTTCTTAAGTGCAGTGAGTGCCCAAACCACCACAAAGGAATCTCCACACACTATGTTATATGCTAACACAGCTCTTTATATAAAAATAAGGTTCAGATATATGTACACATTTCAATAACACACTTTGCACATAATGAGAAATATGTACAATTCTATGTGGTACCACACCTAGACTTTAGGTTCCTTTAAAATGCATCAACTGCTGGCAGTTATAATAAAGTATACAAATCATTCAGTAAGGTGGATCAGCATAGAAATAGGGAAGAAAGGATGTTAACATTAAGCAATGGCAGAATGCTTTCTTTGGAGACAGATGCGCAATTCTGAGTGAGGATCCCCCCACCTGGCAACCTGAAATAAAAGAGTTAACAAGCCCAGTCCATAAATGCTCAATAAGTCTTGCTTCTTGGTTAAAAAGTTCAACCACCCAATGTACCTGAAGTGGGAGAGATTCTTCGATGATTCTTTGACAGTATCCTTCAAGGATGGACCCCCTTTGAAGAAGGAACCACTCGGTGTCACGATCCTCGAGGAAAAGTAGAACACTTGCGGTGATACAGCAGCTTCGACCTTCGTGGTGCTCTTCAACGATCAATCGTTTTCTCGATGGTGGAAATCCTAGGAAGATGAGGTGTGCGGTAGACCTCGATGCACAATGTTCGGTGCTGCAAATAAGACTCTGTGGACTTGAAAAACATTTGGCGGTGATGGATGCAGGCCTGGCAGCGGGTGTCGGAAGTCACGTTTGGCGGTCCTCTGGCCTTTCGGTGCTGCAGCCACAGCACGTACCTCTGGATAGCTTTGATGATCGGACTCGACCACGGGTTAGACATCGGATCTTCACTACGTCAGTGTCCTCGGGATGTCTTTGTCAGCTTTTGGTGGTGCAAAACCTACCAGTGGACTTTCCTCGGAAGCCGGCGACCTCGACTTACTCCCTTGGGACAAAGCGGTTGACGGTTATGGCAAGGGAGCCCTCTTTCATATGTTCTTAGGCATGGTGGAGCTTTCTCTTCACTGGGCATCGAGCAGCACAGCGTCAAGGTGTCCCCACTTCTGGGCGACACAATTCGGCTTGGCTTCCAGCCGTCACGGAAATCTTCCGACCCCAGTCAATGCCAATGGACTCCGACTACCCTCGATGTCCAGGCGCTCTCTTCAGGATTCTCGGCGGACCCCTTCTCCGGACGTCAGACCCACAGAACTGGCTTCCAGGGTGCTTTGATGAACAGCAGCAGTTTTTGCACGATGGTCCCTCGTAGCTCATGTAGAGGTCTCCTAGCAAGGTCCTCTCTTGGATCAGTCCTCGACAGACTCAACAGCTTTTGTATTACATTGAAAGAAATGAAGCATCAATCTTCTCCTCCAGCTGGGCTTCATGGATCAGCTTCAGGTTTTGACTTCAGCTTCTGAACAAATTGGTAAGTGAGAGGTCTCCAGATATACACATCTGTCCCTCATTCACTCTGCCTGAGCCAGGCTCATTCAGCCAATCACAACGAAGGGCTTTCATGCAGGCAGGCAGCCAGTAAAGCCCACAGGCAATCAGGCCATTCACTCCACCCAGACACCCATAACAAGAAATGTGAGTTGGGGCGAGCACCCAGCCTTTCAGCACACTACACTGCATTCATGTCGGTTTCAAGCAGGGCTGTCTCAGTCATTGTTTCACACACACAGAAACCAGACACCCATAACATGGAATTCATATTGGTCACCCACTGCATTCACACAGGTCCCACCCCAAGGGTGTATCCACAACATACAGTCACAGGGAAGGCTCCAGCCAGTCTGGCCTGGACTTCCCCACAATACCATATATGGTTCTTCCACCCAACAGCGAGTCAGGGGAAGGGACAGAGTCAGGGATTCCCAGGACTTTGGGAAAACAAGTTAACAGGCACTAGAATCCAGGAGGCCACAGATGCCATCTTGTTTTCTATCAGGAATCCACTGATTCCTACGGCAGGGACTGGGTGCCAAAATGGAGGATACTCAGAGCTGCTGTCACATCAGCATGAAGCTGCCACCAGTCCATACCCTGCTCTGTGGGCAACACACAGGTGCCCAAAACACACACTAGGGGTACAGAGTCATACCCCCACCCATAGGTGCCATAAGGTTATCCCAAGGGTCTCTGTTCACCGAAAACAAAAAGAGGAAGAACTGCACTGCCAGGGGTCCCACCTGGACTCCTGTGCAGGAAGTAACATAGAACACACATGGTAAGTGAGTAGAGGACAAGGACAGGGAGTCCCTGTTCATCCATCGTTTTTCCAGCATCACAGTGCCCCCTCCCTATACTGAGGTTAGGGGGCTCTAATCTCCCACAAGATTGACACCCTCATCCAGATGGTCAACATACCTTCTGGAAAGGCCATCTGCATTATCATGGCTGTTCCCTTGTCTATGCGCAATAGTGAAGTCTAGCCCTTGCAGGCTAATGTACCACCTTAGCAGTTTAAAGTTTTCACCCTTCATCTGCATAAGCCACTTTTATGACAGTTTGGACCTTGAAGGTAGGCCCAATAAGGTAAGGCCTAAAATGCCCAAGCTCCAATCTATACATAAGCATTTCTTTTCAACAGTAGCCCACCTAAGTTCTCTACCTTTGAGTTCTCTACTGATGGACATAATGGGATGTCATCTAACTGGGACAAGACAGCTCTGATTCCGGTGTCACAGGCATCAGTCTGAACAATAAAGGGTTTGCTGTAATCAGGAGCACACAACACAGGTTCCCTAAACAGACTTTCCTTCAAGCCAACAAAGGCCCTTTGACAGTCTTCAATCCAATTAACATTCCTAGGTTGCTTGGGTGATGTCAGAGCGGTCAGAGGGGCAGCTCTGGTGCCATGGTCAGCCATGAAGTTTCTGTAGTATCCAGTGAGGCCCAAAAAAACTTGTACCTAGGTTTGAGCAGTGGGAATCTCCTAGTCATGTACATCCTGTACTATACTGGGTAGAGGTTGGATTCAACCCCCTCCTACTTCATGACCAAGGTAAGGGACGTTCCCTTGAGCTATCTGGCACTTGGTGGCCCTTTTCAAGGCCTGCAACACCCTATCCAGATGAGTCAAATGCTCATCCCAGGTGGAACTGTAGACAGCAATGTCGTCTAAGTGGGCCACACTAAAGGCCTCCAGCCCACTGAGCGCATGATTGACCAATCTCTGGAAGGTAGCAGGTACATTCTTCACCCCAAAAGGCATGACTCTAAACTGGTAGAGCCCCTCAGGTGTTGAGAATGCAGTTTTCTCATTGGCCAGGTCCATCAGAGCTATTTGCCAATAGCCTGATGTGAGATAAAAGCTGCTTACAAACTTAGCAGCACTTATGGTGTCCATGAGCTCATCAGCCCGGGGCAATGGGTGAGCATCAGTCTTGGTGACTGCATTGACTTCCCTGTTGTCCACACAGAACCTCCAATCCTTGGTACCTGCCTGTGAGCTTGCCTTGGGGACTGTAGGAAAGATTTCTCTTTACTGCACCTTTTCTTTTTTCCTGCATTCTAAGTTCTGTGGAACTATAACCTGAACTATTGGGCACAATACCCCAGACAACTTAGGGCTGGACCATTTTAGATAGGGATAATCTCTGTGGACCTTGTTGTGCATGAAGCTTGTCTAACCTCTGATTTGTATTATGCCTTATATCCAAATGAATGCATATATGTATTTAGTTTGATAGTGTTGTGTGATAAATCTACCTGCTTGTAGTCATTTTTTATATAGTATGTTTTGGCCATAATTAAATAACTATATTTTTATACATCTTGTCTAAGTGTAATCTTTGATTCCCATTGTGTGACCTCGTTGTACACCCTTTACAAGCTCACTCCCTCTGAAGAACTTAGCCTAGACCGCTTGTCACTGCTACCTAAACAGGTTTGGCAACAGCTTCCCAGAGTTGTTCCTGTCACAGTATAGGTTGGCCTTCTATACATCTGTCCACCAGGCCAGATTATAGAAAATCAGTCCTAACAAATTGGTGTACAGCGGTGGGATGACCCTCTCCACATAACATCTCAGTGTTTTGTGAAAAGGATCTGTATTGGGTACCACAGTGTAGATCACTGGTGGATTGTCCTGATAATACTTACACAGAACACTATAATTTCTGATTGCCTTGTAGATACAAGTCATCTACTGCACTAAGTATAATGAAGACAATCACTTTCACCGCTTTGAGTGCCTCAGAATTGGATCAAGTGAGAAAGGTGTGTGCTGAGAGAGGCTTGACAGTCTCTGGCACAAAAGCTGAGTTAGTTGTCAAAATTCTGGACTTTTAGAGAAATAGAGTTATGCCTAACTTGACAAATGGTCCTGATATTGGAGCTGGGGCTGGACCCAGCACCAGTAATGTAATTGCTGACACTACATTGGCTAGTGCTGAGGATGAGGAGTAAGAAAGGGCATCCTCTGGACTTCTGCCTGAGACCTCCTCAAATGCTGAGGCATTGCTCAATTTGAAAAGAGACACCCTTAGGCTCAAAGAGAAAGAGCTTGAGTTTGAAATGGGAAAATTGGAAATTGAGAGGGTTGAAAGGCAGAAAGACAGGGATCACTAGCTGGAGCTTGCCAAGATTCAGGCTTCACAAGGTTATTCCAGAGGATCTGGAGATGGTTCTGGGTCCTCTTCAGATCCTAGGTTCCCTAAAGATCGCTTGACTATTGTATGGGAGCGAGGGGTCCTTAGGCCCCCTCGCGTCGTACGCTCCTTAGTACACGGCTTGGACCACGTGCCTCTGGTAGTGCGATTGCCCCTTGCCCTTATGTGAAGTTAACCACGGTTGACTGCTACATAGATGGGACTACTGAGCAGGACACGGGGCATCCATCTTTTGTGCCCCCTTTCGACTCCATCTTGGGTAAACAGGCCTCACTGCGATAGTACAGCAATGCTCAGCTCCCCTTCCACCTCAGCAGCCAAGGACAAAGACACACACACAAGGCGCGCAGGCAGCTGGCTGGCCCCCACCCTTGCACTCCCCCTGCGAAGGCAAGCTCTGCGCTTCCATTCTCACGCTGAAGCTGGAGAAAGTTGCAGCAATCAATATGCTACAGTTTTCTTCCTCTGAGATCACTGTTCGTCTGAGAACCGGCATGTGAACCAGGATGAGCTAAGCACTTTCTGCTCGATTCATCTTCATAAACGTGCAAGCCACCTACCCCCATTAGAACAATGTATTGCCATTCTGACCCTGCAAGCCCTGTAAGGTATTTCTTTCAAGTGCCAGACCCTCGCCTGTGCTGCGAAACCCACCCAACACACCCACTACTAACCTTAAGCATTTTTACTACTATGTATGTTTTTACTTGTACTAATGGGTTTGAAACCTAGAAAGAGATGCGAAACATAGCCTGATTCTTTTGCATGCACAATAAAGGTCAAGGCCTTCAATTAAAGCCACGAATGACCCAATTGTACTGACAATATTCATTGTGTGTAACCTATGTAGAAATGTGACAAGTACATAAAATGTTTTAAATAATTTGTTATTTAGTATGTAACATATTAGCTTAGGTAGTGACCACAGTGACCGGACCCTGACCTGCATGGAGCGCAAGATGTTTGACGTCCGTCAGCTACTCAGCCAACCAGGAGGAAGAGATGCTACTCACAGCTACAGCACCACACCGTCTGGCCAATCGGGTCCATTTAGTATTTTTTGTTAGAGTTACTTTAACTAATATAAATGTTGGCACTGATGTAAAGGTGGGAGAGTTTTTTGGGTTATTTCCCAGCTGGAGAAATAAACCATCCTTTGAACTCTTGCAGCCGGGTCTCAGTGCCTCTTTCCCCGACAAGGGGTTGTGTTTGCTTTTTATTTTTCCTCTCACACGTAGTAAGCCGGGGAAAGGCACCTACACTATGTACGAAGAGAAGATTGTGAGGTACAAGGAGTGGGTGATGCTGACAGGATTGCATGGTTGATCAGCAGGCTGCCCCATTCTGGCTGCGGTGCCATTATGGAAATGTCAAAGGCTGATAGATTAGACTTTGTAAAACTAAAGCAATCTCTGATCCTCAAGTTTGGGAAGGGTTGCCCAATACTTGAGGAGGTTTAGAAAATACAAAAGAAAGGAATGTATGACCTATATACGTTTTGTTGATGATTCTTTGAAGAACTTGTGTGGCTGGATAGAAGGTTATCAGATAACCACCTTTGAGGGCATGGTCAATTTGGTCATGCTTGAACATATTTTTGCCTCTTGTTCCCCAGAGCTTAAGCAGCAATTGGCAGAATCAAAGGAGTTAAATCCAAAGAGGCTAGCAATTGCTGCTGACTTATGGGCTTCACATAGAGTGTCCCATAAGGGCAAGCTTGCTTCAGGTAAGCAGGAGAAGGGAAAGAAGCAGAAAGCGAAAGAGGGTGGGGATACTGATAAAAATATGTCCAAGAAGGCCCACAAAAAGTGTAATAAGGGGAAGTCATCAGAAACAGGTCAGGGTAGTGGGACTAACCCTCCCAAGCAAGTAAGTGGCTACTCTAAGCCTCCCTATGTGTCAAGTGCCAGTGGGGCTTGTTACACTTGTGGAGCAAGTGACCACAGGAAGGGGGACCCCAAATGTAAGTGTAATACCGTGGGGGTCCACTCTGCTAGTCTGGGCTTCTCTCAGTATGAGGAAGAAGGGATAGCAGGGGAGGCCTTCCCTTTATACTGCATTCCCTCAGAGGAAGAGTCTGAAGGTAGTCTAGTTTCCTTGGAAACTAGTAGTGCTGGGGCATTGGTTCCCATCCCAGTCCTATTGCATAGTGATACTTCCTATAAGGATAGTGTTCAGGTAGGAGGTGTAAATACCTCTACTATTAGAAACACTGGGCCCAGGCCTACAGCAGTAGCTTCCTTCATGGTAAACCCACAGGTTCTTGCCAGAGTTCATGTGGGGGATACTCAGTTGGCTGGTAGGCCCTCTCTTAATGTTCCAGTAGCACCTGTCATTCAAGCTGTGAATAGAGAAATGGTCAGGGCATCTGTCAATGTTAGGAGAGTGGTTCCTATAAGAGTGCTGGGTGAGTTGAGTCTTCAAGACTTAGGTCCTGATAGGCCCTCACCAGACCCTTCAAGCACTATCTCTCAAAATCGGGCTGTTTTAGCCAAGCCTAAGATAAAGCCTAGGCCTAAGGGGAAACCCATGGCCAGTGGAGTCAGAAACAGAGGCAGAGGGAAGGAGTATATTCCCCCTGCCTTACCTACAAATAATGTTGAGGTAGATGGAAGTGTCCCTATTCCTAGTTTGGAAGAGGAACCCCAAGAAAACATTGCATCCTATGGGCCTCCTCAGCTGCCTAGTATACAGGTAGAGGAGAGTCCTAGGAGACCAAGAAGTATGGGCTAACAGAAAAGGAAACCATCATGGCTAGGCCTGTGGAGAAAGGCCTGCTTCCAATTAGAGGATTCTCCTCCAGTGAAGCAAAGAATTCACCAGGAAGGTGGGTTACTGCAAAGTAAGCCCACAGAGCCCACCAGAGCAAACCTTGAGAGGTTGGAGGTTACTCAGGTTGTGAAGCCCTTCCTACTACAGTTGGTGTGTGACATTCCCCTTGTGATGCATCCTAGTGTCAGGATATCACCTGTGTAGTCTAACACACATTCCTGCTGGCCCATGATGGGAGTCCCGGGGGAAAACCAATGTAGACAGGGGTGAAACAAGAATTCAATTACTCCAGAGTTCACTTTCAGGGGTGAACTCCTTGCTGCCATAGACAAGCCCTATTATATTAGCCCTTTGACTCTGGAGACCTCAGGCAATAGGTTGCAATTGGTGATTGCTGATCACAACCCCATACGACTTTGTGCCAACCCACAGGGAATGACTGCCAAGTCAGTCATTGACACCTTACTGAATGACAGCTAGAGAGGTAGCTCCTCTGCTGTGCTCAGTAGTGGTCAGACCCAGGGGAGGGATGGTGAAGTAACCTGTCAAGTGTCACTGAGCTGCCATCCACAGGATGGTCTGAGAGAGAGATCTGTCAGATCTCTCAGGAGTTTGATTGGAGCTCTCAGTGAGCCCCAGAGAAGGAGTTGGGACCTTCTCCTGTCAAACCTGTTCTGCAAATCCCTGACTACAGGTTGCCATAAAGTTTCCTGTGAATAGTATGGAGGATTTTATCTTGAGGGATAACATTGGAACCCTGCTTATGGCTATAGAGTGGGAGCCAGAGAAATCTGTGTGTCTCCCTGCGCTGTGCCACAGCAGCCCTTCTAATGGCTCCAGTGACGATGGCCTAGTGTCTTCCTCATGCAAGAAGTTGGTGTATGTGGGGACAAGATGCAACCTCTTGTCATTGAAGAACTTCATGTACAGAACTGGGCAAACCCCACTACCTAAGCGAGAACTTTCCTGGGATTCACTGGAAAATACAGGAGAAAAGTGGCAGCCTATGGAAATATAGCTGCCCCCTGACTGCCCTCACTACTCCTCTCCTATGTCCCTTTTGTGAAGACCTAGCAATAAATCGTAATTATCTGTTTATATGTTAAACAGATCAATCAGCACATTGTAGAGATACAGCATTTCTCAGTATCCAAAAAACATGTATATTTATCTATTTCCTCTTGCTCTTTTCTTTTTATAAAAAACAGTACATGTAAACATGTAGTCGCTTATATCATAAACCATAAATCAAAAAAGACACACTTTCCACTGGAAAAGTTAGTGGGTTATCACATCATAACAGACATTTTTGTTTTTTTGTAGGCCTATTTTTTAACATACAACAATTATTTTCAAACAGTTATTTTGAAACCTATGGATAGAATTGTAAGACATTAGGGATGTGGACAAATAGATCATACAGTCTAGCACTTATTTATATATACATATAGTGCAAGGGAGTTTTTTGTAATTAATATTTGATGTTATTTTGTTAGTCTGTGTATCATAGATTTTAGCCAATCTAGAGCCAAGTCTGTCATTTCTGATACCTATGGAGTACGGTATGTTGGGTAATGGTCTAGTGGCGAAGTGTTTCATCCAATTGATGGGGGTTAGAGTGCAGTGTAAGGTAAGAGAGGTTACAGCAGCAGGTTTGAAATGGGTGATGCTCGTATTTGGTTGTGGTAGGAAATGGGTGGGTCTAACGGTCATAGCCAGGGGGCTCCGCTTAAGGGGAGGCAGGAATTTAGTAGGCGTAATCCATGGTGATGGTGAGGTGGGGGTTGTCATAGTTATGAGTAGGCACTTGGTCTGAGGTGCTACTAAAGCTGAGGCATCGTGGTTGACAAATAAAAGCAAGTAGCAATGTTATAGTCAGGGCAGCGGAGGCATACATGGTAAAGGTGCGGTGGCTAACAGGCACATGGAATGAGGCTGTCGCAAAATCACAGAGCGAGTAGGTCATGTGTAATGGAATACAGTTATGTAGAATACATAGGTTAATCGATATACATATAGGATACAATGTAAAGAGGTACAGGTTGTTTTGCTGACACCGTAGATGTAAGAGCAAATGAATGCTATGTCAAACAGCGTATGCATGATGGGTAGGGCAGAGTACAGACATATGGTTATCAGATCAGAAACGATGCGTATGGTTTTCTTAGTACGTGTATACCATGGTGGCAATGCGATCGGGTGAGCTAAGCAATTTCCTTAAGTCACTCTAGAGCTTACATGAGTTGATAGGGACAGTGAAGCAAGTTTCATGCAGATATCTGGCCTGGAACCACAGTGAAGGTAAAACTTAATGCAATTGCGAATAAGCGTGTCAAAGCTAGGATGGCTGGTAAATGCAAGAATGAGATTAGACGTGGAGTATGGCGGTAGTTGCATTGAGCAACATGGACTATAGCGACCTCCATTGGAAAGGAGGGGTGAGGGATTGGCGTGAAGGTTAATGCAGCTTATCTTTGGATGGTGGCTGAATGCGGTCACGTCAACCTAAAGCAGGGGAACGGGGCACGGTAGCATGGGCCAAGCGCGGAAAGAGCAAAGACAGGGCCTTCTTCTTGGGCCGGCTTCCGCCTGCCAGCGGAGATGATTGGTGCAAATAGGGCTGCGTTGCTTAGCAATGATTCAACAACATCGGGGTCGGATTGTGGAGCGCCGGCCATTTTGGGATGAGGGGCCAATGGAGAACAAAGGGGAACAAGCGCGAAGCACTTGCCTGCACACAATAATGAAGAAAAGGGAAAGTCTTTTGTATGGACCTTTGTATTGCATTGAATGATACTGGGCCTCATTAGAAGTTTGGCGGTAGCCATGCCAGTAAAACCGTCAGGCTTTCGCCAAACTTCTGAAAATTTCCAGGGCCTGCGAATAGGCAATTACTGGGTCATTACGGCCCTGCCGGACCCGGTAATTGGTCTTTTGCGGGCGCCGGAATGGAATGCACCCCATTCCCATTTGAGCCCCATAGGGCTCAATGGAAATGGGGAGGTCGGATGCACCGGCACCGTTATAAACGGTGCCGGTGCATCCGACATGCTGTGCTCACAGGTGCCTTTCTGCACTCATAGTTTGCCGGTCCGGGAACTACGGTACCGGCAAGCTTACCGGTACCGTAGTACCCGGACCAGCAAACTTATAATGAGGCCCACTGACTTTTACGGCCTATGTATGCTCCTCGAGTTGGTTTGCCCCATCTGTATTTTGTTGTTTTGTACGATGTGGTGACTTAAATGCAATAAAAAGATTAAATTACAAAAAAAGAATATGTTGAAGCATGATAACATTCATCAAGCCACCAAAAGTGCTTAGGTCATGCCCTTCAACCCACCCACACAAGTTATTGAGTAATTAATTTCGGTTACCCAAGTGAGATTTTCTTTCTTTTTGTTACCTCTAAACCTCTTTCGGTAACGCTACCAGCAAACACCATAAGGTGCTTCCACAGCAGCGGAACACTGCTTTTCCACTGGTATCCCACTGCAAACCCCACATCCAGCTGATCTTTGATCTGCTTATCTGGATTCTCCTGTTTTTTTAGCTCTGTGCTGTTTCCTAGATTGCCTTGTCCTGCGCCTTCGACCCTGGATTTAATTGCACCTGTGGATCAGACGTTTGACTTTGTGTTTTGAAATCTCTTGGACTTGCCTCGTGTAGACTCCCTTCTACTTTGGAGTTTTGTTTTTCCTCTTTTTCAGGGGCCCTCCCTTGCGATTCTGTGGATTATAATCTGTCCTTAGACCTGTATCCAGCTTCCTTTTTCCCAGGACTTCCTTATCCCGGACCCGCATTTTCTGCTTTCCCCTCTCTGCTTTGTGAAATAGGTTTTCCACTTGTGAACTATCATATCACTATATTCTACACCAGAGAAGTAAGGAGGGGTGGGAGGAAAGGCAGGTACCATATGCACTAAACAGACCTTTGTATTTCCTTCCCTACAGCAGGGAGTTATTCTGGTGATTGACCCCCACCTTTTCGTCGGGCCACTGAGTGTAGAGTTGACATCTCATTCCTACACTGAGAGGTTGGGAGAAATGTCTTAATCTCCTGAAGGGCTATGTAAGGGCGGGCTAGTGTGACATCAACATCATGATGGAAGTAAACTTCTGCAGTTTCCTGAGAACCAGCGGAATTACAGAAATGGTGGGAACGCATAGAGAAGATTAAAGTTCCACTCAGCAATCAATGCCTCGGGAAACATCATGGTGATTACACTTCATACAGTGTGGGTGCAGTTGTTTTTCACAGCTCTAAGGCCCAGGCTGCCTGCAGCAAAGGCCTTGGGCCCCATGGCATCCATCTTCTTGCTTTCCCTGAATGGGGCAAAGAGGGAAACATGGCTGACTTTCAACCTGCAGTTGAGGCCTGTACAAGCAGACTATCAGGCATGGGGTGGGTAGACAAACAGAAAAAACAGATCAAAGGGAGCTGGACGCTGCTTCTTAGCAAGGTGCTGGCTAACAGCCAGAGCAGAGTAAGGTTCTGCTGCATGTCCAAGATAGGGGCATCAGCAGCTGGATTAAACAGTCTCCCTAAGAGGATGCGGCCCCAGGAAGTCAATCAGGTCAAACTGAAAAACAGGCTTTTCAAGAGCAGACCATCTGAAGATTTCCAAGTCATGGCAATGGTCTTCTGGAAAGTACTCAGAGGCTGAAACTTGCATGAAGTCAAGCTCTGTGGAGGCGCTCAACCCACTTGCATCCCCCAAATCAGATGGCCAGTTCTGGGAGACCATCATTCTGGCAGCAGAAATCCTCAGGGAAGTTATCCGCTTCACCATACTACAAAGGCACCAATTCATAGGGGATGGGGTCATTCTGCTCCAAAAAGATATGCAGCATTTTCTAAATCAAATTACTATGGGAAATCAGAAAATACTTCATAGAGGTACTGGCAGCAAATCTGAGGAAACCGACACCGTAGTTTGATGACCGAAGGCTTAGCCAAGCAGACCTGGAGGTGTGCAGACTCCAGTGGAGAAGCTGGAACCGAGCCTGTAGGCATGTAGTTGTGGACCAAAGAGTTACCTCTGACTGCACTGAGGCCAAGGTCACAAGTACCTTGACCAAAATGTCAACCATTGGACACCCTAATTCCTTGCACTACTTGGGTGGCACTTGTGGGGAAAGGTATCTTGAGTGCAGGTGGCGATTCCTCTGAGGTGGCAACAGTGTCCCTGAATTCGGGTGATGACTACTTTTTCTAAACAAAGGCGAAGAGAAGTGGCATCTAGCGTTATCATTTGGAGGGCAGGACTTCTTCAAATGCTTCTTCTTCTTGTTTTTTGGGCAGCATCTGAAGACTGCCATTCTTCAGGCTGCTTCTCTAGGACTTAGGCCTTATTGGGAAAAAAGCTCTGATGCCATTGGCTTAGATGGCATCCCATTCTCTCCAATGTGGAGAAAAGTAAAACGTTCTGTGGCATGCTCCCGAAGGTCCATGGAAATAATCAATTTTCAGGATTCAAAATCAGTAAAGGCAAACCTTTTGGGGATTTCATCGAGACAATTTCATCCTTAACGCTTGAGGCCTTCAGTGTGACAGGCATGACACAGGTGTTCCAAACAAACTGCACAGAGCACACTGAGTAAAGGAACTGAGGCTATGGGGCACTGCTGGCTTTGCATATACTGCCCCTCATGTCAAATCCACTACCATGGCCAAAGGAGCCAAAGCGCAGCTGTACTGTATCCCATGGAGGATGAAACAGCTTCTGAAGACAGCTGGCAATTGAGAAGATGTATCTAAGATCCTTAATCTGGGGAAGAATCCAACAGGGTCATTTTAAAATCTCACTACCAGCAGATGAAGGTGATTCAGGAGCGTAAGCAAAAGACTATATTAAACTCCAATCTTAGAAGAAGCTAAATTATAAAAAACAAAAGGACACTGCCAAAACGAAAGATTTTAGCACCAGTAGGAGAGACGACGGCCAAACATGGCAAGGACTGAGGACTAAATCTAGCAGTAACAGTCCATTCTCCATCCCAGCGGCTGGCACCTCTCCCCCATGTCTGCCATTTTAATTTCTGGCCCCTCGCCACTCATAACTGCTGAACAACCTGTCCATCCTGGACCACTTACATGTCCTCACCTGGTCTGCTCCCTCGCCGGCATCTGTGGACAGAGTAGTGTCTTTACTTTTTCCTAGGATGGCTATATTGCTTTGTAACATATTTTAATGGGCAATAGGTCCATGCTTGTTAGTTAAAGCCCATTTCCCATTAAAAGAAGGTTGTTAACACCCGAGATGCTTGCCTGGAGTGCTAATATTGTTAATAACCAGGTGTTTGGGTCTACACGGATGGTGGTTGCCTGCAAGCCCAAGATGATATGCCTGAGCACAACACAAACACAGTCATTTTAACAACGAAATCAGTTGTATTAAATTTAAAAATGTCACTATCAATAGAGTAGGGTACTTTAGGCATGGTGAATATTTATTTGAATTTTAAAAGCAAGTAAAAAAAAAGAAAGTTAACCCAAATATATGAAAATATTATTAATTATGGTCAAAGTAATGCAAACAGTGGAAAAAACATGAAATGACACTGCCGAAATTAAGACTACAGGAAGTAAACAGATAGCATAAGAGCACAACAGAGAAGTGCATTAACCATACTGCTTTTCCCAAACATATATCTCAGAGAACTTTGTTGCTCTATACTGTAGGGGAACGAGTTGGTCTTGGAAATCAGTTATATCTTTAGGAATGTTGAGGTCACCATGGAGGATCATAGCAGAAGGGTCTTACCGCGCTCACAATGGACGCCTCTCCAGCCAGCATCGCAATTGCAGGAGCCGTCTCCATCTATCCCCTCACTGCATCTCCCATGGACACACAAGCATTCTAGAAGGAAGAAAAGACTCTTCTCAGCTTTCATTTTTGATGTCACTTCTACTGAACAAAGCCTTTTCATATGCTGCAGTGTTCTCATGCACAGTTTCCATGGGAAAGTTCCACCCTTTGCCACATGGATTCAATCCCCATATTAAAGTCTTGAGAGAAATCAATGCTTTGATCTTGGAATTTAGTGCTGAGTGGATAGTTGGACATATACTGGCAAGACCTGTGCACTGCTGCCAACAGTGAAAAACAGTGGCATAGTCCATTGTGCAGTGCCAGATACCATCCAAAACTTCACAGGCTCCTCTGCATGTCCCATTGTTGGTACTGGCCATTCTCAGTGATAGGCCCTTATCATATATCATAAATGCACAGAATCTTTTAGTACAGAATGGGGGATGCGTTCGGTAAATGAACGCATCGCACCCGATATACCGGGTAACCACACATTTAATAATCACCAAGGTTACTCCACAATAGATTATTTCTGTATCTCGTTTAGAGCTTTGGGACACGATTGAGGGCTTTGAAGTGCTGATGGACCCCAGTAGTGACCACCACCCAATACGCCTAAAGCTGAATGGTGACTTGGGATAGGGAAGCCTCAAAGATATCCCTGTCTGCACGGTAAAACCAACTGTTGCCTCTACTAGGAGAATCAATTGGGCACGAATCCGGGATTCTGATTTGCACACAGACACATTGGCAGAGAACTTGCCCCTTACAAATAGTATCCTCGAAAGAAATGCAAACCAAGGGCAGGTATTAGGACAGTTTACGAAGCTGCTGGGGGTTTTGACTAAGGGCTTTACGGCCCAGTTAAGTAGAAATGCGAATTTCTGCAAAAGAGGGTTGTTTGATGTGTCCTGCACTAATGCAAAGAAATAATTCCAGAGGTATTGAAAATTCCAACCTGTACGAGGAGGGAGAGTGCCTACGCTAAAGCGTATTGATATGACATGATATGATATGGCATTTATAACGCGCAAATACACAAGTGTTTCAAGGCGCGATGAGGCAAGGAAGGGGGAACAGAGGAAAGACAGAGACAACGATCCTAGAAGGCCAGGTGTCTAACAGATCGCGCAAGTGCATGGGAAGGGGGGAGGGGAAAGTGCGGGGGGAGAAGGGGAAAGGACAGTGCAGTACATGGGATAAGAGAATAAATAAACAATAAGTAAAAGTACAGCCAGATGGTGGCAAGTGCAAAGGTAAGTGCAGACATCAGGTATCAAGTGCTGGTAGTGGGACTGTAGGGATACAGAAAACAGTCCCCAAGTGCTGGGGTTGCCAGGAAGGCACTGCAGGAGTGCGACTGGCGGGAGAGGGGATCTGGGCCCGAGATCAAAGGGTGGCCAGGTAACCAGTGCAGTCTCAGCCAGGAAAGTCAGCAGGGGAAAGGAGGAGAAAAAGCATAAGCAAAGAGAAAGGTTTTGAGGTGCTTCCGGAACCAGAGATGATTCTCCTCAAGTTTCAGGTAGGCTGGTCCAGAGGGAGACCCCAGCTGAAGAAAGAGATCTACCACCACTCGTTGCTTGGAGAAGCGACTGACCCTTAGGGAGTTGGAGGCGGATGAGCGAAGAGCTCAAAAAGGAAGATATTTAGGAAGAAAGAGTTGAAGGTATTGAGGCCCCAGGCCCCAGAAGGCCTTGTGGACAATGCAGAGGGTTTTTGAAGTAACTGGAGACACGTAAGTATTTAACTCTTATTTATTAACTTCTCATAAGCCGGCGTCCCACACAGCGTCCCTCCTTTCCACTTCGTACCTCCGCCAACCGTCCTTCTCAGAACGTTCGCCTTTCTCCCAACATTCTACATATTACATCTCACGCGCCAGCGGGGACACAGAGCGTGATACATACATATTAAACTTAACTGAAATACAACATCATTCCCCCCATTACAAAATTGATTAAGGAAAAAGGCTCTACCTAATGAAATGTAAACACATGTGTGTCAGGTATAATAAATAAAAACATTTAAAACATAACACATGTGTGCCGAATTGTAAAACTGTAACAATTAACACATAACAGAGTTTAACACAATGTACAATTCTTTTACCAATAACCTGTATATGGAAATTACTTAGTTCTGCATGACATAATCTCTAGACCAAAACGGTAACCTTTTTTCCCTAGAAATACGCACACTCTTATTGTCAAGATCTACCACAGCTCGTTGAGTGTTAACATCTTCAACTCGTCTCAACACATTACCATACCTACTCACATTTTCTGATCCATTTTGAATTATATCATCTCCAAATAAATCTCTTCTCCCGAATTTAACCTGTTCAATCTTTTCATTCTTACCATTCCACATCCATTTACTAACTCTGTCCAAATTCCACACTGATCCTCCCTCAACTCTAACTGCTCTCCTGAACACTTGTAACACCTTGACAGGACTACTGTATTTAGAGTCACCTTTCATAACATTACGACCATGCTTGATTCTCACAAAATCTCCTGGTGATATTCTCATCTTAACCCTTCCAGAAGACGTGGTCTTTCCTGGTGACACATTTCTCCTCATTACGTTTTCATCAGAATTACGCAATTCCGTGTTTCCACCTTTCCTACTATTAACCCAAACAGGATTTAGTAAGGTATTTGGAGTTCTTCCCCTCATCAATTCAAAAGGAGAAACTTCCATTCCTCTTTTAACAGACATCCTGGTACTCCATACTCTCTCCTTAATAACTTCGTCCACCGGTATGTTATTACTTAAGGCTAACTCCACCGCCTCTACAATTACACGGTTATATCTCTCCACCAATCCATTGGTTTGTGGGTGATACAACGACGAAAATCTCCATTCAATACCTGTTTTCTTGGCAAATTCTTTCATTTCTCTACTTCTAAACTGAACTCCATTATCACTCACTATTATTTTGGGAAACCCTTCCCTTCTACAGATTTGCATTATGAATTTTATCACCTCATCAGTATCAATCTTTCTCACCGTTTTGACTTCCACCCAACCTGAATAGTAATCAACCAAAACCAATATGAATTTCTTCTCTCCACTTAACTTCACATATGGTCCAATGATATCAATTCCTACCATCTCCCATGGTACATCACCTTTGTCAATACTCATTGGCTTAGACTTCACTATCCTGCAGCTCTTGTCACTGTTCTGACATGGCCAACAATTTCTAATAAACCTCTCAACCATAAGATCTATGCCTGGCCACCAGTATCTCAAACGCACATTGTTCTTAGGGCCAGTAATACCAGGATGACCCTGGTGTGCTTTCTCAATAAGATCATTCCAGAACTTACGTGGGGGAATCAACTTGTCTCCCCTCACTAAAAATCCATCTTCCATAGACATTTCATCCTTAACCTCCCAATACCTTCTACAATTTTCGCTAATTTCTCTTTTATCAGGCCACCCTGATTCGGAGTATCTTCTTATCTCTTGTAATTCATCATCTTTATTTAATTCTTCAATCCACATTTCCTTAGACGTAACCTCACAAACTACTGCCACCATCTCTTCATCCATATCTACATTTGTTTCATCACTACTTAATGGCAGTCTCGATAAATAATCAGCCACAATATTCCTTTTCCCTGGCACATATTTCACTGAGAAATTGTAATCCTGTAATTTAAGACTAATCCTGGCTAACCTGGGAGAAGCTTTACACATACCTTTTACCGTGAGTACTTCAATTAATGGTTTGTGATCTGTCCGAATTACAAATTTGCTTCCCCACAAGTATTTTCTAAAGTAATTCACTGCCCATGAACATGCTAATAACTCTTTTTCAATCACTGAATATCTGCTTTCTGTTTCTGATATAGCTCTCGAAGCATGACTAATCACCTTCTCATATGCATCTTCATTTATTTGTGTTAAAACTGCTCCTATGCCACTTCCACTGGCATCCACCGTAATCTTCGTCAACCTTCCAAATTCGAACCCTCCCAATTCCAAAGAGTCACAAATTTCTCCCTTTATGCTTTCAACCGCCTTACTACATTCAGCACCCCATGTAAATTTTGCATCTTTTTTTAATAACTTTCTCAATGGTTCAGTTATACTCGCAACATTTTTTACAAACCTGTTGTAATATTCACATAATCCTAAAAACGATCTTAATTCGTCTTTATTGTTAGGATTCGGTGACTCTCTGATTGCTTTCATGGCATCTCTTTTGGGCTTATAACCTTTACCATTCACAGTATGCCCTAAATATTCCACTTCCTCCAATCCAAATTTGCATTTGCTTTTCTCAACTTTCAACCCAACTTCTCGTAATCTTTTCAACACTTCTTGCAACCTCCTATCATGTTCCTCAGATCCCTTACCAAACACAATTATATCATCCTGATATACCATAGTTCCACTCAGACCTTTCAGCACATGCGTCATAATCCTTTGAAATACTGCTGCCGCAGACGCTAATCCAAACGGCATACGTCTATACCTAAACAACCCATGTGGCGTTATAAATGCTGTAATGTCCCTGCAATCCTCCGTCAAAGAGATTTGATGGTAAGCACTCGAGAGATCTAATGTGGAAAATACATCAGCATTACCAATACGATTCAACATTTCAGATATGATAGGAAGTGGAAAAATGTCAGTTATAATATTCTTGTTGACATCCCTCAAGTCTACGCAAAAACCCATTCAGATGATTCAATTTTTTCTATAACTCCTTCAGACTCCAATGATGCAAGTTCTTGCTCAACCTTATCAGCAATGGCAAATGGAATTGGCCTGGATTTCATGTGCTTAACAGGTATTGCTCCCTTCTTGAGACGAATCCTGTGCGCAAAGTCTTTGAGCAAACCCACTTTTATTGTCTCCACTCTCTCTTCTTTGACATTCTCATTACCTTGTTCTTGGCTCCCGTTTACCACTAGGATTTGTTCTTTAACACATGTATCCAACCTGATCCTCAATCCAGCTTGGTCTCTCCAACCCAGTACATTCACATCTTTTTCTGCTACATATACCTTCACTTGAGACCGTCTATCCTTGAACTGAACAATACACGAAAACCATCCAATCATCTTGATCTTGGATCCTTCAAACCCACCTGGATTTGGTATGTCTGGCATCTCCATCCTACTTTTGAGGCCTCTTGACTCTAAATTCTTCCATGTTTTCTTGGTAATGATCGTCCAAGGTGAACAACTGTCAACCTTTACTTTAAGTTTCCAATTATCAAAAATTACTTCACAACTCGGCATTTAAATTCTCCAGTTAGTGGCTCACGAATCAAAAACACTCTCTCTTCCTCTGATTCTTCCTCTTCTTCTACAATGGCAGATACTTTTTTCCTCCTTCTACATGTGACCGCGAAATGACCTCTTATGCCACAATTTCCACATTTTTGCCCCAATGCTGGGCACTGTTTAGCGTTGGCATAATGGCCCACTCTGCCACAATTATAGCACCTGTCTCCTTCTCTCGGCTGGACATTCTGAAATCTTTGTTCGTATTGGACTTTTTGTTCATTCTTTACCCAATTCTTTCCTCGATTAGAACTCCCTCTCTGCTCAAAGTTCTTCATTTTGTTATTTCTTCCTGCATTGACTTCGACTTTATCTTTGTTTTTTAAATTAGCTCCACTTCTGTCTTTTGACCGTAGCACATTAACTTGGCCTTGTTCTTCTGTTTCTTTTTCCTGTATCTCCTTACTATTATGCTTCTGCATACTTTGTACAACCTCTTCTTTCTTGTTCTTCATTTCCTTCGAACACAACTGACTATGTTCTACCCGTTTAGCAATCGCTATGGTTTCTGGTAGGGATGGATTGCCAACCATCCATAGTCTGTCTTGCACTAAATTGTCCTTAGAGTGAATAATGATCTGATCCCTGATCAACTCGTCCAAAGTGATACCATTGCCAAATTGGCAAGTCCGCGATAACACTCTCAATGCAGAAACATATTCTTCAATGCTTTCATGTTCTTTTTGTATCCGCGTATAGAATTTGTATCTATTTATGGCAACATTAGTTTCTGGAGCATAGTACTTGTCCAATTGCCTTAATGCCCTGTCATGTTCATCAGCATCACCTGCCTCATCAACAGTCAATTCTGGTAGCTCCCTGAACTTCCTCTGCCCTTCCAATCCTAATGCATGTAATACATATTAAACTTAACTGTAATAGAACATTTTTCAACTTAATGCTCACAGCCACTGGGAACCACTGCAGAGATTTCAGTCCTGGAGAGATTCGATCCCTGGGCTTGAGGCCAAGGATAAGTCTTGCAGTCCTGTTCTGGATGAGTTGCAGAGGGCGTTGAGTAGAAGCAGGCAGATTTAGAAAGAGACTGTTGCAAGAGTCCAGCCTAGAGAGAACCAGGGCTCTGGAGACAATGAGCTTCTGGGGGAAGGAGAGGAAAGGAAGAATACCTCTGAGAAGGTGCAGCTGGTAGTGTGACTTCTTAGAGACGTCAGAGATGTGAGGAGGGATGGAGACAAGGAAAGTGTGGAGTTGTCAGGGAGAATTCTCTTATAAAGGCTAATTTCCCAAACCTAGTGAGTCCCCCAGCAGCTTTGCTGGATTTTTGGGGTTTGTTTTTTTCTCCTGCTAAGAGTGAGACTCTTTTCCTCCCACTCGTAGACATGATTTGAGGTGTTTTTTTGACTTAGTATGTGTTCATGGGCTATTGGGTAACCTCTTTCTACTCCATAGGGCATCGTCTGTTTTTGTATGTGTGTTACACAGCACCCTCAGTGCAGTAACACAGGAGTGTCATAGTGACTCCCCAACATAGACTCCATAGCCTGGGACTGACTACTGTCTCCCAGAGCATGTAAAGTCACCATTGACTTTACTAGTCCTAAATTGGGAACAGAACCAGTACACACCATCATATTGTGGAAGTACTGGTAGGGGTAATTCGATTGTCCCTGGGTCTGTTTCCAAGGGGGCACTGTGCAGTCCCCCCTTGTCGAGTTTCTGGCTGGTGGCAGTGGTTACCATGCAAAATATTCCTTCGGAATATTCTCTATGGGATTTTCCCATTGATTTTAAACGCACCACTTTTTGGTGCAATGTTAAAGATACCGCCGCTTTATTTATTTAATATTAAATCCACGGTTGGGTCTTTTTGCCAGAACTCGGTTCCAAAATGGCGTTTGTGTCTGTCTCTGTAACTCTGACCAAGCTCGAGCCTTTTGTTCCACTATTTTGGCGGGCTTTTCCACAGAAGCCCTCCAAATGGTGCCACTCTGTCTGGGTTCCACAGGAAGGGTGGAGGGGGGAATTGGCACCCTGGACTGCGTTGCCTTAGCAACCCAACTCGCACTCTACTCTGATTGGCCCAGTGGTGAGCCGCCCGGCTCACCACTTAGCATGTGTGATTGACAGCTAGGCTGATGAATGGGGGTTTTGCTGCATAAAAGCGGGGCCTTTGGGACTGGAACTTCAGAAGTCGCCACAGGACCTAAGAATCCGAAGAGGGACGAAGCTGAGCCATCTGCAACAATGACACCACTGGTGAAGCCCTGCTGCAACAAACTCACCACTTTCCCAACGACAAGAGAAGATCTTTGCTGGACGACTCTTCTCCCCCTGAGCTGGTGGGAGCAACCAGTTCGCCTCTTTCGCCTTCCAAAGACGTCTCTTGGTCGAATCACCCGTGCCAAGTACCCCGGCGGCCGGACACCACTTTGACCGCAAATAAAAGGACCGCACCTTTTAATCGGGAACTCTGCGGCTGGTTTCATCCCTGGGCAGTGCAACGACTCCAAGTTTCCTCCTCAACGAGATCCTCTCTTCCCCTGGTCGGAATAACAAACTGCAACCACTGCCAGGAACAAATGCCACCGCTGGAGCTTCCTCTCTCTTAAGGTACTGTGTCCTACCTGGCCTCCCTTTCTACAGATTGCTAAAGGTGACCCTTAAATCCTTGGCTTTCTATACTAGGTTGGCCCCTGACCTTCTAACTTTGTTTCTTGAACTAAACCAACCTCTTTTGAACAATCTGCAAAGACTTTTAGTGCAACTTAAACTGTGTGATCCTGGGCACATTTCGCTTTGCTCCATTTAAAGTGGGCCTGGCCTATGAACTTTGGCTCTACAGTATATTCTGCCTTTATTCCCTTGCTCTGACTCTTAAAAAGTGTTGGGACTGTATTATTCTTATGCTCTGCCTTTTTCTCTCCCTCTAACCAAACTATTGGAGTGCCATCTTAGTTAAGCACTCGCATCTGTCTTAACAAATAGTGGTGTTTTAACTCTGCCTTATCTAATAGTTATTAAGGGAGGTGTGTATACTTTATCTGACTGTGTTTTAACTTGCTTTTGATTTGGAGTGCTAGTGTATTGCCTAAAGTGTGTTTTAAATAAATAACTCTATACTTTTGATACAAAGCTCTGGTCAGTGTTTGTTTGCTCTACTGTGTTTTTAGCCCTATTGTGTATACTCTACATACTGCCTTACTCTTCTTGAGAGAAGTCTGACTGCTCAGCTACACCTACCAGCTAAATCTGGTAGGTGCAGACTGCTACCAATTGGGTTTACTGCTTACTCCTGTGGTCTTAATCTTTTTGCAGTGTTCCCCAAGGGAACAGCACAGGATTCTGCCTAACACGAGTTGAAGATAGCCATGAGGTTTTTAGCTTCACAGGTGGTAGCAGAAACAGGTCCAAGAGAGGCCTACCAGAGAGAGATAGGAAAGGCAGGAGTGGGTGTGCCTATGAGGAAAATCTCAGTCTTACTGGCATTAATGCAGAGATCTTTGGCGGCACACCACTCCAGGATGAAGGACAGACAGTCAGAGATGAGAGAGGGAGAAGAGGTGGCTGAAGGTAGGCTGCAAATGAGCTGAGTGTCATCCACATAGCACTGGAAGTTGGGGCAGATCACGGCAATGCAGTGGGCAAGAAGTGCCAGGTATTGGTTGAACAGCCAGGGAGAGAGGTTAGACCCCGGGGAACACCACAGGTAGAGATAGAGATAGAGGAGAGGAAGGACCCAAGTTGAACCTGGGAGGGTCGATCAGAGAGGAAAGAAGTCAGGCACGCCAGGGCCTGACCGGTGATAACCAAGTTATCACAGAGAGGGCGGAGCGGGATGGCATGGTTGACTGTGTCAACGGCAGAAGAGAGATCAAGTAAGATGAGGACACAGGGGGTGTTGGAATCAAGATTGGAGAGCAGGTCTTCACGGATGTTCAGGCGAGCAGTTTCCGTGCTTCTGGCAGCTCTGAAGTCAGACTGATGATCATGGAGACAACCAACATAACAGTTGTTTGAAGATTGAGCTGGGAGATGGCCAATTTTCAAGGAGCTTGCCCAGGGGAGGAGTGATGGAGATTGGGCGATAGTTAGCCAGGCAGGATGGGTCGGCAGAGAGTTTCTTAAGAAGAGGGTGCACAAGGGAGCGCTTCAGGGGGGAAGGGAAGACTCCAGTGGCAAAGGAGTGGTTGCGGAAGTCAACCAGAGCAGGAGCCAGGGAGTCAAAGTGGTCCTTGATGGTTTTGGAGAAACAGGGATGAAGCTGTTTTGATGAGACTTTCATAGATCGGACTTGTCTGGGGAGAACAGGGGAAAGGCAGAGAAGGAGGGAGGAGAGGTGGCTGAAGAAGGGCCAGAGGAAGAGCAGGGAGTAGAGGGAGGAAGGGGAAAGGAGGAGAGAGGACTGGATGTCCTGAGTTTAAGAGATGAAATGAGAAGCCAGGGCCTTGCAGAGGGCCTGGGAAGGGACAGGAGAGGTAGATACTGCGGCAGGATTGGCAAGTTCCTTGCAGATTTTATAGAGTTCAGCCGAGTTGTTTGATGCCGCAGAGACGCGGGCTTGGATTGATCTCTCTTCTTGGTGAGGACAGAGAGCCGGTATTGCCTTTGGAGCAGGCGGCAGGCCAGTTTGTCAGAGGATTACCAAAAGCACGCCATTTCCTCTCAGCCACCCTGCAGTTGCGTTTGAGGGTGACAAAGTCTGAGTCGTAACAGGAGTTGCACTTGAGAGTATCAGATATAGCAGAGTGGAGCATGCAAAGGGCTGTGTCAGGGTGTGCCAGCCAAAGCGGGAGGGAGGAAGATATAGAGAAGAAAAGGTGAAATTGAAGAGGAAGCTTGGGAGGGCTTTCTGGATACCTCAAGACGCAATGACCAAAAAGCTTTCTGGGAATTTGTGAAAGGGGGCCCAACTCCCAGTGCAATGGAGAGGTCTACTGGTATGCATGTGGAAGCATGTTTGGGGCATTTTGGTAATTTGTTTCAAGGAGGAGCACAAGCGGAAAGGTATGGGAGATGTTTAGGCTACAGGGTGTGTCTCAGGCTATTACCAAACAGGCCTGTAACCGAACCCCTTTCTTGACCATAGTATTCAATGCCTGTATGGACACTGGTTATTTTCTGTCCTCGTGGAAATTGGCTATTATCTGTTGCCTCTTACAAGGCCTGAAAGGAGGACGCGCACACGGAGGGATTTCTCAACACGTCTTTATTTCACTTTTACAAACGGTAACTGGCGCTTCTCGCGCCTTACCCAGAACTCCCCTCGTTCCCCAACTCCCCGTTATAAACTCCGCCTCTCCAACGGCGGGGGCTAAACAAGTTAACCCATTGGTGACCGGCAACACCACCCCCGAACAATGTGTCCAAACATCAACTTAACATTAACATTCTTCAACAAGCCTCATAGGTCTCTTGATGGTTCGCCGTGGTCTCTCGTCTTGGGCAACTGGCCCTGACGTTCCCGGAGTTCCTGCTTCATGGCTTGTCCCTCCAGGATCTCCTACCGGAGGGGTCCACAGGTCGTCTCGCGGCTCTCGCGGTTCTGGGGAACACGGTCTCTGAGGTAGCTCTGTTCCCTCTCGTCTGACATAGTGTCTGAATTGCTGACAGTTCCTGGTGACAGCTCTGTTTTGATCTTCGGCTGCCACCATTGTACCTTTCACTGCAGTTACCCTCATGGGACTTGGGGCAAACCGCGGATCTGTCTTTCTGGACGTTGGCTGTTGGACGAGAACTTCATCTCCTATGTGGAAATCTTTTGTCACTGCGTGGCGGCGAGTGCCGGTGTCTTGTTTTGCTCTGTCTTTGGCTTCTGCATCCCTTTGGAGTATGTCCATGTCCGGCGGTTCATCGCTTGACGGGTTGCGTGGTATGCGGGTTCGCACTTCGTAGCGGAGCATTAGCTCGGCAGGTGTCTTGTTCGTGGCTTCATGGGGTGTGTTTCTATAGTCTCGTAGGAGTCGACACAGTGCCTGGTGGGGATTGACTGCTTCGACCCTGGCCCTCTGTATCGTCTTTTTAATTGACGCCATGAAGCGTTCTGCCATTCCGTTCGCTTGCGGGTGGCGGGAGGTTATCTTCATGTGTGTGAAGCCCAGATGCTTCGCCGGTGCCCCGAAGTCGTGGCCACAGAACGGTGGTCCATTGTCAGACTTGACTGTTTTGGGGATTCCCCACTCACTGAATAATTCCTCCAGTGCTGCTGCTACTTGGGGAAACGCTGTGGTGGTAACCAGTTTGACGGTCGGGAATCTGGAATGTTCGTCTATTAGCAGCAGGAGATAGTCACCCGCTTCCGTGGGCCCATAAAAGTCCATGGCTACTCGCTCCCACGGGCGATCGGGTATCTGCTTGTGCTGTTGTGGTGGTGGGTTTTCAGCCGGGGCTGTGCACTGGCAGGCATGGCAGTTCTTCACCCATTCCTCTACTGCTGCATCTAAGAAAGGGAACCAGACGTGGCACCTCAGCTGTTTTTTGGTGTTTTCGGCCCCTCTCTGCCGCTCATGGGCCGTTCGGACAACCTCGCTCCTTAGTGTGGCAGGGATGACAATCCTGCACCCTCTGAGAAGAATGTTGTTGCCCTTGACAGCCAGTTCCTTGTGCACCCTAGCCAGTCTTTTGATCTCCTGACTGCTCACTCCCGGGTGTGCCAGCATTGCTCTGTGATGGTCTTTCCACTTGTTGGTCAACGTGAGGCTGATAGCGAGGGCTGTCGTAGGGTCAGCAGCTGATGCGGTGGCGACCATCTCAAGGGATAGGGCCGGAGGTAGCGAGTTGGATGCTACGTACTGCATATAAGCGACATCGCCTTTCCGGGTCAAAGGAGATCCAACTGGATGTCGCAACAGATAGTCAGCGGGGCTGAGGTCACCCCCGGGACGATGTATAATGTCATAGTTGTATTCCTGTAGACGGATGCCCCACCGCTCAATCCTCGGGGGCATCTTGGTGTGCGGGTTCTCGAACAACGACAAAAACGCCTGATGGTCAATGATCAACGTGAACCGTTTCCCAATGAGGAAGTTGTGAAAATGCTCACATGCCCAGACCGCTGCCAAACTCTCCTGCTCCGCCTGGGAATGGGCCATTTCTAGGGTTGACAATGCCCTGCTTGCATAAGCAACCACGTGTCTGGGGTTGATGTTTTCGCCGCTGGTTTGGGCTAGAATGGCGCCAAGGCCAACCGGGCTCGCGTCAACCACCACTTCCGTGTGCCATGAGGGATTGAAGTAGGCAAGGCGGTGGGCTTCTGTTAGGGCGTGTTTGATGCTGGTAAAAGCCTGGCGGCATGCAGGGGTCCACTCAAAGGTTGAGTCTTTTTGCAGTAGCTTCCTCAACGGGTCAGTGAGAGAGGCGTAATGGGGTATGTGCCTCGCACAGTATCCCGCCATGCCGAGGAAGGAGCGAACATCCGCAACCTGCTGTGGTTCGCCGAGGTTGGTGATTGTGTCGACCTTGTCGGGATCCGGCATCATCCCTTCACTGGAGAAGATGTGTCCAAAGAATTTTAGTTTTGTCTTGCTGAATCGGCATTTGGCGATGTTGAGTGTGAGGCCCGCCTCCTGAAGCGCTGCACAAGTGGCGTGTAGTGCTTTGTCGTGGGACTCTTTTGAAGAGCCAAAAACGAGGATGTCGTCACTGTAGTTCAGCGTGCCTCTTATGGGCCTGTTGACCTGGCGTATGGCTTCCTGGAAAATCTCTGCGGCGGACGAGATGCTAAAATTCAGTCTCCGGTATCTGAAAAGTCTGTCGTGCGTCGTGAATGTTGTGATGGGCCTGGAGTGAGGATGCAGCTCCAGCTGGTGGTAGCCTTGGGTTAGGTTGAGCTTGGAGAACAGCCGGGCATTGTTTAGTTGCACAATCATGTCCTCAATGCATGGGCCCAGATGTCTCTCCCGTTGAATGGCGGTGTTCGCTACCCTCATGTCCACACACAACCGGATCTTGCCTCCTTCCTTGGGCACGATCACAAGAGGGGATACCCATGGCGTTGGCCCCGTTGCCGGTTCGATGATACCATTGGAAAGCAGTTGTTGGAGGGCTTCTGACACTGCCGCTTGCATGTGGAACCCAACTCTTCTGGGGTGTTGTGGCACCGGTCTCACCGAGGGGTCGATGTGGAGTCTGATGGGAGGGGCCTTGAGTTTACCCAGCCCTGTGCATAGGTTGGGGAATGTTCTTGTGATGTCGCCTTGTGTGATGAGGTTCTGGGATTGGTAGCATGCTATAGTGTCGACAGAGTCTCTCGGATTCAGTCTGTTCGAGGTTGCGGTAATGGTGTCTCCCGCCTTCACGTGTATCTCAATCAGTCCCAGGCGGGATGCCGTATGATAGCTGATTAGGCATCGGCTTCTGGCAAGTGAGCGGATGATGTGAATGGTTGTGTCCACTTGCCGACCATTCAAGAGGAGCCGTTGTGTGAAACGCCCCACTGTCTGCAGGGGGGTGGCAGATCCCCATTGAAAAATTCTCGAGTGTGATGGTTCGAGCGTCGGCGGGTTTGGTATTTTAGCGTAGTCCTGTTCGCCCATGATATTAACAGTAGCGCCTGAGTTGACCATGAATTGTAAATGGCAGTTCCCCATTTTGATCGGGATTTTGGGGGCTTCCCTGGCCTCTTCATTGTCAAGTATAAGATTGACATATTCGTCCTGGTCGAACTGATCATATGGCGTGTTATATGCTGCTTCCGGCTCGTCGTGGTAGAATGTTTCAGGCCTATATTCTGCTGGTGGGTAGTCATACTCATCCGTGAAATATCTGGTTTGGTCTGCCTGGTCTAACTGTGGTGGGTACCCCTGTGCTTGGTACTCGTCAATGGCTCTGACGTATCGCCTCTGTCCTTGCCCTTGCTGGTAGTATCTGGGTTGATTGTATTGTAGGGACGGCGAGCGGAGAGGCATCCTGGCGGGCGCTTGGGGGCGCATTGGAGGAAATGGTATGCCTTCTCTACATACAGAGTGAAAATGTCCCTCTCTTCCGCAGTTTGTGCATCGTTGGGATAGAGCTGGGCATGACCCGGAGTGTGGGAAGGACATCCCACAGCGGTAGCATTGTCTCTGTTGGCGTGGAACCTGCGTAGCTTGTGCTCTGTATGATTGCGACCCTCTGTCGCCTTGACGAGGGGGCTGTATGGCTGCGACGAGTTCATTGGTGTCTTGTTTGGGGTTGCCTGTGTTGCTCATGGATGAGGCTTGGGCTTCAACCCTCTCATGTATGCAAGCAAGCTCGCTGACTTCTGGGATGGTGAGCGGTTTTTCCAGTAGCTGTTTCTTGAGTGCGGGGGACAGGCACCCTTCTATGACCCTCAGCCTTATCGCTTCTTCCAGGGAAAATGCGTCGAACTGGCAGTTTGCTCCCTTCACTCTCAAGCGGGTTATGAATTCATCGACTGTCTCTTGTGGCAATTGAGTGCATTTGTTAAATAGATACCGCTCGTAGTGGCGGTTGACTTCGATGATGAGGAGTTTGTCTAGAGCCCCAATCAGGTTTGTGAATGTGGTTTGTTGAGCTGCAGGGATCTTTTTCACAACTGTCTTTATCTCCCCCCCCACCAGATTGAGGAAGATGTCCCTGATATTGGGGGAGTCGCCATCACCAGACCCCCGTACGTAGTGCTGAAAGTCTTCCATCCAGTCAGTCCATCTCGGCCACTTGGTGGCTTGGGCGCCATGGTGAATGGCGGGGGTAACCGCAGCTGTATTGGTTTCGTCTCGCGGGCCAGTTGGGGGGATCCGGGATTGGACACAGGGTTGCTCATGTTGCTGGGCGGTGGGAGCCCGCGGGCGTACAGTCAGTCCAAATGCTGCCCCAAATTCTCTGGGCCGGAGTGGCGAACGCGCCGCAGGCGATGGCGTACGCTGGTGTAGGCCTAACACGCAGGTGAGCGTGGACTTGCACTCACTTGAGAGTCCGGTGACAAGGATGGGCCCTTAGGAGAAAAGAGGCTGGAGGTGCAGCCGGAGGGCGTGGGTGGGATCACCGGCACGCGTCGCTGGAGCGGACCTGGCGGACTGCCAGGACCAAATGCGCACTTCCCAGTGCTCGCGCAGCTGTCTGGCACGCCATCCCAGGCGTGACGATGGAGGAGGAGAGGAGTTCGGCGTGTAAGCAAACGCCCACGTGCACGCAGCGGATTGCTGTTACTCGTACTGGAGGAGGAGGAGTAGGAGGAGACTCGGCGGACATCCGAGATAGGATAAAGCGGACTGCCAAAGGAGGACTCCGTTGTGTGCACGGACAGCCTTCGTCGCCAGTGTTGCCTCTTACAAGGCCTGAAAGGAGGACGCGCACACGGAGGGATTTCTCAACACATCTTTATTTCACTTTCACAAACGGTAACTGGCGCTTCTCGCGCCTTACCCAGAACTCCCCTCGTTCCCTAACTCCCTGTTATAAACTCTGCCTCTCCAACAGCGGGGGCTAAACAAGTGAACCCATTGGTGACCGGCAACATTATCTTTCCCATTTTTTAGAAGGGGGAACCACTGAGCCCTGTGTCCTACAGACCTATCTCACTGTTAGATACTTCCTTTAATATCTTTGGAAGGGTCTTGCTGGGACACATCTAGTCCTGGTTATCGGAGCAGGTGGTTCTCTCTGACATACAGTTTGGCTTTCGCCCCGGGGTGGGAACTATGGAGCAGAGCCTTAATTTGTATTTAGTTGTTTCCAACTCAGTCTTCTGAGGAGGGGGGAGAGGATGTACCTTGCATTTATGGACCTGAGCACGGCCTTTGATTAAGTAGACAGATCGAAGCTGTGGGCCGTGCTCGGATCCATGGGATGCCCAGAGGCAATTTTGGCTCTGCCGCAAGAACTTCACAGGGAGAACCAGGCTTGTGTGCATAGCGGTACAGGGCGACAATGCACTTGGGCTTTAAGGTGGGATGTGGGTTTCAGCAGGTTTGTGTTTTAGCCCAGATCCTTTTTACCCTCTACATCAACGGGCTCTTAAAGGCACTGGTGGACATGAGGGCCGACTATCCGTATATGGGGGGCAGGCTTTTTATAGTGCTCTCATACACTGATGATACTGTGCTAATAGCCAGGACTCCCAGGTCCCTCCAGATCCTGATTTCCGCATATGCAGCCTTTATGGAAAATCTGGTGCTCAAAATAAACACCATAAAATCAGCAGTAATCCCCAGAGTCAAGGAATTTGATTATCTGGGGGTGAGATTTTCAGAGACAGACCCAGGCAATGCCCACATTAAAAAACAATTGGCGGGGCGTAGCTTGAGGCACCGGCAATGCGGTCGCCTCTTTAAGAGCTCTGTGGGACGCCCGAAAAAAACACCATTATGTCCATAATTTAGCAATGCAGACCCGGCACAGAGAAAACCTGCAGCCTGGTGAACCTTCCCTGGTCCAGCTGATCAGTACTGCGGGGTGAATCGGAGGAAAATAACTGCAGTTCTTGATACCGAAAGAAACGCTGACATACCCCGCCAAAAACAAGATGGCGGCAGCCTTACCGCACTCCGAAGGAAGAGGAAGAAGCTGCCCACTCTGCCTCCATAGCCCTTGCTCTGGGCCACCCCAGCCATCCGAGGACAGCGGACCTGATCCGCGACCGTCCTGGTCGTCCCACCAGTGCTAAAGGAGGGGTCCCAATGAGCGGAGCCCTGCATCCACTACCCTGGAGAGGGTGTGCCCCCAGCCAGCTACGATCCCGCCGGGAGACCGAAAGCGGTTCCGGCAACCAGAGGGGGGCCTCCCGAAGGTGAGGATGCTCTCTCGTAACACAGGACACCCCCCAGAGCGGGCACTGACAAAAGCCCCAGAGAGAGGGATCCCAAACTACACAGGGGGAGGTGCCCCCCCCACTCCAAGCTGCTGCATCCCCAGCCGGCCCGGCAGCTGGGGAAAGAGTGGGATCCCTCTTTCTAAAAGTGCCCTGTAGCCATCGGCAGCCGATGCGACGGGGGGCTCCCATCATCCTCCACGGCGCTGGGAGCGATAGGACTGCTTCGGCGGTTCCAATGCTGGATACAGCGTACCAGCCAGAGCCCCGGGGGAGAGGAGGCTGAGTAGCTTCAACACAATTGACAGCCTGGGCTGCTCAGAAAACCCGCCCACCCCCCATTACGATCAGCTAAGGGCTTCCTTGGCACCAGCAGCAGCCAGGGGTGCCACTTTGGTAGGGGCCCCGCCCTTCTAGTATCAACCTGCAAAAACCCAATGGGCCCATGACACATAATACCCAGGACTGGGGGGAAGGCAAGCGAAGGAGTGAAGAAGCGGCAGCACTAGCATAAAGGAAGAAAGTGGCAAGGCAGCCAGTATCAGCCTAAATCCCATGGCACACCTGGAGGAAGCAGGTAGCTCTGAATAACCTACCGCAAAAGGCAGCGGAGGCCCCAGCTGTAGTAGGAGCTAACAGAGACCCTATTTGCAAGGTCTCCTCTCACTCCCAACGCATGTTAGAAGGTAGCCATAGCGGCAGATCAAGCAGGCCTATCACATAAGCACAGTGAATCCCAGGCAGCCTGCTTATAGAGGCCCCACCGGCGGCTCTGCCGCATGTAGCCTCCGCCCACTCTATGGCTACCCTGAACCTGGGACTAAGGATAACGGCTCTGTCCCGGGGGCATACAGACTGTGCACCACAAGGCATCAACGCACAACCCCAGTAACCTTCAGAACCCCGAAGCATTGCGGGCCACACTCTACTTGAAAACTGAAGGGGTAGAGAGGGAACAAGACATCTCAACAAAGTTGACAAGAGCTGGGGGAATAACATTGGGCAGCCAGAGCCTTCCCAAGCATAGTAGCCAGACCAAAGACCAGGGACAACGTATTATAGCAAACTACATGACACTGAACTTCATGGACACACGCTATTCGCCTAGAAACTGGGGATGAAGTTAATGGTCCCATTCCAGCATCATACGGGCTGGGAGCCGAACAAAGCCATCAAATAGCCCTGGTAACCCCAGCAACCAAACAGAACATAGGGACTCGATCCAGAGACCCGGAGCTGCCTGACACCATTGCCTCGTTGGGCCCTCTCCTTCACATCACGATGGCCAAACATAAGTCTACGAAATCGGCTGACATTGCTAGCATGTTGCACCTGCAGGAGAAATCGAGGAAAGCAGACCCCATTGGAACCCATGCCACGTCGCCCGAAAGATCCCAGGGCCAATGGGCCAAGAAAGATGATTTCCAAGCCCTCTTAGCAGATATTAAGATGGAATTTTGTAACTGCATGACAGAGGTATCGACTAAATGGCGGGACTGGACAATCGTATGGAAGAGTGGAACATAGGGTCAGCGAAACAAGGAACAGACCCTAGAGCACTTGACGTGAATTGGGGACCTGCAGTGGAAAATCCAAACCCTAGAAGATAATAGCAAGAGAATTCAACGTAAACAGGAAGATTTGGAAACTAGAGCCTGCAGGAATAATATTTGCATTAGAGGAATCCCTGCCTCGATAACAGATCGGGCCCTGCCGACGTACGTCAGCGACCTCTTCCAGACCCTCCTTCCTAACAGCGACCAGTCACTACTCATGCTGGATCGCACCCAAAGACTATGAGACCGTAGAGGTTCACCATTAACAGATGCACCCGAGGTAATCACCAGGGTCCATTTCTTCTCTACGAAACAAGAAATCATGTCTGCAAGCCGAACGCAAGGGGACCTGACATTGTAAGGGGCTTCTATTCAAATCTTTCAGGACCTAGCGCCTACCCCTTAGACTGCTAGCGATCTTGCTCCAGGACCAAAAAATTAAATAAATACTAGTGGCTCTTCCCGGTAGTGCTCCAATTTCCGTTCGATGTCCAAACACGCATAATTCACTCCCTTGAAGAGGCAGGAGCAATCATGGGTGGGGAACTGGTAACTCCAGAAGAAGACTCGATGAATCCATCTCCAGATTAAGTGCAAGGCTTGACACCAAACTCACAACGAAACCGCTGGATGAAAGTCCCCAAAGCAAGAAAACTTCCTTCCTCCTAGAACGGTGCTAACCAACAGGAACACACACTCGGCTTTCGGGGCGTCCCACAATATGCCCCTGCCAAGAGAATGGACATACACTCTGGCCTAAAGCCCATCGGGACCAGTTTGGTATGGTTTTGGGTTTGGTTTTTGTTTTATTCGGAAGGGTCTACTGTTGATCAGTCCGATTTTCGGGCAACGTTTGGCCCCAGTTTTGATAAAGTTAAAACCAGGATGCAGCAGGCCAGGACTCGTAGCCCAGCACTAGAAGGCAAAACTTTGTAGACAGACCCCCTCATCCACTCCTGACCAGTGAAGAAAGACCATGGGAAGCCCCCCCACCACACTTAAAACTGTGCTATGTCTCACTGAACGTTAGGGGCCTGAACTCTCCAGCGAAACGTAAATCTACTTTCCGGCGTCTAAAGGATCTGCACAGTTCGGTGGTGTTCCTCCAAGAGACATGTCTGCCTTCTGCAGACTTTCTGCGGCTGCGAGACCGTGCATTTCCAAAGCAATACCTGGCATCCGGGGACAACAAAAAGGGTGGCACGGCAATCCTGCTAATGAAAGGGACACCATTCAGGGAGTGAGAGGTCCTACGGAGCCCTGAGGGCAGATATATCGCAACAAAAGGAGACCTTTTTGATCAGCTACACGCATTGATTGCTGTCTATGCCCCGAATGATGGACCGGAAACCTTCTATGCAGATGTAGAAACAACATTACTTCCTTTCCTTGAGGTTCAGCTGATCATACGAAGCGATTTTAATGGAGTCCCGAACCCTGTGGCAGACAAATCCCGTCCCCCTTCGCCTAGAGACTTTAGAATCGCAGTGAGCCTTTGCCAACTATTTTTAGGTCTTTTGGGGTCGTGGACACTTGGAGAGTCCTCCATCCAGACTCCTCAGACTTCTCATTCTTCTCACACGTCCGCTGCTCTTCTTCACGGATTGACATGATACTGGTTAGCCCATAACTGCTTTATTTCACGGATGAGGTGGAAATAGGTACAAGGGTCCTCTCTGATCACGCCCCCAATCCTGCTGACCACCATAATCTTTACCCCGAACCCCCAATGAAACCCCGATGGGCTCTCTATGAACCAATGCTTCACGACATGGCAGTCCGAGACGTCGTAACTAAAGCAATTCACAACTATTTAAAGGAGAACCCACAGACCTCACCTCTACGGTGACAAGATGGGACACCATGAAAGCATTGATAAGTGGGGAACTCATCGCCCAGGCAGTGGCATACAGGAAAAGGCGCAACGAGGGGAAGGAACAACTAGAAAAGGAAGTTGCAACAGCAGAAGCACTCCACAAGAAGAAATGGTCTCCCAAAGCGGCCAAGCTACTGAGGCTAGCCCACACTAAACTGGAGGGACATTATGTGAAAGACACGGCCCAGACTCTGATCAGAACAAAACAAAGCTACTATGCCAAGAGCAATAAGGCCAAAAGATACCTGGTCAGAAAATTTGCAAAAACCCGACGGCAAAACCTTATCACAGCCCTGAAAGACCCGGGAGGCACATTAATGTACAGGGAAGAGGCAAAGCTAAAAATAGCAACATCTCACCTTGCTGGCACACTGACAGCCTCCCCCCGATTGCAATCGCAGCAGGAGCAGTTCATAGCCATTGCCAAACTCCTGCACATATCACAAGCGGATAGATCCTCTTTGGAACGACCGATCACAGCCGACAAGGTTGCGGAAGTACTCAAATCTCTGACACCGAGGGCTCCAGGCCCCGATGGCTATCCACCGACATTTTTCAAACTTTTCCAACCTCTCCTTCTAGGCCCAATGACGGATCTTTTCAACTCTTTCCGTGACACAGGCACTATAACTCCATCTATGCAAGAATCAGTCACAATCATGCTCTTGAAACCTGGGAAAGATCTGAGGGAATGTACGTCATAGAGACCCATATCTCAGCTTAACGCAGATGCAAACATCTACTCCAAGATACTGGCAAATAGACTGGCATTGATCTTACCATCCATTATAGACCCCGATCAGACGGGCTTTATCAGGGGAAGGAGCACAGGAGACAACATCAGGCGAGTTCTTAACCTCATCGAAGTAGCCACGCGAGATCTGCAGGAATTAGCAGTTTTGACCTTGGATGCCACGAAGGCCTTTGACAGGGTGGACTGGACCTTCATGCAACTCACGCTGGAAGTCTTTCAGTTCGGCCCCACGCTTCACAAGATGCTACTAGCCAACTACCACGCCCCCAAGACCTCCCTAAGGATGAACCAAAAATGTTCTGCCTCGATTCCACTCTCGTGTGGGACGAGACAAGGCTGCCCGCTCTCTCCCCTGATCTTCGCCCTCGTGATGGAACCGTTGGCACAGAGAATCCTCTTGAACGACAACATAGCAGGTTTGGATATAAACGGAGAGGAATTCAAGATCTCACTATACACAGATGATGTGATGATTTCCCTCACTAGCTGTCAATCCTCGCTTCCCGCTACTCTAGCGGAACTGGAACCCTGTGAACTGGTAGCAGGGTTTGCAGTCAATTACACCAAATCGGAGGCGATGGCAGTACATATACGAGGAGTTACCATGAGAGACTAAAATGCAGCACTACCTCCTCCTACCTCGGAATACACCTGGTTGCAGACCCTAAACAGCTATATGCAGCAAACTCCCCCCCCCCCTACAAGGAGATAGAAGTCGATCTGAAGAGATTGCAAGAACAAGAAATATCTTTGTTATGCAGAATTACAGCACGTAAAATGAATCTGTTGCCTAGATTACTGTACCTATGTTCGACCCTCCCGGTGAGCCCCCAAAACAACCCCTGATCCAGCTACATAAGCAGATGTCGAATCCGACTGGAAAGGGGGTAAGGCTAGAATCCCATTGAAAGTCATGCCTGGAGCGGCCAAGTAGGGAGGCATGGGGTACCCAATCTCTCAAATTACTATATGGCAGCTCAGCTAGCACACGCCGCCCACAGCCTGGGTGGAACAGACAAGCCCCCCAAAGTGGACCTGGATTGAACAGGCTAAATGCCCCCTCCGGCTGAGCTCTCTGCTACACGTATCAGGCGCAGCACGTAGCTGCCGGGAGACTACCCTGTCATCTACCAGAACCACTCTGGACACATGGGCGTGGGCCCTGCGTAGGAAGAAACTCCCTGAGGGCCTCCGGAACCCAGATTTCTCCATGGGAATGGACACAGCACATTTCAGCAAGTGGTCCTGAGGGGGACTTCAAAACCTATGACAGCTGTTCGAGGACGGAGCCCCTCTCTCCTTTGAAGAATGCAAGAGCCGCTTTCAGTTGACAGAAGTGGAGAGGTTCACATATGCCCAGATTAGGCACTGTATCCCACAGCCAGCGGTTCGCCGGGTGGCCACGAGGGACCTCCACTCCATTGAACATGCAATGAGAGAAGGCCTGCGCCGGGGACTGATCACCAAACTATACAAGCTACTGCATGTCGATATGTTGGCGACCAAACCGGCATACATGACCAGATGGGAGGCAGACCTAGGGCACCCCATAGAGGATCACATGTGGGTAGACATCTGGACTAGGATCAATTCTGCTTCTAGATGCATAACCAACAAGGAATGTGCTCTAAAACTCCTCCACCGTTGTTATGTTCTTGCTTATTTCGCACCGGTAGCCCGCAGGCATCAGAGCGTTGGTATTTTCCGCCAGAGCGCCTGCACTACTTTCAGAAATCAATAGACCCGAACTGCTGGAGGCAATGTGGAGCTCGATGTGGTGGGAATGCCCGAAAGCACAGACCTTCTGGGTTAGGTCTTACGACTCATTGAAACCATGACCCAGCATAAACTGCCTATGGACCCAGAGGCGATCGTGCTGGGAGTGCCAAATCCAGAGAGCTATCCAAAGGCCGGTCGTTCCGCCAAACTGCTTACTCAGCTGCTTCTGGTGGCCAAGATAACCCTGGCACGGAAAAAATGGAAGACACAGGAGGGCCCCCTGATACTCCTCTGGTGGATCAAAGTCTGGGAGATCCTGGTGGCCGAAAAGGTCACAGCGGCGAAGGAAGGAACATTACACCGATTTACGGACTGTTGGTCCCCCCGTTCCTGGACTACCACAGCCAATTCCCAGCATTGACCTCCCAGCCACAGTTGGTGAAACGCTTCCTCAGACCATAGCGAACAATGGAAGACCCAAAGGCTGGATGGCCGGGAGAGGGTTTTGGGGCGGGAGTGGGGCTACTCTGAAATAACTGATGTATCATAATTACTTGCCTTAGACTTGTAACTGCATTGAACCTGTTGTATCCGGAAATAAATAAAGTTGTTAAAAAAAAAATAATAATATTGGCGAAGCTAAGTCAACAAGTAGGAGGAATCTCATGCTTTCGGACTCGTTGTCAGGGCCAACAGCTGGATACAAGTTAAAGAGAATACGTTTTATCTTTATTCATAGGTTCATAGGTTCATAGGGTACTGGGAATGGATTTCTGGAAGGAACAATGGGCCTTGGCACTGATAACCTTATGGCTTCGTCTTTGGGCGAATGCACACGCTAGTTTATGCCACTTTATTAACAGGACACTAATGTCAAGGGATAACTGGAGAAAATCCAGTGGCTGGTATTCATTGCTGAAGCTTTGTCCCGTAGTAACATTCGGGTATTTTCCCCTCCTGACAATTGAGTCAAATGAGATCCTATAAAAGTATCCTGGGCCAGGCAATAAAGGTGAAAAGGGATCTCAGCTAGAGTGCACATGGTGATCAGCCGGGTGAAGGAGATCCAGCCCTATCGCATCTGGGGCTCTAAAAGAGGAGATCGCTGGCAGATCACGCGTGCTAGATTTGATTGTCTACAACTGAGGGGAACAATGGCAAAATGTATCAGGCTGTGCAGCATGTGGAGCAGACAGAGAGGATCTGTATCATCTCCTGTTGTTCTGCCCAGCATATAACACTATTAGACGGACATCTCTATTGCCGGTCCGTAGGTCCGCTAACATCCCCGCCTACAGGCCAGCAGTCCTGTTTCTTTTGGCTGCCGACTCTGTACTGATAGCGTGGGCATTATTACGCTTTTTGAAAATAGCGATGTTTCAAAGAAAGGGGATTCTGACCCAACTGCTCTAAAAAGAATGGCTTCAAATCAGGATAATGCGTGTGCATTTTAACAAGAAACGGTATTGGCTGTTGCGAATTGGTTGCATCCTGCTGCTTCATTTTTCTCTTCAGTACTTTTATGAATGTCCATAACTTGCGGATCATGCAGTATGTACTTTACTTTAATTAATCAAATATGTACTGGACTTCATGAATTGTTTGTATTTTCTTTCTTTCTTTCTTTCTTTCTTTCTTTCTTTCTTTCTTTCTTTCTTTCTTTCTTTCTTTCTTTCTTTCTTTCTTTCTTTCTTCCTTTCTTTCTCTATTTTATTTTTTAGAGAGCTCCGTTTTATAATGTTTTTTTTAGTTAGGGACACCGTATTTTTATGCAAGAGGAAATGGTAACTTATGTCATGTAGTGTGTCTTTGTATTTTGTATGCGTTTGATGGATTAATTTGATCTGAATAATCATATTGACTGACTACAGCAACTTTTAGGAGTGGAAAAACCCACATTCTGGGCCCATCTGTTTGGATGTTTCTCCAAGTACGAAACTTCATCTAGTGGCCTACAGGTGTTTTCTCTAAATATGTAATTGAATACATTTCTAAAACTACACTATAAAGAGCCGAAAAGCACACAATTATAGAAGGCAGAGCTTCATAAGAGCCACACTTTACAGCTATTATACACCCGGTGGTGCTAGGCAAAACACTATAAACAAAGCTCTCTATGGTAGAAGGGGCCTTGCATGCACTCCAACAAGCTTTATTAGTCTATATCTAGCTTCTGTTAACTAAATCTTTTTGACCCATTTACATTAACATTACTAGTAAGTCATTTCTCCTTCAAAGGATTGCTTTTCCCGCAGATTCCTCACCAGATAGACTAACAAAGCAGTATAGAGTGTGGAGGCGGGATGAAACCCTCAGACAAGGAAGGTCTGCAAAACCACTCTACCGAATCGAGCGTCTGAACCACCTGTTACATCCAGGCAGTAATTCTTGATGAACGTGTGGAGAGACGACCACGTCGCTGCTCAACATGTTTTCCTTACTTGCAGACCCCTCTGAAATGCAGATGAGGCTGCCATACCCATGGTTGAATGTGCCCTGATGCCTGGTCACAGATCTTTACCTGCTCTCTGATAACATTCTGCAATTCTGCGAGTTATCCACCGAGAGATAGTCTGTTTTGACACAGCCAAACCATTGCAGGATAAAGAGAAATCCGCAAAAGGTTGGTCATCTCGCCTGAATTCCCGTGTCCTAGCCACATAAAAGCTGAGAGCCCACTTAGGGTCCAGTCTGCACAGCCTCTCCTCATCTTTAGAAGGATGTGGGGGAGGATAAAATACTGGCAAATCAGTGCTCTGCGACACGTGAAATTCAGAGACCCCTTTAAGTAGAAATTTAGGAAGCACCTTGAGTGAAGCTTTCTCCTTGAAGAATCGCAGAAAAGGGGGTTTGCAGGATAAGGCCTGCAGTTCACACACATGTCTTGCTGACATTATTGCCACCAGGAAAGCTGTTTTCAGGGTAATCAGCCTGATATGGCATAAATGCATGGGCTCAAACGGAGCAGCCATCAAGAATGCCAAGACTAAGTTTAGGTCCCAGTCTGGAACCAAAAATGGGGCAGTCGGAAAACCTATTTGCAGGAATTGGGTCATAACCGGATCGTGAAGAAGGGTCCTTGATTTGGAGACCAAAACAGACAAAGCCGCCAAGTAACCTTTGACTGAACCAATCTAAAGGCCTTAAGAATCCAGTGACTAAAGAAACTCCATCACTGTAGTGGTGGAACAAACAATAGGGTCTATCCTGTGTTCCCTGCACCACACCTCAAATTTTCAACTAAGTACACACATTAAGGAGAGTGATTGTTATACCTCTGAGTGATATGAATTAGGTCGAATTTCCGTTTTGGGCGCATATCTCCCCACTTGTGAGTCCCCCAGCACTTTTGGCTGGACTCTTGGATGTCTACCAGTTCTCCTGAGTGAGTGGGAACCCTTTTCCACACTCACTCAGACTTTTACTCTACCTTTACTTTCCTCCATCTTTTAAGGCATCTGCAATGCATTATTTCAGCACGCAGCACTTTTTGTGCAGTGTTGCTGGGAGCTCCTTGAGCTGCCCTTTTTCTTTTCCTCGTGATAACAGCCATTACCAAGGACAGGGGGATACTTTTTATCCTACCTGAATTTTATTTAATGGGGTGCTGAGGGGGCACAATGAATCCCTTTTTCTACTTCTCCTCTAACTTTCTAGTTAAAGTGACAAGTTCATCTGAGTGGCTGGTGGCAGTGGATCATTTCTACCGACTTTTTGTGACCTTTACAGTCGGTCTGCTATCGCAGCTAAGGTAAGGGACACATGAGTCACCATTGACCTAAAATGGGGCCTGTACTTTTTTCCGCCAACTCCTTGTCCTTTCTTGGGCCTTCTTCTACCTTCTTGAGTGGGGGAGGTCCTGCTAGGTATTTTGTCTTTGGCATGCTTCCTTGCGAAAGCCCACCAAGGCTCTCTTGAGTGCCTGAAAGGACAGGAAGTGCAGGAGGTGACCGAAACTCCCCTGGTCTTTGTCCTGCAGTGTGTCCGTCTGGATCCAGTTCAAACTGGGAGGCTGGCTGTCCTTTTGGGAGGCTTGAATGGTAATTGGTGAATCCCGATGTTTTTCATGCATAAAAGTCAAGGGTTCTGGAGCAAAAGGTAGAGTTGATCAATGGAAAGAAGAATCCTAAGAAGAAGGAAGTCTAGAGCCACCTCCAGCGACCGCCAGTGACTGCTGAGTAACTGCTGCTGCACCAACCTCCTCTTCTGCTCAACAGGTAAGATCCAGACCGGACGACGTCCTACTTCCACCAGTCTCGAGACCAGTTGAGATGTGTTCAAAATGTGTTAGCAAACAGTATTTAATTCATAACTCCCAGGATATATACGTTTTGACTCAGTTCAGTAAGTATGCTCACTGAGGCCTTCAAAAATTCAAAATGTGTTAGCAAGCATTATTTAATTCATATCACCCAGGATATACGTTTTGACTCACTGAGGCCTCCCTTGACGCGCCTCAACCATCCTGGGCTGCAATCTTCCAATACACTTTGACTTGGGCCATTTTGCTGTACATCATCTCCCGAAGTGCGATTTCGACTGGAATCTTGGGGGCATCCTTCTGGGCCTACATTGACTCTTTTCCACTCCTATACGTCTTCTCAACCAAGTTGGAGACCAAGAAACGACTCAAAGACCTAGTATCGTGAAGATCGTCTGCTGGGCATCCCATCACAAGAAGCTGTCTGCTCCTGCCAAAAGTTCTTTCTTCAGCCTCCAGGACAAGAATCCGAAAAGGAGCTGCTGTCCCCTCACATTGGAAACCCGCAAATGTCATTCTCTTCTTTTTTCAGAATAGGTACTGTCCTGCTCCTAGGTGTTCACCTGAGTGCTTGCTGTGTTGATCTGTGCTCCTACTGAGCTTCCTAAGACACTTTGGGGTGGAAACCCCTATAGTGTTGCTCCAGGCCTAAGGATAGCGGTCCTTTTGGCTACAATCCTCCAGGGGGTCCGCCTGACCTCCTTGAACCCTCTTTATACTTAACATTTTACCTACCTGCAACATTTAAGAATCCTGATAAACTTTTAACTTTGACAACATTTGCCTTCCTTTATTCTTCCGCCCACGGGCTCTGGTCAACCAGTGTCCTAACTGACTTTGAGACTCTCATTCCCAGATAGAGCTGGAATTCCTAAAGTATAGCCTGCCCAGAGTTACTTACCAGTATCCATGTCGCATTAGAATGTTGGTTGAAGAATTGAGTTGCTATTTTGAATGCTACTCTGACTACTTACCTGTATATTATCTAAAGTCTACCGATGAATTGAGTAATGCCATGGATGTCATTTGGAGGTAACTAGGGGTCACTGCTGTGACCCCCTGATGACTTCCTTGTGCCCCTGGCACTGCCACTGCGATCCCTGGTCAATTGCACATGCAGTACAAAAACGAAAATAAAACGGGCTCTATGTGTTGGGCCTTCTAGCATCCATTAAAAAAATGTGTGTTTGGGCACTGCATGCTGCAAATGCACATCAACTTGCACTCCACACTTAACACATGTAATGATACCACATTGTACGCTATAAACTAATACCTGCAGTGCTTTTTGTAGACCGCTGTATCAGTGTAACTTGTGTTCAGCAATAAGACACTTAACTCAGAGAACGCTGTATTTTTGGTGAGTGCTTGGTGAGTACTAAACACTGATGGCTGCCTCAATGCCCGCATATATCCTGGTTATTATTGGTTAGTGAGGGACCAGAAATTGAGGAATACAAGTTCACATATTCCGTTCCACAGGAGTTTCCAACTGAGGTATCACCCCATTAAAAATAAATGGAATAGGAACATGAACATGTTGGGAGCCTAGACTGCCTGTCTTTGTATTTGCTGTCCCCAGAGGTAGGTATAAGACACCCTGCTAGTGGATCTTTGACTCCTATTTCCCGAGTGCTGCATCACTATCTGCAGCCCTCCACACGTCACATGTTGAAGTTCTAGTAAGTTAGCTCAGTGGGGTAATGCATCTGCTGTAGACGAGAGAGAGGAAGAGAGTGTGTGTGAGATGTATAGATGTCTGTGTATGACCTAAATGTTGAAAACGGAAAGTATAGTACGTTAGTTCTAAAGGTTAAAGGAATGGTTCACCCAAAAATGTTTATTTCAAAAATAGATAGGCAATATAAAAAAAAAACGATTGGCATTTTTTTTTTGGAAGTCCCTAATAGCACTTACCGAGATGCAGCTGCAGCTTTTCTGCCTGTAGTCTCCGGTCCGCGTCCTCCAAGTCCCGGCACCAATGAAGGAAAAGCACCCAGTGGTAGCTTTTGTTTACTGCAGCTGGCTGGCTTTTCCTTCATTAGTGCCGCAAAAGAAAAAGCCAGGACAGGTGGGCATCCATTTCACAAAATGGATGCGCCCATGTGCTTGCTTTTGCACATTTTTGAGTTTGAATTGCTCAAAATTTTACATAGCGACTTCGAGAAAAAAAAATGGCAATCGTTTTTTTTTTCCATTGCCTATCTATTTTTGAAAAAATAAATTTTGGGCGAACCATTCCTTTAATGTGCCTACTTCAGAGATGTGTATCAGTTTGCAAGTAGCCGGCAGGTCACAGGTAACAATTCCAGGAGAGATGTTTGCAATACAATGATACTGATTAGAAATGAATAAGACATTACTTACTGGTTACTTTAGCTCTGAAGGCTAGCACATTTTTGATTGGTTTGTTATTGTATTTGTAGTTTTCCGTTTTTCTATTTGTCAGGGAATGCAGATCTGCACATGCCTTTTTAGGAGCAACATCATTCTTACTTTTCATTCACAGGTATTACCTGGGTTAGTTCTGTTTTTGGGCACCATTTATTTTTCTTTCAGAGTGTGTTGTCAACCATGACGTGGCCTCTTAGCTGCTGTGCCCGACCCAGGGCTCATACCCTTTCTTTTGTTTTATGTTGCCCTTTTTTGTAGAAAGTCTATAATGTGCCCCCACGCGACTCTCCAGCATAATATTGCTCTTTATTGTGCCTGTGCTAGAGAAACATAGTGTTTTTCCATGACTTCTTATATTTTTTATTTTGCCTACTGTATTTGGGAACACTTAGTTTTCTGCAGCACAGAATTAGTCTTGTTTAATTGAGTTCAGGATAAGGAAAAACTGATCAGGACCCACCACAATGTAATTGTGTGGCTACAGATAGCAGACAGTCCCCTCTGAGCCACTTTACAATGATTGAACCCATGGCACCCATGGTCTGTAGGAGGTCCACAGATTGCAGAAGCAGCTGCAAGCAACCTAACCTACCATTATATATAATCAGATGTTGGATTTAGGACCCGACTATTACCCAAAGATCTCTGCAAAAGTCCCTTTTAATCATGAGCTCTCTCACAGGCAGAGAGGCATGTGGTCTGATGGATAAAGAGGATAAACATAGATATGTTTAGCAGGTGCATGAACACATGTGTGAGGGTCTTTGAAACATGCTGACTGCACGTTAGGCTACAATCGACATACTGTATTATGACAGAACCTGGGAATATGGGTCTTTACTTGACATATGATCACTGACCTGAATACCTATAATTGATGTAAGATGGCAGTAAATGGCCACATGAGGGTGAAGTGGAATATACAGGACTGCGCCCTAGCCTATGTTTGTTCTACGGAGTCTACCCCTGCTATATCCCGACCCCCCCATGGTCGATCGTATCAAGGCAGCTCCCTGGTTAAAATGTGGCTGGTATTTAGAATAGTCTGAAGTCTTCTTTAGTATCAATTTGATATTTTATGTAATGTAAGTTTATGTAGGTTTTCTTACACCTGTCAGTCACTTTCGGTGAAGTAATCAGTGGTAAATGTCATGTGATGTTATTTCATGTGATGTCATCAGGCTGGAAGATCTTAATACATCACTTCCTGGCCTATTGGCGAATTGACGTCCCTGAGTAATGCTCAGCAAATATTTTACTCTATGTATGTGAATAAGTTTACTTACCTGTAATTCTAGTATTGGGTTAGTTTGCCTTAGTGTTTATAAGAAATAACCATATTTCTATAAAACCATTCTTGATTATAAGTGTGCTGTGAGGTCTTTGTACTTACCTACACTCCTTCTTCCTCCTAGACTAAGCCTGGCTGCTCGTCCATTGCTACCAAGCCTTTTGCGTAGTTCAGGCCAAACCTAAGAATTAGAGCCCTATACTCCTAAGAGTGAGTCTTCTACAGTCCTACCTACCACAGGTGGACTTTAGTAAAACTCCCTAACAATATACAGTGAGAAACGTCTTCTAAGGGGTGTAGAGTGAGAGAGTCTAGTTTATAATGAGTGACATGCACTGCAAAGGGGATGTGCTACGCAATGAGCAATGAGCGTTTCAATGAAGATGAAGGAGAAGGCACTTTTATGGTGAGGATAGGCATTTTAATTGGAATTATGTTCTACAATGAGTGGGAGAAATTACTTACCTTTAATGTTCTTTCTATGGATTCTTCTTCCGCAGATTCCTCACCAGACAGATATACATTCCAGCGTCAGCTGCTCGGATACCTTTTTAACACGGAGCGTAGTGCACCTCGACTCAGCCGTCGATCCTTTTTGACTCGATTTATTTATTATTTATTTATTTATTTATTTATTCGCATTTGTTAAGCGCACATACAGCCCATAGGGCATCGTGGCGCTTGTTACAGAGATGACTTGTTATACATACAAAGAAGTCATTACTTAGTTACAAGAGAGTAGTAAGGTGAAGATAGGAAAGGAAGAGGAGATGATGTTGTACGACGAGCTAGTTGAACAAGGTGGTTTTCAGTTTTTTTCGGAAGGCAAAGAGAGATGTTTCTGCTCTGAGTGTGCTAGGAAGTGCGTTCCATAGCTTCGGTGCAATGTAAGGGAAGCTTATTCCACCTGCTCTGGCTCGTTTGATGCGTGGGACCCTAAGCTGGTTGGTGTGGCATTGTCTGGTTGGTCTAGTGGAGTGCGATCTGACTAGCGTGTCAGACAGGTAGGAAGGTGCAGATAGGTGAATACATTTATGTGCAGTGGTAAGTATTTTGAATGTGATGCGCTCTTTGACAGGTAGCCAGTGTGCTGCCTTTCTGGCTTGCGCGATGTGGTCCCGTTTAGGTATATTGAGGGCTGCTCTTAGTGCATTATTTTGTGTTGTTTGGAGTTTATTGAGATTAGTGGTGGAAGTACCAGCCAGTAGTGCATTACAATAATCTATCTTGGCTCCTATGGTGGCTCTTGCAATAGATAAGCAATTATCTTTGGTTAGGAATGGTTTAATGGCATTAATGAGCTTAGTGCTCAGAGCGGAGGCAGAGACAATGGAGTTGACTTGCTTGTCCATAGATAGTGATGCGTCAATGTGGACTCCTAGTGTTTTTACAGAAGGTAGAACTGGGATGACACAATTGTCTATGCAGAAGTTTGTGTAGAGAGGGTCGAGATTCTTGAGAGTGGATTTTTGGCCAAGGATGAGAATTTCGGTCTTGTCACCATTAAGACATAGGCCATTCGTGGCCATCCATGCTTGGATGGTGGTGTATATATTCTGGAGGGTGGTTGCGTCCTGGAGGTAGTGTTCTGTGAGCGGGAGGAGTACTTAGGGAATCGTCAGCGTAGTTGGTGTATGTGATCCCAAGTGCGTCCAATTTGTCAAAGAGAGGTTTGGTGAAAAGATTATAGAGAGTGGGGGCTGTACATGAACCCTGAGGGACTCCATACCTGATGGTGGTAGGCTCTGCGTTGGCTATATTGGAGAACACTTTCATCACTCTGCCTTTGAGGAAAGAGGTAATCCAATTTGTGGCTTGTTTGGAGAAATGAGCGGCCTGAGTTAGGTGGTTCGTGAGAATGGCATGATCGACTAAATCAAAAGCCGCTGAAAGGTCTAGGAGGAGCAGGAGGGCCGGCTTACCTTTATCTAGGATTAGATAAAGGGTTCCTCGCCCATTTCCCATTTCGATGCAGCGGTTGTCGACTCTGCACGTGACGTCAGTTGCCATATATACTACGCCCTCGTACCTCAGTTCCTCACCCATTTCCCCACCGAGCTGAGCCGTCACAGAGGAAAAATCCATAGGATTCGGGCAGAAAAATAGGACTTTACTGAAAGTCATTAATTGACAGAATTACAACAGCAAGGCATCGAACTGTACCTAACACATAATTATTCATAACCTCGTCCCATTAGAAAAGGACAACTAAATATCGACTGAAGACAACTTTTATAGTGGGCCGCATGAGAGGGTGATGAGGAATGTGCAGGAGAAGAATCCATAGAAAGAATATTACTGGTAAGTCATTTCTCCTTCAAATGATTGCTTTCTCCCACAGATTCCTCACCAGATAGACTAACAAAGCAGTATGGAGTGTGGAGGTGGGATGAAAGCCCTCTGACAAGGAAGCTCTGTAAAACCGCTCTACCAAATCGGGCGTCTGAACCACATGCTACATGGTATCTAGTGTTTCCATCGAAAAGGTTTCCAACTAAACCTTTTCCATTGAAAACTATCCATCGAAAAAATATGCATTGAATACATATATGTTAGGTAAAGGGTACATTTTCGTTGGAGTGGGTTTTTAAGGGTAAAAAAAAGGGGCTTGGGGTGGGACCCCCCAAAAAATAAAAACAAATATAAAAATTGCATTCGATGCAAAAGATTTCAATGGATGGGTTTTGATGCAAAAAACTTTTGTTGGAAAGTTTTCGTTGGAAAGACCATAAACCATGTTACATCAAGGCAGTAATGTTTGATTAACGTGTTGGATTCAGAGATCACTTTAAGTATAAATTTAGGATGCACCTTGAGTGAAACTTTCTCCTTGAAGAATCGCAGAAAAGGGGGATTGCAATATAAGGCCTGCAGATCACTCACACGTCTTGCTGAGGTGATCGCCACCAGTTAAGCTGTTTTCAGGGTAATCAGCCTGATATGGCATAACTGCATGGGCTCAAACAAAGCAGCCATCAAGAATGCCAAGACTAAGTTTAGATCCCAGTCTGGAACCAAAAACGGGGCAGGCGGAAAACCTATTTGCACAGTCCTTCAGGAATTGGGTCATAACCGGGATCGTCAAGAAGGATCCTTGATCAGGAGACCTCTCAAAAGCAGACAAAGCCGCCATGTAGCCTTTGACTGAACCAATCTAAAGGCCTGAAGAGGCCAGTGACTAAAGAAACTCCATCACTGTAGTCGTGGGACAAACAATAGGGCCTATCCTGTGTTCCCTGCACCACACCTCGAAATGTCTTCATATGGACGTTTACAGACATCTCGTAGATGGTCTGGTGCATCCAGTGGCACCTCAAGTACCTCAATATTATGCTCTCAAGAGCCACACATGTAGGTTGAGGGATTCTAGACTTGGTTGGAATACCTAACCTTTCAACTGGGATAAGAGGTCCGGAATCAGAGGAAGCCAGCTAAGTGGGCAGATGGAAATTTCCAGGAGTTCCGAGCACCATGTTTACCTGGCATTCAAGATCATGATGGCCCAGAACCTCCTCAACCTGGGAATCAAAGGGATGACAGGTATCGGTGGGAACACGTAATGGAGGGTGAAGATAGACTCCACTAGGAACACATTCCCTAGTGCACCCCTCACTGGGAAGTCCCTCGAGCAGAACTGCCAGCATGTCGTTTTGGTCTTCGTGGCAAACCGATCTACTGTCAGGGAACACTGCAGAGCAAAGATCTCTTCTAGGATTCTAGTACTTTGGGGCACACACGTGTGAGACCATACTCTGCCTTCTCAGAATGTTTGCCAACCCGTTCTCCGCTCCTGCCAATGGGCTGGAGAGACTGAGATCTGCTTCTCCAGCCACCAGAATCACAGTTGCAAGGCCTCCCTGCATAGGGTTAGGGACCACACACCTCCTTGCTTGTTGAGGTAATGCATGTCCACTGTGTTGTCGATCAGAATCAGCACATGTTTCCCCCTGAGGTAAGGCATGAAATTCATCAGAGCTAGCCTGATTGCATACAACTCCGGCCTGTTAATGTGTCAACGGTGTTCCCCTGGATACCAAAGAGTGTTCACTTGCAGATCACTGCAGTGAGCGCCATAGTCCTTCAGGGACACATCCGTCACCAACTGCACCTGTGGCCACGATGGCCAAAAGGAATCCCCCCGCTATCATGTCCTCCCTGCTGGCCCACCATTCGAGTTTGTTGGACACCGACTTCGACACCCTAAGGACGTCCTTCATGTTGTGGAAGTACAAGGACCATTGATCCCTCAAAGCCATTGAAGGGACCGCATCCACAGACTCTTTCCCCAGGGGGTGGGGGACCTTCTCTGCCTGGGTTTCAAGGACTGCTCTTATGAATTAGAGCTTCTGCATTGGTATGACCTGGGACTTCTGGAAATTCAAGGAGAAGCCCAAACCGTTAAGCAGGAAGCAGGTGTCCTCGAGCTGTGTCGATGCCTGTTCCGGAGACCTTCCAAGGATCAACCAGTCGTCCAGGTAATGGTAATACATGGGTGTCAAATCTCCTGAGGTTAGCCGCCACCACTGCCATCAGCTTGGAGAAGACCCTGAACGCATAGCTTTGGCTAAAGGGAGCACTCTGAACTGATAGTGAGCGTCCCCAATGACGAATCTCAGGAAACAACTGTACTTTCGATGGACCGGCACATGGAAATAGGTGTTCTGAAGGTCTAGCGACACCAACAAGCCCTGGAGCTGTATAGCACAGAGAATTTCTCTCAACGTGACCATCCTGAACTTATCCTGGCTCAGGAACTTGTTCAAGGCCCTGAGGTCCAGGATGGTAAGGAGTCCTCCTCCTTTCTTGGGTACCAGAGAGTAACAAGAACACCAGCCCAACCTTCTCTCTTCGGTTGGTACCTCTTCCACTGCACCCTTTAAAAGCAGGGCTCTCGGCTCTTCCTGGAGCTCCTGTTCTGGGTGCTGGGGGGTGGGGGTTGTCCGGCGGTCTTATCAAGAAGGGGAGGCAATATCCCCATCTGAGGAGCTGCAAAGCTCAGGCACCGGAGGTTATCCTCTTCCACCTGTCCCAGTGCTCAGACACCATCCCACCGACTGGGGAAACGCGGGGAGAACTCAAAGTGGATTAGCAGGCACCACTGCCTCTGATGCTGCTGATGAAGCCAGCTGTCCCTCAGAGGTCCCACTGCCCTGTCTGGGATGCGAGAAACGTCTCTGTCTCTGCTTGATCGGCGGTAGCTGTGCTTTCCTCCCCATGGGAACATGCTGCCTATAACCCCTGCCTCTGGAAGAGAAGGCACAAGATTGTTGGCAGGCTGCACCACTGCATGACCCAACGACTTCGCAGCAAGATTTGACTCTTTGAATTTCTCCAAAGATTCATCAACCTTATCCCAAAAAGGCGTTGGTCATCAAACACCATGTTCAACAGCTTGGCCTGCACATTCAGGGAAAATCCTGAGGTTTGGAGGTATTCCGCCCTCCAAAGCACCATGGATCTTCCCATGCATGGCCCACACAATCAGCGGTGTCCATACCCAGCTGAAGGGCTTGGCAAGCCACCTTCTTCCCATGATTTATCATGTCCAAGAAACCGTCCCTCACATCTCCTGTTGGGAGATGGTCTGCCGCATCGGCTACTGTCCTCCAGAGCACATGTGAGCACATGGCAAAGGCACAGCTGGCATTAATTGCCTTCAGTGCAATAATACCTGATCCTAAAATCTTCTTGACCAAAGGGTCTGTCTTTTCGGGCTCTCTGCAGTTGGCAAGTTGGAGGTGGACATCGCTGGTTGTGAGCTAACCGTGGTAGCTTGGACCACCAAACCCTCTGGGTTGGTATGAGTTGACAGTAAGTGAAGGTCCCCCATCGTTGGCTTATATTTCGTGGTCAACTCAGTGTCAACGACTGGCATGGAAGAGGATTGCTGCCATAGTGTCCTTGTGGGATCCCAGATAGTCGCATTGAAGGATACCGCTCTTTCGACTGGGGGCCTGCCCCTTATCCAGGATGTCAGTGAAGTCATAAGCCTGGAGCGGCTAAGTCGGGGTATCAAAGCCCAGGGCCAAAACCACCCTCTCCACTATTTTCTTGTGCTAGGCATTGGGGTGTCCATAGGGTGGTCAAATGAGCTATCAAACCTACTTGCCTTGTGCAGCCCCTCAGTTAAGGCCACCAGGTCAGCCTGGTCTGTGAAAAAATCATCACCCATACATCCCCTCTCACCCATCGTCTCCATTCCCAAGAGGACCGGATCACCCTCCACATTGAAGAACAACCTCATGGACTGGAAGAAACCCGACCTCGATTCCAGAATGAACAACTGGTCCTACATCGCCGGAACTGCCCAACAAGGCTTCCAAACGCCGATGCCTCGAGGGTCATCGCCGTCCTGGTCGATTTCGCAAGTGTCGAGGTGGAGCTCGAAGCGCGTGAGACCTGACGAGGGTACCTTGGTGCCGGCACCTCCTGGTGCAACTGATACCTGGACTGTCTGCAGCATTGAGACCGGAGCTGTACCCGCAGCTACCTTCTCAAATAGCTGAAGCATTTGGGTCTTGAATGACTCCCACTACTCTCTCAGGGAACCTGTATTCGGGAAACACTTACCCCGTTCCTCCGACGAACCAGTACCTTTTCTTCTTTTTGTGGGAGGATGAGGATGACGAATGGTGCAATTCACTGCATGAGTGGGAGCTCTTCTTTGCCTTTCTGCAGTGTCTACCCTTCTCAGGCGTGGGGCCTTCAGTAACAGGGCCCGATGACTTTGTGGTCGATCATGTTAGAGACTTCGAAAGAGGCTGACCGAAGGCCAATTTCGTTAATTGCTCCCTGATCGCATTCAGATTCATGTGCTGGCAGGAGTCACACTGTTCAATGTCGTGGTCCATCCTGAGGCGTCAGACGCAAATACTGTGCAGGTCTCTGATGGACTTCTTCGAGCCACAGTCCTTGTAGCGTTTAAAACCGAGAATTTAGAACCCGACATATCAGCATCAAGAGAAAATCTTTTAAGTCACTGAAAAAGTGTCGGTTCTGAACAGAGTGCCCAGCGTGTGGAAAAAAGGAACTGGAGTGTGGGGGTCTAGTGACATGCTATATGTACCACCAACATCACGTCTTGGCTCGGCCGGTATGTGGAGTCGACGGACGATGCCGTGCCGCATTATGCCCCATCTAGAAATGATTTTCGAGCTGCTGAGACTGGAGGGGATATGTATTTGTGAGAGAATGCAAGTCATTGAAACAACATTATAAGAGCACATCTGATAGAAGAACGCACCTTGATTGCAGGCTGGTCCGTATTTCCCTGGGACACAAGCCTCACAAGCTGTCCCAATGTATCCCTCTTCACATTGGCACACTCCAGTGCTGTTAATACCATCCAGGCATATACCATTCCCAAAGCAGGGGGCGCCGATTTTTCCAGGACAAGGTAAGCATTGTTGGCCAAAGAAACCATAGCAGCAAGCCTTGGTCTGCAAGACAGGAAGTAAGTCATGTGTTATGGCGAGCAGTACAGTCAAGTACCCCTGTAAAATAACAGTTGTTTAAAAAGAAACTCTTTTCACAGGCATTTCAAACAGAGAAAAGGTAGGCACAGTAAAAATAATTGAGCAAAGGCTTGAGTAGGACAGAATAGGAATTGAGAGCATAGAGGATGAAGGGGTGAGGAGACTGAGGGGGGAGGTCATGATAATTCATGGCAGGAGATGATTTGACCATTCAGAGGAAAGGAAAGCATGAAGCCTCGGGCCCAAGATTCTAAGAGCTGCTGAACACAGCTCTCTCCCAGGGACCCGTCCTGATGTGCTAAACAAGCTCTCTCCCAGTGACCCGTCCCGATGTGCTAAACACAGGTCTCTCCCAGGGACGCGTCCTGATGTGCTAAAGAAGCTCTCTCCCAGGGACCCGTCCCGATGTGCTAAACACAGCCCTCTCCCAGGGACCCATCCCGATGTGCTGAACACAGCTCTCTCCCAGGGACCAGTCCAGATGTGCTAATCACAGCTCTCTCCCAGGGACCAGTCCCGATGTGCTAAAAACAGCTCTCTCCCAGGGATCCTTACCAATGTGCTAAACACAGGTCTCTCCCAGTGACCCGTCCCGATGTGCTAAACACAGGTCTCTCCCAGGGACGCGTCCTGATGTGCTAAAGAAGCTCTCTCCCAGGGACCCGTCCCGATGTGCTAAACACAGCCCTCTCCCAGGGACCCATCCCGATGTGTTGAACACAGCTCTCTCCCAGGGACCAGTCCCAATGTGCTAAACACAGCTCTCTCCCAGGGACCAGTCCCGATGTGCTAAAAACAGCTCTCTCCCAGGGATCCTTACCAATGGGCTAAACACAGCTCTCTCCGAGGGACCCGTCCTGATGTGCTAAACACAGCTCTCTCCCAGAGACCTGTCCTGATGTGCTAAACAAGTTCTCTCCCAGGGACTGTCCCGATGTGCTAAACACAGCTCTCTCCCAGGGACCCGTCCTGATGTGCTAAACACAGCTCTCTCCCAGGGACCCGTCCCAATGTGCTAAACATAGCCCTCTCCCAGGGACCAGTCCCGTTGTGCTCAACACAGCTCTCTCCCAGGGACCCGTCCCGATGTGCTAAACACAGCTCTCTCCCAGGGACCGGTCCTGATGTGCTAAACACAGCTCTCTCCCAGGGATCCTTCCCGATGTGCTAAACACAGCTCTCTACAAGGGACCAGTCCCGATGTGCTGAAAACAGCTCTCTCCCAGGGACCAGTCCTGATGTGCTAAACACAGCTCTCTCCCAGGGACCCGTCCCGATGTGCTAAACACAGCTCTCTCCCAATGACCCGTCCTGAGGTGCTAAACAGAGCTCTCTCCCAGGGACCAGTCCTGATGTGCTAAACACATCTCTCTCCCAGGGACCCGTCCTGATGTGCTAAACACAGCTCTCTCCCAGGGATCCTTCCCGATGTGCTAAACACAGCTCTCTACCAGGGACCAGTCCCGATGTGCTGAAAAACAGCTCTCTTCCAGGGACCAGCCCCGACGTGCTGAACACAGCTCTCTCCCAAGGACCCATCCCGATGTGCTAAACACAGCTCTCTCCCAGGGACCCGTCCTGATGTGCTAAACACAGCTCTCTCCCAGGGACCCGTCCTGATGTGCTAAACATAGCTCTCTCCCAGGGACCAGTCCTGATGTGCTAAACACAGCTGTCTCCTAGGGTCCAGTCCTGATGTGCTAAACACAGCTCTCTCCCAGGGACCAGTCCCGATGTGATGAACACAGCTCTCTCCCAGGGACCCGTCCCAATGTGCTAAACACAGCTCTCTCCCAGGGACCCGTCCCAATGTGCTAAACACAGCTCTCTCCCAGGGACCAGTCCCGATGTGCTAAAGACAGCTCTCTCCAAGGGACCAGTCCTGATGTGCTAAACACAGCTCTCTCCCAGGGACCCGCCCCGATGTGCTCAACACAGCTCTCTTCCAGGGACCCGTCTCGATGTGCTAAACACAGCTCTCTCACAGGGACCCGTCCTAATGTGCTAAACATAGCTCTCTCCCAGGAACCCAGCCTGATGTGCTAAACACAGCTCTCTCCCAGGGACCCGTCCTAATGTGCTAAACATAGCTCTCTCCCAGGAACCCACCCTGATGTGCTAAGCACAGCTCTCTCCCAGGGACCAGTCCTGATGTGCTAAACACAGCTCTCTCCCAGGGACCCGTCCTGATGTTCTAAACACAGCTCTCTCCCAGGGACCCGCCCCGATGTGCTCAACACAGCTCTCGTCCAGAGACCCGTCTCGGTTTGTGCTAAACACAGCTCTCGTCCAGGGACCCATCCTAATGTGCTAAACACAGCTCTCTCCCAGGGACCCACCCCGATGTGCTAAGCAAAGCTCTCTCCCAGGGACCAGTCCTGATGTGCTAAACACAGCTCTCTGCCAGGAACCAGTCCTGATGTGCTAAACACAGCTCTCTCCAGGGGACCCGTCCCGATGTGCTAAACACAGCTTTCTGCCAGGGACCCGTCCTGATGTGCTAAACACAGCTCTCTGCCAGGGACCCACCCTGATGTGCTAAACACAGCTCTCTCCCAGGGACCCGTCCTAATGTGCTAAACACAGCTCTCTCCAGGGGACCCGTCCCGATGTGCTAAACACAGCTCTCTGCTAGGGACCCGTCCTGATGTGCTAAACACAGCTCTCTCCCAGTGATCCGTCCCGATGTGCTAAACACAGCTCTCTCCCAGGGACCCGTCTTGATGTGCTAAACAATATTAAAATAAACCCTCATCCCAATTAAAAGATCTAAAGCAGACAGGACTCCCTGATATCAATCCTTCATTTTCCCAGTTCATTTCTTGGAGGCAGAAGTCACACACCTACTGCAAATATTTCTAAAAGGCCATGGAGGCTCTGTGTACATCAAATAAGGCTGCCCTGTTTAATATCATGGAAGTCCTTCTCACTGCTCTGATCTTGCCTGAACTCCCCATTGTCTATACCAGGGGTCTGCAACCTTTGGCTCCCAGATGTGTTTGGACTACCATTCCCATCCGGCCTGTACAGCATAGTCAATGTCAGGAGATCATGGGAGTTGTAGTTCCCATCCGGCCTGTACAGCATAGTCAATGTCAGGAGATCATGGGAGTTGTAGTCCGAAACATCTGGAGAGCCACAGGTTGCAGACCCCTGGTCTATACCATGGCAGACAATGAGATCATAATCAGCGTATTAGGGTGCTGAGCAGGCGTATCAGGACAGGTCCTGATCCAGAAGATCACTCCTTATCATGTACGTCAATGCCACCCAAATACACCTCCACCTGGAGAAAGACCCAGTTCACTGAAACAATATCTGAGTGCCCACAAAGCATCAATCATCACGTGAAGCAAATGTGCCTGAGCCTGAATAGCAGAAACCAGAGACCACGACAGCAGCCAGTACTACCACTTGACTTCTTACTCTTGACCACAAGTTCCATCAGCATCCCCCCCCCCCCCCCGCTGCAATTCTTTTCTCAGCCTGGAGCATGGCCCCATTATAGAACATGATCTTGGCCAAGCTGGCAACACTGAAGGAAGAAAATATATGACACCCAGGGGTAGGATTATCATTTGTACCTCCTCACATGTCGATCTTGTGAGGAGGTAGGTGTAAGATCACTTTGTCCCTCCCTGCCCACCCTCGGGTGGCCCAAATCAACACTGCTCCGCACACCTGGGAGTAGAAGAGGACATTTCAAAGTCATCCCCTGATTCCATAGTCAAATACAGGCGATGTGTGCTGCCTGGGAACCATGGCAGGAAACTCTGCCTGACCTTTGAGGGGGGCCTAAGTGCTCCTTCGAGAGTAACATCATGGAGTACACTCACCCTTTAATGTACCTTCAGAAGCCTTATCGAAGGGTTGCCGAGACACCTACACACCATGACAGACAGGCAGGTGCAGCCAGCTCTCTGCTATGGTTCAAACTCCAACGATGAGCACAGACTGCTTCTGCACTGCAGTGTTTCTGTAAAGATACACAGTGTGGCGAGCCGTGACCAGGATTTCTAATACAGCCCTACGGTGCTAGCCTGTTTGGTCAATATAGCAAGGCTTTAGTAAGCTTTCTAATTAGTGCTGGAAGTTACACAAATTCCAAGTCACTTGTGTTCATTTCTCAAACCTCAGTATCTTTGTTAAAAATAAGGCTGGTCTCTCTCGCTTTCTCTTTTTCTCTCTCTCCCTCTCTCTCCGAATTATAGGAAACATCTATGGATTAGATACTTTAATATTGACTGTGAACCTGAAGGGCAACAGAGGTACCTAAGAGGCTGGAGAGACCGGACCTGGTGCTACTCTATAGCTATAGACAAGGTGTGTGATGGTGTAGAGTTTATGAAACCAGCAATAGCGCCTGCATGCATAAAGTGTGTAAGGATCAGTGATGAATGCACAATTAAAGACTGATGCTCTCAAATGGGCAAATGTGTTTCTGGAGAAATATACTCATCACGGAATTTGAAATCATGCGTGAAATCTTTGATGTCAACACAACCTCAAGAATGAAACTGCAGGACATATATTTGTGACAATGTTTGCTGAAACCAGACAAAAGCTGAAGCTGTATACTTACAATAATGGTTTGGGCGCATCTCGCCTGACATCCAAGATGCATCACTTTCCTCCCTCTTCGATAGTCTAAGTACGAGCAAGTAAATCTTTTTGACTGCAGAAAAAGAAGCACAAATTACTTGGCTACAATATATGAAGGCATCAGGCAAAGCCTTTATCAACATGTTCTGGTGAAACATTTTTAAAATCCTAATGAAATTCAACCTACAAAGTTGAAATTGAGACTTGCATCACTAGAGCCCAAGACTCTGAGCATGCTCCAAAGACCTGCTACCTTGGTGATGGAAAATGAACTCTTGGGCTCAGGGTAGGTGGTGAGAACTATCCCCTAAGCACTGTCATCTCCATGGAAGGCGCCCTCGAAATTCCTCAGGTAAGAGTGGCTCAACCTGCAGCTAGGCAAGTATGATTAAAAGTTTCCGAGGTCTCATTCTGGGGGCTGGAAATTTAATGGTTGTGTCCCGGAACCTGTGGCATCAGTAAAGGAACTGTGGGGCTCATACCCCGAGCACAGTCACTTCAGGTACATGGAGCAGAGCAAACGTGATTTCACATTCCAGAGGTCCCACCCTGGGGACTGGATATTTAAGAGCACTGTGAGGATGTTCCGAAGTCCTGGTGCCTGTTGCTTCGGAAAAGGAGCTAGGATAGGGTGATGCCACTTGCACCCTAGCCTCCCTCACAGTAGCTCGGGTCTGCGTGGCGCAAACCAGCACTATGCAAGCATGATGAGAAAATGACTTACCTTCGCTAACGTTCTTTCTGGGTGTACACAATTCCTCTCATGGAATCCTCATCTTTCAAATAGCCCAGTCGATTCAGTCGGCACCGGAAGCCAGTGGTCGAAGTGAGCGGGAGCGTTTGGGAGTGATGCTTCTCTACTTTGTAAAATTAAGTTTTACTCTTCCTATACTTTTATTTTAAAGAGAAAGCATTCCGGAAAGGTTTCATTTTAAAATGAAGGTGCAGGAAGAAGTTGAAACTTGCACTTTCAGTGAAATGCACCAAATGTTCCCTTAAACAGCAGGTGCAAGTGTTTGGGGGTTTGTAATGTGTTTGGGAAGGGCGTGGTGATGGGGTTTTTGGGTGCAGGCCAGCAGGGAACATAGTTCCACTACTTCTTTTCGTACACTTCAACCACACCCGGAAATCTTTTTTCAACAAGTAGATGGCAACATTCAACTCTGTCATCGACCATTTGCTCTTCTTGGTTCTGCCTCGTGCCAAGACAACATCATTGGGATGCAAGAACGGGGCTGCCAATGCCATTTTCTTCAGGTCCTTTTTTTGTGGCAAGTGTAAGGAAGGCATAGTATCAAAGTAAGACAAACATAAGTGATCACAGTCCAGGGGTGTTTATTAAACTGTAAAATGGGTGAGATAGACGTCTAATCTAAACCTAAACCTAAGATGGGAGCAAGTAACGACCATCAAATAATAAAAATACAGTCATAGTGGAGTCTAGTCATATAAAAAGGGCCTATACTAAAAAAACGTATTGCCAATCCTTACCGCTATGCTACAAAATAGTGCGGGATAATATTCACAAGAAAAGAAAGAAGTGTTCACAAAATGATAAGTCAGGATGTTATGGCCGGGGTCTCCCATCGCCACGTTTTTAGCACGGGACAAGGTGGGTCTGTCAAGCACAGCACACTCCTGGGCTTCTCTGCCACGCGTCTACAGTTCCTTTTCTCAATATCAGGGCCTTTTGTGCCCAAGTCTCTTCTCATGCAAAGTCTCTTACTTCAGAGGGCCTGAAATGCCAAAAAAACCAACCCTTCACCCTAGGATCCCCGCAGCCAGGCTCCAATCCTACTCTCAGCGGTGAGCCTCCCTCAGTCGGGCTCAGACCAACCACTCACTGTGGATATCCCTCAGTTGGGTTCATACTTGTCATCACAATGTAGTTCACTTATCTTCTTCACAGACTGGGATTCACTTTCCTTTGCTTTTCTCTTGACACCCCTCATTCGATTTCACTACCGCCTTTCAATCACAATCTCCTCATTCGTAATATTCAAAATTCTCAATGTCTTGTGAAAAACCTGAAGTTGTCGCACCCGCTAGTCCCCATAGATCTGTCATATAGGTGGCCAGGACACAGCCATCGCTATTGGATCCAGTTCCTGGGGGTGGACCTGGATGGGGGGTTTTAGGGGAGTGGAAGTGGGACACCGACGGGTCAGACACAGTTCCCCCTTCCTTATAATACCTTTTCCCCATCCTACCCAATAGGATACTTAGAAGATCTACCCCTGCCCCTTTTCCGACATGAACACTTTCTTACACTGTGGAAGTCAATGGACTGACACCTGAGCTGTTTACCTGACTTCTCCCAACACAAAGGTCAGGCAGAGTCAGGCAATTGACAATAACTACACACACACCTGATGGCCCTTTCCCGTCCCCACAGGGATAAAAGGCGGAGAACAAGAGCACACTTAAAGGAAGGACAAATGCACAAGGAAGAAGCTATTCCAGGCACGGCAGTTCAAACGGAGAAGAAAAGCAGCAAGACCGTAAAGGACAACAAGGAGGGAAGTGCCCTTGCCCTTTTCGACCCAAACCTGGAAAGCCTCCGTGAACGGAATCATAAGACCGGGAACTACAGCTTACATGTGGTGTAACAGATGCCAACGGTGCACAGGACCCTCCCGCACTGATAAGCAAGGCAGGGAGGCACACTTGCAACCGTAGTACCGGCCTTGACTCCAGAGACAAGAAACAACAAGGCGGCACAGCCGGTGAGTGGGAGGGAGAATCGATAGTAAACAGGACGGTGTTGAGCGAAGGTTGCAAACGGCAACTTGTTATGAACAAAGAATTAACTTGTGTGCTAGTGAACATTTTAAAGCCCAGGGAAATACCAGCTGCAGAGTGGTCTGGCACCACGTGGGCGTCCATTCGAATCTGACTGGAACCCTTTTCTTGTGAACATTATAGTAATAACAGGCCGTAGGAAAGGCCGACATAAAAAGTTAAGGTGGTCATACAAGGGTCGCGCCAAAATCCCTTGTACAATCGAAAGTCTTTAACCCATTACCAAAGTTTTGACATTGTGAAACAAGCATGTGCACCCGGCTGAAGGAAACGCTGTACGAACAATAAATGTGGAAAGCCTGACTGGGGCTTAAGAGAAAGCCTGACTGGGGGCTAGAAAAAGCTAAGGGAAGTGAATCCCACAAGATATTATTGTCTACGAGGTTGCCAGACAAGTCCGATCTATGAAAGCCTAGTCAAAACAGGTTCATCCCTGTTCCTCTAAAACCATCAAGGACCACATTGACACCCTTGCTCCGGCCCTTGCTGACTTTTGCAACCACTTCTTTGCCTCGGGATCCTTTCCCTCCCCTCTGAAGCACTCCTTTGTGCATCCTCTTCTCAAGTAACCCACAGCTGATCCTTCTTGTCCAGCTAACTATCGCCCAATTTCAATTACTCCCTTTCTTGGCAAACTCCTGGAAAAGTTGGCCATCTCTCAGCTTAACCTTCATTCCAATTCTGTTGGCTGTCTCCATGACCACCAGTCTGGCTTCAGAGCTGCCAGAAGCATGGAAACTGCTCTCCTGAAAATTCGTGAAGATCTGCTCTCCAACCTTAACTCTAACATTCCCTCTGTCCTCATCCTCCTCGATCTCTCTTCTGCCTTTGACACGGTCAACCATACCATCCTGCTCAACCGTCTCCGTGAAAACCTGGGCATCACTGAACAGGCTCTGGCCTGGCTGACCTCTTTCCTCTCAGACCGACCCTCCCATGTCCAACTTGGGTCCTTCCTATCATCTATCTTCCTCTCTACCCTTGGTGTTCCCCAGGGGTCTAACCTCTCACCTTGGCTTTTCAACCAATACCTGGCAACTCTTGCCTACTTCATTGCCACTTTCTGCTCAAATTTCCAGTGCTGCGCTGACGACACTCAACTCATTTTCAGGCTGCCCTCTGTCACCTCCTCTCCCTCTCTCATCTCTGATTGCCTAACTGTCATTCAAGATTGGTGTTCCGCCAATGATCTTTGTCTGAATGCCAGCAAGATGGAGATCCTCCTCATCGGCACACCTTCACCATCCTTTCCCCTCACTCTCTGGCCGGCCTCCCTTGGCCCTCCTCCTACCCCCACCTGCGAGGCTAAGAACCTCAGGGTCATCTTTGACTCCACCCTTTCCTTCTCCGCTCACATCTCTGAGGTCTCTAAAAAGTACTCTGCCTTTCCTCTCCTTCCCACTGAAGCTCATGGTATACCAAGCTCTGGTTCTCTCTAGCTTGGACTATTGTAACAGCCTCTTTCTAAATCTACCTGCCTCTACTCTCCGCCCTCTGCCACTAATCCAGAACAGGACTGCAAGACTTGTCCTTGTCCTCAAGCCCTGGGATCGTATCTCTCCAGCTCTGAAATCTCTCCACTGGCTCCCAGTGGATGCAAGGATTCAATTCAAAACCCTCTGCATTGTCCACAAGGCTTTCTGGGGCTTGGGTCCAAAATACCTTCAGCTATCCCTCCGCAAATACCTACCCTCTCGAGCTCTTCGCTCCTCTACCTCCAACTCCCTCACGGTCAGTCGTTTTTCAAAGAAACTAGCTGGGGGTAGATCTCTGTCTTCAGCTGGGGCCTCCCTCTGGAACAGCCTCCCTGCCACTCTAAAACTTGAGGAGAACCATCTCCGGTTCCGGAAGCACCTCAAGACCTTCCTCTTTTCTTCTGCCTTCGCTCCCCCTCTCTACTGCTGATCTGTTCTCTCTTGGCACTGTGCACCTGACCAGCCTCTGTCCTTCGGGCCCAGGTACCTGCTCACCCTTCCACCCTCCCTCACTGCCTCCGGGCCACCCCTTGCACTGGGGTCTGTATCTGTACCCATAGAGCTCCCCCTGTTTTCTTCCTGCACTTATTAGACCTGCCCTGTCTGCTGCCTTAAACCTAGGACTTGCAAATTGCTGGTTGCATTACCACTGTTTGTTGCCTTTATTATTTATTATTGTTATTTATCTGTTTCTCCTCTGCTTCGCACTTTCCACTTCTCCCCCTTCCATGCACGTTTCCCCTCCCCCTCTCCCATGCACTTGCGCGTTCTCAATGTCACTGGGCCTAGTAAGATCGCTGTTTTGTTTTCCCCTGTTCCCCTCCCTTGCCTTGTCGCGCTCTGAAACACTTGTGTACGAGCGCGATAGAAATAAAATATCAATATCAATATCAATATGAATAAAGTGAACTGTGTGAAACTGCCATATGTGAACCCAACTAAAAGGCATCGGAGCCCGGTTGAGGGGGATTCACAGGTGAAAGGAAATCACCAGACGGGAAGATTACTGAAAGGAACATTTTATTTGTTGTTAATACTACATCTGGCCCTCTGAGGCAATCGACTTGGTGTAAAAGAGACTTGGCCACAGAAGGCCCTGATATTTTGGAAACAAACTGTGAACTCGTGCTGGAGAAGCCCAGGAATGTGCTGTGCTCGAGAGTCCCGCCTTGTCCCGTGCTAAAAACGTGGGGAAGGGAGACCCCAGTTATACCATCCTGACTTATCATTTTTTGAACACTTCTTTCTTTTCTGGTGAACATTATCCCACACTATTTTGTAACTTAGCAGTAAGGATCGGCAATATTTTTATTTAGTATAGGCCCTTTTTATTTGACAAGACGCCACTAGGACTGCCTTATTATTATTTGATGGTCGTAGTTTGCTCCCATCTTAGATTTAGGTTTAGATTAGGCGTTCTTCTCACCCATTTCTACAGTTTAATAAACACCCTTGAACTGTGATCACGTGTGTCTGTCTTTACTGTTACCACCATGAATTCTTTACATATGGTGACAGACGTGGGATGTGACTCAATTGAAACTAATTGAGGAACCGTACAATTTCAAAAAATTAGTCAGAGAGCTTCTAACCCTTCTGTTGCCACCAAGGAATCAATAGGTTTTGATATCTGTAGCTGTAGGGAAGCTAATATCCCCCCTGGGAAAAGAGGAATGATTCCTACAGACCTGGTTTTAATACCCCATCAGGGTGTTACATAAGATTGGCCCCAAAATCTGGCCTAGCGTGGAAGTTCTGTATAGAAGTTTTAGTAGGCGTCATCGATCCCGACTTCCGGGGGAGATCCAAAGGTTCTCTTAAAGAATCATGGTGAGATCCCCTTTGAAGTATGTCGTGGAGATCAAATCGCTCAAGCAATATTGGAAAGGGCTTTATTTCCTCAGTTTAAAGAAAGTGAACCAGACTAAACAGAGAGAGGTACCTTAGGCTTTGGGGAAGCTAATAAGTCTTGTAACATCAAAGAAAGAAAGGGAGACGAGCCTACCATCTATCCCGACCTCGCCTTCGCTCAGCAAAATGATCCAGTTCTCTCTGAAGCTTTTGTACAAGCTATTCCAGAAGGAGAAGGTATAGAGAAAGGAACCCCCTTTTTCTTCCTAAAAGAAGGGTTACTTTATAGAAGAGAGACATCTACAGATGGTTTAGTAAAGACACAGTTGGTAATACCCAAGACCCACCGAAAGGAGGTACTGGAGATTGCGCATTTGCATCTGACCGGGGGGCATTTAGGACAATTAAAACCCAGGCACATATTAATGGGAAGTTTTACTGGCCAGGTATTCGCGCTGATATAAAAACCTTTACCCAAACATGCGAAAAATGTCAAAAGACCAGCACACACATCCCATTACCTGCCCCTCTGAACCCATTGCCGATCATAGAAGTTCCTTTTTCAAGGATCGGAAGGGACATAATCGGACCTCTAGAAACATCCAGACTAGGCAACAAATATGTCCTTGTGATCGTGGACTATGCAACCCAATATCTTGAACATTCCCAATGCGAAATAATACCACAAAGTAAACCCTTAAACACCACCTACCATATTTTTCCAGGGTCGGCTTTCCCAAGGAAATACTAACCGACCAGGGTTTGAATTTCATGAGTAAGCTTATGGCAGAAGTCAAAGAAATACTCTATATCACCACCTTGCGGACCTCTGTGTACCATTCCCAAACCACTGGCTTGGTAGAAAGATTCACTAAAACTCTGAAGTTAATTCTACGGAAATTGGTAGATGAGGACGGGAAAGACTGGGACCAAATGATCCCTTGGGCACTATTTGCAGAAGGAAAACCCCTCAGACATCCACAGGTTTCTCACCTTTTGAACAGCTCTCTGGTAGAGAGCCTAGCGATGTCCTAGATATGGTCTGGGAAACCTGGGAAGAAGGAGAAGAGGCTCCCATTCCCATCCCACAAACCGCCACCAGAATGCGAGAACATATGAAATTGTTTCGAGATCTAGTCTGTACTCATATGGAAAAGGCCCAGAGCCAACAAAAATCTCCTTACGACAAAAAGGTGAGCTTAAGATCATTCTCTATAGGACAGAAAGTACTGGTCCTCCTACCCACATCAGAAAACAAACTTGTCTCTAAGTGGCATGGTCCCTATGAGATATTAGAACGAACGGGTACTTATAAGGTAGCCCAACGGGACAGGAAACAGAAGGTCCATTTGTATCACGTAAATCTCTTGAAGGAGTGGAAAGAGAACCCGTCAGCCACCCATGCCAAAGTATTAGCCTGTCTTGTTTCAGAAGAGGTAGACAACTTTGAATGAATTCCTCCAGAGCTATCCTTCCAACAACAAGAAGATCTAAAAATGTAGTTACCTCATTTCCCGATGTATTCTCAGTAAAACAAGGAAGAGTAAAAGGCACATACTACTATATTAGAATACCTAAGGGTAAAAGCGTTCATTTAAAACCATATAAACTCCCAGAAGCCCGCAAACAGATAGTGATTGAGGAAGTCAATAAAATGTTAAAAGCCATTATTATCGAGCCTTCATCAAGTCCATGTTCCTCTCCTATCGTGTTGGTCACTAAACCTGACCGTTACTGGAGAGACTGCCTAGATTTCTGTCAAGTAAATTCCATTTCTGACTTCGATGCCTATACCATGCCACGCATCGATGACCTAATTGATAAACTCGGGGGAGACATCTTTTATCCACCCTAGACTTAACCAAAGGGTACTGACAAGTTCCAGTGCATGGGCCAGATAAGGAAAAGACAGCGTTTTTAACGCCCCTAGGACTGTTTCAATTCAAAGTGCTCCCTTTTGGCTTACACAGCACGCCACCCACTTTCTAGCTCCTCATGGATGCAATCCTGCAACCCTATTCTGATTTCTGTGGGGCTTGTATTGACAATATCGCCATTTATAGTAAGACCTGGATGGACCATCTCTTCCATATTTATACCATCATGAAAGTCCTCAGAGAGGCCGGCCTGTTAGGGAGAATTCACTGTAAAGGCTAATTTCCCAAACCTAGTGAGTCCCCCAGCAGCTTTGCTGGATTTTTGGGGTTTATTTCTTTCTCCTGCTAAGAGTGAGACTCTTTTACTCCCACTCTTAGACATGATTTGAGGTGTTCCTTTGTCTTTCCATGTGTTTTATGGGCTATGGGGTCCTTTACACCATAGGGTTTCATGTGTTTTTGATGTGGGTTACACAGCACCCTCCGTGCCGTAACCCAGGGGTGTCGTAGCGACCCCCAAACATAGACTCCATACCCTGGGACTGACTACTATCTCCCAGGGCATGTAAAGTCACCATTGGCTTTACTAGTCCCAAATTATGAACAGAAACCAGTACAAACCATCATATTGTGGACGTACTGGTCGGGGCAATTCGATTGCCCCGGGGTCTGTTGTTCGAGGCGGCACGTCTCCGTCCCCTCTGATCGAGTTTTGGGTGGTGGCAGTGGATACTACTTTTTATATTCGACCGCAAATATATCTCTATGGGATTTTCCCATTGTTGGAGGCTACCAACTTTAATTATTTAATTCCTATAGCCTCGAACATACCGCCGGTTTATTTATTTAATATTAATTCACCGGTTGGTATTTTTTGCCAGAACTCGATTCTAAAATGGCGTTTGTGTTTTCTTCTGTGACTCCAACCCAAGTCGAGCCCTTTGTTCCACTTTTTGGCGGGCTTCTCCACAGAAGCCTCCAAAAGTGGTGCCACTATGTCTGGGTACCACAGGGGCTATGGGAGGGGGTTTAGACACCCTGGACTGAGTTGCCTTGGCAACTCAAGTCGCACTCTTGTGTGATTGGTCCAAGTGGTGAGCCGGCCGGCTCACCACTTAGCATGTTGGATTGACAGCTAGGCTGAATGAATGGGGGTTTACTGCATAAAAGCAGGGCTTTTGGGACTGGAACTTCAGAAGTCACCACAGGACCTAAGAATCCGAGGAGGGAGAAGCTGAGCCAACCTGCAACGACGACACCACCGGTGGAGCCCTGCTGAACCGTCTCACCACTTTTCCCGACGACAGAGGAGATCTCCAGTCCGGAGAGTCTTCTTCCTTTGACTGGTGGGGATAACCAGTTTTGCCTTCTTTCTGCCTTCCTGGAGCATCTCGTGGCCGCCTTGCCCGTGCCAAGCACCCCGGCAACCAGAATACCACGGTTTACCACTACCGCAAATAGAAGGGTAGTACCTTTTAACCGAAGAACTCCACGGCTGGTTTCTTCCCTGGCAGAGCAACGACCTTCATCTTTCCTCCACGTCGAGACCTCCTCTTCCTCTGGACGAAACACTGGCTTGCATCCGCTGCCAGGGACAACTGCCCCCGCTGGAGCGTCCTTCCCACTTATGGTACTGTGTCCCGCCTGGCTCCCCTCGCGACAGATCGTTCGGGGTGACAGTAAAGCCTCAACTTTCTAACCTGGGATGGCCTGGGACAACCTAGCTAACTTTTCCTGACTTTAATTTCATTCTTTGTGTGCGAACTATCTACAAGACTCTTTGGGCATAACCCCACTGTGTGATCCTGGACAAATTTCGCTTGCTCTCTCTAAGAGTGGGCCTGGCATTTGACCTTCCTTGCTCTCCAGTAGACTTTGCCCAACCTGCCTCCCTGTGGTTCTTTGAAAAGTATTGAAATTTGTGTGCTTCATAACTCTGCCTTTTTCCATCCCTTTTTAATAACTTATTAGAGTGCCATCTTATGCTAAGCGCTCACCTCTGTCTGAATATAAGTGGTGTTTCTCATTAAGACTTGTCTAATAAGCAATTAGGGTTGTATATATATATATAATAGTGACTGTGTGCTGAATTTACTTACCTCTTTGTGCTAGTGTAATTTACAAGTGTATCTTTAAATAAATAAATAATATACTTTTACACCAAAGCTCTGATCAGTGTTTGCTTGTGCTAATGTATCTCTGTACCTATTGTGTATACTCTATATACTGCCTAACTCATCTTGAGAGAAGTCTGACCGCTCAGCCACAGCTACCAGGTAAATCTGGGTGGTACAGACTGCTACCAATTGGGTTTCCTGCCAACCACCTGTAGTCCTAAATCTTTTGCATTGGTCCCTAAGGGAACTGCACAGGTTTCTGCCTAACACGGTCTAACTGCTAATACAGCTAAATGCAGTCTGGCACAGTCAGCTGTAAAATACCGCGGCTTCTTTGTAAAGAATGGGAATGTACAGCCTCAATATGAGAAGATGAAAGCTGTCCTAGATACACCAACACCCAAGACCAAAAGAGATCTTAGATCCTTTCTCGGGTTAATAGAATATTACTGTAGGTTTATCCCTTACTTTTCAGACAAAACAGCTAGGCTGACAGATAAACTCAAGAATGCCGAACCCTAGAAACTTTGGAATGAGGAGGATGATGTATGTTATAACACCCTAAAACAAACTCTGTGCCAGAACCTAATCCTGAAGTTAGTCGACTTCTCTAAAGAGTTTATATTACAGACAGATGCCTCCCTCACAGGGTTAAGAGCAGTACTGTCCTAGGTTTACAAAGGATTAAAACACCCCTTATTAATTGCAAGTCGCAAGCTCTTCCCACGTGAAAATAGTTACTCTGTGTTGGAACTAGAGGCCCTGGCCATCAAGTGGGCCATTATCCATCTTAGATTTTACCTATAAGGAAGAAAGTTCATACTTGTTACAGACCATTCGCCACTAGTTTGGATTAGCCAACACAAAGATTCCGACCCTGGGGTCATACGATGGTTTCTAGAAATACAACCATACTGCTTCACTGTGGAACACCAAAAAGGAAAAGAACGGGGGAAGGTAGACTTCCTTTCCCGGTTCCCCTGTGAAACAGCTGCGGCTACATCGCATGGAGAAAGGATATGTGAGAAAGCTGAAGGTGTCTCACCCGCTAATCCCTGGAGATCTGACATCCAGGTGGCCAGGACACGGCCATCGCTATTGGATCCAGTTCCTGGGGGTGGACCAGTGGGGGAGGATCCCCTGGATGGGGGTCTTTGGGAGTGGAAGTGGGACACCGACGGGTGAGATGCGGTACCCCCTTCCTTATGAAACCTTTTCCCCATCCTACCCCATAGAATACTTAGAAGCTCTACCCACCCCCTTTTCGGAGACAAACATTTTCTTATACTGTGAAAGACAACAGACTAACATCAGAGCCATTTACCTGTAGTGTCCTAACACAATAATCAGGAATAGTCTGGCAATTGACAATAAATACACACACCTGATGGCCCTTTCCCTTCCCCACAGGGATAAAAGGCGAAGCACGAGAGCACACTTTGAACAAGGACAAACGCACAAGGAGGCAGCTATTCAGGACGGCAGTTCAAACAGAGAAGAAAGGCAGCGAGACAGGAAAGGACAACACGGAGGGAAGTGCCCTTGCCCTTTTCAACCCAAGCCTGCAAAGACTACTCCGTGAAAGGAATCATAAGACCGGGAACCACAGCTGACGTGTGGTCTAACAAATGTGAACAGTGGACAGGACCCTATTGCACTGATAACCAAGGCGGGGAGGTGCACTTGCTACAGTGGTACCATCCTCAACTCCAGAGACAAGAAACGACAAGGAGGTCAGCACAGCCCGCGTGTGTCGGAAGGAGAACCTATAGTAAACCTGACGGTGTTGAGCAAAGGTTGCAAACGGCAACTTGTTATGAACAAAGAACTTGTGTACTACTGAACTTTTAAAACCTAGGGAAAGACCAGCTGCAGAGATGTCCAGCGCCAAGTGGGCGTCCATTCGAAAGACTCTGACTGGTCCCCTTTTCTTGTGAATAATATAGTAACAAGAGGCCATAGGAAAGGCCGGCATACAGAGTTAAGGTGGTCATTCAAGGGTCGAGCCAAAATCCCTTGTACAATTGAAAGTCCTTAACCCATTGCCAAAGTTGTGACAGTGTGAAACAGGCGTGTGCGCCCAGTTTAGGGAAAACGCTGTATGAACGATAAATATGGAAATCCTGACTGGGGTTTTGAGAGAAAGCCTGACTGGGGGCTAGACAAAACGAAGAGAAATGAATCCCTCAAGGTATTACGAATAAGTGAACTGTGTGAAACTGGAAAATGTGAACCCGACTGAGGGAAGCCAAGCTTACCAAGAGGATTGGAGCCCGGTTGAGGGGGATCCACGGGTGAAAGGAAATCACCCGACGGGAAGATTACTGAAAGGAGCTTTTTGTTTGTTGTTAATAGTACATCAGTCCCTCTGAGGCAATCGAATTGGTGTAAAAGACTTGGCCACAGAAGGCCCTGATATTTTGGATTGGAAAAAAAACTGTAAACTCGTGCTGGAGAAGGCCAGGAGTGTGCTGTGCTCGAGAGTCCCGCCTTGTACTGTGCTAAAAATGTGGGGAAGGGAGACGCCAGTTATACCATCCTGACTTAGCATTTTGTGAACACTTGTTTATTTTCTGATGAACATTATCCCACACTATTGTGTAACTTTGCGGTCATGTTTTTTTTTAGTAAAGGCCCTTTTTATTTTACAAGACGCCACCAGGACTGCCTTATTATTATTTGATGGTCGTAGTGTGCTCCCATCTTAGATTTAGGTTTAGATTAGGCGTTCTTCTCACCCATTTCTACAGTTTAATAAACACCCTTGAACTGGGATCATTTGTGTCTGTCTTTACTGTTGCCACCATGAGTTCCTTACAGTGGGGAGCCGAGGCTTTGCTTTACCTTTCCACACATCATGCAAGGAAGACATTGGGCCTCATTATAAGTTTGTCGTCCGGGAACTACGGTACCGGTAAGCATGCCAGTACTGTACTTCCCAGACCGGCAAACTATGAGTTGTGCTCGCGGGTGCCTATCTGCCTGCCAGGTCGGACACCTTGCAGGCAGAAAGGCACGCGTGAGCACAGCATGTTAGATGCATCCGACCTCCCCATTCCCATTCAGCCCTATGGGGCTCAATTGGGAATGGGGAAGAATATTTTCGGAGCCCAGGAATGGGCAAATAACGGGTCCGGCAATGTCGTAATTACCCGGTTATTGCCCATTCCTGGGCGCAAGACAAAAAAAATACCGGCGGCCTCCTAACGAGGCCCAATGTCTGGAAGATGGGTGGGGAGAGAGGCAGTGCTTTACATTTCCACACGTCATGCAAGAAATACATTGAGTATCGGTTAAAGAATCAATGGGCCTCATTATAAGTTTGCTAGTCCGGAAACAACGGAGCCGGTAAGCCTACCGGCACTGTTGTTTCCAGACAGGCAAACTACAAGTCTGCCTGCCGGAGCCGCTGTGCCCGACAGGTCTGACCCTGCCGGGCACAGCGCCGTCGTCAGGCAGACTGTCACGGAAGTACCGGCACCGTTATTAATGGTGCTGGTGCATCCGTGGTCCCCATTCCCATAGAGTCCGATTTCCCGGCGCCTGGCTTCCTGGACTACCGAGGTTGTAATCCCCCGGAGTTATCAGTAGATCTGGTGTCAGTAAATCACTACGGGTCCGGCGGCAACCTGCTGGTAGCATCGGCACGGTTACCGCCGGACCAGTAATGAGGCCCAATGTCTGGGAGATGGGTAGGGAGCGAGGCTATGCTTTACATTTCCACACGTCAAGTAAGGAATACATTAAGAAGCGTTTAAAGATGTGGTCACGGCTAGAAAACCTGTTTTTAGAAAAGTCCTATATTAGGGCTGATCAAAGCATCTCGAGAGGGTTTTGCACTAAGGCTTAGCCAGAAGCTCTACTGATGAGACCTGGCTAGGGTGAACACTGACTCCCACAAGGACAGTCCAGCGCTTTGAGTTTCTGGACCCATGACAAGGTGATGCTCTTGTGATGCATTTTAAGATGTGCAAAAACCCAACTTTACAAAATGAACTGTTTCATACTTACGAGATACTCTGATCCTGCGGGACAAGATAATGGCAAATAGCAGCTGCTGCATTTCCCCTGAAAAAATAACAGATTCAAGTATTACATGAAAATCAATATATCCAATAAATAACTAGACTGAGGAAACCTTTGAGAATTTATGAGCAAGTAACAGGAGCCCACAAGTTCAACCATGATTTTGTCTGCCCCCGTCCTCTACCTGCCTTCCATGCAGTACTCTAAGTTGACCATGTTGCACATAGTTGAGAGGTTGGTGCACATACTGGGCTGCAGACCTGTAGGTAGGCACAACCTATGCTACGGCACACTGGAGAGGTTTCTGCTGGGGCACAATCGGTCACAATGGACAGGTTTCTACTGAGGCAAACTGGGTCATATTGGAGGGGTTTCTGCTGGGGCACCCTGGGTCATATTGGAGGGGGATATGCAGGGACGCACTGGGTCGCATTTGAAGAGTTTCTTCTGGGACACAATGTGTCTCACTGGAGGAATGTATTTATCTATTGCATTTGTTACAGCACACTGAACGCTTGAGTATCTAGGCACTAGTTACATTGGGCGAGGAAACAAGGTAAGTACAGTGGGGAGCAGAAAAGGGGTATCTGGTATCAGGCGGCACCCTCATAAAATAATACGATAAAGGAAGTGGTTTGTCCAATTGGGAGAAGTTGTAAATGTGAAGAATCTTTGGAGCAGGATGCCTTAGGTGAAAAGCCAGGTTTTCAGGTTTTTCCTGAAGGTCCAGAATGGAGGGTTCTTTTCTCAGGGCGATGGGGAGATTGCTCCAGAGCTTTGCGGCAATGACAGGAAAGCTCAAGCCTCCTGCAGTCTTCCGAGTGAAGCTAGATACTCTGAGGAAGTGGCAGTTTGTGGATCTTAGTTGGTTTGGGGGGCGAAGTGTATTTTTCCACACGACGTGAGAGGTAAGCCGGGGGAGTTTTGGTGAGACACCGGTGTGCGATGGACAGAGTTTTGAATTTGATTTGCTAGCGGATCGATAGAAAGTGGGCATCTTTTCTGGCATCTGAGATGTGGTCGTGCTTGGACAAGCCTAAGGCGCCCAGAGGGCATTGTTTTGAATAGATTACAACTTGCACAAGTTTCACTCAGAGGTGCCTGCAAAGAGGGTGTTGCAGTAGTCCAGCTTGGCTCTGGTGATGGCTCTGGCTATGGAGAGGTGGTTGGTTGTGGTGAGGAAGGGCTTGCTGGCAATGAGTAGTTTGGCGGTGTAGGCAGCAGAGGAGGCAATGGAATTTACTTGATGTGAGAATTCGAGGGTAACGTCTAGGTAGATGCACATGGTTTTGGCTGTGTATGAGGTTTGGATCAGGTTTCCGTCTATGTTGAAGGCTTTGTAAACTGGATCCATTTTGCGGAGTGTGGTGTGCGAGCCGATGATGTTTTGTCATCGTTTAGACGTAGCAGGTACGTCGCATCCAGTTTTGGATGTCATAGACTGACATGATGGCTACAACGTCTCAGTGGTATGTGCCTGAGAGAGGGGGGAGTATTTGGGTTTCTGTTTTCGGCCTGGTTGGGCTATTTTATACGTGCACGTTCCCGTTCTTTCTATTACCTCGTAAAGTCCGTGCCACTCACAATCCGTTTTTGTTCTCTGAGGTGGGTAAGAGGACTAGTGCTTTTGTCCAACAGAAAAAGATCTTAAATTTACTTTTCTATCATAATAAGCCTTCTGTTGGCTCTGGGCCTTTCCCATATGAGTAAAAACAAAGTCCCGAACCACCTTCATGTGTTCTCGCATTCTAGAGGCAGTTTGTGATATTGGATTGAGAGCCTCCTCTCGTTCTTCCCAGGGTTCCCGGAGCATGTCCAGGACATCTCTCGGTTCTCTTCCATAGAGTAGCTCAAAGGCAGAGAAACCAGTGGAAGCTTGGGAGGTTTTCCTCACTGCAAAAAGTGCCCATGGGATCATTCGATCCCAGTCTTTCCCGTCCTTGTCTACCAATTTCCGTAGAATTCGTTTCAAGGTCTTATTCAATCTTTCTACTGGTCCATGGTGGTAATGTGGAGTAGCTCTTTGACTTCGGCCATATGCTTACTCATAAAATTCGAACCTTGATCTGTTAATATTTATTTTGGGAAAACTGACCCTATAAAAATACAGTAGAAGATGTTTTAGGATCTGGTGAGCGGTATTATTTTGCATCGGGAATGCCTCTGGATATTGGGTTGCATAATCTACGATCACCAGGACATCCTTGTTGCCCAATTTAGATGTGTCTAGAGGTCCTATTATGTCCATACCAATTCTAGAATGATCGGCAGCAGATTCAGAGGGGCAGGTACTGGGATGTGCGGGCTGGTCTTCTGACATATTTCGCAGGTTTGTATGAAAGTTTTTATATTGGCATGTATACCTGGCCATTAAAACTTCCCACTAATATGCGCCTCGGTTATAACGTGACCCAAATGCCCTCCTGTGAGATGGGAATATGCGATCTCTAGCACAACCTTTCGGTGGCTTTTAGGTATTGCTAGTTGGGTCTTTATAAAACCTTCTGGGGAGGTTTCTCTTCGGTAAAGTAGTCCAAGTTTTAAGGAGAAAAGGACTTCCCTTTTCTATGCCTTCCTCTTCTGAGATTGCTTGTAGAAAAGCGTCAGCGAGGGCTGGATGATTTCGCTGGGAAAAGGCTAGGTCGGGATAGATTGTGGGTTCTTCTCCTTTCCTTTCTTCGACATTAAGAGATTTACCAGCCTCGCCAAAGCCCAGGTTGCCTCTTCCTGTTTTATCTGGTTCGCTTGCTTTGAAGTGAGGGAACAAAGCCCTTTCAAAAATTCCCTGCGCAATTTGGTCCCCCAGGCATACCTCAAAAGGGACTTCGCCATGATTTTGTAAGAGAACCTCCACGTCTTCACTAAAGTCGGGGTCAATAACACCCACAAATACATCTACCCCGAACTTCCATTCCAAGCCAGATGTTGGGGCTATTCGTATGTAGCACCCAGAGGGGGTATCAAAACCAAGTCTGTAGGAATCATTTCTCTTTTCCCAGCGGTTATAATAGCTTTCCTATTGCTACAGATATCAAATCCTATTGATTCCTTGGTGGCGATGGAAAGGTCAGAGGCTCTCTGACTAAGTTTTTGAAATTGTAGGGTTCCCCAATTTGTTTCAATTGAGTCACTTCCCCCTCCTCACACTACATGTAAGGAACTCATGGTGGCAACAGTTGTCATGCTCCCAGGCTATTGGCGCCTGTGGCACATGTGGCGCATACATCGCCATTGATTGCTCTTTCACGTTTCGCTACACTGGGTAGTAGCATCTAGTTTCCATCTGTCATGAGGGCCGCTGGGAGGTACTTATTCTAGGTACTCTCAAGCGGCCGGCGCGTTGCAACTGCTAGGTCTTTCACCTTTCTTGGTTAACACCCGTTGTGTATTTCTGCTTTTTGTTCCGCACCGGAACACCCTCTCAAGCCCTCTTCTTTCCGGCGCTGCCAGTCTTCTGCCTTCTTAGCGGGTCTCGCTTCCTGCGGCTCTCCCTTCTCTTACCTTCCTGGTTCTCCAGCTCTGGGTCCTTCGTTCTCTCCTCTTCCCATCTTTCTGTTTCCTGTCTCGACGGGCTCCTTTATCAGACAGGTGCTCTTCTTGTTTCTCTGCCTGTGGCTCCCCTCGGGCGGCTCCTCTGCCACGTCTCGCTCTCTGTGACTGCTTCTTCGGTCACGACGCCTTCTCTGCTGCCGTTTCGGTCTGTTTTGGTCTGCTCACACAGGAGCCGACGCAGGGCACATTCTGCTAGTCTGCCTGCTCTTCCATTTGGACACTCACCTTTGGATCTAGCAAATCCTACCTGGACACCCTTCCTGTTGAAGTATTTTTGTGATACTGCCATCCCGAATTCTACACTTCAACTTCTCCCAAGGTTTTTTTTTCTGTCTTTCTGGCTTTTTCCCCACCTCAAGCCTGCTCTGGGAATGGGGCCACAGGGTTGCAGCTCACAAGTGGCCACTGTGGCTTATTCCCGAGGCAGGTCAGTTCCTCTGAAAAAAGAAAAGGACTACCTTTCACAACGACATCTGGTCCAGGACAGCTCCAAGTCATGTAACTCAGGTGAGGAGGAAGAGGACAGCCGTGGGTCGGGGGAGGATAAGCAGGTTTTTGACAGTTTGCAACACCAGAAAGTAGGAATGGCTACCACAGAGCAGGTTCAAGAGCTCTTAGTGGTGGTTCAGGTGTCTATCCCAGGAACTACAGACTTTAAAGAAAGAAAATACCATGCTCCGACAATTGGTTACCACATGCAAACAACATCCTGTGGAATTACCCCCATGGCATTACCCTCAGGCCCATTCAACGGTACGCCCAAGAAGTTAAAAGAATTCCTGGATGCATGTACAGTGTATTGCACATTCAGGCCTCATGCCTACACCACAGACCACGCCCGGGTGGGATTTTTGATATCAAACATGACAAGCAATGCTTTGGCCTGGGCTACGCCTCTTGTCACCAATGCCAACCCTATCCATCACGATTTTGGGGGTTTCCAAACTCTTCTTAAACAAACGTTTGAACGCCCCGAGGTAACCTACATGGCCTGTGAGCACCTTCTTGACGTCCGCCAATGCTCGTCCGATCTCCTTTCGTACATCACCACTTTCAAGACCTTGGCAGCAGAGGCCGGTTGGCCTGAACAGGCACAGTTTGCCATCTTCAGACACTGTTTAAAGGAAGAGATAAAGGATGAGCTTTCTCACTCCCCCAGGCCACCCATGTTTTCTGACTTGCTGTCAAATTGAATATGGCCTCCAGCAAAGAAGAATGGAAAGGAGAAGGCAAAGGGGCGGTTTACTCTTCAGCGACTTCTCACCCTCTCCCATTGCTGCTCCTCCTTCATCAAGAGATGAACCGATGTAGATAGGTGCAAACAGGGTTCCCCTCTCTTCGGAAGAAAGAAGACGCCGCAGAGAGAAGGGGCTTTGTGCCTACTGTGGCTCCGACAAGCATATCTTCAAAGACTGTACTGAAGTTCCTCCTCGTCGATCGGGAAACAAGCGCCCTCGGCTCTAGTAGGGACGGGTTACTGAGGGTTGAAGTCAAATCCCAGTCCCTATGTTTCCCTCTCCATATTTTAACACAATGTACAAGAAGATTTCCGTTTGATGGTCGTAACAGGTCAAGTCCGGATAGGCCAACAACAGATTGAGACCCTGGCGCTGCTGGACTGTGGCGCAGCGGGAACTTCGTTGATACCAGTTGGGCAGACAAGGTGGGCCTACGGAGAATCGCCCACAAAGAGGGTGAGAAGGTCGAAGAGGTGGATGGTACTCCCCTCTCGTCAGGTCCCATTGCACACACCACTGAAGACTTCCTAGTCACCATTTTCCAATATACAGAACAAATCAGATTTGATATATTCTGAGCTGCCCATTTTCCCATCATTTTATGAATCACCTGGCTCAGAAGACACAACCCTTGCATCGACTGGGCAGACAACCAGCTGTCTTTTGATTCCAGCTATTGTAAACAACACTGTCTCTCTCTTACCAACTACAGTAAGGTACACACCTTGGCAACCGACGGCCCCATTGGCGTCCATTCTCTTCTCCCGGAATGGTCACACTACAACCATGTGTTTAAGCCGGTAAGATAGCTCAGCGGGTTGAGCGCTCGCTGCTGCGATCTGAGTGTGATCTGCAGGTCGCAGGTTCGAATCTTGGCAAGGCCAACTCAGCCTTTCATCCTTCTGAGGTCAATAAATGAGTACCAATTTCGGTTGGGTGATATTGTATGTAAATATATGCTCTGTAAGGCGCTTTGGATTAAGGCGCTATATAAATAACACATCATTATCATTATTATCATTTACTGAAAGGATTCCAGTGGAATTGCCACCACACCGTCCTGAGGATTGTGCTATTGATCTTGTACCCTATGCATTGGTTCAGTTTGGACGCATGTTTTCACTCTCTCACGCAGACAAAAAGGCACTACGGAACTATCTTGATGCCAATCATCAAAATGGTCTGATCCAGCCTTCCAAGTCTCCAGCCAGGGCATTGCTGTTTGTCATCCCTAAACGTGATTCTGCCACACTCAGGCCCTGTGTTGATTACAGAGGTTTAAACAAGGTTACCATTCGTGACTGTTATCCTATGCCTTTCATTAACGATATCCTCAAAGCAGTTCAAGGGGCCAAGTTGTTTACCAAGCTCGACCTAAGAAATGTTTACCATCTTCTCAGGATTCACTCCAGGGATGAATGGAAGACAGCCTTGTGTACACCGTTCGGCTTATATGTATATAAGGTGATGCCATTCAGCCTTGTCAACACCCCCGCCGTCTTCCAACGGTTTATGGACAAAACATTCTCAGACCTTATGTTCATCTCCGTTATCATCTATCTCGATGATATACTAGTCTTCTCTGCCAACCCACAGGAGCATCACAAAAACGTACAAGAAGTCCTTGACCGTCTACAAGCCAACAGTCTTCTCGGTAAGCCTGAGAAATGCGTGTTTGGAGTTCCGTGTATTCCCTATTTGGGTTTGATCTTGTCTGAGCAGGGTTTCAACATGGACAAACAGAAGGTCTCTGCCATACACGACTGGCTGGCACCAGCCTCCATCAAGGAAGTCCAATGGTTTCTCGGGTTGGCCAATTTCTATAGACGATTTGTGCCTGGTTTCTCTGAAGTTGTTCTGCCAATCACCACGCTTCTTAAGAAAGACTCAGGGCCTTTCTGCTGGAACACTTCAGCTAACAACAGTTTCAAGCAACTCAAGAGTCTGTTCTGTTCAGCTCACATCTTACGACAACTGGATCAGGCTCGGCCTTTCATCATTGAATCAGACGCCTCCACTGCTGCTATCGGGGGGAACAGCCTTGCTACAAGAGTTTGAGGGTAGGGAACATCCTATAGCCTACCTTTCTCGGTCTCTCACAGCGAGTCAGCGCAACTACTCTGTCTTGGAGAAAGAACTCCTTGCGATGAAACTAGCTTGCGAAGAGTGGCTTCACTTTCTGCAAGGCGGTCATCACCCCTTCCTCATCAGGACTGATCACAAGAACCTTCGGGTCTTACAGTCCATGGAGTGTGTCAACTCTCTACAAGCCAGGTGGGCGTATTTTTTTGCATGGTACGACGTCTAGATAACTTACTCCCAGGTACGCAGAACACGTTGCCAGATGCCCTTTCCCGTAGAGGGTCCATAGACATCGAGACCGATCATCCCACGGAACGGTTGTTTCCCAAGGACAAGGTTCTGGCCCACGTCAATACCTTCCTATAACAAGTCAAGGATGTGATGGTGTCTGAGCGTCCTTCGCTTTCTAAGCAGTCAACAGTCTGGTATGACGAGAAGGAAGGGCTGTTATTCAGGAACAACCGTCTGTACATTCCTACTGGACGCCAAAACACAAGTGTAACAGGGGATACCAGGAATATCTGAATACTGTGACCTGGCCTGGATAGAGCATAGAAAAGATTAACATTGAAGGTCAGAGTACTGTTGAGTTTATGTGGTGAGTCCCAGTGCAATACACCTGTCTACATAAACATCATAGCTTCACAATGCAAGAAACATCTATGAAAAAACGTGTCTTTCAAAAAACCAAATCCTGAGATGAAACAAATTGAATTCAACCCAGTAGACACTCAATCACAATTCAATATTTTTTATTAACATGTATAGAACATATCCTTGTAAAAAACTGATCTCATAATTATAAAAACATACATCAATGTAAGTGTCAATAAATTCATTAATCAATCCATCTAATTCATAATTGGACTGATAAGATACATCATTCCCATCTAAAACCACAACAAACCACACTTCAACCATACCACATTCATACTCAAACAATCCATCAAATCACTCAATTATAACAAATATTTCATCACTAAAAACAAACATACTAAAACACAACTAAACAATTTCTAGTCCATTATTAATATGAACTGTGAGTTTAACACAGCTAAGCCAGTCTCTTGTTTATATGTTCTGATCTGTCTCAAGCTGATATCAATTAAAACTGTTTACAAATAACAGTACACTCCCCAACCCATTCCTACTGGACCCCTTCACAGGAAGATCATATGATGGTGTCATGACAGTAAGGTGGCAGGGCACAGGGGACAATCCGGCATGACAGATCTTGTAGGTCGCTCCTTTTTCTGGCCCGACCTTAGGCACGACATTGAGGATTACGTACGGTCTTGTCCCATCTGTGCCATAAGTAAGTACTCACCAGGAAAACGGTGGGACCTTTGGAGCAAGATCCTGTTCCGTCTCGCCCATGGAGTCACGTCTCCACCGACTTCATAGTGGACCTCCCAAAATCCAGGTCCTGTACTTGCATAATGGTCACCATTGACTCTCTTACGAAGACGGCCCATTTTTTGCCCCTTCCAGGGTTAGCTAGCGCTGCAGAGATGGCTGAGATCTTCGTTCGAGACATATTACGCCTACATGGCCTACAAGACAAGATTACATCTGACAGAGGTAGCCAGTACACCCAAAAATTCTGGAAGGCTCTTTTCAACTAACTTCGAATGGAGAGCGCATTGTCCTCAAGATTTCACCCCTAGACCAATGGGCAAACTGAGCGACTCAATACCACATTGGAGCAATACCTTAGATGTTACAGTAACCAACAACATGATGATTGGGTACTCCTGTTGCCCACAGCAGAGTTTACGTACAACTCCAAGCATACTGCCATTGGTCAGTCTCCATTCTATTTTACTTACGGTCTCCACCCATGTTCCATGTTTCCTGTTCATACCAAACCCACCAACCTGCCTGCCATAGAAAACACACTGACGAAGATCGCGGAAGCCCAAAGGACGGCCAAACTCAGCTTCGAAGCCAGTATGCAGACGTACAAAAGACAAGCAAACAAACACAGCAGGAAGGGGCCTGACTGGTCGGTCGGCTCTGAAGTGTGGCTCTCGACCAAATTCCTACCCCGCCGGGTTCATTCTTCCAAACTGTCTCCCCTATACTTGGGTCCTTTCCCCATCTTGGCTAGGATAAACCCCTGTGGCATACAAACTCAAACTACCCCCTAGCCTTAGTCGCATTCACCCTGCCTTTAACTCTTCTCTCTTGAAGTCCTTTGTTCCTGATGCTTCTCGCAACTCTCGCTCTGACTTTAAAAATCTACAAGGGGGTTCTAAGGTTGAGTACGAGGTGTCTCGCATCCGTGACTCACGATACCACCAGGGACGAATAGAGTACCTTATCAGCTGGAAGGGTTACCCGAGGACAGAGGACTCCAGGGAACCGGCTTCCTTTCCTTTGTGCATGCTCCCTTATTGCGTTCCAGATGTCAAAGGGCCCATCCGGGTAAACCTGCATTCCCTGGAACTAAAAGGGGGCATACCGACATGAGCCCGGGCGAGTCACTTCCCACTCCTGACACTATATGTGAGGAACTGATAGTGGCAACAGTTGTCATGCTCCCAGGCTATTGGCGCTTGTGGCACCAGTGGCGTATGCATCGCCATTGATTGCTCCTTCACGTTTCGCTACGCTGGGAAGTAGCAGTCTAGTTTCCATTTGTCATGGCCGCTGCTGGGAGGTACTTATTCTAGGTAGTCCCAGCGGCCGGCGCGTTGCAACTAGTAGGTCTTTCACCTTTCTCGCTTAACACGCTTTGTGTACTTCTGCTTTTTGTTCCGCACCGGAACACCCTCTCAAGTCCTCTTCTTTCTGGCGCTGCCGGTCTTCTGCCTTCTTAGTGGGTCTCGCTTCCCGCGGCTCTCCCTTCTCTTACCTTCCTCCTTCTTCCGCTCTGGGTCCTTCGTTCTCTCCTCTTCCTATCTTTCTGTTTCCTGTCTTGACCGGCTCCTCTATTAGCTGGGTGCTCTTGTTGTTTCTCCGCCCGTTGCTGCCCTCGGGTGGCTCCTCTGCTGCGTCTCCAGCCACTTTCTCTGTGACTGCTTCTCCGGTCACGCCCCCTTGTCTGCTGCCATTTCGGTCTGTTTTCGTCTGCTCACACAGGACCCGTGCAGGGCACATTCTGCTAGTCTGCCTGGTCTTCCATTTGGACGCTCACCTTTGTATCCGGCATATCCTACCCGGACACTCTTCATGTTGAAGTCTATTTGTCATACTGCCATCCTGGATTCTACACTTCAACTACTCCAACTGGGTTTTTTCTGCTTTTCCAGCTTTTTCCCCGCCTCAAGCCTGCTCCGGGTTAGTGACAACAGGGCAACAGGCGGCCACTGTGGCTTCTTCCCGAGGCAGGTTTGTTCCTCTCAAAAAAGAAAAGGACTACCTTTCGTGATGACGTCTGGTCCAGGATAGCTCTGAGCCAAGTAACTCAGGTGAGGCGGAAGAGGACAGCCATGGGTCGGGGGAGGATAAGCAGGTTTTTGACAATAGTAAATACAGACACAAGTGATCACAGTTCAAGGGTGTTTATTAAACGTATGAAGGTTGGTAAAATGTCTAATCTAAACCTAAATCTAAGATGGGAGCAACCGTCAAGCATCAACTAAAAATAAGGCAGCTCTAGTGGTGAACGGTCAAAATAAAAAGGGCATATACTACGAAACCTATTGCCAAACCTTACAACTAATACTATAAGGGTTTGGGATAGTACTCAAGAAAAGAAATAAGTGTTCACAAATAATATGTCAGGATGCGGTAGCCTGGCACTCCCTTCCCCACGTTTTGAGCACGAGGTAACATGGGATCCTGGAGCACAACACACTATAGAGCTTCTCTAGCATGAGGCGACGGTTCGACTTGCAGCTCTCAGGACCGTCGATGGCCAAGTCTTGTTTCTCTTGAAAGTCTCTTGTTTTCAAGGCCGTGACATAAAGGTTCATTCAACAAAATGACAGTTTGTTTCCTGGTTTCACTTAGTGTGAGGATTCTTCACCCCTGGGTCCCCCTCTTCTGGGCGCTGACCCGTCTTTACTTTCAGCCTCCCTCCAACGGGTTCACTATGGCTTCAATGAACCTTTGGGTGATAGCTTCACCTTGGGATCTCCATTGTTCGGGCTCGGCCCTTCTCAAGTTTCAATGTCTTTTTAAACATTTCCAGTGGACATCCCTCAGCCGGGTTCCCTTTTGTCAACACATTGTTTCATGGTACTTTAGACTTTGCCCCATCTCGTCAGCATCCCTCTTCCGTATTCACTCTTGCCAACTTCATATTCACATTCAATGTCTATGGTATTCACTTTCCTTGCTTTCTTATGTGGCAGGATTCACTAAATTTGCTTTCTTTATAGTTCTTAGGTCAAAGGCTTTCGGCTGTATGGGGATTTTGCTTGACCTCCTGTATCACCACTTTTACCTATCTTGGCGGCTCTACTACAGCCTTCTGGTAACTGCAGTTTCATTCAGATGGGGATCAATCAAAATCTATCGAGTTAGCACCCACATGGTGCTGGTTCCCTCTGCAGCTGGTCTCCCCTCAACACTTTTACAGTTCTTTGCACTTAGTTCAACTTGCCACTTTGCGTCTTTCATTCACCTCAGCCCTGCATTTTATCGGATCTTCCCTCGAGTCACTGGTTGTGAAGAACCGCTTGCCTTTCCTCGTAACTGGAGTCAAGACCGATACCAGGGAAGCAGGATTCTCCCTCGCTCACTCTTATCAGCGTCAACATGTTCTGTGTACCGTTGACATCTGCTGCAGGAGACTTGGGCTATTATCCTCGGTCTTACGATTCCCTCTGCAGAGGTTTTGCGGGTCTGCTTCAAAAAGGGCAAGGTCCTGTCTCTCCTTGTCAGCCTCTCGATATTCGCCGCCTTTCTCCTCCTCTTAAAACTGCTGGGTCTGGGTAGCTGTCTCGTCGTGCAGTCTGCCTTGATCATACTGTGCTCTCTTGCTCTAGCTTTTATCCCTGTGGGAAGGGAAGTCAGGTGTGTGTGATTCTAAAGGAGTTGAAAGAAAGGAGATACCAGTTCTCACCTGTCGGTGTCCCTCTCCATGAGGACCCTCCATCCAGGTGATCCTCCCGCACTGGTCCACCCCCAGGAACAGGATCCAATAGCGAAGGCCGTGTCCTGGCCACATGGATGACAGATCCCCAGGGACTGGCTAGGGAGACACCTTCACGTTTCTCACAGGTTCACATTTTCCACAACAATATCTTCTCGGGTGTGTTGCTCTTCACCCAGGATCCCCCTCTTCCAGGCCCAGACCCATTTTCTACAAATAGTCCCCCTCAGGCTCAGACCAATTTCAGTGTACAGACAATCGAAAATTTCAAATGTACACAGGATTCAACTTAACCCGCTGCAGTACCACTTCGATTTCACAGTTCAATAATTTTTACACGCTCAGGGGCGTACTAAACAGAGACCTTCGAGTGAGCACTGACGTGGCACTGGACCACTCTGTATCTGGAACCTATTTCGGTTTCATAAAGTTCAATCGTATACAAGTTCTTTTTCTTCATACAATGTTGCCACTTGTAACCTTGAGTATAACACAGTCCGGTCTGCTATCAGTTTCTCAGACTCACTGGCTGAGCTGAACTCGCTGGCATTGCTTTCCTGTCGGAGTCAAGGACAGTACCACAGTGGCAATCGCTTCTCCCCACCTTGGCTATCAATGCGGGAGGGCCCTGTGTACCTTTGACACACACTACACCATTCGGCAGCTGCAATTTCCAGTCTTATGTTTCTTTTAATTGCAGCTTCTTGAAAGACGCAAAGGTACTTCCCTCCTTGTCATCCTCTCCGGTCTCGCTGTCTTTCTTCTCTGTTAAACTGCCATCTCGGAATTGCTGCTTCCTCGTGCGTTGTGCCTTTCTCAGAGTGTGCTTTCGTGCTCCGCCTTCAGGTTTCTCACAGGTCCCTTGACCAGGACGTACATTAATTCATAGGCAGACAGGGTTTAGCTGGGGTGCCTAGACCCAAGGCCTCGAATAGCCTTGTGACAGTCCTTCTGTACTATGCATTATGGTGACCATACGGTACTGTACATATCCGGATCGGGAGAGGTGTCTAACCTGCTTGCATCATGCAATTCATCAGCCATAGCAATCAAATCTACCCAGCCCATAGGATCAAAACCAAAAGGCACTTGGTAAATCGTCGAAAAACACTGATCTAGATTAAGGGAGAAAGGAACGTTCAATGGTCGGCACCAATGTCGACGTCGATGAAGTTGTTCCTACGAGGCCTATCAGCGCTAGTGCCTCCGGTCAATTCAACGCTAGAGCTGGTTTCCTGTTCATCATGGTCGAGCACAAGGGTGTAGGACCAGACATGGGCACCTTGGCGCCAGAACCTCTGGGCGCAACTGGTGCCGTATTCGCCTGTAGCGTCAAGAGTGGAGTTGTACCTGCCGTGGCTTTCTGGAAAATCTGGAGAATTTGCACCTAGTACGTCTCCCACTCTTCCCTCGCCGCACCCAGGTCGACCACATCTTACCTCGTTTTTCTGACGATTCAGAGTTGTGTCTGCACTGTTTTTTTTTCTTGTGGATTGATGAGGACAATGAATGGGTGTGTGAATGATTCTTTGTCTTCTTGTAGCGGCTTTCCTCTTTTTCGGGCATGCAGCCTTCAGTGTCTTGGCCTGAAGACCTGACAGTCGAACGCAAAAGGTATTTTGATGGAGGCCACCCGAGTGCCAATTTTTTCCCATTGCACCCTAAGGGATTTGGGGTTCATTTTTTGGCAGGAACAGCACTCAATTTCATGGTCTTTCCCCAGACACCATACGCAGACGACATGCGGGTACGTGATTAACATTTTTGAGTTGCAGTCATGGCAGCATTTGAATACCGAAGCCTTACGGCCTGACATATCGATGAATGTTGAATTGATCATTTCTCTCACAAAAAACGTTTCAAAGAGCAGCATGCTGAGCATGCAGTAAAAAGGAACTGAGGTACGGGTCGTAGTGACGTAATATATATACAGCTGACGTCATGTCTGGAGTCGAGGAGGGACACAGTCGAATACACCCCCCGTCGAAAACATTTCCAAGCAGCTGATGCTAGAGGGACATCTATCTGATGAGAAATCTGCAGGAGAATACAATCTATTAAAACTCTGCCAAAGTATGTAAAGAAAAGATATTGTAACATAAAATCCAGTATCATCTGTCATATTTGTCATATCAGAAAAAGCGTATTCTTAAGTTTCTTAATACTAGATGAATTAGGCTGTTGATATATATTTATTACTAAACCTTGCAAACAGTTTGAAGTAGGAACCCCTCATTTCACCGTAATCGGAATGGGATTTTTACCCCAAAAGGGTTCCATAAAGGGTTTAGAAAGCCAGTGGTTGGAAGTACCCACAAGCAATCCTCCCTTCGGTCTACCTAGTGACCCCTGCTGGGTTGCATTATACAGAGAAACCATCGCACCACAAGTTATTTCTCAACCTGGATTCCTGGACCATACAAATATCATGCGATACCAATTGAACTCTAACAGTCATGTTATTGAAAATGTGTGTATGGCCTCTTGATTTCCATGGTAAGATCTAAAAGGTGTTTTGGGAAATACTAGAGGCATGATTTTGCATCCCTAGTAGGTACTAGTGGAAGTCACCCCCAATCTTTCTCTATCCTTTCTTTTATCCATATCACATAACGCACAGGTAATCTATACAGGCAGTGGCGACCCTGCATTCTTATACTCTGTATGTGATTTTGGTAAAACGTGCTCCATAACTGGAAAGAAATCAATACCCATAGCCCGAAGACTGTTTAGATTTTCAAGTAACATGTGGATTGAAAGGACTGCTTTGAACTCGATCCTAGCCACCTGCAAAACTAAAAAGTCTTTCAATGACACCAAAGATAAATCCACGATTCAAACAAACGTAGCTTAGGCACAGCTTTAAATATTGAGAGAATACATTATCTGTTGAAAGGGCCTTAATTATCTACAAAAATGTCTTCCATGTACCCTACCAAAATATTGGCGTGACAATGGATTTTTCTCTATATAAAGTACAGCATATTGTGCATTACCTGCACTCATGTCCTGATGAAGGCCTTGGTATTGGTCTGTCTGTCTCCCTTTGTTCCCCCCTACCGCCTCATCGCGCCTTGAAACACTTGTGTATAGGCGCTTTACAAATGCCATATCATATTGAATAGGTCAAAATACTGGCAACTGTTTTTCTTCAATAGTTGTAGGTTTGAGCTTGTTAACAAGGCTGAAAGCGATCATCATAAATGATGCTATCCATTACTGAATGATTAAACATGATGTCACAATCTATTTTTTTAGATTTGTATTGCATTCGTTATACCCCCAAACCCGGAGGTATCACAGCATAGGTTACAGAAAGTTAACTTGTCTGATTAGAGGCTATTTGCACACATTACAAGCAGTGTAAGCAGTGGGTTAGTTACAGTACAGGTATTTGCATTTAAGGTACAGATGGGTTGTACCACAGACAAAAGAGTTCATATTTACAATGTAAGCAGTCTTATAATCAAAACATAATGGAAGAACAGCAGTTAGAATGATTGAAGAGCCACGTTTTGATGAGACTCTTAAAGCGCTGGTGGGAGGGCTTGTTTCTAATATGGGCAGGGAGGGACTTCCAGATCTTAGGTGCTGCTACTGGGAAGCTGGCCCCCTCCCCCGCCATGGAGCTCTTCAATCTTGGGACAAATAAATGAGTGCTGGAGTCTGATCTGAGGGCTCTAGTGGAATATTTTTGGGAGATATAGTTTTTGAGGTATCAGGGGGTAATCTTGGTGATGCATTTGTGGGTGACGCAAAGTGTTTTGAAATCGATTCTGGCTTGGATGGGTAACCAGTGTACTTCCCTCCTGATATGAGATATATGGTTGTTTCTTTTTAAGCCAAAGGCTGCTCGTAAAGCTTTGTTTTGTAGCAGCTGTAGTTTGGCCAGATTCGTGCTTGTGGTTCCTAGAAGGAGAATGTTGCAGTAATCTAATGTCGATAATATAAGGGCTCGAGCTAAGGTGAGGCAGTTTTGTGGGGTCAGAAATTGGCGACTGAGTGCGATGAGTTTTGCCGTGTAAGCAGTAGAGGATGAGAGGGCATTGACATGTTTGGTCATCGTGAGGTTTGAGTATAGGTCTATACCCAAAGTTTTGACCTGCTTGAGAATTGGGATGGGTGTTCCATCAAAGGTAATGGTAGAGTAATCGGCGAGGAGATTTTTTATTCTAGAAGGGGAACCTACGAAGAGGATCTCAGTTTTTTCATCGTTAAGACACAAACTGTTGGTAGCAATCCAGTTTTGGATAATGGCATAAATCTTGTTAATGGTGGCTGTGTCTTGCTCATGGTTTCCCTTGATAGGAATGAGGATCTTGGTGTCATCCATGAAGTTCATGTATATGTCTCCCATGGCATCCAGGGCTAAGAAAAGGAGTTTTGTATATGCATTATACAAAGTGGGTGAAAGGCAAGAGCCTTGAGGGATCCCTAGGGGTACAGGTATCAGATCAGCAGCCTCCTTAACGATGGATACTCTTGAGGTGCATTCCGCTAAGAAGGATTTCACCCAGAGGGTAGCTTCTGTGGAAAAGTTAAAGTTCTCTGATAACACATTGCATAACTTGTTATGGTCCACCAGGTCAAATGCTGCAGAAAGGTCGAGTAGGAGGAGGATGCACAGATTCCCAGAGTCTCTTATGGAATCCATCTGGATTTTACGGTCTAATAAGGCCGTTTCTGTGCTGTGGTTGGGCCGGAAGCCAGATTGTCTGGCTCCTAGCAGATGGTTGCTTTCTAGATAGTTTTGAACTTGAGAGTAGGCTATTTATCATTATTTTTAGCAGAAAGGGCACTGTGGTTATGGGACGGTAGGTGGTGGGTATTGCAGGGTCCAGAGAAGGTTTTTTGAGGAGTGGGGTAACCCATGCTTCTTTGATACTGGCAGGGACAGAGTTGGTGATAAAGGAGGCATTAATGAAGTTGGCGATGATGGGTGTAAGCGTGGGCACACAGAATTTGACTAGATGCGCTGGGAAGGTATCACCTTTACAATTGGACGGTTTTAATGTGGAAATGGCATTCAGACCATCGAGAATTTGAACTGTGTGGTTATTTGTTCTATGTCTGTGTCAGGTGCTAGTGGCGGTATGCTTTTGCTGGCCAATAGGGTTCTTTTGGTTAGAATTTTGTTTTGGAGTCTGAGGATTTTGGAGGCTGGTGCGTTCTGGTGGTAGTGCACCAGGCTTTGCTAGAGTTAATGGGGATGGTGGATGGGATGGGGCTTCCAATTCTTTGAGTATGGAAAATAGTTCTTTGGAGTTGGAGGAGGCATTATTTATGCGGGTATTTAGAGAGTTAGCTTTGTGGGCTATGGCAGCTGATTTGTAGGTTTTATTGGCTGTCAGAAATTAATTGAAATGAAAATGAAATGATATTTTATTTATATCGCGCTCGGCCGAAGCGGTGGACGGGGCCTTTTTGCGTAGGTGCTCCAGTGCTCTTTTATTGCGCCGGAGTACCGTCAGCTCATCATTGAACCAAAAGTTAGTTTGTTTAGCAGTACGTGGTGTTTTGGTCATAAGTGGGGCCTCTGCATCAATGGTAGACTTGAGGCAGTTGCGGTAGATGGAGGCAATGCTTGCGGGGTTGGTGTTTGAGGGTAGAATACAAAATACAAAAATACAAAAATACAGATGAGTCTTGAGGGATTCCGTAAGAGAGGGGAATGAGACTATCCACTGTTAGATTTCAGGTATTCCTCAGTGCAATGGAGCTGGGTGTAGGAGGAGGTACGCCCCGAGTACTTGGTGTCATTATATTTAAATGTATTAAATAGTCTCCAACCAAGTGATTTTCGTGATGGATTCACTTGATAGGCTGATGTCTAACATCAGGATCCAATCCAGTATTCTTCCCCTGGAATGAGTAGGTGAATTGACATGTTGGGTAAAGTGCATTTCATGTAGGGCCGAGTACAATTCACTGGCTTTGAGGTGCAGTTTGTCGTTATAACCCAGGTTAATGTCATGGAAGATCATACATTTAGTATTAGGTTTGAGGTGGGGGGTGATGAGGAGCGGGATATCTGATTCTGGGTGGTTGACGATATTAGGAGCTCTGTATGATGAGAAAGCTTGTTGTGGTTTTGGGATCAGTAGTAATTTTGAGTAGGAGGAGTTTGTATCCATCTACAGGGTCAAGTGGGCAGGGTCTGAACTGTAGAGGGGGTTGTGGCTGTAAAAGCTACAATAGAAAACAATAGTTTATTGTGTCTTGATGGTCAGCCCTAAGTATCGTGTAGTCTGGGGGGATGGACAAGGCTAGCAGGGGTCCAGATGCTTGGTGTAGCCAAGTTTCAGTGACAACTAGGAAGTCTAGTGACCAACAGCAAGGAGTAGGTTGTGTGTGTCAATAGCGTGAGCTCTTAGAGATCACACATTAAGGAGGGCACCTTTAAGACTGGGAGTGGCTCTAGACGGGGAGAGGATAGAGTTGTGGTGGAGGTGATGTGGGGAGTGTGCAACTTGGGCTGTGTGCTAGCAATGTTATATAGGGTAGTGGTCCCTTCAGTGGTCTGCTTCATGAGTTGAGTGGCTTTTGGGGCCTCTGCTCTAATGTGTGCTATGTAGACTAGAGTTGTACCCGAGGGGGTAGTGCAGGCTGGTTTGAGTGGTGAGCCTTGTTAACCTTGTCGCACCTAGGATGGGACGTGAAGCGGTGAGTGGGGTTATCGGCAGTCTAGAGTTGAGGCGTTTAAGGCACACTGCTCCAATGCAGGGAGAGGTGGACCCGAATGAAGTGGCGGGGTGGGTGCAGATGGTGTTCCTAGGGGGTCTGGAAATAGGTTTATGGTCTAATGTTAGTCTGGGCTGGTTTGAAGTGGCAATGTGGGGCCACGTTGCTGAAAGAGGGAAAGGAGATGCTTTGGGTAGGAAGGGTGTTGGGCAAGGGATAGGGTAGTGTCGGTGGCACAAATGTTTGTCAAGGCCATTGCCTACTGGGATGTAGGTGCCTGCTGTGTAGGGTGGTAGGCCGGTCATATTGTAGTCAGTGTTAATTCTGGGGGCGGTCCGCTACTATGTAGTTCCCTACAGGTAGTATAGATGACTGAGCTAAGTCAAAGGATGTTGACCTTGAGTAGAGTTAACAGTGGCTCTCTGGGTGTCCTATACTCTAAGTATGCTAACAACCTTCAGAAGGATGCAATATAGTCTAGGTTACCCATGGCAAACAGGGTACTGGACTAATGAAGGTACTCCTGAAAGTGCAGAAATAGCAGAAATATTGTGAGTAATGGTAGGCAGGGTAAGGCAGTGTTATGGGTGCTCTGTAGTGCGCTGGGTATGGTTTGGGAGCAGCCTGTGCTGGGTTAGCAAGACGTACTGGAGATAGCCTGGGTAAGTCTTAGAGATAGCGATCAGGTACCAAGTGATTGAATTAGCAACAACGGAGCAAACGCAGGGACAAAATCGTATTAGCGAGCAAAGATTCACTTACATAACGTTCCAATGGCAAAGATGATGCTTCATGATATCTGCTCGCTAGCAAGATATACAATACTACTGACTCAATGTGCAAAGTAGTATTAGCACGCAAGGATGAACACAAATAGCATTACCAGTGTGCTTCATGATTTGGGTTAAGTAGCAATGAATACCCTGTAGATACAGTGGTGCAGTTACACAAGGCGAGCATAGCGTGACATGATTTGAAATCTTGACATCAAACAATGGGGCAAATGCAGCTTATCAATGTCGAGCAAGGGTGCAAACATGTGCACATGGCAAACATGATTCGCATTAACAGCGGTGTGCAAGGGACTTCATAGTCAGTGATCTGCCACGGCACATACACAGTGAGGCAGTAGCGCAGTCACACGTGGTAAGCAGAGGTCTCTCGTGCAGGCCACGTGAGTGCTGTGTTTATGAGCGACTGTTCGATAGGGGAAAGAGGGATAGGCGGGAGTTTAGCTTGTGGACTCTGATTGACTGTTCAGAGATGGTAGGGATTTGCTGGGTTATGAGAGGCGTTGCGTAGAGTTTGACGGATAACGCACGTTATATGGGTGGGGTGCAAATATGTTGGTGCACAAGGTCTTATCGGACTGCCTTGAATGATGCTCGCAGGGCTTGGTCGGAGTGGCATAGCTCACCAGTGCTGCTCCGGGCTGCACCGGGCTCTGACAGGCTCGGACAGGAGCCTTAGTTGTGTGGCCTTTGTTGGGGGGCCGGCTTTCGCCAGCCGGCGCACTCTGATTGGCTGAAATGCAGGGGGCAGCCAATCCGCTTATGGTAGCCAGATTGGCAAGAAGAGAGGAGCGAGAAAAAAAAATGTGGCGGCCATCTTGGATGCCGTTAACCCTCGAGGTTAACTTGTGAATATTTGGGCTGTCTGAAGAAGTTGGGCTCAATCAGCTGAGCGGTGAGGTTAATCAGTTGTAGAACAATAAGGCAATCGAGCTACAGGCTCTGCGTGTAATAATGGATGGAATCCAATGTTGCAGCTGGTATTTCTAATGAGGCCGACAGGCTAACCTCATTTCCGATTCATCAATTGGAGAATGTGTGGGCACTGCTCCTGCAGCGCGCATCGGAGAGCGGGGCTCCTGCACCAGATTTCGCAGCTTCTGATGGTTGTGAGGCTCCAAACCTAGGTCCTTGTGTAAATCCAGTTCTATTTTATGACATGTCATGCACTAAGTGTACTAAACATTATACAAAAAATGTGCTGACCTTTTTGTTCCTTCACATACATTGGGATGAAGCTCATTTTGTAATAAGCACATAATGCATCATAAATAGCATCAATAAGCTGCAGGTCTGTATGTTGTGATGACTGAAAAACATAGAAAGATTCCCACAAAGCAACAAACTGAAAGATGATATTAAGTAAGAAAATCGATTTGAAATGATTAACACATTTCATGCCAACTTCAAATTAGTATATGGAAAAAAGATTGGGGCGTCAGCCATTCCTCTTTAAATGGACCTATTGGAACACGTTGTAAGAAACGGTGGGTTTCAGCGGAATAAACAAAAGAATGAACTAGTCCCATTAGTGTTTGACTAGGTACATTATCAGTGCAACACGAGATAGTCACAGACTATTCGTTGGCACTGTAGAAGTATGGTCAAGTTTCCGGGATCATACATGAAGATGGTGGACGGAAGAACTAACATGTATAAATGGCACAGGCATACCCAGCAGTACACATTATCAATGAATTCATTTCACACTAAAATTGGGACAGCTTTTGTCTGAGACAGATAGATGCTGTTCTGACAAATGGCATGTGATATGAAGATACATGGATACAAATGAGAAGTAAAAATATGATATGCAGTAATGCAAGAAAAAAATAAAAACTGAAGGTACACCCAGGGTAAGGGGCAGGTAACTTACTGTTACAGTTGTCGTTTCATTGGTGTCACATCTGTTCTTTTGCATTCCAATGACTTTTGTTAAGCCGTGAATTACTCCGATGTTGGTTGCTACATTGGTATAGTTTATAGGAGCATCATTCACATAGAGCTGTAAAGAAAACATACAACATTTAATTTGGATACCTGCACGATTCTTCACATTGAAAGAAAGACTAGCCTGAGACAGAACACACTGTGAAGGATGTGGGCTTTAGTATCATGACATTGGGTAATAAAACCTATCATTACAGCATTTAGAAGCAGACGATTTAGGCTGTAAACTCTCAATGTTGAATGGTCTCGTATATTGGTCCAAAATATTTTGCAAGTTCAATCAAAATGACCGTTGTTGGAAGTGTGAATGGGAGGTCGGTAGCACTTTACATATGTTCCGGTTGTGTGGAAACGTCAGGCAGTTTTGGGTAGATGTTTCCCAGTGTATAGACATTGTGTTGGCATTTCCCTTTCCACACACACTCTTGCTATGTGTATTGGGGTTCTTCCCAGTTGATCTAAACTGGCAAATTGGTAAACATTTTATGGGTTTATAGAGCTCTTGTAGTGGCCAAAAAGCATATTTTGAGAACCTGGAAGAGTGATCTTAAACTCACTGTTGATGAATGGCTAGATAGCCTTTCGATTCTCTTCAGTAGAGAAAAGGTATATTTCCAATTTAAAAAACAAAATGGAAAATATGAAGATATATTGAAGGAGTTTAATGAATTATATGGCTAACTCACTTTCTCCCCCCTCTCTACTTTTGTTTTGTTTTGTTCTTCCTTATTTCCTTCACTCCTTTCTACCCTTTTAGATAAGTTTTATTTTTTTTAGAGAGTGCCTGGGTTGATTGCATGATGCTTTCATTGTGCTTTCTTTTTTAACATGACTGTATACTGTGTATAGTTTTCTGCTGTTTATGTTATAATAAAATAAATAAAAAATATGGAAAAACAAGAAAAGAAGGAATCCTGTATCAAATCAATCATGAAAAACCTGATGGAAAAAGTTAGTAACCAGTAACCGTATTTCTACAGACTGATCTCTTTTTCTCTTTTAGTGTCACATGATGTGCATAGTCAACCATCTCGGGGTTGGTATGGAGTAATGCAGCTTGTTTTGAACTTTATGTTAATAATAACTGGCTGTTAATCACAGTTCTCTTTCCAGTCAACACTCTCCTCTGATCTTTGTTTAAACTTGAGTGTCTATGGGTTATTCTACATGGAAAGTCAAGTGTGCGTATTAGGTACACAGATCTAACGAATAAAGGCTCTTGTATACTATAAACATGTCACACACTTAAGGAACATTTACATTTTGCATTTTCACATTTAAGGCATTGCCATCTTGCAAACTTTGCACATTTAAATGGCAAAAACATTTCACATCTAAGTCCTACATTTAAGGATAGCTCCATTGTTTCCCTGCCCCTTCACAGCGGGGAGGTTGAGTACATGTCACTCTAAAACAGTTCAGTCTGAAGAAATACTATCACTAAATGGGCAGATAGCTCACTTGTAAAGCCTGTCCTCTGACAAAGAGGCAGCTTACTATTGGCAAGTTTGAATCTCGTTGTGTCATAGGTCAACTCTTCAACTACCATTAAAATGGATAAATAGCTTTATTCAGAGTAATTCCATAAAACCATCACATTACATTAAAAATGACAATAATACATTATAAAACAGGCACCCAATTCATACATAATAAATACCTATTCACAGTCCATGATCTTAGATTCAAGGAGAGTTAATATTAGAAAATAGATCACCAACATGTACATACGACCCACAGTTAAAACATCTAGTCTACATGTTCATACTGAAACTAAATAAGCAGATAATGCTTCGATTGCATCTGATTTTATTGAATCCCGTCAGAGATCTAATGCGCCTTTTACAACAATGGCTTTATACTTTGAATGCCAATGAAAAAGCTTTTGTCTTCTCATGTGGGCTTATGAAGCACCCCAAAATAGACAAGGCATCTGATCTTCATTAGAGTATTGAAACAATGGGCAAGATGATGTATACCGTGGATTCCATTTTTCAGTAAACTTTGCAAGTGGTAAAATACCTAAATGCAATTTCAAGGTTTGTCTCTGGAAAATAATACACAGTAATTAAATAACATTCTATACAGAAGTCATGTTTCGCCATCATGTGGTCATCAAATAAAGGATATCCAGATCCTCTATTAAGCATATCCATTGGTTCTATGTGATGTTAGCAAATTAAATTACAGAGAATGATTTTACAATGAAACCTTTACAACGAAAAAATATCTAATTCTTTTATTTTTATTTGGGCCCCCCAAGCCCATAGTTTCCCTATACTTTTAAACCCATCCCAACCCACTGCCCACCCGTTTTAACCCATTTCCCCACCCCCATATATATTTTTTAAAAGAAAGTCGATTTTTTTTTATTATTATTGTTTCGTTATTAAAGTCATTTTCTGTTCTTTATTCGTTAAAATCACTGGATCCTATATATATTATTACCCATTGCTGATATGAATCCTGCACCCACTGACTATGGGCATGCTGTGTAGTTCCCGGATTATCCCTTAAGATCCCTCCAACCTATTGCATGTAACATTAGTCAAACGTGTCTAACCCACTGCCATAATTAACCTTTTGCCAAATGCAACACCCCTAACATTGCCTTTTTATGTTTTGTTATGATGATTTATACTGCGCATCGCTGCCATTTGCACATGGCTCTGTAAGAACAGTGGGTGGGTGTAAAGACTGGAGGGGGGTGTCTGTACTCCCGCTCTCTATATGGCAGAGTAGAAGCACAGAGCACCCCATCCAAGATCCTCTATGTGGTAGAATGGACGAGCAACCAAGGTTAAGCTCTCAGGAGGTGATGCGGGCTGGTTCTTAAGTACAGTGAGTCCCCAAACCCCCACAAAGGAATGTCCACACACAATGTTATGTGCTAACACAGTTCTTTATATAAAATAAGGTTCAAGATATATACATCAATTAATAACACACTTTGTACTCTGGCAATTCTAATATGGCAAATATATACAATGTTTATGTGGTACCACACTTAGCTATTGACTCCTTTAAAATGCATCAACTGCTGACAGTTATAATGGCATACAAATCATACAGCAATGTGTAACAGCATAGATCATAGGAAGGAAGACAAGTTGGGTTAAACAATGACAGAATGGTTCTCTTGCTACTAAAACACAGTTCTGAGTGAGGCTCCCCCCACCTGGGCAACGTTTAATAAAGAGTATTAATAAGCCCCGTCCATTAATGTTTAAAGAGTCTTGTTTTCTGGTTAAAATATGCAACTACCCCAATGTACCTGAGTTAGAAGAGTTTCTTCGACGGTTCGTCGACTGATCCCTCGAGAACGGACTCCCTTTAAAGCAGGAGCCAGAGGGCGTTTAAATTCCTCGAAGAAATGTTAACACTTGCGTCGAAACTGCAGCTTCGACCTTCGCAGTGCTCTTTGACGATCAGTCTTGGAAGTCATGTGAAGATGAGCCATGCGGGCCACCTCAGTGCAAAGAGTTTGGTGCCGCAAAGAAGACTGGGTGATGAACGTAAACCCAGTAGCGGGCGTCGGGATAACTTCGCCAATCGGGACTCAACCACGGGCTGGACATTGGATCTTCATTCCGTTGGCATCTTTGTTGGCTTCAGGTGGCGAGATACCCACTGGTGGACTCTCCACGTTCGTCGATGACCTTGTCTTTCTCCGGCAGGACAAAACCATTGACGGTGATAGCAAGGGAGCCCTTTGTTCAAGGTTCTTAGGCAAAGTGGAGTGGTGTGGCTCCGGTCGTCGAGCAACATAGCGTCCAGTTGTCCCCGCTTCTGGGCAACAGGCCTCAACTGGCTTCCAGCGGTTACGGAAATCCTCCGAACCCTGGTCGATAGCAATGGACTTCGATGGCTTTGATGTCCGAGTGCTTTATTTCAAGATTCTCGGTGAACCCCTTCTCTGGTCGACAGCCTTTCGGGACTGGTTTCCAGGGTACCTCAATGAAGTTCAACTTCTGCACCATGTTCCCTCATAGTTCGGGGAGAGGTCTCCTAGTCAGGTAGTCTCTTGGATCAGTCCTCGACAGACTCAACAGCTTTTAGATAGGGTCAAATGAAAGCAGCAGCAATTCCTCTTCTTCCAGCTGGGCTTCAAGGATAGGCAGCTTCAAGTTCCAACTTCAGCTTCTGAACAAATTGGGAAGTGAGAGGTCCCCGGATATACACATCTGTCCCTCATTCACTTTGGCTGAGCCAGGCTCAGTCAGTCAATCACACAGAAGGGCATTCATGCAGGCAGGCACCCAATCAGGTTCACAGGCTATTCACTTCCACCCAGACACCCATAACAAGGAGTGCGGCTTGGGGTAAGCACCCTGCCTTTCAGCACACCACACTGCATTCATGTCAGTTACAGGTAGGGCTGTCTCATTCATTGCGTCACACACACAGAAACCAGACACCCATAACATACAATGCATATTGGTCACACACCCTATTCACCTAGGTCCCACCCCAAGGGTGTACCCACAACATACAGTCACTGGGAAGGCTCCAGCCAGTCAGGCCTGGACTTCCCCACAATACCATATATGGTTCTTCCATCCAACAGCCAGTCAGTGGAAGGGACAGAGTCAGGGTTTCTCAGGCCTTTGGGAAAACAAGGTAACACACATTAGAAACCAAAAGGCCCAAGGGGCCACCTTGCCTTCTATCAGGAATCCACTGATTCCTATGGCAGGGCCTGGGTATCCCAAAATGGAGGATACTCAGAGCACCTGTCACATTCAGTATGGAGCTGCCACCAGCCCATATCCTGCTCTGTGGGCCACACACAGGTGTCCAAAAACATACACTATGGGTACAGGGTTGTACCCCCATCGATGGGTGCAATAAGGTTATCACAAGGGTCTCTGTTCACCACAACCAAAAAGAGGAAGTACTGCACTGCCAGGTGTCCCAACTGGACTCCTGTGCAGAAAACATCACAGAACGCACATGATAAGGGAGTACAGGACAAGGACATGAAGGCCCTGTCTATCCCATGCATTTCCAGCATCACTGTGGGGTTGGTTGGGGTTGGTAATGGAAGAGGGATAGTGTTAGGACAGTTTCTCTGAAGTCCAACTAAGGGCTTAGTAAAACCATACAACTGAGAGAGTACAAAACTCTATTTTTAGTATAAGGCTGTACCACCTGAGTATGGGGTAGCGTAGACAGAGCAGCCAGGCTTATCCTAGGATGGAGGGCTGTAGGAAGTTACAAAGAACTTGTAGTAAACCAAGGGTTCAACAGAAACACTTACAACCAGAAGTATTATAAATAAAAAGGTTTATAATAAATACAGTTAGGCCAAGTTAAGTCTTGGGGTACATACTCATGGAGTCACAGGTGCGTGTAATAAACTTAGATCTACTTTTCAGAATGGCAGAACTCATTCAAGTTAAGTAAGAACTTTTGCAACTGCTTACTCTCAGAGGGCAGTTACCAACCAACTCTTTCACAAGTAACTTTTTAACAATTATTAAACTTTTCAAGGCAGAATGCTTTTCTTATCCAGTCCTTCCCCAGTCTATTGCATGAGTTCTCTCAAAGGCAGAAACATATAACCCATCCATAGTGGTCTAGGAGTCAGCTCTAGGCAGGGTAGATAGGGTTCAGTTGCAAGGAAAGTCAGAGTTCCTGAGAAAGTCTCTTCAAACAAGTAAGTATTTCACTTTAGAGTTAGTTCAAAGGTTCCAGGGACTTTGGTGAAGACACCATAGGAGGATTCTAGCAGGGGGCCTGGGTGAACTGGATGAGAGGACTCCCAATCACATGAAACACCCCAAACCTATACAGAAATCACACAGACTTCAGTAAAAACCCCAGCCAACAAAGTAGCTCAGCACAGAAGAAGAGTTTGCAGCAGTGAGACTTCCGGACCTGCAGACAAACTTCTGGTCGATGAATTCCTTGTCATGTAGACTAAAGACAGGGCACTGGAAGGGATTTTGCAGCAGGGATTTTTAACGTTTGTGGACATCATGCAGTTTTTTATTTTGACGGTGAATGGAATCATATGGTGATCGCTCCATATGATTGCCACTGGTGGGGCAGTGGTCAAGAGTCCATCTCTGCAGAAGATTGCGTCTAAGGTTGGTCTAGCACTGTGGGTGGGACTGTTCACTATTTGTTTGAAGTGGTGGGTCTGCAGTAGAGCGCTGAGAGAGTTTGCTGTGGTTTCATTTTCTCTTTCGAACCAGATGTTGAAGTCCCCCAGAACAATTACGTTGTCATGGTAAGTGGAGAGGTTGGCAATGTCGTCAGTGAGATTCGTGGCAAAGTTGGTGTTATAGGATGACCGTCTGCACTGCAGATCAGGAGAAACAGTAGGCTGGATTGGTCATTGAGTTTGATGTGATGAGGAGTGAATTGCAATGTTTTATGTCAGTTGAGAGGAGTGGTGTGGAGCAGATGCGGTTTTTGTAAGCTATTCATGGGCGATTGTTTTGTAATTGTTCAATAGCAATGTTTCTGTGAGGAAGAGTGCGTCAGTGCCACCTTCCTTTAGGAGTTCGTAACTTTCTGTTTTGTGCTTAGCCATGGATCTCACGTTGAGTAGAATGCAGTGTAGAGTGTGCGTTTTTCCTTGTTCTTTATTGCCTACCATTTTGCACGTCTCGTTTGGGGTGGTGCCTGTCAGATTTTCGGTTCTCTCTTGGGTGAGGCCGTTATTTGTTATAGGATGACCGTCTGCACTGCAGATCAGGAGAAACAGTAGGCTGGATTGGTCATTGAGTTTGATGTGATGAGGAGTGAATTGCAATGTTTTATGTCAGTTGAGAGGAGTGGTGTGGAGCAGATGCGGTTTTTGTAAGCTATTCATGGGCGATTGTTTTGTAATTGTTCAATAGCAATGTTTCTGTGAGGAAGAGTGCGTCAGTGCCACCTTCCTTTAGGAGTTCGTAACTTTCTGTTTTGTGCTTAGCCATGGATCTCACGTTGAGTAGAATGCAGTGTAGAGTGTGCGTTTTTCCTTGTTCTTTATTGCCTACCATTTTGCACGTCTCGTTTGGGGTGGTGCCTGTCAGATTTTCGGTTCTCTCTTGGGTGAGGCCGTTATTTGCTGGTTGTGCTGGTTTATATGAAATCTACTGTGGTGTCAACCATATTCAGAGCCATAAAAGAACTGGTTTTATCTTTGCCATAGACTCTATACATATATGGGCGAGTTCCATGTCCATGCATACATTCGAGCCCCTTTTTTCGGCAGAGAGAAAGACGTTTTCTATCAAAAAAGGTTTTCCTCACTTATAGGAGGTTTAATGCACCTGATTGACCCACATCCCAGCACCATAGAGTACTGCATGGGCGGCCCGGGCCCTGTACACCAACATACTCGGTTCAATGGCACGGCTGCCGTAATGTTTTGCGGCAGCCAGTGTTCCCCTTGCTAGTCTAGTCTGCAATCCTTTACTACTGAAGTGAAAACCTAAGTGATAAAGGGTCTCTACACTGTCTATGTGTTCTCTCAAGTAAGTGATATGTATCTACTTTGTCTTAGGATGATGGCAAATCATGATTTTAGTTTTGCCACTGTTAATTGAGAGACCATTTTCCTCACAAATAGTTGCACATATTGAGAAGGCTTTCCTGAATCCCACTGGAGGTCTAGAGATTATAGCAGCATGATTGGCATACAATAGAAGTGGTAGCTTCTCTGCATCCAGGTTAGGGGCATCGACGGAACAAGTAATACGTTTTATGATTTAATCATTCATAAACAATGAAAAAAAGATTGGTGAAAGCACACATCCTTGTCATACTCTTTGAATGACCTGAAAGGTTACTGTATTTCCCCAGTTTGGGCCCCATCTGACTTATGCAGTATTACTTTGATACAAGGTGACAATAGCTCTTAATATCTCCAATGGAAATTAAGTTATTTCAAAGTTGACCATCATTTCCTATGGTTAATACAATCAAACGCTGATTTTAAGTCCACACAAATAATTTACAGAAAATCACCATTCAAAATCACAAGTCTGAATGTCTGATGGTCCCCGCGCCTTTCTGTTAGAATGGATTTCTAAACTCTTCTCTGGTGAACAGTGTTTAGGAGGTCACCCTTGTTAGTGAAACAGGGAACACTTCTGCAAAGTTAGCCAGGACAATTCAAGGTAGCTTGGAGAGCAGTCTCAGGAGTAGTGGGGGTGATCTGAGGTTTTGGATGAGCATACATTGTAGGACGACAAGAATTACCCGTAGATAGTATTATATCAAATATATACAATGTATTAGGCCCAGAACAAACACAAGTGAATAATGGAAACAGTAATATCACTACTTAAGACAGAAGCTATGTAAAACATATGTACAGTCCCTTTTCGGTCAATGCAGTAAAGTGTGGTTTCCTGCCAAATCCTGTCAGGAGGGAAAGCAGACAAACTTTAATACATTGGACAACTCCAGAGGTGAATAACCCTAAAGTATTAAGTACAGCCCTACGAAGATTAGAGCCTTGTGCTCAGTGTCAAGTTTGTGCCTAAAAAGCACTTGTTGATGCGTAAAGCTACAAAGTACAATATTCAATGGAAAGGAAAAGTTAGAGGAAAGATTCTGGTGTGCGGAAATTCGATTCCAAGAGTCAGGGGGAGTATCTGCTGCAGAGAACAAAGCTTTCCCGTGCTTTGGGAAGCAGGAGCCAGCCAAGCCAAGGCAAGGACCACAAGGGATCTTTTGTGCGTAAAAACGGGTTGGATAACCTAAGGGCCAGTGGTATGATTACTCACCGCCCTTAGCTCACTCCGGGTCCAAACTTGGCAGGCTTGGAGATGGTCGCCTGGAGTATAAAATCCCCTCCTTGGTTAAGCTTCAAAGTGCACGGGCGCTGCAGGTGCAGATGCAAGTCCGGTTTTCAACTGGAACTGGTCTCTCGTCACGAGTGCAGGTCAAAGAAAGCGCCAAAGCAGCTGGTCTCAGGGCCCCAAAGAAAGGCGGGAAAGTCACTAGAAGCGACTGTCACTGTCACGCAGTGATGCATCAGCACCCAAGTCTCATGGTCTGAGGCACACTCCTCTCTCGCGGCTCTAAGCAGCTGGGTCAACCAGATTTGGCAGGGAGATGCTTTGCAGTGCGAACTAGGATTTCCCCAAAGCTTGAGACAAAACTTGAGGCAGCAACGTTCCAATGCAGGTTCCAAGGTACAAGCTGGTCAGGCCACTGGACGGCCCAGAGACACTTCCGTGAAGGCTCATTTGCAGGGCAACAAGGAGGCATTGAGAGTGAATGGTCCCACAACTCCAAGGGGTTGAAGCACCTTTGCTGGTCTTCGGAGATCAAGCGCAAGTAGGGCTCTACCGGGACAACAATGGGCTCAGGGTGCCAAACCTTCTCTGCACGGTTCCAGATAGTCCTTGGGTCTGCTTCACTTATCTGGATACTTGTATAGATCGATACAGACCTACGAGTGATCTACGGGTCTGCACTCAGGCCCCCTCCTCATATCCCAAAGTCCAGTGAGTGCTCACACCCAGCTTGCAATGAGTAGATCTGCCCCATTCATGCATGTCAGCAGTGGTCCAATCAGGGACCCCTGCGGCTCTCATTTCTTGTGCACACCAGACATCCTGGCACCAGTAGTGTTGATTGGGACCCGGCAGTCCCTGCCCGCTTCCTGGATACCTACACACGTGACCTGCATTAGCCCCCAAAAAGCGGCGACATTCGTGGGTGAATGCATACCCAAATAAGGACTCCCCAGGTCACAAAGAACAGGAGGAAGGCCAACGACAGACAAAATGGCCAAAGGAGAAGACAAAGGACCTCGTGGCATGGCCATGACGGACACCAGCCACAGTCATGAGCCAAACGCGGTAAGTGCGGTATGGCTTAGTAAAGAAATGTAAAAATACACAAAAAGGCTTCTGCTGCCACCAGTCTACTCCTAGGCACGTTGTCCAGTTACCAAACAATCCTTAGTGGATGACTAGGGCCTGAAAGCGCAAGGACCCAGTGCGCGGTACAGTAATGTACTTTACGCACTGAAATACAGTTACCAAAAGTGGCAACCAAGTCATAAGACTGAGAGAAACCACGTTTCTCAGTTCTGACTGGACTGCCTGAAGGACAAGTCAGTTTTCCCCATAACGATGAGCGAAAGCCCAATGGAGTGCAGCCGAAGGCTGTGCTTCACTGGCAGAAAGTCAGAACAGGAGGCTGAAACAAAAGCAAAACGTTTAGAGGGTCCACAAATAGCAGTAAGTGAAATGTTACCTAACACTTTCTAAAAGCTGCTTGGGCATGGTTTCATAGGTTACTTTCTTCTAACCATGTATTTATTCGTTCAGAAAGGACCTTACAAAAGACCTTATACAAATAATAAATTAAAGAAATAGGTTTACAACTCCCAGCCTTATCCTGGGCTACTTATTTTAAAATTAGGATTATTATAGCCTGACCCAAGAGCTTGGGATCACATGTTTGGAATTGATGCAATTAAGTAGATTTGTTAATATAGGTACCCAAATCTCTGTTTAAAAAAAAAACAAAAAAAAGTTAATTAAAAGGCCATCTGGCTGCCCCAACATATCCTCAGCAGACTGTACAATGTATGTAAAATAGGAAACCCCCTGGACTCAGGGGTCTGCAGAATAGATCAGGCTGCTGGCTGTTGTTTTCAGTACCTGGCCGCCGTGTACAGTGAACATCACTTGGTAAGAAACTCCCAGCATGGTTTCTCGGTGCATGCCAATGTGCAGATCATTCTTATAAAGCTGCTCCCCGAGCACAATGTGGTATCGGACCAGGTCCTCATCCTGCAGTAAGAGGAGAAAATCACATGATATGTCAGCATGGCATTGACAACTGGCGTTTATGAGTTAATCACACTTGGATTCAGGAACTCACAGATCATGTCAGTGTGACACTGTTAAATAGAGCAAAGCAACAGGGAAGGAAAGTGTATTTTACATGAGCCCCCATGTACCAGATCATATGTCAGCCCTTCTCTATACAGAAAATGGAGTTTGCAGTCAACTACTGCTCTTCAGGGATCTGAAAGCTATACAAATGGCTCTTCTATAGTGGGATTTAGTAGAAACTCAACAAACAATAGAGAAAAACCTCAAAATATCTCAACCAATGAATTTATTATCCTAAAACTTCACATCTAACACCATTTTATGATTTCCAGCAAATGTGAGAAAGGAAGCAAAAGTGACAGATGATACATGGATCTGGGAAGAGGGGCAATACCCAACCTGGTCTCCAAGGATGGCTAGATCGCCTGCAGCCACCGATTGCCCTGCAACATCAACTGTGGATGATTAAGCATCTAAGTCATAGAGGCCGTTGGCAGGAGATTCAGTGGTGCAGGGGAGCCTCCGCCATTTACAGTCCCACAAAATAGCCAAGGTGTTTGTACGTAGTGTGATAGTACAGAAGTAAGGCTCGGACACAATGGTGGCATGTATTTGGGCAGAAACCTTTATTATTCAAGGATGGGTTGGAAAAATGCCTCTCCATCCATAAAACTAGGAGGGGTTGCCCTGCCTCAAAGAAAACTAAGGAAGTTGTCAGAATGTCCAAAACTATAAAGTACGTCACTATGGTGTCTCAAAAAGCCACTTCTGCCCTTAACACTAATAACTTAAACCAACTCTGCAAGGAGGATCTCTTCTCAAAGTAAAGTCTTCTTTGTAGATCCAACCAACAGAAAAGTTCCCAGTCTATAGGCTAATCACAGCGGGTGAAAATAAAGTAATGTTCACAAATGTAGGACTCGAAGACTAGGGTTGTAATCCTTTCCCCTAGACTCCTTCTTGTACAGCCTTCTCTCCTTCTGGGCCTCTCCGGCCTGTATTTTCTTCAGCAAATGTCAATGGGTAATTCACAAGAATATGCTTCTTAGATTTCTACTGTTTTATCCCAACAACCTGGCACACTCCTTCTACCAAGCGTAGGATCCCTTTTTAGCAATTATTCTTCTCTCATTTTGGGTGCAACTCGCAGTATTCAGAATGGCTTGCTTCACTCTCCTGCCAAACCTCTGTCCTCTCATGGACTGTCTCTTTTTGGGTGCGAGTCCCTGAATCGCAATATTCAGAACTGCTTGGTTTAACCTCCAGCCAAGAAATTGTCCTTTCATGAACTTCTCATTTGGGTGCGGAACCCAGACTCGCAACATTAAAAATGGCATGGTTTACTTTCCCGCCAAGCACTTGTCCTCTCAAGGAAACGGAAGCAACGAAATAGGTGGATAGTTTGCAGGAGAGGAAGGGTCAAGTGACTTTCTTTAAGCATGGGGATCACAAGGGCATGTTTGAGAGATGGAACAATAAAACCAGAAGAAAAAGATTGCTTGACTGCTGACGTCGGAAGCAGAGCCAGCCCAGTGGCCATATATTTATGAACCGAGATAGGATTAGGGTCTAGTGGCGCGGCAGACTTAAGGCGATTAATAACCAGAAGAATGATGGCGGTACTGAAGACGGGGAAAACAGAACAAGACGAGAGAGGCTGCACGCACTCCTGGACACATTGAAGACCAGGCTGATGGCAGAGATAATGCGATGGATATGCGAAATGTTATTGATAAAAAAGCAGGATAAAGGAGTGGTAGAACTGGGCGGGGGGAACAGGATGAAAGGGACTATACCACTTTGATATGAAGCACTAGTAGCAGTAGCATTTTCTATTGCTTTAACATAACTAGGATTGTTAGTTTGCATTTCGGAATTTACATTTTTGTCGAATTGATTGTGTGAAACATCTAATAACCGCAAACAGAAAGTTAGAATACTGCAAGTGAAGCGCCGGGGGCATTGACAAAGAAGTAACAAATGCTTTAGTATTTCCTATTGCGTTATATAACTAATATTGAAATCACAGCTGACTGTATTTCGAATTGATTGTACCTTTAAAATAATGTGAATTGTGAATCAAGAACTTGCATCTTCACTTTAGCGTGACTTTTGAAAAGCCTTTTATTGAAAGAACTTGCATCTCATATCAGCGTTACAGTTGAAAACAAGTCACATTATACGCTTGAATCAGATTGCTCTGTGATCGAGGCACGGATTCGACAGCAAGAATCATTTTACTGCCATCAGTAGGAGCAGTGTGTATACAAATATATTTGTGAGTTGCACATTAGAATTCTGCCATTATAAGCAGCGAGAAAAGCACTCGCAACAGGTTAAAAAAAACCTGTGTGTTATCAGTAAGGCACGCAGTGGCCCTGGGAAACTACATTTCCCAAGTACCCCGCACAGCATTTCTAGAGACGTCAGGCACTTCAGCGCCGGCGCTTCAGAGACAAGCCAGTCTTTGCCGGTCGTCGCTGTCATCGATGTTAGAGGCCAGTAACTGGACTTTACTCCACACAGAATCAACATCTACTGAAAGTAAGTCATGGGGTATATGAAACAACTGAAAGTATTACTAGAACTGCAAAAGGTGCAGCACACGGCAATGGTACAACAATATATACACACCATTAAGACAGAAGGGAGACCCTGGCCCTCAAACATAGACCTGCCCATAACACCACCCCACATAAAGGAGCAAACTATCAATGCTATAGAAAATGGCAACCCAGATATCAAAGAGGATAAAATAGGTGGAATTAGAGAGCCAGTTAAGTTCGATCCAAACACGGATGAAGGTACAAAAATGTTGGATCAACTATAATCAACTACTGCCATCGATGTAGGACCAGACATAATTAACACAAAGGAAATTATCAGCTTTAAAGAAACACAATTATGTCTGCTCCACAGAAGATCACTAAACAATAATGCCCAGAATATACACAATCTTATTATCGACAACAACATAGATGTGCTATGCCTCACTGAGACGTTCAATACGTGACTCCAGTGGGCCCATGATCAAACAGGTGGTTCGGGGAGGTATGATATATGATAGGGCATTTATAATGTGCTTAATACCCAGAGGTTTCTAAGCGTGGACCCGGGGATCAAACCTGTGTTGCTCTGTGTAGTCTTGTTTCCAAGGCGAGCATGTTTTCCCTGAGCTATCCTCCCAAGACCATCAGGTTATACCATCTTCTGCAAGAACAGGGAACAGGGACAGGGAGTAGGCGTAGCCATCATTGCAAGAAATGACATTCACTTGTTTACTGCAACTAGTAGTTGCCAGGGATGTGAAATCCTCCACCTGAAATACAATCCCACAAATAACATTTGCATAAACATCATATTGATATATAGGCTACCGTCATCTATGCAGACTTCAACAAAGAAATAATTCAGTTACTACAGAACCTCAAGGGGTCAAATACATCGACACTATTTCTAGGAGATCTGAACCGCTGGAGGGGAGACCCCAAAGACAGAGAAGCACTGGCATTGGAAAAATCACTTAATGACATCGACTTTAGATTGAGCAACAACAAGCCTACCACGCCGAATAAAAAACAGCTTGATTGCGTAGTAGCATGTAACCTGGATGTCATAATGGAAGAGACCATTCCATGTATACGGTCAGACCATTATAAGGTGCATTTCCTAATAAGACCGCAAGAACAGATGTACAAAAAGAATAACGATCATAAAAGAATTCAGAATAGAGATTTCCACAAAATCCCACCAGAACATCTCACTCAGTGTTTACAGGACCTCCATGAGAGGACATCTGAGGATGAATCATGTGAAAAACTAGTCACGATATACAATACACAAGTTCAGAAACTGGTCGACCAGTTGGCCCGTAACAGGTGGAAATTAGTTAGGGCAAATACTAACCATCAAAAATGGCTTATCAATGAATTAACCAGTTTAAAAAGAGAGGAAAGTAAACTTGAATCCAGATGGGTACAACAGCCCACTAAAACAGCCCACTATGGATAACAAAAACAAATGGAAGGAAGCAGAGTCAAAATATAAACAAAATATCAATGAAACCAAAAAGAACTACTATAATGAGCAAATAACCGCAGCTAATTCCACATGTGAACTTTTGGATATACTAAAATCTTCTGAAAAACCAAAGGTTCTAACTCCCCCAATTCAACCTACGCGGAAAGAATGTGTTAACGTCCAGGAGGCATTCACAACCAAGATCATGAAGGCACGTGAAATAATTGTGAGCACCCAGACGATGAGTGCCGGTCAGCAAAATTCCGCAATAAGCCCTCAGGCATACAAAAGTGCAGAGAAATTTTACTTTCACCAATAACAGAGAAGGACATGAGGTCTTCCCTGTCATCCATGAAACCAACGGCATGTTGTGGGATGTATTTACCCATGCATCCGAGCCATACCTCAAAACTGTGCAGTACTGACATGGAAAACATCATGATGGCCAGAGCTTCCCAGAAAATGCACAGGGAAATGCATGAAGAATAGGCTGCCACCCATTTTTGCCGATGTTATGGGCACAGAAGGAAACTGCCTAAAACCACCATTGGACTACCCACACAGTAGTCTGAAACCATTGGGAATGGCAATGCTGATTGCCAAATGCAACCTAGAATTGTTGGGAATTCATTTTCTTAAATCCCAAAAATGGGTGCAGTACCAGTACTCACCACTATCCAAAAGCCGGCAGTTTAAAACCACCCTGTGTTTCTCTGAAGGCAGGCTCAAACTGTCTATTTTAAACATTGCAACACATCTAAAAACTCACTGGACACCAGCAGACATTTGGTAGAATGGAGTGTTGTGTGCCTACAAAATCTGGGAAATGAAGAGCCCAGAAAAATGCTTATAACAAGACTGGCTGCGCTGTGGATTTCAGCAGTTTAAGTTGCATCGGACTGAAAGACACTACAAATCTAAATGTTCAAATTGACTGAGTGACCTACTTTTGAGTGTCACATAGGTTGAAATTGTTTAAATGTCATAGTTTTAAACTTAGAATCAGCCTTCTAGCTGCATATGTGAAAATGTTTAGTTTTATTTGAATGCAGAAACTGGGGAACAAAAAGTGACATTTTATCTGAAACCTGGCTTAAGGAACTGAATTCTGCCTGGCAACTACCCCCATCAGGAGTGAAACTTGAGTCACCACTGTGTTCCCAGGCCAACCTTCCTTTTGCTGCCCACACTAAGGATATGCCATCTATCTGATAATTGAATTACCTGTGCTCTGCAGGAGAGTGAACAAAGCCCTCTTCACTCAGGCAAAGGTTTTTATTACCGCAGTCGTAAAATGTAGCTTCCTCTTGGCAGGAGCTGGGAGGGGCACTGCCTGTGAGAGCAAGCTGGCTTGGCAGAACTGGAAAAACCAGAAATTCAACCTTGTGCTGAGGGTAAACCACACCCCTTTGGAGCCAGAACATAACTTTAAAAAGATGAATAACTCATAGTACGGACATGTGAAAATTTTATAGATGATACCATAATTCTTGTGATTTTTCTGCCCACATTTTAAGAGGTTTTTCGACCCGGTGGCATGTTCAGGGGGGTTTTAGCGGAAAAGTGGATATTACTCTAAATGTGTGCATGTTAAAAATCTGAAACTTCATCAGTTAATGTCCCTACTCCCTGCGCACATGTATGTAAAGTTGGGTCCATGTCAGAAATTGAAAAATCAGTTAAAAAGTCCATTATGTGCCATCTCTGAATGCAAGCTCCTAGAAAGAGCAGATTTGGACAGAGACATGGCTAAATTCAGCCACACCATGTATATGTAATTTCAAGCAACTGTGTAACTGTGAAATATGTCTTTTATTATCAAATATAGAATGTGTGCAATCTGACAAGGGAGTGCCCTCTTGGCAAGCCATAAAATGACATCACTCTGACTCACAGTTCATTCCCCAATCAAGGGGAGGAATGAAAGCTGGACCAATGACAAGTGAGAGGGGCAAGTCTAGTGATGCAACACACACACCCACTCTCAAAAACACATAAAAGCAGAGAGTCAGGACAGATAGGGACCTTCAATTCCATTTGCTGCAACGCGCTCTGCCGGACCATACAACATCCAGAGATCCAGACTTTACCTCCATCAAACCTCCAGAGAGCCAAACTAGAGACTTCAATCTATCCAGAACTAGAGACCAGACCAGAGGGAGAAAGCAGTGCTGTACCCAGAGAGAAAGCAGTGCTGTTCCCAGAGAGAGACCCGAGCCCAGTCCAAAACCCTGACCAGATCCATGGCGAGGCCCATTTCACTCAAGAATATAGTGTGAGTACCTAGAAAACTGTGCAGAACCAATCTCTTAGTTAAAATAATATAATTCAATCTATTTAATCTAAGTAGAACTGCCTCCTAACTGTCACCTGTCATTTGTAAAGCTGTCACTTGTCATTTTCTAGTCGCAAGCTGCACTTGTCTTTTTGAACTTTAAAATTTCAAATCTGAAAAACGACCTTTATTCAATCGTTCATATCTCCGCAACCGTTTGTGCTAGAGACTTGCAGTAACTTTCATTTTGAAGCTGAGATCCTAGGCTTTCCTAGGACCCCAAAACGATAGAGATAGTCCTTGTGGTTCCTCTGTAATAGCGCTCGGCGCATCCGCGAATTTTACCACGATTTGCAAATTTCTTCACATGTAAAAACTGCTGCTGCTTGCCTTCCATTTGCCAGAAATTCGTTTAACCTGCTAACTATCCCTGCCTCATTGCTAGTGTGAGCCTGGACTAATATTAACTAGATACCACTCACCCTGAACCTCTGAAAGGGAATTAAAAAGCATTTCCAGCATATTTCTCATCCATTGCTAGCACATATCAAAGCATTTGGGCCTGTGTTTTCAAAACTCCTATCTGTGTTTTAAACTTCTGTTGTCTAAGCTTGGGGGGGATTGAACTGATTACATTGATTGCATTTCTGAGAACTGCGTGCTTTCCTCCCATTCCCTTGCATTGCATAAAGAGGGGGGGAGTGAATAGCCAGAGAAAAGTGATTACATTGTTTTGTTGAAATCATATTGAGTATTTTCTGTACTGCATTCATTGAATATTGCATCCACCTGAGCTTACATAAAGCATCCTCTACCACATTATACTTTTGTTCCTATTTACCAGCGTGCCACCTTATCCATTCATGTCAACTCCTTATTGATTATAAGAAGTGTGCTAGTGCCAGATTCTCCGTTGTTGATCTTTATCATATCAGATTAAGTGTGCTATTCAATTATTAATTTATTATAAAGCGTGATATATATATCTATTTTAAATTATCAAATAAACCTTTTAAACTTGCAAAACAGAACTACTTCTTGGCTCAGTGGGGTCAGGGGGATTCCAAGAGAGGGGTGTTATACAGGGGTAGTCATCCAGAACGCATGAACTGGACCTAAAGATATATCAATAAGGGTTTTCATTCAGTATTCTAGACTAGGCGTTAACTTAGCTGTAGTGCTGAATTGAATCCTCTTACAAATTGGGGGCTCGAGCCGAGACGTTGGGTTAGATTTACCACTTGTGCAGCTTAATACAGTGTGCTAACTGACGGGATACATACATCCGGTCGGATCACCACGCTGCATTACGCTGTGAAGCATTCCTCAAAAGGGACACTCCAAGAAAAGTTCTGTTCTGCAAAAATAAAATACAAACTTCTGTAAGTCAGGACAGAGACCAATCTCTAGAATGACGACCTTAGTAGACATGAAAATAGCCAGAGAGCACTTCTTACATAAATTATTTGTGAGAGGTGAATGGGCTGAGCAGGGCCAGGATGCCTGGTTGCAGGCCATCACGCGACAGGTCACTGAAACAGGGTCAGACTTATGGAGAGATCAGGGTCCATTACATGTGGCCCTGAGTGAACTATATATGGCTCCTAAAGCCAAAGAGGAACACAATAAGATTGCCAGGATAGCAGCATACCTGTACCTATATATGGGAGACATGCAGGATAGATGTGCTGAAAGCCAAAATCTGGCAAATAGGCAACAGATGGTGTTAGAGAAGGTCCAATCTGACCTGGTCTCTTCTGAGCAGAGGCTGCAGAGGAGCCAGGAGTCAGAAAATGACAGCAGACTGTACATCACTAAAATAAAGGAGGATATGGATGTGCTGCAACAGGAAAAGGTAGAACAGGATACCAGATTTCTGGCCTTGCAGAAGGAATACCAAGAAGGTTTGGACTCCCTACTGCAAAACCAGAAAAAGCTGGAGCAACAACTGGACTTCAACAGGGTATGTGCTGAGCAGGTAGTCACCCTGCAAGGCCACCTAGATAGAGTGAAGGCAGAGAGCAACAAACTAATTCTGAAAGACCTGGATACCCAGGCAGAGTTTGATCAGGAGCGCCAGAATGCTGGTGCCTTCCAAAGGCAAAGGGACGACCTGGCAGCACAGATGCAGGCTCTCAGTCAGGAAAGGGATACCTTAGGCCAGGAAGTCTGCCATTTAAAAAGAAAAATGGAAGAAAATCACCTGACCCACCAGGGACTGGGTGACCTCCAAAAAGAACACCAGAACTTGCTAGAGCACACCAGGAGTGTGGAGGATGCTCTAGCAAGAAAGGAGCAGGCCAATAGGGACACAGCTCAGGAGGTAACCCTCCTGCAGCAAAGACTGGCCCAGTTCTCCAGGACCAACCAGGAAGCACAGAGGGAAAATGAGGCCCTCTGTCAACACAATGATAGGCTCCAACAACAGGTAGCGATGCAGGAGAGACTGATAGAGTCGAGTAAGGCCTTAACAGAGGAACTGAAAGCACAAATGCAGGCTCTTGCATTGCAACAGGGAGCAGGGGCGGATAGAGATGAGGTCCGCTGGGAAAGAGAGACTCCTGACCATAACCGCAGGAGCCCTAACACCAGGGGCCTTCATCTCCCCTAGTCCCTGGACTCTACCACCCCCATGTCCCCTGGCGCACATGAGCACAGGGCCGCAGGGATGGCAGATTACTATCCAGCTAAGAGTATGGGGCTCATAGGCCAGTACCACTCAGGAATGGAGGGGTGGGCATCCGGGTATGGGCACCCAAGTACAGTACAGTTCAATGGGGAACCCCAGGAGAGTAGGCCCATTAAGGGCATCCTGAAAACCTCTGCCCAGTTAGGTCAGTGGAGTGGGTACCCATCAAATCCTGGCAGCAAGGAGGAATCTGAAGACTCCTCTGAACTGCGCAGGACACAGGAGACCAGGTCCCCACATTCTGCCAGCCATTCCCAGGCTCGCAGAATCCGGGAAAACCTGGAAGAACAGACGGGAACCTCTGGGAGCAGTGCCTCTGAGTCCGAGGAAGAATGGACAAGGGTTACCCGAACCAAAAAGGCCAATAAGGCAAAAAGGGCCTTGCTTAAGGACCCCTTAAAGCAGATTAAGGCGATCAGGAGCGTCATCACGCCTTACCATAAGAACGCTAAGTATTCTGTTTGGGAGCACTTAGAGTTGTTTGAACAAATGATGGAGACTTTCCATTTGAAGGACAGCCAAAGCTGTATTCAATATGTAAAGTGGACCTTCTCCCCGGAATACTCCAGTTTCTTTGCGGGGCTGGAGGACCAAAATCATTTAAGATGGTCCACCTATAAGGCGGCCATCTTGAAACATTTTTCTGTTCACAGAAATCCTCAAGAGGCTCGCAAGGCAGCCTACAATTTGCAATGTGGGGAGGATCAGGCCCCACAAGAATTTGTGCAGGAGTTAAAGCGTGCTTTTGCACAGACCACAAGAAGGGTGCGCACGGATAGCAGGGAATTTATAAATACGTTTTTCCATGCCTTGCCCAAATATATCATGACCCAGCTCGTGAGGGATTTTCACGAGAAAAGATCTTTAGACTGGGTCATTGAACAGGCTACCCGGATCTATGAGGTGCAGAAACCGATAGATAGCAAAAGTAATGCCCAGAAAAACCCCAAAGCCAACAGCACCCCTGCTGCTGCCAAGGTGGCAGAGGTAAAGGTCACCCCCGTTTTGGATTTGGAGATGGGGGGGCCTAAAAACCTGCCTGCACCTAATAATGCTAGGCCCAGGAGGTCCTCGGGTCAGTCACAGACAGGGAGCCAAGGAGGCAGCCCCACAAATGGGGTCCCTCGCTCTCCTGATTATGTAAGTCCCCGTTACAAGGGAAATCGACCCATCCTGGGTTATGTGTGGACTCCTCCAGCCCAAGGGGGGGAATCCAGACAAGCACCTAACCCAGGGAACTTCCCTCCAAACTTCCCACAGGAGGGCAGAAATTTACCAAACCCTGGGCAGAACTTTTTCCCCAGATATCCACCCGACTTTCAGCCCCAAAACCATCCATCCTTCTTTCCCCAATTGCCTGAGCCCAGACCACTGAATCCGGGAGAGGGGAGGCCAAGGGAGGAGGGGTACCCAAATCTTCCCAACCCGGGGTATTACCAGAGGAGGGACAGCTACCCTTCCCGGGATCAGCCCAGGGGAGAAAACAGGGCCCCGTATCAGCCTGAGCGGGTTTCCCAGTTAGAGCGCCAGGTTCAAAACATGGCGCGGGACCTGGGTCACATACTGAGGGCTCAGCAGAACCCTCAGATGGGCGTGCCGGCGCAGAACGTACCGAACTCTGGACCTGGTGCTCCAGAACAATGACGGGGGCAGCACCCCGATAACACACCGGTTCCCAGGGAGGAGGCACAAAGGGAAGGGGGGTGTAAAGCCTTGGAGGAAGCTTCCTTCCTCACTTGTAAACAGCCCCTGGAAACCCAGGAACCGGAAACAAAATCTCTTGCCCCTGAAAGTCTGCCTCCTAAGGAGCAGAGGGGGGGTAGGAGAAACAAAAGACCCAAACAGACTCAGTTTGAGGAGGAGGTACAGATCTTCCAATTTGAGGGAGAGGGATCCTCAGAGGATCCTGGGAAAAGGATCTTCTCCTTCAGAGAGGGGGGAACTCCTCCCAAAGAAAAATGGGTCCCTAGGGATGCAAATCCAGACTGGGGAGATGTGGAGACTGAGCTACCGCCGCCCACCATCTCATCCCAGAACCAACAGCAAGAAAATCCCCTGGTTCAAACCCATCCTGGTGACTGCCTCCAAAAAGGGGGGGCGGCCCAGAACCGGAGCCAGGGGAACCCACAATGGCTCCGATCTCCAGTTGCCAACTTTTTCTTTCAGATTCCCAAGACTCTCCACAGAATTCTGCCCAAATCTCTTCGCTAGCGATGTCCAAAACCAGAAAGTTAGCCCACCAGTTGTCCAAAAATGTGCATTATCTGTGCCCCCTTGAGGAGAAGGAGGGAAGATATTATGCCCCGGTACAAGTACAGGGGCAGGGTACAATCTCGGCACTGGTGGACACTGGATCTCAAGCTACCCTTCTGTCAAGAAGGGCCTTTGACGAACTGAATGCAGGAAGGGGAGGGAATTACCAAATTCCTCTCACCTCTCTTCCTGGGCAACTCCAGAACTTTGACGGGAAGGAAATTCCTGTCGAGGGGACTGCAGACTTGTACATTAAAATTGGGCGACACAAGCTGAAACACCCGGTCATAGTTGTGACCCCAGAGGGCACCCCTTGTTTACTAGGGAATGACCTCCTGAGAAGGTTGTCACCCCTAATAGATTGCGTAAACAAGGTCCTCTGGACCCAGACTAGCCGACCAATAAAATTAAAACAGAGTGTCAACCATGTTAGTTTAAACGGCACATGCCACATGGTTGAACAAAAATCTGACCAAGTAGAATTTCACTTCCAGAATAGCCAAATTCCAGACGTGACAGTAATAGCAGTAGGACAACAGACTGGTGATGGCGGGTCCTCTCTATTTCTGAAAATCAACCTTCCTTCCAGTCTAAAGTGGTACTCCACGCTGGAAGGAAACACTCTGAAATTCTATACCAATCCACAATCTGAAACTCCCACTCCTATAGTCCAGAAAGATGTGAAATCAGCTCAAAGCCTGGCTGATATTCAGCAAATTGGAGAGCAGTTGTTCATCCCTGTTCAGTTAAATGATGGGAAGGACTCTGTTCTCGCTCGAGTGTGTGTGAACAACGGTAAGAGCTTCATCAGCGAAGCCATGTTCCGCCAACTCCCAAAAGATCCAGCCATTCCCGCCTTCAAACTGATAGACAAATGGGAAATGGACCTGGAAGCACCTAATTCCAAACATCTCCTGCCAAGCAGGTGTATGCTCAAAATCTCCATTGGCAACAAGAGCATAGTCCACAATTGTTGGGTCGTGCGAGACGTCCCTGCCGCCTTTTACTTAGGCAGTGACATTCTCAATCGCTTTGCCATTAGTTTGGACCTAATAAACTTCAAAGCTTGGTCCCGATTAGCGGATAATCCCATGGGCTTTGATGATCCAGAAAAAGCATTTAGGTCAGCTCAATTACTACCTTATGCAGTTGAAATTCAGGTTAAAGAGGAAGTCACCATCCCAGAAAGGACCCGACAATTCTCCCTGGAAGTGAAAGTCAAAAGGGGACAAGAGTTGAAAAACCCTGATGCTTACATACATCTAAATGCTTCTCTCCAACAGCAAGGGTTGGGGGTAAACCCAACACCATTAGTCAACATAGAACATGACACCATTCCAATAGAGGTGGATAACAGCGACTTAAAGAGTATTACTCTAGCCGCAGGCACCATTATTGGAATGGCGGTTGATGACCGACATTTCTCCATTGATCTTGTAAATGAACTGTTAGGACCAATCCCCAAGGACTGTGTTGACAGTGACAGTGAGGACAATACAACACCAGACAGGATTTTTACCCGGCATGGGGGGAACTTCCTGGTGTACACTTCCTGCCCTTATGGTAAGGAAGATGTGACTTGTGAATTCAGGAGGGATGAGGTGATTTTCCAGGTTCATGAAGGCTGCCTTGCCCACCTGAAGCCTCCGGTCCAAATCAGCACTCTGACCAGGGACTTCTCCACCCAGCTGGAGGAGGCCGCGGAAATAGCCAAACCAGAAGTCTTTCCAGGCTTCAGGCAGATGGTGGAAGAGAGAGTCAACTTAGCTGATGCCTGTGTGACTCTGGAACAAAAGCAAAAGTTGAAACAAGTTTTCTTGGATTTCCAAGATCTCTTTGCGGTAGACTCATATGACTGTGGTCGCACTGACATCCACACAACAACAATCCCCACGGACCCTGGCATGACTCCTGTGTTTGTGAAGCAATATCGCTTGCCTCTCGCATCAATGGAGTCCCTTACTGAAATAATTAAGAACCTTGAGTCCCGGGGAATAATCCGTCCAGTCCACAGCACCTTCAATAATCCGGTGCTGGGAATATTGAAGCCAAACGGCCAGTGGAGACTCTGCGCCGACCTTAGGGAGCTCAACAAACGGGTCCATACTTCCCGATGGCCTCTGCCCTACATTGACCAAGGTCTGGCCCAGATTCAGGGGTCACAGGTATTCACTGCAATAGACCTGACCAATGGATACTGGACCGTGCCTGTCAGTAGGGAGGACCAATACAAGCTGGCTTTTACCTTTGGGGGCCAGCAGTACACATGGACCCGGACTCCCTTCGGATACCTCAACTCCGGCAATGAATTCAACATTTTTCTACACAAGGCCATGCCCGACTTGGGTGCAAGGGGTAACCTGGCTTATGTAGATGATGTCCTCATCAAAAGCTCAACTGTTGAGGAACACATAGCGGAGATCCGTTATGTTCTGACACAGTTGAGGGCCGCCGGAGCAAAACTTTCCTTTCAGAAAGCACAGTGGTGTAGAACCCGTGTTAATTTCTTGGGGCATGAGATTACTCCTCAGGGTCTTTGTCCCCAGGAAAAGAAAGTGGAAGAAATTCAGAAACTGAAAGACCCCACAACTCTGCGGGAACTAAGGAGCCTCCTTGGACTGACTAATTACAGCAGAAAGTTCATTGAGGGCTACGCAGAGATCACCAGACCCCTGATTCATCTCCTGAAGGGGGGGGGTCAAGTGGGAATGGGGTCCAGAACAAGCCGAGGCAGTAAAACAACTCAAAAGAAGCCTCTCACAAGCGCCTTGCCTAGCTTACCCTGTCAGAAACAAGGAGTTCTTCCTGGAGACAGGGTTCTCTAATACGTGCTTGACGGCCGTATTATACCAAAAGCATGACAAGGTCAATAAAGTAATCTCCTATGCGAGCAAAACTTTATCCTCTGTGGAGGAAAAATTCAACGATTGTGAGAAGGCACTCCTGGCAACGGTGTGGGCATTGAAGAATTACCGCCCGTTTATCCAGGGGGAACACATCATAGTGGAGACTCCACACCAGCCTCTGCAATATCTCCAAAGTGACAGAATCCGGGCCGGAAATGTGAGTAATTCCTGAATTACTTCCTGGATTCTGTCAATGCAAGGCTTTCCTGTGGAGGTCAGATATGGCCAAAACAAGAAGAGTCCACTCGCGCAAGGTCTGGCTGACTTGCATGATTGTGCCAGAGAAAACTGTCTCGAGGACGAAAGTCTAAAAATCAAAGACAACACGGAGGCATACCTTAATTCCCCACACAAAGTCTTTGAAGAGGACAAGTGTGAGGGAATGCCCACTGTCTATGTGGATGGATGCTCTTACCATGTTGACAACAACGGGGAGAAAGAACTGGTGGCTGGCGTAGGGAATGCATGGGTGAATGAGTCCCCAGAACCCTCCGCTGGATACAAAATTGGTCCCCGAAGTAGTCAGGTGGCAGAATTGATGGCTGTGCATCAGGCCATCCTCACTGCTGTCCAGCATCAACTCCACGAACTGGTCATAATCACAGATTCGGATTATGTACGGAACGGGTTCGTGGAGCACCTGGTTAATTGGAAAACCAGAGGCATGTTATGTGCTAACAACAAACCCTTGAAACATGGGAAGTTGATCCAAAACATTGATGATCTGGTCACCTCGAATGGGATGACCATCTATTGGAAAAAGATTAAGGGTCATTCCAAAGTAGAGGGACCAGACAAAACTGGAAATGACTTAGCTGATCAGCTGGCCAAAACCGGGGCCATCCAAGGGGATCTAATTGAGATTGAGTCCCTGTTGGGGGAAATCCAGGTCACTGCTATCACTAGGTCCCAGACAAATGCTCACAACAACCTTTCAATTGCACAATGGAGTAAGGAGACCCCTGATGCTGATTTGATTACAGCTCAAAAGGGGGATCCAATTATTGGTAAATTTTACCAGCACCTTGAGGACCCTGAGAACTTTCCCCTGACGGATACCGATTACATTGGGAAAGAGGACCTAAGAGTGTTGATGAAATGTCCAAAAATGTTCCGAATCCAAGACGGTTTGTTGGTAAGGAAATCCAAAGCTGGCCACGATTAGTGGGTGGTTCCTACCTCATTCCGAAGCCTGATGTTAAGTCACGCCCATGATGCGGCCACTGCCGGTCATAGGGGGTTTCACACAACATTGGAAATCTTAAGAGAGGTTGCATACTGGCCACACATGGGGCAGGACCTCGACCAATACTTGAAGGGGTGTCTTGTGTGTGCACAATTTCAGCCATCATCCCTCACGCACCGGGCGCCTTTACAAAAGAGGGGAATGACACTGCCATGGTCAGATTTACAAATCGACTTTGTAGGCCCTGTGATTCGCTCGGCTAGGGGGAATAAGTACATGTTGACTGTGACATGCTTGTTTACCAAGTGGGTGGAATGTCTCCCAGCCCCAAACTGCAAGGCAGAAACGGCAGCTGCCTTGATGATTAACCACATCTTTTCCCGTTTTGGTCTACCTCAAAGGATTGAGTCAGATAGAGGTAGCCACTTCACCAGTGAAGTAATGACAAAGATGTGGGAGATACTGGGGGTCAAGAGAAAGCTACATATTGCTTATAGACCAGCTTCTTCTGGGGCAGTAGAGAGATATAACCGGACAATTGTGAGCATATTAAAGAAGTTTGTGGCAGATTCTGGGCCAAGTTGGGATATCCGATTACCTCTGGTCCTAATGGCTATCAGATCTACCCCTTCATCTGCAACCAAAATGTCACCATTTGAGTTGATGACTGGGCGCAAGATGGTGCTTCCCCAGCATTTGCTCTACAGGACCCAAGAGCAGACACTGATAAATGCCTCCACTACTCATGAGTATGTAGAGAATTTAAGGAAACACCTCCAACATGCTTTTGCTTATGCTCAGCGGAATCTTGAAAGATCAGCTGATAGCATGAAGACCCATTATGACCTGAAAACTTCCAGGAAGGAATATCAGGTGGGAGACCGGGTCTATCTATACAACTTCCAAAGGAACCAGGCCAAGCAGCGCAAATTTTTGCCTACATGGAAGGGACCCTTTGAGATCGTCGATAAGATCTCCCCTGTGGCCTACAAAATCCACATCCCCAAAGGTCCTTTGGCAGCGGGGGAAGACAAGTGGGTCCACATAAACCAGTTGAAATGTTGCCATCCCAGGCACACTCTGCAACAACTGGAGGAATCCTCTGGAATCCTAGCGGGTACTGTCTCAGACTAATTCTGTTCCAATCATAAAACATACCACATCTAGTCTCTAAAATATTGTGATTTGCATGAAACTGTCTCTTAGTTATACTGTTTTTTTTTTCAAAATAAGAATGTAATGTTTTGTTATGATGAAATGCATATGCTGCCCCACTATCTCAACAGTGGTGGAAAAACGTCTATGAGTAGGTATTGCCGCTCTTCCTTTGTCGTCCTAGGAGAAAGAAGACCTTGAGACTGGCCAAGGAGGACGATCCGGAGACCGGGAACGAAGATCCAATGGGCCCAGTGGACCGCCCAATACTCCCATCAGGACCGGCGAGGAGAACCGATCGATCCGACTGGATGGAGGAAAAGATGCTGAACTGTGCCATCTATTGGAAGAAGATGAGGAAACATCCCAGGTCTTGCGAGTCCCATTCGTGAAATAGAATGGCCATCGCAAGAGGGGGGCTTGTGGGATGTATTTACCCATGCATCCGAGCCATACCTCAAAACTGTGCAGTACTGACATGGAAAACATCATGATGGCCAGAGCTTCCCAGAAAATGCACAGGGAAATGCATGAAGAATAGGCTGCCACCCATTTTTGCCGATGTTATGGGCACAGAAGGAAACTGCCTAAAACCACCATTGGACTACCCACACAGTAGTCTGAAACCATTGGGAATAGCAATGCTGATTGCCAAATGCAACCTAGAATTGTTGGGAATTCATTTTCTTAAATCCCAAAAATGGGTGCAGTACCAGTACTCACCACTATCCAAAAGCCGGCAGTTTAAAACCACCCTGTGTTTCTCTGAAGGCAGGCTCAAACTGTCTATTTTAAACATTGCAACACATCTAAAAACTCACTGGACACCAGCAGACATTTGGTAGAATGGAGTGTTGTGTGCCTACAAAATCTGGGAAATGAAGAGCCCAGAAAAATGCTTATAACAAGACTGGCTGCGCTGTGGATTTCAGCAGTTTAAGTTGCATTGGACTGAAAGACACTACAAATCTAAATGTTCAAATTGACTGAGTGACCTACTTTTGAGTGTCACATAGGTTGAAATTGTTTAAATGTCATAGTTTTAAACTTAGAATCAGCCTTCTAGCTGCATATGTGAAAATGTTTAGTTTTATTTGAATGCAGAAACTGGGGAACAAAAAGTGACATTTTATCTGAAACCTGGCTTAAGGAACTGAATTCTGCCTGGCAACTACCCCCATCAGGAGTGAAACTTGAGTCACCACTGTGTTCCCAGGCCAACCTTCCTTTTGCTGCCCACACTAAGGATATGCCATCTATCTGATAATTGAATTACCTGTGCTCTGCAGGAGAGTGAACAAAGCCCTCTTCACTCAGGCAAAGGTTTTTATTACTGCAGTCGTAAAATGTAGCTTCCTCTTGGCAGGAGCTGGGAGGGGCACTGCCTGTGAGAGCAAGCTGGCTTGGCAGAACTGGAAAAACCAGAAATTCAACCTTGTGCTGAGGGTAAACCACACCCCTTTGGAGCCAGAACATAACTTTAAAAAGATGAATAACTCATAGTACGGACATGTGAAAATTTTATAAATGATACCATAATTCTTGTGATTTTTCTGCCCACATTTTAAGAGGTTTTTCGACCCGGTGGCATATTCAGGGGGGTTTTAGCGGAAAAGTGGATATTACTCTAAATGTGTGCATGTTAAAAATCTGAAACTTCATCAGTTAATGTCCCTACTCCCTGCGCACATGTATGTAAAGTTGGGTCCATGTCAGAAATTGAAAAATCAGTTAAAAAGTCCATTATGTGCCATCTCTGAATGCAAGCTCCTAGAAAGAGCAGATTTGGACAGAGACATGGCTAAATTCAGCCACACCATGTATATGTAATTTCAAGCAACTGTGTAACTGTGAAATATGTCTTTTATTATCAAATATAGAATGTGTGCAATCTGACAAGGGAGTGCCCTCTTGGCAAGCCATAAAATGACATCACTCTGACTCACAGTTCATTCCCCAATCAAGGGGAGGAATGAAAGCTGGACCAATGACAAGTGAGAGGGGCAAGTCTAGTGATGCAACACACACACCCACTCTCAAAAACACATAAAAGCAGAGAGTCAGGACAGATAGGGACCTTCAATTCCATTTGCTGCAACGCGCTCTGCCGGACCATACAACATCCAGAGATCCAGACTTTACCTCCATCAAACCTCCAGAGAGCCAAACTAGAGACTTCAATCTATCCAGAACTAGAGACCAGACCAGAGGGAGAAAGCAGTGCTGTACCCAGAGAGAAAGCAGTGCTGTGCCCAGAGAGAGACCCGAGCCCAGTCCAAAACCCTGACCAGATCCATGGCGAGGCCCATTTCACTCAAGAATATAGTGTGAGTACCTAGAAAACTGTGCAGAACCAATCTCTTAGTTAAAATAATATAATTCAATCTATTTAATCTAAGTAGAACTGCCTCCTAACTGTCACCTGTCATTTGTAAAGCTGTCACCTGTCATTTTCTAGTCGCAAGCTGCACTTGTCTTTTTGAACTTTAAAATTTCAAATCTGAAAAACGACCTTTATTCAATCGTTCATATCTCCGCAACCGTTTGTGCTAGAGACTTGCAGTAACTTTCATTTTGAAGCTGAGATCCTAGGCTTTCCTAGGACCCCAAAACGATAGAGATACTTCTTGTGGTTCCTCTGTAATAGCGCTCGGCGCATCCGCGAATTTTACCGCGATTTGCAAATTTCTTCACATGTAAAAACTGCTGCTGCTTGCCTTCCATTTGCCAGAAATTCGTTTAACCTGCTAACTATCCCTGCCTTATTGCTAGTGTGAGCCTGGACTAATATTAACTAGATACCACTCACCCTGAACCTCTGAAAGGGAATTAAAAAGCATTTCCAGCATATTTCTCATCCATTGCTAGCACATATCAAAGCATTTGGGCCTGTGTTTTCAAAACTCCTATCTGTGTTTTAAACTTCTGTTGTCTAAGCTTGGGGGGGATTGAACTGATTACATTGATTGCATTTCTGAGAACTGCGTGCTTTCCTCCCATTCCCTTGCATTGCATAAAGAGGGGGGGAGTGAATAGCCAGAGAAAAGTGATTACATTGTTTTGTTGAAATCATATTGAGTATTTTCTGTACTGCATTCATTGAATATTGCATCCACCTGAGCTTACATAAAGCATCCTCTACCACATTATACTTTTGTTCCTATTTACCAGCGTGCCACCTTATCCATTCATGTCAACTCCTTATTGATTATAAGAAGTGTGCTAGTGCCAGATTCTCCGTTGTTGATCTTTATCATATCAGATTAAGTGTGCTATTCAATTATTAATTTATTATAAAGCGTGATATATATATCTATTTTAAATTATCAAATAAACCTTTTAAACTTGCAAAACAGAACTACTTCTTGGCTCAGTGGGGTCAGGGGGATTCCAAGAGAGGGGTGTTATACAGGGGTAGTCATCCAGAATGCATGAACTGGACCTAAAGATATATCAATAAGGGTTTTCATTCAGTATTCTAGACTAGGCGTTAACTTAGCTGTAGTGCTGAATTGAATCCTCTTACAATGTGCAGAAAACATATTACCCCAAGAAGATCCTAGACCACAAAGACACATTCATACCTTTCCTAACACGTTGATATTGCTCAACTTGTCGACGGCCTTTGATTTATTAGACCATAAGCAGCTCCAGTTGCCACTAGAATAAATGTGAGGCTGTTCTACAAAAACCACTAAATGGATACTCTCTTTTCTAGCTAATCAAAAGTCCAAAATACACTTGGGAGAACATTTCTCACCATCAGACCCCATTAATTTCAGGGTTCCACAAGGGGCGAGTCTATCCCCACTACTTTTCAATTTAAATCTCAGAGACTTTTGCAGAGTGCTCGAGAGAATCAGAGCTTTTTTCACAAATAAAGAATACGAAAACTTCCAGATAAATAACTCACCCACAAAAGTGGCAGTAAAGGTAAAGACCATGGGAATTTACCTAGAAGCGTTGTTAAACGCTGTATCTCATGTCAGCTACCTAAATAAGAAGTAACAATATCATCTGTGATTATTGAGGCACATCGTGCCATATCTGAATGAGAAGAACAGTGCTACCATTGCAAGGGCCACATTCCTATCTAGACTGTGGTAATGCCCTGTTGGCAGGAGCCAATAATGGTGCATAAACAGGTGCCAAGTAATCCAAAATAGCGCAGTAAGCATAGTGAGTAAGAAAACTAAATTCACAGAAGATCCCTTCACTGGCTGACAATCAAGGACCGAATTATGTTTAAAGGTATGACTATAGTCCATCGATGCCTCCATGGAAAGTCACCTACATATCTGAGGAAACAGAAATTCCAATACGTCTCAGGTCGAACACTGAGATCAGAATCACTGGGGAAGATTGCTTGCCCCATGTTCAAAAGATCAAACGGTCTAGGTAGATCCTTCACGGTCACAGCGACCGAAATGTGGAATAGACTACCAAAACCAATCAGATTAGAGAGCAGTCACCCGACATTTAGGAACGCTGTGAAGACAGCCATTTTAAAATAAAATCAGAAATATGCAGGTTATGCAACATACCCAGGTGTCCTGTCTTAAATATATGTTTTCTTTGTCTAAATGTAAGTGCCTTGAGGCCCGCGGGCTTAAAGGGTTTGGTTTTCAGGAGTTCTTTTCTCTGGTGGCTTTCCACTCGTTTGATGGCGTTGTCTAAGATATCAGGTGGGCAACCCCTTATCTTTAATTTGGCGGACATCAGGTCATATTTTTCTTGCAGTGTATTGGTGTTAAACACTATTCTCTTGAGCCAGAGAAATTGACTATATGGGAGACTCTCTTTGAGATATTTAGGGTGAAAACTACTGAAGTGCAGAGTGTTGTTCTTTTTGGTTATTACCTTTTGAACACAGACAAGGCCGCCAAGTATCCTTCACTGTGGTAACCTGAAGGCTTGCAGATGGCAGTGACAGAAGGAACTCCAACACTGTAGTGGTGGGGGAAGAGATCAGGTCGATCTCGTGTTCCCTGCACCACGCCTCAAACCATCTCCACCTACCTGCATACAAGGATCTTGTAGACGTCTGAGTGCAACCAGCAACACCTCAAGTACTTCCCCAGAGAGGTCTCAGTCATCATACCTCATCCTATCAAGAGCCACGCATGTAGGTAGAGGGAATCTGCGTTCAGGTGAAATATCTGACCTTCCGACTGGGTCAGGAGATCCGGGCGTCGAGGGAACTGGTCAGGTTGGCAGATGGTCAGATCCAAGAGGTCTGAGTACCATTTTCTCCTCGCCCAGTCCAGGATGATCAAGAACATGTTTGCGCAAAACCTCTTCAACCTCCTGAGACCCCATGGGATGACTGGAACCGGAGGGAAGGCATAGTAGAGAGGGAAGTCCAATCCACCAGAAACACGTCCACCAGTGCGCCCTTTGCTGGGAATTCCCTCGAGCAAAACTGTCTGCACTTCCTGTTGGACTATGTGGCAAACAGATCCACTGCTGGAGTACCCCAGAGAGAGAAGACCTCTTCTAGGACTTCCTTGCACACTTCCCACTCTTGTGCGACCGTGCTCTGCCTGCTCAGAGCCTCCCCAAGCCATTCTGTGTCCTCGCCAGATGAACTGCAGAGACCGAGATTTGGCTCTCCAGCAACCAGAACCACAGCTGCATCGCCTCTCTGCAGGGAAGGGAAGTGCATGCCACTCGGCTTGTTTAGGTAGTGCATGGCCACCGCGTTGTCCGTCAGAATCAGGACATGCTTCCCCCAGAGAGACGGGGAGAAAGCCCTCAGGGTTAACCCGATGGCTCGCAACTCCAGCCTGTTGGTGACCAAAGGAGGTTCACCTGCAAGTCCTCGCAGTGAGCACCCTAACCCTTTAGATACCCATCAGTGACCACTCAGGCCTGCAGCCATAGAGGCCAGAAGGGTTCCCCCACCATGAGATTGCTGCCATTGGTCTTAGGTCACTGACCACTGATCTGGACAACCTGAGGGAATCCGTGAGGGCTCCTAGGTACTGCGACCACTGACTTCTCAGGAGGCACTGTAGGGATGTCATGCGCAGCCTGGCCTCTGGCACTAGAAAAATACAGGAGGCCATGAGACCATAGAGGCGGAGACAGGAAGCAGCTGGCAAGGTGGTTTGGTTCCAGAACAATTCCACTATCTGTGCGATAATGTTGACTCTAGCCTCGGGAGGGAAAGCCTTTCCTACCCGGGTGTCTAGAACTGCTCCGATAAACTGGAGTCTCTGGGCTGGCATCACCTGTGACTTCTTCAAGTTCAGGGAGAAGCCGAGCTTGTGCAGTAGCAGATGAGACAAGACCTGTTCCGCTGACTTCCTTTGGATCAGCCAGTCATCCAAGTATAAAAATACATGGACCCCAGATCCTCTGTGGTGAGCCGCGACTACCGCCATGAGTTTGGTGAAGACCTTTGGTGCAGAGGTCAACCCAAACAGAAACAACTTGAACTGATAGTGCTTGTCCCCTATGATGAACCACAGGAACTTCCTGTGCTTTTGATGTATCGGCACATGGAAATAGGCATCCTGCAGATCTATTGTCACCAGCCAGTCCTGTAGTCTGAGAGCGTGGAGAATTTCTCTCAACATCACCATCCTGAATTTGTCCTTCCTGAAGAACTTATTCAAGGCCCTGAGGTCCAGAATGGGACACAGATCTCCTCCCTTCTTGGGCACCAGGAAATACCAGGAACACTAACCCGATCCTCTGTGCTCGGGAGGTACCTCTTCCATGGCACCCTTCAGCAACAGCACTCTCTAGGGTAATCCAGACGTGGACCCCTTGCTCACTGCTCTTAGAGAGGTACAGCTCCACCCTACTGATGAGGCCCAATGAGGCTGAAACACATGTCTTGGGTTGCTGTCTGTACTCTTGTATGGAGGAGAATTGCCTGGCATTTCGCTACTGGACTGCCCCAGGGCAGGACAAAGACTGATATTTTATGGATATTTCTCCTCTGTGAAAGAGATAGTGAGCTAAAGAATCTGGGCAAGACTCTCAAAATCGGAACTTATTGGCTAGCAGAGGGACTCCCCTTGTTTTTTCAATGCCATGCTGCCAGAAGTAAAGACCTTCTTGGCCATTGCATCCACCCTTTTACCTACTCTATCTGGGGGTAGATTAGAAGTGGAGGCTGCAGGCCTTGTGGAGATTGTGGCTTACTGCACCACAATCCCTTCAAGAGAAGAGTGAGAAGCTAAAATGATGGGTCTCCTCTCGCTGGCCTGTACTTCCCCATAAAGGTAGAGCTTACCGGGGGAATGGAGCAGGAATGCTGCCACAAGGCTAGGTGATTGCAATTGCCGGATTGAATGGCATGTTATGTTCTGTCACAGGACCTTCGTCCAATATGGCCGTCAGTTCATAGCCCTGTGTAGGCACTGATGGTGAGTTCAGACCTAGGGTGTCTACCACCCTTTCCACTAGGGCCCTGAATATAGCATGGGTGGGTGTGTAGAGGTAACTTTGCTGGAGTTCTAAATCAGGAGATGTATCAAGGCTGCTGGCATCATGTAGCCCGGGGCCAGTGCCAATAGATATGCCTGCTCGTCGAAAAAAATGGCGCCTCCTTCGCCAGTATATATATGATCAATGTCCCCTTGATCATCACCCTGGTAGGTGCTGAAAATTGACAAAAGATCTGTCGCCGACAATCAGTGGCAAAGGTTTTTCTTTGCCGATCAGGGATTGGGCACCAGCGTGACATCAGGAACGTCAGCCTCTTGACGCTCTCGGGAAGGACTGGGCATTGATGGCTTCTGCGCCTTTTTCGGCATCGGGTCCGAAGGTTCCTCTGACGTCAATGGAGTTGACGGTTTGGCGTGCAAGGAGTCAGGAGTGCTGTCTGCTGCTTACGCCCTCTGTTGTTTGGGGGGCACACCTACAACTGCAGCAGCCTGCGTCTTAAACATAGCCAACATTTGGCTCTTGAAATCTTCCCACTCCCCTCGAGTGGTCGTCGCAGTCGAAGGCATAATGTTTTCTGATGATGAGCCAGAATCGTATCGATGACGGTGGTGCCTCTTTTTCTTATGTGATGAGGACAAGGAAGAGTGGCTACTCGTGTGTGACCGCTGTTTGGCCTTACGCCAATGCTTTTCCTTCTCTTTTTCAGTCTCGGCCTCTGAAATACCAGATGATCGACAGCGCTGGGGATTTTAGAGACGGTCCGTCCATACAAGTTTGGCGGCCCGCTCGCGTATGGACTTCGAGTACATTTTGGGGCACAACGCACACCGCTCCGTGTCGTGACCTATACGCAGACACCACAGACAAATGTTGTGCAGGTCGGTCATCAACATTTTGGAATGGCAGTCGGTGCACCTCTCAAAGCCCGAAATCCGGGCAGCGGACATGTCGTGGTTGAGATTTTTAGGAAAATTTGACTAATTTAGTCAAAACACAGAGTCGAAGACTCAGTGTCATGTTCCTCACACCAGTGTACCGAGTGCGCAGAAAAAAGAAATTGAGGTATTGGGCATAGTGACATGGTTTATATATGATGCCCGACGTCACGTTCGGACCCGAAGATCAAGCACCGAGCAAGACGGATCGACAATCGATGGCCGAGTCGAGGTGCACTACGCCCCCTGTCCAAATGTTTCTGAGCAGCAGAGCTGGATGACAATATCTATCGGATGAGGAATCAGCCGCAGAAAAGCAATCCACTGAAGTGGCAAGAGCAGTGAATAAGTGGATGGAATGAGAATTCAAATCACCAGCAGTAATCAAATTCGGGAATCGTAATTTAAGATCAGCAGTAAGCTGAAGAAATGCAGAGAAAAAAGGTGTCAAAGTTCAAGGCAAGAGACCACCTCTTAGGTGCACTGAATTCCTATCTAGGAGGATAACGTAATGGGAGGGAGGGGATGCATGAACAAGAGCCGATCAGACAACCCTTCTAACCAGGTTTCTGTAACACAGCAAAAGTGAGGAGTGTGCTCCCTCACAGGATCATGACAATCTAAAGACTGCACCACTAATGAGCAGACATTAAAAAGGAAACAAATGACCTGATTGATAGCAAGTGGACTGCATACAACTGTCACATGCACCATACTTTGTATTCTTTGAAGTTTTGATCTTGTCAAGTATATTAGGATGGCCAACTTGACAATAGCACACATTGGCCCTATCGAAAGAGAGGGAAGGAGGATTTGGCATTGGAGAAGTGTTTAGGTGTGTTGACACGGGAATATACCACATTCGCTGAGTATGATTGTCCCCAATCCCATCAGGGGATTCCTCCCCCATGTGACCCTCCCTCTGTGTACTACGCCCAAGGGACCTATTGTAGCTTGGACGCACCGCCCTGGCCCCATCGGAAAATTCTCCCCTTAAGGGAGAAGGGACGACATCCTCAAATTCCTCACAGTAGCTAGGTGTTGGGAATCTCAGGGCTATTATGCAGGAGGGGACTCCATTTGCATGTTATGCCACTGTGCTGACCATCCGCTGAAGGCGGGACAGAGGCTGTTAAGGGAAGAAGGACCCCATTAGTCAGCTGCCAACATACAAGCAAAGATCAAAGCTTTCGTAATGCACATGGAAAATTCTTTGCTGGACGCCCCTTGGATTGTATGCAGATGGAAGGAGAGGCGCTTGTAAACAAATCTGAGGAATGTCAGTGGGTACTCCATATTTGGCATGTTGACGTGGGTGTGTTGAAGGCTACTGAGTTGCAGCAGGTACTACTGGTCACCAGAATATGGGCCAGCATTGCCATTCTAAATCCACCTAGCACAAGGGCTTGCTTGCGGCTGCATAGTTATGCAATGGGTCTGTGTTTTACTGTTGAATCTGTATTGCAAGACTGCGGAAGTAGAAATGCTCCGTGAAGCCAATTTTAGGAGCGTTTTTTAAATCCCATTTATCAGTCACTACATTGATTTTTGTGTTTGCTGCGTTCCTGCTTGTAAGGGTACAATCACAATCAGCACACTAAATAGGTATTTGTAACATACATACGAAAAGGTGGTCATGTTGTGCATTGGAACTGTGATTACAGAATTTAAAATAACAAAAGTAAGGTACACAATACATACAATAGAAGGAGTCTCTTTTTCACGACTGTATTTCTCAAGCGCATCATTGTTTGGAGCAAATATTGTGTAAGCTTCAGAGTTTTCAATTTCTTTTGCCAGGTTGTATTGCTAGTGGAGAAAAGGAGAATGTAAGACGTTAGAAGGATTTTATTTGGATAAAGCTTCACAAGAGAAAATAAATTAAAGATCAGGGAGGGCCCAACGCTACTTACAATGAGATAACCCCGGAAAATGGAGTAGTCCGGCATCTGGCCCAATCGAGTCAGCAGATCTGGCAGAGGGGAACCTCTGATGGGGGTCAAGACCTAGAAGAGAGACACAATTCTTCACATCTACAATGCACAATATCATGATCAACTAAATGACATAAGAATTGCATTAGAATGGGAAGACTGAAAAATAAAAGGTTACTCACTGTAGTGACTACGATACTACTAGCACATAGTTCATTCCTCTGCATACTTTTCGGATGCCATCATTGCAGTGTTTCCTCCTTGCCGCACAGGCAAAACATCAGCAAAATGTTGGGCTCCCGACCATTCACATATCATACACTTTAAAGGAAAGGCATTAAGGCAGGCTCGGGTCAGGAGGGTCTGATGGTAGGAGTCTGAAACCATGGGTAAATAACCAGCAGGCTCCGCAGCAGGACACAATGGGAGGTACAGCCTAACCGAGAGTTTGCTCAGATTTGCGTCCTTGCTGGTGTTATTTCGAAACCTCCAAAATGTATCATTGAGCAGCTCAGTGGGTAGGCTGGCAATGCATCCTGGGTTTTCCTAAAAATACGTCAGATCCAGGCAGCTAAGGGCCCTTTTTTATAAACTCAAGATGCCCAATTTTGTGGGAATTTCACTGATCAACCGCTTGCTAAGGGATCCCTCTTTGCTGGCCCACATGGTGCCCCACAGCACGACTAGCTTCAGTGACAATAGGTCTGCAAGGAATGATAGGCCAGTGTCCAGATTGCAAATATAAGAGGAAGTGGTGGAGGGAACACCAAGGAGACAAGCAAGGAACAGATTCTTCCCCTGTGTAGAATCTCAACAGGGTTTGAAATTGAGATCCGATGAGCTGGAGCTAAAACCAGCTCCTGGTTGTCGGGTATCACCCTGTAGGCAGGAGCTACCGCAGGGCAGTGGTCGAAGTGTACGAAAAGAAGTAGTGGACCTATGTTCCCTGCTGGCCTGCTCCCACTCCCCACAAACCCCATCACCACGGTCCCTCCCACACGCCATACAAACCACCAAACACTTGTACCTGCCGTTTAAGGGAATGTTCAGTGCAGTGCACTGAAAGTGAAAGTTTCAACTTCTTCCTACACTTTTATTTTAAAACGAAACCATTCCGGAACTGTTTCTTTTTAAAATAAAAGTATAGGAGCTGTAAAAGGTAATTTAAAAAAGTAGAGGAGCACCGCTCCCGCTCACTTCGACCACTGCTGCAGGGGAACCAGAAGCTACCAGAGATACTCCTTTAACTTTTTGTCCATTTTGTATGTACCATTGGGTTTAAATGTGTATTAAATGTGTTCTAACTCTACTTTATTACCATTCTCAAATACTCGGAAGTTAATGTCACATTTCCATGTTTAGAAAGCACCAGTTGGCCGTGGGTGCCAAAAGTAGCTCCTGGCAGCTGTTGGTTCCAAGCTAACCAGGCCCTCCTATGCTAGAAGCAGGTGCTAAATAGCTCCCAGCTCCTCTCAATTTCGAACCCTGTCTCTAGATTTCCTAAACACCATAACTCACACTCATAGGACCAAACACCAATCACTTTGCCCCTGTAAATCTCCAACGTGTGCTCAACCGACTACTGCCTCATTACCATGACGAATCTGAACAAGACCCCGATAGTTTGATTCAATATAGACCTTTGTCTATCGAGGTTGGTCCTCCAGGAGAGACGCTCCCAATGTAAGTGAAATTCCTGCAGGTCCTATGACCATTCAGAAAGGTCGAGATCTGCGGCATTCTCCGGGTAGTGCACGAGAAACGTATGACAGAGCATTTCCCAGCATTTGCTGTCAGGCTTCGATCCTTCATACAGCCACTTAGGAGTTCTGGCGAGTAGACTGGGTCATCAGCATAGCTTAAGGCAGGTAGCCTTCTGCTCCCACAGTGGGGGGAATCAGCATTATTGGCTTCCAGAGTGGCCACAAGGACATTAATAAAGAGGTTGAACAGGAGTGGAGCGAGGCCACACCCCTACCTGACTCCCTTCACTACCTCTATAGGGTTGCCCAGTTCCCCCATGCCATATCAGACCCAAACTTTGGAATCAGTATGGAGGGCTTCCATCATCCTGATCAGGGGTCTTGGGATGGCCATCTGATCCTGAGATGCCCAGAGGAATCTCCTGTCCATGTGGTCAAAGGCCGAACTCAGGTCAATAAAGGCCCACGTAGGCAGGAGAGCTCAGAGGAGCACATACTTTACCGGGACTAGATAGAAGGAGAAATTGCTTACCAGTAACGTTCTTTCTATGGATTCTTTTCCCGGTGATTCCTCATCTGATATCCTTCTAGTGTCAGTTGCTTCGGAATATTTTCAACAGGGGGCATAGTACGACTCGACTCCTCTTGACACGCCCGCGCGCCACTCTTCAACTCTGGATGCGACACTGACAGTACATATATTGTGTCATTGCGCACCGGTACCTCATTTCCCCATCTTATTCAACCCAAGCTCACCAGCCCAGGAGATAGAATTCATATGGATTTGGCTTGATGACAGCCAAAAAACCCACATCAGGAGAAATTACTTACCGTAATGTTCTTTCTATGGATTCTTCTCCTGCAGAGTCCTCGTCTGATAGATATCCTCATCCAGTTCTGCTGCTCAGAAACATTTTGAAAGTGGGCGTAGTGGACCTCGTCTTGCTCGGTGCTCGATCGTGACATCAGGTGTCGAATATATACCACGTCACTACGCCCCATACCTCAGTTCCCTCTTTTTTCCCCGTGCTTGAACGCCGCCAAGGAAAATGATGGGAGACAAAGCAATCAGCCTGTAAAAAACTTGATAATGGGAAACATCCCAAAAGGGTGAAACCCCCAAAATGTAGAGCGAAAGAGAGAAATTGAAAGATGGTTTTCTTTTATTTTTTTAAAGCAAGCGACTAGCCAGATAGAAGCGGTCACCTCAGATCCATCACCAGGCGTCGCTTTGTTTAGACAGATGCGCCGAACTGTAAGATCTTTCTGAGCGGGGATGGATGGGAGGGGCGATGAGGAATTTGCGGAGAGGAATCCATTGAAAGAACATTACAGTGAGTAATTTCTCCTTCAATTGATTGATTTTCTCCTGCAGATTCCTCATCTGATAGACTCCCCAAGAAGTTAGGACCACAGAGGCGGGCAGAAGGTGCTACACTAGTAGATTTTTCAGAACTGCCCTACCAAAACGTGCATCAGCCCCACGGGCAACATCCAGGCATCATGCCTGGTAAACGTGTGCAAGGAGGACCATGTGGCCGCACAATAGATGTCCCTAATGGGAATCCCTTCTCCAAGGCCGTAGAAGCCAAGACTCCTCTTTCCGAGTCTGCCCTGATGCCGGGATGTGGCTCTGCGATGCAAAGAATAATGCAACAAGACAGTCTGCTTAGTTACAACTGGACACTTGTAGGACAATGAATGGGCCACAAACAGCTGGTCAGATTATCGGAACTCAGACGTCCTAGCGACGTAAAAGCTCAAGGCTCTTTTGGGATCTAAATGGTGGAACCGCTCCTCCTTAGAGAGGTGTGGTGGAGGGTAGAAGACCAGTAAGTCTGTGGACTGAGAAAGGTGGAACCAAGAAACCACTTTCGGAAGAAAGCCAGGCCTTACTTTACTGGAAACCTTTTCCTGAAAAAAACAGCAGGAATAGGGGATTGCAACACAAGGTCTGCAGCTCGCTAAGTCTCCTGGCTGACGTAATCACAACCAAAAAGGCTGTTTTCAAAGATAATAGTCTCATAGAACAGGAATGCATGAGCTCAAATGGAGCCGCAATCAATAATGTCAGAACTAGATTTATGACCCAGTCTGGGACAACAAAAGGAGTTGGCGCTAATTCGAGTTCACAAGGCCCTAATTGGGCCATAACTGGGATTGTAAAGAAATAACCTTGATCCAGGGACCTTTTGAACACAGAGAAGGCTGCCAGATATCCCTTGACTGTGGTGACCTGAAGGCCTGCTAAGGCCAGTGAGAGAAAGAACTCCATCACTGTAGTGGTGGGGAAAGAGATCTCACATTCCCTACACCACACTTCAAATCTTCTCCACCTGCACGCGTACAGAGATCTGGAAGACAGTTTGCGTACAGCCAGCAAAACTGTGCGTACCTCTTCTGAGCTGTCCCAGTCGTCATACCTCATCCTCTCAAGAGTCACGAATGTAGGTTGAGAGTTTCTGGTTTCGGGTGAAGTACCCGACCTTCTGACAGGGTTAGGAGATCCGGACGCTGAGGCAACTGGTGAGGAGGACAGATTGTCAAATCCAAGAGGTAGTAGTGCTAAATTCTCCTCGCCCAGTCCGGGGCGATCAAGATCAGTGTCGCTCGAAACCTCTTCAACCTCCTGAGAACCCATGGGATGAGTGGAATCAGAAGGAAGGCGTAGTGGAGAGAGATGGTCCAATACACCAGAAACGCATCCCCCAGTGTGCGTTCACTGAGAATTCCCTCGAGCAAAACTGTCTGCACTTCCTGTTGGACTCAGTGGCAAACAGGTCCACTCCTGCGGTACCCCAGAGAGACAAGACCTCTTCCAGGACTTCCTGGCACACCTCCCACTCATGTGAGGCTGTGCTATGCCTGCTCAAAGCATCCACTATGTTGTTCACTTTCCCACCAGATGAACTGCAGAGACGGAGATCTGGTTCTCCAGCAACCAGAACAACAGCTGCATCACATCTCTGCAGAGAGGGAGGGAGCACACGCCACTCTGCTTGTTCAGGTAGTGCATGGCCACTGTGTTGTCTGTCAGAGCCAGGACATGTTTCCCCTTGAGAGACAGGGTGAAAGCCCTCAGGGCTAACCTGATGGATTGCAACTCCAGCCCGTTGATGTGCCACCTTGCTTCCATCGCTGACCAAAGGCCGTTCACCTGCAAGTCCCTGCAGTGAGCGCCCCAGATCTTCAGAGACGCATCCGTGACCACTCGGCCTGAGGCCAAGGAGGCCAGGTGGGTGCCCCCGCCATGAGATTGTTGTCGTCGGTCCACCAACTGAGGTTGTCGACCACTGACCTGGACAACCTGAGGGAATCCGTGAGGGCTGCGAGGTACTGTGACCATTGACTTCTCAGGAGCCACTGAAGGGATCCCATGCGTAGCCTGGCCTCTGGCATCAGAAAAATACAGGAGGCCATGAGGCCTAAGAGGCGGAGGAAGGAAGCCGCTGGTAAGGAGCCCTGGTTCTGGAACAAATACACCATCTGTGCAATGCTGTTGACTCACTCCTCGGGAGGGAAGGCGTTCCCTGCCCACGTGTCTAGGACTGCCCCAATTAATAGGACAATGCCAAGTTCAGGGAGAAGTTCAACTTCTGCAGTAGAAGGCAGGTGTCCTCCAGATGAGACAAGACCTGTTCTGCTGACTTCCCTCGGATCAGCTAGTCGTCCAGGTATGGAAATACATGGACCCCGGATCTCCTGAGGTGAGCCGCGTCTACTGACATGAGCTTGGTGAAGACCCTTGTAGCGGATGTCAACCCAAAGGGACGCACCTTGAACTTATAGTGCTTGTCCCCTATGAGGAACCTCAGGAACTTCCTGTGCTTTTGATGTATCAGCACATGGAAATAAGTGTCATGTAGATCTTTTGACACCATCCAGTCCTGAAATTCAAGAAAGTGGAGAATTTCTCTCAACGTCACCATCCTGAACTTGTCTTTCCTCAGGAATTTGTTGAAAGCCCTGATGTCCAGAATGGGAGGGAGACCTCATCCCTTCTTGGGCACCATGAATACCACCCCAATCCTCTTCACTCAGGAGGTACCTCTTCCAGATCACCCTTCGACAACAGGGCTCACAGTTCTACCTGGAGTTCCTGTCCCAGTTGCTCTGCCAACCGGTAAATCGTGGGAGGGGAAATCAAAGCGGCTTGGAGGTCAGATCCGCCCCAGCCGCTGCCACTGTTTTCTGACCACTCAAAGCCCTTTTGCCCCTTCTTGGGTGTGATAAATACTTCAGGCCCTGCCTGGCCTGAGAGAACTGTGCCTTCGTGCCATAAAGCACATAGTGCCGGTAGCCTCTGCCTCTAGATGCAAAGCTGAAGGCAGGTTTGGCTGGCTGTGCATTTAGGTCCAGTGATTTAGTGGCTAATTTTGACTCCTCAAATTTTTCCAAAGAGTCATCAGCCTTCCGGCCAAAAAGGAACTCTCCCTCGAAAGGCATGTCCAGTAGTCTATTCTGGACATTCAGGGAGAAGCGAGAAGTTTTGAGATAAGTTTGTCTCCTCAAGACTACCACCGACCCCATCGAACGGCCAATGCAGTCGGCAATTTACAGTCCCGTTTGCCATGACTGCTTGGCCCTCCTTCCCATCTTCCACCAGCCGTGTAAATCCATCCCGCAATTCACCTTCAGGGATGTATTGCTCTGCCTGCTCCACAGCTTTCCATAGGCCAAGGAGTATTTTCCGAATACACAAGTCACATTCGTGGCTTTCAGCGCCATGCTGGCAAAAGTAAAGACCTTCTTGGCCATTGTGTCCAACCTTTTCCCTTCCCTGTACAGAGGCAGATTAGAAGTAGAGGCAGCAGGCCTGGTAGGGATTGTGGCTGACTGCACAACAGGTCCAGAAGGGTGAGAAGCCAGAAATGATGGATCTCCTCTTGCCAGCCTGTACGTCCCCGTAAAAGTAGAGTTGACTGGGGGAATGGAGCAGCGATGTTGCCACAAAGAGGCTAGGGAGTCTGCAATTGCTGGATTAAGTTGCATCTTATGTTCTGTCATAGGACCTTCAACCAATATGTCAGGCAATTGTTTGAATTTTTTTATTGGCTTATGGTTTAAAAAAAAAAACTTTTAGCCTGAACAACATTAATATAAAAAACATAATCAGCAGAGTGCAATATTCATGTGCCTGAACAGGCACTGAAGAGGACTTCAAACCCAGGGCATCTAATAATGGGCGTGAGTGTATGTCTGACCCTGCTGAAGTTCTACATCTCGAGAAGTGTCCAGGCCGCTGGCATTGTGCAATCCTTGGGCAAGTGCCAACACGTCCGCCTGGTCTTGAAACAATTGACGCCTCCTGGCCCTGAATATATGGGATCTATGTTCTCTTTGTTAGGTAAAAACCTGTGCAGTTCCCTTAGGGACCACTGCAAAAGATTTAGGACTACAGGTGGTTGGTAGTAAACCCAATTGGTAGCAGTCTGTACCACCCAGATTTACCTGGTAGCTGTGGCTGAGCAGTCAGACTTCTCTCAAGATGAGTTAGGCAGTATATATAGTATACACAATAAGTACAGAGATACAGTAGCACAAGCAAACACTGACCTGAGCTTTGGTGTAAAAGTATATAATTATTTATTTAAAGACACACTTGTAAATTACACTAGCACAAAGAGGTAAATAAATTGAACACACAGTCACTATTATATATATATATACAACCCTAATTACTTATTAGACAAGTAATAATGAGAAACACCACTTATTTTCAGACAGAGGTGAGCGCTTAACATAAGATGGCACTCTAATAAGTTATTAAAAAAGGGAGGGAAAAAGGCAGGGTTATGAATGCACAAAAATGTAAATACTTTTCAAAGACCCACAGTGAGTCAGGTTAGGCAAAGTCTACTGGAGAGCAAGGAAGTTCAAATGCCAGGCCCACTCTTAGAGAGAGCAAGCGAAATGTGTCCAGGATCACACAGTGGGGTTATGCCCAAAGAGTCTTTGTAGATAGTTCACAAATGATTGAGATCAAGTCAGGAAAAGTTAGTTAACAGGTCCCAGGCTAGCCCAGGTTAGAAAGTCGAGGATTTACTGTCACCCCGAACGATCTGTCGCAAGGGAAGCCAGGCGGGACACAGTACCTGAAAGCGGGAAGAACGCTTCAGCGGGGGCAGTTGTTCCTGGCAGCGGGTGAAAGTCAGTGTTACGTCCAGAGGAAGAGGAGGTCTCGACGTGGAGGAAAGCTGATGGTCGTTGCGCTGCCAGGGAAGAAACCAGCCGCGGAGTTTCCCGGTTACAAGGTACCACCCTTTTCTTCGCAGTAGTGGTAAACCGTGGTATTCCGGTTGCCGGGGTGCTTGGCACGGGCAAGGCGGCCACAGGATGGTCCAGGAAGGCGAAAAGACAGGCAAACTGGTTATCCCCACCAGTCAAAGGAAGAAGACTCTCCGGGCTGGAGATCTCCTCTGTCGTCGGGAAAAGTGGTGAGACGGTTCAGTAGGGCTCCACCGGTGGTGTTGTCGTTGCAGGTCAGCTCGGCTTCTCCCTCCTCGGATTCTTTAGGTCCTGTGGCGACTTCTGAAGTTCCAGTCCCCAAAGCCATGCTTTTATGCAGAAAACCCCCATTCATTCAGCCTAGCTGTCACTCAAACATGCTAAGTGGTGAGCCGGGCGGCTCACCACTTGGGCCAATCACACAAGCGTGCGACTTGAGTTGCTGAGGCAACTCAGTCCAGGGTGCCTAAACCCCCTCCGACACCCCCTGTGGTACCCAGACAGAGTGGCACTACTTTTTGAGGCTTCTGTGGAGAAGCCCACCAAAAAGTGGAACAAAGGGCTCGACTTGGGTTGGAGTCACAGAAGCGAACACAAACGCCATTTTGGAACCAAGTTTTGGCAAAAAATACCAACCAGTGAATTTATATTAATTTAATAAACCGGCGGTATGTTCGAGGCTATGTTAAAAAGAGGTAGCCTCGAACAATGGGAAAATCCCATAGGAATATATTTGCGGTCGAATATAAAAAGTAGTATCCACTGCCACCGGCCAAAACTCGGCCGGGGGGGACTGGACAGTGCCCCCTCGAACAACAGACCCCAGGGCAATCGAATTGCCCCGACCAGTACGTACACAATAGGATGGTTTGTACTGGTTCTGTTCACAATTTGAGACTAGTAAAGCCAATGGTGACTTTACATGCCCTGGGAGACAGTAATCAGTCCCAGGGTATGGAGTCTATGTTTGGGGGTCGCTATGACACCCCTGGGTTACGGCACGGAGGGTGCTGTGTAACCCACATACCAAAAACACATGAAGCCCTATGGGGTAAAGGACCCCATAGCCCATAAAACACATACAAAGTCAAAGGAACACCTCAAATCATGTCTAAGAGTGGGAGGAAAAGAGTCTCACTCTTAGTAGGAGAAAAAAATAAACCCCAACAAAGCCAGCAAAGCTGCTGGGGGACTCACTAGGTTTGGGAAATTAGCCTTTACAGAGAATTCTCCCTAACACTCTTGGGCATCACCCTGGTCGGCGCCGAAAATCGATGTCGTTGACTCGAAGAATCTGGACCTGGAGAGAGGGGCAAAGGATCAGTCAGTGATAGTCGGGGCTGAAAGCTTCTCTCCTGACGCCGATGGAATGGTGATCGGTGCTGGATGGGATTGGCAGCTGTGGCGTCGGAGTCGTCAGCATGTCGACGTGCCCTACAGGGGCCGTCCATCGCTGACTTTCATGCCTGTGTCAGCGTCGAGCCCAAAGTCTTTACCGGCGCCGATGGTGTTGACAATTTGGCAAGCATGGGGTTGGGAGTGCTGAGTGCCGTTTTTGCCACCAAGGTCTGCTGTTTACGGGCTGAGGGGGTACCCGCTCTTGCAGCAGCCTGCGTCTTAAACATAGGCAGCATTTGGCTTTTGAAATCTTCTCACTCCTCCCAAGTTGTCAGCCAAGCCGAGGGCTTAACTTTTTCTGACTACGAGCCGGACATGTTTCGACAACTATGGCACTTCTACTTATGGGAAGAAGACGAGGAAGAATGGCTCCTCAAGTGTGACCACTTTTTGGCCTTAAATTGGAGCTTTTCTTTCTCCCTCTCAGGAGTGGGCCCTTCGGTCTCGACCTGGGAAGTGCAGACAATCGACTGTGCTAGGGGTTTTGGAGATGGTCGGCCCAAGGCAAGTTTTGCGGGCTGCTCGGGTATTGACTTTGGGTGCATCTTGGAGTACGACACACATCCCTCCCTGACGTGATCCATACCCAGACACCACACACAAACGTTGTGCAGGTCAGTGAACTACATTTTGGAATGGCACCTCTTAAAGCCCGAAATCCGGGGAGCGGACATACTCGCACTCAGGATTTTTTGATAATAAAAAAAATGACAAATTTAGTCAAACGCAGAGTTGAAGACTCAATGTCGTGTTCCTCACAGCAGCGTGTGGAGCATGCCGAAAAGGGAACTGAGGTATGGGGTGTAGTGACGTGATATATATACAATGCCTATGGCACGCCTGGAGCCGACAATCGAGCACTGAGCAAGATAGATCGACAATTAATGGCCGAGTCGAGATCCAGTACGCTCCCTGTCGAAAAGTTTCGAAGCAGCAGAGCTGGATGAGGATATCTATCAGATGAGAAATCTGCGGGAGAAAAGCAATCCATTGAAATCATGTTTCTTTTGTGAGGAACTGTCACCATACAGAGAGCAACAGGCTGACCAAGAAGCAACGAAATGTACCTAGCATCCAATCGTCACAACCTCAAGTTGTCATCCCATTAGAAAAGATCAACCAGAAATTACATCAGACCACTTTTCTTAGCCGGGCAGGATAGTAGGCTGTTGAGGAATCTGCGGTAGAAGAATCAATAGAGAAAATATTACCGGTAAGTAATTTCTCCTTCACTAGACTGCATTCTCCCACAGATTCCTCATCAGATAGAATCCCAAAGCAGTACAGAGTGCAGTGGCGGGATGAAAGCCCTCAGACAAGGAAGCTCTGCAAAGCCGCTCTGCCTAATTGATAGTCAGAACCATGTGCAACATCTAAGCAGTAATGCTTCGTGAACGTGTGGAGCGATAACCACGTCGCTGCTTGAAATATCTCTTTCACTGGCACACCCCGTGCAAAGGAGAGGATGTCGTCATGCCGCTGGTAGAATGTGCCCTGATGCCTGGAGGCAGATCTTTTCCCACTCTCTGATAACACTCTGCAATGCAGAGAATTATCCAGCAGGAGATTGTCTGTTTGGACACGGCTAGACTTTTCTTAGACAGAGAGAAAGCCAAAAGCGTTGATCATCACACCTAAAATCTGCTGTCCTGGCCATGTAAAAAGCTGAGTGCCCACTTTGGGCCCAGCCTGTGCAGATTTTCCTCATCCTTAGACGTGTGAGGTGGAGGATAGAACACTGGCAAGTCAATGCTTTGAGAGATGTGAAACTCTCTAACCACTTTTGGCTGAAATGTAGGGAGGACTTTAAGAGAAGCCTTCTCTTAAAAAAACTATAAATGGCAGTCCGCAAGACAGAGCCTGTAGCTCGATCACATGCCTTGCGGAGGTGATCACCACCAGGAAAGCTGTCTTAAGGGTGAGCAACCTAACAGAACAAGAATACATGGGCACGAACTGAGCCGTCATCAAAAATGTCATAACCAAATTAAGGTCCCAATTTGAAATCATTTACAGGGCCCTTCAGGAAATGGATCATAACTGTGAAGAAGGATCTTTGATCTGGTGACCTCTTAAACACAGACAAAGCCGCTGAGTAGCCCTTGACTGTGCCTATCTGAAGGCCAGATGAGGCCAGGGATGGACGGAGTTCCATCAGTGTGATAGTGGGGCATGCAAGAGGGTCTATCCTGCTCTCCTTTCTCCACGCCTCAAACTTTCTCCATCTGTATGCAAACAATGATCTAGTAGAAGGTCTTTGTGCTGCCCGTAACACCTCAAGTACCTCTTCCCAGTTCATCATACCTCTTCCTCTCAAGAGCCATGCATGTAGGTTGAGGGACTCAGGGTTTGGGTGGAGCACCCAACCTTCCGACCAGGATAGGCGGTCTGGCCTCTGAGGAAGCTGAAGAGGTGAGCAGGTGGCCAATTCCAGGAGCTCCGAGTACCAGGTGCTCCTCGCCCAACCTGGGGTGATCAAATTCATGGTGGTACGAAACCTCCTCAACCTCCTGAGAACCCATGCGATGACCGGTATCGGTGGAAATGCAGAGTGGAGGTCGAAGACCCACTCCACCGGAAAGGCATCTCCTAGTGTGCCCCTAACTGGGAATTCCCTTGAGCAGAACTGTCTGCACTTTGCGTTGGCCCTCGTGGGAAACAGATCCACTACAGGAGTACCCCACAGAGCAAAGATCTCCTCAGAAACTTCCTGACACACTTTCCACTCATGTGAGACCATGCTCTGCCTGCTAAGAGCATCCGCCAGCCTGTTCTTCGCTCCCGCCAGAAGGGCCATAGAAGCTGAGATCTGGTTTTACAACAATCTGAACCACAATTGCAAATCCTCCCTGCATAAGGGCAGGGACCGCATACCCCTCTGATTGTTGAGGTAGTGCATGGCCACTGTGTTGTCCATAAGAACATAGACGTGTTTCCCTCTGAGGGAAGGTGCAAAGGCCATCAGGGTTAGCCAGATCCCCACAGTGAGTTCCCCATCCCATCCGAGACATATTCGTGACCCCCGGGACTGGGGCCACAGTGGCCAAAAGGGTTCCCCCGCCATCATGCTCTCTCTGCGGGCCCACGAAGAGAGGTTGTTGGCCACTGACCTTGACACCCTGAGAATACCCTTAATGGTATCAAAGTACTGGGATGACTGATCCCTCAGAAGCCACTGCAGGGATCGCAACCGCAGTCTGGCATCTGGCACCAGAAAAATGGAGGAAGCCATGAGACCTATGAGGCAGAGGAAGGAATCTGCTGGTCGACTGACGTAGTTCCGGAAACACTCAACCATGTGCCTGACACTGGCGACTCTCTCCTCGGCGGGAAACCTTTTGCCGCCCATGTGTCCAGGACTGCCCTGGTGAACTGGAACTTCTGCGTTGGTGTGACGTGTGACTCCTGGACGTTCATGGAGAAGCAAACAGTGAAGCAGGGAGCAGGTTACCCTCAAGCTGCATCGATACCTGTTCCAGAGACCCTCGGATCAACCAGTCATCTAGGTCCAAGTATACATGGACATTGGATCTCCTGAGGTGTGCCGCTGCCGCTGCTATCAGCTTGGTGAAAACCCTGGGCTTGGAGGTTAAGCCAAAAGGGAGCACCTTGAACTGATAGTGAGAGTCCCCGATGACAAATCTCAGGAACCACCAGTGCTTCCGATGGATGGGCACGTGGAGATAAGTGTCCTGAAGATACAGTGACAACAACCAATCGTGGAGTGGTAGAACCTGGAGAATTTCTTTCAACGTCACCATTCTGAACTTGTCCATCTTCAGGAACTTGTTCAATACCCTGAGGTTCAGGATAGGATGAAATCCCCTACTTTCTTGGGTACCAGAAAGTATCAAGAGTACCAGCCCGATCCTCTCTGCTCGGTTGGCACCCCTTACACTTCACCCTTTAATAACCGGGCTCTCAGTTCCTCCTGGAGCTGCTGTTCCAGTTGTTGTGTAGGGAGAGGGAGGTCTGTCTGGAGGTCTTTTAGAAAGGGCATACAGTAACCCCACCTGAAGAGCTTCAAGGCCCAGGCGTCAAAGGTTATCTCCTTCCACCAATCCCAGTGCTCAGAGACTTTCCCTCCAACCGGATAAATGTGTGGGGAGAACTCAAAGCAGCTCAGCGGGCATAAGCACCCCTGCCACTGATGCTGCAGTCTGCTGGTCATTTGAGGTCTCTCTGCCCCATTCGAGGTGCTTGAAACATCTCTGCACTTGGCTTGCTTGCAGGAGCTGTGTCTTCCGGCCAAATGGTGCATACCGCCTGTAACCACTTCCTCTAGAGGAGAAGCCAGAGGATTGCTTGGCCGTCTGTTGCACAGCTAGACCCAGCCACTTAGCATCTCACTTAGAATCTTTAAATATTTCCAAAGACTTGTCGGCTTTCGGGTCAAACAGGTGCTCACTGTCAAATGCCATGTCCAAAAGCTTGGCTTGGACATTAGGTGAGATCCTGAAGCGCTTGACAAGCCACCTCCTTCCCATCCATAATGAAATCCAAAAAGCCATCCTTCACCTCTCCAGTCAGGAGGCGATTCGCTGCTTCCGCTATTATCCTCCACAGCCCATGGGAGAATTTAGCAAAGGCACAGTAGGCATTAATTGCCTTCAGGGCCATGCTTCCTGATGCAAAGATCTTCTTGGCCTGGACATCCGTTTTCTTGCATTCCCTGTCCATGGGAAGGTTGGAGGTGGATTTGGCCAGTATAGATCTCACTGTGGGCACTTGGACCACCACACCCTCTGGCTTAGGGTGAGAGGAAATGAAGGGTAAGTCTCACCTGCCCAGTTTGTACTTTGTTCGTGAGCTTGGCATCCACAGCCGGTGTGGAACATGGTTTTTGCCACAAAGTACCAGTGGGATCCGAAATGGTCACATTAAAGGGTAATGCCTTATCTGTTTGAAGTCTGTTATCCAGGATATCTGTTAGCTTGTATTCCATAAGGGGCTAGGCCTGGGGCGCACAGACCCAAGGCTAGGATCACCTTTTCAACTGTCGTTCTGTACTGGGCATTGGGGTGCCCATAGGGGGATGCCTGTTGCTAATCAAGGCCAGGTGTGGTGTCAAGGCAACTTTCGTCATGCAGACCGTCCATCAGAGCCAGAAAATTGGCCCAGTCTGTGAAATCATCAGCTCCCCCAACTCTCCTGCTTATTAGCTACATGTCAAAAGGGGCCAAATGCCCTTTGTCCTTGTGAATCAACCTCATGGAGTCAAAGAATTCTTATTGCAACTTGGGACAACATAACCCTCGACCACCTGCAGGATTTTTCCAACGAGGCCTCTTGGCACCAATGCCTCTGGGCTATCGGAGCCGGTGTCGGCTCTGGCGTCGTCAAGGTCTTACTCAAGGGTGTAGGACCCGACACGGTCACCTCGGTACTGAAACCACCGGGTGCAACTGATTCCTGACTTGCCTGTGGCATTGAGGCTGGGGCTGTACTTGCTGCAGCCTTTTGGAAGAGCTGGAGCACTTGTTCCTTAAAAGCCTCCCACTCTTCCCTCGGGACACCAGTCGCCAAGCAGGACTTACCCTGCTCCTCCGAAGAGTAGGTGTGTCTGCACCGATGGCATCTCTTCTACTTATAGGAGAATTTTATCACTTCTTTGCTTTCTCGCAGCGTCTGTCCTCCTTCTCGGGAGTAGGGCTTTCTGTGTCGGGCCCAATGACCTGACAGTCAAACGTGCCAGAGTTTTCGACAGAGGCCACCCGAGTGCTTCGCCAACCACTACCTGATCAACTTCGGGTTAACCTGCTGACAGGAACCTCACTGCTTGACATTGTGTTGTTTCCCGAGACAAAAGGCACAGATACCCTGCAGGTGTGTGATGAACCTCTTCGAGCCACAGTCTTGGCAGCATTTGAAACTCGAAGGTTTAGGGCCTGATATATCGGTAACAAAATAACAAAATCTTCTCACTAAATAGAACCTTATCGATAACAGCATGCTGGGCACGCATAAAAAAAGGAACAGAGGTACAGTGTGCAGTGATGATGATTTCACATCCAGAATTGAGGAGTGGTGCGGCCAAGGCAAGAGGAGTCGAGCGTCCATGTCTAGTCCTACTACGCCTTATGTCGAAAGGTTCCTGAGCAGCTGACGCTGGAAAGATTTCTATCAGATGAGTAATCGGCAAGAGAATACAATTCATTGAAGTGTTCTTTCAGGTGTGATATACATTCTGCAGAGTACTTTATCGCACTGTAATACATATGTAGCCGCAATATGCCCATAGTGTGTGTCCCTAAGACTAGGAATCGATATATTCACTATTTGTAAAGTTGTGAATGCCTATTGCCAATATTCAATCGCACTGTCCTTTGCCTCTTTAACAGCCTGATATTATTACGAGAATCCACCACAATGTACCTTTGTTAAAAAACATTCCCTGAATCTTTATCTGGGAGGATTTGCAAAATAGGTTGCAAAAAAAAGCTGTATAGTTGAAAATACAATTTGAAAATCACTCTGGAAATAATAAGCTCCCCTATACATACAGCTTGGAGCCTGGTGCAGTGGATGAAAGGGAATGATTCTTCCTGATCATAGAGTCAGAGTCAGACAGAGTGGCTGAAAGGGACTGAGTTTTCCTGATCAGAGAGTCAGACAGAGTGGCTGAAATGGATTGATTCTTCCTGATCAGAGAGTCAGAGTCAGACAGAGTGGCTGAAAGGGACTGAGTTTTCCTGATCAGAGAGTCGGAGTCAGGCACAGTGGCTGAAAGGGACTGATTCTTCCTGATCATAGAGTCAGAGTCAGACAGAGTGGCTGAAATCGATTGATTCTTCCTGATCAGAGAGTCAGAGTCAGGCACAGTGGCTGAAATGGATTGATTCTTCCTGATCGGAGAGTCAGAGTCAGACAGAGTGGCTGAAAGGGACTGAGTTTTCCTGATCAGAGAGTCAGAGTCAGGTACAGTGGCTGAAATGGATTGATTCTTCCTGATCAGAGAGTCAGAGTCAGACAGAGTGGCTGAAAGGGACTGAGTTTTCCTGATCAGAGAGTCAGAGTCAGGCAACGTGGCTGAAAGGGACTGATTCTTCCTGATCAGAGAGTCAGAGTCAGGCACAGTAGCTGAAAGGGATTGAGTCTTCCTGATCAGAGAGCCAGAGTCAGGCAGAGTGGCTGAAAGGGACTGAGTCCTCCTGACCAGAGAGTCAGAGTCAGGCACAGTGGCTGAAAGGGACTGAGTCTTCCTGATCAGAGAGTCGGAGTCAGCCACAGTGGCTGAAAGGGACTGAGTCTTCCTAATCAGAGAGTCAGAGTCAGGCAGAGTGGCTGAAAGGGACTGAGTGTTCCTGATCAGAGTCGGAGTCAGGCACAGTGGGTCAAAGGGACTGATTCTTCCTGATCAGAGAGTCAGAGTCAGGCACAGTGGCTGAAAGAGACTGAGTCTTCTTGTTCATAGAGTATCTTTCTATGGGACCAAAATCTGGAGCATTACAAATATTCACCCCAGGATGATGCCTATGTCTGCAAAGAAAGGAGTCCAATATTCCGGATGTATTTACCATCAAAAACATTGTTTCGCCCAATAGTATCAAAGTATGTGAATGTGGCAGGGAACGTTCTTATCTTGTACCAAAACTAATATCTGTCCAGGAAATGCTGCTCTATCATATGTTTTGAAATTTGGCATACCCAGTCATCTTTTATTTAAGGTCTGACTATGTTTACTGAGGCTTCTCCATGGCAAAATGCCTTTTAGTTGGGAACATGTTAGGAGGACCGGCAATGCCTGAAAGATATAATGTCTAGCAGTGCCTAGCATATCATATGGCAATCTAGCGCTCCTTTTCCCCTCATTCCCTCACTCTCTATCGGAACTCTCGCTGTGTTAGTCTATGTCTTGTACCTTTCTAGTTGATGCAAGTTGCGTTGACCGGTGCACATTTGCTAGAGATAACCCAGCCATTGAAGGCAGCCGTGTGATCAGAGGGAAACACTGATATCTTGAGGGGTGCCTGTGCTTTTTGGCAAAAGCAATTTTTTAAAAATAGTTATGTGATTGCACTAACATTGTTCACAGGCTCTCTTTAAAATGTTGAAATAGTCATGTTTATTTATCACTTTCTGTACATATTTTAATTATATGTTGCACTTGTCTTACTGGGCAAAGCACATTATTAAATCCTACATTATTTTGTAATACAAGGCTATCATTTCAGGAGGAGCAATCTGGTACACTCATTCAAAAAACTCATAGGAGAGAGGGGACAGGGACAAATAACACTAGTCAGGGTTCCAGCCTGCTTTACATAAAATCAAAGAGCCTTTTGGGAATGTAAGTATGACTTCAGATCTTTATATTTGACCAACATGCCTTGTTAAAAGGTGTGTGTGCTTGAATTACTAAGTACATAATGCACACTGCGGGTTGTGCTCCTGTCATTTCTCACAACATTTGCGACTCCCAACAGTTGGAGAGACTTGCAGTTGAGATGTGAGGGTAGAATTGATGCAACATCAATCCCTCCATTGGGAAACACGACTTGTTGAGCGTAAGGTTAAGGTTGGCTGGGCACAGACTTCCTTTGCAAAGTATGTACATAGGATATTTTGGCAGCATGGCCATATTGATCAAAGTCATTTTAAAGATCAACCTGCTAATTAGGCATTTCCTAGCACCTAAGCTATTTCTGTCAATAATAGCAGCACCTATGTGGCTGGGTGCTTGATAAAGTTGAACACCCTAATATATTGCATTAGTTAATACTGAGCCAATCCAGTTGGGCTGGTATCCACTGACCTGATTCGCAAGGACATGGTTTCAAACCCCTGTATAGATTTACTAGTATCTATAGTAAATATAATGTTGCCATCAGCACAGAGCGCTGTTCCAATTTCCAGATTTGGAATGGGTCTAACTGGGGCATATTTAATAGATTCATGTACAGACTTGCCAATAGTTCTATAGCCCGACCCTCACGCCTCTAATGTATATGGAACTCTGCTGACTTGTGATTACCCAGAATCAGCCTGGCTCTGGGTCTAGAATGATATGCATGTGCAACATTTATAAAAAACCTCCTAGTAAATTCATCTTAGCCATGACCTGTTAGAGGAATTCCCTGCTGAAATGTTAAAAACCCTTTTCAGCATTAAGCAGGATCATGGCCAGCCTGAGCTATAGCCACCACTGCCTGATTGGCGAGTGAGGTGCTGTCTTTTCGGGAATGCATCTGTGTTGATTTTTAGGCACTAGTGTGCTTTCTATCCTGGCTAGTAGAGCAGTCATCAGTTGGGCCCATTTTTAAGGTGGTAATTTTTTGATTCTGTAGGTCGGCATGACAACCAAAGCTCACGGTTTTACCCCTTTTCAGAAACAAACATATGACAGATGAGTGCCATAAATCAAGACCCAGGCCATGTTTAACTGTATATTTAAATAAAATTGGATCTTCCCAGAGGAGAAGGTCCAAAATAGTTGAGAGAATTCTAGGATTCTGTCATGTTCTTTAGCCTTCCCCGCAGACTGGGACTGAAGGGCTTCATGAATTTTTGGCGGCAAAGTCACTTTCTAACGCATATCTTTTTCAGAGTTTGAAAGTGACAAAGGCTTCTTGGGTAAGACATCCAAACATTCAATTACATGAGTTTGCTCATTTATGAACTCTTTATAGAGATGAATATTAAACATTTGAAATGTTCCCTTGATGTATAAACATGCCTATGTCAGATTTAGCTTGTTGCTGTAAAGCTTGGGATGCAAGTATCCTCCCTATTTTATTTGGCTGCTCATATGTGTGCCCGAGAGACTACCGGCGGTGTACTCAGTGTCTACAAAATGGTGAGCCCTGATAGCAAATCTTTCTGCCACTATGCGTCCTGTGGTCTACTCATAGGACATGGGTCCTCCACCAGCCTTTCAGGCTCATCTTCCAATATTTGTAACGCCTGCCTTTTACTTTCTGATTAATAGGAAGTAAGTTTCCCTGCACATAGGTCTTGAAACAGTTCCAGAGCACAAAAGGAGAAAAAGTTCAGACTACTGCAGATTAAACAAAAATGAATATTCCCTCGTCACTGGATATTTACTCTGCTAACTATTACTCTGGTCCGCAGCCTGTGTCATAAAATAAATAAGGCACATGCTCAGATCAAATGATGGACCTTGATGATCTCTCTATTATAGGATCTTACGCAAAATAAAAAAATGCCCCAATTATAAACATGCATGCCCAACTACCAATTTTAGCCAATATTTCATAGAAGATAATAGGGTCATCAATATTTGGGGGCACACACTGATATGACAATTAGGGTATTATCTCTGTATCTAAGTTTGGCCACTCCCAAACACACCCATTTATCAAGGCAGGTTTCAACTACCTCTAGGTGTGAATTGTGCAGAGAAATTGCATTTGTGAATTGTGTATTAAAATGGCAGCCTCGCTGCATGACGCTGTTTGTGTGGTTGGCACCGTATGAACAGACAAAGATAGAAACAATTCCTACCAGTAAAACTATAAAATGGATGGAACCAGTAAAACCAGTCAGGACCCTCACAACCAAAAAAGAAGGAGAAATGAGTTACCGTAATGATCTTCCCATGGATTCTTCTCCCGCTGATTTCTCATCTTGATAGATATCCATCATCCAGCTCGGAAACTTTTCAACAGGGGGCAAAGTGGACCTCGACTCAGCCGTCGATATGCCTTGCTAGGTGCTCAATCATCGGCTCTGGAACCGACATCATGCACCATGTATATATAACACGTCACTACGCCCCATGCTTCAGTTCCTCCCTTGTTTCCCCCGTGCCTGAATGCTGCGGCGGAAAACTAATGGGAGGAGGCTTAGCAGCCTGTAAAAAATGTAACAAGAGGATACATCCCAAAAGGCTGACCCACATAATCAGAGATGAACATGTTCTTTTTTTTTCTTTTTTGAAAACAAAGAGATTGACAAGACAGAAGCAGTTATTTAAGAGCCATCATCAGATGTCTTCTCGATCGGACAAAAGCCTAATCCACCAGGACTTTCTGAGCGGGGACAGATGGGAGGGTCGATAAGGAATCTGCGGAGGACGAATCCATAGAAAGATCATTACAGTGAGTAATTTCTGCTTCAATGGATTGCCTTTCTCCTGCAGATTCTTCATCTTGCTAGACTTCCCAAGCAATTAGGATAACGGAGGAGGGCTGAAAGTGTTAAACAAGTAGGTCCTGTAGAACCGCCCTACCAAGCCGTGCATCAGCCCCCTGCGCAACATCCAAGGCATAACACTTGGTGAATGTATGCAAAGATGACCAAGTGGCCGCCCGACATATGTCCCTGATAGGCACTGCCCTTTGAATGGCTGTAAAAGATGAAACACCTCTGGTTGAATGGGCCGAATGCCCGCCCCGAAGCTACCTGCCTGTCAAATGGTAACACTCGGAAATACAAAAGATAATCCAAAATGACCGGGTTTGCTTGGTTATAGCGAGATCTTTTCAGGATAAAGCATGGGCCACGAACAATGGTCTGACCTCCGAAACTCGGATGTACGAGCAAAATAAAAGCTTAAATCTCTTTTGGGGTCAAGGTGGTGGAATCGCTCTTCCTCTTCCGAAGGATGTGGTGGAGGGTAAAAGACCGTAAGATTGATAGTTTGAGACAGGTGAAACTCTGAAACTACCCAAGTAAGGAACGCAGGTCTGACTTTGAGAGAAACCTTTTCACAAAAAAAATGTACAAACAGAGGTTTGCACCAAAATGCTTGCAAATCGCTAACTCTCCTGGCAGACGTAATTGCCATCAAGAAGGCTGTATTAAGGGATAATAGCCTCAAGGAACATGAGTGCATGGGCTCAAACAGAGCCGCCATCAAGTAGATCAACACCAGAATAAGATCCCAATCTGAGACAGCAAAGGGAGTTGGGAAAATGTATTTAGAAGGCTCTTCAGGAATTGGGCCATGACCGGAATAGTGAAGGAAGAACCTTGGTCCGAGGACCTTTTGAACACAGACAAGGCCGCCACATATCCTTTGACTGTGGTGACCCGAAGGACTGTTGAGGCCAGTAACAGAAGGAACTCCATCACTGTAGTGATGGGGCAAGAGATGGGGTAAATCTTGCGTTCCCTACACCACGCCTCAAATCTTCTCCACCTGCACGCGTACAGAGAATTTGTATAAGGTCTGCGTGCAGCCAGCAACACCTCAAGTACCCCCTCAGAGAGGTCCCAGTCATCATACCTTATCCTCTCAAGAGCCACGCATGTAGGTTGAGGGAATTTGGAGTCGGTGGAGCGCCCGACACTCTGACTGGGTCAGGAGATTCGACCGCCGAGGGTCAGATCCAAGAGATCGGAGTACCACGTTCTCCTCGCCCAGTCCGAGGCGATCAAGATCATGGTTGCTCAAAATCTCTTCAACCTCCTGAGAACCCAAGGAATGACGGGAATCGGGGGGAAGCGTATTGTAGAAGGAAGGTCTAGTCCACCAGAAACATATCCCCAATGCACCCTTTGCTGGGAATTCCCTCGAGCAAAACTGTTTGCACTTCCTGTTGGACTCTGTGGCAAACAGATCCACTATCAGGGTACCCCATAGAGAGATGACCTCCTCTAGGACTTCCTGGCACACTTGCCACTTGTGTGAGACATCGCTTTGCCTGCTCAGAGCCTCTGTCAAAGTGTTCTCTGTCCCACCAGATGAATTTCCGAGATAGAGATCCGGTTCTCCAGTAAACAGAAACACAGCTGCAACACCTCTGTGCAGTATGGACGGGAATGCACGTCACCTTGCTTGTTGAGGTAATGCATGGCCACTGTGTTATCCATTAGAATCAGGACATGCTTCACCTTGAGAGACAGAGCAAATGTCTTCAGGGCTTACCTGATGGCCCGCAACTCCAGACTGTGCACTTGGCTTCCATCGCTGACCAAAGACCACTTCCCTGCAAATCTGAGCAGTGAGCGTCCCAACCCTTCAGAGACGCATCCGTGACTACTCGAGCCTGAGGCCAGGGTGGCCAGAAGGGTTCCTCCACCAAAAGATTGCTGCGTGTGTTTCACCAGCTGAGGTTGTGGACCACTTGGCTGGATAATCAGAGAGGATCTGTTAGTGCTCCTAGATACTGAGACCACTGGTCCCTTAGGAGCCACTGAAGGGATCTCATGCGCAATCTGGCCTCTGGCACTAGAAAGATACAGGAGGCCATGAGGCCTAAGTGGTGTAGGAAGGAAGCTGTTATTAAGGTGGTCTTGTTCTGAAACAAGTGCACCATCTGTGCTATGTTGCTGACTCTCTCCTCGGGAGGAAAAGCCTTCCCTACCCAAGTGTCTAGGACTGCTCCGATGAACTGGATCCTTTTAAATGGAGTCAAATGGGACTTCTTCAAGTTCAGTGAGAAGCCCAGCCTGTGCAGTAGTAGACAGATGAGACAAGACTTGCCCTGATGACTTCCCTCAGATCAGCCAGTCGTCCAGGTAAGGAAATACATGGACACCGGATCTCCTGAGGTGAGCCGCAACTACTGCCATAAGCTTGGTGAAGACCCTTGGAGCAGAGGTCAACCCAAAGGGAAGCACTTTGAACTGATAGTGCTTGTCCTCTATGGTGAACCTTAGGATGGGCACATGGAAATAGGCATCCTGCAGGTCTATTGACACCAGCCAGTCCTGAGTTCAAGAGCGTGGAGAATTTCTCTCAACGTCACCATCCTGAACTTGTCTTTCCTCAGGAACTTGTTTAAAGCCCTGTGGTCCAGAATGGGCCGGAGACCTCCTCCCGTCATGGGTACTAGGAAATACTGGGAACACCAGCCTGATCCTCTCTGTTTGGGAGGTACCTCTTCCACGGCACTCTTTGACAACAGGGCTCTCAGTTCTTCCTGGAGCTCCTGTCCCGGTTGGATTGGGAGTGGTGGTGGTCTGTCTGGCGGTCTTCTCAAAAAAGGGAAACACTAGCCCCACTGAATCAACTGCAGGACCCAGACATCGGAGGTTATCTCCTGCCACTGGGGCCAATGCCCTGCCAACCGTCCACCAATCGGTGCATCGTGGGAGGGGAAATCAAAGCGGCTTAGAGGGCGTGGGCACCCCCACCCCTGCCGCTCCTTGTTGGCCTCTAGAAACCCCTCTGCCCCCTCCGGGATGCAAGAGACGCCTCTGCCTCTGCCCCTGCCTGGCTTGTGGGAGCTCTGCCTTTTTGGCATAGTGTACATAACGCCTATAGCCTCTACCTCTTGAGGTAAAGTTGAAGGCATGTTTGGCCAGCTGTGCAGCTAGGCCCAAATCTTAGACTCTTTAAACTTTTACAAAGAGTCATCAGCTTTTTGACACGAAAAGCATGTCAGGAAAGCCCTGAAAACTACCTTATTCTAGCCCCCCGACTATTACTGCTCTTCCTGTGTGACAGTTTCCTCATCAGCGCCATGATGCCCCTGGGCGACCGTGCGCTCTACAAATTTAGGTAACATAACATAACATCCCTCAAAGGGCATGTCTAGTAGCCTTTTCTGAGCATTTGGGGAGAAAACCAGAGTTTTTTAGGTAGGCTTGTCTCCTCATAACTACTGCCGACCCGCAAGAACGACCAATGTCGTCCGCTGCGTCCAGGCCTGTTTGCAATGACTGCTTGGCTACTTCCTTCCTATCTTCCACCAGCTGTAAAAAATCTGTCCCGCATTGCACCCTCAGGGACGTATTCAGCAGCCTGCTTTACAGCTTTCCATAAACCGAGGAATACTTCGTGAATACGGCAGCTGTGTTGGTGGCCTTGAGTGCCATGCTGCCATGCTGCCAGAAGTGAAAACTTTCTTGGCCAATGCATCCGACTTCCTATCCAGATGCAGATTTGGAAGTCGACGCTGCAGGTCTGGTGGAAATTGTGGCAGCTTGCACCACCAGCCATTCTGTGTTTAGCGAGGAAAGAAAGATCTCCTCTTGCCGGCATATACTTTCCTGTAAAATTGGCATTCAGGGGAGGAATAGTGTAAGGGTGTTGTAAGGGTGTTGCCATAAGAAGGCTAAGGGGTCTGCAGTAGCCAGGTTAATGGCATACTATGCTCAATTGTGGCACCCTCAACCAAGATATCTGTGACCTCGTACTCTTGAAGAGGTGTGCAGACCACTTTAGACCAAGGGTGTCTACAATCCTGTCAACCAAAGCCCTGAATGTGGCATTAGCATGCGTGTAGGGGTGGCTTTGCTGCAATTCAAGGTCTGGGGATGTATCTAGGCCACTAGCATCTTGTAAACCTTGAGCTAGTGCTAACTAATCGGCCTGATCGTCCAAGTAATCGACACTGCCGGCTCCAGTATTAACGGGGTCAACATGCCGGATCCCGTTTTAATGGGGTCAACATCCCCGGTCATTGGGGTCGTCAGCTCCGAAGATAGATTGCACGGAGTCAAAGAACCCCAACCTTGACAGCGGTATGAAGGAACCATAGCTGACAATCGGTGGCAGGGGTTTTACTGCCGATGGAACAGCTTTCAAAGCCAATGGAGATTTCGAAGACCGATGGACACTGTGGACATCAACCTTACAGCCTTCTGGTGGTTTTCGTGTCTTTGTCGGCGTGGAGCCCACAGGTTTGATCGACGTCGATGGAGTTGAGGGATGGCTAGCTTGGCTGCCAAAGCTTGCTGGTCGGGTGGGGGGGACCGCACCTACAGCAGCTTGTTGTTTAAACATTTCTAACATGGATGTTTTAAAACTTTCCCACTCTTACCGAGTGGTCGCCCCCACCGATGGATGACCTTGTTCCGACGACAAGCTGGACTTGCGTCGATGATGGTGCAGCTTCTTCTTACGCGATGAAGACGACGAGGAATGGCTCCTGGAATGGGACTGTTTCTTAGTCTTTTTGTAATGTCTTTCCTTCCCCTTGTCAAGGGTGGGTTCCTCAGTCTTGGCCTCGGAAGACCAGACGAGAGACCACGCTCGAGATTTTGCAGACGGTCGTCCCAAAGCCAGTTTCCTGGCTCTCTTACGTAGGGACTTTGGCTGAATTTTCGAGCATGACGCGCAGGCCTCTGTGTCGTGACTCGCACCTAGGCACCACAGACACACGTTGTGGGGGTGTGAGGCTGCAAATGCATTGGAGGGACAGGGCCTCTGTATAATTCTCCTTTACTGCTTTTTATTGTGTGTTCTGTCGTGTTTTCCACGCAGGAGTTCATGTGGGACGCCTGGCGGTGCAGCTCTCTCTCTTTTGGTTTGGTGAACAGACCCGTGGGATACCCCTATGGCACCCATAGGTAGGGGTGCAACCCTGTGCCCCTAGTGTATGTTTTTGGGTACCTGTGTGTGCCCCACAGAGCAGGGTACGGGCTGGTGGCAGCTCTGTGCTGAAATGACTGGTGCCCTGAGCGTCCTCCATTTTGGGATGCCCAGGCCCTGTCATTGGAATCGGTAGATTCCTGATGGAGACAAAATGGCCCCCATGGCCTCTTGCCTTCCATCACCTATTACCTTTACCTTGATCTTCCCGAAGTCCCGGGAAGCCCTGCCTCTGTCCCTTCCCCCTGACTGGCTGTTGGGTGGAAGTTCCATATATGGTAGTGTGGGGAAGTGCCGACCAGACTGGCTGGAGCCTTCTCAACGACCGTATGTTGTGGGTACGCCTGTGGGTGGGACCTGGGTGAATAGAGTGTGTGACGAATATGCATTCTATGTTGTGGGTCTCTAGTATCTGGTGTATGACACAATGGCTGAGACAGCCGTGCCCGAAACCGGTATGAATGCAGTTAGGAGTGTTGAATGGCTCGGTACTTGTCCCAATACACATAACTTGTTGTGAGTGTCTGGAGAGAAGCGAATGGCCTGAATGCACCGTGTGCCTGATTGGCTGCCTGCCTGCCTGAATGCCCTTAGTCGTGATTGGATGCTTGAGTGTGACCCAGCAGAATGAATGGGAGATCAACAGTATATCTGGGGACCTCTCACTGCTAGGAATCGTGTTCAGAAGCTGAAGTCCACTACGAGGAGTAACTGGAGTAACTGAAGCTTGATCTTGAAGCCCTACAGGACGACAAGAATTGCTGTTGCTCTACTTCGCAATCTGAAAGCTGCTGTGCCTCAAGGACTGACCCAGAGAGGACTTGGTAAGGCGCCCTCTTCCCGAGCTACGAGGGACCATCGTGCACAGCTGATCTTTGCCTAAGCTCCCTGGTAGACAGACCTTCGACAGGCTGCCGACCCGATACGGGAATCGCTGCGGAACTCCAAGGAGAAGCGCCCGGGCTGTTGCCCGCCACTGTCGACGACCTCCATCGCCGACTGGAGCCGCCGTGCTCCCGTTTTTCCTAAGAACTTCATTGATCCACGGACGCTCTCGTCCGCATCATCGCCGCTGTATCACGCTGGAGAAAGCCTGACCGTCGACGCGCCGAGGAGCATTCATCAGTGGGTTTCCCACCACCCAAAGACCACATAGACCCTGACGACTCGACACCCTTGCTGGGCCACTGTTCGTCAACTCTTTGCGGTCCAGAACTATTGACATCGAGGTGCCACGCACGCCTCTTCCTTGCAGGACGTTTACGCTTCCCCGTCAATGAGCAACGCTAGGAACGACGCAGCCACTTCACCGTCATATCGCGACCTGTTCTTCGTCGGACGTTCGACGACCCGTGACTCCTGCCTGAAAGGGAGGATACTCAAGAAGGGCCGTCGATTCCCCGACCAGGAACGCTACAACGCCAAGGTACTTTGGGGTTGCAGAACTATTGGAAAGTCTAGTGTGAACAATATGTGGACTGGGCTTGTATCTTTCTTCTACAGGTTGCCCAGGTGGTGGGATCTCCACACAGAACTGGGTCTAGGTAAGGGGGCAAGTATTCTGCCAATTGCTCAACCAGCTTGTTTTCCATCCTCTCTCTACTGCTGGTTTCCTCTTTATTTTGATCTGTGCCATTCTGACCGTATGCACTTTAATGAGATCTGATAACGTTAGTGGTACCACTGTAGAAACTGTATATATTTACCATTGTTGATTTCGGAGTACAAAGTGAGTTATCGTGATAGTGTACGTGACATTGAATATTAATTATATAAAGACTGTGTTTTAACCAATACAGTGTGTGGACATTCCTTTGTGGGGGCTTGGGGAATACACTGTACTTAAGAACCAGCTCGCATCACCTCCTGAGAAGCTAGACCTTGATTGCTCAACCACAACTACCAATAATAGAGAATCTTGGCAGGGGTCTCTGTGCCTCCCCTCTACCATATAGAGAGCAGAGGTACAGACGCCCCCCTCCGGTCTTTACAGGGGGTTAGGTCACAGATATTTTGGCCTCGCAGTAGCGGCATCGCTTGAAGCCCAAAACCCGATGAGATGACATTGCATCGAGGTTTTCAGAGGAAAACAGAACATTTTAGTACAAAATTGTTGAGAAAACTCAAAGTGGTGTCCCGATGCAGGGTGCAAGCGTGCGGAAAAAAACAACTGAAGCATGGGGCATAGTGACGTGTTATACATACGACAGCTGATGTCACTTCCGGAGCTGATGTTCGAGCACTGAGTCTACTACGCCCCCTGTCTAAAGGTTTCCGAGCAGCAGAGCTGGATGATGGATATCTATCAGGATGAGGAATCTGCGGGAGAAAGGCAATCCAGTGAAAGCACATTTAAGGCAATAAAATATAAGCAGAGTAGTAATGGTAACACCAGGCACCAGGCCTGACTCCACCAGTCAACCAGGAGGATATTAATATCAACTTGTTAACACCCTTTCCTCCATCAAATCGAAAGAGTCGAATGAACCCTCCACCTCCCTTTCACTTGCTTCCTTTGCAACATTCCCACCACCCCAAAGTCCCCTTCAGCATTCAGCCCTCTACAATAAGAGACCTGCACATCTCTGGAAAGAGGGTGCTTGGACCAGACCCCCACACATTATAACAATGGCCACAATTTTCTCAGAGGACTCCAACGTTTCGCTTAATTCCACATGCAGTTAATCTGTAACTGTTTTTTCCTTTTTAATTCTGTTCCTCAAACATTGCACCTCTCTCTCAGGATTAACTGTCTCAATCGTATTTTGCCATTTGACATGAAAGTGAATGTACTTCATAAATGTTTCTTACTGTCACAGTACTTTTAGAATTCGATAAAATGTAAGCCAAACCTTGATTTAGTTAGGTTGACTAATTTCTCTCTAAATTGGTAAAATTGAAAATGACAGGGCTTCAGTCTTCTTTCACCTGATTTTCAGGGTGTACAATGTGCTCTCTGGATGTCAAAAATCAGTTCGGCGGCATCTCAGGTTCTAGTAAAATCCTTGAAAATAGTTCAGAACAGAACTGTCGGAGGTCAATGACTCATTCTATCGTTTCGGAAACTCAAAGATTGTTTCACCATTCTCTAGTTTCCGATCATTCCAGTTGTAGTTTTAAAGTGACTGCTTGCACCTAGTAGTCTGCCTAATTGATATAAGATTCATGTATTTTACCAGCCTCTTCGACTCCCTACTTGCTGACAGTTGAATTCAGAGGACTTGCCTTGTGCTGGTGTATGTTATCTTGAATAAAAGCTTGCATTCTGATAAGGGCATCAAAAAGGCTTGAATGATTTTGAACACACCTAAAATGCATACACCTTCTCTGATCCATTTTAGTGGGTTGCCTATCTGTCACTGCTACCGCCCCTAGGTTTTAGTCTGACATCTATAGAAGGTCTGATTGCCTGGAGGAGTTTCTTGAGGGTAGTGCTGAACTTCCATGCTTAAGTCTACCCTCCAGATACTTATCATCTGATGAATTCTGCCACTTTCGGTGGCATTATTCTGGTGATGGTGCAGCTTGATGCATTTCTATGGTACCTTCGTACTCAGGAAGCTGTCACCATAACCCACTGGTTTTTAACCATGCGCCTAAAAGACAGCGCACAAAGCACAAATAGCTGAGTGATTGGAATGTGGTGCGGGAGCAGGGCCAAACTCCCAGTACAGCGTCTGCCCTCCTGCCTCGCGCCGACTCCCTCACCACACTCTTTCTTGGGACTTGTAATGCCAAATCACACTGCAATAAAATACAGACCACTTTCTCTCTGTTGTGGCGGTCACTGAAACAAGGATTCTCCTACCTAATACATGTTGCTTGTGCTCATTTCTTCCGCTCTCCTCAAACAAATCAGTTGTTGAGCAGTTGGCGTGGTCATCAGCCCTGGAATTAGACTGAGCGGTTTAGAGAATTCAGCTCCAATTGCAATCCTCCTGTCACCCCCTTTTCACCCAACCTGCATCTTGGTCTTGTCTACTACCACTGTTTGAGCCCATGTGGATCACTCATGTGTTAAGCACTCACCAGTGAATGGAGCCAGCCTGCACTACACAAGTTGTAATCCTGCAGTATGGCTGACTCAGCCCTTCCTCCTTCCACGGTTGAGAAATGCAGCAGCATTAAATTGGGTAATGAAAACACCTGTTATTAAAGTGCTCCAAAGCTAAAGGGATATTGCGTGAAGCTATATACACTAAACACAAACTATTTTTACTATTCATACCGCCTGTGCATTGTGGGGGGGGGGGGGTGAAGCCGAAAATCTTGTTTACAACAGAAGTTGAGATTGTGCTAGGGATGGAGACCGTGTGCGAGATGGAGGTTGACATTGTAGCAGAGATGGTGAAAGTGTGTAAAACAGAGATTGAGATAATGCCAGAGATGGAGACTGTGTGTAAGGAAAAGGATGAAATAATGTCAGAGATGGAGGCCGTGTGTGAGACAGAGGTTGAGATAATGCCAGAGACAAAGACCGTGTGTGAGCAGGAGGTTGACATTGTGCCAGAGATGGAGACTGTGTGTAAGAAAAAGGATGAAATAATGTCAGAGATGGAGGCCGTGTGTGAGACAGAGATTGTGCCAGAGATGGAGACTGTGTGTGTAAAACAGAAGTTGAGATAATGCCAGAGATGGAGACCATGTGCGAGACGGAGTTTGAGGTTGTGCCAGAAATGGAGAATGTTGTAAGGCAGACGTTGAGATAATGCCAGAGATAGAGACTGTGTGTAAAACAGGGGTTGAGATAATGCCAGAGACTGAGACCATGTGTGAGCAGGAGGTTGACATTGTGCCAGAGATGGAGACTGTGTCTAAGGAAAAGGATGAAATAATGTCAGAGATGGAGGCCGTGTGTGAGACGGAGATTGTGCCAGAGATGGAGACTGTGTGTGTAAGACAGAAGTTGAGATAATGCCAGAGATGGAGACCATGTGCGAGACGGCGGTTGAGGTTGTGCCAGAGATGGAGAATGTTGTAAGGCAGAGGTTGAGATAATGCCAGAGATGGAGACTGCGTGTAAAACAGAGGTTGAGATAATGCCAGAGACTGAGACCATGTGTGAGCAGGAGGTTGACATTGTGCCAGAGATGGAGACTGTGTGTAAGGAAAAGGATGAAATAATGTCAGAGATGGAGGCCGTGTGTGAGACAGAGATTGTGCCAGAGATGGAGACTGTGTGTGTAAAACAGAAGTTGAGATAATGCCAGAGATGGAGACCATGTGCGAGACGGAGTTTGAGGTTGTGCCAGAAATGGAGAATGTTGTAAGGCAGACGTTGAGATAATGCCAGAGATAGAGACTGTGTGTAAAACAGGGGTTGAGATAATGCCAGAGACTGAGACCATGTGTGAGCAGGAGGTTGACATTGTGCCAGAGATGGAGACTGTGTCTAAGGAAAAGGATGAAATAATGTCAGAGATGGAGGCCGTGTGTGAGACGGAGATTGTGCCAGAGATGGAGACTGTGTGTGTAAGACAGAAGTTGAGATAATGCCAGAGATGGAGACCATGTGCGAGACGGCGGTTGAGGTTGTGCCAGAGATGGAGAATGTTGTAAGGCAGAGGTTGAGATAATGCCAGAGATGGAGACTGCGTGTAAAACAGAGGTTGAGATAATGCCAGAGACTGAGACCATGTGTGAGCAGGAGGTTGACATTGTGCCAGAGATGGAGACTGTGTGTAAGGAAAAGGATGAAATAATGTCAGAGATGGAGGCCGTGTGTGAGACGGAGATTGTGCCAGAGATGGAGACTGTGTGTAAGACAGAAGTTGAGATAATGCCAGAGATGGAGACCATGTGCGAGACGGAGTTTGAGGTTGTGCCAGAAATGGAGAATGTTGTAAGGCAGACGTTGAGATAATGCCAGAGATAGAGACTGTGTGTAAAACAGGGGTTGAGATAATGCCAGAGACTGAGACCATGTGTGAGCAGGAGGTTGACATTGTGCCAGAGATGGAGACTGTGTCTAAGGAAAAGGATGAAATAATGTCAGAGATGGAGGCCGTGTGTGAGACGGAGATTGTGCCAGAGATGGAGACTGTGTGTGTAAGACAGAAGTTGAGATAATGCCAGAGATGGAGACCATGTGCGAGACGGCGGTTGAGGTTGTGCCAGAGATGGAGAATGTTGTAAGGCAGAGGTTGAGATAATGCCAGAGATGGAGACTGCGTGTAAAACAGAGGTTGAGATAATGCCAGAGACTGAGACCATGTGTGAGCAGGAGGTTGACATTGTGCCAGAGATGGAGACTGTGTGTAAGGAAAAGGATGAAATAATGTCAGAGATGGAGGCCGTGTGTGAGACGGAGATTGTGCCAGAGATGGAGACTGTGTGTAAGACAGAAGTTGAGATAATGCCAGAGATGGAGACCATGTGCGAGACGGAGGTTGAGATTGTGCCAGAGATGGAGAATGTTGTAAGGCAGAGGTTGGGATAATGCCAGAGATGGAGACTGTGTGTAAAACAGAGGTTGAGATAATGCCAGAGACTGAGACCATGTGTGAGCAGGAGGTTGACAGTGTGCCAGAGATGGAGACTGTGTGTAAGGCAAAGGATGAAATAATGCCAGAGATGGAGACCATGTGCAAGACGGAGGTTGAGGTTGTGCCAGAGATGGAGAATGTTATAAGGCAGAGGTTGAGATAATGCCAGAGATGGAGACTGTGTATAAAACAGAGGTTGAAATAATGCCAGAGACTGAGACCATGTGTGAGCAGGAGGTTGACAGTGTGCCAGAGATGGAGACTGTGTGTAAGGCAAAGGATGAAATAATGTCAGAGATGGAGGCCGTGTGTGAGACGGAGATTGTGCCAGAGATGGAAATTGTGTGTAAGACAGAAGTTGAGATAATGCCAGAGATAGAGACCATGTGTGAGATGGAGGTTCAGGTTGTGCCAGAGATGGAGAATGTTGTAAGGTAGAGGTTGAGATAATGCCAGAGATGGAGACCATGTGTGAGACAGAGATTGAGGATGTGCCGGAAATAGAGACTGTGTGTAACACAGAGGTTAAAGTAATGACAGAGAAACAGGGCGTGCGTGAGACGGAGGTTAAGATTGTGCCAGAGATAGAGACTGTGTGTAAGGCAGAGGTTGAGATAATGCCAGAGATGGAGAATATTTGTGAGACGGGGGTGAAGATTGTGCCAGGAATGGAGACTGTATGTAAGACAGAGGTCGAGATAATGCCAAAGACGGAGACCTTGTGTGATACGGAGGTTGTGATTGTGCCAGAGATGGAGACTGTGTGTAAGACAGAGGCTGACATAATGCCAGAGACGGAGACCATGTGTGAGACAGAGGTTGACATTTGTGCCAGAGATGGAGACTGTGTGTAAGGCAAAGGTTGAGATTGTGCCAGAGATGGAGACTGTGTGTAAGACAGAGGTGGAGATAATGCCAGAGACGGAGACTGTGTGGGAGACAGAGGCTGACATTTGGACCAGGGATGGAGACAGTGTATAAAGCAAAGGTTGAGATAATGTCAGAGATGGAGACTGTGTGGGAGACTGAAATTGAGATAATGCTAGAGACGGAGACCGTGTGTGAGACCGAGGTTGACATTTGTGCCAGAGATGGAGACTGTGTATAAAGCAAAGGTTGAGATACTGCCAGAGATGGAGACCATTGTGTGAGACGGAGGTAGAGGTTGTGCCAGAGATGGAGACTATGTGTAACACAGAGGTTAAGATTGTGCCAGAGATGGAGACTGTGTGTAAGACAGAGGTTGAGATAATGCCAGAGATGGAGACCATGTGTGAGATGGAGGTGAAGATTGTGTCAGAGATGGAGACTGTGTGTAAGACAGAGGTTGAGATAATGCCAGAGACAGAGACCATGTGTGAGACAGAGGTTGACATTTGTGCCAGAGATGGAGACAGTGTGTAGGGGAAAGGTTGAGTTTGTACCAGAGATGGAGACTGTGTGTAAGGCAGAGGCTGAGATAATGCCAGAGATGGAGACTATGTGTGAGACGAAGGTGAAGATTGTGGCAAAGATGGAGACTGTGTGTAAAATAGAGGTTGAGATAATGCCAGAGACAGAGACCGTGTGTGAAACGGAGGTTGAGATAATGCCAGAGATGGAAACCATGTGTGAGATGGAAGTGAAGATTGTGCCAGAGATGGAGACCATGTGTGAGACGGAGGTGACGATTGTGCCAGAGATGGAGACTGTGTCTAAGGCAGAGGTTGAGATAATGCCAGAGACCGTATGTGAGTCAGAGGTTGAGATAATGCCAGAGACGGTAAGACAGAGGTTGAGATAATGCCAGAGATGGAGACTATGTGTAACATAGAGGTTAAGATAATGCCAGAGATGGAGACCATGTATGAGAAGGAAGTGAAGATTGTGCCAGAGATGGAGACTGTGTCTAAGGCAGAGGTTGAGATAATGCCAGAGACCGTGTGTGAGACGGAGCTTGAGATTGTGCCAGAGATGGAGATTGTGTGTAAGGCAGAGGTTGAGATTGTGCCAGAGATGGACACTGTATGTAAAACAGAGGTTGAGATAATGTCAGAGATGGAGACCATGTGTGAGATGTAGGTGAAGATTGTGGCAAAGATGGAGACTGTGTGTAAGACAGAGAAGAGATAATGCCAGAGACTGAGACTCTGTGTGAGACGGAGGTTGAAATTATGCCAGAGATGGAGATGTAGCTTGACAATTAGATCACAACATCAATATTTGATTGGTGACGTTGGCTGATGACCCCCCCTACTGGTTCTACCTGTCCAAAATATGACTTGGCAACCCAGTGAACTAAACCTTTAAGGGAACACCTATGGCCCCTGATGGCCTTGTGGTCCGCACAAAAATGCACATTTCTAAAAACCAGAGTGGTGTGTTGGTGGCTCCACAGGCTCCTGTTTCAGGGAATTGTTAACTGATGGCAGGAAAGCACAGTGGTTCTCCCTGTGGTTCCACTTTGTGTCAACAAAGCATTGCAATAAGATTGATTAGAGACTGATGGCTCAAACACATGTGTGCATCGAAAGGACTTTTGCCCTTTACGAGGTGTGAATGATGGGTGATGGTGAATGGGTGGCGAGCATAGGAGGGGGAAAATAAAGCTATAATCATTTTCATTTTGCTTGACAAAATGTACTTTCTCATGTGAGCAGTGTACTTTAAGACATTACTACATTAAGACATTACTATAAAACACATTTGTATTTAATCCTTTGAAGCCCAAACATGAACTAATACTTGTATGAAGAATAGCTGGGAAGACAAGTGGTAAGGTGCTTAAATTGCAGACTGGACCGAAATCCTGGTCTGTGCGGTCTTGGCAAAAACATGTCATCTCACTCTGCCAAAATTGGGAGTGCCTAGAAATGATTTGGCTTGGAGTGAATGCTTTGAAAAAATCCCCTCTCGTGATTTACTGCAGAGTGCTTACATATTAATAATGGTGACCTGTCAAACTTCTTTTGGCTTGGCTTTTAATGTCACTACCACAGATGATGGTGCTCCTTGTGATGTCATTTCCCATGAGCCCACTTTTGACGATGTCAATACAAGTGCAAGGGATCTGTAGGTCCTTGGCTCCACAGGCCAGAAGGAGAAATCTAAGAGGCCAGTGTCCAGTATGTGTCACAGTTCTACAGTGTTGCCATTTCCTGGAACTGCATATGTGTTCAACTACCTATGCCACTAATGTTACTATAAAAGTGGACGGGGGGGGGGGTGTTTGGAGCGGCCCATGTCGCAAAACTACTTCTAAGGTGCTATCACGTCTCAAGCATCCTGCAAAACCATTTTGTAATGTTGGTCACACTACATGAGAATGAGTATAGTACACAAAACCGTGCCACCCACAAGCACGGCTGCAGTACTTTTTGGAAATTTAAAGTCTAAAGAAAGACTGTTTTTTTTCAACAAAGTTCATTTTTTTATTTTCAATAGGTGAAAATATGCTTTTCACTGGAACAACCATAGTTAGTTTGTTCACACAAAAGGTGTCAAATGTGTACACATCCGAGCAGGGGCACGCATTCTGGGACTGCTCAGTAATGTTCTTTCTGATAGACATTCCTCCCACAGACTCCTTATCTATGATATCCATCTCCCAGAGCCAACTGGTCTTCAGGAAACTCTTTCCACAGTTAGTGGGAGCAGCACCTGCCCAACGCCTCTCTGTGCCCCACCATGGACATGACACTGGGGCCATTATATATAGAGGTGCCGTGCCCCGCAACCTCAGTTCCTTTTTCCACGTGCTCTGCTCACTACTAGGAACAGCGCTCTGTGCTAATAGTTTTAACACAAATGTCTTCGGGGTTCAAACCGTGCGCAGATTGCGGCCGCCAAATGTCCATGTTGGACTCGCACTGCCTTGGTGAAGGTCACGATGCGGAGGACTGTGCTCAGGGCTCAAGGCGAAGGTACAGAGTCCACCCACTTTCTTCAGAGGATGGTCCCCCCAGCTAAAATAAATGTATTAAATAAAGCTGACCTCGGGGATTGAACCGCAGTTGTCAGGTTTGCAGGCCAGACACTGCACCAGTGCACTATATAACCTGATGAAACAAATATAAAATTAAAGGTGAAATGCCCCATTTCAGTACTGCATGTTCCAGGGAAAATATTTGTATTGGTTCTTGGAGTTTAAAACATGCACACCTTGTAATATTTTCAAAAACACTATTAATAGAAAATATCCTCTCTTGGTTTTGTGTGTGTGTTGATTTCATGAAAGGCAAATGCCAGTCATCCTGTGCAATTTGGGTGGTTATGCAAAGCCAATTTAATGAAATGTGTATTTTTCACCTTGATATGCTAATTTCCGGTGATGTCACATCCCATTGCGTTTGTTGATGAGTGCCCCCACATTTATCTTTAGGACTTGACCCCTACCTGCACATCATGCCATGCCAATCGATGCAACCGATGGCACACTGAGAACGCAAAGTGCATTGTTCACCTTTCTCCACAAGGAGAGAGCGGCTAAGCGGACACGCTCCAGGTCACCGGGCGTGGAGACGAGCACCGTGGAGTGGTCGCAAGGTGGTTCTTCATGGTATCGCTCGTCTTCGTCCTTGAATAAGAGGAGCCATCCGACTAAAACCCCTTCACCAGAGGAATGGGTGGCTTTCTGTTTGAAGATGTTCGACATCTTCGCCAAGGCCCCTGAGTCTGCGGCCGCGGTGTTGGCGCCGTCGGCTCTGGCTTCGGCAGATCCGGCAGATCCCACTGTGCTTGGAAGAGCCGGCAGGGAGACCACAGTGCAACGCGACAACATAGCAAAGAAGGGGCGCACCATTCCGTCGCCCTGCACATGGTCCTGGACCAACAGTGCCAAGCTCATATATTTCTCATTTGTAGGACACTTATGATGAGGAAGGTGATGATGTCCCTTTCAGACTGGAGCCCTGCCACCCCATGGAGGTGAGAGACTTCCCAGAGGAGGTTTACAGGGAACAGGGTGACTTGGTGAACCTATCAGCCTACTTGCAGGAGGCAGGTGGTGTGGACCCTGGCCAGAGATTGACATGATGCCTTCTGCTACCCATGGCATACCACAGGCGGCTGCGACATTCTGGACAAGTGTCCTAAGAAGGAGACCTTGCTGACTTTCAAACAGGTAGTGGAAGGGCCTGTGGTGGCACTGTGGGACAAACTGGCATCGGTCCTCATAGTGGACTGTGGCCTGGCCTTGAAGCACAGGCCGGCAGAGTTTACTGGTGCAGGCCACTATGGCAACCCTCAAGACCACCTCATTTCCACTGTTGCCCCCGGATAGGAAGAGAAAACGGTTGGATACGTGGCCATTATTAAAGACGGCAAGAACGTTTCTTGTCAAATTTTGCAGTGTGGCCTGGGCACCACAGTCTGGGTCACTAGGGCGATGGCTACCAGCATCGTCTTAAGGAGTTTTTCTTGGCTGAGGCTGTCAGGGTTTGCCATCCAGGAAAAGTTCATGGACATGCCCTATGATGGGGATCTGCGTGATCCGACCGCGGCCGTTTTTCCTGCGACGGAAAAGTTTGCATGGGAAATGTATGCACCACAAAAGGTTTGTACATTTTCCATGCGAACATACATTTCAAAACCCTACATACCTACACCCCCACCCACACCCACAACACACCCCCACCCACACACCTGCAACACACCCCCACCCACACCACCAACATAACCAAACCTTACTTACCCTCTTAAACGCCTTGTGTCCCTGCAGCGCCAGTTCCCTTTCACTTCCGTGATCGGGAACTGGCGCCGCAGGGTACTTTTCATTTTTTTTTGGTTTTTTTTCTCGGGTGTGCTGCGGGGGTGTCCGCCGCAACGCCCCTCACCATACTACACAGTATAGCGAGCGGGGTATTGAGGGGGACAGCCCCGCAACCCCCGGTTTTTATTTTGTATTTTTTTTGTCGGGTGTGCTGCGAGGGTGTCCCCCACAACCCTCTCTCACTATACTGTATAGTATAGTGAGCGGGGTGTTGCGGGGGACAACCCTGCAGTCTTTTTTTACCTACCTTTTTACCTACCTTAAATGCATACCACCAAAGGTTCAAACTTTTGGTCTTTGAATCTGTGGTGGTATGCCGTTTCAGACTTTTGGTGCATTCGGACTTTTAAATTTGGTAAAATCATACAGTTGATGGCATGAACTTTTTGGCATTAAGACTGACAAGTTGCTCCAAACATTCCAAACGCCTAAGGCAAGAGCCAAGTTGGGGCTGGTGGTGCAGTAGCAGCGTCCAGTGAGCCCGACGGGGAGGGGTTTTCGCCCCATCGCCTCTTACGGCCCCGGGGCTAGAGGTCAGTCATCTTCGGGCCGTCCCTACATGGGTAGGGGAAGTGGTGCACCTAGAGGAGGCACTTCCTCCTCACCAGTGTCCTGCGCAACCCCCAGCGTGAAGCCTCTGTGAAGCGGTCTTCTGCCATTCATCCCCTGTGGGGGCGGGATATGGCAGTTTGGCGAGGAATGGAGAAATACCACCTCGGACGCCTGTGCCTTTAAGGTTTTCCAGCAGGGATACGCCCCTCCCCCCTTTGCCTCTCACCCTGCAGACCACCCTTTGCCACCAACTCTTGCCTCTGGAACCTCTCCTGCTGGAGGAGAACTGTCAGTTTCTGGCAGAAGAGACCATAGAGATGGTACCCTGCTCTGAACCAGGCAGGGTTTGGTACTCAACATACTTTCTGGGAACAAAGGACGGAGGCCTGAGACCCAACCTAGATTCCCTGAATCTCCAGGATGGGTACTTTCACACGGCTATTCACATGAAGTACATGATGTACCTGACATTCAAAGTGAGGAACTCTCATTACCAGTTCAAAGTCCTTCCTTTCGGTCTTTCTTTGGCACCCAGGGTTTTCAGCAAGCTGCTAGCAGTAGTGGCGGCTCGCCTCAGGAGGGAAGGCATTCATGTCTTTCCCTACCTAGACGACTGGCTCGTCCGAGCCCATTCATCAGGTCTAGCATCGGAACATCTGTACTGGACGTGCAAACTGTTGCACAGCTTGCACTTCTCCCTCAACTACAAGAAGTCTCATGTTTCACTGCCCCAGCCCCTCCAATTAATCGGGCGGTCTTGGACACTCAACTGGGTCAGGGTTTCCAGCCCAAGGTCAGAGTGATGAACATCTTCACGATGGTCCATGTTTTTCAACCTCAGAGACAGTTCTAGCCTCTGCTTTTCTGCGCTTGGTGGGTCTTATGGCATCATGCATCATAGTGGTGTCAGAGGCTTGTCTGTGCATTTGGTCGCTACAGTGACCCCTGAGCTCTCAATGGTCACAGTTTCAGGGAAGGACTTCAGACCTTGTTCTGGTCTTGGAGAGAGTGTCCAGGTACCTACAATGCTGGTCCATGAAGGGCAACCTCCTGAAAGGGTATCTTTTCTTTTCTGTCAACCCTTTAGGCAAGTGACTCTAGTCATAGATGCATGCCTGAAGAGCTGGGGGCGCTCACTTGCAGAATCTGACGGAGTGCTGGAGGCACATTCACCTGCTAAAGCTGAGGGCAATCAGGCTGGCCCTGGTCGCTTTCCTGCCTTCTGTGGAGGGCAAGACGATACTGGTCCTGACAGACAAGTAGCCATGCATTAACTCAATTAGAGGGGTGTTGTGAGCTCCTTGTCACTGTGCAGAGAAGCAATGCTCTTGTGGTTCTGACCTGTGGAGAACAGCGTGTCTCTGACTGCGGCTCACCTGGCCGGCAAGGGGAGCACTCCAGTGGAGGCACTGAGCAGGCAGTCCTCCACCTCCCACAAGTGGGATCTCTGCCTCAGAGTTGTGGAGGAGACACAGGTGGACCTCTTCACTTACAGTGTAATTATGAAGTGTCAGTGGTTCTGCTCTAGTGAACTGCCTCATCAGGGTGCTCTGGGGCCGCCTTTTCGGTCGAATGGGAGTACGACTTGATCTATGCATTCCCGTCAATCCCTGTCATTCTGCTGGGTCTCAGGAAACTGCAACTGTTAGGGACCACAATGATCTTGATCGCTCCACACTGTGCCCAGAAAACGTGGAACCCAGAGTTGTTGGACATTGTGTCTTCTGCAGAGGACCAACTTCCTCTCCCACTCGGAGGGGAGGGTCCTGCACCTGAACCTCCACAGCCTGAATCTTCATGCTTGGCTGCTGAATGGCTGAAGTATGGGGAGTGTAAATTGTCGGAGGAAATTTTGGGTTGCCAAAGTGACAGCAATGGAAGTAGCAGCTCTGCCTATCTGTGCAACTGTGACTCTGCCTTGGTCAGGGAAATGCCCCTATGTATGTTTGCCAGCGGAAGCCTACCCTCTGCCACAGTGGGCACAGTGGATGTATGACCGAAGGGAATGGCTCCTCGTAGAGGAAGCAGACTGTGTCTGGACAGTTGAATTCAGTGAATTTGCCTTGACTTTCATCAGGGACTCATCGGCTTTAGTCCCAAAAAGTTTGTCCCCATCGAACAGCATGTCACTGAGTTTTGTGTTGACATCTGGGTCAAATCCAGAGGTTTTCATTGAGGAAGGCCTGTGAAGGACAATCCAAATGTCTATAACACAAGCCACGCAGTCTGCTAAATCCTGACCAGGCCGCAGTATCTGCTGTGCCGCATTCTTGCCATGCTTAACCAGAGAGGTAACCCCATAGTTAATTTTCTGCATGGGGAGGGGTTCTTCATAGAATCCATAGGGTGCTGGCATATTTGGACAGGGAGCAAGTGGCAATCGCAGGGCTCAAATTCAGGCTGCCAAAAGAAAACATCTTGTGTCGCAAGCAATTACGTTGCTGCTCTCTCTGTCTGGTGGGAGGGAAAGCAGTCGTCTTTGAGCCTGAAATGAGTCAACTATTCTGCAGCTAATGTACTCTGAGTTTCCTGGACCTCTTGCCTAGCAGTAGAGGTGGCCAGCTATGATAGATGTCTCGTCGAGGGGAGAACCGCGATAAAGGGAACCCTGATAGAGTGGAGAAAGATTCCTTCCTTGATTGCAGATCTCTGATGTTCTGAGGAAGATGAGGAGAGAGAAAAAAGTAGAAGAGTTCTTGTGCATATTTTATGAGCCAATAGTAACTCAAAAGGAAATTGCAAACAACCTCAAGATTCTGTGACCTTACACATCACTCTATAGGTTGTGAGGGTGTAGGAGTAAGACTAGGACACAAGGGTGGTATGTTGAATGGCAAAGATTTGTATTAATTAAAATAAATTGGTTTTGTAGGAAATCCTAGCTAGCCCTTCCTCTAAGAGGGGGTACCCTGCCTCAACACAAGTAGCTAATGAAACTGTCTGTGTCAGGATGTCCAAAGTACAGTGCATCATCCTGTGTCCAAATCCTAACCAATCCCTCACAGACTAAACTTAATATAAGGTGAAAGGGCAAAATATCTCTTGGCTGGCCACCTGCAGCCCTACTTTGTAGTTCTCCATTTACAGGGAAAAAAAGAAAAAGGTGCTCCAAACAAATATAGTTCCACAAAGTTTAAAGGGGTTGTTACCCTTCCCCTCGAGTCTCTTTAAAATGACTCTCTTCTCTTGGTTAAAAAGAAATGGGTCCCAAACACTGTTGAGCCAACATGGCATCCCGATACAGTGACGAATAGGAACAGCCTGGGTACTCTTTTCCAAGCTGTGTTGAGGGTCCCAGACCTTTGTGAGCATACCCGGCTTTCACGTACTGCGACAAAGAACAGCCTGAATGCCTTTCCCAAGCTGTTTTGACGGTCCCAGACCCTTGTGAGCAGACCTGGCTTCTCGGTACTGCGACAAAGAAGAACAGCCTGGATGCCTTTCCCAAGCTGTGTTGAGGGTCCCAGACCCTTGTGAACAGACCTGGCTTCCAGGTACTGCGACAAAGAAGAACAGCCTGGATGCCTTTCCCAAGCTGTGTTGATGGTCCCAGACCCTTGTGAACAGACCTGGCTTCTTGTTACTGCTACAAAGAAGAACAGCCTGGATGCCTTTCCCAAGCTGTGTTGAGGGTCCCAGACCTTTGCGAGCAACCCGGCTTTCACGTACTGCGACAAAGAACAGCCTGAATGCCTTTCCCAAGCTGTTTTGAAGGTCCCAGACCCTTGTGAGCAGACCTGGCTTCTCGGTACTGCTACAAAGAAGAACAGCCTGGATGCCTTTCCCAAGCTGTGTTGAGGGTCCCAGACCCTTGTGAGCAGACCTGGCTTCTTGTTACTGCGACAAAGAAGAACAGCCTGGATGCCTTTCCCAAGCTGTGTTGAGGGTCCCAGACCTTTGTGAGCATACCCGCTTCCACGTACTGCGACAAAGAACAGCCTGAATGCCTTTCCCAAGCTGTTTTGACGGTCCCAGACCCTTGTGAGCAGACCTGGCTTCTCGGTACTGCGACAAAGAAGAACAGCCTGGATGCCTTTCCCAAGCTGTGTTGTTCCAGGTACTACAATGAGGTGGAAGGGATTTGGATCTCACTCCTATTTTGCAACGGGTCCCAGACCCTGCTTTCGGTACCCACTTAGCCCACTCTCCTGCCAAATGGGGTACTCGTTACCTTTACTCTCACAGTTCTCTTCATCAGATTTTCATCCGGACCCACAGCCTTGGTTTACTCTCCTGCCAAGGTGTCTAACTCTGATGTATAATGTTCGTATTCCTTTTTAGTGCTGTTTGGGACGTATTCCCTCAGTGTGGGTCCCAGACCCCCTTCACCTTGTTACTTTGTCTTAGTGAATATGCACGTAGGTCAGCCCATACTTTTCTTAACGTTTCTTGCACCCTCTGGATTTCCCCAACCTTTGGCTTAGCCACCCTGTTACTTGTAGGGTCTTAGCCATTGCACTCCGGTTATTAGCTCGTCTCCCAGGGTCTTCTGCGGCTTCTCCAGCTCCCCGAAGCCATCTCCCATCTCCCCGGGTTTCTCCAGCAGTGCTACGTGGTTTCTCCATGCTCCAGCACCCCCGGTTACCGGCGAGAGTACTTCCTTCTCTTTGGTAAGCTTCCTGCTTCGCGGGGTTCTCACAGACGCATTTCTCTCCTGACACCATTTGCTTCTCTGGTCTGACCTTCTATCCGTAATCTGCTGAGATCTCGGACTGTGCTGAGATGAAGAAGCTATCCTTCTCTTCCCGTGCTCGTTTTAAACGACATCTGGCCAATTGGGTTGTTCGCGAGACTAGAGTGTGTGCCTTGGTTTGCGTCACTGAACTTCATTGTTCTTGGCGTATTCCTCATCACAGTACTGCTATCACACACCTTATGGATCTTTTCCTTCCCAGGGGTCCCCACTTGGGATGGATAGCAAGAATACATGGGGGTACCTGATTGAGTGGTATGGGAAGGTTGATAAAGAGAGGTGGGAGGGGCAAAGGGGTACCAGATTCTTCCGGGATAGTCAATGCTCTCAATGGGGGTTTGCCTCCCCATGAGATCTTCCTTCTGAGTACCACCCCCAAGGGTACTCTCGGCAAGTAGCCTCACCTCCCTGTCTTCATGGAAAGGGGCTCCCCCATCAAAAGCAGCGGCAATCACTTGGGATTCGTCCCAAAATTCTCAAGGCACCTCTGTGATTGCAAAGTCCTTAAAACATACTCTTGGGGTACATCTTTCAAAGGGGTCTAGGCCAGACTGTAAAGCCTGACATGTTGCCTCTTTGCCATCCAAAACAATGTTTAGAAATCCATCTCTTTTAAAGTGTGAAGTGTGTCTCGGACTCACTTCACGCAAGCGACTGACATACTGAGAGGTACGCAGTACACAACAAAGGGTAAAAAAGAAAAGTCCTGGACAAAAATACCTTATCAATGAGGTGAATAATCCCATTGGTCGCAGGCAAATCTCCATCTACAATGCGAGCTCCTTGGATGGTAAAGGTCTGCAAAAAAAACACAATTATTAGTAGTCGTGCAGGTGCAGAAATTGGACACCAACCTTAGCAAATAGAGCTGGCGACAACCTTACTCTTTAACATCACTTCCATGCAGTAGTTTTTTGATTTTAGGGATGGGACAACGATTCTTTGAGCCCCATCATGAGGTTGGTGGTATACCAGTGGTACTTGCGTTGGGATACCGCCAACGCAAATAGCGTTACCACTACTCGGTCCAGCGCTATAAGTGCCGGATCATGAGTAGCAGCAAGGTGGTAAATCCTCATGGAGTTTTTCAGTGCTATTAGAGCTACGCAATTAAAGCAGCGCTAATAGCTCCAAAAGTGGGTGGTGAGTGGAGATTTCTACCTCCAGCAAAAAGCTGGAGGTAAGACTTCAACTTTCCGGGCAACTCATGACTGGGCCAACTCATAAATGTGGTGTTAATCGTGTTAACGTCGCATTTAAGTGCTACCACCCAACTCATGATGAGGCCATTACTTTTACCCTGGATTAAAGTATTCTTTAATCCTACCAGAACCATCTTGTTTCCAGAAAATAAATCCATTTCAACTTTTGCCACATTAGAAATTCATAACAATTTTTGAGAGAACCACTACCATGGTCTCATTTATGTTGTAAAATCAGTCCGGCACCTTCATAGGCGCTCATGTTATGCACATTTTTTATTTGACATTGGGGAGTCGTTACGTTTGCACTGTAACGTAAACAGCTGTCCGCCGCAGGGCAAAAGGCGGCATAAATGTGTGTACATCACCTTTTGCCCTGCACTTTTGCATTCTGCCGTGCAAAGTGATTAAACACTGCCTGGCATGCGGGCATGTCAGTGAGGGTTTCATTTCAATTGTACACGCTCCCTGCCATGCTCGCATGACGGGCCACACGTACAATGGATCTCTAGAGAGTCTTGATCATGTTGTAGCAGGATCACCAGCATCTCACGCCCCCGCGATTACTAGCATACGGGAAGCCAGCCCATGAAACTGTTCAGCCCATAACTGCTCTCAGGAGCTGAACACCTGGAAAACATGACATCTAACAATGTCTCCATAAGGTTATTTATCCATACGCGCGCTCAACAGATCTAAAAACACTCATCGGAACACCCTATATAAGTATTCATGAGCCATCTCGTTACCCCATTGTCTTTTGACAGTTGAAGTGTTGATCCTTCAAGTGAAGTTGCCACCAAGTGGGCCGTCGAGTTCTGCAGCTCGTCAATCCTGTACACCCCGTGTAGCACATGATATCTGAAAGGAAAACACAGTGTTGTGATATAGAGCAGATACCAAGGTGTACACTGGTAAAGATCTAACATAAACATACACTATGACACCACACATAGAAAGGAGCACTGCAGCCCCACTCGGTGGCTATAACAACCTAGGGATGACATACAAGGCCACCTTTCCTTTCTTCTTCTATAACCTGTGAAGCTCATTGAGCAGCCCATGCATTGAGAGCCTCTGGCACACCGGTTGACTTACTCAATGAATCACTCATGGACTCACTGTCCCACTTACAGAGTCGGTGACTAACTCAATGGGTGATTGACTGATTCACTGTGTTATCTCATTGACAGGTGGACAAACCAACAGATTGACCAACTCACTCATTGACGTTCTTGCTCCTTATGAGCTGATTTCTTATGTAGGAGAAAAAAACTACCGTTAAGGGTGTCCTCCCCCACTGTGAGAGCAATCTATGGCAACTGTGAGGAACAGCGCATTAGATAGAAACATAATTCTGATTTAAAGGAACACAATATAGAAGCATTGATTAACCAATATGGTGTACTCATCCTGGAACTAAGAAAGTGCATATTCACATTCAGGATAGCCGACCTCTTGGTAATGTTCTTTCTAATGGATGTCCTCATCCATGATATCACTATCCCAGGGCAGCTGTTCACCGGGAACCTTTCCCCCGCCAAGGGGCACAGCGCGGCACTGCATTGGTTCTGTCCAACGCCTCTATGCGCTCTGTGCCAGATATGATATCGGAGCCAGTACATATAGTAGGGCAGCGCCCCATGACCTCAGTTCCACCCTTTTTCCCTAGCACTCGCAAGTACTCTCAAGTTGAGGGACAGTAGAACCGATGCTGTACTGGCTTCCTGCAAGTGGGGCAGGTATGGAGGGCCATGAAGAATCCATGGCAGGAACATCCGTCAATAAGAAGGTTACATACATAGAAGGAGGTCATTCGTTCTCCTAATGGATTCTTTCCTCACAGGAATTCCTCATCTATGATAGACTTCCAAAGCAGTACATCATTCTGGAGGAATGACGAAGCAAGAACACCACCTAAAACAGGAATCTCTGGGGGACTGCCCAGCCAAACCGGGCATACTGGCCTGCAAGGGAATCCAAGCAGTAATGCTTACCAAATGTGTGCAGAGACACCTATGTTGCCGCCTGACAAATGGCCAGGACAGGGACCCTCCTCTGCAGGGCAGGGGTGGCAGCCACTCGTCTGGTAGAATGAGCCTTGAGACCCTCAGGCACATCATTCACAGCCAGATCCTAGCATTCAGAGATGCAGAGAACGATCACCTGGACAGGGTCTGTTTGGTCACAGCCCTGCCAACATGAGCATCAGCGTAACTAACAGAAAGCTGGTCATATTTCCTAGTCTCTTTGGTATGAGAGACGTAGAACTTAAGGGCCTGTACCGGGTCCAGTCAATAAAATCGTTCCTGTAACTTGGAAGGGTGAAGCAGAGGAAAAAACACAGGAAGATGGATCTTTTGAGAGAGATGGAAATCCCAGACCACCTATGGCAGAAAGGAGGGTCTCACTATCAATGTCACCTTCTTTTGGGAAAAAACAAATAGGGTGGTAAAACAGACAATGCCTGGAGCTTACTCATCCGTCGTACGGAAGTGATGGCGATCAGGAAAATCACCTTAGGGGTGAGCAACCTAACAGAAGAGGAATAAAGGGCTTCAAACGGAGCACCCATAAGAAATGCTAAAACTAAATTAAAATCCCAAGCCAGAACCACAAACTCCAGGGAGGAAACTGGTTACACAAACTCTGTAAGAACTACATGGCAGTGGGGAGTGTGAATAACAAGCCCTGATCTGGGGACCTCTTGAACATAGAAATAGCAGTGAGGTAACCCTTCACAGTGCCAATCTGCAGATCCTCTTAGGCCAAGAAAAGCAGAAAATCCAACACAGGGGACAGAGAACAGGATAAAGGGTCCAGGTCCCTCTCCCCACACTAAATTCAAAATGTATGCCACTCCTTGGATCTCAGCCTCTCAGTAGCCAAGCATGAAGGTTCAGGCTGCTGAGGTTCGGCTGGAGGACCCGCCCCTCTGTTTGTAAGATGAAGTCGACTCTACTCGGACAGCGCCAGTGAGGGCAGATGGACTTGTCCAACAATTCCGGATATCACATTCTCCATGCCCAGGCTGGGGCGATCAGGATAATTGTGGTTCTGAACGGACGCAAATCTCCAGAGAACCAGCGGAATGACATGGATTGGCGGGATTGAATAAAGGAGTTTGAAAGTCCATTCGACCATCAGTGCATCCCCCAAAGCTCCCCGACGGTAAATTCCCTGGAGCAGAATAACTCACACTTCCTGCTGGCACTGGAAGTGAAGAGGTCCACTTGAGGAGTTCCCCAAAAAGAGAAGATTACCTCCAGAACTTCCTGACAGAGCTCCCACTCATTGGAGGTCACAGTCTGCCTGCTCAAGGCATCCGCTGTGAAAGTCTCCCGTCCGGCCAGATGAGCCGCCGTCAGGGAGACACTGTTCTCCAGAGCCCAGAACCAGAGTCGCATTGCTTCTCTGTACAGGGATAAGGACCCCACACCACCTCGTTTGTTGAGGCAGTACATGGCCACTGTGTTATCCATCAAGATCAGCACAGTCTTGTATTTCACAGAGAGGAGGAAAGCGAGCAGGACCAGCGTGATCACCCTCAACTCCAGCGGGTCATGTGTTCCAGAGACTCCGCAGGAGACCACAGTCTGCTCACTGTCAGGTCAAACAGGTCAGTGCCGCAGTCAGTCAGAAATGCGTCCATAACCACTGTCACCTGGGGTCCATGCTGCCGAAACAACGCGCCTCTCAGCAAGTTGTCCCGCACGGCCCACCACGCAAGATCCTGGGCCACCTGGCTCGAGATCTTCAGAAGGCCCGACATGTGGCCCAAGAACTGTGGCCATTGGTAACGGAGAAGCCACTGAAGCGATCTCATGCGCAGCCTCACCTTGAGCACCACTAGAATGCAAGAGGCCATGAGGCCCAGAAGGTGCAGGAAGGTTGAGGCATGGACTTGCTCCTGTGATTGGAGGACAATGACCGTTCGAAAGATGCTCGCGAGTCGATCCTCATGGGGGGGCAGAGGAGCCATGCCCAGGCGATTATCCAAGACTGGCCCAATCAATCAGAGAGACTGGGACGGCAGAACCAGATACTTTTTTCAAGATCAGAGAAAAGCCCAAACTGTGCAATAGAGTGCATGTGCAGAGCAGATGCTCTGACACTAGCGCCAGTGAGCGAGTTCGGAAGAGCAAGTTGTCCAAGTAGGAAAAGACATGGATGCCTTCCCTCCTGCGGTGAGCTGCTACTGCTGCCAGCAGTTCGGTAAAAACCCTGGCTACCAACGAAAGACCAAATGGTAGGACCTTGAACTGGTAATGCTGTTGGCCCACTATGAATCTCAGGTACTTCCTGTGCTTTAGATGAATCGATACATGGAAGCAGGCATCCTGAAGATTCAGGGAAACCAACCAGTCCTGCAGATCGAGGTTTTGCAGGATCTAAGCGAGAGTAACCATCTTGAACTTGTCCTTGCATAAGAACAAGTTCAGCAGCGGCAGATCCAGAATGGGGCGCAAGCCTCTGTCCTTTTTCGCCACTACAAAATTAGTGGTGTACCACTCCCTTCCTCGTTATGAGCGCAAAACCAGTTCAATAGCTCATTTCACCAGAAGCTGATGGCCCTCGTCCAGGATGATGGGATTCAGACACAAGGGGGTTTTCCAAGGGGCCGTGGTCCTGTGGGCACCGGAGAAATGGAACGCCATAACCCTGATGGATGATCTGTAAGGCCCAACCAGTGGATGTGGTATCCAACCATTTTGTGCTGACCAAGGAAAGCCTGACTCCCACTGCCGATGGGTGATGAAGCCCGTCACTGAGGTTTGGGGCCCTGGGGAGAAGAGGAAACAGCGGTCGCAGCAATACCTTCCTGCTGGGTAGCCCTTCAACTACCTCTCGGGAGGCGCTTGCCTTGGCCCTTTCCTGGTGCTGGTTGACCAGGGCCCCTCTGGGCAAAGGCAGGAAAGGGGCGAAAGCCCTGCCCCCAGAAGAGGACTCGGTGGATGACTGTAGACTGAGCAACCTAAAGATTTAGCAGTCGCCTTAGACGACTGGCCCTTCTGGAGAGCGTTGGCAGTGCTAGAAAATATTTCTCGTGAAGCAACTTTTCTTCCATAGTCCATTGACCCCCAAACTTTCAGCATTTGTTTCTACATCCTGACCTGACTTTATACAGTGGAGCACAGCCTTCAGCTGCACTCCACTGGTATTTTGCACATTGTTACGGGGAAACTGGCACGCCCTTCAGGCTTTGAGTAGTGAGAAACTTTGTTTCTCTTAGTCTTTCGACTTTGTTGCCACTTGTTTGAAACTTTTTATCATTGCGCAAAGTACCTTACAATATCACACAATATGGTCATGTGTCTTATGGCCCCTGACACCCTCTACGGAATTTGTTGTGATTGGACAATGTGATTTGGAACAGACTGGTGGGAGCAGTAGGTTTTTGTTGTAATTTGCTAACTTTTTACTGAGCCATACCGCGTTTGGCTCATGACTATATGGCTAGTCTTTAACATTACCATGCCACAAGGTCTGTTGTCTGTTCCTTTGGCCATTTTATCTCTTGGCCTTCCTCCTTCCCTTCCAGGGCCGGAATTTCCTTATTTTGGCATGCAGTTGCTCGCGAAAGTTGCTTCTTTTGCGGGTTCCTGCAGACCATGTGTGTGATTACCCAGGAAGTGGGCGGGTACTGTCTTGTCCCATTCCACACTGCTGGTGCCCGAGTGTCTGGTGTGCACGAGAGCATGAGAGCCCCAGTGGTCCCTGATTGGATCACTGCTGGTGTGCATGCATGGGCCAGATCCTGCCAATGGTCGGCTGAGTTTGAGCACTCACCTGACTGTGGATAAGAGGAGGGGGCCTGCATTCATTCCAGCAGATCAGCAACAGATCAGAACTGATCTGGAAAAGAAGCCAAGCGGAACAAAGGACGGTCGTGAGAGCCACTTAAAGAGGGCTGGCACCCAAATCCTGCTTCTAGTAAGCAGGAGGAGCGGAAGAAGAAGAAGAAAGGTAAAGAGGGTGGGACATCTGAAAAAGTCTCCTCCAAGAAGGGCCACAAAATCTTTCAGTAGGGTAAGTTCCAAGACCAGGTACAGGGTAGTGGGACTAACCATCCCAAGCACAACTCTGGTTACTCTATTCTCCCTACGTCTCAAGACCCAGTGGATCCTGTGTGGCTTATGGAGCAAGTGGCCATGAGAAGGGGGACCCCAGAAGTAAGATCAAAACCTTGGACTTCCACTCTGTGAATCTGGTCTTCTCTCATGATGAGGAAGAGATGGTCACAGGGGCATCATTCTCTTCAGACTCCTTCCCCAGTGGGATAGGATCTGAAGTAGTCTTAGTTTCTCTGGGATTCTGGGAACCTAGAGTAGCTGAGGCTTATGGCTCCATCTCTGATAATACAAAGCATTACTTTAAGGAAAGTGTACTGGTAGATGGTGTAGACACCCCTGCAATTAGGGACACTGGGGCCAGAAGAACTGTGGTGGAGTCCACATTGGTAAACCCAGAGGAACTGTCTAGAGCTCCTCTGATACCCACAAAGTTGGCTAATGGACCCCCTCTCAAGTTCCCAGTTATGACTGTATCTCTAGCTGTAAATCGTTGAGTAGTTAGGACACCTGTGAGTATACAGAGGCAAGTCACTGAGAAGGTACTGCTGGGAAATGACCTCAGAGACATAGGTCTTGTGGGTTATACAGCAGAACAACCCTGCACTAGGTTGCTGGCCAAGGCTGCCCTGTGCAAGTCCAAGGCTGAGCCAAAGCCAAAGGGGGAACCCAAGGCTGAGAGAGTTAAAAAGCAAAAAAGAGGGAAAGAAAACATCCTCCCTAGCTCACCTACCACTGAAATGGAGGTAGTTGGCCAAGCCCCTGAACCTGACGAAGAAAAGGGGTTGCCTGAAATTCTTAACCCACATGACCACCCTGAATTGAAGAGTTTACTTGCAGAAGGGGGTCCTGATGGTGACGAGTTTAGTAGGTCCAAAGTGAGTGCCCATCTTTAGAAGGCTTCAGGAGACAGGCCTGTTCCCAGCTAGAGAGTGAACTTCCTGGGAAACACAGAATGTATTGGAAAGGTGGGATTCTGTAGGCTCCAGTATAGTGAAATAGAGGGGTTCTGGGAGTCTCTCTACTGGCCTCATTCACGGGGGAGTCTCAATCAGATTCTTTAGCTCACTATCCCTTTCACAGAAGAGAAATATCCACAACATATCAGTCTTTGTCCTGCACAGGGGCAGTCCAACACTGAAATGCTGGGCAGTTCTCTTCTGAACAAGAGTACCAACACTAACCCCAGACATGTGTTTCGGCCTGGCTGGGCTTCATCAGTGCGATGAAGCTGTGCTTCTCTAAGAACAGCGAGCAAGGGGTCCACATCTGGATTCTTCGAGTAACTTAGGGTGAGACCCAAAGGTAATTTTTAATATGCAAAACAGGGGTGTTCTGGGAGTCTCTCTACCGGCCTCAATTGCGGGTGAGTCTCAACCAGAATTTTTTGCTCACTATCCCTTTCACAGAAGAGAAATATCCACAACATACCAGTCTTTGTCCTGCCCAGGGGCAGTCCAGCACCAAAATGCTAGGCAATTCTCTTCTGAACAAGAATACCAACAACAACCCCACACACATGTTTCGGCCTGGCTGGGCCTCATCAGTGAGGTGGAGCTGTGCCTCTCTAAGAACAGTGAGCAAGGGGTCATGTCTGGATTCCGCTAGTAACCTAGGGTGAGACCCAAAGTAACTTTTTAATATGCAAAACAGGGGGGGATCTGGGAGTCTCTCTAACAGCCTCTCAACCAGATTTTTTAACTTGCTATCCCTTTCACAGAAGAGAAATATCCACAACATATCAGTCTTTGTCCTGCCCAGGGGCAGTCCAGCACCAAAATGCTGGGCAGTTCTCTTCTGAACAAGAGTACCAACAATAACCTCAGACATGTTTTTCAGCCTAGCTGGGCCTCATCAGTGACGTGGAACTGTGCCTCTTTAAGAAAAGTCAGTAAGGGGTCCACACCTGGATTCCCCAAGTAACTTAGGGTGACACCAAAAGTTGCTTTTTAATATGCAAAACACGGGGATCCAGGAGGGTTCTGGGAGTCTCACTACTGGCCTCAGTCGCGGGGTCAGTCTCAACCTGATTATTTAGCTCACTATCCCTTTAACAGAAGAGAAATATCCACAACATACCAGTCTTTGTCTTGCCCAGGGGCAGTCCAGCACCGAAATGCTAGGGAGTTCTCTTCTGAACAAGAGTACCAATAGCAACCTCAGACACGTGTTTTTGCATGGCTGTGACTCATCAGTGAGGTGGAGCTGTGCCTCTTTAAGAATAGTGAGCAAGGGGCCTACGTCTGGATTCTGTTAGTAACTTAGGGTGAGACCCAAAGTTACTTTTTAATATGCATAACAGAGGGGCCCAGGGGGGTTCTGGGAGTCTCTCTACTGGGCTCAGTCGCGGCGTGAGTCTCAACCAGATTTTTTAGCTCACTATCCCTTCCACAGAAGAGAAATATCCACAACATATCAGTCTTTGCCAATGGAGAAATTACTGGTAATGTTCTTTCTATGGACTCTTCTCCCACAGATTCCCCATCTTGACAGATACCTATCGACTCCCTCGTATACGGCCGTGCCATTTCTCGATCGGGCATGATACCTAAGTTCTCTATAATTTTTCTGCACCTCATTCTTCAATCTCTCAACCTTGGAGAAGGACCAGAAGAGAAGGGAGCGGTGTAGTCAACCAACTGCTGCTGCCCCAAATGTTGCTCTCTGCTCCTCATGTCATCGCACAAGAAATGCGATGGCAGAATGCGACTAAACCATGGTCTGTGGATTTCCAAGCAGGGTGGGCGATGAGGAATCTCTGGAGTAGAATCCATAGAAAGAACATTGCCAGTAAGTAAGTTCTCCTTCAATGGATTGCATTGCCCCAATATTCAATATTTTTTGATAGGCTCCCAAAGCACTAGCCATGCTGGAGGAGAGTTGGATGTCAAACCAAGAAGCTCTGGACGGCCAGACATTGTTGCACGACAAATGTCTCCCATCAGAGGAGAAGAGGAAGCCGCAAACCCCCTGGTAAAGTGGGCCCTAAGCCCTGCTGGAACCTACTTTCTTGCGGATTGATAACATTCAGCAATGTACAGCATTATCCACCGTGTGATGGATTGTATAGTGACTGCGCGTCCTAACCTGGACTGTGAAGCAGTTGGCCATCGTTCCTAAAGGAGTCTGCCTTGGCTCCTGTCAGGTACAAGCTCTACGCCCTCTTGGGATCCAAACTGTGGAGCCTCTCCTCGTCCTTGAAGGATGTGGCGGAAGGGTAAAACACTGGACGGTCTATACTCTGGCCCATGAGAAATTCCGAAACCCCCTGTGGCAGAAATTTCAGGCGCCCCTTCAGGGAGACATTTTCTTTAAAACATTTTAGGAAAGGGCCCCTGCTAGAGACTGTCTGCAATTCGCTGTTCCTTCTAGCTGATGTGATTGCCACCAAGAAGACTGATTTCAACGTGACTAGCCTGTTGGGAGCAGAATGCAAGGGCTCAAATCGAGCCGCCAACGGAAACGTTAGGACTAGATTTAGATTCAGGTCCTAATCTGGGACTACAAAAGGCAAAGGATGGAAGCAATTAACAAGACCCTTCAAGAAATGTGCCACCACAGGAATGGCAAAGAAAGAGCCCTTCTCTGGTGTCCTCTTAAAAATGGAGAGAGCCGCCAGATACCCCTTCATTGTGCCCACTTGCATACCTGATTTTGCTAGGGCCAATAGAAACTCCACCAACGATAAACTGGGACAAAACATGAGGTACACCTCTTTTGCCAAACACCAGGTCACAAACTTTCTACAACTGCACATGTACAGGGACTGAGTAGAATGTCTGTGTACAGCCAACAGTACCTCCAGAACCTCTTCATAGAGGTCCCAGTCACCGTACATCAGCCTCTCAATAGCCATGTCTGCAGGTTGATAGGGTCTGGGGTCAGCACATTGCTTTCTGACTGGGTCAAGAGGTCCGGCCTCTGAGGAAGCCAGAGATGTGTGCATACAGCCAACTCCAGAAGATCCAAGTACCACGTCCTCCTTGCCCAGTCCAGAGTGATCAGGATCAGGTGCGCTCTGAATCCTCGCAACCACCTGAGAACCCATAATGGAGGTCAAAGACCCACTGTACTAAAAATGCATCTCCCAATGGCCCCCTGGGAGGAAATTCCCTGGAACAGAACTGCTTGCATTTTGTGTTGATCATCATCGCAAACAGATCTACCGTTGGGGTGCCCCACTGCGGGAAGATCTCCATAGTGACTGAGTCCCATATCTAGAGATGTGTCTAGTCCACCTGCGTAGCAGAGGCCCTCCGAAGCTGAAGCAACCCTGCCTGGTCCGCCATAAAATCAGACAATGGATCTAATGCCGTACCACCATCAGCAATAACATAAATGGAATTAGGTCACCTTTCTCATTGAATATTGGCCGCATTGAATTGAAGAACACCAAACAAGAGTCCAGTACAAAGGTCCGATCATGCGAGGCTGCTCGAGGAGCCCTTTGGTCCAAGGGGGCTGCTGATGGTTTCGGCACAGGGAGAGATGTTTGCAGCACGGTCTCCCTTTAAGGCGTTCAACTCTTCTTGGCTTCTTTTGTGTGGGACAGACCAGGTGCAGATGGAGCTGGATCCACCAGCTGTATCAGGGCGGAAGCCGTACCAGCCGAGGCCTCTTTCCTAGACCCATCCTTTGCACGCAGGGAATTACGTACCCATATTGTCCGATGAGTCAGAAACAAGTCTACGTTTTTTCTTGTGCAACGATGAGCAGTAATGCAATTCGCTCTGAGAGTGGGAGCGTTTCCGACTTTTTATGACGAAGATCCTCAAGACGTTTTTCGGGTGTCAGATCCACAGTGTCATGCTCCGATGATCGCTGGAGCCACTTTGGCAGGGATTTGGACAGCGGTCTGCCGAGCGCCAGCTTGGTTGAGCGTTCCCTGGATTGGGGTTAGAATCTTGTGATGGAAATGTTTGAGGGAGAAAAGACCGAAGATTATTTTTCTGAAAATAACAATACGTCTTTTCTCCCATGAACATTTACAGGTTGGCCCCCACCCCCATCCTCACCCTCACCCCCAGCCCCTACTTACCTTGCGGCGGCACACTTCGCTGTATGCCGCCGACTCGCTGTGTCCCTGCGACCCCTGTTCTCTTTCACTTCTGTGATCGGGAACTGGCGCCACAGGGTCCTTTCCTTTTTTTATTTTTTTTGGGATCGGCTGCAGTGGACACCCCGGCAACCCCTGCTCACAATATAGTGAAAAAGGGTGCGGGGGACACCCCCGCAGCCCATGCAGCCCTTAGGACCGAATGGGGGATTTGGTCAAACTTTTCGGCCGTTCAGAATTTTTGAACAGCTGAAATTCGACCAAATCTCTCATTGGGGCTTTTTTTGCATGCTTTTTGGATGTTTCCTGTTCCCTCACCACTTTCCGGTTTATTGAAAGGCAGGAACCACATTGCTCTGTGTCATGCCCTACTCCGAGACACCACACACAAATAGCATGAATAGTATGTAGGTCCGTGAGGGTCATTTTGGAGTTGCAGTTCCTTGCAACGTTTGAACCCGACATACTGCTGCAGTAACTGATCAAAAACTAGCGTGTTACGAATAGCAGGCTGAGCGCACGGAAAAAGGGAACTGAGGTATGGGGCCTAGTAAAACATGCATATGATGCTCGACGTCACGTCAGATCGATGGAATACTGCAGTTGTATAAGAGGTAGTCGACAATGTCGAGCCACACTAGGCGCTGTCAAAAGAATTCCGAGCAGCTGGCGCTGAATAGGTATCTATCAAGATGAGGAATCTGTGGGAGAATGCAATCCATTGAAAGAGGGGCTTCCACTGCCACTCAAGAGCAAGAGCATCTCTTTCTCAAAGTTCATACTGAACCTTGGACCTGGACAGAGAAGAAAGCCCCAGAGTACTGGCCACCTTGCCCATCAAATGATGCAAGGTGGCATGAGGCTTTCCTCGGTTGGGAGCTGGCAAAATGTCCATCTCTGGGGAGGTGTCAAGGCCATTGGCCACTTGCAGGTCGTCTGCCAGGCCCAGCACATCCTCATCCTCCTTGTAGAATCTTTCTGGGAAATCCCTCACCTCACTAGAACCCATAGATTCAAGCCCAAAGGGGAACATGTTGCCCTCCTTGTCTAACATACATCTCTGACACGAAGGTACGCCTAGGGAGTAGAACATATTCCTGCAGAGGCATTGCTGAGGTTGCAGCGCCTGTAGTCAGTGCCTGTCGGCACCAATAGACCTTGGTCACTTTATGGTTCAGGCCCGAGACTCTAGGTGGGCGGGAGTGGTCGGCATCCCCAAAGGGTACCCCTGCCTGTCGCAACAGACGCAGTGCGACCCTGCAGCGCCATAGCCAAAGCTGGACATGCTGCCACCTGCGCCACAGAAAGTGCTGGTAATGGGAACAGCATGCTTTTTTCAGGAATTTTTCAGATTTTTCTCCTGGGTTCGGAGGTGCACATGTGTGCCTTACTCCCTACTAGTGGTTTGAAGGTGACCCTAACTCTTGAGTGCAAGTGCAGCTTTGTTAGGACAGCAGAGGGTGCATTAGAGAGAGATTGAAAGTGGCAAAGAGAGAAAGGGAAATTACAGCTGTCTACAGAAACCTCTTGTAAGATTACCCCATAAAAACAAATTACTTACCTCTCTGTAATGTTTTTTCTGATGGATGTTTCCGCCCATGGATTCCTTATCTTTAATATCCCCATCCCAGCACAGCTGTTCTTCGGAAACATTTCATCTGCATGGGAACACAGTGTAGCTCTGCGACGGCTCAACCCGATGCATCAATGCGCCCCATGCTGTACATGACGTTGGAGCCAGTGTATATTGAGACAGCACGCTCCGTGACTTCAATTCCATCCTTTCATCGGAGGGGGGGGGGGCTATGAGGAATCCGTGGGACGCACATCCATCAGAAAGAATGCTACCAAGAAATAAGTAATGTGTTCTTCTAATTAGGCACATGCAACCTCTCTTTGATGTATTTTTCAGTCTTTATAACTTGTAACTCGTGATTTGTCAAAGTTAGGTATTCGGTAATGGTTTTATCAGCGTTCCCTCTCCTTAATTAAGGACACGCGACTACTCCGTTAGACATCAACAATCTTTTAATATGAGAACAATGTATTTCAATACTTTAGCTTCTCACGCGAGTATCAGGTCTTTGACGGTATACGCGAGTGCTACTGTTCCATTGTTAACCATACTTTGAATACAGTGAACAACTTCTGCTCGCATTAAGTCATACGCAAGTCAATAAGGAGCTAGATACAGTTACCGGCAAGGATGGCACAATGTATTAGAATGCCGTACTTCACTTACCAGCTTCTGAGACACTTCCTTTGTGTGTTGCACTGCTTTCCAGACTTCCACTACAACTTCTACTGCTTCTGGGTCGCTGGGGACCCACATCCTTCTCCTGAACTGGTGTCTTTGGTCTGGCCACTCGATTTAGGAGTTTCTTTTGCTCCCCAAACCCTCGGCTTGCCACTTGCTTCTAGACTTTGTGCCTCATCATGAGTTGGGCGGTAACGCCGGAGCTAAAAGCGCTGGCGTTATTAGCCCTACCGCCAAACCCACCTGCGCTATTAGCGCCGGATCATGAGTTTGGCGGAATGGGTATTTCCCATTCCCCATTGAGCCCAATCGGGAATTCCCCATTCCCCATTGGGCTCAATGGGGAAATTTCACGCTTTTAGCGCCGGCGGATTTCCCACCGGCGGTATGAGCGCGAAATTTCGGCGGATTTCCCCCCAGCTAAGAGCTGGGGGGAAATCAGCCGAAACCCTGATTTGGCAGACCCTTAAATCCAGCAGTAACAGCACTACCGTTGGATTTAAGGGTTACTGCCAAACTCGTGATGAGGCTCTTTGTCTTCTGCACGTCCACAGCTCGGCATTCACAGCAATAGGGATCACATGGGGAAAACTGTTTCTCCTGCACGTCTTCCACTGCGCAGCCTCTGCACTTCAGACTTTCAGGAAACAGGACTCTCTCAGAACTTGCAGGTGAAATCTGCTGTCTCCACATTCTGGTGTCCCTCTTGTTCTCCCACTTCTGTGTGGTTTGCCGGACTTTCTACTTCTACTGCTACAACCGGCACTCGAGGCCAACGTTCCAGCCAACGTTCCAGCTCTTTCTGTTCCGCCTTCTTGTCTGCACCTGAGGGGGCCGTTTATGCCTCCCAGGTTCAGCAATAATTTTCAGGTGGGGGCTATTAGCCTCAATTGCCTGACTACTGCCACGGCTACTAGGCTTAATTGCCTGACTAATACATTTGCATGCCACTTCAACCCTCTCCCTCGTTTCAGTCCGTCTATGATTCTGGGACTTGTAGTTTCTTTTAACAAAGTTAGTTTTTTCCACTGCTGCTATTTGACAAACAGCCATCAAGAGTTTAGGATTATGGGGAAAATTAAAGAGGGGATTGTCCAGTTTTCCTGGTCAGTTCCCCTCCCCACATGTGATAATCCCACAGTACACCACCCCCCAGGGTCGGGATCAGGAAGCGTCTGCCTCTCCCTGGCCACATGAGGAGGGTCCCAGACCAGGTTTCTGGGGCCAATCATCTCAGATTCTTCACACAACCTAGACATGACTATTGGACTGGACTGTGGCCCTTACCAAGTCTGGACACTCGGGACATCTTCTTTGGATTTTGGTGGTTATAAACCCACTGGCGAACACTCCACTGCAGGCAGCGACCCTGAGCCTTCCCTGGCGTGCACAAGTGGACAGATGTTGTGGCAGGGATACCCCCTTAAGGCTTCTTCAATGATTTGGAACTTTCACAGCTCCAGGTGTCAAGCACCACTATTCAAGGGTACCCCCCACTTCTGGGCATTACGCAGCAACCTAGCTTCCAACGGTCACGAACACTCCTCCGGACTCTGGCCGACACAGATGAACTTCTTGCCTTCAAGATGTTCAGGCACTCCTCCTCTGGACCCGCAAAGATCCCTTCTTCAGACGGCAGGCACACAGGACTGGCTTCCAGGACACTTCGGGTGAAGAGCAGCAATTGCATGATGTTCCCTCGTGGCTACGGGAAGAGGTCACCTATCCAGGTCCTCTCTGGTTCAGTCCTTGAATCAGCATGGCAGTTTTCAGATTTCATGAAGAGATGCAGCCGCAGACCTCTTCCTCCAACTGGATTCCAGGATGCAAGCTTAAAATGGCTTAATAGACAAGGAGGTGAGTGTGATGCCCACTGTTATAGAAAACACTCACCATTCACGCAGGCTGAGCCATGCTCAGCCAGCCAGCCAGCCAATCACACACAAGTGCATTCATGCAGGCAGCACACAATCAGGCTTACAGGCATTCAGACTATTTACCAGAATCCAGACACTCCCAAAACAGGATATGGTTTGGGGGCTACTCCCCAGCCTTTCAGTGCACCACACTGCATTCATTCCAGTTTCAGTTAGGGCTGGCTAAGGCATTGTGTCACACAACCAAAACCAGAGACTCACAACACAGAATGCATATAGACTACTCCCTCCATTCAGGTAGGTTCCACCCCAAAGGTGTAGTCACAACAAGCTGTTCCAGGGAAGACCCGAGCTGGTCTGGCAGGAGGCAGCCACAGAGCCATATATGGTCCTTCCACCCAAGAACCATACACAGGAAGGGAACAGATCCAGGGCTTCTCAGGACTTTGAGAAACAATAGGTAAGGCAATGGAAACCAAGAGGCCACCACGGGCCATCTTGCCTTTGTGTAGGAATCCATTGATTCCTATGGCAGGGCCTGGGTATCACAAAAATGAAGGATGCCCAGAGCCACTGTCACATCAGCATGTAGCTGCCACAAGTCCATACCCTGCTCTGTGGGCCACACGCATGTGCCCAAAAACATACACTAGGGGTACAGAGTTATACCCACACCCATGGGTTACCTAAGGATTTCCCATGGGTCTTGGTAAACCAAGAACAAAATGAAGAGCTGCACTGTCAGTGGTCCAAACTGGACACCTGTCCACAAAATAAGCAGAACACACAGATTAAGGAGGCATAGCCAAGGACAATGAGGCCCTCAACCTCAGATGCATTTCAAGCATCCAGCTCTCGATACAGGTCGCCTAGAAAGAGCTCAGGGAACTTACGATCTGCACACATCAAGACAACAACAAAGTTATCTTGCATGTTCCCGCTCTCCCCACTACCCTAATCCCCTCCATATGAATCACAATAAAATAACATATTACATTTGGTGGAACTGGTATAAAATGTGAAATGAAATAAATCAACATTTTGTTCATTCCTTTGATTAACTAGAGCTTGCAGAAAGAAATTCTATATGTTTCTTCTTTAATTAAAGAAATGCGTGTTGTGTTCTAAGTTTCAAGTGATACAAAAGAGTGAGTTAAGAGTGCAACAACATACTTTAGCAAGGTGGGAAGGTTGCCCTTTGCCATCCAGAATGATCTGTCATCTTGGCTCATGACGCTGATAGCTTCGACGATGGGAACCAGCACTGTTATGTTCTTAGTTTCTGACAACAAGGCACTGATGGGTGCTGCGGCCTGGATAGGGAATACAGAGGCACATGAAGAATTCATTGCACAGTTCTACCAGTTGCCCACATTCCAGAGCATCTCTGTTTTTTCTATTTCATACCATATTGCAATTTTGGTGAATGCCGCAAAGGAAATTCATCAGTGAGGAAATGGTGGCCAATGTACATTTTTACATCTGTCTAGATATCAGAATCACAAAGAGAGCAAGATTACAATCCTCTTTGCACCCAGACTGTACCTCAATTCGTATGTTCAGCCATGACAATGACATCACATGGCTGAAAAGCTGTCTCTCGCTCTTTCAATCCTGAGTGTGAAGCTCATATTTAGAACACAAACTCATCAAAACTGTGTTCTTGCTCCTTACCAATCCAGGTAGTAAAGCACTCTTCCAAATATGGCTATCCAATATGAACCACAAAGGTTTCATATCGAATCTCGATACATATGCTGTGAGCTGGCACTGCTCTTACTTAGTAATTACCATTCGATTTGTATTCTTGAATCTCTTTTAATATAGTACTCAGTACTTGTGAGTGGGGTACAGACCCACAAATACGCGCCTCTGTGCTGGGCGCATCAAAAGTGAACCAAATGAGACAGACCTAGGCTGTTTAGCCTTCAATGTGGGTTGCACACTCTAAATTCCACTATGTGGTTACATTTGTTTGTGATAGTTATTGAACTTTCTTTGCATGCTTATCTTAATACAAAGTAGTCGTTAATTCATTATGTTTTCTGTACATTTGGTTTTAATTATCAAAACATGAGAAACACACGAAAAACATGAAGATTACATAAAGAGAACATAGAGAACAAGCGTTTATCAGACCTGTTCATTGAAGCACTGTCATATTATGTTAGTGTCTAATAAGATTGTTGTTTTGTTCTCCCCTGTTGCCCTCCCTTGCCTTGTTGCGCTCTGAAACACTTGTGTACGGGCGCGATAGAAATAGAAATAACATATCAATATCAATAATACGGTGGCCGTATGTCGCCATGGTAAATAAAGGTGTTGTTTCAACCAATACCTCTCGAATACTATGGCGCTTTCCCGTGAATCTATGTTCCATATTCCATAGTCCCTTGTAACATAGACAAGGCGTGTGCATATATCGGTTTACAAAATTCCCTTCGATTTCCTTGTGCTTGCCCAGGTGGATACCCAATGAAATAAAACAATCTCTAATTCTGTGTGCATGGTCTAACTTAGAACTGTGAGTGCATCGGTATGCATGCTCCATGGTGGGTGGTGAGTATGCTGACTAACCTTATTGCTTCACTTAGCAGAGCTGTGTGATGCCTTGTGTCTGCATAGGAATGGGTAAATCACATCTGTAACTCTTTTAAACATTCTGACATAGTGTAATGCTAAGGTGCAGGGGGGGTGCCCTGGTACACTCACTGCTGTGTGATGCGAGTATAGTCCATAGCGTGCTGTCTCGCTTCGCTCGTCCGAGGACCGAAGCGAAAGAAAACTCCACGTTGTTGATGTACACAGTGACTGGGGTCAGGTAACCGTCCTGAGCGTATTCCAAAAGGGAGGGCATTCTACATTGGATTCCTACAGCCAAACAGCCATATTGTAATGAAGGGGTGGTATTGTGGAATAACCCTAAATTCATGTGCATTCCATGATAATGTGTACTATTGTTATCAACCAGAACAGCGATCGAAAAATATGGTCTAAGTGTAATTTAGTTTGATCGAGCTAATGTATAGGTGTTGCTTTATATACAGGAACATGTAAAATCCATTCATTCAACTACAATGCTTTATGTTATAGATATACTCTATCACTCTTGGGATCTATACACACATTGGGAAATAATACTTTGTACTGTCAGCCCAGTGTGCTTTGAAAGCATTGGGCTCCAGTGGCAAGATACCGCCTGATAATGTGAGGTCCTATAATTTGACTCAGCTATAAGTTATCAATTGCTCTCAAGAACCATACATTAGCATTGTGTATTTCAGAAACAAAAAGCCAGAGAAAAGATGTAGGTTGGATGGAAATACCTGTGTCGATCTGAATTGCTATTATAAGCTTTGCCCTGATAGTACAACTGAAAATCATAATATATTCAGTTTATCAATAGATCGCCTAAACTTATTAGCATGCTTTAAAAGCAGATCAGTACCATCAAGACTGCGCTTCACGGTAAGTTATACATATTACAGCGTTTTCAAAAGGACAAGGATATACATTTCATAAGTGCACAATATAGATCTTATTGCTGATGCATTCCACTACAGAAAAGACATATCAATTTTCAGGTGCCTTTATAGAAAATAGTTAAGATCCCATTCCTCATTCATTCCACTCGGGGAAAGTGAGTCGGTTCGGTCTATCCAGTAAACTTTTCGTTGTGCTCGCTTTCTTTTCCCATCTTGCCCACTGTCTCTTGTGTGGATAACCTCTAATACCTGGAATTTAAGCTGGGCAATACTGTGCCTTTTCTCCTCAAAATGTGTTGCAACTGCTGATGTTTAGTTGTTGCTCCTAATGCATGATTTATATTAATTCATCCTCATCAGATTGTCCTTCCTGTTTCGCCCATGTAATAAATACCACATGGGCACGTAATGTAGTATACTGCATTTTCGGTGAGATAAGTGGCATGCCATCTTAATGTCTCCCCTATTCTTGGGTGGAATACAAGTTGCCCTTTGGTAACGTTATTGCAGTTCTCGCAATTCAAACACGGGAAAGTTCCATAGGGTCTGCCTCTTCTGTTCCTCCTTTTCTCGCCCTTGGTGTTGACTAATAGGTTCCTTAGGTTGTTGCTCCTCTGATATGCAAAGACAGGAGGATTTGGGAATAGAACTTTAATTATTTAGTCGCTCGTGAGGATATTCCAATGCTTTGAGATACATCGTCTGATCTGCTGGCTTTGAGTTGAGAATTTAAGATATGAAAACCAAGGGTAGGTCTTCTTTTTGTCTTTTATCTTGTAACAGGCTTTCACGTGTGCATGTCCTCAATTTAGATTTGGCTGTTGCTGGATCTTGCCCTGGGTAACCTCTTTCACTTAGCTTCTTACACAGTAATGCAAGCTTGTCTTTGCATTCTCCTGGGTCACTGACTATTCTTTTGATCTTTAGCATTTGTCCATATGGTAGGTTTCTTAGTGTATTATGGAAACTTAATATGTTTAGTAAATTGTTCCTATCCGTGGGTTTAGTGAACTGTGTGGTAGAGATGGTGTTTTCTCACACTTTGACCTGTACATCGAGGTAATGTACTCCTGGGCTGCCAATTTCTGGAGTGAACTGTAACCTTGGATCTATCGAGTTGATGTACATCAAAAATTGATCAAGTGTTGCCTGATTGCTGTGCTACACTCCAAAAATGTCATTAATATACCTCATCCATGTCATCAGGTGACCACTCAGGATGTCCCAGTCTGTATGTAGTTTCAAATGTATAAATAAAGGTGTTGGCACATGCCAGTGCCATGATTTGTCCCATAGCTGTCGCCGATGTCTGTAAATAGTAGCCATAACCATGTTTGAAATAGGAGTTCTGAGCGATTAAATCCAAGAGGATCATGATGAATTCTTTGGATGCTCCAGTTTGTTCTTCTTGTAGCAGCATCCACTCGACTGCTTCCTGTCCCTGGTTGTGAGGAATACTCGTGTGCCCGCTGTTAACGTCTATTGTAAATAGAATGGCATCATCTGAGAGCTTGATGCCACCTAGTATTTGTAGAAATGCTTGCTATCCTTCACATAGGTGGATGTCTTCGGTATCAGTGGTTGCCAAAGTGATCGACGTAGGGACAAAGTGGTTGGAGTATCCCTCCTGTAGCTATAACAATTGGGTGACCCAGTGGATTGCCCATATTTTTATGGATCTTGGGGAGCAGATAGAAGTGTGGTATTTGTGGATGGGGTGTGGACAAGAACATTTTTGTTTTATTTGAAATCCATTCCATCTCTTCTGCCTGGTGTAATATTACCTCTAAATTGGCTGCAGTTTTGTCAGTTGGATCATGATCTATTGGGGCATAGATGGTTGAATCGTCTAGCTGACACATATATTCTGCCATGTAGTCATTGGTGTTTTTGATCACCAGTGCTCCACCTTTGTCTGGTGCTCGGATGGTGATTCTTTCATCCGTGTAGAGTGGTTTAATTAATGACAGTTCTCCTCTATTGAGGTTGTTAGTCTTTGGTTTACCATAGTGTAACTTTTTCAAATCTGATAGTATACTTTTTTCAAAAATGTCAATCGATGGAACCCTGATGGGAGCAGAGGAGGTACTTTTTGGTTTAAATTCAACGTACTCTGTTTCTTCAATAATATTTCTTTCTTGTGGAGGTGCTTCGGAAAAGAACACTTTTTATTTCAGTTTACGTACCAGTTTGTGGAATTCTACCTTCGTGTTGAATATGTTAGTTCTATACTTAGGTACAAATTTCAAACCTTTCTGCAGGATTCTTATTTCTTGATCTGTGAGGATTCTTGCTGAGAGGTTGACGACTAGGTTTGCTAAGTCTGAAATCGTGTTAACATCCCCTGACTTCTTCCTTTTCCCCCTCCTCATTCTTTTCCTTTTGGGCCTGTACCTAAAAAAAGATCTTTGGGTACCTGTGGTTGTGCCACTTGCTTGCTGGATGTCTGTGACCAGTCTATTCATTGCTGTATTTTGAGTCAAGGGTTCTCCGCCTCCTCCATTTGTATCGGAACCTGAACTGCTGTTATCAGTCAAAGGATTGTTTGATCTTGGGGGTTGGAATTGATACTTATCTACCCATGTATATACCTCATCGTTATCGAAACTCACCTCAACCACAAAAAGGGTCACATGGCCTGGTTCAAACTAAGGCTCCTGCGCAAAATAAACATTCTTTTTTCACCCATCTAAGTTCAGGAAAGTGGTACAATCTGTGGGTCTATCACACCTGAATGGGGAAAATGCTCTCCTTTCCACTATCCCTGCTACAACTAGTACACCACTCTTAAGGCTTTACCTACTTATGCATACAGACAAATCGGCTGCATCAGGAAATTCAAACACATCTGCCCTACGATGCGGGAGCTACAATGGCTGCCAATGAAGTCTGGACCATGTTTAAAAAGCTCCACCTTGCCAGAAAATGTATAATCTCTAGGAGCCTGCGCAATTCCAGAAGCTGCAATGTTGCAACAATGGAGGATATAAATAGAGGAAAGAAAATCAATGAAAAAGAACCTTTAATGTTACGTACTGGCACTTTGGAACACCATCCCATCTGAGATCCTCAGAACCCCGTAACTCCTGCAGTTCACGAATGTGATGCTGTCTTTTCTGTTCCGGGAGTTTATCATGTAACTAGGCGAAATACAGTGCCACAGCTTGGCTGCTCACATTCGCCCACTAGGCAGGAGTGCTCCAGCTTTTACCCGCTCAAAGAAGTGTTGGGAAAGCACTCCCTTTACTCATAGCTCTATGAGTACCGTGCATATATACATACAAAATATACTATGCAGCATTGCTTGAAGTCCCTTTTTATATCCAAAGCATCTGCTGTTGAAAGTACTATTGATGGTGGTCGCTGGTCTTTGGATATCGTCATCTTGCCATGCAATGCTTCTTTCTTTGTCGTGGACAGAGCCTCCATCAACAGTGTTTTCTGTTGATGGGCCTGTTAGAGAGGGTTTTTCCACTATTATTATTATTATTATTATTGTATTTATTCAGCACGGACCTAGCTTCGAGAAGCAGCAGAGCGCTTAACAGAGGTGTACAACATTACAGATGCATAACGGAGCACTTTTCAGTGTTAACACCAGGACAGATATACAGCGGGCAGTAGGATACAGAGGGACACAGAGGAGGGATACATCTGTACCAGGGGATGGGGAGGAAAGGGGCGGGTGGCGTCTAGCAAGTCAGGTGGCGTGAAGGGCGATGTGATGGCCTAGGTGTTGAGGAGGAGAGACTCCTTGAAGAGGTGGGCCTTGAGTTCCTTTCTGAATTGTAGCAGAATGGGGGCGAGTCTGAGGCCGATAGGGAGGAGGTTCCATAGTCCCGGGGTGTAGGAAGAGATGGCTTGTTTTCTGGTCCTTCCTTTTTGCAGCAGTGGATTTCAAGTCTGCATGTGTCCTGGCTTCTGGTGGTGCACTGTCTGCCAGAGATGCTGAGTTACTCTGTGAGGTAGCTGGGTGACTTGAGGGTGACTACCTTATGGATGATTCAGCAAGACTTGAAGGTGATTTATGCGTGCAGTGGGAGCAAGTGAAGGTTAATGATGGCCAGGGTGATGTGGTCGTATCTGCGTAGACCCTTGATGAGGTGTGCCACTGCATGCAGGACACTTCTCTGGCGCACAAGGGAGGATGATGGGAGGCCTTCAAGGAGTGCATTATATTATAATTATAATTATAATATAATTGGTTTTTCATAACACGATTAATACCCAAGAGGTTTCTAAGCATTGACCCATCCGGGTGGGATAGGACCAGTGCTTGAACCGTGGATCTAAAGCTGTCCGGAGGAAGGGCTTGACCTTTCGCAGGAGGGAGAGCTGATACCAAGCTGTCTGGGTTTTCTTAGTTATGTGTGTCTTAAACGGGAGGTGTTTATCGGTGTGGAACCAGAGGGACTTGGTGCAGGAGGTGAGTTTGGGTGTGAAACCCTCAGAGTTCATGGTTGATAGCCAGGTCTGTATATCTGGGTGTTCGGTGTTGTTGGCGAGGAGTAAGAATTCGGTCTTGGAGGTGTTGAGCTTCAAGTATGCACTGGACATCCAAGACTGGATCAGTGAGAGGACTCATAGGACTCTCAATGGCAATAATATTGCCATCAATAATTGTGCCATCAACCAGTGCCATTGACAAGCTTATTGTAGAGTTACTTGTTGATGGAGCAGCTGCTGACGATGCACCCGTTGATGGGATGGTAGATGCTTCTAACTGATCGGGTGGCACACTTGTGGATGGACAGCCACTCCTTTTGATAGACATGCCGTTGATTATAACGATAGTCAAGGACTGCACCTGTCTGTGACCTTCTGTGGATTTGGAAGAATAATATCGACAGGTGATTTTGATGAGCATTGCTTGGGAGGGCTTTTTATACATACCCATCGGGGTCAGATCTTTACATTCTGCCGTTCCTTTCCTTCTCTTTTTCTCTGTCCACTGAGTGGGCTCTTTTGCTGATAGGTTTTCTGGAGCCATCTCTCCCCATTTCTGCTACCCCATTTCTGCTATGGCTGTTCTTACATTCTCCACTCCGGAAGATGAACAAATGACTTACATTGGTCATGTACTTTCTGATGGACGTTCCTCCCACGGATTGCTCATCTATGAGATCTATCTCCCAGGTCCCGCTGCTCTTCTGAAACCTTTCTGCCACCAGGAGGCGTAGCGTGGCTCTGTGTCGGTTCCACCCAACACTTCTATGTGCCACGTGCCAGACATGATGTCGGGCCAGTATATAGAGGCCCCACGCCCCGTGACCTCAATTCTACCCTTTTTCCCTAGCACTCTGGTGCTGATGGACCACAGATCTGAGATGTATTAGTTTAGAGGGTGAGGTAGGGAGGTGGATGAGGAATCCGTGGGTGGAACGTACAACAGAAAGAACATTAGCGAGAGGTAAGTAATCTGTTCTTCTAATGGACTCCTTCCTCCCACACATTCCTCATCTATGATAGACTCCCAAAGCAGTACAACGACCTGGAGAAGAGAGGGTAGCAAGGACACCACCTAAGCCAGAAAGCGTGAAGGGAAGTCCTGCTGAAACGACAGTCCTGACAAGCCATAGAATCCCAGCAGGAAAGATTAGCAAATGTGTCCAAGAATGCCCACGTGGCTGCTTGCAAATATCCAGAACAGGCACTCTGCATTGCAGAGCTGAGGTGGTGGCCAAATCTCTGGTGGAGTGAGCCCTGGGACACTCAGGGACCTCTTTGCCGAGAGGTCCCTCGTCGTCGTAGCATTCTGAGATGCAAACAATGATCCAATCGGACACGATCTGTTGCGTAACAGCCTTCCCTGCTCGGGCACCTGCGTAACCAAAGAAAAGCTGGTCAGAAGTCCTGCTCTCCCGAGTCCAAGAGATGTAGAATTTGAAGACCTGCACTGGATCGAGCTGATGAAAATGCTCCTCTGCTTTGGAAGGGTGAGGTGGAGGAAAGACGATGGGTAGATGGATCTTTTGAGAGAGATGGAAATTAAAGGCCACTTTCGAAACGAAGGAGGATCTAACTCTCAAGGCACGTTCTCCTTGGAGAAAGCTAAGTAGGGAGGACTAACAGACAGAGCCTGGAGCTCACTACCCCCTCTATCGGAAGTGATGGCAACCAGGAATACACCTTAAGGGTGAGCCGTCTTGAAGAACAAGAATGAAGGGGCTCAAAGGGAGCACCTAGTAAAAATGTCAACACTTAATTTGAATCCCATGACAGAACAACAAACTGGTGTGGGGGAAACGTATTGAAAAGATCCCTCGGGAATTGAATATCTGTGGGGATCTTGAAAAAGGAGCCATGCTCTAGGGTCCTCTGAAAGAACGAAATGGCTGCAAAGGTTTAAGTTACTTACCTGTAACTGTTGTTCTCCAGCATGCGCCTGACATGGATTCAAATGCTCATGAATATTCCCCATCATCAGGCTGGTAATCATTGTTAAAAGAAAAACAGTTTCACTTTACTTGAAAACTATATTTCTCCTCTAAACCAATCACTGTCCTCTGGGTCATACTGCCTCCATCCAATGACAGTCCTCTCCCTAAGATCCACCCCTTGTGGCCATCTTCAGATTTGGTAATCATGTCAATTGGCAGTATGAACCAAGAAGAGCCACAGAGGTGAAGGAGGGGGGGTTCGCATGTGAATCCATGCCAGACCCATGCTGGAGAACAATAGTTAAAGGTGAGTAATTTAAACCTTCACCAGCATGGGGTCTGGCATGGGTTCTATGTCATATCATCGACGGTTGTTTTTTCAACGCATGTTTTTACAAAAAAATGTTGCTGAAAAAAGTAATTGAAATTGTTGCTTTTTATTTTTAGGGGGGGGAGGTTTCCTACAAGCTCCCCCTCCCCCACCTTTTTTTTATGGTTCCCGACCTACCCAACCCTTTATCTGCCCTTTCCCAACCCCCCCCAATAATTTTGATGAGTTTTTTCATTAAAGTGTTTTTGTAAAAACACCTGTGAAAAAAACAACTGCTGATGAAACAACGTCGTACCCTGGCGTGGATTCACATGCTCATGAATAACGATTACACAGCAGTACATATACACAACCACGGGAGGTGGCAAGGCTCAACAGAAGTAAAATCGCTCACCCCTGGAACAGACTCACCTCAAGTGAACAGGATGCATAGCACCACTTGGCCGACTAGGGACTCCTCCTTGGAATCCCTGTCGATGCAGTAGAACCTCATGAAGGTGGGAGTGGACCTCCACGTAGCAGTCCTGCAAATGTCGAACAGGGGCACACTAGAGAGAAACACTGTTGTTGCTGCGATGGCACTGGCAGAGTGGGCACTCGACCGGCCCGGAAAAGGCTTGTTAGCAAGCCAATGACAGTGCATAATGCAGCCGGAGAGCCACCTGGAGATGGAAGCCTTCGACAAGACCTTTCCGTGATTCACAGGTCCAAAATTGCTGAACAGTTGAGAGGTCTTCCAAAGGCTCTACGTGCGTGCCACGTAAGACTTCAAGGCACGAGCAACGTCCACCGAATGCAAGGCCCTCTACGCTGGTGATGACGGATTTGGGAAGAAGAAAGGCAACACCAAAGGCTTGTTGAGGTGGAACTCTGACAGCACCTTTGGCATAAAGGTGGGGTGTGTACACAATACCACCTTTGAAGCGTGAAAGTACGGCACAACAGGGCCTGGATCTCCCTGACCTGCCTTACCGAGGTGATCGCCACGAGAAAAGTTGTCTTCCATGATAGAAACTTGAGCGAAGCCTGATGCATCTGCTCAAAGGGAGCCCCATGAGCTTAGTCAAAACCACATTGAGCTCCCAAGCAGCCTTCACTGGCGGAAAGGTCCTGAAGAGTCCTTTGACAAACTCCTTGGCGAGTCTGTGCGACCACAGAGAAGGCCTCTCCATTGCCCTGGTGTAACGGGATATGGCGGCAGGGGCACCTTGATAGAGGCATGAGCCAGTCCAGCATTGGCCAAGGAAAGTAGGTAAGGCAAGAGCTGCGGCGCTGTAACATGCAGAGGGTAATTGTCTGAGCCCGGCACCACACAGAGAAACGCTTCCACGTATGGCTGCAGCACGTAAACGTTGAAAGGCTCTGGCTTTGGCCAGGATTTCCTTACACTCTGCAGGTAAAGAATAATGTCCAAACTCTAAGGCTGCAGGAGCCAGGCCCTGAGGTTCAGCGACACTGGGTCGTGGTGCAGAATCGCTCCTCCCTCTTTAGACAGAAAGTCTGGTAGTAGTGGCAGCTTGATTGACGGATCCGCTGACAGACGCAGCAGGTCTGGATACCAGATGTGCTGGGCCCACGCCGGATCGACAAGTATCATCCTGCAGGGACAGTGTCTCAAGTGTGTTGATCACTCGTAGCAGGAGTAGGAACAGAGGAAAAGCGTATAGGAAAAGTCCCTCCCACGGGAAAGAGAATGCATCCCCATTCCCCTCGGCTGTGGGAACCTGCTGGTGAACTTCTGACACTTGGAATTTGTTGCTGTCGCGAAAAGGTCGATCTGGGGTTGGCCCCATTCATGGAATAGGAGATCCACTTGGTTGTGGTGAAGCTCCCACTTGTGACAAGAATCTAGCTCCCTGCTGAGCGATTCTGCGATGATGTTCTTGGTGCCTGCCAGGTGAAAAGGAACGAGAAACGTCCTGACGAATGGCCCACTGCCATAGATCCTGGGCCTACCTGGAGAGAGACAGAGTGTGCGTTGCGCGCGACTTCCGGATGCTGAGCATGGTGGTGGTGTTGTCCATGAAGATACTCACCACCTTGCCTCTCGGCGATGGCAGAAAGGACTTGAGGGCCCAGAAGATGGTCCGAAGCACCAGGATGTTGATGTGAAGGGTCTTTTCTTCTGGTAGCCAGAGGCCTCTGGCGTGCAACTGTCCGGTATAAGCTCCCCAACCTTCCAGAGAACCATCCGTGGTGACTGTCTCCTGGTAAGGAGAGACTTGGAATGGGGGCTCTTGCATGAGATGAAAGCGCATGCCCCACCATTGAATTGCTTGTCGGAACTCCTTGCTGAGGGGGATCTTGTCCATCCAGGATCCAGAGATTTGCAGCCACCTCGCATCCAGAAACTCCTTAAGGGTCCTCATCTGAAGTCTGCAGAGGACAACGAGGTTGAGATAGGAGGACTTCATGGCCAACAGCGACTTGACGGCTCGCACAGTAGCCGACCATGCCGACGACAGGTGTTGCACCTTCCCTAGGATGGCTACCACCCTCTCTTCCAAGGTAGATGCCAGGCAAGCCACTGTGTTGAGTCATGCTCCCAGAAACAGAGCAGTCTGCGAATGCTCTAAGCAAGGCTTTGGATAATTTATGGAGAATCCCAGATCCGTCAGCAAACGCACGGCCCTTGCCGTGTGCTGGCTCGCCAGAGTATGGGAGTGGGATCGAACTAGCCAATTGTCCAGGTAAGGGTAGACATGGATGCCCTCGACACAAAGTGTTACTCACCACCGTCCTAGCTGCGTCTCAGGAAGAAGCACCTCAGGTCAATCAGGCGGAGGTAGTCGAACAGGAACTCTCAGAACTCCACTTTCACCTGGGTTCTACCTGAACCCAGGCCTCTGCAACTCGAGGGAACTCTTTCTTATTATACACCCCTCTGCTGATAAAATATAGCAGTCAGAGGAGTGATTCACACCAAAGAGCGGGGAACACACACACCGCTTACACCAAGCTGTAAAAAGAAACAACACGTTAACAGGATGATTGAACAAGAACGAGAAAAACTAGGTTCCCGGAGATCCCCAGACTACCTTAATCTGAATGAGCCGGAACCCAGAGTATAGCCCTAAGAAAGACAGAAAACACTCATTAACCTTCTACTTCTATCAATGTTTATAGAAGAATTCAGGATAAGGAGGAAGGAAGGCTTACCACAGCAAGGGAATAGTGCAGCAGTGTAATCAAAGTAGTCAAAGTTAGGGCACAACGGCGTGGATAAAATAATAAACATGTTGTTAGTATAGGGAACTGAGCTCGGACAACATGAGAGTCGCACAAGAGCCGGGTTGGTGCACTTAATCTGCAGAAGGTTCAATTGTGCACTTTTTTAAGGCTTAAGGAATGAATGTTCCAGATGTCAGAAAGAAAGAATGGAATTAAAGATGGCTGTACTCTTAATGTGATATGCTTGGTGGTTTGATATGCTTGATGTTTGGTATGCAATAGAGTGGCAACAACCGTGATGTCAAGGCTAATATGCACTGGTGAGCAGAGATGCGGCTCATGTGTGAGAACTCCAAAAGTAGTAGTCCTGGTCGGCAGGAGGATATCCGAGGTATTGGAACGAGGAACCGTAATCGGTCCGTGAAGTGTAATCCGTGTCGGCAACAAGAAATCACAACAATAGGAGATGAGGGTTGGGATGTCCGTAGGAACGGTCCAAGTCAGCAAACAGGAAACAGACGAAGTAACTCTACAACAAGAAGCAATGTTTTAAATGCGAATGTTAGCTTTATGTCTTATGTTTGGGGCGGAGACTCCGAGCACGCTTCACTGGTGGGACCATGTGATCCGACAGGTGATGCTTTACATGCTTGCTACGTAGTGTAATGAGAGCTGGACGTAGTCACCATGACAACTTCCAGCGCAGCCAGGCTGGCGCGGACAAGGAACGGGAATGCAGAAACAACCGTCGGTTAGCGCGAAGTCTGCGCCGTAACCTGCGTGTAACACGAAGATGCACCGTCACAGGAGCCAAGCACTTCGTGAACACCATTGGGCCGATTTCAGGCCAAAGGGAAGTGCCTTGAACTGATACTGCCGCCCCTGGACTACAAACCGCAGGATTTTGCAGTGCTTACGATGGATGGGGATGTGGAAGTAGGCGTCCTGCAGGTCCAGAGACGCCAAGAAGTTGCCTTCCTCCAGTTGGCAGAGCACATGCTGCAATGTGACCATCCTGAACTTCTGGGACTTCAGGTACTTGTTGAGGTGTCGCAGGTCCAGGATCAGTCTCCACCCTCCTGTCTTCTTTCAGACCAGAAAGCATCTGGAGTACATCCCGGAGGTGCTGGGGAACGGATTCTATCGTCCCTTTTTTAACATTGCTTGGACCACCAAAATCAGCTGTGCAATGTGCTGTTCTTGTTGAGCTACAGGGGGAATAGGAGAACATCTGCGTTGGAACTCCTAGGTGTGCCCTTGTCTAAGAGTGTCCACCACCCATCTGTCGGTGGTGATGGCCTTCCAGGTGCTGATGAACCTCGCCAGCCAGCCTCCCACTGGGGTGCACAGGTAGTGCCCGAGTCTACTGCTATTTCAGGCCTGTTTAGGTGCCAGAGCCCTTCCCTGGGGGCGGCGCCGGCACTATCCTCTGCTGCTGTGTGCCTGCGAGCGGCCTCTGTACGCCTCCTGCGTTGTGTAGCGGGAAGGCTGCCGATAAGGGGTGGTGTAGCCCCTGGAGGACCTGCCAGGTTTTCCCCTTGAGGAACGAAATGATGAGGACCTACGTTGCTGTGGGGTACACCGTGAACGTGCCGTCTCCGTGTCAGTCTTGATGACTGGAAGAGACTCGGTGAACGTCTTGCCAAACAGGTTCTCTCTGTCGAATGGCAGGTCCAACACCTTAGTCTGAACGTCCGGCCTGAGGTTGGTGGCTTTCAGCCATCCTGCCAACGAAGAGACACCCTGTTTCCCATCTGACGGGAATCCAGTGTCCGCGATGTCCACCGTCCCTGTGATGCCGTGGTCTGAGGCCACCTTCCCCTCCTGGAAGAGCTCAAGACCTTCTGTCTTCTTGTCGTGAGGTAGGAAGTCATGAATAGGGCCCAGCTTATCCAGAGCTCCCGGTCGTAGCATGATAAAAATTGCCAGTGCATTAGCAGCCTTAATGGTGGTGGCAGCCGCATAGGTAATCCTCTTCCCCATCACGTCGAGCTTCTTCCCCTCCTGGTCCAGGGGTACAATGTACGAGGACGACAGGTTTGCAGAGCGTTTCCTGGCCGCGGCTGAGAGCACAGGATCAGGTGAAGGCTGGGACCGCAGGCACTTGGGGGCAGAGTCTGGAACTCTGTATTTCTTCTCGAGTCTGTCCCGCTTGGGCGGGGCATTGCTCAGATTCTCCAACAGCACTAGGCTTTTATCACAGATATCTTCCAACAAAGGAACGCACATGATGGTTCTCTGCCTGGCCTCATGGCGTTGATAAAGGAAACTTTCCTTTTTCGTCTTCTCAGGCATCAGTTGAAAAAATTTGGAGGCCTTGGACATCATTGAGTGGAAGGAGCCGACCTCATCTGGTGGAGAGGCCCTGTGCGTGTCATCCACGCCTGCTGGCTCTCCGTCCGCTGGCATGAAGTCATCAGCCTTGTTAGTATCCGTTGTTGTAGCCACCCTATCTGTGCCCATGTGCGTGGCAGGATCCCCCGCTGGGATCAAATTCCGAGGTAGAGGAGGCAGTGGTGTCGATTGGTGCCTTGGACTAGCAGGGTCCTTTGACTTGTGTTTGCACCTAGAAGGACTTCCAGAAAGCAGTCTTGGTGGACTACCAGACAGAGCGGGGCCCGGTGTGGGCAGCAATCTGAATTTCTGATATCAGCGTGTGCAGCGTGGTCAGAATGTCCAATGAAACGTCCCTGGGTTGAGGTGTAGAAGGGATGAGAGGGGGAAGCTCCAGGCTGATACACTTCTTCTGGAGAGGTAGGCGATAGGGTTCAAACTGCAGTAACCCACCTTCCAACAAGGGTTCCCGGTCCTCTTAGTGGTCTGAATAGTAGCCTTCGGGCAGGTTCACACCCTCATCGGGGCTAGTATAAACAGGACCCGGCACACTTGTTTAAGCTCATTGATCCATACCCTTCCTAAGGGTCGCCAGAGCCCTACTCCATCCCCTCTCCTGAGACTTCTAGGGGGAAGCAGCTGCTGTCCTCTTCCCAGGGGTCTTAGCCGAAGCTCTGCCGGTAGGGACACCTGCAGAGTAGGCATCGCTGTGACTGTGGGCCCCACCTTCGTGGGCTACCCCCCTTTTGAAGTAGTAGTGGTCGTTGACAAAGCTGTCAATGGGGTCGTCGACGGGGTGGCAACAGCAGTTGCCGTCGATGTGGCTGTTGATGATGCAGTTGAGGATAGTGTTGTCTTGGCACTGATGGAGGCAGAGAAGGGTACACCTTGGGTTTCTCCTTCGTTGCCTTGTCTGCCGGTGGCAAGCAGAGTTTCGAAGGGGTCAAGGACTTTCTCTACGATTGTGCGGCCCACGCCAGCAGGCTCACCGTGAATGTGGTCAGTGATGACGACCTTGTCCTTTCCGAGCAGGGACCCGCAGCATTTGCAAACCCATTGGGATCCGTGGTGTGCGGTCTTGCCTTCTTTTGGACCCACGCAGGCAGGGTTGTCCTCAAAAGACCTCGACTGCTTTTCTGAGGGAGTTTGATCGTGGGGCCAGCAGGTCTTGGGGAAGCATGACCATTCCCAGAAGCCGAGTCAGGGGCCTTACCCTATTTTAACCACAACGCCAGCCTGCTGTAGCGGTCCTTCTTGGTCTTTTTCAAAAAAACCATGGCAGACCACCAACCCTTCTCATCATGGTCCGGATGCAGGCAGTAAAGACATTTGTGGTGTCGATCCTCCCCAAAAACGTTCACATTTCACACAGAGTTTGAAGAGGCATCTCTTCTCCTCTGCCATGGTGAAAAGGTGCGAAGTAGGCCCAGCCGGGCCTTCCAATTAAAGATCCTCGATGTAGTTTGATCTTCAACGACAGTGGATCCCTGCTGCCGGTAGTCGACCTCCGGTCGAGCGATAAATCCATAAATCGGTCAAAATGTTCCAATTTCACCAAAAATTAAAAATATTAGGAAAAAAGCTTGGAGAACACTAAGAGGACACGCAGCACTGAAGCGCGCGGTAAACATCTGAAGATGGCCACCAGGGGTGGAGCTTAGGAAGAGGACTGCCATTGGATGTGGGCAGTATGACCCAGGGGACAGTGATTGGTTTAGAGGTGAAACACAGTTTTCAAGCAAAAGTGAAACAGTTTTTTCTTTTACCGAGGAATCAATGCCAGAACCCATGCTGGAGAAGTACCAATTCACTGTACCGATCTGTAGGCCCATCCGGGCCAAGGACAGACAAAATTCCTAAACAGAGGAAGTGGAGCAAGAGAAAAGGTCCACATCCCTCTCTCAGCACCAAGCCAAAAACATCTGCCCCCTGCAGGCATAAGTGGACTCGGTGGCAGGTCTTCTAGCAGATAGGAGTACATCTAGAACGTCCTCCGACAAAACCCACTCCCGCATACCTTATTCTTTCAGCAGCCAAGCATGAGTTTTCAGGATGCGGAGGTTCAGCTGCAGGACCCTCCCCTACGAGTGGGAGAGGAGGTCCGTCCTCTGTGGAAGATGCATGGGAGAGCAGCTTGTCTTGTACAACAACTCTGTGTACCATGTTCTCTAGGGCCAATATGGCACGATCAAGATCATTGTGGTCCCGAACAGGTGCAGTCTCCTGAGAGCATACAACAGGTTGCTAAGTAGGAGTTGGGCTGAAGCTGCTAAAAGGATACAGTCAGGCAGATAGCAAGTTTACATCTCTGCCCAAGGGAGGTTTTGATGGTTCTATGTAATAATGTCTCTGCAAAATTGTCGTCTGATGAAAATGTCGCCAAAAAAAGGCTGTGGTTTTCAGGGACATTATCACATTGAACATGCGGGGGACACCTCCACAACCCTTTTCTTTTCAAGGGGAGCAGAGGACACCCCTGCAACCCCTGCTCCTCTTGACCTCATATATATGGTCACCATATAAAGTCGCCACAGCCTATCCCTGGCGGCCATATGTATGGCACCATAAATATGGGGATAATATTGCTGGATACCGTTTTGATGCATTACGAGGAACATTGTTGTGATATAAAGCAGTCTCCTGAGAACCAGCAGAATGACACAGATCAGTCAAAACGCACAGATCAGATCGAAGATCCCTCCGACCAGCAAGTCGTCAACCAGAGGCAAGACTCCTCCAGAACTTCCTGGCAGAGGGCCCATCATCGGAGGCTGAAGACTGCCTGCTCAGTGCATCCACTAGAGTGTTCTCCGTGCCGGCCAGATGGGCCACAGTCAGTGACAAGCTGTTCTCCAGAGCCCAGAATCAAAATCGCATTGCTTCTCTGCACAGTGGCAAGGAGCCCATGTCAACCCACTACAAACAATGGAACCTACTCTAGTGCTAATAGTAAACTGATTTATTTATTTATTTATTTTTGCATTTATAGCAGCACTCTAAACCCTTGGGTATCAAGGTGCTTGTTACAGTAGACTTAGAAGCATGTTATTATATGTGCAGTCAAAGGTTGAATAGGTAGAACCTATGTTCATAAGTTAAGGTACAGATAGGTCCATGTGTTAACAGCCAGGTCTTCAGCTGTTTCCACAAAGTACAATATGATTTCTTAAAGCTGGCGGTAGTTCATTCCAACATTTCGCCGCAATGACAGGTCTTAGGCGGAATCCTGTGCAGTGCCCTCAGGGACCACTACACACAATTAAGACCACAGGTGGCAATACAAGTTTTACCTTTGGTACAAGCCTGTACTACTATGTTAAAGTGGTGGCAGTAGCGGAGCAGCCAGGCCTATCTCAAGAGTATATGAGCAGTAGCAGAGATTACACAAAGGGACCACAATTACTGTGACTCAAGCAAACACTGACTCCAGGTTTCAGGTAAAAAATATAAGTACGTTTATTTTTAAACCATTTGTTATTAACACAACACTTCTATTAAATTCAAAACCACACGTCAAATACACTAAAACCGACCAATTCACTTTGTACGGTATAAATCAAGGTGAGTACCCTATGTTTGAGATAACCGGTATTACAAAACAATACACGTTACCGTGAATACGATTGCGATCACTTTTTGACAGTTCGGTCTACTAAATAAACACGCATCCGCGGCAAGAAATGCTACCGGGGCAAAAACACACTTAGCACTTGAGATACCCGGAGGGAGTTGGAGGTAAATCATAGGTAATATGTCAGGTAGGCAAACAGAATCCAAGAACACTCATGAACAGAAATTCAAGAGTCAAGAGGCCGGAGCCACTGTCAAGTGGAACCGGGTTCCTGTGTAGAGAATCACACGTCAGATAGTTCGCGATTCAAAGTTGCCAAAAGTACTTTAGATATTGTCAAATGTTCAGAAGCAAAAGTTATAAGAAGGAGAGAAAAATAAGGGCAAGCCTTATAAGCGAGAAATAGGGATTTCACCCAAAATTCCTCAAGCAGGACACAGTACCTTTTCAAAGAAGAAGCTGGTGCCTTGGCAGTTGTTCTTGGTAGTTTCCTGTAGACCCACAATTCCTGGCTTCGGCACGAAGACGGACGATGGAGGGGGTCTACACCACACAGTGATGAGGCCGGCAGCAGAGACGATCAATAAAAGGTGCGCTCCTTAAAAACAGGAGAGGCTCTTCAGGTGGCTATCCAGACCACTACAGCAGTGTGCAGCGATTTCGACCAAGAAGGCGACCTCTGCCTGAAGAAGATGAGCTGGTTATCCCCACCAGGCTCAAGGGAAGAAGACTCCGGACTGGATCTCTTAGTCGTTGAAGGGTCGATAGCTCAGGACTGCAGCAGGGCTTCACCGGTACGGGATAGTTGCAGCAGTCAACTTCTCCTCCGCTTCTCTTCGGTTCCTTGTAGTTCCAGTGGCGACTCTCTGACTCCCAGCTCAAGAGACCTGTCTTTTATGCGAAAATCCCCCATTCACACAGCCTGGCTGTCAATCACACAGCAGGGGGGGTTGTCCAGCCCGGACAACCACCATAGCCAATCATGAAAAAGTGCGACTTGGGTTTCCTAGGATACCCTGTGCAGGGGGTGACTACACCCCTCCCTCACATTCAGCCCACCTAGACACCCCGGCGCCTTGAGGAGGGCTTCTTGGCAGAAGCCCGCCAAAAGACAGTGAACACAGAAGGCAAACCTGGTTTGCCGCGCAAAGTATAACACAAGAAGGGTTTTAACAAAAAGAAATGGTGAATAAACCGCACCGGAGCCAAAAGAAAAATTATTTGGTCAAGCGGGTTTAAGTTTGAGGCTAACACAATAGCCTACACTATTACCACGGTTATATAAGATAACTGCAGTAGAAAATTAGGGTAGATACCACTGCCACCAGCCATGTCTAAATGTTAAAAGAGCGAAACAATGTTCTACGAGGTACAGACAAAAAGGGCTAAGAGTTAACCCTTCCAGTACTCCGTGTAAGATGGGGTGAACTGGATCTGTGGTTAATTTGACTAAGTAAAGTTAATGGTAACTTTACCCTTTTCTGGGGAACAATAGTCAGCCTCAGAAATGGAGTTGGTGGGAAGTCTGAATGACAACCCTGTGTCACTGCACAGAAGGTACGGTGTGACACACAAAAGAAGGGGGCTACTGAAGTGGTGTGCTCCAGAGTCCACAATCATAATAAAAACAGGTAAAACACATAGCAAAACACAAGTAAGAGTGGTGAAAAGCTCACACTCTTACCAAGTGGAAAGAAACAACTCCAGAGATCCCGCAAAGCTGCTGAGGGACTCACTAGGTAAGGGAAATTAGCCATGAAATGAGAATTCTCCCTAACAACAGGGAAGCTAAATCACCCAGCTCTAGAGGATCTAAATCTTGGGGTGATGAGTCGGTATGCATAGAGGGCTCTTGTTGGTCTCAGGGCTTAGGCTTTGCTGACTTCCTGTACAAGGTAAGGGGGGCAGAGTTGGCAAGGTACTTGTGCGTGATAGACAGCGTTTTGAAAGTTATGCGCTCATGTATTGGGAGCCAGTGTGCATCTTTTCTGGCAGCCGAGATGTGCTCGCACCTAGGATTGTTCATGGCAGTGCAGAGGGAATTATTCTGTATCACTTGCATTTTGAGGATATTCCGCACTAAGGTGCCTGGTAAGAGAGCATTACAGTAGTACAGTAATGAAGGCTAGGGCGACTGCATAGCAACTGTCAGGGCTCAAGAACTTCCGGCAGGCATTGATGATTTGAGATGGCTTGTGAAATCCATGATGTTAACCAGAAGGATTGGACTAAGTGTTTGAGGAGTAGGGTACCTCCGACTGGTTATGACTGTATTCTGAAACTGAGTGTAGAAGAAAGGGGCCAGTATGAGTGCATGAAAGCTACTTTGATTGCCAAGCTTTACAAGACACCTGCCCAGTACCTTAAGAGGGTCGGGACCATATGAAGAAGGAGAGTCTGTCTTGGGTTGATTGGGTGAGTGCTGCACATATGAACATGATGGGATGGGTTGATGGCTACAAGGTGAACACTTTTGTTGAATTGTCTCACCTCTTGTTTTTTTAGCATTTTTCTGAAGCTTGATCACCAGAGCTATGTTACTACATTGCTGACCAGAAAATTCTAGACCCCTTCAAATTAGCCATCCTGGCTGACAAGTGGGTCTCCCACAGGGTGTCACCTAAGAATCCCAGTGGGGAGGACAAAGACAAAGGGACTTCTCAGAAACCTGACGAGTCCAAAAAGCAGCCACATTAGAGTCAGCCTAAACATCCCTCCGCTAAGATCCATAAACCTAGTGGGTAAAAGTCCCATGGGGGTGGGCGTAAGAGTAGTTGTCCTCCTGCAGATAATCCCGTTCCTCGGATCGCTGGAACATGTTGGAAGTGTGGGGTCAATGATCACAGGAAGGGTGACCCCAAGTGTAAGAGTAAGGCAATTGGTGTCCAGGCTGTCAGCCTGATCTAACCCTGCCCTATATCTGAGGTGGAGGCCACATCCCTCACCTTCTCTCCGGAAATCACCTTTGGGGCTCCTGCAGACATTTCCTTAGTTTCCGTTGGGACCTGGGACCAATACTCAGAGGTATTGGCTACTATCGCACTGAATACCCAAAGATATTTGAGAAGAGTTCTCATGAATGGTCAGCCTTCCACTGGCTTGAGAGAAACTGGGACTAGCATGACAATGGTGGACAGGACCCTGCTGAAGCCAGAGGACTAGGTAGGTGCTCCTCTGTGAACCACCAGGTTAGCTAGTGGGCCTCCCAAATGTGCCCCTGGAGCCCTAGTCACCATTCAAGTGGAAAACAAGATAGCAACGATTACTGTGATCATACAAGATCATGTGCCTGCCCAGGAACTGTTGGGTAATGACCTAGCTGAGCTTGAGTTGGCTTTTGATGGGCCACCCCTGGCTGCTGCAAAGGCCAAGAAGCGTCTGACTGATATTCACTTAGCCAAGCCAAAGGGGAAACCCAAGGCCACAAGGAAGAGCAAGAAGGCCACCTCTGTGAAGGGCCTGACCATCAGTGCTTGCTGGCTGAAGAGCGACCCTCCAGGGCATATTTTTGAAAGGGTCAGAGAGAGTGCCACTCTCTGGGGGGTCTGAGGAGACAGGCACAAGGTGAAGTGCCTTGGACCTTCAGGATTTTTTGGGAGGGTGAGCTCCTTTATAGTGAGCCCACTGAGCCAGAACCTGGCACAGTTAAAAGGTTGTTTGTACCTAAGGTCTACAGGCACTTGCTTTTGCAGTTGGCACGTGAGGTGCCCCACCCTGGTCAAGTCGGTACTAAGAAGACCAAGCAAAGGCTCTCATCCCACTTTTACTGGCCCAGGATGGGGGTAGAAGTGGAAGCCTTCTGCAAGACCTACCCCACTTGCCAATCATCTGGTAAGACTGGACGCAGTGCCATTGTCCCACTGAAGCCTTTGCCAATGGTTGGCACACCCTTTCAGAGGATTGGAATCAACATTGTCGGTCCATTAAACCCTCCTATATCAGGTGGACACAGGTTCATCCTGGTTCTGGTAGATCATGCTATACCCCTTCAGACCATCATTGACAAGGTGGTTGCCAGGACCCTCCTGGGCATTTTCACCACAGTGGGTTTCTCTAAAGAGGTAGTCTCTGACAGGGGATCCAACTTCCTGTCTAGTTACATGCAAGCAACGTTGAAGGAATTTAGTGTAACTTACAAGTTCTCTACATCCTACCACTCGCAGACGGTTCTATGTCGTTTCATCGACAGTCGTTTTTTCGACTGGTATTTTTATGAAAACACTTTGCTGAAAAAACTCTGTGGGGCAGATAAAGGGTTGGGGGAACTTTAAAACATAGGTAGGGGAGGCTCTGTGGGGTCTAAGGAACTCATGGTGGCAACAGTAAAGACAGACACAAGTGATCAATCACAGTTCAAGGGTGTTTATTAAACTGTATAGGTAGGTAAGAAAAATGGCTAATATAAACCTAAATCTAAGATAGGAGCAAGGTACGACCATCAAATAATAATAAGGCAGTCCTAGTGGTGTCTTGTCAAATAAAAGGGCCTATACTAAAGAAATCCTATTGCCAATTCTTACAACTAAATACCAAAAGAGTGTGGGATAGGGTTCACAAGAAAGAAAGAAGTGTTCACAAATGATAAGTCAGGATGTGGTAGCCGGGGGTCTCCCTTCCCTACGTTCTGAGCACGGGATAAGGCGGGTAACCGGGGCACAGCACACGCTCGAGCTTTCCCAGCACGAGACTGCAATCCCGTTCTCAGGTATCAGGACCTCCGGTGGTTAAGTCTCCTTTCTACAAAAAGTCTCTCCTCCGAGGACCTTCCTTATGTGCGTTGGGTGATGACGTTTCACCTTTGGGTTCCCCACTTCCGGGCTCAGACCCCGCTCGAATATTAGCCTTCATCTGTAGAGTTCACTACGGCTTTTCTCAAATAATTTTGGCATTCCCAAATCTTAATGTCTTTTTAAACAGTACACTGTGGACATCCCTCTGTGGGGTACACTGTTATCAACACACTGTTCATTGGGACTTCAGACTTCGCCCCTTTCCATTGGCATCCCTCTGTCGGGTTCACTCTTGCCAAGTCTTGCCAATCACACAGTTCTTTCTCTATTCTCACTATGCAGGATTCATCTCCCTTAGCTTTCCAATTTCGTGCAGGTCAAAGACTTTCGACTGTACAGGGGGGATTTGCAAGACCCCTGTATGACCACTTTGACCTTTCCTTGTGGCTCTCCTAGGGCCTTCTGGTATCGGTAGTTTCAACAAACGTGGGATCAACAAGAGTCTCTCGAAATGAATATCCGCGTGGTGCGGGATCCCTCTGTAGCTGATTTTGCCTTAATGTTAACAGTTCTTTGAACTTCCCTTAATTTGCCATTTGTGACTTTCGTTCAACATTGTTCGGTTTCTTATTGGTTCTCCCCACGACTCATCGGCTGTGATGAACTGCTTGGCTTTTCTTGTCTCTGGGGTCAAGGTCGGCACAACGTCTCTCCCTGCTCTGATTATCAGTGTAGGCGTGCTCCGTGTACTGTTGACATCTGCTGCAACACACGCTGGCTAGTGTTTGCGGTCTTACAATTTCTTCCACGGAGGCTTCGCTGTCTGGGTCAGAAAGGGCAAGGTTGTTTCTCTCCTTGTCGCCTTTTCGGTTCTCACTGCCTTTCCCCTCCTCTTGAACTGCCATGCTTGGATAGCTGTCTCGTCGTGTGGGTTGCCTTGCTCGTAGCGTGCTCTTGTGCTCCACATTTTATCCCTACAGGGAAGGGAAGGGGGCATCAGGTGTGTGCGGTTCTGGCGAATTTCCTGACTTTGCCTGACCTTTGTATTGGGACTTGGCAGGTAAACGACTCTAGTGTTAGTCCGTTGTTTTTCGTGATGTAAGTAAGTGTGTGTGTCGGAAAAGGGGCTGGGGGCAGAGGGTCCTGTGTATCCTATGTGGTAGGATGGGAAAAGGTGTCATAAGAAGGGGAATACCGCATATTACCCGTCGGTGTCCCACTTCCTGAGGAACTGGATCCAATAGTGATGGCTTTGTCCTGGCCACCTGGATGACAAAATCCCCGGGGAGTAGTCAGGGAGACACCTTCAGGTTTCTCACATGGGGGACCCCCCAAAAAAGAAAAAGAAACAAATTTCGATTACTTTTTTCAGCAAAATGTTTTCGTAAAAACACCAGTCGAAAAAACGACTGTCGATGATATACTTCTCAGACCAATGGTCTGGCTGAGATATTTAATAAAACTCTCAAAGGCATGCTGGGTGCTTTGGAAGAGCCCCTGAGGAGGAAATGGGATCTCCTATTACCATGCCTGATGATTTTCTATAGGGAGATACCTCAGGAGGGTTTTGGATTCAGCCCCTTTGAGCTCCTCTTTGAACATCCAGTGGGGGGGGGCCCTTGCCCTAGCTAGAGAAGGCTTGGAAGCCACACCCCCAGGTCCTGCCAAGCAAGTGGGGTACTATGTTCTAGGCCTCTGAGGGAGGATGGCACAGATGATGGGCCTGTCATCAGCCAATCTCAAGGCTAGCCAGGAGTTGAACAAATACTAGCATGACCTTAAGGCCTCACAGGTGGACTGGGCTCCTGGCCAGGAGATCCTCGTGATGGAGCCAACCAAGCCTGGGGATTTGGCAGAGAAGTGGACTGGACCCTTCAGGGTAATCTCCAAGGTGGGCAAAGTCCACTATCTGGTTGACATGGGTACCCCTGCTTTAGCTCCTCAAGTCTTACATGTTAACATGGTCCAGCCTTACCGCCGAATAGGAGAAGTCATATGTCTTCTGCTAGCTTTATGGCAAGAGGAGGATGAGGGGGAGCCCCTTCCTGACCTGCTACATAGCAGACTCCGGGATGGCTCAGTGGAGGGAGTGAATCTCTCTCCAGATCTAACATCAGAGCAGCAGAGGGCCTGCCAGTCTATACTCCAGCAATATGCCCCACTGTTCTCACTGACACTTGGCCTCACCCCATGGTAGAGGCATGACTTTGACACTGGTGAAAGTGTACATGTTAAATGCAGATGCTACAGGATGTCAGACACTGTAAAGAACTACATCCAGGCAGAGTTTGACAAGATGTTGGACTTGGGTGTCATTGAACCCTCAACCAGTCCACGGTCCAGCCCTGTGGTCCTTGTTCCCAAGGCCAGTTCCCAGGCAGGTACCAATGATTGGAGGTTCTGTGTGAACTACAAAGGAGTCAATGCAGCCATACAGACTGATGCTCAGCCATTGCCCAGGGCTGATGAGCATGCAAACAGAATAGGTGTTGCCAGGTTTGTGTGCACCTTTGACCTCACATCAGGCTATTTGTAGATAACTCTGCCTGACCAGGCCAAGGAGAAAACGGCTTTCCCAACCCCTGATGGGCTATATCAGTTTAGGGTCATGCCATTCGGATTGAAGTATGCCCCTCCCACCTTCCAAAGGTTGGTTAATCATGCTTGCATTGGACTGGAAGCCTTCTGTGTGGCTAACCTGGATGACATTGCTGTCTACAGTTCCACCTGGGAAAAGCACTCGATTCACTTGGATCAGGTGTTGCAGGTCAGGAAAAGGGCCAAACTCACTATCAAGGCCACCGAGTGCGAGTCCAGGGGAAGGTCACTTACCTTGGTCATGAGGTAGGAGGACAACCTCTCCCCAGCAAGACACAAGCTATACAGGACTGGGAGATCCCCACTACTCAAACCCAGGTGAGAGCTTTTTTGGGCCTCACTGGATACTACAGAAACTTCATGGCAGACTATGGCACCATAGCTGCCCCTCTGACAGCTCTGACATCACCCAAGCAACCTGGGAAGGTTCATTGGACTGAAGACTGTCAGAAGGCCTTTGATGGCCTGAGGGAAAGTCTGTGTAGGGCACCTGTGTTGTTTGTCACTGACTACAGTAGAGCCTTTATTGTACAAACTGATGACAGTGACACATGAATTGGAGATGTCTTGTTCCAGTTGGATGACAATGGGAGAGAGCATCCCATCATCTTCAGTAGTAGGCAAAGGCCCAAACAGCTCAGGTGGTCCATCAGCCTGCAAGGGCTAGACTTCACCATTGAGCATAGGCAAGGGAAGAGTCATGATAATGCAGATGGCCTTTCCAGAAGGTATGTTGACCGCCTGGATGAGGGTGACAATTTTGTGGGTGATTAGTCCACCCTAACCCCAGTCTGGGGGGGGGTGATGCTGGAAATGCTTTTGGAAGGACAGTGCCTCCTCGTCCTTGTCCCACTACTTCCCTGTAATTGTTTCTGTGAGTACAGTTTGGACCCCTGGCAGTGCAGTTCTTCATTGTTATTTTTGTTGAACCAAGAATCATGGGGTATCCTTTTGGCACCAATGGGTAGGGTTACACCCTTGTACCCCTAGTGTATGTTATTGGGCTCATGTGTGTTGCCCACAGAGCAGGGTATGGCCTGGTGGCAGCTACATGCTGACTTGTCAGTGGCTCTGGGTGTCCTCCATTTTTGTGATGCCCAAGCCCTGGCAACAACATCAATGGATTCTTGAATTAAGGCAAGATGGCCAGTGTAGCCTCATGGTTTCTTTTGCCTTTCCCCCCTTCTTTCTCAGAGTCCTGAGAATCCTCGGCTCTGTACCCTTCCCCTGATAGGATGTTGGGTGGAAGGACCATATATGGCTGGTATCCGGTAATATTATCCCCATATATATGTTCACCATACATATGGTCACTGGGCAAAGGCTGTGGTGACTTTAAATATGGTGACCATATATATGAGGTCAAAGGGAGCAGGGTTTGCTGGGGTGTCTCCCGCTCTCCTTGAAAAAAAGATGGTTTTCGGGGTTGCAGGGGTGTCCCCCGCATGTTCAATGTGATAATGTCCCTCCAAACCACAGCCATTTTTTGGCAACATTTTTGTCAGACAACATTTTTGCAGGGACATTATCAAATGGAAACATATGGCTCTGGGGCTGCCCCTGCTAGACTTTTAGGAGCCTTCTCAGGGGCTGCTTGTTTTGGGTACACCCAAGGGGTGGGACCTGAGTGAATGGAGAGAGGAGTCAAATCACATCATGTGTTGTGGGTGTCTGGTTATGGTTGTGTGTCACAGTACCTGTGGTCTGCCTGAGCCAGCCATGACTGAAACTGGAATGAATGCAGTGTGTGCTCTGAAAGGCTGGGAGTTGCCTCCAATACATAATCAGTGTTTTGGGTGCCTGGTTTTGGGTAAATGGCCTGAATGCCTGTGAGCCTGATTGGATGCTGCCGGGTGAATGCACTAGCGTGTGATTGGCTGGCTGAGCCTACCTAAGCCTGAGTGAATGGGGGACATTTGTGTATGTGAAGATACTCAGCTTGTGTTTGATCTCTCTGGCAAATACAATCCTGATACTGTGAAGATTAACAGAGATTATAGGCTTATCTAAGATTAGTTGATGGGGAACTCCCTGGCTCTGAACAATGACAAAACTGAGCGTTGGCTCAGCTAATTGGTTAACAAAGCTGGACAAGAGATACAGCCATTTAAAAATTGCAGACTGTATTATTTAAACCAGCTCTCAAGTCAAGACACTGGGAGTTCCTTTAAACTCTGGATTTAACATGCAGAAACATGTTCTTCAGGTGAAGGCCTCATGTGCGTATGTTAGCAAATAGTTGCAACAATTTGGTGTCAGTTGCATCTGCTTTAGTTAATACTCACTATTGATTAATGCAACAGTTTGTTGCTTGGAACATCAAAAGGTAACATTAGAATACTTCACGATGCCCAGAATAGGTCAGTTGGAGAAATCTTTGGGAGGAATAACAGAGATCACATAACTGATGCTTGAAAATCTTTGTATTGGCTGCTGGTGTGTCAACGTATTAAGCACAAACTCCATTCCCTTGTCTACAAGTGCATCGCTGCAAGGCCCCCAAACACCTTAAAACGTATACGTGAGGCACCTGAATTGAGAAATGTACACTCTAGCGTTATGAATAAGCTTGCTATTCCAAGGCACAAGTTGAAAAGCGTTAGTGGTGCTGGCTTTAGTGTCTGTGCACCTACACTTTGGAATTCCGTCCCTCTAAGTATCAGGAAACTATCATGTCTAGCTAACTTTAAAAACGCAGTTTAATTCCAAGGACTAACAGGTGCTCTTCCGGTTTGCTCACTTTTACATAAAACGGAAACCTGTCTGCTTTTGTTTGTATGTTAGTATCTGTTCTTTGTGCGCACTGAGGCCTACGTGCGTATTGCGCTCTATAAGTAATTTAATAATAATAATAATAACAAGGGACCCCTCACTTAACTCTGTGTCAGAAGCTGAAGTCCAAGTCAAAACTGGAGTATTCCTGAAGCTTGTATCCTGAATCCAGCTAGTGGAATTTTAGGGAGAATTCTCTGTAAAGGCTAATTTCCCAAACCTAGTGAGTCCCCCAGCAGCTTTGCTGGATTTTTTGGGGTTTATTTTTTTCTTCCACTCTTAGACATGATTTGAGGTGTTCCTTTGACTTTGTATGTGTTCTATGGGCTATGGGGTCCTTTACCCCATATTGGGTAAAGGACCCCATATTGGATATTGGATCCAATATTGGATTTCGACCACTGTAGCTTCTCTATTAGCAATTCATTTTTATTGAGTTGAAAATTGAATTAAATATGTGCACAAACAGAAGCTACACACATTCTGTTTAATGCGTTGGAACAGAAAGAGAGACCAAACGCTGACTACACCACTCAGTGAGGTAAGCATCTTATGTGATAAGCAGACACACAAAACATATACTCACAGTGACCCATCCCGTAAAGCCAGACGCTTCGCCAATAGAGTTCAATACCTGCATAGGAAGAAAAGGAAAAGGAACATTCATCTTTCCAAGGACTATAAATTCCTCTTTATAATCTTCTACTACTATCAGACTCACGAGAAGTTAAGCAACATATCCGTTGTCGACACACCCCAAACACTCTCTGAATTTCAATTTACTAAAACAAGATGTATAATTAAACCAAGAGAGTGTTCTCGTACTGATGGGAACATTCTATTAGTGCATGTACAATCTGTGCATGCAGATGACAGTGCATGAACCTACTGCTGAATGGATGCATCAGTGCATGCATTTGTGTTCGTATTGTATCGCTTATTTGTATAGCGCCACAAACCCGAAAGCATTAGTGCACTCACATAAAGAAACATACAACAAATGACATACATAGATACATGAAAATAAAACAACAAAACTATGCAACAATCAATTACACCAATCCAGCAACCGGAGGGAAATGCAAAAACTCGTATAAACAGAGCCAACAAAGAGCCCCCCACTACAGTCTGACAACAACAAAAATAACACTAGACGGAAAAACTCCCCACTGGGCCAGGTATTCAAGCATTACACCACTCTAGGTGAAAGAAGCTACCCCTAACCCTAACCACTCTAGATGAAAGAAGCTACTCTCACCCCCAATCCTAACCCTAACTCTAAACATTCAAGCATTACACAGCTCTAGGTGAAAGAAGCTACCCCTGACCCTAGCCCTAACTCTAAACATTCAAGCATTACACCGCTCTAGGTGAAAGAAGCTACCATAAACCCCAAACCTAACCCTAACTCTAAACATTCAAGCATTAAATTGCTCTAGCTGAAAGAAGCTTCCCTAACCCCAACCCTAACCCTAACTCTAAACATTCAAGCTTTACACCGCTCTAGGTGAAAGAAGCTACCATAAACCCCAAACCTAACCCTAACCCTAACTCTAAACATTCAAGCATTACACCGCTCTAGGTGAAAGAAGCTACCATAAACCCCAAACCTAACCCTAACCCTAACTCTAAACATCCAAGCATTACACCGCTCTAGGTGAAAGAAGCTACCTCTACCCCTAACCCTAACCCTAACCCTAACTCTAAACATTCAAGCATTACACCGCTCTAGGTGAAAGAAGCTACCCGCAACCCTAACCCTAACCTCTCTAGATGAAAGAAGCTACCCTAAACCCCAACCCTAACCCGAACTCTAAACATTCAAGCATTAAAATGCTCTAGGTGAAAGAAGCTTCCCCTAACCCTAACCCCAAACCCAACCCTAACTCTAAACATTCAAGCATTACACCACTCTAGGTGAAAGAAGCTACCCTAAACCCCAACCCAACCCTAACCCTAACTCTAAATATTCAAGCATTACACCGCTCTAGGTGAAAGAAGCTACCATAAACCCCAAACCTAACCCTAACCCTAACTCTAAACATTCAAGCATTACACCGCTCTAGATGAAAGAAGCTACCCTAAACCCCAACCCTAACCCTAACGCTAAACATTCAAGCATTAAAATGCTCTAGGTGAAAGAAGCTACCCCTAACCCGAACTCTAAACATTAAAGCATTACAATGCTCTAGGTGAAGGAAGCTACTCCTAACCCTAACTGCTCTAGCTGAAATAAGCTTCCCTAACCCCAACCCTAACCCTACCTCTAAACATTCAAGCATTACACTGCTCTAGGTGAAAGAAGCTACCATAAACCCCAAACCTAACCCTAACCCTAACTCTAAACATTCAAGCATTACACCGCTCTAGGTGAAAGAAGCTACCATAAACCTCAAACCCAACCCTAACCCTAACTCTAAATATTCAAGCATTACACCGCTCTAGGTGAAAGAAGCTACCCGTAACCCTAACCCTAACCACTCTAGATGAAAGAAGCTACCCTAAACCCCAACCCTAACCCGAACTCTAAACATTCAAGCATTACACCGCTCTAGGTGAAAGAAGCTACCATAAACCCCAAACCTAACCCTAACTCTAAACATTCAAGCATTACACCGCTCTAGGTGAAAGAAGCTACTCGTAACCCTAACCCTAACCACTCTAGGTGAAAGAAGCTACCATAAACCCCAAACCTAACCCTAACTCTAAACATTCAAGCATTACACCGCTCTAGGTGAAAGAAGCTACTCCTACCCCTAACCCTAACCACTCTAGATAAAAGAAGCTACCCTCACCCCCAACCCTAACCCTAACCCTAACTCTAAACATTCAAGCATTACACCGCTCTAGGTGAAAGAAGCTACCCGTAGCCCTAACCCTAACCCTAACTCTAAACATTCAAGCATTACACCGCTCTAGGTGAAAGAAGCTACCCGCAACCCTAACCCTAACCACTCTAGATGAAAGAAGCTACCCTAAACCCCAACCCTAACCCTAACTCTAAACATTCAAGCATTCAAATGCTCTAGGTGAAAGAAGCTACCCCTAACCCTAACTCTAAACATTAAAGCATTACAATGCTCTAGGTGAAAGAAGCTACTCCTAACCCTAACTGCTCTAGCTGAAATAAGCTTCCCTTATCCCGACCCTAACCCTAACTCTAAACATTCAAGCATTACACCGCTCTAGGTGAAAGAAGCTACAATAAACCCCAAACCCAATCCTAACCCTAACTCTAAACATTCAAGCATTACACCGCTCTAGGTGAAAGAAGCTACCATAAACCCCACACCTAACCCTAACTCTAAACATCCAAGCATTACATCGCTCTAGGTGAAAGAAGCTACCATAAACCCCAAAACCAACCCTACCTCTAACCATTCAAGCATTACACCGCTCTAGGTGAAAGAAGCTACCATAAACCCCAAACCCAACCCTAACCCTAACTCTAAACATTCAAGCATTACACCGCTCTAGGTGAAAGAAGCTACGATAAACCCCAAACCTAACCCTAACCCTAACTCTAAACATCCAAGCATTACACCGCTCTAGGTGAAAGAAGCTACCATAAACCCCAAACCCAACCCTAACCCTAACTCTAAACATTCAAGCATTACACCGCTCTAGGTGAAAGAAGCTACCGGCAACCCTAACCCTAACCCTAACTCTAAACATTCAAGCATTAAAATGCTCTAGGTGAAAGAAGCTACCATAAACCCCAAACCTAACCCTAACCCTAACTCTAAACATTCAAGCATTACACCACTCTAGGTGAAAGAAGCTACCATAAACCCCAAACCTAACCCTAACTCTAAACATTCAAGCATTACGCCGCTCTAGGTGAAAGAAGCTACCATAAACCCCAAACCCAACCCTAACCCTAACTCTAAATATTCAAGCATTACACCGCTCTAGGTGAAAGAAGCTAGCCGTAACCCTAACCCTAACCACTCTAGATGAAAGAAGCTACCCTAAACCCCAACCATAACCTGAACTCTAAACATTCAAGCATTACAATGCTCTAGGTGAAAGAAGCTACTCCGAACCCTAACTCTAAACATTCAAGCATTACACCGCTCTAGGTGAAAGAAGCTTCCCTAACCCCAACCCTAACCCCAACTCTAAACATTCAAGCATTATACCGCTCTAGGTGAAAGAAGCTACCATAAACCCCAAACCTAACCATAACTCTAAACATTGAAGCATTACACCGCTCTAGGTGAAAGAAGCTACCATAAACCCCAAACCTAACCCTAACTCTAAACATTCAAGCATTACACCGCTCTAGGTGAAAGAAGCTACCCCTACCCCTAACCCTAACCACTCTAGATGAAAGAAGCTACCCTAAACCCCAACCCTAACCCTAACTCTAAACATTCAAGCATTACATCGCTGTAGGTGAAAGAAGCTACCCCTACCCCTAACCCTAGCCACTCTAGATGAAAGAAGCTACCCTAAACCCCAACCCTAACCCTAACTCTAAACATTCAAGCATTACACCGCTCTAGGTGAAAGAAGCTACCCCTACCCCTAACCCTAACCACTCTAGATGAAAGAAGCTACCCTAAACCCCAACCCTAACCCTAACTCTAGACATTCAAGCATTACACCGCTCTAGGTGAAAGAAGCTACCCCTACCCCTAACCCTAACCACCCTAGATGAAAGAAGCTACCCTAAACCCCAACCCTAACCCTAACTCTAAACATTCAAGCATTACACCGCTTTAGGTGAAAGAAGCTACGCCTACCTCTAACCCTAACCACTCTAGATGAAAGAAGCTACCCTAAACCCCAACCCTAACCCTAACTCTAAACATTCAAGCATTAAACCGCTCTAGCTGAGAGAAGCTTCACTAACCCCAACCCTAACCCTAACTCTAAACATTCAAGCATTACACCGCACTAGGTGAAAGAAGCTACCCCTAACCCTAACTCTAAACATTCAAGAATTACACTGCTCTAGGTGAAAGAAGCTCCCATAAACCCCAAACCTAACCATAACTCTAAACATTGAAGCATTACACCGCTCTAGGTGAAAGAAGCTACCATAAACCCCAAACCTAACCCTAACTCTAAACATTCAAGCATTACACCGCTCTAGGTGAAAGAAGCTACCCCTACCCCTAACCCTAACCACTCTAGATGAAAGAAGCTACCCTAAACCCCAACCCTAACCCTAACTCTAAACATTCAAGCATTACATCGCTGTAGGTGAAAGAAGCTACCCCTACCCCTAACCCTAACCACTCTAGATGAAAGAAGCTACCCTAAACCCCAACCCTAACCCTAACTCTAAACATTCAAGCATTACACCGCTCTAGGTGAAAGAAGCTACCCCTACCCCTAACCCTAACCACTCTAGATGAAAGAAGCTACCCTAAACCCCAACCCTAACCCTAACTCTAAACATTCAAGCATTACACCGCTCTAGGTGAAAGAAGCTACCCCTACCCCTAACCCTAACCACTCTAGATGAAAGAAGCTACCCTAAACCCCAACCCTAACCCTAACTCTAAACATTCAAGCATTACACCGCTTTAGGTGAAAGAAGCTACGCCTACCCCTAACCCTAACCACTCTAGATGAAAGAAGCCACCCTAAACCCCAACCCTAACCCTAACTCTAAACATTCAAGCATTACAACGCTCTAGGTGAAAGAAGCTACCCCTAACCCTAACTCTAAACATTCAAGCATTAAACCGCTCTAGCTGAAAGAAGCTTCACTAACCCCAACCCTAACCCTAACCCTAACTCTAAACATTCAAGCATTACACCGCACTAGGTGAAAGAAGCTACCCCTAACCCTAACTCTAAACATTCAAGAATTACACTGCTCTAGGTGAAAGAAGCTCCCATAAACCCCAAACCTAACCCTAACTCTAAACATTCAAGCATTACACACCTCTAGGTGAAAGAAGCTGCCCTAAACAGACTTGATTTATCTAATAAATGAATCCACTACAAATCTGAAATTGGTCAGGTGGCAAATTTCTCAGACTTTAGCACAGACCTGGGGATCGAACATGTGATGATCCGTGTCATCTAGCTTCCAAGACGAGCGTGTTGCCCCTGAGCTATCCTCCTGAGATGAATCCATCGGTGCATGAACCCATCAGTGCATGAAGCTATCATGGGATCAATCAGTGCATGGACCAATCAGTGCATTGCCCAATCAGTGTATGAATATATGAGTGCATGAATCATTCAGTGTATGAATCAATCAGTGCATGGATCCAACAGTGTATGCATCTTTTAGTGCATGAATTTGACAGTGCATGAATCTGTTGCTGAATGGATCCATCAGTGCATGAATCAATGAGTGTATTTATTTATTTGGTTTATTTGTAACGGACCGTAGCCCGCAGGCATCAAGGCGCACATATACACATAAGACAACAACAAGCACGGGACACAGGAGACGGTATGGGTGATGTATGAATCAATCAGTGCATGAAACAATATGTGCGTGAATAGATCAGTGCATGAAGCCATTGTGGTATTAATCAATCAGTTCATGAATCAATGTGTGCAAGAATCTACTGCTGAATGGATACATCAGTGCATGAATCAATCTTTACATTAAATAATCCGTATACGAATCAATTAATGCATGATACAATCAGTGCATGAATCAATCAGTGCATGGATTCATCAGTGCATGACTTAACAGTAATGAGTTATTTATAACGCACTTAATACCCAGAGATTTCTAAGCACAGACTGGGGATCGAACATGTGATGATCCGTGTCATCTAGCTTCCAAGACAAGCGTGTTGCCCCTGAGCTATCCTCCTGAGATGAATCCATCGGTGCATGAACCCATCAGTGCATGAAGCTATCGTGGGATCAATCAGTGCATGGACCAATCAGTGCATTGCCCAATCAGTGTATGAATATATGAGTGCATGAATCATTCAGTGAATGAATCAATCAGTGCATGGATCCAACAGTGTATGCATCTTTTAGTGCATGAATTTGACAGTGCATGAATCTGTTGCTGAATGGATCCATCAGTGCATGAATCAATGAGTGTATTTATTTATTTGGCTTATTTGTAACGGACCGTAGCCCGCAGGCATCAAGGCGCACATATACACATAAGACAACAACAAGCACGGGACACAGGAGACGGTATGAGTGATGTATGAATCAATCAGTGCATGAATCCATCAGTGCATGAAGCCATTGTTGGATTAGTCAATCCGTGCATTACGCAATCAGTGCATGAATCAATCAGTGCATGAATCAATCAGTGCATGAATCAATCAGTGTATGAATCCATCAGTGCTTACACCCTTCAGTGCATGATTCTGAAGCGATTAGGGTATTAATCAATCAATGCATTAACCAATCAGTTTATGAATCGATCAGCGCATGAATCGATCGGTGCATGGATACATCAGCGTATGAATCCACTGGTGCATGGATCCATCAGTGCATATACTCTTGGTAATGTTCTTTCTGATGGATGTGCCTCTCATGGATTCCTCATCTTAGATATATTATCCTGCTTTGCAGCACTCTCAGAAATGATTTCCCAGCAGGGGGTGCGTGCAGTCCGACGTTGAGGTTCCTTGAGTCGCCGGCTTAGGGATCAGATGTGACGTCGGTATAAATAGTGCGCTCATTGCCTTGTGCCTCAGTTTTCATTTTTCTCCCTTGTACAGCCACGTTAGGGATTAAAGACAAGAGAGTGGACGCTTAAGCATTAAAGCAGAGAGCTATCGTAGAATTATAGGAGGAAGCTCCTTAACCAATGAGTAGGCTGGGAGGGCGGTGAGGAATCTGTTGGGAGGAACATCAGAAAAAACATTAACAGGGGTAAGGAATTTGTGCTTCTAATGGATTGTGTCCTCCCACAGATTCCTCATTTTAGATGGAATTCCATAGCATTAAAACCTCATGGAGGAGGGAAAGAGTGAACTCCATGGCGATTATGTCACCACCTGTTGGAGGACAACCCTGCCAAAATAAGACTCATTTGCGGATACTGTGACCAGGTAATAGTGTTTTGCGAACGTGTTTATGGAGGACCACGTTGTGGCCTGACAGATATCCTTTACAGGTACCCCTCTTTGGAGAGCAGTGGTAGCTGCCACACCTCTAGTGGAATGTGCCCTGAAGGCTTCAGGAATGTGCTTACCTGCTCTACACCTTTAGTGGAATGTGCCCTGAAGGCTTCAGGAATGTGCTTACCTGCTCTACACCTCTAGTAGAATGTGCCCTGAAGCCTTCAGGAATGTGCTTACCTGCTCTACACCTGTAGTGGAATGTGCCCTGAAGCCTTCCAGAATGTGCTTACCTGCTCTACACCTCTAGTGGAATATGCCCTGAGCCTTCAGGAATGTGCTTACCTGCTCTACAGTAGCATTCAGAAACATTAAGCACTATCCATCTTGAAATGGAATGCTGCGTTATTCCTTTGCCCGTCTTTGGGCCGGTAAAACCAATGAACAATTGGCCCTCCAGTCTGAATTGTCTTGTCCTGATAATGTATAAAGTCAGAGCCCTTTTGGGGTCAAGCCAATGCAGCCTCTCTTCCTTCTTAGATGGATGAAGAGGAGGATAGAAAGCTGTCAAACAAATATTCTGCGATAGGTGGAACGCTGATACGACCTCCGGAAGGAACGAGGGGCGCCCTCTAAGAGTCACCTTGTCCTTGATAAAGACTGTAAAAGGTGGTTTACAGGACAGGGCCTGCAATTCGCTCATTCTTTGAGCTGAGGCAATAGCGGCCAAGAAGGCTGTTCTCAATGAAAGAAGTCTCAGAGGACATGAATGCCTTTAGGAATGTTAACACCAATCACATCTGGCCCTGACGGCGATAACTTGAGGATGGACTACACTGCGCCCCCTGTTGGGAAAAAGAGTCTGAGAGTGCTGTAAAACATGAGAATATATCTAAGATGAGGAATCTGTGGAAGGACACAATCCAGTAAAAGGGCGTGCGCTGGAGGTTGCCGGAAGAATTGAAGTCAGTGATTTTACGTATAGAAGCCAGGCACTAAAAGTCACTGCCATTCTGTGGAGGAGTCATCCAAGACCTCACTAAAGAGGTTTTGATATGGAAGTGGCTGTGAGAGAACGGGCCTCTACGACCGGTGGGGGGTGTCTGTACTTCCGCTCCTTATATGGTGGAGGAGAGGCACAGGAGACCCCAGCCAAGATTCTCTATTCGGTAGCAATGGTCGAGCAATCAAGGACTAGCTTCTCAGGAGGTGATGCAGGCTGGTTCTTAAGTACAGTGTATCCCCCAAGCCCCCACAAAGGAATATCCACACTCTGTATTGGTTAGAACACAGTATTTATATAATCAATAGTTAAGGTTATGTACATTCATCATGATAACTCACTTTGTACTCCGGCAAAATCTACAATGACAAATATTTACAATCCTAAAGTGGTACCACCCTAGATCTCATTGAAGTGCATGAACAATACTGTACAATGTCACACAGACCAATAGAGTGAAACCAGCAATAGAGAGAGGAGAGGAAATAAGATGGTTGAGCAAATAGGCAGAATACTGACCCCTACCACTGGGCACAGTTCTGTGTGGAGATCCCCCCACCTGGGCAACCTGTAAAGAAAGATATAGCACAAGCCCAGTCCATATATTGCTCTGCAAGTCTTATTCTCTCCTATAATGTTTTTACCCCCCCAATGTACCTGGTGGAGTCGAGCTCCTCGAAGAGGCGTCGACAAACGTCGAGGGACTCACTGTTCGGCGACGGGGAATCGACGGCCCTTCTTGAATGCCTTCCCTTTCAAGCGGGAGGCACGGGGCGTCGAACGTCCGTCGACAAACGAGGTAGAACGATGTCGAAGAGGCGGCAGCTTCGTCCGAGCAGTGCTCGGCGGCGTCGGGGCGTCGGCGTCCTGCAAGGTGGAGGTGTGCGGGGCACCTCGATGACAATAGTTCTGGACCGCAAAGATTGTAGAGACGGGAGCCCAGCAAGGGCGTCGAGTCGTCCGAGTCTTTGAGGTCGTCGGGTGGCGGGAAACCCACCGGCAGGTTCCTCCTCGGCGCGTTGGTCGTCCTCGACTTTCTCCGGCAGGATAAGAGGTCGACGAAGCGGTCGAGAGAGTCCTTCGATTGATTGTTCTTAGGCAAAGGAGCGGACGGCTCCAGTCGTCGGTGGCACGGCGTCAAGTGGTTCCCACGGCTGGGCAACACAACTTCGACGGGCCTCCAGCGGTTACACAAACCTGCGAACCCTGGTCGACGGCAATGGACTTCGACGGCGTCGATGTCCGGGTGCTTTACTTCGATCTCCTCAGCGGTCCCGTCTCGGGTCGACAGCCTTTCAAGGGTCTGTCTTCCAGGGTGCTTCGGCGAAGATGGAGCGGTGCTCGATGGTCCCTCGGAGCACAGGAAGAGGGCGCCTTACCAGGTCCTCTCTCGGGTCAGCCCTCGACGATCTCGTCAGCCTTCGGATCGGTCGAAGCAAATGCCACAGCAAGTCTTCTTCTTCCAGCTGGACGTCGAGGATCAGCAGTTCCAGTTACTCGTAGAGTGGAGACTCAGCTCCCTGGCTGCTGTAGGAGCACAATGGTCGCTTCTCAACCAAAGGTCCCTTCTGAACACTTTTCCAGTGGTGAGAGGTCCCCAGATATACTATCCTCTCTCTCATCCACGCTGCTGGCACACACTCAGCAGCCAATCATACTGCAGGGCATTCATGCAGTCAGTCAGCCAATCAGGCACACAGTGCATTCAGGCCACACTTCTCCCTTCCAGACACTCACAACAAGAAATGTGGATTGGGACAAGTACCCAGCCATTCAACACTACACACTGCATTCAGGCCAGTTTCGGGCAGGGCTGTCTCAGTCTTTGTCTCTCATGCCAGAAACCAGACAACCACAACAAGAAGTGTATATTGGTCACACACTCCATTCACCCAGGTCCCACCCACAGGAGGTACCCACAACATACAGACACTGGGAAGGCTCCAGTCAGTCTAGCTGGGCCTTCACAACAATACCATACATGGAACTTCCACCCAACAGCCAGTCAGGGGAAGGGACAGAGACAGGGCTTCCCAGGACTTTGGGAAAACAAGATAACAGGCAATAGAAAGCAAGAGGCCACAGGGGCCATCTTGTTTCCTATCAGGAATCAACAGATCCCAATGGCAGAGCCTGGGTATCCCAAAATGGAGGACACCCGGAACACCTGTCAATTTCAGCACGGAGCTGCCACCAGCCCATACCCTGCTCTGGGGCCACCCACAGGTGCCCAAAAACATACACTAGGGGCACAGGGTTGCACCCCTACCCATGGGTGCCATAAGGGTATCCCATGGGTCTGTTCACCAAACCAAAAGAGAGAGCTGCACTGCCAGGAGTCCCACATGGACTCCGGGGCAGAAAACATAACAGAACACAGCTGCTTAAAAACAGAAAAAGGACAAGGATTCAGAGGCCCTGTCCCTCAGATGCATTTCCAGCATCACAGTCGCCCCCCCCCGACTGAGGTGGAGGGTGTTTAATCTCCCACGGGATAGACACCCTCATCCAGACGGTCAACATACCTTCTGGAAAGGCCATCTGCATTATCGTGACTCTTCCCTGGTCTGTGCTCTATGGTGAAGTCTAGCCCTTGCAGGCTAATGGACCACCTGAGCAATTTCGGGTTCTCACCCTTCATCTGCATAAGCCACTTCAGGGGTTTATGATCTGTTTGGAACTTGAAGGTAGACCCCGTAAGGTAGGGCCTAAAACGCCTAAGGCTCCAAACTATACTAAAACACTCCTTTTCAACAGTAGCCCACCTAAGTTCTCTACCCTTGAGTTGTCTACTGATGAATATGATAGGGTGTTCTCTCCCTTTGTCATCTAACTGGGACAAGACAGCTCCAATTCCGGTGTCGCAGGCATCCATCTGGACGATAAAGGGTCGGCTGTAGTCAGGCGCACTCAACACAGGTGCCCTACACAGACTTTCTTTCAAGCCATCAAAGGCCCTCTGACAGTCTTCGGTCCAATTAACCTTCCTAGGCTGCTTGGGTGACATTAGAGCTGTCAGAGGTGCAGCTATGGTCCCATAGTCTGCCATGAAATTGCGATAGTACCCAGTGAGACCCAAAAAGGCCCTCACCTGGGTTTGAGTAGTGGGAGTCTCCCAGTTCTGTACATCCTGTACTTTACTGGTGAGAGGTTGGATTTGACCCCCTCCTACCTCATGACCAAGATAGGTAACTTTCCCCTGAGCTATCTGGCACTTGGTGGCCTTGATAGTGAGGTTAGCCCTTTTCAAGTCCTGCAACACCCTATCCAGATGTGTCAAATGCTCTTCCCAGGTGGAACTGTAGACGGCAATGTCGTCTAAGTAAGCCACACAAAAGGCTTCCAGCCCACTGAGCGCATGGTTGACCAATCTCTGGAAGGTGGCAGGGGCATTCTTCAACCCAAAAGGCATGACCCTAAACTGGTAGAGTCCCTCAGGTGTTGAGAAGGCCGTCTTTTCCTTGGCATGGTCCGTCAGAGCTATTTGCCAATAGCCTGAAGTGAGGTCAAAGGTGCTCACAAACTTGGCAGCACCGATGGTGTCCACGAGCTCATCAGCCCTGGGCAATGGGTGCGCGTCAGTCTTGGTGACGGCATTGACTCCTCGGTAGTCCACACAGAACCTCCAATACTTGGTACCCGCCTGTGAACTTGCCTTGGGGACAAGGACCACTGGACTGGACCAGGGACTGGTTGAGGGTTCAATAACACCCAGGTCCAACATCTTGGCGACCTCAGCCTGGATGTGGTTCTTGACAGTATCTGACATACGGTAGCACCTGCTTTTGACAGGTACACTGTCACCAGTGTCAATTTCGTGCTTACACCACGGTGTAAGGCCTGGCTTCAGTGAGAACAGAGAGGCATACTGTTGGAGCAAAGCCCTACAGGCCCTCTGTTGCTCTGTTGTCAAATCGGAAGAGAGCTGTACTCCCTCCACTGAGCCATTCTGAGGGTTGCTATGCAGCAAATCAGGAAGGGGCTCACTCTCATCCTCTTCTTGCCCAGAAGCTAGCAAGAGACATGAGACCTCTGCTCGCCTGTGGAAAAGCTTGAGCCTGTTGACATGGAATAGCTGAGGGGCTACCCCAGGGGCTCCCATGTCAACCAGATAATTGACTTCACCCATCTTGGAGATGATCCTGAAGGGTCCAGTCCACTTGTCTGCCAAAGCCCTAGGCTTGGTAGGCTCCATCACAAGGATTTCCTGTCCCGGAGTCCAATCCACTTGCGAGGCTTTAAGGTCATGCCAGTACTTATTCAATTCCTGGCTGGCCTTGAGATTTGCTGTTGCCTGACCCATCATCTGTGTCATCCTCCGTCTGAGGCCTAACCCATTGTCCCCCACTTGCTTGGCGGGACCCGGAGGGGTGGCTTCCAAGCCTTCCCTGATCAAGGCGAGGGGCCCCCTCACGGGATGTCCAAAGAGTAACTCAAAGGGGCTGAAACCAACACCCTCTTGAGGTACCTCCCTGTAAGCAAACAGCAGGCATGGCAGGAGGAGATCCCATTTCCTCCTTAGGGGTTCTTCCAAAGCCCCTAGCATGCCCTTGAGAGTTTTATTAAATCTCTCAACCAGACCATTGGTCTGGGGGTGGTAAGAGGTGGAGAACTTGTAGGTTACCCCGCACTCTTTCCACATGGTTTTCATGTAACTCAACATGAAGTTGGATCCTCTGTCAGAGACAACCTCCTTGGGGAATCCAACACGGGTGAAAATGCCCAGGAGAGCCCGGGCAACCACCTTGGCCGTAACCGTCCGAAGGGGTATCGCCTCAGGGTACCTGGTGGCATGATCTACCAAGACCAGGATGAACCGATGTCCACCTGAAGTGGGAGGGTCAAGGGGACCGACGATGTCGATGCCCACCCTCTCAAATGGGGTGCCAACCACTGGCAACGGCTGCAGTGGGGCAATGACACTGCCTCCAGTCTTGCCAGACAACTGACAATTTGGGCAGGTCCTGCAGTGTGACTCCACTTCTACTCCCATCCGTGGCCAGTAGAAATGGGCAGAGAGCCTCTGCTTAGTCTTCTTGGTCCCAAGATGACCAGCCAAGGGCACCTCATGCGCCAACTGCAGTAGGAAGGGCCTGTAAACCTGGGGTACCACCAACCTCTTGCGGGCACCAGGTTCAGGCTTAGTGGGCTCACTAACAAGGAGCTCACCCTCCCAATAAATCCGGAAATTCCTAGGCACCTCTCCTTGTGCCTGGGCCAGGGCCTGTTTCCTCAGTCCCTCGAGAGAGTGGCACTCTCTCTGTCCCTTACAGAAGTCCGCCCGGGAGGGTCCCCCTTCAGCTAACAAGCATTGAAGGTCGGGATGATCCTCCGGGTTAAGAACCTCTCCCACAGGAGAGTCTTCTGCCTCTTCTCCCAAAGGAGTTGAGTTTGGGTTTTCCACTGGACCCAGCCTGTCCGGAGCCTGGATCCCAATGGGTGCGGCAGGAAGAGAAGGTGCTCCCTCCACAGAGGTGGCCTTCTTGGTCTTCCTCCTTCTTGCCTTAGGCCTCGCCTTTGGCTCGGGTATCTGACCCACAGCCAGACCCGGTGACACCTGTGATCTAGTGACGGCAGGAGCAGTCATGGGAAGACCATCCGAGATCAACCCCAACTCTACTAGATCATTCCCTAACAAAATGTTAGCAGGGACATTGTCCTGAACCAGGACAGGAAGCTTCGCTGTCTTGTCGCCAATCATGAGTGTGACTAAGGCTACAGGTGATAATTTGGGAGCCCCACCAGCTAACCTGGTGGTTTGCAGAGGAGCACCTTCATAGTCCTCTGGCCTGAGCAGGGTCCTGTCCACCACTGTCATGCTTGCCCCAGTGTCTCTCAAACCAGTAGAAGGCTGGCCATTCAAGAAGACACTCCTCAAAAATCTACGGGTGTTCTGTGGGATAGTCGCCAGTACTTCCGCGTACTGGTCCCAGGCCCCAAGGGACACTAAGGAAATCTCCACGGGAGCACCAAATGTGATCCCGGCAGAGGAGGGGAGGACAGTGGCCTCCATCTCAGACACGGGGTAAGGGTAGGTCAGGCTGACAGCCTGTACTCCAAGTGCCTTACCTTTACACTTGGGGTCACCCCTTTTGTGATCCAGAGCCCCACAGTCCCAACAAGCGCCAGGAGTGCGGGGTACGGTACTGGAACCACTGGGAGCCTGCTTTGCAGCAGGTGGACCACTACTCTTATTCCCACCCCCAGATGACTTATCCCCACTAGATTTTTGGGTCTTAGGAGAGGAAGGTTTTGGTTTACCCGACTGTGACTGCTTGGGGGGCTCCTCAGCTTTCTGAGAGGCCCCCTTCTCCTTATCCTTGTCCTTCCCACTGGAGTCCTTAGGGGACACCCGGTGGGAGACCCACTTGTCAGCCAACCTAGCCAGCTTAAAGGGGTCCAAAATGTTCTGGTCAGCCACATACTGACGCAGCTCTGGTGAACAGGCTTCAGAGAAATGCTAAAAAAACAAGAGGTGGGACAATTCAACAAAAGTCTTAACCTTGTATCCATCGATCCACCCCATCATGTTCATGTGCGCAGCACTCACCCAGTCAACCCAAGACATATTCTCCTTTTTCTTAAAATCCCTGAACCTTCTAAGGTATTGGGTAGGTGTCTTGCCGAACTTGGCAATCAAAGCAGACTTCATACACTCGTACTGACCCCTTTCTTCCACACTCAGCTTCAGAATACAGTCATACCCGGTTTGAGGCACTCTGCTTAACAAACACTTCGCCCAATCTCTTTTATCCACATCATGAATCTCACAAGCCATTTCAAACGCTTCAATCCATTGGAGGATATCCGAACCCTTCACAAATACACCAACCAAATCTTTCATAAACTTGGTGGCTGGGGACCTGACACTCTCACTGGATCTAGCTTTCTCTAGCTGGATCCTCTGACATTCAGTGTCCTGGCTCTTGAGTTCAAGGTCCTTATTTTTGAGTTCAAGATCCCTATTCTTGAGCTCCACTTGTTGAGCCAATTCCTCTTTCTTAAGCTCAGCTTCTATTTCCAACTTGCGGTATTCAAAGGCCAATTTCATCCTTAATAACTCAAGTTCTAAGGAATTGCTGGAGTTTGGAACAGAGGCAGCAGGAATGGCGGCATTCCCAGAAACAGATTCAGCTGAAACCCCAGGGGCAGAGTCCTCATTGGTTGCATTCCCCCCCTCATCAATAGTTTCACTATCAGTCTGGTAGTCCACCAGGGCAGCTATCAGCTCAGCCCTAGACTTATCCACAAAGTCTAACTCCCTAGCTTCACAAGCACTCTGGAGAGCCTCCAAGCTCATCCGAGTTAATTTGCCATTCGCAATAGACTCCATTGTTTGTAATGCAGTTACCTTGTACACAACTAAACCTTAATTCAATAAAGGGCAAATATCCTTTGTAAGTGGCACGGTTATACACTGATTCTTAAAACCATAAGCATCCCACCGCTTGCCACCAGTGTGAGAGAACGGGCCTCTACGACCTGTGGGGGGTGTCTGTACTTCCGCTCCCTATATGGTGGAGGAGAGGCACAGGAGACCCCAACCAAGATTCTCTATTCAGTAGCAATGGTCGAGCAATCAAGGCCTAGCTTCTCAGGAGGTGATGCAGGCTGGTTCTTAAGTACAGTGTATCCCCAAGCCCCCACAAAGGAATATCCACACTCTGTATTGGTTAGAACACAGTCTTTATATAATCAATAGTTAAGGTTATGTACATTCATCATGATAACTCACTTTGTACTCTGGCAAAATCTACAATGACAAATATTTACAATCCTAAAGTGGTACCACCCTAGATCTCATTGAAGTGCATGAACAATACTGTACAATGTCACACAGACCAATAGAGTGAAACCAGCAATAGAGTGAGGAGAGAAAATAAGATGGTTGAGCAATAGGCAGAATACTGGCCCCTACCACTAGGCACAGTTCTGTGTGGAGATCCCCCCACCTGGGCAACCTGTAAAGAAAGATATAGCACACGCCCAGTCCATATACTGCTTGGAAAGTCTTATTCTTCTCTTATAATGTTTTTACCCCCCCAATGTACCTGGTGGAGTCGAGCTCCTTGAAGAGGCGTCGACAAACGTCGAGGGACTCACTGTTCGGCGACTTGGAATCGACGGCCCTTCTTGAATGCCTTCCCTTTCAAGCGGGAGGCACGGGGCGTCGAACGTCCGTCGACAAACGAGGTAGAACGATGTCGAAGAGCCGGCAGCTTCGTCCGAGCGGTGCTCGTCGGCGTCGGGGCGTCGGCGTCCTGCAAGGCGGAGGTGTGCGGGGCACCTCGATGACAATAGTTCTGGACCGCAAAGATTGTAGAGACGGGAGCCCAGCAAGGGCGTCGAGTCATCCGAGTCTTTGAGGTCGTCGGGTGGCGGGAAACCCACCGGCAGGTTCCTCGTCGGCGCGTTGGTCGTCCTCGACTTTCTCCGGCAGGATAAGAGGTCGACGAAGCGGTCGAGAGAGTCCTTCGATTGATTGTTCTTAGGCAAAGGAGCGGACGGCTCCGGTCGTCGGTGGCACGGCGTCAAGTGGTTCCCACGGCTGGGCAACACAACTTCGACGGGCCTCCAGCGGTTACACAAACCTGCGAACCCTGGTCGACGGCAATGGACTTCGACGGCGTCGATGTCCGGGTGCTTTACTTCGATCTCCTCAGCGGTCCCGTCTCGGGTCGACAGCCTTTCAAGGGTCTGTCTTCCAGGGCGCTTCGGCAAAGATGGAGCGGTGCTCGATGGTCCCTCGGAGCACGGGAAGAGGGCGCCTTACCAGGTCCTCTCTCGGGTCAGCCCTCGACGATCTCGTCAGCCTTCGGATCGGTCGAAGCAAATGCCACAGCAAGTCTTCTTCTTCCAGCTGGACGTCGAGGATCAGCAGTTCCAGTTACTCGTAGAGTAGAGACTCAGCTCCCTGGCTGCTGTAGGAGCACAATGGTCGCTTCTCAACCAAAGGTCCCTTCTGAACACTTTTCCAGTGGTGAGAGGTCCCCAGATATACTATCCTCTCTCTCATCCACGCTGCTGGCACACACTCAGCAGCCAATCATACTGCAGGGCATTCATGCAGTCAGTCAGCCAATCAGGCACACAGTGCATTCAGGCCACACTTCTCCCTTCCAGACACTCACAACAAGAAATGTGGATTGGGACAAGTACCCAGCCATTCAACACTACACACTGCATTCAGGCCAGTTTCGGGCAGGGCTGTCTCAGTCTTTGTCTCTCATGCCAGAAACCAGACAACCACAACAAGAAGTGTATATTGGTCACACACTCCATTCACCCAGGTCCCACCCACAGGAGGTACCCACAACATACAGACACTGGGAAGGCTCCAGTCAGTCTAGCTGGGCCTTCACAACAATACCATACATGGAACTTCCACCCAACAGCCAGTCAGGGGAAGGGACAGAGACAGGGCTTCCCAGGACTTTGGGAAAACAAGATAGCAGGCAATAGAAAGCAAGAGGCCACAGGGGCCATCTTGTTTCCTATCAGGAATCAACAGATCCCAATGGCAGGGCCTGGGTATCCCAAAATGGAGGACACCCGGAACACCTGTCAATTTCAGCACGGAGCTGCCACCAGCCCATACCCTGCTCTGGGACCACCCACAGGTGCCCAAAAACATACACTAGGGGCACAGGGTTGCACCCCTACCCATGGGTGCCATAAGGGTATCCCATGGGTCTGTTCACCAAACCAAAAGAGAGAGCTGCACTGCCAGGAGTCCCACATGGACTCCGGGGCAGAAAACATAACAGAACACACGGTAAAAACAGAAAAAGGACAAGGATTCAGAGGGCCTGTCCCTCAGATGCATTTCCAGCATCACAGTGGCAGTGTTTCATGTTGAGATAATGTGTATCTGCAGACAGTATTGTTGTTACTGATGGGTGGTCACCTGAGTTATGTCTTATCCATATGTTTGTTTTTTGTGCTTCCTTATGCCCTCAGGCCACTGGTGCGTGGTACACATTTATAAGCTAAACTAAACTAAACTAAACTTCCTGCCACGGATCCCTCATCTATGATAGACTCCCAAATCCGCACATAAATCTGGACTTGGGATGAAGAAAGGACACCACATAAACCAGAAAACCCTGGAGGACTGCCTACCACAACGGGCATCCTGGCCCACAAGGGAATCCAAGTAGTAATGCTTAGCGAACGTGTGCAGAGACACCCACATTGCTGCCTGGCAAATGCTGTGAGAAACCTGAAGGTGTCTCCCTGCCTAAACCCGGGGATCTGTCATCCAGGTGGCCAGGACACAGCCATCACTATTTCCAGGAATTGGGGGTGGACCAGTGACGGAGGATCACCTGGATAGGGGGTCCTTGGCGAGCGGGAGACCGATGGGTGAGACGCAGTATCCCCCTTCCTCCTTCCTTCAACACCTTTTCCCCATCCTACCATGCAGGATATTCAAAAAACTGCCCCACCCCCTTTTCTGACACAAACATTTTCAGTTCAACAGAAGATGAAAGGCACCTACAGGAACCAGAAGGCTGTAGGAGAACCGCCAAAAGAGGTGAAAGTGGTCATACAGGAGGTCCAGTAAAATCCCTGTACAATCAAAAGACTTTGATCTACAAACTGAGTGAATTATGGGAAGTGAATCCTGCTTTGAGAGAAAGCAAGGGGTGTGGATCCTGCAACACTTGAAGTAATGTGAATATGAAGTTGGCAAGAGTGAACCCGACGAGGGATGCTGATGAGAAGGGGGCAAGTCTAAAGTCCCAGGAAACAGTGTGTTGACAAGAGTGAACCCGGGCGAGGCATGTCCACTGGAACTGTTTAAAAAGACATTAAGATTTGTGAGCGAAGGAACAGCCGAAGTGAACTCAGAAAAGGGAGGCTGAAAGTAAAGAAGGGTCATTGACCGGAAGAGGGGATCCCAGGGGTGAAAAAACCCTTACCCAAAGTGGAACCAAGAAGACACCATTTTGATTTTGGTGAAGAAACATTTAGTTTTACTTGAACACGTCAGGCCCTCGAAGGCAAGAGACCTTCAAAGGAAACAAGACTTGGCCCTCAATGGTCCTGAGAGCTGCAATTTGAGGGGTGAAGCTGTCACCAAAAGTCCGTTAAGAAAAGGAACTGTTAATGATTTATGGAATACGATTTGTGATGGGTCAGCACCCGAGCAAGGGTGAAGACGTCACCCAAAAGAAACCAGCAGAAGAGGAACTTTGTGTTTGTTATTTTACTGACCCTCGAAGGCAAGAGACTTTTGTTGAAAAGAGACTTGGCCGTCAAGCCTTCTGAGAAGTTGAAGCCGAAACTATTGTCTCGTGCTGGGGAAAGAACTGTGCTGTGCTCCAAGATCCCAACACCACCCTGGGGAAGGAAGACCCAAGCCACTGCATCCCGACATATTATTTGAGAACACTCCTTTCATTCCTTGAAAATCATCCCACTCCCTTTTTGTATTAGTTGTAAGGTTTGGCAATAGGTTTCCTAATATAGGCCCTTTTTATTTGACACTACACCACTAGGACTGCCTTATTTTCATTTGATGGTCGACACTTGCTTTCATCTTAGATTTAGGTTTAGATTAGGGTTTTTTCCAACCTGAATATAGCATTCATTGATTAATAAACAGCCTTGAACTGTGATCACGTGTGTCTGTCTTACTTGTTGCCACCATGAGTTCCTCACAATGCCCAGGACAGGGACCCTCCTCTGCAGGGCAGGGGTGGCAGCCACTCCCCTGGTAGAATGAGCCCTGAGACCCTCAGGCACATCCTTATTAGCCAGATCCTAGCATTCAGAGATGCAGAGAACGATCCACCTGGACAGGGCCTGTTTGGTCACAGACCTGCCAACATGAGCACCAGTGTAACCAGCGAAAAGCTGGTCATCCTTCCTTGCCTCTCTAGTACGAGAGATGTAGAACTTCAAGACGCGTACCGGGTCCAACCGATGGAATCGTTCTTCTGCTTTGGAATGGCGAGGCAGAGGGAAGAACACAGGAAGACGGATCTTCTGAGAGAGATGGAAATCCGAGACCACCTTTGGCAGAAAGGAAGGTCTCATTCTCAAAGTCATCTTCATATTAGAAAAAAACTAAATACGGAGGTAAAACCTACAAAGCCTGAAGCTCACTCACCCGTCTCTCGGAAGTGATGGCAACCAGAAAAACCACCTTAAGGGTGAGCAGTCTAATAGAACAGAAATGAAGGGGCTCAAACGGAGCGCCAATAAGAAGCGTTAAAAGTACATTCAAATCCCACGCCGGAACCACAAACTGGCAGGGAGGAAACTGCTTACAAAAACTTAGCTAGAACTGCATAACAGTGTGGATTGTGAATAACAAACCCTGCTCTGGGGACCTCTCGAACATAGAAATAGCAGTGAGGTATCCCTTCACAGTGCCAATCTGCAGGCCTGCTTAGGCCAAGAAAAGCAGAAATTCCAATACAGTGGACAGAGGACAGGACAAAGGATCCAAGCCCCTCTCCCGGCACCAAATCGATAATGTATGCCACCTGAAGGCATAAATGAATTTCGTAGCGGGCCTCCAAGCTGAAAGGAGCACAACAAGGATGTAGTCCGACAAGTCCCACTCCTTGGATGTCAGTCCCTCAGTAGCCTAGCATGAAGGTTCAGGTTGCTTAGGTTCAGGTAGAGGACCCGCCCCTCCGAATGAGAGAGCAAGTCGACTCTGCTTGGAAGGCGCAAAGGAAGGCAGATGGAAATGTCCAGCAACTTCGGATGCCATGTTCTCTGGGCCCAGTCCGGGGCCATCAGGATCAGCATGGTTTCGAACAGATATATGGCCTAGTTACGAGTTAACCAACCGGTAGCATAAAACCGTTCTGCTGTCTGATATCCCGGTGCCAACGGGATGTTACAAGTCCCGGCAGCCCGGGATATCAGGCGGTGGAAAGTGTAAGTCCCCATTCCCGTGAAGTCCCATAGTACTCCACGGGAATGGGAAAACGAAAGCACCAGCACCATTGCTAACGGTGCCGGTGCTTCAGTGAAAACCATGCCTGCAAGGGCCTGTGCCCCTGACAAGTAAGACCTGCTGGGAGCAATGGCACCAGCAGGCAGTTGTAGTCTGGCGGTCGGGAAAGGGTGCTGGTACGTTGCTACCGGCACCCTTATTTCTGGACTGCCAGACTTAGAATTAGGCCCATAATCTCCAGTGGACCAACGGGATGACAGGGATCGGCAGAACACATTAAGGAGCTTGAAAGTCCACTTTCAAATAAAAATAAAGAATATTTCTTCCAAAAGAACATGAGTAATTTGTTCGCACTGGAAGCAGAGGTCCACTTGAGGAGTTCCCCAAAGAGATAAGATCTCCTCTAGAACTTCCCGACACCTCCCACCCATGGGAGGCAGAGGTCTGTCTGCTCAATGTATCCACTGTGATGTTCTCCCGTCTGACCAGATGACCCGCTATCTGGGAGACGCTGTTTTCCAGAGCCCAGAACCACAGTCTCATTGCTTCTCTGCACAAAGGCAATGACCCCACTCCACCTTATTTGTTAAAAGTAGTGCATGGCCACTATGTTTTCCATCGGGATCAGCACAGGCTTTCGTTTTACAGAGGGGATGAAAGTGACCAGGGCAAGCCTGATTGCACTCAGCTCCAGCAAGTTGATGTGCTCCAGAGACTCTGTGGGAGACCACAGTCCACTGACCGTAACATCTGACATTCGAGCCCCCCAACCGGTCAGAGATGCACACATGACCACTGCCACCTGGGGCCAAGATTGCTGAATTAACACATCTTTCAGCAAGTTGTCTTGCCTGGCCCACCACGTTAGGTCCTGAGCCACCCGACTCGAGTCCTCCAGAAGGTCTGACATATGGCCCTCAAACTGCGACCACTGGCAACAAAGAAACCACTGTAGCGATCTCATGCACAGCCTTGCCTCCGGCACCACTAGGATGTAGGAGGCCATGAGGCCCAGCAGGCGCAGGAAGGTAGCGGCGCGGACTTGAGTCTGTGATTGAAGGACACTGACCTTCCGGAAAATGTTTGCCACTCGATCCTCAGGCGGGAAAGCCCTGCCCAGGTGAGTGTCCAAGACTGCCGCAATCAATCATAGAGACTGGGATGGCAGAACCTGAGATTTCAGGGAAAAGTTCAAATTGTGCAAGAGAGTGCATGTAAGGAGTATATGTTCTGACACTAGCTTCGGAGAGCGAGCTTAGACAAGCCAGTTGTCCAGGTAGGGAAGGACATGGATACCCTCCCTTCTGAGTCAATCCACTACGAGCAACTTGGTGAAAACCCTGGGTGCTTACAAAAGACCAAACGGCAGGACCCAGAATTGGTCATGTTGATGGCCCGCCATGAACCTCAGGTACTTCAGATGAATCGGCACATGGAATTAGGCGTCCTGAAGATCCAGGCAAACCAACCATTCCTGCATAAGATCTAGGGAAACCAACCAGTCCTGGAGATAGAGGGCTTACAGGATCTGGGCTAAAGTGACCATCTTGAACTTGGACTTGCGAAGGAGCAAGTTCAGTAGCCACAGAACCAGAATGGGGCACAAACTTACGTCCTCCTTTGGCACAAGAAAATAGGTGGACTGCCCCTCCCACCATTGTGTTGAACGCAAAATTAGTTCAATAGTATTCTTTGCCAGAAGCTGATGGATCTTCTCCAGGAGGATGGGGTCCGGAGAGAGACGGATGCCAGTGAACCGTGGTCTGGTGGGCCTTGGAGAAAAGAAAGGAAATACCCCTGATAGATGACTTGCAGGGCCCAAGCATCGGACGTGGTCTCTGACGACTTCCTGCTGAATAAGGATAGCCCCCTACACCCCCCCTTGATGGGTGCTGGATCACGTCACTGAGGTTTGGTGCCCTGGAGAGCCAAGGGGACAGCGACTGGTGTGATACCTTCTCGCTGTGAACCTCTCCCACTGCCTCTCAGGAAGCGTCTACCTTGGCCCCTTCCTGGGCTGGTTGTCCACAGCCCCTATGGGCGAATGCGGGAAGGGGCAAACAGCCCTGCCCCAGGACGAGGATTGCGTGGTGGGCTGCTGGACCTTGAGTCCCAGGGACTTGACAGTGGCCTTAGATGACTGGATTTTCTGGAGAGCGTTGTCGGTCTTAGCTCCAAATGAGTTCTGTCAGTAAAAAGGCATATCTAGCTGCTTCGACTGGACATCAGCCGCAAACCCGGACATCCTTAGCCAGTAATGGCTCCTGACCACAGTACTGGTGGCCATGGACCTGCCCACGCAGTCCGACGTATCTAGGCCAGATTACAGCATCTGCCGCTTTGCCTCCTTGCAGTCCGAGACCAGGGACAGAAACCCATCCCTCATCTCACCCTCTGGAACGTGCTCTGCTGCACCGGCTACAGCCGACCAGAAGCCGAAGGAGAACTTCACAGCTGTGAGCGCTAGACTGCCTGACGCAAACACCTCCTTGCCCCAGGCATCCAGCCTTTTGCTTTTCCGGTCCGGTGGAAGGGACAGAAAGGTAGAAGTCTTCCGGCTCGCTGTAGCAGCCCTGTAAAACCAGGCTCGCTGTAGCAGCCTGTAACACCAGGCTTTCAGGTGATGCATGGGCATAGAGGAAAGCTGCGACTGAAGGTGCAGGACGGTGCTTCCTCGCCAGGTCCCTGTCAACTGGGGCAACAGAGGCAGGTTTCACCCACACGTCCAACACTGGGGCCTCCACTGCACGTTGAAGGGTAGAAGTGTCTCTTTCTTTAGAGTATTTTCCAGAATGTCTCAGAGTTCATATTGCACTCTGGACCTGGATGGTGCCAAGAGACCCAGGGTATTGGTGTAAAGACTGGAGGGGGGTATCTGTACTTCTGCCCATTATATAATAATAATAATAATAATAATAATAATAATAATAATAATAATAATAATAATAATAATAATAATAAGGGGGCGTGGCTACGAGAGCCATGTGAGCAGTTGAGCTTCGGGAGAGCTCCTGAGATCCAGCATCTGATCCTTGTTAAAAGTGCACATGTACATGCACCGACGCCCTGAAAATTCGTATGCCTGCTTGTGAGTGCGGCGCACAGGCATCCTGTAAATCTGAAGCTGAGATGAAGGAGGGGGGCCGCCCTGCGGGCTTCGCTGGGCCCACGTATCCCGGGGCTGAGACCCAAAAATGGCAGACGCGAAGAGCTAACAAAGGCTCCAACTGGTAAAAAGGACATGGCGGTGGCCCTGCGCCAAGGAAAGACGGATGCGGGCAGCGGCGCGCTCCGTCCCCTGAAACACCCACTGGAGCACTGACGCGCGGTGCTCGAAGCCCAGCTGGCGCACGCGAGTGCTGAGTTCCCCATTTCGGAGTGTATCTGCGGATGGATGCAGCGGGGCGCGGCCTCCCCGAAGCTGAGGTAGGCGGGGGTCAGCCGCGCCTGGTGTGTGAGACCTGCTGGGGGACCAGTCCGGCATCCACGTCCCGGGGGCCTGTGCAGGTAGCCTGGGGAGATACCAGCTGCACCTAGGACACTTGAGAGCCCGGCGCTCCTGGGCGTCGGAGCGCTCCGGGGGGTGGGGAGACAGGGGCGGCCTGGGCCCCCCCTCGTGAACGGGAGCCACTGCGGGATCAACAGAGGAGAGTGCTTGCGGTGTAACAACCCGGCTGTTGATGGAATGCGGGACCTGCACGGCCCAGACGGGCGCATGCCTCACATAAGCGCAACATGTATTCTCACGAAGTTCAGACCTGCAGTCGAGACTTGAGCTGCGCTTGGAGGTATGGTCATGAGCGAGGCGCTGCATTAAGTAAGAGGACACAGAAGGCATTATGGAAGTAGCAAGGGGCCACAATTGATCCCAGGCCACGAACAGCAGTAACATAAGTAAGTGGAAGGAGACACCCCCTAGCCTATGCCAGCAAATACCTACGTGGGTGGACACAGCTCACTCCAGGAGCATAACTGGGAGCTCGTGGGCACTCTCAACCTGCTCGTGAGGCATGCCTGGTGAGAAGCTCCATAAACACCACCGTCGGGTGGGAAGTGACAGTAATTTGTCGGGGCTCATGGGTGACGCACATTGGGCCAGCAAACACATACTGGGAGGGGCACCTGAGGACCCAGACCAACTGGGGCTGGAGCTCGGGGTTCGAGCGAATTGAATAAACCCACATAATTACGTGGGAGGACACAGCCCACTCCAGGAGTAGAACAGGCAGCTTGAGGATACCCCTGACACAGCCTGGCTGGGCCCTGACACTAATGGCAGCCTAACTTTACTTAGGCCGGAGGCCACAAGCGGGGGGGCCTGCCCATACATCTCTGACACACCACGATGAGCAGCAAACTCCTAAGAACAAAGGGCAAGCAACCCACACTTGACGAATACGCTAGAACATCGGCGGGCGCAGAAGGGGCCAGGAGCAAATGCAAAACCCCTGCTGGGGGCACGGACGCTATGGGCAAAGACCAGGAGATACTTCTGGCGAATGCTGATCTGAAAGTGGCTTGTGAAACCAAACTGGGACTGGCCATGAACTAATTGAAAGCGGCACTTGGCCTCAAAGTTGGGGCAGTACAGGAGGATGTGAATCTTCTCCGGCAAGATGTCAGGTCACTGGCAGAACGCACGGGTGATATAGAAAAAGAGGTGGCCCTGAACACAGCGGACTGCGCAGCCTATAAATCGGAACTTCACGTCCTGGTACAAAATGTGGGCAACCTGGAAAGTAGGGCAGAGGAGGTAGAAGGACGCACCCGAAGGAATAATATTCGTATAGTTGGATTGCCAGAAGGTGCTGAGGGATCCAACCCCACGGAGTTCATTGAATCAATGCTGCTGCAGGAGATAACCGGGGGAGTGTTGACCCAGGGATTTGCTGTGGAAAGGGCACATAGAGCCCTGATGAGGAGGCCACCGCCGGGAACCTCCCCTAGGCCAGTGATAGCCAAGATCCTGAACTACCGAGATCGGGAAAAAATTCTTGAACACTTTCGGAAGGGCGGAACAATACAAAGGGGGTCGGCAAACATAACGGCATACCCGGATTATACCTTGCAGGTGCAGCGCCGACGCATGCACTTTGGGACTGTGAAAAGAGATTGCGTGAAGCGGGCCACAAGTATATGCTGATCTACCCGGCAAAACTGAAGGTGTTCCACAAGAGCAGAACCTTGTTTTTTGAAACCCCGGAGGATGCTATGGGATGGTTGGATGCACAGAGCTGCCCCCAAGAAACGGGTATCCAAACAAGAGAAGGCAAAGATAAGTAACATGCATCTGCGGCACGTACAGTGTCACAGCCTAAGAAAATGGGACTTGAATATAGCACAGGACATAGCAGTGGGAGGGTGCGAACAGGGCTATACATGTGTGCATGATCCGTTAGCACGAGAAACTTTGATATTAGTGCGGGAGCCTTACAGAGCCAGCCCTCACATCCCCACAACGTGAAGTTTGGTTAGGTCACCGGTAGTCCGGTGACACCCTGCCGGGTTCCTGGCCTCGGCATTCCGACGCAGGACCAAACGCGGGGGGGCCTGAGATCCAGGGATGGAGCTGGGAACTTGTTGGTGTTGGGTGGGGTGGGGGGAGGGAAGGGGTTGTGTGCAGTGGTTTAGAGTTGGGAAAGGGGGTGTGGGGGAGTTTGTTGGGAGTGGGAGGGGAACGAGCCAAATCTTATGTCACATCAGGCGGGAGGGGAAACTGGGAGGGGAGGTGGGATATCCTATAAATGGCATCGGGTAGCCTTAGAGTGGTGACTTGGAACGTGAGAGGCCTCAATAGCTATTTGAAGCGTAACAAAGTAATGATGTACCTAAGAAGGATGAGGGTTGACATAGCATTATTACAGGAAACCCACCTTACTAGGGAGAAATTGGAGGTGGTCAAGAGAAAATGGAAAGGGAGCATCACGGGAGCCACATACTCAGCTTATGCAAGAGGAGTTATCATATGGGTGGCACCGCATGTACCATTTCAGCTAATTTAGTCTATGCTGGACCCGGATGGCAGAATGATTGTAGCGCGGGGGATGCTGGAAAACCAGGAAGTGAGCATTATAAACTTATACGCCCCTAACCAAGATACAGGGGCTTACTTTAGGACTCTATATGGCAAAATTAGACCCCTACTGGGAGGCGTGATCCTTCTGAGGAGGGGACTTTAATTGTACATTGAATCCTAAAATGGACAGGTCAGATGGTAAACCAGACAAACCCACCCCGGCGGCAAAGGCGTTACAGACCCTGCTGAAAGATTTTGAACTTTTAGATGTCTGGAGGCAGCTACACCCCCGGACAGGCAGTACTCACATTATGCGGCACCACATAACCTGCACACGAGGCTGGATTATATTTTCGCTGCTGCCGAGCTAGTAGGAGAAATGACGGGCGCGGAATATGAGACCAGAGTGCTTTCGGACCACTCCCCCTTGGTCATGGAGTGGCGACACCAACCCCCTAAAGCGCGAATCCCGACGTGGAAGCTCAGAGCTGAAGCCCTGCAGGACTCAGGATTCCGGGAGGACCTGAGGGAGATGATCACTGAGTACTTCGACATTAACACCGGAAGCGTTCAATCTGTGGGAACCATATGGGAGGCATTCAATGTAGTAGTGCGGGGTGTAGCCATATCAACATCTAGAGGACTCCAAGGGGGCATAGAATGGGAGTTGCAGGAAACGGAGAGGGAGTTGGAAGACATAATGCGTAAGGGGGGCACCTCTCAGGAGGATGGGGTAAGGATGAGGCTGCTACAACAAGCCAGCAGTGAGCACTGGGATAGATTATGTAAATTGAGCTACAAGAAATATGTTGAAAGGCAGCATGCGGGAGGAGACAAGTAGGGCAGATTGCTGGCCTGGTTATATAAAAATGAAACATCACAACCAGTGATCAGGGAAATTTGAGGGGACGGGCCAGATTTGGGATACCCAGGAGGGAGTAAAGGAAGAGTTCCTTAGATATTATAAACGTCTTTATGAGGACGCAGGGGAAGACATGGACCAAGAGATCCAGGAAATGCTAGAAGACATAGCCTTGCCCACACTAGACGATCTGGAACGGGAATACCTGGACGCCCCAATCACCTCAGAAGAACTAGAGACAGTGATTCAACACCTGCCCACATGCAAAGCTCCGGGGTCGGACGGGCTCCCCAGTGAATTCTATAAAACATACAAACAAGAGCTGCTCCCCCCGCTGCTGGCCATGCTTAATGAGGCGTTTGAGCGCTGTAGGCTGCCGGAGTCCCTACGGGAGGCAGTGATCATCCCGCTCTTAAAACCGGGTAAGCCAAGCACAGACTGTGGGTCATACAGACCCCTATCAATGCTTAATCAGGACAGCAAAATTCTCACAGCAGTGCTGGCAAACAGGCTTAAGCGAGTCATCAGCAGACTGATATACCCTGACCAAACAGGCTATGTTCCTGGCAGGAACATAACTGACAATCATAGGAGACTTCACCACATTATCGATCAAACGGAGAAGGACCCCGGCGAATTGGCAATCGTCTCGCTGGATGCAATTAAGGCCTTCAACTCAGTGAGATGGCCTTGGCTGCTAGCGACTGAGAGAATACGGGATGGGGCCATGGTATCTGAGGTGGGTCAAAATGTTATACAATTCACCGATTGTAAGGGTCAAAACGGGCGCTATAATCTCAGATAGGTGGCAACTCAGCGGGGGCACTAGACAGGGCTGCCCCTGGTCGCCTATGCTATATATCCTTGCGTTGGAGCCATTGGTAGTCTGCCTCAGACAACAATATGGGGAGATAGCGATCCATATTGTGGGAGGTTCGCATCTTATATCATTGTATGCCGATGATATACATTTATATCTGCGCTTCCCAGAGGAGAACCTACAATATGTCCTGGAGGTGATGGAACAATACGCTACCCTCTCGGGCATAGCAGTAAACCACAAAAAATCCAGCATGTTCCCCCTGGGGAGGTACAGCCGTGCCCTACCGAGGAGCCTACCGGTTTTGCCAATACCCTGGCGAACTGAGACATTTCGATACCTGGGTATTGACATATAACACACGACAGGAGAAGAACACTAACACAATACGGAAAAGGCAGTTGAAGGTATTAAGAATAGCATGGGATTTTGGTCCAGACTACCCCTGGCCATGATGGGAAGAACGGCTCTGATCAAGATGGTAGTCCTGCCCAGACTGTTACACTTTTTTGTAAACATCCCGTATGTGATCCCTCAGCGCTTTTTTGCCAAACTCCATAGCCTGTGCAGAGGTTTCATATGGCACAATTCCAGGAACAGGGTGGCCCTCTGGAAACTAGAAAACCCGTGTGACAAGGGGGGTATAAACCTGCCGAATTTTGAGTTATATTACTTGGCGGGACAGCTGCAATATGTGGCCAGGTGGTTGTCTGAAGAAGAAACGGCTGAAGCCAGGCTGTTGCGTAGGGATCCTGCTCCCTACTTCCTTAGAGACACAGTGTGGTTACCTAAACCAAAGGTACTAGGAATGGTGAGACTGCTGGGGTTTGGCTGGGAAATGTGGCGTAGAGCATGGCAGACTGTGGGAAACCCAGCCCCATTCTCCCTGAAGGTGCCGTTAGTGGCGCTATGCGGGGAAGACTCCCAAATGATAAAAGGGGTCCGTAGATACTGGGAACCGATGGGCCTGGCTACCCTTGGAGATTTATGGCAGAAGGGGGAGGCATCAGACTTTCAGAGGATAATAGAAGACACTGGGGTGCATAAGGGGCAACACATTACTTATTCCAGAATCATTAAACGAGTGCGAGAAAGGTGGCCTGAGGCAGTGCTTGCGGAACAACCTGATGCTACCACGAGACGATGTATGACATCTCGGAGGGTGGACAGGAAATATCCCGCATACATGAGCTACTGGGGACTAGGGTGGGGAAGGAGCTGCTCCAACTGAGGCGAGATTTGGAAGAGGAGGTGGGAGAACCCATGTCAGATGGGAAATGGGATAGAGCCCAAAGGTATCATAAGAAGGTGTCACAAAACGCGAGACTTGAGCAGATTCAATTATATGTCACTCATAGAGCATATTTGACCCCCAGAAAAATTGCCAGGTTTGGTGGTCCGGTGATACAGAAATGCCCTAGGTGCGGGGAGGAGGAGGCTGGGATGCTACACATGTTTTGGGCTTGCCCGGAGGTGGGTAGGTTCTGGACAGAGCTGAAGATACGCTTGGCAGGAAAAGGGGTTACGCTGGATGTGGAGTCAGCTTGGGCATGCATGCTTGGGGGTTTCCCAGACCACGCAACCTGAGGCACTTCAGTAAGATGAAGGACCTGGCCTACATCCTGGCAAAACGGAAACGATTGCAATGTGCTGGAAAGCGGCCCATCGGCCTAGAATTGAGATGTGGTGGGCAGAACTTATGAAGTGGGCAGAGGCAGAGACGGCCGCCTGGTACGAAGAGGTCAGCAGGGGGTGGGGGGAGGAAGTGTGACCCCTAATAGCATGGAGACAATTGGTGGCTTCAACGGTGGGTACCTCCCAGGCCGACCATAGCGATGATGATACGGAAGAGATAAGGGCAGTAGGCACGCCTGAAGATAAGCAGGTTGATGACACGGATACAGGGGCTCGAGTTGAAGGGGTGGGAGGGGGGAGGACCGAAAAGTGTACTTTGTAATGTAATGTTGTGAAGCTTAAATACGGAAGTCCTAATTGTTTGTGTTGTTTATAAAATAATAAAAAATTAAAAAATTATAATAATTTAGCATTTATATAGCGCTACAAACCCTCAGGTATCTGAGCGCTGCTTATTATCACCCATGGTGTGTGGTGCTCATTTATCGACCTCGGAAGGATGAAAGGCTGAGTTTGGCCCCGCCGGGATTCGAACCTGTGTCAGCAGGCTCTGCACAGATGTCAAAGTGAGCGCTTTACTCTCTGTGCTATCGGACCGGATATAGTTGGGGTAGAGGCACAGAGCACCTCAGCCAAGGTTATTTAATGGTAGCTATGGAACGAGCACCCTAGGCTGAGACTGAAAGGAGGTAATGCAGGCTGGTTCTTAGGTACAGTGAATCACCAAGCTCCCCACAATGGAATGTCCACACACTATGTTATGTGATAACACAGTTCTTTTATTAAAGGATAAAAGTCAGGTAGATATACACAAATAAATGAGACTCCCTTTGTACTAGACATCTAAACAGGTAACCTAAAATCAATATACAATTCTAGGTGTTAACACTGCTACCTTTAAATTCAATTGTAGTGCACCAACTGCTGACAGTAGTTCAAACGCATTTAAATTACTAGGCAAGGTTTAACTTCATAAAACATTATGGAGATATGCAGGTAATAATTAGAACATAGGCAGATGCTTTCTTTAGGATATGAATGCAATACTGTGTGAGGATAGCCCCACCTGAGCAACCTATAAGGAAAAGGTGTACTTTATGTTGCATATTACAGCCCAGTCCAAATATGTTAGTTAATAGTCTGTTTCTCTTTCTACAGATCCCACTTTCCCAAAGTACCTTGGAAGCCACAGGAGAACAGGATCCAAGATGAATCTGAGGCACGCATTGCATGTTCACTCTTCTGAGCCTTTAAGAAAGGGGGATCGGACCCTCTGCGCCATAGCACACGCAGGACAAGGCTGCAGTGTTGAGTGCCGCAGGAGACGCTGCCTGCCAATACGTAGAACGCACTGTTCATTCACGCTTCCGAGCCTTTAAGAACCATGGATCGGATCCTCTGCAGCAAAGTCCTTTCAGGACAAGGCTGCAGTGTTTGGCGACGAAGGGGTTGGAAACAAAGAGTGCAACCATGCAGCGCAGCCGTCAACCAGCAACTATTGCAAGGTAAGAAAGGTGCGGGTGGGGGGCGCAGCCATTAATGTATCCTACTAAACTGCCCAATTCCCTCTCAATGCGATTCTTACCCTGCACTGTCTCTACGCATCCATTAGGCTGTCCCTCTCCCGGGTAGCAGTACTCTGTTTTCTGCATCTCTGAACTGGTCTTTTTGCATTTCCCTGCATTTTTCCCCCCTAGTTGATTGTATTGGCATCTGTCTCTGTTTTTTGCATACTCCTGCATTTTATCTCCTCTAGGTAAGTTTTCCTGGGTGTGCTTGACATGGTATTCTTTGCCCACTAGGCCTTTCTCCTCTTCTCTAGGTTCCCCTCTTCACTGTGTTTCACTACTGTTGCCCTCTAGGCCTTTATTCCTCCCTAGGGTGTTCTGAGCCGGCTTGCACCACTGTTTCTCACTGCCTGCTGCTGCCTTGTTTTCCTGTTCTCTGTGCTCTATTGTAGCCTGTTGTTTTCCCCTTGTTTTCCCCCACCCACCTCGCTCTGTATCCCCTTCCTGTGCACTGTAAGGAACTCATGGTGGCAACAGTAAAGACAGACACAAGTGATCACAGTTCAAGGCTGTTTATTGAACAATGAATGCAGGGAGGAAAAATGCCTAAGCTAAACCTAAATCTAAGATGGGACCAAGCGTCGAACATCAAATGAAAAATAAGGCAATCCTAGTGGTGTTGTGTCAAAATAAAAGGGCCTATACTAAGAAAAACCTATTGCCAGTTCATTACAACTAATTATCCAACTATTAGCCAAAAAGGGACCCAGGGGAAGACCGTATGGGGGGTCTTCTAATTGGAATCATACATCCGTTAAAGTCAACAAGGATCCACTCGAATTTAGACGAATTTGTCCTAGCAGTTAAGATAGAACTCCCCGGCAAAGATAAAGTGGACAAGATGCTAGTGATCAATCTCTATAATCCACCTGAATCTTCATACAGAGATCTCATTCAGGAAGCTTGCCACGCTCTGTTGATTGATTGGACGATCGATTCAGAACACAATCTAGTAACAACTGTAGGCGCCTTTAATTGCCATATTATGGGACCAGTGGGTAGAACTAATAATCCCCTGTTGAAGAACATTGGTAGGATGTGGCACGAGGAAGCAAACTCTGAGGGATTACTGTGGCTCAACTTTTTTAACTCGTGGGATTTTGAAATCCTCAACGGCAGAACCACTAGTGACTATCCAGGACAACCTACATGGAGAAATGCCAGATCCTGTAGTACACTAGATTATATCTTTGTAAGTCCCTCAATGGCGAAACTGATCGCGGACATGAAGGTTAGCAACAATGATTGGAGTGATCACGCCTCTCTCTCGTTAACATTTAATTTTTTGCTACAACATTCTCGGGCCAGACCGATTGGCGAACTGAGAATGAACCACACTTCTTCAAATTTTCGTTGGTATGATAAAAACATTATAAAAGCTGTAGATGCTACGAATGACATGATAAATATAGGACATGATGCCCTTCTCACTATGTCCTGTAACGAGATTGAAAAGTGGATAACATCCTTCTCATACAACTACGCCACCGTGAATATTAACATACTAGCTCCCGATGCCAACACAACCAATATATTTGATGTCGAAATCAGAGATGCTAAAAGAATCTTAAGAGCAGAACTTAAGACGCTACGTAAACATTCCATCACATGGGATAGCTACCTGATTTCAAGTAAGAAGTGCAAAAACGCCTTCAGATCTTGGCTCAGACAAAAACGCTATGCATTTAAATTAGCTAAATGGCAAAAGACAGTTCAAATACTTTGTACAGGGAACTCCCCTTCTCTATATGGAGCCTACTGAGACAGGCCAGGGGTGAAACAAATAGTTCCCTCAACAATCCTGTCGATTTGGGCCAATGGGAGGAATTTTTGAGAAGTCGCAACAATCATCCAACAGGAATGTCCACGGAGACGATGGTTTGGAATAGTCCCTCTCCTCCCTTTAAGGTGACTGTGGAATCACTGATTACCATGATAAAAAACTCAAATCATCGAGAGCGCCTGGGCCCAATGGTTTAGCGAATGTTATTTAAAAAGTAAACCTGAATATTGGGCAGAGGTCCTGAAAATACTGTTTGATAAAACTTTGAATGATGGCCTCATACCGGAATCATGGCGAACAGCAACCCTGGTCCCTATTTATAAGAGAGGAGACCGCACAGATCCTTCAAACTATCGTCTACTGTCTATGCCGGATTCCACTGGCAACCTATTTGTGACATACTTACTTCAAGAGCTTCAAATATGGATGGATAGAGAAAAGATCTTAGATCAATTTCAATGCGGCTTCAGGAGTGGATATTCTACTGCGCACAATTTGATCATAATGGACATACTTCGTAATAAGGCCAGATCGCCTGGAAGCCCACCACTATACATATTATTCATTGATTTTAAGGCTGCCTTCGATCAAGTGCCGAGAGATTTGCTGTGGACCAAATTAGAAATCTTGGGATGCCCGAAGGGAATACTATATGATCTTAAACAGCTACATTGGGATACCACAGTCTCTTTAAAATCAGACGCCAATTGTAACATGACCAATAAGATCAATCAAACTCGTGGCGTAAAGCAAGGCTGTGTGACAGCACCGATATTATACAATCTCTTTGTGCACAACATACCAAAAGCCTTATCAGAAGCTCATAACTGCCCACCAAAGATAGGCCCCGCTCACTGTCCAGTTCTCGCTTATGCGGACGATTTAGTCATCATGGACCATATAATCAGTGGTCTTCGAAATTCTGCAGAGGCATTATGGAACTATGCCAATAGAAATGGCCTTACTATTAATCTGGACAAAACCCAGATGATGGTCCTCAGCAATAAGAAGATTGCACGAGTGAGTCTTCAAATACAAGGGTCTACAATACAATATACCCCCTACTATAGATACCTGGGCATTGAGATAGAGCCCAAGGGCCAATACACGATGTGTAAGCAAGCTCGAATGACGAGAGCTGCTCAAATTAGTGCCCTAATATATTGTTTTTCCACTTCTCATTGTGGATACACAGTCTGGGCTGCAAGACAATTATATCAACAGGTCTTAACCCCCATGACCACCTACGGACTAGAAGCCTTGCAGCTGATGGACTTGGATTGGCTCCAGATACTAGAGGGGAAATTCTGGAAGAAAATACTCAGACTTCCGAACTGCATACCAATGTCTATCCTCAGACTGGAACTGGGTCTTATTTCTCTGAAAGCGCAAGTACTCAGAAAAAGGGCTGAACTTTATATAAAGATGTTTCCGCAACAGAAAATCTCCTGCTGAATGCAATGCACAATGAAATTAATAAATCCTCTACATTCCCTTTCATGAAAAAACAGATGGGGTCACTATCTGGAAAAGATTGGCTGGACAAATAGGCCCAACCGGATTGAAGCCACTACACTGAGTGCTTTGTCTAAAACATCTGAACTAGATGACTGGATCGAAAACTATGCACACTTGGAAGAGTTGAAACGTTATAAATGTGTCCATCATATGAGATATACTTTCAAGAAACCAGCTCCCTATTTGTCTCTGTGTCCTTCACCACGGTTGAGACGATTTATCCTATTGGTGCGGATTGATCAACTACCGGTACTGGCTATTAGCAGGATTATGAGTAATTTTACCAAGACAGACCGTTTCTGCCGGCTATGTATGAACAGTACTGTCACTGAATCAGGTAAACATGTACTAACTAGATGTCCTGCCATGCTAAAAACCTATGCAACTTGTTATGGGGACTTCAGCAGTGAAGATTTCTGGCTGAGGGCGCTTAATGCAACAGGAATGAAGCTTTATATTGCATTATATAACATGTGGCTAACAATTGAGAAACTATTGGAAATATCTATATAGAGATTCCTATTACTTATCGTTGGAACTAAAACTAGTTAAATGGTTGACGGTACTACCAAACGTTTGTACTAGTTGCTGATACGCAAGTAGTACTATACAGTCTCGATGCTAATCCCACATAAATGCACTGCAAATAGATGTACAAAGTACACATGTTAAGGGATTGTTGAAATGTAATTGAGAGGAACTCTCAAATTCAAATTCACTTTTTATTCTCAACATTACTTTGGCATAAGACCATTTATTTTACTTACTTATTTAACGCAGTTAGTTTTCTTATCTTATTTTTCCATGGTTAATTTATTGTACTAAATGTTGCTTCTTTATTATGAATATGTTTAAAGAAATTATAACAGTATTTTATTCTGTAAGTTGTTTTATTGATTTATATGTGAAAAGCTTATTTTAAGCTATAACACATTAATAAATAAATTACAACTAATTATAGAAAGAGTGTGGGATAGGGTTTCAATAAAGAAAACAAGTGTTTCAAATAATAATGTCTTTTTAAACAGTACTTCAGGCTTCATCTATGACTGTCGGATTCCCTCTTCCGGGTTCACTCTCGACAACTTTTAACACACACTGTTCATGCACTCATTTCACCAAGCAGGATTAATTTCCCTAAGCTTCACAATCATCTGTCGGTCAAAGACTTTCGACAGTACAGAGGATTTTATAAGACTTCTGTATGACCACTTTGACCTCTTTTCACCTCTTCGCAAGGGCTTCTGGTTACGGTAGTTTCAACACTTGGTTAATCGCAGAGGGCTTCCTGCTTGAGCACCCACGTGGTGCCGGCCTCCTCTGTTTCTGGTTTCCTTCCCTATTTCTTCAATCATATCTTTAATTCTTTCCAAGTTCAAATTAGCGGCTGGTTACTTTTCGTTCAGCATAGTTCAGTTTCTTCTCGATTCTCCCCTCGACTCGCCGGCTGTGATGAACCACTTGCCTTTCTTTGTCCTTGGAGTCAAGATCAGTACCACCAAGACCAGCGTCCTACTCTGGCTTGGTTATCAGCAGAGGAGGGTCTCGTGTACCGTAGACATCTGCTGCAACACATGCTGGCTATTGTTTGCAGCCTTATGATTCCTTCTCTGGAGGATTCACTGGCCTTAGTTGGAAAGAGCAAGTTCGCTTCTCTCCTTGTCACCCTCTCGGTCTGCGCCGTCTTTCTCCTCCTCTTGAACTGCCGTGCTGAGGTAGCTCTCACGTCGTGTGGTCTGCCTTGCTCGTCCTGTGTTTTGGTGCTCCACCTTTTATCCCTGTGGGGAAGGGAATGGGCCATCAGGTGTGTGTGATTCTGGTCAATTGCCTGACTTTGCCTGACCCTTATATTGGGACATATATCAGGTAAACGGCTCTGGTGTTAGTCTTTTGTCTTTTGTGTTGTGCAAAAGCGTTTGTGTGGGAAGAGCACGGGCACGTTGTTAGCATCTTGGACTGCTCGCGGGTTTTACCAGGCGTCCTTAGCGGGACCCACGAGCAGACCTCATAATGAGACGGTAGGGGGTTAACGGCGCCGGCAGCTCTACTGGCGCCGTTAACCCCCTACTGCCAGGGTCGTAATGAGGCCCTGTCTCTGAAGAGTTGCCATTCTGAAACAGTGTGCTGAGCAAGCAGAAAAAAACAACGGAGGTCAGGAGGTGTGGCGTGCACCATACATACTGAGCATGGCATGACTGCCAGAGTGCAGAGGTGATTGGCACTGATAAAAGTTGCATGCAGTCGCATTGCCCCCCCCCCCACCATGGATGAAAAATTTCCAAAGATCAACTGATGCTGGGGAATGTTTGTAAGATGAGTCACCTGTGTGGGGACGCAATCCGTTAGAGCATCTAATGGTTCCACTCGCGACCAAATGAGTGTCCCACAATCAGCAAACGAGCACAGTGTCAACACTTGAGTGCACAAAGGAATGAGAGATCTTGCAAATCTCAGCAATCTAAGCAAACATGAAGTTAGCACACTCAACCCTTTGTTGTACCCTAAATTGCCCATTCATTTTAAAGGTTGTCTGTTACCCGCATAAAAGACCAGCATACAGAACAACTAGAATTTTCCACAGGCTGTCATCCACTGTCCCCGAGCTGAATTATGAGGTGTAGCAGATTTACCTCCAAAAGGGAGGAGACAACAATATGTCATGCATAAGGAGAGTTCTAAGCCATCCTTGAAGAGCTGCACTGAGTGTTCACTTTAAATATCTTTTTACTAACCCTGTGTGTCTCATTTTAACAAGAGTGTGTAAAGCAATAGTACTACAGAATGGCATATTTGGGACTTACAAATACTGCATTTCCATAGCACCGGGTACCGTCTCCTTCGTAGTCGTTTTGGCAGACACAATCCCAGAAACCAGATGAGGTCAGCTCACACGTTGCCTAGCACAAAATAAACATGTTAGTATATTATATGGACCAGATCACCTGCACCATTTGAAGCAAATAATCAAGTGATCAATGAGCAACCTGTTGCCAAATCAAGATCAGCACCACCAGCACATTATTGGAAGACCATCTAACTTGCAAAGACTGTACCTGATTCTCAAAGATTTGCACTGGAGGTAACAAGGAGATGCCTGTGTGAATCTCAGATTTGCACCTGGTTGGCCAAATTCACAAAAACAAGCACATTTTTTTAAACGCAGAAGAAGTACATTTTTTATTAGTCCACTTGCTACCGTACCGGGCGGGACTATATTAAAACACTTCAGAGGCATATCGAAATAATAGCTTCGACCCAAGGCTACAGAAATGAAACAGAATGGAGCCATGAGGTAAGGGAACTATTACCCCAGGGTGCACTAGGAAGCCTAGAGTAATTAAAAGCCTCGGAGAGTCTATAGGAGAACGTTCACATGCGTGCTGCCTCAGTACGAATATGACATAAGGTGCTGTACACACAGGAATTAATTAATAGGACGCATCAATACTTTTCCGTCCTGGTGAAGCCCGAAACAATAGGGGAAAGAGCACACAACCAGTAGATCATGAGGCCGAAACACTGCATGTCTACAACATTCTGACAATGTTCACAAAAGCATTGCTAAATAGGTCACTACTGATCTGGGAATAAGGGTACATCCAACAGAAAGGATGTTATAAGGGAGAGAATGTAAAAAAGATCACTCTCAAGATGTTTGATTCAGTACACTTAGAAAATACTTTCTTAGCTTATGTTTGTCATTTCCTGTGTCACTTTGTTAATCCTGTTTTAATAGTGGTGTGAATTTTGAAGATGTTATCAGATGTCAGTACATTTGTGTTGTTTCAAATATGGATCATTATTTGCACTCAATTTCTATTTTGACCTTGTAGCAGAAGAAATTACTTACCTTAATGTTCTTTCTATGGATTATTCTCCTACAGATTCCTCATCTGAAAGATATTCCATCCAGCTCTGCTGCTTTGGAAAAGTTTCGATCTGTCTTGCTCAGCATCCGATCGTTGGCTCCATACGTGACGTCAAGTGTCGCCACTACGCCCCACACCTCAGTTTCCCCCTTTTTTCCCGAGCACACCAGGCTGAATAGGAAAACAAAGAGAGAACAACGGGCCAATAAGCCCTGACAAAAATGAAATAACCATACACCTCTGAAGGAGGATTGCAATAGACACTAACAAAGTAGCTTCAGAAAAAAATACCTCTTGTTTTAATAAACGATATGTGGCAGGAAGGACAGAAAACGGTAACTGAGGACCATCACTAAGTCAACAGTAAAGAGAAGATGCGCACAAACCACCGACTTTCTGAGCGGGAATGGATGGGAGGGGAGATGAGGAATCTGCGGGAGAAGAATCCATAGAAAGAACATTATGGTGCGTAATTTCTCCTTCAATGGATTGCTTTTCTCCCGCAGATTCCTCATCTGATAGAATCTCAAAGCAGTGGATGATGAAGGCGGGCAGAAAGTTATACCAAGAAATTTTGCAGCACTCCTCTGGCAAAACGTACATCTGCTGTATGAGCCATATCTAGACTGTAGTGCTTAGCAAAGGTAACTATCCAGAGGCTACAAACACTCCAAAATAATGCCTTAAGAGCTGCACTAGGTATAAACAAAAGAGAACATATCTCTTCCATCAGACGACAACACAAATGGCAATCTACTCATAGTAAAATTCTTCTAAAACAATGCACTAAACAATGCTGCACCTAGCTACCTCATGGACAGACTAAATAGAAGAACGTCCATCAGACCCACGAGAGCTTGCAACGAAAACTGCCTTTTGGTTCCGAGATACAAACTTACCAAGATTGGTGGCAATAGCTTTCCCGTGAAGGCACCCAAACTTTGGAACTCCCTGCCACATTGGCTCAGAGCAGATCAACCGTACTTACACTTTCGAAATAATTATATCAACTTGCTCAACTCTACTGACCACTAATTTAGGCTGCTGTATTATCTTCACCTGGCTGTTTTAGCCCATCCTTCCATTATACTGTAACATTTGCTCCTGTGTCCATTTGCCCTTACCTGCTGTAACTTGTACACTTGTATATATGTATATATGTCTCTACTGTGACCCTACCGGTAACTATATTTGTCCCACTGTAATCATACTTGTAACCATGTAAGCTTTGCATCTTCGTATTGCTGCGCCCTGTTACCTTTGGGTTTGGTGCGCATTAAAAATAAATAAACAAACAAAGAAACATAAAGGGATGACCATGTCGCTGTGTGACAAATATCCCGGACAGGGACTCCCCTCTGCAATGCTGTTGACGCTGAGACTCCCGTAGTCGAATGAGCGTTGATGCCTGCCAGTAATTCCTTTCCGGCGGACTGGTAGCGTTCCGCCATACAGAAAATGATCCAGCGGGACATGGTTTGCTTAGTTATGGCCAGGCCCTTACGGGCTAAAGAAAAAGCCACGAAGAGCTGGTCAGCTCTTCTGAACTCCAACTTCCTCGTAATGTAATAACATGGGATCTAGGCGATGAAATCGCTCTTCCTCCTTAGAAGGATGCAGAGGAGGATCGAAGACTGGGAGGTCAATGCATTGAGATAGGTGGAACACTGAGACAACTTTGGGAAGGAAGCCAAGCCGTACCCTAAGCGAGACTTTTTCCCGAAAAAATCGCAGGAAGGGTGGCTTACAGCATTAGGCCTGCAGCTCACTAAGAGGGAGAAGACCTCCTCTTGGACTTCCTGGCACGCTTCCCACTCATGTGAGACCATGCTCTGCCTGCTCAGAGCATCCGTCAAATTGTTCTCTGTTACCGCCATATGAACTGCCGAGATCTGGTTCTCCAGTAACCACAACCATAGTATCATTGCCTCTGTGCAGAGGGGGCGGGAATGCACGCCACCTTGCTTGTTCAGGTAGTGCATTGCCACCGTGTTGTCGGTCAGAATGAGGACATGCTTTCCCTGCAGAGATGGAGCGAATGCCTTCAGGGCTAGCCTGATAGCTCGCAACTCCAGCCTGTTGATGTGCGACCTGGCTTCCATTGTTGACCAGAGGCAGCTCACCTGCAAATCCTCGCAGTGAGTCCCCAACCCTTCAGAGATGCATCCTTGACCACTCGGGCCTGAGGCGAAGGAGGTCAGAAGAGTTCCCCCACCAGGTGACTGCTGTGGTCCGCCCACCAGGACAGTTTGTTGACTACCGATGCGGACACCTCGTGGATATCCGAAAGAGCACCAAGGTGCTGTGACCACTGACTTCTCAGGAGCCACTGGAGGGATCTCATACTCAGCCTGGCCTCTGGCACCAGAAAAATGCAGGAAGCCATGAGACCTAAGAGGCAGAGGTAGGAAGCCGCTGGTATAGTGGCATGGTTCCGGAACAAGTCAACCATTTGTATCAAGCAGACGACTCTCTCTTCGGGAGGGATGGCTTTCGCAACCCCGGTGTCTAGGACTGCTCTGATGAACTGGAGCCATTGAACTAGTGTTTGTTTGTTTGTTTATTTTATTTCTATAGCGCTCCGGACCCGGGAGTAAACGGCGCTTAGTACAAGTTACAAGGCACAGTACGTGGTAATTAGCAGTGATACTTTAACAACAGTTATATACAGAATATACAGCCAGTGGAGGTAGATACAACCAATAATGACATAAATGAGACATGTGCAATATATACAGATTGTAACTAGGTCTAGCATAAAGGTTGACTTTTTGTCAGTAGCCACCCAATGGCAAGTTTCCTGAACGACTGGAAGGATTTGGATGACTTGATGGCAGGGCGTTCCAGAGTTGAGAGGCGAGGACAGTGAAGCTCGAGCCTCCGGCTCTTTTAGAGATAAATATGGGCACTGTGAGACATAGGGTGTTGGAGGATCTAGTGGTTCTGATGGACGGTTTCATGGTGAAATTGTTGTTAAGGTGGGGGGGGCTAGTTGGTTAAGAGCTTTGTAGGTGAGGCAGAGGGTTTTTAGATACATTTTTTGTTGGATGGTGAGCCATTTGCATGAAATTCTGGTGGCCGAGATGTGCTCTAGCCTAGGAATGTTTAGTGCTGCTCGTAGTGCATTATTTTGAAGGACTTGGAGTTTGCTAATTATCGCTTGGTTGGCACCTAGGTAGAGGCTGTTGCAGTAGTCTAACTTAGATTGTATGAGAGTTCTAGCTAGCGTAAGGCAACTGTTAGAGGAGAGAAATGGTCGGCAGGCTCTAATTAGTTTTCCTGTGTAGGCAGTGGGGTCTTCTAAAAATTCAGGGAGAAGTCTAGCCTGTGTAGCAGCAAGCAGATGTCCTCTTAATGGGAAAAGACCTGCACCACTGACTTTCTCGGATCAGTCAGTCGACCAGGTAAGGAAATACGTGGACTCTGGATCTCCTGCTGTGAGCTGCAACTACTGGCCTGAGCTTGGTGAAGACCCTTGGGGCGGAGGTCAGACCAAAGGGAAGCACTTTGAACTGATAGTGCTTGTCCCATATGGTGAACCTTAGGAACTTCCTGTGCTTTCGATGGATTGGCACATGGAAATAAGCATCCTGTAGGTCTGCTAACACAAGCCAGTCCTGTAGTTCAAGAGCGTGGAGAATTTCTCACGTTACCATCCTGAACTTGTCTTTCCTCAAGAACTTGTTCAAGGCCCTGAGGTCCAGAACGGGACGGAGACCTTCTCTCTTCTTGGGTACCGGGAAATACTAGGTATACCAACCCTATACTCTCTGCTCGGGAGCTACCTCTTGCACGGCACCCTTCAACAACAGGGCTTGCAGTTCTTCCTGGACATCCTGTCCCGGTTGGATTGGGGGTGGAGTGGGTCTGTCCAGTGATTTTCTGACAAATGGCACACAATAACCTCACTGAATGAGCTGAAGAGCCAGGCATCGGAAGTAATTCCCTGCCATTGGAGCAAATGCTCCATCAATCGACCAACAACCGGTATGTTGTGACAGGGCAAATCAAAGCGGCTTCGGAGGTTGGGTTACCCCAGCCGATGACACTGCTTGCTGGCCTCTAGAAGCCTCTCTGCCCCTTCCAGAGTGCGAGAAATGCTTCTGCCATTGCCTGACCAGTGGAAGCTGTGCTCTCCTGTCATAAGGGGCATACTGTCTGTAGACCCGTGCCCTAGAGGCGAAGCTGATGGCAGGTTTGGCCGGTTGCGCAGCTAGGCCTAAAGATTTAGCAGCGATTTTGGATTCTTAAAATTTTTCTAAAGAATGGTCGGATTTCTGTCTGAACAGGAATTCGCCATCGAAGGGCATGTCCAGCAGTTTAACTTGGACAGTAGGAGCAAAACAGACATTTTTAAGTAAGCCTGCCTTCTCAGCGTTACTGCTGACGGCAAAGAATGGCCCACACAGTCAGCGATGTCCAGGCCCTTTTGCAGCGACTGTCTGGCCACCTCCTTCCCATCCTCCACCAGCTACAGGAAGCCCTCACGCATTTCCCCCTCAGGTACGTACTGCGCAGCATTCTCCACTGCTGTCCAGAGACCAAAAGAGAACTTGGCAAAACTTCTTGCCACATTGGTAGCTTTAAGGGCCATAGTGCCCGAAGTGAATGCCTTCTTGGCCAAGGCATCACTATTTTGGCTTCCTTGTCGGAAGCGTTAGTGGAAGAAGATGGTCTAGATGAGACTGTGGCAGTAGAGGGTGAGGAGAGAGAAATAAAGGGTCTCCTCTAGCTGGCCTATACTTCTCGGAAAGGGTGGATGCTGCCACGGTGCTGTTAGAGGATCAGCAATGCCAGGGCTTAAAGGCATATTGCGCTCTGTCACCAGACTTTCATCCAGGATATTGGTAAGGTTGTACCCTTGCACCAGCGACACTGAGGGCTGCAATCCTAGGGTATCAATGACCCTTTCTACCAAAGTCGTGAACTTTGACAAGTTATGAGTATAGGGCTGGGACTGTTGAAATTCCAGGTCTGGCGAGGTGTCCAGACTGCTGGCATCATGGAGGCCTTGAGCTAGTTGTAAGAGCCAACTGTGGTCCTCAAAATAATCAACACCTCCCGTGCCCATGTAAATAGTAAATGGGGTCGACATCCGCTTGGTCCTATGAGTCATCAGCGCCAAAGATACCGGACAAGGTATCGAAAAATTCGGACCAGGAATGCATGGTAAAGATTTTATTGACAAGTGTCGATGCTGATGGCTTGTCTTTCGGCGGCGATAGGGAGGATGTTGGTGTTGATACGCCATAGCATCGACATCTTTGGATGAACAGGGTTGATCCGGCTTCCATAGGATCTCCTTCGATGTTGAAGGGTTTATCGGTGCCGATGGCATCAGTACCGGGGCATTAGAGGGGTCGGAAATGCTGAGCGCATCTCTTGGCACCAAGGCCTGCTGTGTGGGGAGGGGGGGTTAACCACGCCCACTGCAGCATACGTTTTGAACATATCAAGCATAGAGGTCTTAAAATCCTCCTATTCTTGGCGGGTGGTAGGCCCTGCAACGGATTACCTCTTTCCGTCGAAGAATCGGAATACCGACTGTGGCAGTGATGCCTCTTCTTCTTACAGGATGAGGAAGAATGGCTCATCAAGTGGGACCGTTTCTTCTTCTGTCTACGCTCTTTTTCAGGGGTGTGCCCTTGGTTTCGGCCTCTGAAGACAGAACTGTCGACTGCGATTTAGTGATTTAGATGGCGGCTGACCAAGAGAGAGTTTAGCTGCTCGATCGCAAAAGGATTTCGGGTGCATCTTGATGCATGACTGACACCCTTCCGTCCCGTGACCCTTGCCGAGGCACCAGAGACACAACTTATGTGGGTCACTGATGGACATCTTGGCACCACAGTCAGTACACCACTTGAAGCCTGAAACCTGAGTGACCAACATCTTGTGTCGAGGAATTTAGAAAAAAGTTTCTAACGAAAACGTGGAAAGAGTCAAAGACTCGCCTGTGTTCCCAAGCAGCATGTTAGCATGCGTAAAAAAGGAACTGAGGTGTGGGGGGTAGTGACGAAGTATGTACACAATGCCTGACGTCACGTCCGGAGCCGACGATCGGATGCTGAGCAAGACGGATCAACGATCAACGGCCCACTATGCCCCCAGTCCAAAATATTCCAAAGCAACAGAGCTGGAGGGAATATCTATCAGATGAGGAATCTGCTGGAGAAAAGCAATCCATTGAAGTAATGTTACTTATACAATGAAATAATATACAATGTGATGAACAGCTAATACAGTGGTGTACAGGATGAAATCACATAGCTGAGGAAATTTCACTACAGAATGGTTTGATTGATGGTCTATCCGAAATTGATCCTGATCATATTGCATTTTACATGTGTATGGAACCTGGGAGATCAGGGTTAGTACCAGGTATGCCTTGTTTAGATATTAGTCCACTTGCATACATTGGCATTGGGAGTAAGCTCTCAACACTGTTGTATTACATGCGGCCTGCACCCAGAGAGTGCTGGGAGTGCATTTCCCAGTGATGGGCATTGAAAGAGCCTGTTATAGTGAAGTGTGAGGGAAAAAAGTCAATTCTGTCCCTGTTTGAGTGGGATTGCAACTGCTCCTCTTAAAAAGAGGCATGACAGGGCCGGGAATTCCTCTGCACCTGTTCCAACCAGGATCAGTTAACTCACTCTCCTAATGGAGGCATGTATGTATTGTATTTTGGTTTTGTATAGTGTCGGTAGCCCGCGGGCATCAGGGCGCTTTGAGACAAAAACACACAATGAACATAACACAAACACAGCCTAGCCTAACCCAAGTGTAAGACGCGCCCTTGGCATCCTTACACGCTGTAAGAGAGGAAGTCCGAGAATTCCTACTGAAAGATAAGTGTCTTAAGGCGTTTCCTAAAGGCCAGGTGGTTTTCCTCCATTCTCGAGGTCTCAGGAGGTCTGTTCCACATTTGAGGAGCCAGTACCACGAAGGCTTTGCCCAGGCCTGATTTTAGTCTGTGTTTGGGAATGGCCCGGTGATAGCGATTAAGAAAGCAGTTTTAAGAGGGAGATTCTTAAGGGTTGCTTTGTGCGTGGGTTCGAAGGGGGAGCCCATTAGCCTGGTTAGTACAACATTTAGGTCCCATCCGGGAGCTGGGTTAGATACAGGGGGGTGGATCCTTTTCACTACCTCCATGAAGGCTTTTATAACTGGAACTTTCCACCATGACACCTTGTGTTGAGACATAGTGTATGCGAAGAGTGCAGCTCGGTGAACTTTAATAGAATTAAAGACTAATCCTGAGTCTAACAAGTGAGTCAGGTATAGAACAATTTGTATGGGAGAGCAGCCAACGTGGTTGACACTGTTCGCCCTACACCAGATGACAAACCGTTTCCACTTGCTAGAGTAGCAGTAACGAGTGTTTGGTTTCCTTGCATCACTAAGGATGTCCATGCATCTCTGTGGGAGCTGCAAATGTCCAAATTCTATGACCTCAGGAGCCAGGCTGCTAAGCTCAGGTTCTGTGGGCATGGGTGCAGCGTTCTGCCCCTGTCCTGTGACAGCATGTTGTACGGGCAGGGTAGCTTCACCGGTGGAGAAAGGGACATCTCCATCAGGTGAGCGAACCAGGGTTGGCGTGCATCAGACTAGTGAGCAATACCCGGAGTTGGAGATGGGTTGTGAGAAGGAACAGTAGAGAAAAGATGTCTTAGTACTGCTTGTCCCACCTGGGAATCAGATCTAGAATGAGCATCGAGGCAGTAGTGTTTTGTAAAGGTGTGTACAGAACTCCAGGTTGCCGCTTTGCAAATGGACTTGAGGGGTACATTTGCAATGATTGCTATGGATACCCCAGTGCCAACTCCTAACCCAGGTCGGGGATCCTTTGTTCATCCTTTTAGCGGGCTTCTGCCAAGAAGCCCTCCTTTCGGCGCCACTGAGTCTGAGGTGGGTCCATTGCGTGGGAGGGGGAGTAGGACCCCTGGACAGGGTTGCCTCAACAACCCATGTCGCACTCCATCCTGAAAGGCTGGAGGGTCTCTCGCCAAGACGACCACTCCACTGTGTGAGTGACAGCTAGGCTGTATGAATGGGAATCTTTTTGTTTTGCATAAAAGCAGGGTCCTGAAGACTGGAAGAGCAAGACGTCGCCACTGGAACTAAGACGCTGAAGAGGAGCGAAGCCAAAGACATCTGCAACGACTGAACCACCGGTGAAGCCCTGCTGCAGAGTCTCACCACTTTTCTCCAAACAATGAGAGAAGATCTTCATCTGCAAGAGCCTTCTTCCGTTGAGCTGGTGGGGCCAACCCGTTTGCCAATCGCCTTCCGGACCTGCCTTGGTCGAATCGCCAGTACCCTGTACTCGGAGGCCGGACAGCCAGGCACCAGTCCACCCGTACTGTGATTTAAAGGAGCGTACCATTTTTTCGTCGGGCAGCACCGCGGCTGGTTTCATCCCTGGGTAGTGCAGTAACTCGAACTTTCCTCCACGACGAGAGCCTCTCTTCCTCTGCTGGACGCTCTGAACTGCAGGAACTACCAGGAACAACCGCCACCGCAGGAGCCACTTCTTCATTTATAAGGTACATTGTTCCGCCAGGCCGCCCTTTCTGCGTAGTAGTGCTAAAGGTGTTTTAAATCCTTTACCTACCTGTTGGGTTGGCCGCCCCTCTCTCTTAACATTGTCTTTCAACTTCTGCATCCGCCTTTTCAAATCGTTAACCAAAGAAGTGACTGCAGCTACATGAACATTTTGCTCCTGGGCCCTTGCCCTGTACCACTAACTCTGGCACAGGCCTACTGACTCTGGCTATATTTGTTAGAACTGCCTTCTCTAGATTGCTTCTCAACTAAAAATGTGTTGGTGCACCTACTTCTTATAACCACCCTTTCCTTCCATTTTGCTCAGTTTTCATTTAAGTATTTTCTATACTGATGCACTGCCTTGCTTGAACTGGTTCACAAACTTATGGAAAGTGTTGCTAGGGTGTGTAAGAAGATATTTCTGTATAACTTGTGTTTTCCCTTCTTTGGAAGAAATTGCTAGAGCGCCATTTGTGTTTGGTTTATTCTGTGCTGTTTTGCTCAGTTTTCACTCTTGCTCAAACTTGTCTACAATTTAACTAGGGAGTTGTGTATACTTTCTTTGACTGAATTTAACTTGCTTAATAACTGTGATAAATGTATGTAACTAGAGGTGTGTAAAATAAATATATTTTCTGTTTAATACAAAGCTTTGGTCCGTGTTTCCTTGTACCATAAGTGCTGAAGGCCTATTGTGTAAACCCTGAATACTGCTCATCTCCCTCTTGGGATAAGTCTGACTGCTCAGCCACAGCTACCAACTAAATCTTTGTGGTACAGACTGATACCAAAGGGGATTTATTGCTCTCACCTGTGGTCCTAATCTTCTGTAGTGCTCCCTAAGGGAACTGCACAGGATTCTGCCTAACAGGCTTGCTGTGTAAACCAGAGCATCTCTGAGATGCCTTTGAGCAATCTTTGTGAATTGCATTTGCTCATAAACATTTCAGGGATGCTGCAGGCATTTCCAGATTTGCTCCAGTTGTAGGCTTTGAGAATCAGGTGTGGGGAAGCAGGTGCAAATTAGAGATGCGTATTGGCATTTACTAATTTGCCTGGTGTAAATCTGAGGCAATAATGGAGATGCTTGGAGCATTTCCCAAGGTGCCCTTGCCTTTGTGAATCACATTTGCACTTAAGCAGCCCAGAGATGCTTCAATCATCTCCAGATGTGCTCCACATCTACGAGGTAGCAGGTGCAAATCCAAGATGCTCAGGTGCAAACCTGTAAGAATCAAACTGCATTTTTTGTAAGCCAGACACTACTATGACAGTTTAGGATGCTTTGCAAGTTACTACAAGGCGAGATGACCACATTGCCAGAGAAGAGAAAACATTTCCCACACTCGTCTGAAGACCCCTTTGCCCCAAGGAGGAGGACTTTGGAGATGTTTTCTTTCAAAGGGAGACTCACCTGAGCATGGCACTTGTCCCTTTGGGTAAGGCAGGTGTTCACGGGTTCACATTCAAATCCAGTTCCTCGAAATCCTTCTTTACATCTGCAGTCATTCTATGATTTAAATCAGAATATGGTTAGTGCAAACAGCAAGGGCGCCTTGGAAACCGAGTAACTCACACGCATTTGTGCATGGACTATTGTACTCAGAGTAAGGACACACGCAGCCATGCCTCCAGATAAGGTGCGTACCATGCCTTTTCACGCATGAAAATCTTGTAAATACGACAGATTTATAATTTTCCTGTGTACATTTACAAACAAGTTTAGAGCACAGGGCAGTGCAAAGGTCAGGTTACTTGACAGAAACCAGAATGCTTCTTTTGATTTTGTTCTGCATTGATGTGATTGCATTCCATGGAGAAACAGAATGCTTTTCTCTCAAGCCTTTCAAAAAATAAATTGCACACTGTGATAAAAGGAAAGGTTTCTTTCCATTCAGCTTCTGCTGTGTTGATGCTAGTGGAGCAAACAGAAGCACTGTGCATATTTATTTTCGGTAAGATTGAAAACTAAGTTGCAATTGAGAATTAATCTTGTGTAACAAATTAGCTTTTTTTCCAGTGAGAGCAAACCAGTATTACACAATTGTATTTTTTTAGAGTTCCTGTGCTGTGTGCAGAGGCAGATCATTTTTACACATATAATGTACTTTACACTCCAATGATAAAAACAGTGTGTAAAATGTACAGTCTAGTTTACATCCATCCAACGGATTCACCCGTGCAGTCAATGGGGTACATTACTATAAATGATCAGTGGCAGAAGAGTATATGCTCACGGTTGAGCAATTGTCAATACCCCAATCACAGGACTACAATTAAAATATCCAAAACATGACTCTTCCTGGAAGTGCAAGCACTGTACAAAAACAAACAAATGAAAGTCACAATTGTAATTGAAATAGAAACTCAGCAAAACCTGTACCTGTAATAATCCAGATAGGTATTTAACTGTATGTAATGCTTCATACATGGTTTGCCCAACATCTAGGCACTGTGATATTGTACCTCAGTCGATACTCAGTTTACCGACCTCTGAAGGATGTTAGCCTTTCATCCTTTCGAGGTCGACAAAGGAGTACCGACTTTGGTTTGGTGATAATTGTGATAAATATGGTCTATGTACAGTGTTTTGCAAAAGCTTTATATAAATAACCACTTGACCATGAGATTAGATATAGAATTTAGCATGGAGTCTTTGCCTCTTTGCATTGTTGCATCATAACATTGGCATACCATCAGGTAGTAATAGCTCCAGGAAATGAGGACTTAGATTAAAAATCAAAAAGACAATTCTGCTATCGAAGCTCAAAAAACACAATACAATTCATGTTTACTTTACTATGTAATTGGCTAGGCTTTTGTGTTTTCAACATTAAAATATATATATATATATATACAGGAGAGATCAAATGGCCTGACCTTAGAGAAATAATGAAGTTGTATTCTGTCACAATACAGAAAGCTGCAGCATATTAATGATTTCCATACAGTTTTTACACAAGTCGGCTGGATGTCACATACATTTTACTCTCTTGCAAAGGAGAAAAGTCATTTTTACTCTCTTGAAATCACATTTACTCTCAAGTTTACAATTAGAGAGTAAATACTCCCACATCAAAATCTTATCTAGAGCACTGCACGCAGCTGTACTTTTACATGCTAAACACCCCGTATTTTGCCCATAAGACTACTTCTCCACTTATCTCTTCTACATTCACTTATTGTTACCTTTACGTCATCTGCATTTTCATATTGTCATGGTGGCAATGAATAGAGTACGGTTAGCTGTAAGGTTAGGGATGGGGGTCAAAGGGGCGATGGGGGAGAATATGGGTTAGAAATGAAAGGAGGTGACAGGGGTCCCCCACTGTGATGGTGAAGTGAAAGTTAGAAGAAGTGAAAAAAGCAGTACAGGTATGAAGAGGTGGAAGTGTATTTTAGAAAAATGAAGCAATGTATCCCTTTGATATAAACTGAATATTGCTTAGCTTCAAACGTCCTACCGCTCTGGAGTGTAAAGCAACTGTATTAATTGTTGTTTGGAAATACCACGTGCATTATCACTCTGACAAATTTAACGTTTTTTGCTCCAACTCTTGTGTCAGTTCCGTGTAAGTTCTAGTATTGAATTACTGCCCCCTTGAAAATGAAACAACAAGTGACTGCATGGAGGTCTCCAGTTATAATTTATTTCCAGAGTCCCAAACCTCAGTGAAATCCTGGACGGTCATAAGACATCTACAAGGGTTTGACTAAGCCCAAACACCTCTACGACCATTAATTGGGTTTCAGTTTAGCGGGAACATCAATACAACACCTCCTAGTGTTAGAGGGGATTTCTTCGTAGGCCACTACAAAAAGGGCCCCAGCAGGCCAAACCTTAAGCAATTGGCTGCTGGCTATGATTCAACAACCAGATCCCTCTCGAGAAGTCTGGAGAAACAAATAAAGGCATCAGTAACGGCCATTGTAGTCTCTGTCCTCTGCAACTAATCCAGAATAGGACTGCAAGACTTGGCCTTGACCTTAAGCCCAGGGTTTGTATCTCTCCAGCACCAATATCTCTGCACTGGCTCCCAGTGGCTGCAAACATTAAGTTCAAGACCCTCTGCATTGTCTACAAGGGCTTCTGGGGCCTGGGTCCTACCTCCAACTCTCTCTTCCTAAATACCTTCCTACTCAAGCTCTTCACTCCTGCACCTCCAACTCCCTCAGGGTCAGTCACTTCTCCAAGCAACGAGTTCTGGCCCATCAGTCGAGCAGAGTAGCGGGTTTAAACCTGTCTCCTCGTGACATCTCTCGCCAGAAAGTGGGCTCAGGCCGATCAGTCAAGCCGAGTAGCGGGCTTAAACCTGTCCCCTCGTGACATCTCTCGCCAGAAAGTAGGCTCAGGCCCATCAGTCGAACGGAGTGGAGGGCTTAAACCTGTCTCCTCCTGACATCTCACGCCAGAAAGTGGGTTCAGGCCCATCAGTTCAGTAGAGTAGCAGGCTTAAACCTGTCTCCTTGTGACATCTCACGCCAGAAAGTGGGCTCAGGCCAATCAGTCGAGCAGAGTAGCAGGCTTAAACCTGTCTCCTTGTGACATCTCATGCCAGAAAGTGGGCTCAGGCCCATCAGTCCAGCAGGGTAATCCACGCCAGAAAGTGGGCTCATGCCCATCAGTCCAGCAGAGTAGTGGGCGTAAACCTGTCTCCTTGTGACATCTCTCACCAGAAAGTGGGCTCAGGCCCATCAGTCGAGCAGAGTAGGGGGCTTAAACATGTCTCCTCGTGACATCTCTCGACAAAAAGTGGGCTCAGGCCCAACAGTCGAGCGGAGTAGGAGGCTTAAACATGTCTCCTCGTGACATCTCTCGACAAAAAGTGGGCTCAGGCCCATTAGTCGAGCAGCGTAGCAGGCTTAAACCTGTCTCCTCGTGACATCTCTCGCCAGAAAGTGGGCTTGGGCCCATCAGTCGAGCAGAGTAGAGGGCTTAAACCTGTCTCCTCGTGACATCTCTTGCCTGAAAGTGGGCTCAGGCCCATCAGTTGAGCAGAGTCGCAGGCTTAAAGCTGTTTCCTCGTGACATCCCTCGCCAGAATAATGCCAGAAAGTGGGCAAAGTCCAGTGTTGACCTTACTTGCGCCTAGATGGACTCAGCTTCACCACCCACAGTAGTATCGCTAGGGGATACATTGCAACTTGGAATAAAAGGGCTAAAAAGGGGGCTGCATGGCATATTCTCCTGGGAGCAAATGTTTGGGAATATGTTGAGAGCTGGAGCAGAGGTGAAAACAAGGAGAGAGTGGAGGGGGTCTAAAAGAAGGTCACTGGTGCACAGTTTCAGAGACGTGTCTGTACAACAAGTTCATACGAGGCACCGGCGACAATTTAGAAAGAGGTAGTTTAGGGGTCATTTTAGGGGGATTGTTTAAGTATAAGAAATCATTTTAAAAATCAGAAACAATGCTGAGCTCAGAACATCTCTGCAGGAGAGTCTTACCTGACTAGGGCCGATGTGGATGCAGGTGGCATTCCCGTGGCAGCCCCCGTTGTCTGGCCGGAGGCAGTTATTGATTGGTTGGCAGTCCAGTCCATCCCCTGTCCACCCTTGCAGACACACACATTTATGAACACCGACAGAGACCTGGGTGCACTGAGCCTGGAATGGGAGTCAGATCAAATTACTACCCTAGGCAGACAACAATGTTAAATTCATCTCTCAGTGTTCCATGATATCATGTGTTTATGCTATGTATAATTACGTTCACGTCACATTTCATTAATAAGTCACTGCATGGCATTTTTCAGAAACATAAAAAAAATCTTGATTACTCTTTTGGATGAGTCCTGCTTTTCATGGGCGTGGCACCATAAGAGAAGAACTAATTACTTACCTGCAGTAATGCTGTTTGGGATGAATGTTCCTCCCACAGATTCCTCATCTTGGATAATCTTCCGACTTTGGCAGATGTGTGAAAGATTTTCGACATAAGGGGGTGCTATGCGATATTCGTGTCAAGCATCCCTCAGCGCGCTCCTTCCTCTAGACTGCAAGTGACATCGGCATAAATATCTCGCACCACGCCCTAGGATCTGATCTCTATGGTTGTTTCTCTGCGCTCACAGGCGAGAGCTCTTTATCAGAGAGGCAGGACGGGAGGGCGACGAGCAATCTGTTGGAATTCTTCTTTGAATTGATTGCAGGGCCTCATCACAAGTTTGGCGGTAACACTTGTACTGTCTTGTATTTTTCTCACTGTACCGAATAACACACACAGCTTGTAATGTTGTTTTCTTTCCTGTAACTAAGTAAGCCTTATTGTAACAGTGCCACGATGCCCGAGGGCTGCCTTGTGCGCTTTAGAAATGTAAAAAAAAAAGAAACACTTAAAAGCGGCAGTAACGGAATTAGCACCAACAATACCGCTCTACTGGATCATGAGCTGGCGCAAATACCGCAGACTGTAATATCATCCGGCGCTATTACAGGCGGCGCAATTACAGCCAGTGCTATTACAGCCGGCCACACGAGGTGCAAACACAGCTGCATCTCAAGTTCATGTCCGGCGCAAATAGAACCGAAAACATGGCACAGATACCTCCAGCTGGAGGTAAATGGACACAGCAGGCAGTAATCAAGGCACAGGTGCAACCAATGCACTCCATATGGCTAGATAAGGCATACCCCTACCCCACACACTGTTTCCCACACCATGCTGCCATTAGCCACTGTGAGCTGGAACAGGCAGTTGATCATGCTGTATCTGGAAGCAGCCCAGTGCACAGGGAGCATGGGGGGAGGGGGTGCAGAGGAGGAGAAGGAGAAGACCACAAGTAAGGCGTGCACCCATCCACAGGAACAAGCCCTCCCCCTGGTCCCTCACTGACACCCAGTGCTGAAGCTAGCATCAGAACTACAATTTCTAGGTACAACAACCTTCCAGTATTCCGTGGCCATGATGCATAGCATGGCACAGTCCACAATCTGTGCAGTGTTGGTCCAGGTGATGGATGCCCTCCTGCGTCATGTGCAACACCACATAACGCTGCTTACCACCCCAGTCTACGTGAATGCCATGAAGGCATGGTTCTATGCCATAGCACACATGCCAAAAGTGATTGCAGTCATAGACTGCACCCATGTGACATTGGTGGCACCCCTGCCCATGAAGCAGTGTACAGAAACTGCAAACGCTACCACTCCTTCAATGTGCAGGTGACCTGTGACCCCAACCTCTTCATCAACCATTGCTGTGCCCGCTACCCAGGTTCCACCTACTGTTCCATGGTGCTACGGAGCAGCGACCTCCCTGGATACATTGAGAGACACCATGGACAACGGACGTGGATTATGGTTGAGTTCAACTGGCCATGCATGCACTGTGGAGCACATGACCAAATGGGGGTGAGGGGATGGTTGTGGACGTGAACGCCAACACAAAGCATTGCATGACAAATGTCTGCAAGAGTTTTACTGGTGCACCTCTCATACCAGCGTCACAGTACAACCCTGGGAGCATGCACATGTTGCATCCAACATGAGGGATGAGCCCATGTACACATATAGTAGGCTTTGTAAACATCAGCATGCCTGCCGGTACCAGAATGCAACATGCAAAAACAGCAACAACTACTAGGAAAGGGCCACATCGAACCTCGTAACAACAACCCTGCCAGTACCACTGGCATGTACCCATGTGCACCAACCTCCAATGGCAAACCACTGCACTCAGAAGCAAACAGATTACCAATAATCAACCCAGCATGCCCCATGCACCAGGGCAATACTCCCACACAGGACTACCACCATGTCGGCATCACACGTCACCAACAGACACAGCATTTATCACCAGCTTGTAGGGGACAAGGCACATGTGAATTGAAAACCATGCATCACACGAGCGACACAGTATGCATGGGTATAGGACAGACACATTCCACAGATTGATGCTGCATATACCACAGGACCATGTCCCTTTCCATGATACTCTGAATGTACACTCCCGCACGTTTCACAGTGTCTAATGGCCGTGTCTCTCCCCATGCAGGTGACTCAGGATAACCACAGCTGCCTTGGCTTATGACCCCTGTGCGGGATCCTCAAACACTGCAAGAGATGGCGTACAACCACTCACACAGCAGTACCCGCATATGCATTGATCGCACCTTTGGCCTGCTGAAGGCACGTTTCTGCTGCCTTGATCGCCCTGGAGGGTTGGGGGGCACTGAGGTACGCCCCAGAAAAAGTTGGCTGAATTGTGCTACTGGGTTGCATGTTGCACAATATCTGCATGCAGCAAAATGTACCGCTACCCCCTGACGTGGACATGCCACCCCCAGAGGATGAGGATGCTGAGCATGATGCAGGAGCTGCAGTACGCATCAATAGAGATGATGTCAGGGATGGAAGAATTGCACGCCAGGCCCTCATGGACAATCTTTTCTAACACATGAACATGGCACAACACATTTACCCACTAAGCGTGAACCAATATTGTGAATAAACACGGCTTTGAAACAACAATGTCCTTGCATTGATGCAGGTCAACACCTGTATTGCTACCAACTCCCCCGCACACTATCCCCCGCCCCGCTCCCACCACCAACTCCCCAGCACACTATCCCCCTCCCCGCTCCCATCACCAACTCCCCAGCACACTTTCCCCCTACCCGCTCCCACCACCAACTCCCCAGCACACTATCCCCCTCCCCGGTCCCACCACCAACTCCCCAGCACACTATTATCCCTCCCACCACCAACTCCCCTGCACACTATCCCCCTCCCCGCTCCCACCACCAACTCCCCCGCACACTATCCCCTCCCCGCTCCCACCAACACCCCAGCACACTATCCCGCTCCCCGCTCCCACCACCAACTCCCCAGCACACTATCCCCCTCCCCGCTCCCACCACCAACTCCCCAGCACACTATCCCCCTCCCACCACCAACTTCCCAGCACACTATCACCCTCCCCGCCCCCACCACCAACTCCCCAGCACACTATCATCCCTCCCACCACCAACTCCCCAGCACACTATACCCCTCCCCGCTCCCACCACCAACTCCCCAGCACACTTTCATCCCTCCCACCACCAACTCCCCTGCACACTATCCCCCTCCCCGCTCTCACCACCAACTCCCCCACACACTATCCCCTCCCCGCTCCAACCACCAACTCCCCAGCACACTATCACCCTCCCCGCTCCCACCACCAACTCCCCAGCACACTTTCCTCCTCCCCGCTCCCAGCACCAACTCCCCTGCACACTATCATCCCTCCCACCACCAACTCCCCAGCACACTATCCCCCTCCCCGCTCCCACAACCAACTCCCCAGCCCACTTTCCCCCTTCCCGCTCCCACCACCAACTCCCCAGCACACTATCCCCCTCCCACCACCAACTTCCCAGCACACTATCAACCTCCCCGCTCCCACCACCAACTCCCCAGCACACTATCATCCCTCCCACCACCAACTCCCCAGCACACTATACCCTTCCCCGCTCCCACCACCAACTCCCCAGCACACTTTCCCCCTCCCCGCTCCCACCACCAACTCCCCAGCACGCTATCCCCCTCCCACCACCAACTCCCCAGCACACTATCCCCCTCCCCACTCCCACCACCAACTCCCCAGTACACTTTCCCTCTCCCCGCTCCCACCACCAACTCCCCGGCACACTATCCCTCTCCCACCACCAACTCCCCAGCACACTATCCCCCTCCCCGCTCCCACCACCAACTCCCCGGCACACCATCCCTCTCCCACCACCAACTCCCCAGCACACTATCCCCTCCCCGCTTCCACCACCAACTCACCAGCACACTATGCCCCTCCCCGCTCCCACCAACAACTCCCCAGTACACTACCCCCTCCCCGCTCCCACCACCAACTCCCCAGCAAACTATCATCGCTCCCACCACCAACTCCCCTGCACACTATCCTGCTCCCACCACCAACTCCCCCGCACACTATCCCCTCCCCGCTCCCACCACCAACTCCCCAGCACACTATCCCCTCCCCGTTCCCACCACCAACTCCCCAGCACACTATCCTCCTCCCACCACCAACTTCCCAGCACACTATCACCCTCCCCGCTCCCACCACCAACTCCCCAGCACACTATCATCCCTCCCACCACCAACTCCCCAGCACACTATACCCCTCCCCGCTCCCACCACCAACTCCCCAGCACACTTTCCCCCTCTCCGCTCTCACCACCAACTCCCCAGCACTCTATCCCCCTCCCACCACCAACTCCCCAGCATACTATCCCCCTCCCCGCTCCCACCACCAACTCCCCAGTACACTTTCCCTCTCCCCGCTCCCACCACCAACTCCCCGGCACACTATCCCTCTCCCACCACCAACTCCCCAGCATACTATCATCCCTCCCACCACCAACTCCCCAGCACACTATCCCCCTCCCCGCTCCCACCACCAACTCCCCGGCACACCATCCCTCTCCCACCACCAACTCCCCAGCACACTATCATCCCTCCCACCACCAACTCCCCAGCACACTATACCCCTCCCCGCTCCCACCACCAACTCCCCAGCACACTTTCATCCCTCCCACCACCAACTCCCCTGCACACTATCCCCCTCCCCGCTCTCACCACCAACTCCCCCACACACTATCCCCTCCCCGCTCCAACCACCAACTCCCCAGCACACTATCACCCTCCCCGCTCCCACCACCAACTCCCCAGCACACTTTCCTCCTCCCCGCTCCCAGCACCAACTCCGCTGCACACTATCATCCCTCCCACCACCAACTCCCCAGCACACTATCCCCCTCCCCGCTCCCACCACCAACTCCCCAGTACACTACCCCCTCCCCGCTCCCACCACCAACTCCCCAGCAAACTATCATCGCTCCCACCACCAACTCCCCTGCACACTATCCTGCTCCCACCACCAACTCCCCCGCACACTATCCCCTCCCCGCTCCCACCACAAACTCCCCAGCACACTATCCCCCTCCCTGCTCCCACCACCAACTCCCCAGCACACTATCATCCCTCCCACCACCAACTCCCCAGCACACTATCCCCCTCCCCGCTCCCACCACCAACTCCCCAGCACACTTCCCCCTCCCGCTCCGACCCCCAAATCCCCAGCGCACTACCCCCTCCCACCACCAACTCTCCAGCACACTATCCCCCCTACCTTTTCCACCACCAACTACCAGCACGGCCACTCAATGTTATTTCCATGGCCCCCTCCCACCCATGCCAGACACTGGTGATCTGGGATCCAATTGTCATTGGGTCTGGCGCATGGGTGTACTCTGCAGCAAGACCTAAGTGGGTGTTGTTGAATTGGAGGGTATTGACCATGGCCCCCGGATGTGCTGCATTGTGACCTCCTTGCTCGGATGGATGCTTTCTGCAAGGGCCGAGCCCCTTCCGTCATCTACCTGTCGCTCTACAAAATAAACAGTCAGGGTGGCAGTACTGGCAACTGCCTCCTCCCAGTTTCTCCTCATGGCTCTCACAATCCTGCGTGTGGCTCCTTGCAGGCAATCACAGATTTCCTGGAATTGTTCCAAATGGGTGTGCCCAATGGCCTCCATCTCCCTTTGGCGCCTATTCATCTCATACAGCCTCTGAAGGATGGTGTTGCTGGCTGGTGTGAGCTGGGATGGGAGTGGGGCTGTGCAGAGGCTCTGGGCTGAATGCCGGTGAGCCATAGGATGGCGTGTCTACATCCTGCTCAGGCATCTGGGCATGCAGGCAGCGGTGAGGGCTCTCGGGGGTTTGAGCCCCTTCTCCGTGCTGTGACACTGGGCTGATGTCCCTCTGTGACTCAACAGTGGCCCTGCCAGAAGGTGTGGCCTCTGTGTGGGACACTGCACCTGCGGGAGTGGTTGCGGTGCGCCTGGAGGTGCTACTGGTGGCCTGTGGTATTGCTGTGGGTCCTGCGGTGCTACCTGCAGCCTTGGCCTTGCTGGGCTGAGGTGTTTTGTGGCAGTCGTGGCGCCTAGGCGTAACCTGTGTGAGGCTTTGTGGGGTGGTGGTGGTGGCGGCCCTTGAGGTGCTGATGCATGAGTGCCTGTGGGGGACATAGGAAATTTCATCAGGTATAGTTCTACCACGTGTGTTGGCATGCAAGACACATTTGCTATGATACAGAGTAGGACCCCACACAATAGGACTGATGAGCATGGTTGGTCAGGGGACATTGCATGTGTGCACAGCATTGTGGGGATGGTTGCAGCAATGTGTGGGTGACACATGGTCAGGTGTCCTTTAGCATGTGTGTGGGGAGGGCAGGGTGTCCATGCTGGGGCTGCAGATGTATGGCATGCATGCCAGTGGTCATTCATGCCCCCTCATCCCCTCCCCTCCCGGGGTAGCACACACCTTGTGGGTGTGTTGGTTTCCTCTATGGCACTGCCATGGCTCTATGGTACTTGGTTTGGTCACTTGCCACACCTTAGTACTGCTGTCACACTCAGGGGTGCCCTTAGTTCTTTTCCCGATGGATGCTGTGGAGGGGGGCTGATGTGGCACCCCGTCACTTCATCCTGATTGGCCTGCCCAGATGCTGGGTCTACGTAAATGTTTACCTGTCCACTAGGGTGTATTGTGCTGGGCTGACATTTGTGCATGGACTTCAGCTGGGGGTGGGGGGGAGTTTGATTCATCCCCTGCTTCCTGGCTGCTGGAACCCTCTTTCGCACATTCAACTCCCTCAAAGGCCTTGATATCCAAAACCATGCTGCACGTCTCCTCCCAACCAGTCAGGGCCAGTGGTTCAACAGTACCACTTCTGGTTGCCATGGACTCCTGGCGGTGTTGGCCCAGGAAGCCTCGTACCCTGATCCTGAGGTCGTTCTAGCTATTCCTGCAGTCCTCCCCATCATGGGGAACGCTGGACATCGCAGTCACCTTCTGGCTGATGGTATGCTAGATGGCTGCTGTGCACTTGGCCGGTGTCTTCATCTGCCTGCTGCCATACAGTTTGTCACTGTGTGCCACAACCTCATCAGTGAGGGCCACCAATTCTCCCTCACTGAACTTAGGTTTACGGAGGCGATCTTTGGCCTTCTTGCCGCTGGTTTTCTCCTGTGACTTTTTAGTGACTTACAGGTCCCGATGGCTGTAGGAAGTGGAGATATTTGATGGATTGTGTTTTTCCAAATGTCCGGCTGTGATCCTTCCCATTCCGGCAATGACCCAATTTTCGCAAGCACTAATAGCACTGGGTCGCTGGCGTAGCGCTATTAGCACAGATTTTCCGGCGATAGCCCTTCTTTCGACGAAATTACTGCTGAGTGCTAATAGTGTTATCGTCGGAGTCGGGGGCACGTGCACACCAGGTTGTGATGCAGCGCTAATATCGCTGTACAACCCAGCATTAACGCTATTTGCACATGGCGGTAATTGCACCAATTTACTGCCGAACTTGTGATGAGGCCCACATCTTGTCACAGATTCTTCATCTTAGATAGACTCTCCTGGCAATATGGTTATACAAGAGGAGGGAAGACGAACCCAGAGGTGAAGGTAAAATTAAGACATTTTGTGAGACCACCCTACCAAAACGACAGAGCATCCAGGAAGTTTTAGTTGCTTATGTAAGGAAGGCATGGTATCACATGTATGACACTGACACAAGAGTTACAAGTTTCAAAATCTTTGTTAAATTCTCTGGGTTTGGAAAAACTCCTACTTTGCCCTATAGTTATGATGGGAGTAGTCCCTACCATCAGATAATAAAGAAAACACTGTCCTAGTCAGTCTATGTCAAATCAAAATGGCCTATTCTGACAAAACCTAATGCCTGCCCTATCTCTTATACAAAAAGTGTGACAAGGGAATGTGTATGCAAAGGAAAGTCAGTGTTATAACATAAAAGATCCAAGTGGTTGAGTCAGCCCCTCCCCCCCACATCAGACAGCACAGAGTAAGCTGGTCCCGTAGACAGGATGACACACTCTGGCTCAGATTCTCAAAACGAAGGCAGTTAAAAAAGTGGGTCGAGGCCCACTTGGCCTTCCAAGTGAAAGTCAATTATTCCAGTTTTCCAAAAGTTCTTTCATAATTCAACAAAAGTTCACGTAGGTCCCCCTCGGTTGGACTCGGACCTCTTAACACAAAAAGTACTTGATTCAACATCACATAGGTGTCCCTCAGTCGGGCTCAGACCTTGCAATCACAGCATTTGCAGGCATTCCCTTCCCCAAGCTTTATTCACATTCGTTAGGGATTGCCTTCCCGTAACGTATTTCTTATTCCAGGTCTCCCACGGCCGGGCTCGGACCTTTCCCTGATGATGAAGACTTTCAAATGTGCAAGGCTTTTTCCATAGACCTCTGCAGGACCACTTCGACGTTCACTTTTTCTTTTCCTTCTGTTATTTGTCCCAGTGTCTCTTGGTTTCGATAGTTCCATAACACAATCAGTAAAGTTCAAAGAGATCTATTAGCCTAAAGCAATCACCCTTTTAACTTCCCCTTTTGACGGGGTTAATCTTGACCATTGCGCACTTCAAAGTTCATTCACTTTGACGCTTTTCAACAAAACATTGCACATTTCGCAGAGACTTTCGAGTGGGCTACTTCCTTTTGCCGGACCACGCCGCTACTCTCTATCACTGGCTTCGCAGTTATCGGGATCTTTAAAGTACACTACTGATTTGCTTTCTTTCGCGTCTCATTAGCAAGTGCGCAACCTTCAATTGTAAGATACACTGTTACGGCCTCAATGTTTCCTTCACAGAAACTGGCCTTTCATGTCTTTCACTAACTCACCAGTTATGTGCATTCCTTTCTTTTCTCTGCGGCTTTGATTCACAAGTCAAGGTTGATACCACAGGCTTGGCCTCGCCTCCCCAAACCTGCCGTTCACCCAGGGGGGATTCTGGCATCCTTGAAACACAAAGCAGGCTTCTTCTCGTCTGGGATTTGGCTTTCTCTGCGTACCCTTCACGGTTTCCCACAGGCATTGAGCACCTACAGGGATCTTCTGGGTCTCTATCCCTCGCTCTAGTCCCTTGGTCAGTCGTCCTGCTCCAGTGGGTTCGTATTCACTGCGGAAGATCTGCTCCTTCTCGTGTCTCACCTTGCTTAGTGTGTCTCTATGTTCCACCTTTTATACGTTTGGGGGAGCTAATAAGTATCAGAAGTATGTGATTAAGGTAAAGTGCCTGACTTGATTAACGGGACATGTCCAATGAGATATGTAAGGGTTAGTCTCTTTACTCTCAGTTGTCCTCTTCCTCGGCCCAGTGTTTGTGTTTAAAGGGGGGGGTTGGGACATTGGAGAATCCTAAAAAATAGGATGGGGTATGGGTACGGGAAAGGGGGGAATACTGCATCTCACCATCGGGTGTCTCACCCCCACTTCCCAAAGATCCCTCACCCAGTGATCCTCCCACACTGGTCCGTCCCTGGGGTCTGGATCCAGAGGCGATGGCCATGCCCGGACCATCGGACAGAGAAATCCCGGGGGACTAGTAAGTGGACACCCTTTGGTTTCTCACACTTACCTGTAACTGTATTTCTCCATCATTGCTATCTTTCATAGATTCACATGCTTGAATTATTACCCGTCGCCAGCCTGGGAATAAATTCTAGATCAATAAAAATGAACATACAAAGCAATGCACAGTGTTAACAAAGACGTAGGGGGTCATTACATGCTCCCCGGTCTGGAAAAAATGCAGGTAAAATTGCTGGTAATTCCGGCACCAGAGAAACACAGGTTTCCTGGTGGGGGCACAGACTTACCACCAGGCCTAACCTGCCGGTAAAAAAGGCCCCCACCGGCAAATACATGCCAGCATTACCGGAACCGGTACTACTGGCGCCGGTAATTCCGGCAATCCCCTCAATGGTGTCCTATGGGACTCCATGGAATGGGGATTTAGCACCCTTTCTGCTACTTGTAATGTCCCGGTAATACTGGGATATCAGGCAGAGGAAACAGTAGGGGCAGTTTGCTGGTATCCCGCCGGAATTACCACATTTTGGTTCTTTTTTCTCCTAACCAAAGAGGTGGTAGGGCTTTAGCTCCACCCCAGGCAGCCATCTTCAAATTTGAGCCTCCAGCCAAGTGACTGATAGACTGATGACTGACTGCAAAAGTGGAGCAACATCACAGGGAGGTGGGAGGGGGCAAGTGAATCTAAGAAAGAGACCAATGCTAAATAAATATAGTTACAGGTAGGTATAAAGACTGAATGGGCTATCTCTACCTTTGCACACTATATATTTGGGGTAGAGGCACAGAGCACCCCATCCAAGGTTCTCTAAGGGTAGCTATGGACGAGCAAGCAAGGCTGAGACTTAAAGGAGGTGATGCAGGCTGGTTCTTAGGTACAGTGAATCCCCAAACTCCCCACTATGGAATGTCAACACACTAGGTTATGTGATAACACAGTCCTTTTATTAAGTAAAATAAAGTTCAGGTAATCTAATACCAATAAATAACACACTTTCTACTCAGGCAACACTATTCTAATAATGGCAAAACATTTTACAACTCTATGTGGTACTACAGTATACTTAGATTCAGCAAAGATGCACCAACTGACAGTTATTAAAAACCAAAATAATTACTAATGTGATGAATCCTTGGATGACGTCACTTCCTCCTGTGAGACACCTGAAGGTGTCCCCCTAGCTAGTCGCCAGAGATCTGTCATCCAGGTGGCCAGTGTACAGCCATCGCTATTGCATCCAGTTCCTGGGGGTGGACCAGTGGGGGAGGATCCCCTGGATGAGGGGTCTTTAAGGATTGGAAGTGGGATACCGATGGGCGAGATGCGGTATCCCCTTCCTTGTAACACCTTTTCCCCATCATACCCTGTAGGACATTCAGAAGCCAACACACAGGTCAGGCAGAGTCAGGCAATTGAGAATAACCACGCACACCTGACGGCCCTTTAACTTCCTCACAGGGATAAAAGGCACAGGAGCACATTACGAGAAAGGCCGAAAGCACGAGGAGACAGCTATACCGGACCGGCAGTTCAAACAGAGGAAAAAGGTGGCGAGACCTGGAGGGACGAGGATGGGGGAACTGCCCTTGCCCCTTTCAACTCAGACCCGCGAAGCCTCCGAAAGGGAAACCATAACACCAGGAGTCACAGCTGGCGTGTGGAGGAAAATATGTCAACGGTGCACGGGGGCCTCCAGCATTGATAACACAGGCAGGGAGGCATACTGGCTACAGTGGTACCATCCTTGACTCCAGAGACAAGACAAGCCAATAGGTTCAGCACAGCCAGTGAGTCGGAGAAAGCTGATAGAAAGCCGAACTGTAATGAGCCCAAAGGTACGACTGGCAACATTATGTGAGTGCAAGGAACTTGTGAACAAAGAACTTATGTCTGTTTGAATTTTTTGAAAGCCCAGAGAAGGACCAGCTGCAGAGTGTTCAGGCGCCGCAGGAGTGCTCATTCAAAGGACTCTGGCTGGACCCTTGTGTTTGGTACCAAAACTACAAGTATCAGAAGGCCCTAGGAGAGGGCAGCGTGAGATGTCAGAATGGTCCTACAACGGTCACGTTAAATCCCTTGTACAATCGAAAGTCTCTGACCCATTGCCGAAAGAAAGCTAACAGAAGGGAACCCAACTTTCTGATAAAGATGAATAAATCATGAACTGTGCTAGAAATTCATGAACTGTGTTGAAGTTGGCTACGTTAACCTGATGGAGGGAGGCCAAAGGGAAAGCTACTGAGAGTGAATCCTGCATTGAGATAAAGCAGAGTGAATTGTATATGTGGCAAATGTGAGCCCGGCTGAGGGATACCTACGAGTTGGGGTGAAGAGTCATACACCCGGGAATGGTGGGTCGAGGAGAGCGAACCCGGTTCAGGGTTGTCCACAGTGTTGTTTGTTTAAAAGACATTGAAGCTCCTGAATGGTACAAGCGATATTTGAAAGGCCGGAGTGAACCCGACGGAGGGAGGCCCATTTTGCAAAGAGGATCCGAGGCCAGTGGAGGGAGGTCCTAGGCGTGAAGAGCAATCGCCCAAAGGGGAAAGACCACCGAAGGAACTTTTGTTTGTTTGTTTATTGTTTTGGATCCAGCAGGCCTTCTAAGGCAAGTTACTTTGAAGAAAGAGACTTGGCCCTTGAAGGTTCTTGTATCGTGAAATAAACTTGTGAACCTTGTGCTGGAAAGGCTCAGGAATGTGCTGTACTCAGGAGACTCTCCCTGTCCCGTGCTAAAAACATGGGGAAGGGAGACCCTCGCCCCCATACCATCCTGAAATATCATTTTGTGAAAACTTCTTTCTTTTATGGTGAACATTATCCCACACTCTTTTTGTATCTTAGTGGTAAAGATTGTCAATCATTTTTTAGTATAGGCCCTTTTTATTTGACTAGACACTACTAAGACTGCCTTATCATTATTTGATGGTCGTAGCTTGCTCCCATTTTAGCTTTAGGTTTAGGTTAGGTGTTTTTCTCACCCATGCAGACAGTTTAATAAACACCCTTGAACTGTGATCACTTGTGTCTGTCTTTACTGTTGCCACCATGGGTTCCTTACACTCCCTAGGGGAAATCCTTCACATGGGACCGGGGAGGTGTGGCCGCTACCCGATAGTCCCCCTGGGGGTGATACTCAGTGGGAGGACCCCATGGGATGAGGCCTTCTCTGTGGAGGAAGGGAAGACTGTCAAGGGAGAACACAGTATAACTACCCATCTCACTCCAAAAACACATCCCCCTACATTGTTAAGGCCAAAACACACCAATCCTCTTTACCTCCTCTTCCTACTCATAGTTACTTTATGCAGAGTAGACCTGTCTATGAGTATGGGAAAAACCATACTGTGATGAGGAAGAGTAAGGAAAGCTATGGCTCTGTGGGTACTGACACAAGGAAGCGAAAGGAGGATAGAAGAGCCTGTCGTGGCACCAAAGCGAACAAACTAGCTCTCAACCTAACACGAGCTGGCCAAAGATAAAAAAAAGAGGAAGGACTTCTCTCGTTGTCTGATCCACCCTGTCAGACCCCACACTTTGAAATTGCAGCACGACTTCAAGAAGTGAGAGAAGCCTGGAAATACTGGGAGCCAGAGAGAGACGCAACACGCGGAGCTGGGGTAAGGAGCAAGCCCTTCGGGTTGAGAGAATCCGTAAGAGGACTGTGCTAATGAAGTGGGAATTGTTTTGCAAAACAGAGGGCACAGTAAAGACCCTCCTGCAACCCTGAAGGGTAGAGTTGAATCAAGTCCGGCAAAAGAGAAATCCCTGGGGCAAAACCAGTGTATGGGAACAGTCAACGAGAGTACAAGAATCTTCATCTTCCTTGTTACAGTACTTGGAAGAATCCCAGAGAACTTTATGAGTAATTGTGCCTGGTAGGATAGTGACCCGTATTTAATAAAGAGACATTGCAAACCAGAGAGAATGGTCTTGGACCCTTATGTTGAAGGAACCAAAAACTACAATGTGCAAAACAGAGCCTGGCAGGTTAGTGAACCGGGCTGTGAATGAAAGACCTTATCAACTTGAGAAGGGACCCGAATGGTCAAAGGGTTGAAGAACTGTACATGTAAACTAATGCCTGGTAGGGTAGTGAAACGGTCCTGAGTGAGAAACATTATCAACCGGAGAAAGGGATCAGGGACCCACATAATAGGAAGAGAAGACCAGAGGAAGGAAAAGACATCCTTTGGCAAAATCAAGAGAAGACCAGGGAAAGGAAGGTTATATGCTCTGGAAAAATCACTTCACATCAGAATTTATTGGGAATACTGAAAAAGAGCCTAAAAAGGAAGGAAGACACTGTCCCCCTATATTTTGTTAAACTGTAAGAGTTGCCCAAGTAGACTTGGGGGAGGGAGATTCTTTTCCCCCCATCTTTGTGGAACTGTAAAGAATTGCATAAGAAAACCTGATGAAGGGATATTCCCCCAACAAATACAAACCACTTAACTACAGTGAAAGGTTTAGTGACGGTCAGGGGAAGAAAGGATATTCCCCAACAGATACAAATTATTTAACTACATTGAAAGGGCAAGTGACAGCCAGGGGAAGAGGGATAGTCCAACAGAAATGATCAAACTAGCTAGAAGGAAAGAGCCACCTTTCTGGAGTCAGGGTGGAATTGGTTATATAAGTTTTCTGTTTAAGTGCAAGGGACGGGAATAGGTTTGGGACATAGGACGGGGACTATTTTTCTTTTGACAGACATTCTGACACCATCCTTAGTTTTTGTTTGAGGTGGGGAAACCCCTCATAGAGTTTGGGAAAGATGGGGTTTTCTTGCTTATTGTTCAAATAAACACTATTGACATACCACCTTGGCGTCCTGTGCCTACCTCTGCTCCCTTACACTAAGCATTGTGTATATTCATAGATATTAATGTAGAAAGGCAGGTAACATTCAGAACATTGGCAGAATGCTATCCTTAGTACCAAAAAGGCATTACTTTTGGAGATTCCCCCACCTGGGCAACATGTAAGGAAAAGCTAAGGTGTAATTTATGTGGTATATTACAGCCCAGTCCAAATATCTTCATTAATAGTCTGCTACTCTTTCTACAGATCCCACTGCAGGAGAACACGATCCAAGACGACTCTGGGAGACTTGGATGAATTCTGAGGATGGACGACGCTCTTCCTCGTCACAGTAGCTCTCTTGCCATGGCAGGTGAAGTGGTGGAGTTTCTTAGCTTTACTCAATGAGACCCCTCGAGGATGGACCCCCTCTGGAAGAATGAGTCACTGGGATGTTGGTGTCGAACAGAAGAAGGGAACCAAGCAGTGTCACAACGCAGCAATGCAGGTCTGTCACAGTGGACTACGTTGCCGGGTTGCTAAAATGAAACTTGCTGTGGAGCTCAACAAGGTTTATATGTAGAAGATACGTCCTTTGGTGGTCGTCAATGACTTTCGGTGGCAATAGGTGTAGTTGAAGAAGTAGGTGTCAGGTTTCTGTATTTTGCGGTTGGCCACCTTTCGGTTCTTCGATGCTGCAGCACAGATGACAGGGTGGCTTCTGGGAACTTGGACTCGCCCACTGGACTGCGCGATGGACCCTCACCAAGTCTGAACCCTCTGGACGCTTTGCTCATGGATTGATGGCGTGAAACCTACCGGCTAGCCCGCCTCTGCATTCATCGACCCTGAATCTTCTCTGGTGCGGAAAAGTGGATGGATGTCGTGGCAGCAGTGCCCCTTGAAGGATTCTTTAGTTATTTGGAAGTTTGGCAGTTCTGAGTATCAGGCAGCACTATGCCAAGGTACCCCCTTTTCCAGCAGTCACAAACACTCCTCAGGACCCGAGTGACACAGATGGACTTCCTGGCTTCAAGATGTCCAGGTACTCCTCTTCTGGGCCCAAGAAGATCCTTTCTCGGGATGGCAGGCACACAGGACTGGCTTCCAGGGCACTTGGGGTGAAGAGCAATGTTCCCTCATAGCTAAGGGAAGAGGCTGCTTATCCAGGTCCTCTCTGGTTCAGTCCCTGAGTCAGTAAAGGATTTCTTGAAGAGTTGCAGCCGCAGACTCTTTTCTTCAACTGGACCCAGGATACTAGCATAAGATGACTTCCACTTCTTGCTTCAGGTTTCTTGTTTTAGCTTCTGACAAGGAGGTGAGTGTTAGGCACCCTGTTATACAAAACACTCCTTGATGGTGCTATGTCTCATACAGTGAAGGTAGAAAAGGGGAAACGGCAATGCTGTGTGCTGGCCCCCTTATTGTTCTGTGCGTTCATTAATGGGGTGGTAAATGCTTCGCTGAATGCCCCGACAAATACTCCCTCGCTGCCTGTGATAAGATCCCAATCCTCATGCTTGCTGATGGCGCAGTCTTGCTCTCATAGATACCAATCGGACTGCGTCGTCAGCTGGTCATCTTTGCAGGCTTTTGCCAGACGAATGGGTTGTCCATCAGTACTCAAAAGACAAAGGTAATGGTTCTCAGAGGGAATAAGGTAAAAAATCTGCTAGAATTAATCTTGCCCTTGTGGATGGTCCGATCGAACAGATCTCTGCCTAAGAATGTCTAGGTATGCAAATAAAAGAGGATTGTACTTGGAAGGAGCAGCTGGATAAAGCTGGGCTGACACTTGCCCAGTATAGTGGCACCCTAGCAAAATGGGAGCATGAGGGGCAGTGATGGTTGCCTTTGAGGCTTATAAAGCCCAGGCCAGGCAGGCAGCCCTTTATGGTGCTGAGCTTTGGGGCTGGGCTAATAGTGCGCCATTGACAGTGAAAGAAAATACATTTCCGAAGAACCTTTTGGGTTTACCCACATGTGTGCCTAATTTACCTGTTAGTCTTGAACAAAATCTATAGCCCATCAAAGCAGTTTGTAAGGCTAAGCCACTGTATTATTGGACAAGGGTTTGGAACAATGAAGAGTTATTTACGCATCGACAGGCTGTGAGGGATGTGATGTCCCAGGAAGGAGCAATGCAACTACCATGGTTCCTGTCTCCAAAGAAGGATTTCCAAACCGTTGGGCTCTTTGATTATTGGATTATTCCCGACACTATTGGTAGTGATTCTAAAACTCGCATTGCTAATGCTCTCAATGTAGCAAGGGAGGATGAAATCTGTGTGGGCCTGGTCCACTCCTACCAGTTCCTAAAATATTGGTCATTAAAGCAGACCATGGGCTATGGAGATTAGCTGGACCAAACGTATCCAAAACAAATGAGATCTTTGTTCATTAAAGCCTGCACGAGCACTCCTTTAATCTGTACACCAGCTGAAAAACCGGTTCTAACGGCTTCAGTACAGAGATTTTGTCACTGGCCTTTTGGCTGAAAGCAACACCTCCATCACGTCTTCCAGAAGGTCCCAATCTTTGTACCTTAACCTCTCAGAAACCAGGCATGAAGGTTGAGGGCCCTGATTTCTGGGCGAAGAATGCGACCACCCTCTTGCAAGAGCAGTTTCTCTCTTTGGGGAAGACGAATCGGAGGGCAGATGGACATGTCCAGAGGTTACGGCTACCACGTCCTCTTGGCCCAGTCTGGAGCAATCAGGATAATGGACTTCCTGAACTTTCTCAACCTCCTGAGAACACGAGGTATGGCGGGGGCTGGTGGAAATGCATACAGGAATGGAAATTCCAAATCCACTATGAATGTGTCCCCCAGAGCTCCTCTTTGAGGACATTCCCTGGAGCAGATTAGGTCACACTTCCTGTTGACACTGGACGTGAACAGATCCACGTGAGGGGTTCCCCAAGGGCGAAGATCTCTAGAAGGACTTCCTGCGCTAACTCTCACTCATGGAAGACTGTGTTCTGCCTGTTCAAAGCGTCCACCAACATGTTTTCCTCTCCGGCTAGGGGAACTGCCCATAGAGATATTCCTTCTTGAATTGCCCAGAACCAGAGCTGCATTGCCTCTCTACCCAGTGGTAGTGACCCTACGCCTCCTCACTTTTTGAGGCAATGCATGGCCACTGTGTTGTCCATCATTATAAGGACGTTCTTTCCCCATAGAGAGGGCAGAAAGGCCATCAGTGCTGATCTGATTGCCTTCAGCTCCAAAGGGTCCACTGATCATCAGATCGTTGGTATTTCCACCCCAACCTGTGAGGGAGGCATCTGTAACTACTGTAATCTCCAGCCACAATTGCCAAAAAGGTTCACCTTTCAACACAGTCTCCTCGCAGGCCCACCACAGGAGATCCTGCGTGATCTTGCTCGGGATCTGAAGTAGATCTGTCATTCTGTCAGAGAACTGTGACCATTGGGATCTGAGGGCCCACTGAAGGGATCTCATTCTCAGACAGGCTTCTGGTACCAGAAAATGCTGCAGGATGCCATGAGGGCCAGCAACATCAGAAGATTGAAAGCCGGAAGACGTTGTGCACTCTGTAATTTGGTTACCATATGCGAAATGTGAAGAGCTCTTACCTCAGGTGGCAAAGCTTTCCTCAAGGAAGAGTCCAGGACTGCTCCAATAAATTGCAGCTGTTGGAAAGGTGTAATGTGGGACTTCTTGAAGTTGAGGGAAAAGCTGAGTTTGTGGCGAGAGTGGCAGGTCCTATCTGGATGTTCCAGAGCCTGTTCAGGTGAGCGGGCTCTGATCAGCCAATCGTCCAGGTAGGGGCAGATGGGAATCCCTCCCCTCCTTAGATTCGCTACCACCCCCGCCCTCAACTTGGTGAAGACCCTCAGGGCACAGGTTGACCGAACGGCAGTACTTGGAACTGATAATGAGAGCTGTCAATGGCAAATCTCAGGTACTTCCTGTGCTTGTGATGTATTGGCACATGCAAATAAGCATCCTGAAGATCCAATGACAACATCCAGTCCTGGAGCTGAAGGGCCTGGAGAATCTGCTAGAGAGTGACCATCTTGAACTTGTCCTTCCTGAGGAACTTGTTCAAGTATCTCGATCCCAAGATGCGTTGCAACCCCTCGTGCTTTTTCGGGATCAGAAAGTACACAGAGGAGCAGCCTTGACTCCTTTCCGCTGTAGGCACCTGCTTGATTGCACCTTTCTCCAGCAGGGTTAATACCTCTGGTAAGAGCAGCAGGTCTGGTTCTTTCAAGTAAAGGCCTCTTGGGGGACAGTTTGGAGGTCTTTTTAGAAACGGCAGGCAGTATCCAGGGGCAACTGTTTGCAGTGCCCAGGCATCGGAAGTAATACTTCACAACTCTTCCAGATGCTGGGTTAATCTGCCCCCTACCATAGTCTTGTGACTTAAGGCCTCAAAGGGGATTTGGAGCTGCAGAGGTTGCAGATGGCAATGAGGTGGAGGATGTAGCAGTGCCTGTGCCTCCACGTGCTTCGTGAGACACGAAGCTTTGAGAAAACTGGCCTCTCGTCCTTCCGACAGAGTAATAGAAACGAAATTACCAGCCCCTCCACCTTCAGAGGAAGAAGAGGAAGATAGGCCCTGTTGTGGCTGCCGATATGCAACAATGAGATATTAAGCGGCTGCCTTAGAGGACTGCAGTTTCTCTAGACTTTCATCCGCCCTGGATCCAAAAAGTTGTGAGCCCTCGAAGGGCATGTCCAAATGTCCAAAAGACTGGACTGCACATCAGGTGCAAAGCCTGACTTTCTCAACCAAGCAAACCGACCCAGAACAGCACTGGCAGACATGTAGCGACTGAACCATGTCATCCTTTCCATCCTGTATGATGTTCAGGAAGACCTCTCTCTCCTCCCCCTCAGGGACATGTTGTGCCACCATTGCAGCCACCTCCCACAGAGTATAAGTAACACTGGCAAAGGCGCAGGTGGCAATGACCACCTTAAGAGCCATGCCGCTTGAAGAGAAGACTCTCTTTTCCATGGTGTCCGCTTTTTTATCATCTCTGTTTGGCAGAGTTGTAGGGTACGCTGTCCCCTTGGAGGTAGAGGTGACTGCCTGTACCACCAAGCTTTCCGGGTGTGGATGCTTAGAGAGAAAATCCGGGTCAACGGAGGAAATCTTTATTCAATGGAGGGGTGGACTCTGGTTTCCTCCGATCTTCCAGTACTCTATTCTTGACTGCTGTATGGAATGGGAGTATGAGCTTTTTTGGCAGCAGGATATCAGTTACATCATCTTGCTCAAACTACAAGGCAGCTCTACCCCAGCCCAGATAATCTATGACCTTTGAAATCACAGTTCTGTATGATACATCAGCATGCCCAGATCCCTCAGTTGTGTCTTTATTTATTTATTTGTCATATGTAATGCGTACAATACAGCAAAAATTGTGTTTCAAGGTGCATGAAGACAAGGGGTGGGGGGGAAAGGAAGGTATAAAACAAAAACAAATATGTTCTTACAAGGTCTTGAAACATTCAGAACATGCAGGTGCTATAGTGTGAGAGCAGGGGAGAGGGGAGGAGGGAATGTGAAGAAAACAAACAATAACATTCTGACTAGGTATTCTAGCCCACTAGCATCCCTAAGCATGTCAACCAGGTTCCTAATCTTAGATTCTTCTCAGATGAGCTCTTCTGGGACACCAAGAGTGCCATAATCCAGGCCAAACCCAATTAGAGGGCTTTCCTCCTCTTCCTATTCCTTATATGCTGAGCTCATAGACTTAAAGTCTTTTTTTGTCTGCGGTTAAAAAACCTTTGACAAGCTGTATGAGGATGTTGAAGGTTTCGACAACGTCGACTTCGACATCGAGGAACTCAACGCCGATACCTTTCAAGGGACAGACTGGAGTGAAGATGAAGTCTTTACTCGAGGCGTCAAGTTCACAAGTGGCGCTAGAGGGGTCTTCAAGGCCTTTCTGACTGGGCTCTTGGGTATGCGAACAGTGGCTTTTGTCAACACCCTGTCTGCCTGACGTGGCATGATGGGGTTGGAGGTCTTTTTCGACTTCTCCAACAACTTCTGTCGGAATTCCTCCAACTCTGCCTTAGAAGCCATTTCTTTAGGGAAGCTTAGCCATTTTCCCGTAGTCAAGGAATCTAAAGAAGTTGGTCCAAAACGATGGCGTCTCTTTCTGGATTTCCTCGAGGAGGATGACAAAGAGTGACGAGGCCTCGACCTGGAACATTTTGCATGTTTGACTGGTAAGGAGAAACTTCTCTCGAACTTTTGTATTCAGACAATTTGACCTTTGACAGAGTGGTTGAAGTGGGTTTGGGGGAATGCCTACCCAGGACGAGTTGCCTCTTCCTCTGTTTTAAGGCCTTCACCATCATCGATTGACATTGATTGATTTATTGATTTATTTATTTATAGAGCGCTTTACCCCAAGGCGCTGATGAGCCACAGTCATTGATTTTGTGGCCCGTCCACAAACACAAAAGACATACTTGGTGCAGATCCGTAATTAACATCTTGGAACCGCAATCGGCTCATCATTTGAATCCCGTTTTCGGGGTAGACCTTGACATCTTCGAGTAATATGAAGTGCGTACTAAGACTGAACCCTGAGGCAAGTGAAACGTTTCGAGCAAACAGTGCAGAAAAACAGAACTGTAGCAACAGGCGCGGTGCAGGCCTTTTATACTGATGCCGACGTCATACTTGAGACGGACGGAGGCCGTTGAGGGATACGAAGTCGGCGACGATGATGCACGCCCCCCTCTGCTATAAAAAGTTTATGAGCTGCAAGCAGGATATCGGAGTATATCAGAGTTGAGGAATACATGGGAGGACACAGTCCATTCAAAACTCTCCTTCAACTCTGTAGTACGCAATGTCTCAGCTGGGTCGGGAATCACTCTCCATGGACTATAGGTATATCTCATATACGTGCAAGTGGCGTTAACTGCCGTGCACCCAAGGCACCTGAGCACGAACACCTTGCCCATGGCATTTTGCTTTTTGCTCTTCCTGCTGGATGTCAGGGATGTGTGGGATGTGGTCTTCAGTCCTACAGCTGCAGCCTGCACCACCAAGCTCTTTGGCGAGGAGCGGGTCGTGAAAAAACTAGGATGTTAGGGAGCTGAATAAGGCTTCTTAGAAAGGTCACAATCCACCGCAGAGACAGTCGCTGGCTTCTCCCAAGGAGCTAAATCAGGAGAGGCCAGTTCTGGGTTAAAGATCCAAAGGGTTTCCCAAGGGAGACCCTCGTCCACAAAGTCCATTAGGTCATACTAGACTCAAAACTTTGTAGGAGCCCAAACTCAAACTTCCCACACCTTTGGCATGGTCTCCTGAAAAGAACCATGGGGCTTGCCAGGCAAAGGTGCTGGAAGGATGTTCTTCCCACTTAGATCCTGGAGGCCTAGAACCAGTTTCAGAAGACCCTCTCTTTCCTCATGAAACTCCTCAGGGAAATCCATTGTCCAGCTGGAGTAAAGTGCATTTGGAAGCCTATGCTTTCCACCCTTGTGGAACTATGTAAAATGTTTTGTGGCACACTCCCTGAAGGCCATGGCATCCATGGACTGGCAGGAACCCAGGTTCAGGGGCGGCATGGGAAGCATACCCTGGGCAACCCCACCTCCACCTAGAAGGGCTTGGTAGAAGGGCAGCATAGTAGATTTAAGAAGTTCACGTTTGCCAGCAGACGTACAGAGATGAGCATGAGAAATATCTGCATAGACCCTACAGTATACAAACTAGTGGCTCTCAAGGGCGTGATTGCCCAACATCGACCCCCAAATTCCATTCTCAAATTAACTTGTTTGCAGGTGTGGACTACTACAAATGTAACAGCTTCTTCTACCAACACACCTCCACACGACTTCAGGAGAATGCAGAAGTGTGTAGCGGGCCCTCCGAACAATGGGCGCTACCTCCAAGCATACATGGATTCTAGAAAACCGAGATGGCGGACCCTCAAGAAAAAGCCTTGGCTAGAAATTTACAAAAGAAAGAAACACTGCCCATGGGGGAAATGTGAACCAAACAGCACTCCAGGAACTGGACTCTACATGCAATGGGCTCAGCCTAACACTGATCCCATGGGCAGGATTGGGAGAGTATAATAAGTACACAAGGAAAAGGGGCATTGTGGGAGTATGGAGGGAGCAGAAAGAAGGAGCAGACCGAATAAGAAGAGGAGAAAGCTTTGGAGGTGGCAGGAGAGATGGTGACAGGGAGAAAGTGGAGAAGGAAGAGAGTTGGCAGAGAGGGGTGGGGGTAACTGAGAGAAGTAAGGAGGGGAAGCAGCTGGAAGAGAGGCGGTGAATGAGAGTAGGAAGGAGGAGGAGAGCTTTACAAGGGGAGAGGTGATTTTTAGAAGAGATGCGCCAGAGGGGGATAATTGGAGAGGAGCATAGGAAACGTTTTTAGGTTAGGAGGTAGGAAGGAGTGAACAACAAGAAAAGATGAAAGAGAAAGATGGATGAAGGGAGAGATAATCATACTGCTGGGGAGGGTATACTAGTATCGGAGAGTAATACACCCAGAGGTTGGGGAAAAATAGACCATGGTTGTTGGAGGGGAATATTCCTCCTAGGATTGGGGAGCAACACTGCCCAGGGTTTGGGGAGAAGTACAACCCAGAGGTTGGGGCGAGACATACAGCAGACGCTTGGGAGAAGTACCCCGAGAGATTTGGTAGGTGTACACTCCAGAGCTTTAGGTTTGGCAGCGATACAATACTACCCAGAGGTTGGGGAGAGAAACACACCAGAGGCGAGCAAGAGAGAAAGAGAGAGAAAGAGAGAGAGAGAGAGAGAGAGAGAGAGAGAGATTCTTAGGATTGGAGTGAGAGAAACTCCTACAATTGGGGAAATAGAGAGCGCCTTTGGATATAAGAGAATCTTAACAAGTTTATACTGTTACTTTTATGCCAAACATTGTACAACTGAAGTCTAAAATAATACACCTTTTACTGGAGGAAAAATGGTACAAACCAAAGTGAAAACTGTTGGACATCAAATATGGATAATTCAAGTAATTGGAGACTAGGAGTGTATTGACCAGGGTGTGTGAGTTTTGCAGTCGGGTGGGAAGATCCAAGCATTAAGCTCTTGAAGGTACGTGTACCTGAAATAGAACCTCTAACCAAAAATGTGGAAAAGGGCTACCATCTGCCTTAGTGTGTGAATGTAAAGGCTCAGTTCAGTATAAACATAACTAAGCTGTGCTACACACACCACTAAGCATACACAGATCCTGCCAAAGCATTCTGACCAATCACATACCAACATACATGTTAGATCCAGATAGCTCTTGCAGGCCAACCATGCATTCACATTCATGGACATACCCTAATACACTTGCCAGCCAAACACAGATTTGTTATGTCTTGCGATCACGGGAGGCCAGCTGCTGTGATTGGTGTTGAGGGCATGGAGGCACAGTGCCTGCCTGCACACTTAGAGCTGGCATTTTAGTTGAGGGGTTCTCTACCAGTACACAAAGTCTGCCACCAGGAGGGAATGTGGGTCACAGCTCTACTCTGCTCAGCGCTTCCATATGTGCCACTGTCTACCTCTTCACTTGGTCCTTGTTTCTAAAGTCCCACAATTCTGACCCTGCTAGACAATGATCTGAGGCCTTTTGTCTGCCAGGAGCTTGTTCCTTCAGAAAGAGGTCTGGCACTGCATATTGCTGGGTCTGTTACACATGAAACAAGAGGCCTCAGGGATGAGTCGCCCATATGTCTACAGCGATCTTGCTAACATATAGAAGCCAATCAAAAACCTTCATCCATAGAAAGATCCTGCTAACATCTGTTAGCTAATCAGCTACCATCATTCATCAAGACTTATTGTACACGGATCCTGCCGTGGAATTCCAAAGCTTCCAGACATTCCTTTTCTCTTTTGCAATAGTTATCCCGAGTGGGATGGATATGCAGTGACATCTGTTCAAAATCTGCTATGCCTCAAGACCCAAGACACATTTCATTGATAATACAGAAGGGATGTGGCCAACCAGTTTGGTCCAGACTTTTCCTTTTGGGATGGGACCAGGCCTGATTTGCATATGGTCCCTTCATGACAGGCTGAAAATTAGTAGTCCAGAGCAACACTAGTGGTTTAGATCAATTCAGAACCATCCAGCCATCCCTTTTGTGCTTTGTAATAGTCGTCACCACAAGTGGGCCTGGGCCTGGGGCTTGGTCTGGGTCTAGCTGGGCCTTGAGACACAAGCTACACCTCACTATTAATGCACAAAGAAGACGAAACATGTTTGGGGTTTCTTTCAGAATGGCTGTGACCTAGCAGTTTGGGCTAGACTTTCCTTTTTGAGCTGGGATCAAACCTGATATGCACATGTTTGTTACCCTTCTATAATGGCCTGGTAGGCTGAAAAATTGTGGGGTGTAGGGTTTCCCAGAGTGATTACCAGTGGTTAAGATTAACTCACAGCCTTTCAGCCATCACTTCCTGTTTTCTGGCCCAGGGGACAATCACCACAAGCATATGCCCACAAATCAAAAGAAACAAACGTAGTAAAACCAGACTTACATTGCTGTTACAAACATCTCCATTGGACGAGGACGTACAAGCGTTTACTTCAACGCAGTCCACTCCATTTCCATCATATCCAGGTTTGCAAACACACCTAAAAATAAAAAAAGACAACATTATATGAGGCTGCAGCAAGTGGCATAGATAATGTTATGTTATTCAGTAGGTTATGGAGCCAATACAAATCCGATAGGAAAAGTAAAACAACTGTAGGATTCATGGAAAATCTGAGCCACTCAGGAAAAGCAATCAATCCCAACACCTGGAAATGAGGCACCAACATATACTGTCATTTATTTGTATTCATTGGGCCTTATTACAAGTAGTGCCGAATGGGTTTAACAGCGCCGGTAATGGTGCTGGTGCCGTTAAACCCATTGTGCACTATTACGAGGTTCCCTCGCGGGACCCACTATGGACGTCTGGTTTTTCCAGGCGTTATTAACGGGCCCGTTGTTTGCTCCCTCCCCATTCCCATTAAGCCCTGTGGGGGCTCGAATGGGAATGGGGAAGGACCGGGCCCGGGTTCCCTGAAGGAGGATATACCGGACCCTCCAAAGTCGGAATGACCCAGTGTTTCCCCATTCAGGGAACCCGGACCCAGACACGATTTTGGAGGCAGCCATGCCCTTATTAAGGCATGGCTGCCTCCAAAGTCGTAATGAGGCCCATTGACTTTTATTGTGGGTTCTACTTTTTTATATTTAAAAACCAACAATCACAGTCATGGATGTGCTCTTAATGATCCCACAGCCATTCCATGCAACTCGGAAGAACAAATGACTTAACCGTGGTAATGTTCTTTCTGATGGATGTTCCTCCCACGGATTCCTCATCTTAAATATATGTTCTCCTGCTTTACAGCTCTAAGGAACTTTTTACTTTGTGCACTCTGGCATCGGTGGTCGAGTCGTCATCTTCGTGACCGGATGTTACAGTGATGCTTGTACAAATAGTGCGCTCGGCGCCCTGTGACCTCAGTTGTCATTTCTTCCCTTGCACAGCTGCGTTAGGGATTAGAGACAGAAAGTAGTTGTTTCAACGTGGCAGGAGAGCTATTGTATAATTGTATTAGAGAGCTCCTTAACCGTGGGGTAGGCTGGGAGGGCAATGAGGAATCTGTGGGAGGAACATCCATCAGAAAGAACATTACATGGGGTAAGTCATTTGCTCTTCTATTTGATTTGTGTCCTCCCAAGTATTCCTCATCTAAGATTGACTCCAATAGCAGTAAGACTTTAAGGAGGAGGGAAGGAGTGAACTCCATGGAGATTATGTCAACACTTGTTAGCAGGATAGCCCTGCCAAAATGAGACTCATTTGCAGACAATGTGTCCAGGCAATAGTGTTTTGGAAACATGTATTTAGGTCCACTTGCGGCCTGACAGGTATCCTTAACAGGTACCCCTCTTTGGATAGCAGAGGTAGCTGCCACACCTCTAGTGGAATGTGCCATGAAACCTTCAGGGATTTCCTCAACCGCTGTGGTGTAGCATTCAGAAACACAAAGCACTATCCATCTAGAGATGGCTTGCTTTGTTATTCCTTTGCCTGTTTTTGGGCCAGTATATCCAATGGTCAGCTGGACTTCCAGCCTGAATTGGTTCATCCTGGCGATGTGAAAACTCAAAGCCCTCTTGGGGTTGAGCCTTTGCAGCCTTTCCTCTTCCTTAGATTGATAAGGAGGTGGATAGAAAGCTGGCAAACAACTTGCCTGCAACAGGTGGAACTCAGATAGGAGCTTCAGAAGGAACAAGGGACGCACGCCAAGAGTCACCTTGTCATTGGAGAAGACTGTAAAAAGTGGCTTGCATGACGTACCTGCAATTCGCTTGTTCGGCCGGCCGGGGAGATTGCCACCAAGAAGGCTGTCTTCCAGGATAGTGGCCTCAAAGGACACAAATGTAACGGCTCAAATGGGGAAGCCACGCAAAATGTTAACACCAAGTTGAAGTCCCATGCCAGCACCACCAAAGGGGTTGGAGGGAAGGTGTTCGTCAGGGATTTTAAACATTGAACCACCAAGGTGATCGTGAAGAACGACCTTTGTTTTGGCGTGCGCTCAAAGATAGAGAGTTCAGCTAAATAACCCTTGACGGGGGCAACCTGAAGGCCCTGTCTTGCCAAATGAAGAAGAAAAGACAACACCCTTGAGGTGTCACAGAACAATTCATCTACATCCTGTGCTCTGCTCCAGCTGCAAGCAATTTTCCAATATCAGTGGTATAGAGTTTTAGTTAGCAACACCTCCATCATGTCTTCTGGAGGGTCCCAATCCCTGTACCTTAGCCTTTCAGAAGCCAGGCGTGCAGGTTAAGGGTGGGTACGCTCGGGTGAAGCACCAGCCCTTCCTCCGATGACAGAAGGTCTGGCCTCTGGGGAAGATGAAGTGGAAGACAGATCGCCATATCCAGAAAGTCTGGGTACCATGTCATCCTGGCACAGTCCATGGCAATCAGGATCATGGTTGCTCCATACCTCTTCAACCTCCTGATTACTTGAGGAATGACAGGAATCGTGGGACCGCATAAAAGAGCTGAAGGCTCCAGTCCACCACCAATGTGTCCCCCAGTGCTTCTCTCTGGGAAAATTCACTTTGCACTTCCTGTTCACGCTGGATGCAAACAGATCCACTTGAGGGGTTTCCCAGAGTGTGAAGATCTCTAGAAGAACCTCCTGGCACAATTCCCACTCGTGGGTGACAGAGACGTGCCTGATCAGGGCATCTGCCGTTGTATTCTCTTTCCCAGCGAGGTGATTTGCTGATGGGGAGATCTTGTTCTGCAATGCCCAGAAGCAGAGCTGCCACACCCTTCTGCACAGAGAGAGTGACCCTAAACTGCCTCTTCTGTTGATGTAGTACATGGCCACTGTGCTGCCCTTAATGATCAGGACAGTCTCCCCCGTCGTGGAGGGCAAAAAAGCCATCAGTGCCAGCCCTTAGCTGCAGCAGGTTTATGTGAAGTTGTGTCTCTGACAGGGACCACAACCGCTCACAATCAGCTCGTTCAGGTGAGCGCACCAGCCTTTCAGATATGCATCTGTCACTACAGTTGCCTCTGGCCACGGTTGCCAAAACAGTTCTCCTGCCATCAAGTTCAAGTTCTTGGTGCAAGTCCACAAGAGGAGATTCTGAGTAACTCTGCTTGGGACTTGAATCAAGTCTGTCATACTGCCAGAGAACTGCGACCATTGACATATCAGGGCCCATTGGAGCAATCTCATTCTCAATCGAGGCTCTGGCACCAGGAAGATGCAGAATGCCATGAGGCCGAGCAACCATAGGAAGTCTAGGGCTGGCAGATATTGGGTGTTCTGGAGTTTGGTGGCCATCTGCAGGATGTGTAGAGCCCTCTCCTCGGGGTGGAAAGTCTCGCCCGGGGGAGAATCCAGGACCGGTCTGATGAATTGGAGCATTTGAAAAGGTGTCAGTTGAGTCTTTTTTAAATTGTGGGAGAAGCCCAGCTTGTGGAGAAGGTGGCAGGTGCGATTGAGTTGATCCAGAGCGTGATCCGGAGATCGTACCCAGATAGTGAAAGACGTGAATCCCTCCTTTCCCGAGACTGGCGGTCACTACCGCCAACAGCTTGGTGAAGACCCTTGGGGTAGAGGTAAGCCCGGAAGGCAGTAGAACTCGAAACTGGTAGTGAGTGTTGCCTATGACGAACCTCAGGTACTTCCTGTGCTTTGGATGGATAGTCACTTGTAGGTCGAGGCGTGTCGAGTTCTGACTGAAGGGTTTGGCTCCTGGCTTCTTTTCCATCTTCTTAATTTCCCCTCTTCAGGATGTGCTCTGCTGGCTCAGCTGTTGTAGACCATGAGGTGTGGGCATAAACAGCTTTTAGTGCCATGCTAGCAGAGGCAAAACTTTTTTTAGCCAGAGGATGATAACGTTTCTCATCCCTGTCAGGAGGTAAAGAGGGATACGCACTAGCCTTGTTGCCAACAGTCGAAACCTGTACCACCAGACTATCATGTGCTGGATGTCTGGTAAGGAATTGCATATCAAACAAGGCTGGTCTGTATTTCTTAGCAAAATCCCTGCGGACTGCTGGCCCCGAGCAGGGAGACTTACATAGCCAGAAGAGGCGATTTTCGATGGCATTGTGAAGGACAGGTTTAAAGGTTGTGCCCTTATCTAGGATGTCTGTCAAGTCACATTCCATTATATCACTGGCTGGGGGACCCCAACCTAAGGCATCAGTCACTTTCGCCATCATTCTCTTGAGAGTGGGCTTGAGGATGTCCTTGTTGGAATTCCTCCTCAGGAGAAGTGTCCAAGCTACTTGCGTCGTGCAGGGTAGTGGCTAGATCAGATAGCCTGTTTTCGTCTTCCTCATCGAAAATGTCCTGGAAAGAAAATGTAAAATGCCTTCTACACTTGGAGAAAATCTCGAGAAAGGATCCTTTTTTTCCATTCAATTTTTTTCCATTCCTATTTGTTTTATTGAGATATCAAATGGAGCAACATTGCAATAACAATACATGTGCCATTCACAAGCGTAACATTGAGATTAAACCCTGGTGCAAGTATAACATTGGCCCTCAACAACTGTCTGCAATGTAGGCACATCTCGGCCTTATATCGCTAAAATTAAATAATATCAGTTTAACGTGTGCTATCATCATAACAAAAGGACAAACATAAAACTAAGAGAAGTATATGGATGCTGGTGTCCATCTATTTGAAATAGAATGCGAAACGGGTATCCCCATCGGTATTGGATCTTTTTGTATGCGAGCCATAAAGTGAGCGGACACATCGCCCTTTGTTTCTGAATGGTCCCCTGGGACAGGTCCTGAAACAGGTGCATGGTGTTACCTCTGAATTGAATTGATTTCTGGATCCTGGCTTTTTGAAAGATAAGTTCCTTAGGGCCTCATTATGGGATACCGCCCAACTTTATTTGCGTTAGCGCCCACCGGTCCAGCAGTATTACCACCGGATCACAGGTTGGGCGCTAACCGTTACTCCCCATTCCCCAATGGACCCAATGGGGAATTTTCAGTGCAATTACTGTGCGGTAATACCGCCAGCGGTGACTGCGCTCGGAGTTGGGAGTAAACACGCCAACTTGAGATTGGGCGGAGTGGTAAATGTGGCAGTAACACCGTTACTGCCGCATTTTAGGGATACTGCCCAACTCGTCATAAGGCCATGTGAGTCTCATCAAGCCTGAGATCCCCCTCTACTTCCCCTAAGATCTTCAAAAACAATTCTCTGACATAACTGTCTAGGTCTTTGGCTTCTGTAGAGATACCTCTAATGCGGATATTATTCCGTCTTGAGCGGTTTTCAGTCTCCTTCTTGCTTCTCATCCACAGAAACTCTACGAGCTTCCAGTGTCACCACTCGCCGTTTCAGTTGGTCATAAGAGTTTGCCTGGTTGCAGAAGGCGGACTCCAACTCTGGTCTCAGTTTGCTGGGCACTCTGCCCTAATTCCTGAAACGAGCCTTTCAGTTCTTGTAGGGTGGAGGCCATACCTTGGATTGATTGAAGTAGCAGCACTATATTGCTCTTCGTGGCTGGTTGTGTGTCCGAGTCAAAGGCAAGGACCAGATCTGGACTGATGAGGCCACTGGCAGGAGTCTTTGATTGAGATTGTCCCCTTCTCTCTAGTTTTCCCAGACTTCATTTTAAATATACCTGATCCCACGTAGTCCACAATACGAATGGAGGAGGTGTTTGGCGCTGCTGGTCAAATACAAAGAACAATTAACTCTGGGGAATCCGAGCGGAAACCTCAGATGGGATGGCCTTTCCAGTCTGACTATTCCTATCTCTGCATCGTTATGATAATGACTCTTGCTGAGGGAAGTTCTCACGCACTAGGATGGAGTAGCATGAATGCTGCATACCTGATAGTTCGCTTAAATTGCCACTCACTCTTTAGACTGCCTGGCCGCACCCTTCCGTTGGAGTTTACGTGGGATTGTAAGACCCGTCAGCCATTCTACATGCTAATTCAGAGCTAAACACATTTGTGGTGCCAATAATATGATATGATATGATATGGCATTTGTAACGCGCCTATACACAAGTGTTTCAAGGCACGAAGAGGCAAGGGAGGTGAACAAAGGGAAAACAAACAGCGATCCTAGTAGGCCAGGTGTCATTCAGATTGCGCAAGTGCATGGGAAGGGGGAGGGGGGAAAGTGCGGCGGGAGGGAGGGGGTACAGAGCAGTACATGGGATAATAGAATAAATAACAGTAGGTAAAGTACAGCCAACAGGTGGAAAGTGCAAGGGTAAGTGCAGACATTGGGTGTCAAGTGCTGGTAGGGGGACTGTAGGGGTACAGAAACAGTCCCCAAGTGCGAGGGTTGCCAGGGGGGCAGTGCAGGAAAGCAACTGGCGGGGGGAGGGTCTGGGCCCAAGATCAGAGGGTGGCCAGGTAACCAGAGCAGTTTCGGTATCAGTCAGGAAGTCAGTATGGGAGAGGAGAGAAAGCAGAAGCAAAGAGAAAGGTTTTGAGGTGCTTCCGGAACTAGAGATGATTCTCCTCAGGTTTCAGGGAGGCAGGGAGGCTGTTCCAGAGGGAGGCCCCAGCCGAAGAAAGAGATCTACCACCAACTCGTTGCTTGGAGAAGCGACTGACCCTGAGGGAGTTGGAGACGGTTGAGCAAATAGCTCGAGAAGGAAATTATTTAGGAAGAGAGAGTTAGTTGAAGGTATAGAGGCCCCAGGCCCCAGAAGGCCTTATGGACAATGCAGAGGGGTTTTGAACTTAATCCTCGCAGCCACTGGAAGGCAGTGCAGAGATTTCAGTCCTGGAGAGATACGATCCCTGGGCTTGAGGCCAATGACAAGTCTCGCAGTCCTGTTCTGGATGAGTTGCAGAGAGCAGGGAGTAGAAGCAGGCAGATTTAGAAGGAGGCTGTTGCAGTAGTCCAGCATAGAGAGAACCAGAGCTCTGGAGACAGTGGGCCTCTGGGTGAAGGAGAGGAAAGGAAGAATACCTTTGAGAAGGTGCAGTTGGTAGTGTGACTTCTTAGAGACGTCAGAGATGTGGGGATAGAAGGAGAGTGAGGATCGAAGATGACCCCAAAGTTTTTTGCCTCACAGGTGGGAGCAGGAGGAGGGCCAAAAGAGGCCGGCCAGAGAGTGACAGGAAAGGAGCACTGTTGACACCGAAAGGTGCTGCAGTTTCACTGCACGGATGGGATTGATTGCGCCTCTCCCTAATGGGTGCTTCTGATTCCGAGACTGAAGCCTCCAACATGGACCGCGGACCGCGTCTCGCTTACCACTACTTGCAGGCTGGCAATTTCGTTGATCTCTCGCAACAAGTCTGTCTCTCCTAGTCAGGATCCCTCTGCAGTAGCCAGGCAGCTACAGTCTCTCAATCAGTCACCGCCGTAGGATTAGAGAGCGGCGTAGAGAGTGCGCCTCATGACAATCCCTGCTTCAGGTGTCACTGAAGCTGTGGGTGCCCTGTCCTCTTTGACACTCTACGAGCTTTGTGATGGGTGGTCATTTAGCTTAATCTGATGCTGGTTCAGATGGAAGGTCGCCGCTTCTGTCAGCGAGGCTCTGTCACGGATGGCCCGGCGGCCATATTGCTGCTTCATTGCCAGTAGCAGGCAGGCCTGTCGGCTGAGACAATTTATTACTAGTTGCGAGTTTTCGGGATAACAAAAAGCATATCTCCCAACTCCTGAAGGGTTCCGGCCCTGGAATCTATTAATTTTATTGCTATAGCTGCACGTCGAGTGGCCACATCTTTGGAGTATTAGTCTCCGGCTGTGGAGCTCACAGGGCTAAGCCGCCATCAGCCTCCAGCCACGCCCCTCTAGTCAAGGGAACTTTGACTGTCATCGATGAATACATTTTTGACAACGACAGTGCCGATAGATCTGATGGAGCGTCGAAGAACGCATCAGTCGCCGATGACATTGGTGGTGTCGAGACATGCTTTGTCAGGTGCCATGGGCTCGCTGGTCTTTTTCCCAGACGAAGAGAGAAAGGGAGGACCTGCTTTCTCAAAGAACTGCATCCTTTTGATGTGAAATTCTTCCCACTTCTCAGCGGAAGCAGATTTAGACGGGAAACGTACCTGTCTTTCTTGAGATGAGTCAGTGGAAGAATGTCTCCTCTTTTTTCTTCTTCTTCTTCGATGAGGAAGAAGAGCAATGATGGGAGTCGCTTCTCGAGTGAGATCTTTTAAGGTGCTTCTTCGATCATTTTTTACTCCTTCCAGGGCAATTTATCAGTCGTGGAACATTTAACTTTGTCAGGTCTGTGCTTTGACGATGTTGTACTTGCCGACTTTGAAGACAATGACCCAGTGCCAATTTAGAGGACTTCTCCTTTTTATAGTTTAGGTGTCATAGCTTGACACCAGCTGCAATCCGTCACAATATGGTTGGTACTAAGGGACCACAAACAAATTCTGTGGAGATCAGTGAGCGACATTTGAGCTTCGCAATTACTGCACTTTTTGAAACCCGAGGGTTTCGGAGTAGGCATGATGATAAAATCTCAGAAAATTCAAAGGACTTTTTTTAAAAGAAAGTGCGTCTGAATTTCTGTGCGGCAGAGTTCCTGAGTAGCGTGCTGGCGGAAAAAAGGAACTGTGGTCACAGTGCGCTGAGCGCGCTATTTGTACTGGCATCAGCATCACATCTGGTCACAAAGATGACACAGCACGCCCTGCTGGGAAAAAGTTTATGAGAGCTGCAAAGGAGGACACTATGGGCCTCATTACGAGTTTGGAGGCAGCCGTGGAGCTATTAGCTCCATGGCTACCTCCAAACCAGGCTCCATTACCGGGTTCCTGCAATGGCAAATTACCGGGTCATTCCGACATAGGAGGACCCGGTAAATCCTCCTTGCAGGAACCATTCCCCATTCCTATTTGAGCCCCCACAGGGCTCAATGGGAATGGGGAGGGAGGTAACAACGGGCACATTACAAGTGTCCCGTTGTTGCCTCCCTCTTCACCTCGCGGGACCCAGAAAAGACGTCTGGTTTTACCAGACGTCTGATCCGGGTCCCGCAAAGGGAACCTCGTAATACTCGCTCCCGTAATGAAAGGGGCCGGTCCCGCACCGGCCCCCTTTATTACGGGAGAGCAAGCCTCGTAATGAGGCCCTATATATCTAAGATGAGAAATCTGTGTGAGGACACAATCCATTAGAACGAGCCAGGCAGTACTGCGGTATATCCATGTTACTCAGTTACATCGTTTTTTTTTTTTAAAAACAATTTTTATTTTTAAAATAAACAACCATACAAACTTTTCGGACATTCACAATCAAGATTAATGCTTTCCGTTATTAAATACACATTACTGTCCTCCCCCCTATTAACTCGAGCCGTTCCATCTGTGTCATCCACCTGAGCCTCTCCCTGTTTCTTTGTCCTCATCACATCCATGCTGTCTATTTCACAGTGGGCCTGGTGCGGGTTCACCATTGAAGCCACCATTTGCCTCCAAGCCATCAGAGGGCCCACCTCCTCCTCACCGCCTCTAGTGGCTGCTTCATACCAGGCCACAGATTCTGCCTCTGCCCATTTCAGGAGGTCCGCCCACCACCTCTCCACTCTGGGCCGGTGAGCTGCCTTCCAGCCCATAGCAATTCTGCGCTTGGCCAAGATATAAGCCAGATCCTTCATCTTGCTAATATGCTTTAGGTTACGTGGCCTGGGGAAAATCCCCAGCATGCATGCCCATGCAGATCCCACATCAAGTACCACCCCACTGCCAGCCAGTATTGTTTTCAGTTGTATCCAGAATCTGCCCAGAACATATGAAGCATCCCAGCCTCCAACTCCCCGCACTTGGGGCATAGCTGTGCAGCCACGCCCCCAAATCTGGATACTCTGCCGGGGGTCAAGTACGCCCTATGGGTGACGTATAGATGGACCTGCTGGAGTCTCGCATTCCGGGAAACCTTCTTATGATACCTTTGGGCCCTGTCCCATTGGCCGTCCGACATGGGTTCCCCCACCTCCTCCTCCCAATCATGCCTCAGGTGGAGCAGTTCCCTTCCTGCCTTCGTGCTCATTAGCTCATATATCCGGGATATTTTGTGCCCGCCCTCCGAGACATTGTACATCATTTCTATTGTGGCATCAGGTTGTTCTGCCAGTTTTGTCTCGGGCCACCTATCTCTCACCCGTTTCATAATTCTGGAGTACGTTATATGTTGGCCTTTGTGCACCCCGGTCTCCTCCATCAGCCTCTGGAACCCTACCACCTCCCCTCCTGCCACACATCACCCAAGGTGGCCAGGCCCACCGGTTCCCAGTATCTGCAAACTCCTTTTATCAGCTGGGAGTCTCCCCCACACAAGCAGGACCTGTTGGGAAAGCGGGTCCGGGTCCCCCACGGTTCGCCATGCTCTACGCCAGACCTCCCAGCCCTGCGCCAGCAGCCGTCCCTTCCCCCACTTTCGTTTTCGGCAACCACACTGTCCCTCTAAGAGAATACAGAGCGAAGTCCTCCTGCAGAAGCCTCTTTAGTTTAGTTTCTTTATTTTGTACCGCGTGCCGAACCCTGGGGTAACCGGGCGCCGGAGACTTAGATACAGTTACAACATGGCAAAAATATACAATACAGACTGTGAAATAACAACAATACGTGTGGTAGACCAGGTTACAAGATGGTCGACAAGGACATGCGGAGAAGAGGTACATTAAGCAGAGTTTTTGTTGGAAAGCCATGTTTTAGTTTTGGCTCTAAAAGTCCAAAAGGAGTGTTCTGTTCTAATGTTTAGCGTTCCATAGTTTGGCAGCTAGGACCAGGAATCTGGCGCCACCTGCTTTTTTTAGGGAGAATTTGGGAACGGAAAGGCAATGTGAGTATGGCGTTCTGGTTGGTCTAGTTGATGTGTGATTGTGGTACTTGTCTGCCAGGTATTTGGGTGCATCATTGGAGCGGCATTTATGGACAATGACGAGGGATCTGAGAGTGATTCTGTCTCGTACAGGGAGCCAGTGAGCATCTTGCCTGATGCTGGAGATGTGGGCGTGTCGTGGGATACTGAGGGCGGCTCTGAGGGCATTATTTTGAAGCACCTGTAGTTTGTTCAGGTTGTGTTCTGATGTGCCGAGAAAGAGTGTATTGCAGTAGTCAATTTTTGAGAGCACTAGCACTCTGGCTAGAGTAATGCAACTGGAGGGAGATAGGAAAGGTTTGCAGGCGTTGATAAGCTTATTTGTGTAAGCTGTGGAAGGGGCTGTGGCATTTACCTGTCTTTTGAGCGAGAGAGTAGAGTCTAGATAAACCACAAGGGTTTTAATTTCTTTGGCTACTGTGATTAGGTTACCGTCTATGTTGATGGACGCGTAACGGGGGTCTAGTTTGTTTAGCCGTGGTTGGGAGCCGACAAGAAGGAGCTCAGTTTTCTCGTCGTTGAGGCATAGACCATGCTCTGCCATCCAGGCTTGGATCTCCAAATATAGATTGTTGATTCTGGTGGAGTCCTCATCGTAGCATCCTGATAGGGTGATGAGAACCTGGGTATCGTCAGCATAGTTTGTGTATGTGACACCCAGGTTATCTAGGCGGTCAAACAATAGCTTAGTGAAGATATTGTATAGGGTCTGCGAGACGCACGAGCCTTGAGGGACGCCACAGGTGATGGGGACAGGGAGTGCTGAGGCCCCCGGGGAGAAGACCCGAGTGGTTCGTTTGGCTAGGGAGGACTGGATCCAGGCAGTTGCCTGGTTAGAGAAGGCCGCTGAGGTCATCAGATGTTCCGTAAGGGTATGATGATCGACGAGGTCAAAGGCTGCTGATAGATCGAGTCTGTCTTCCGCCGACTCGTTTTCCGACAGCCACCTAGCCACATATAGTAGCTGCCCTGCCAAGTAATACAGTTCGAAGTTCGGTAAGTTAATACCCCCCATTTCACAAGAGTTTTGTAATTTCCAGAGGGCCTCCCTGTTCATGGAGTTGTGCCAGATGAAGCCCCTGCAGATGCTGTGAAGTTAAGTGTTTGGGGATCAAGTACGGGATATTCATGAAGAAGAGTAGCAATCTGGGCAACACAACCATCTTAAGCAAATCTGCTCTTCCCATCATGGCTAGGGGCAGTCTAGACCAAAACGCCATGCTGTTTCTAATGCCTTCCATCGCCCTCTCCATGTTGCATTTATGCTCCGTCTCAATACTATGGTATATATTTATGCCCAGGTATCGGAACGTCTCGGTCTGCCAGGGTATCTGCAAAATGGGCAATTTATTTGGTGGAATGCCCCTATAGCTCCCCAAGGGGAACACACTGGACTTCCCCGGGTTTACCGATATGCCAGAGAGAGTGGCATAGCGTTCCATCACCTCCAGGACATACTGCAGGTTCTCTTCAGGGAAGCGCAGGTAAAGAAGCATGTCATCGGCATATAACGATATCAAATGTGTGCCTCCTGCAGTTTGAATCCCCACCTCCCCGTATTGTTGCCTAAGGCAGATTGCCAGCGGCTCCAGCGCGAGAATATATAACATGGGCGACCATGGGCATCCCTGTCTGGTCCCTCTACCAAGCTGCCATTTCTCTGAAATTATGGCGCCTGTTTTAACCCTGGCGATTGGGGAGCTATAGAACATCTTGACCCATCTCATATACCCCGGCCCCATCCCGAACCCACTTAGGGTCGCTATCAGCCAAGGCCACCTAACTGAGTCGAAGGCCTTGCCCTCATCCAATGACACAATGGCCAGGTCACTCGGGTCCCTCTCTGTTTGGTCTATAATATGATGTAGCCTCCTATGGTTGTCAGTAATATTTCTGCCGGGGACGTAACCCGTTTGATCTGGGTGTATCAATCTGCCAATTACTCTCTTAAGTCTGTTAGCGAGCACCGCTGTGAGTATTTTGCTATCCTGGTTGAGCATCGATAAGGGCCTATATGACCCACAGACTGCCTCGGGTTTGCTTGGTTTCAAGAGCGGAATAATCACCGCTTCTCGCAAGGTCTCTGGCAGCTCCCCCCGTTGATAGGCTTCGTTAAACGTGGCCAGCAGTGGCTGGAGCAACTCCTGCCTATACGCTTTGTAAAATTTGCTGGGTAGTCCATCTGACGCTGGCGCCTTACACGTAGGAAGATGCTGGATCACTGCGTCCAGTTCGTCCACGGTGATTGGAGCCTCTAGATACTCAGTTACATAGTTAGTACATCATCATGCACACAGCCCATCATATCACTGATGATGTAATTTACAAGTGCATAACTGATTAACAAAGACTGCATATACATCAACCACTTGCGAGTCAGGAAACAAGAGACCAGCAAAAGGATTTACTAACTGACAATCTCACCTATTGCACAAAGGCTATGAAAACCAGCAGAGACTGTAAACAACAAACACTGAGTAAACCAATAGGTTTGGAATTTTATGTGTATGTGTTCTGTGGTGTACAAATGGATTTGTTGGTGGGCAGTGGGTGCACGTGTGCTTGCCATGTGTTTTTCTTTCATAGTGTTCCTCTGGGTTTTGGATACATTGGGCCTCATTACGACCCAGGCGCTAATGGGTTAACGGCGCCGTAAAAGGCTGCGGCGCCGTTAACCTATTAGCGCCTAATTACGAGGTCCCTTCGCGGGACCCGACCTTAACGGCAGGTTTTACCAGTCGTTAAAGTAGGGACCCGCAAAGGGACCTTGGTGCTAAGTACGGTGCCGCAATTTGCGGCACCGTACTTAGCGCCTTCCCCATTCCCATTGAGCCCTATGGGGTAAAAATGGGAATGGGGAAGGGCCATGGCGGTATGGGGAACTACCACCCCACCAACCTCGGAATGGGGTGGTAATTCCCCATTCCGCCATGGCGGACACTGGCATGGACCATGGTGCTAATAGCACCATGGTCCTCCGCCTGGGTCGTAATGAGGCCCATTATGTGTTAGCCCATTATGGTGGCACCATATTCTACATAAGTATACACACTATACGCCAGCAACCTTCAGATACCTTGTATTCCTCTCATAAGCTACTGAACGTACCTGAAATTCATGAGCAATTCCAAAGCATAGAGGAGAAAATAACAGAAAAAAAATATTTATTTGAACCATTTGAGACATCTAAGGTAGATTGCCAGACTCAAATAATGACGACGGTACATGAGATTCATTCTGACAATCTAGATGACTCCAATATTAGCACAGCAACTATATCATCCGCGGCGATGTTTTAAATTGTTGAAAATCTTCTGCCTAGTTTAAATACAAAATGGGAAACAATGGAGAAAAACTAGATGCCCAATCTTTATTGCTCCATAAAATTATTAATTGCTCAAGAAAAGTGTTTAAAGATGCCGCCTCGAATACAGAAGAGTATAGTTCACCAGTAGAAATAAACACAGTACAACTGCTCCCTATAACATCAAAAAGAAAAGGAAAACCAAAACTGAAAAGTAAAAAGCAAGTAATAGCCCGAGCAATAATGTACACGTCTAAAGGCCAAACGAAAAAAGCAAATGGATGTTTCGATAATGAAAAAAATAAATGCACCTATGATAACACAGGAGAGCGTGAGCACAGAATCTAGAAATATCAATGCACTAACAGAACAAGGACCACATTATTGAAAGCAACATCTGACTCTAGATAGCGAGAAAGAAAATCATAATGTAGGAGACACAAACAATCCTAACCTAAACACAGAACTAATGTCCCGAAATGAAATTGGAATATACTTATGTGAGCTCATACACTAATTGCAGAATACTAATGCATGTGAAGGCGACACAGTAGAAATACAAATAGTACAAGAAGAAGTAGATTATCTAAACGACAATGCAGAAAAAATAGATGTACAACTGACCATTACTTCTAATAGATCTACCGGAGCTGCCAGTGCCCTCGTTAAGACAGGGAACATTGACACTAGAAAGCAGATAATAGCTAATGAAAAACAAATTAGCATAGTTAGCAAATGCATTGCCAAAACAAAAGAAAGCGTGAGAGACGCAGATGCTGACAACCTTTCTGAGGTAATAAAAGCATTACAGATAAAATCAGTAGCCGGAACTGATAGTCATTCTCCATTGAACAGAATGATTGTGCTACGAATTCTACATGAGATAATACCCCTTAGAGTGATAACAACAGAAGATATCCACATAGTCAAACAATTGGAGGATAACATTAATGTAACCTCCAATATTTGTCCAAAATCAAATTTTATTATGGCTTAAATACTACAGTATGAGGATGAAATATTTAAACTGGGATATAGTTGTAAAGAAATTGAAATGAAAAAAGCTAAATATCCAGCAGAAAACATAAAAACAATTTCTAAGGCAACTTCCCAGCTGTACCTACTCTAATGTGTAGTGGTCTCCAGCTAAAGAGGCCTCAAACATCCACAATAGCAGCCAATACAATATCTAATGTAGCGATCAAAGTATCGCAAATTGATGAAGAACGTGATAATGCAGGATATTGGCAATGGCTACCCACAGTCTTTAAAGCTCACTTCGCCAAAAGTTCGTTATAACATTAGCCTATTGTGCTCCTGGAACACAAGAGGATTTGCCCACCTATCCGCAAATGGTGGGTTACTAGATAACATCGATTTGTTTAAAGTTGTGGCGCTACAAGAGATTTGGATGATCGAACCTTGAGATCGATGGTCGAAGCACACTCCAAGTATTGACAACTAAGGGCCCAGTGGGTAGACCATGAGGTGGTTTACTTGTGACAGTGCGCCATCCTTGGAGCAGTAAAAATGAGTTGTAATATACAAGGACACAAACAGGTTCTACTAATTAATGTTCACGATTCACCGAATTATGTAGCAACAAAAAACAATACTGGAATAGTGAAAAGAATTCTCCAATCCACTAATAAGAACAAGCCAGTGTTTGTGCTAGGTGATTTTAATGCCTGAATGAATGACCACACAGATTGTCCATTTCTTCAAAGAGAATCTGGACTTCCACCCACCTCTAAAACAGATAGGCAAGGTAAAACATGGCTTGAGCTGTTCAACCTTTTCAATTTTACATGCTTAAAGGTAATTGCAAAGGTGACCCAGCAAAAGCTTACACTAGAATTAGTGGAAAAAAGAGTGTCAACAATTGATTATGTGTTAGTTAATGAAGCAGGAATAAACATTGTGAACGACATGGTTATAATACATGAAGAAAGCGATCACCTACCGCTGTGCGTTCTGTTGGACGCATGCAAGAGTAAAAGTGAAGCTCAATTAAATGATGATATCTTTCTTAATTCTGGTAAAAATAGAATATGTTGGAACCCTACAAACTTAGAGAAAGCAAGAGTCATAGCTGAAAAATGTCTCTACCGCTTTACCGAACCTTGGCTCCATACAACTGAAATGAAGAGTAAAACCATGCTTACCGATTTCTTAGACAAAATCAAATTCATTAGTACTGCCACGGGGAAAAAACCTAGCTATAAGACCCCGAGTGAACGATGGAATAGACCCCAAAATAAGTAGCAACAGTATAATCGTAGCATCCAAATAGCAAAAAATTACACTAAGGAATGACATTTCTAAAGCAGTAAAAAAATGAGAGACACAATATACCTCAGAGCGACATTCCGAAAAATAATAAAGATCTTAAAAAGAAATTTCGCAGCAGGCTACGTAGACAAAAAACAAAAAATAAATATGAACTTTGGATGCAATTAACCCATCACGCTAAGACCAATAACAACACTGGGATCTGGACCACTCTGAGAGGGGCATCCAAGAAAAACCTGCCTATTAAGAGTGTGCCAGAAGAGAGTTGGCGTTGCCATATTAAGAACCCATGGGGGCCACCCAACCTTGAGACGAACAGCATATCATACATAAAGCAAGATGGATTTGTGGGTCATCGATTGCTAATATCTCGCTCATGATATCAAAACTACTGGCATCACGTGCAATAGGCCCTGATGGCACTTCTAATGCCCTTCTCAAGTTATCCCCTCGTAGCTGGGCCAATGCACTTCATCCCCTATTTTATGAAATAGGATCTAGTGGAATAGTACCAGACTCGTGGAAAGAGAGTACCATTCTTCCTGTCTACAACAAAGCTTGTTGTAAACTTTCATCTATTTATCGCATGCTAGCCATGTTAGCTATTCCAGCAAACATTTTTGCACGTGTGCTTCTCAACGAGCTGAAGCAATGGATCAATGATCAACACATTTTACTTAATAACCAATCAGGCTTTAGAGCAAAATCCAGTACCACCCACAACTTATTATGTTTGACTGGAATCGTAGAATATGCTGGGAAAGATGCAAACTTCCAGTGTATGGGGCTTTTATTGATTTTAGCGCTGCCTTCGACACGGTTATGAGGAATAAACTATGGAACAAACAAGTGAAATTGAATATTCCTCATGGTCTATTAAATATGATTCAGTTGCTATATACTGACACTAAAGTCCGAGTGAGAACCAATAGTGAGGGCCAAATAACTGAGCCATTTCCTACTGGGTGTGGTGTAAAACAGGGCTGCATTCTCGCAGCTACCCTGTTTAATCTCTATCTGACTGACCTGGCAGCGGCGCTGAAACATGGAAAACATGGTGCACCTAAATACAGCTGGTTAGGATACGCGGATGAACTTCTGCTTTTGGATTGCACTCCAAAGGGACTCCAAGGATTACTGGATGCCCTGGGAGAGTATGCCAACAGCAACCGTCCCTGGATAAATATTGAAAAAACAAAGATAATAGTGTTTTTAGGTAAAACTAAGAATAAAAAGTCAACTACTCTAAAATGGAAACTCGACGGCAAAGAGGTTGAATGTGTCGAATGTTATAAATATCTTGGAATATTCATTGACAACAAGCTGAGTTGGTCTCAGCAATGCACAGCGAATAAGGCTAACTGCATGAGAATTTCTCACACCATGAGTAATTTTTAGGAAACAAGGGGCTGCTCCATCAAACCCATCCAATTACTTTATTCCTCTAAAATAGTCGCCTGTATGGTACGTGGAGTGGAGGTATGGGGGTGTAATCTTTCGATCTGAAAATGTTAAACTCGAGGCAAAGATCTTGCGACTATTATTCAGGATGCCAAAGCCGCTGTCCCTTAAATACCTTTTACTAGAGATTGAGCTCTTGAAAGTAACAGGAGTAGTTGAACATAAAATGGTAATGGGATACGGGAAATTGCAACGGCTTGAAAATGGAACAATTATGTGTGAACTCATGACAGCTTTTAGGGGAATCGATAATCACAAAAGATTTGAGGCACTTGGACGATTACATGAAATGCATAGAAGCTGGGTAAATAAAAGTATCCAAGTGGATGCTCACTGTACCCAGATGATGCTAAAAAAACACAAAGGAAACCATAAATAATCAGTACTGAGAAAATGATATGGTCAAATTAGCATGTAATGTCAATAGTGGCCCCTTTATTTCATATTGGATGGATCGTACCACTAAGCCGAAATACATAGACGATCACCCTAACTACTTGCTATCTAAATTCAACAGCTCTGAAGTCCTAGAAATAGAGGGTGCAAACATGAGAATACTGTGTAATGAGCGAAATTGCCATTTATGTGGGGAGAACACTATTGAAACGACTGAGCACATTATGTGTGATTGAGATAGCCTAACAGTCTTGAGAGGGAACTCTATTCGGGCAAATACGTTAGTTGTTGATATTCAGCACTTGCTGTGGGTCCAATTGATGGAAGGAAATGATGCAAATTTAATAGATCACATGATGAAATTTCATGCAGAAAGTATCAAGATTTTAAAAGAATGAACTAATGAATAATGTATATACGTTTTTGCGGATAGGTGGATTCCTTTAACGAATAATGAACTGTTATGAGAATAGGTTTGTAATATTTCTGTATTTATAAATGCAGTATGATGTTTGTGAATTGTATGTCTTATAATAAAAAATAAATACAAAATAAAGCAACTCTAATATGTGATGGGTATCGTCTTTGACCTGGTAAATGCCCAAAGGTTCCAAGTTCAAATGAAATGTAGAACTTCAACTAATGGCCATCACTCTGGCTTCAGAGTGGCCAGAAGCAAAGAAACTGCTCTCCTAAACATCTGTGAAGACCTGCTCTCAAACCTTGACACTAGCCAACCTTCTGTCCTCATCCTCCTTGATCACTCTTCTGCTTTTGATAGAGTCAACAATGTGATCCTGCTCAACCAGCTCCGTGATAACCTGGGTATCACTGATCAGGCCCTGGCCTGGTAACCTCCTTTCTCTCTGACCGACCCTCCCAGGTCCAACATGGGTCCTTCCTCGTCTCCATCTCTCTCTCTACCTGTGGTGTTCTCCAGAGGTCTGATCTTTTGCCTTGGCTGTTCAGCCATTACCTGGCACCTCTCGCCCACTGCATAGTTGCTCTCTGCTCCAACTTTCAGTGCTATGCGGATGACACTCAGCTTACTTTCAGGCTCCCTTCAGCCGCCTCTTCTCCCTCTCTCATCCCGGATACTCTGCCGCAATCCAGGAGTATCGCGCCACCAATGATCTCTGCCTTAATGCCAGTAAGACTGAGATCCCCCTCATCGGCTCACCAACACCTTAATTTCTTCTCACTCTCTGGCCGCCCACTCAAGGCATTCTTCCTGCTCCTACCTGTGAGGCTAAGAACCTCGGGGTCATCTTCGACTCCACACTCTCCTTCTCTACTCACATCTATGACGTCTCTAAGATGTCAAACTACCAGCTGCACCTCCTCAGAGGTATTCTTCCTTTCCTCACTTTCCGCCAGCAGCTCACTGTCTCCAGAGCTCTGGTTCTCTCTAGGCTGGACGACTGCAACAGCCTCTTTCTAAAACTACCTGCCTCTACTCTCCGTCCTCTACAACTCATCCAGAACAGGATTGCAAGACTTGTCCTTGGCCTCAAGCCCAAGGATTGCATCTCTCCAGCACTGACATCTCTTCATTGGCTCCCAATGGCGGCAAGGATCAAGTTCAAGACCCTCTGCATCGTCCACAAGGCTTTCTGGGGCCTGGGACCACAATACCTCCAACTCTCGCTACCAAAATATCTTCCTTCTCAAGCTCTTCGCTCCTCCACCTCCAACTCTGTGAGGGTCAGTCGCTTCTCCAAGCAACGATTTGGGGGCATATGTATTTCTTCGGCTGGGGCCTCCCTCTGGAACAGCCTCCCTGCCTCTCTGAAACTTGAGCAGAAACCACCTGCGGTTTCTGAAAGCACCTCAAGACCTTCCTCTTTGCCTCTGCCTTCTCTCTTCCTCTCCCCTGCTGATCTCCTGTCCGATTCACAAACTGGTCACCTGGCAACCCTCTGAATTCGGGCCCAGGTCCCTGCCTGTCCAGCTGCAAACCTGCACTGCCTCTTGGCACCCCCTGCACTTGTGGTCTGTATCTGTAACCCTATAGTCCCCTCTCCTGCATTTATTAGACACTTGTTGTCTGCACTTCTAACACTAGCACTTGCCACCCATTGGATGCACTATTTGTTGTTCCTGATTCCTTGTGCATCTGTCCCCCGCCCCAACCCGGCACTTCTTCCCTCCGCTCTCCCCTGCACTTGCGCGATCTGAATGTCACTAGGCCTAGTAACATCATTGTTTTTGCAGGCCTACATACACAATTACAACATTGTGTGTATGTTCAAGAGATGTCTTCAGTGAAATTAGGGTTGTATGTCAGTGGCCTGTAGACAAGTGGGAACAATAGGTTGGTTTGGTGAGGCCACGTAGCGATGGTGCCTTGTGTTGGTGACTGACTAAAGGTGGCTCTAGCCTCCAGATGGTTTGGGCTGCCCTTTATGGTTCACTGTAGAGCCTTACAGCTTTACAGTGGCACAAGCCTTTCTGTGGTGGTTGTATTTCATTCTGTGAGTTTTGTGGAGCTTTGGAACTGCAGGTTGTTATGGTGTTGTTGTGATATCGGGGTCACAGTGGTGGAAGCCTCTCTTTGGTGGTTGTATTTCAGTTTCAGAGTATTGTGGTGCTTAGGAACCCCAGTTTTTCAGGGTTTTGTAGTGGTATCGGGTTTACAGTGGCAAAGGCTGCCCTGTCTCTGGATCTCGTGGTGCTTTGGCACTCCAGCTTTATAATAGCAGTGTTCAAAGCTGAAGGTTGTAGCTTTCGAGAATTAGTAGTGGAGGTTCAGAGAGTTGGAGTTCAAAAAGGTACTCGACAGCAGCAATATCACTTTGGAGCCTTACTCAGGCATAGTACAGAAGAGTGAGGGATTTACAGTCTTTTCAGTGAAACCACCTTGTCTGATCACATTTGGGCAGGCCATCACTTACACCGCCATTAAGCATGACCATCTGATCATACTGGGGGATTTTAACATCTGGATCGAAGAAGAAAACATTGATTCACCCAAAACTCTGATAAATAAACTCCTTTCACCAGTTAGTGTAGATGCAATGATGCATCTACACTAACTGGTGAAAGGAGTGACACATAAAGCAGGCCACACCGTAGATGCAATCTTCTGCAACAAAAACCTGATTGCAACACCCCTCCAATGCAAATCTTCTGGAACAACCACCTCATAATACCATTCATCATCCACCCGCCAACACGGATACTAGCCAACCTACCAACAAATCCTCTAATTCAGAAAAGAAACTAGAAATCCATAAACATTGCAGACCTAAACACCAGATTGGAAGCAACAAACCCCTCCCTCACTGCCTTAGACTCAACCAGCATAGAAGAAAGAACAGAGACAATCCAAAAATGGGTCACGAAAACTAGATGATATTGCACCAGATAAACCGTTCACCCCCTCATTAAAGAAAACAATGGCGAGGTGGTGCACACCCCACCTCAGAGCACTGAAAAAAAAATAACAGGAAACTGGAACAAGAATGGAGGAAAAACTACGACAAACAGAAAAGAATAACAAACAGATAAGACTATGCAAAGTTGAAATACTCAATGCAAAAAAGACATACTACAACAAACGGATCACAAACTCAAGCAACACCCAGAAAGAGATGTTCAACATCATCAATGAACTAAGAAACCCAGCAACATGCAACAACACACCAAACCCATCAAAAGAAATATGCAATGAGCTGGCAAACCACTACAAAACAAAATCACAAACATCCAGCAAATCATTAAGAACATGCATAAAAACACCATCAACCCCCCTATCGAGCCAATACTGGAACCATCCACTAGACTAAACCACATCCCACCGATCTCGACAGAAAAGGTCAACAGCTTTGTGGGCAAAACCAACAGAGCCGGCTCTCCAGCGGACTCCTGACCACCAGAAATATACAAGACTATCCTCATCCAGAAAACACCTGCAGAAAATGTCGTCAACCTCTTCAACCACTCACTAGCAGCTGGAGCTGTGCCATGAGCCTTCCAATCAGTATACATGAAGCCACTCCTTAAAGCCCCATCAGGAAGTATCGAAGACCTAACCAATTACAGACCAATCTCAAACATACCATACCCAGGAAAGCTAGTAGAAAGATACGTTTGCAAACAAATCCTTAAACATGTAGAAACAATCGGACACTAGACCAGGCACAAGTGGGCTTCAGACCCATGAGAGGAATGGAAAAAGCACTACTATCAACATGGGACAATCTAAAAACCAATGCAGACTCCAACGTCAAACTGGCACTAATACTGCTTGATTTATCAGCAGCCTTTGCCACAGTCAGCCACATAACACTAATCGAAAGACTCGAAAAATGTAGGAATCGGCAGCACACCGCTAAAATCGTACATAACAGAAAGAACGGATGTGACTTGGATAACACCATTCAAGTAAACATCACACAAAACAACATATGGAGACTCACAAGGCTCTTAACTCTCACCATTACTATTCAACATCTGCATGACCCCCATCATTAACCTCATCAAAACACATGGCCCCACCTACTAAGACTATGCAGATGGCACACAAATCATCTACAAAATCAATGCTAGCAGAGAACAAAACCTAACCCTTACCAACTGCCTGACAGAAATAAACCATTGGATGAGCATCAACAGCCTTAAACTCAACCCGGACAAAACAGAAATCATGATCGCACCCAATGACCCGTCGAACCATCACCACATTCTATGGACTAACAAATTGGGAATGCAAAGTGGTAAAACATCTCAGAATATTAATGGACAACAAACTAACACTCAAACCGCAAGTCAAAGCAGTAGTAAAGAAATGCTTCTTCCACCTCCACACGATCAAGAGGAGACTCCCCTTCTTCACCTTCCCACACAGAACACTCGGCATCATTTCTCTCGTCATGTCAAGAATAGACTACGCCAACAGCATCTCGGAATGCCAGAATAACTTATGACAAAACGACCACAAATACGGAACGCAGAAGCAAGACTACTCCTGAGACTCACTAAGAAAGAACACATCACACCAGCACTGAGAACACTACATTGGCTGTTGGTCAAAAAATAATTTTTTTCAAAGCACTCTGCATAACACACAGAGCAATCGACAGCCAAAGACCAGAATTCAACCGGGAAAAATCTCCATTGAAAACCAAAATGAACATTGAGGTCCAGCAACGAAATTCGCCTCAAACCGTAACTATTCACAAAGCATAAATTCTGGGGATCGGCATTCTCCTGCATAGCAGTGACATTTTGGAACTCGCTCCGAAAGTAAAATGAACAACTGAAGATCACCTAAAGTTCAGAAAATTGCAAAAAACATGGCTCATTAACTCACCAAATTAAATACGAAACATTATAGAAGAGAAACCACCAAAACAGCACAATAAAAACATTGAAAAAAAGCAAAGCCAGGTTGCCAAAAACAGGGTCACCCAAAGAAATAAGGCATTATATCGCAAATCACCATAGAATAATACTAACTTTTCAGATCACCATAACCCAAAGTAAAGGACCCAAACGACTGCCAAGTAACCCTACTAGAAAATCTCCAATACTCTGCACACTCAAACACTGATCAGATCCGACACATACCTCTGACGCAACAAAAACAACAACCGAAAACAACAAATACTCCATAACACCAAATAAACCAATTGCACACAAATTACCACATACACACTCATGCACCAAACACCACGTAACGTCCACCAACTAAAAATAAACCAGCACACAGTGACTGTTTTCTCTGAACTGAAGCTATCAACAGCACATTAAAGCTCTCTTGTGCTTTTCCCTCTCAATCCTACAAACTTAACCCTCTGATCACCCTTCCTTTTCAGATCCACCAGAGCACTTGGCGACCATGAAAATGGCAGTGGTGCGTTGTATAAATCACGATAGCATAACATGACATATATGTAGGAAGTGGCAGAGCTGGCAAAGGACTGGGGAGGGATCACCCCCCAGAACTCCTTTCAGATCCGGATGCATCTACCCGCCTGCTATGCATAAAGTAGTGAAATGGTTGGATAAGTGAGGTGCTTTCTGACCGCTATGCACTAAAACCTGGATCAGCAACTATAGATATGTATGAGTTGTGCACATGTGACGACTAACAATCACCCTAGCCATGGATTGTCAGGCATTCAATGCCATGGTTTTTAGCTGCATGTTAAGGGTCTCTGAATGCAGTAAACCAGAGCTTCTCAGGAACATCATGTGAGTGTGGGGTCATGGCACATATCTGTACACACGTGTGGCTCCTCAGGTGCTAGGTGTGCCATGTACAAACACCTAAAATAGGCTTATAGATACATACACGTGTTTTCGGGGATGTGCTTTTCTTGCGTTCATGGCTAGACAGCTTTATGTGATTGAGTAATGAGGTTCATCATATTGGCCCTACACAAAACACCAAAGATTAATTAATGTACGTATAAAGAAGCAGACTGCTGCATAAGACCAACTTACTCTGGGATATTACGACTGAAGTCACAGAGTGCATGTGCATGACAATAAGTGATAAGGGGCCCACACGAAGAAGTCTGCTTGTCGCAGTTCTTTCCAGAGTATCCGAAATTGCAGGTCCCACTCCGGCAAGTGCCATCACTAAATATTCGGTTGTCACACCTTCCGTGCAAACAGGAGCATTCTAAGGGAGAGAAACAGATTGTGTTGAAAGCCCCAAACGGGAGCTGAAAATCCTGAACCTAGTAAACGACAAGTGGTTGGTGCAAATACTCCATTTCATGTGCACATTATTCTGACCGTGCATGCTCTCTTCATCACAGTCAGTATTCAGAGTGCACGGACAGTCTGCATCACTCTGCACAACTCACTGACATCAACGCAGATATTTTTTAGGGGTAATGGATGTTCTATCATAATTCTCTGACAAACCATACACAATGTCATCACAGAAACTGACAACACAACACTTTTAACATTGACAATATCAAAGAATGTGACATCACATTACCTCTGGTCCTCATGACATGAAAGGAAGTTACATCAACGATGTAAAAAAAAAAAACATAAAATAAGTGTATTACCAATAAAATAACAAAAAAGCTACTGAAGCAGACCAAGAACAAATTAACCTACCTCTCAGGAATGTTCTTTCTGATGGATGTTCCTCCCACAGATTCCTCATCTATGCTATCTCTACGCCAGTGCAGCAGTTCTTTGGAAAATGTTCTAATGCCAGGGAGTTTAGCGTGGTTCTGCGCCGGCTCCGCCCAATGCCTCGATGCACCAGAAATGACGTTGGGGCCTGTATTTACAGCGGTGCTGAGTCCCGTGACCTAAGTTCCAACCTTATTGCCTTGCACTCTGAGGCTGAGGGAAGGTAGAACCAATGGTGTACTAGCTATCCGCCACACTGGGCAGAAAGGGAGGGTGATGAGGAATATGTGGGAGGAATATCCATCAGAAAGAACATTACAGAGAGGTAAGTAATCTGTTCTTCTAATGGATTCCTTCCTCCCTTGCAAACCTCATCTATGATAGACTCCAAAGCAGTTGGTAAATCTGGAGGAGGGAGGAAGCAAGGACATCACCTTCTCACTGGCACTTCGGAGCTCAACCTTAACAAGCTCCAGATCATCCAGAACAATGCCATCCGGGCTGTTATGAGCTTATCCAAATGTGACCATGTCTAAATGCACAGAAAAGCTGCACACTGGCTACCAGTCGGAGAATGGATGAACTTTAAAATTCTCAGCATCACTCATCAATGTCTCTCTCACAATGCTCAGGCCATCAAAGTGCATCCTAACATATACATTTGCTAAACATACAAAGTAAAATCACATCAGAGCATAACGTAAATAAAGGAAGCAAAAAAGTGGCTAACAACAGTGGAGGGAAGACCAATGGAAAAAGGCCAGCCGTATTCCCAATTGCCCCCGATCAGACAGTTCGACTGCAGTGAACCCCAGTTCTCTTTGTCTCAAAGGAATTAGGTTTGCACCAGTTAGGGGGGTATTAACTGCAGTGTGCCCCAAACAGCCATCAGCTACTTGTTGGGGATACTGGCTGGATGAGATCCCGCCCTGTGACACCCCGCCATCCCAGCCAGTTCTTTCCAAGATCCCTTTGGCCACTCTGCCATCCCAAAGGACCAACTTCACAGTGTCTAGGAAGTTCAAGCCCTTGCCTCGATTTCTGGAGCATCCCGCCATAGAGTCTCTCGAAACAAACATGCAGCCTCTCACGGACCGCAACCAATGCAGGCACTTATTCAATAAAGCGTCTCTTGGTTCGGACTTGGGCTCTAACAGTTTTGGCACCCCATGTAGGTAGATTGTGTTAGATCCGGACCCACCCTTGACATATAGCCCAGCTGTGTTCCCTCTGTGGTATCGGATGTGTGGTCCAGAGACATTTGGACTTTGGCCTGGTACAGGTCATGGGGCTTGCTTCACAGCTGAGGGAGACAATAGCTTAACGAGAGGTGCAATAATACAGTTCTGGAGCTTGGTTCTCAATTCCAAAGAGTCGGGAGTGGAGGACAATCGCTTATAAGCCCTGCTCTGGGGGGCAGCAAGATCTTTAGTGGGTGTTAGGTTCATGAAGACCTGGGCCTTGGTACACTCCATGAGTGGATTAGTCGAATCTTTAACCACATGGGGAGTAATGACAGAGTCCTCCTGTACCCTTTTGCCTCCATTCCCCTGATTATTTGCTAAAACCAGAAGTATTTTCCTAATGGCTGTCAGCTCAGCCAGAACCTCAACAAGCACCAAGTTGCACTTACGCCTCCCAATGGAGCAGGTGTCCTCAGCTGACAGGTCGGGACTGTGATCCAACGCATGGCATATGAGGTTATGGGCTCTAAGCGAGGATAGACGGAGAAAGGAGTTTCCCCCGGAGTTTATAGAGAGGAATTGCTTCCTCCAACCGTGGCTTGATGAGCCCAAAGCCCCAGATGGACTGGGAGCAGGATTAACAGCATAATTGGTACAAACCGTAGGGTCTGTGTGGGTTGGAGCTTCAGTACACATAGGGTGGTCGGCTAGTGAGCCAGTGGCTGATTCGAGGTCAGGGGCCGGGGTATGAGGCTCTGGGATAGGATCAGGTGGTTGGGTGCACCCCACAAGGCTTTCCAAAGGCAAATTCCCCAACACTGATGCTACCAATTTTGCAAGACCATGGCAGACTGAGTCAAAGGGTGAGTTCAGGGTGGGCACGACCAACGGCAGGCCAGAGGCTGGGGGGGCAGGGTTGTAGAGGCGTCCAACAACATAACAATTTAAAGGCGAGGGGGATCCAGCAGTGCCCTTGACCTTATCAGTGTCGAGCCCAGTAGATATATTTACAATAAAGTCTGTTTTAACCTCCTTCAAAAGCCCAGCCTGACAGCGTTGCCTCTTCACAGTCACCACCTTGCGTTGGGATTTTGGAAAGGGGTGGAGCTGTGGATCCTGGAAGGCAGGGCAAAAAAGGAGCGGGGGAAGGGAGAGGCGAGGGGGGACTCCATGAACGCCTTAGATAGGGACAGAGTGAGTTCCAAAGAAGATCCTGGAGAAACGGGGCTACAAGGAGCACAGATACACTGCAAAACAGGCTTTAGGGGATAGTCTCTGTGTGTACATACACAGCTCACACCTCTTTCCTCTCCTCAAGCAGGATTCTATGCCGACCAAAAGTCATCAAAAGTGGCTTCTCACCCCTGCGCCGAACACCTGCGGCGCAAAATACTGTGCCCTTGACCCGCTGCGGGCTTCATCGCTGCAGGGCCGGGGATGGTGCTTTAGGTCCCAGGGGGCGTGGCCACAAGAAGCTACAAGCGAAGGTAGACCCAGGAGGGGTTTAGATGCCGGCAAACACTGTGCCCTCGCCCCGCCACGGGCTTTACCACTGCAGGGTCGGAGCGGTGCTTTAGGTCCCACGGGGCGTGGCCACAAGAAGCTGCAAGCGAAGAAAGACCCAGGAGGGGTCTAGATGCCAGAAAACACTGCGCCCTCGCCCCGCCGCAGGATTCACTACTGTGGGGTCGGCGCCCTTTTTTTTCCAAAGCAGATGAAGCTGGGCAACAAGTGTCAAAGATAAGGAATACGTGGGAGGAACATCCAGTTGAAAGAACATTACTAGGGGTAAGTAACTTGTTCTTCTAATGGATTGTGTCCTCCCACGTATTCCTCGTCTTTGACAGACTCCCAAAGCAGTGTTATGTTTTGGGGAAGGGAGTAGAATTGGAATTCATACATTGTCATGGATAGAATGAAGGACTGCCTTGCCAAAAAAACCATCCTGGGCAAGGGAGTAATCCAGGGAATAATGTTTAGTGAACGTGTGTATGGAAGACCACGTTGCCGCTTCACAAATTGTTTTTATTGGTACACCCCTCTGAAGGGCCGTAGATGTAGCCATGCCTCTAGTGGAATGAGCTCCTAAACCTTCAGGAGGGTCTTTTCCTGCAAGCCTGTAACATTCTGATATTGTGAGAATTATCCATCTAGACAAGGTCTGTTTGGAAAGAGCCTGACCTAGCTTGTGTCCTGTATATCCGAAACAAAGTTGGTCATCAACTCGCAATTTGGACATTCTGGAGATGTAAAAGCTTAATGCTCTCTGAGGGTCCAATTTATGGAGTCTTTCCTCTTCTTTAGCCGGATGAGGAGGGGGATTGAAGGAAGGTAGAACAATTTTCGGACTCAAAATGATTTTGGGCAAAAAGGAGGGTTTGATCCGTAAAACAACCCTGTTCTTATGGAAGGCAGTAAAGGGAGACTTGGATGATGTTAGAGCTACCAATAGGATTGTCTTTAAGGTCAATAACCTTAATGGACATAGGTGCATAGGTTCAAATGGAGCACACATCAGGAATTCTAAAACCAGATTAAGGTCCCAAACCGGAACCTGGAAAGGAGATGGAGGGAACACATTAGTGAGCCCTTTTTGGAATTGACTGACCAGTGGAATCTTGAAATAGGAACATTCCTCTGACTAGCGCTTAAAGATGGACAGCGCTGCCAAGTATCCTTTGATGGTACCAATCTGAAGGCCCAGATTAGCTAAGGATAGATGAAAGGATTAAAACATCCAGAGTCTTACATAGAAAAGGAACAATATTCTTTTCCCTGCACCAGTTGCAAAACGTATTCCAACGGCAGCGGTACAAAGATTTTGTTGCTGGTCTTCTGGCGAAAGAAACACCTCCATTACGTCATCCAGGAGGTCCCAATACTTGTATCTCAGCCCTTCAGATACCAAGCGTGAAGGTTGAGAGTCTTCACTTTGGGATGGGGAACCCGACCGTCCTCTCGCAAGAGAAGGTCCTCTCTTTGTAGAAGATGTATCGGAGGACAGATGGACATGTCCAGAAGGTCTGGGTACCACGTCCTCCTGGCCCAATCCGGGGCAATTAGTATCATGTGTTTCCCAAACCTTCACTACCTCCTGCATACATGAGGAATGACGGAGACTAGAGGAAACGCATACAGGAGTGGAAAATCCCAGTCCACTATGATCGCGTCTCCTAGACCTCATCTCAGAGGAAATTCCCTGGAGCAATATCTTTCGCACTTCCGGTTGACCTTAGTCGCAAACAGATCTATTTGAGGGTTTACCCAAGGGGTGAAGATCTCTTGAAGGACTTCCTGAGCTAGTTCCCACTCGTGGAGACTGTGCTCTGCCTGCTCAGAGCGTCCGCCGCCGTGTTCTCCTCCCCGGCTAGGTGAACTGCCGATAGGGAGATTACTTCTTGAATTGCCTAGTACAAGAGCTGCATTGCCTCACTGCACAGTGGTAGTGACCCTATGCCTCCTCTCTTGTTGAGGTAGTGCATGGCCACTGTGTCGTCTGCCATTATCAGGATATTCTTTACCCGGACAGAGGGCAGAAAGGCCTTCAACGCTACTCTGATTGCCCTCAGATCCAAATGATTGATATGAAGTATTGACTCCGATGGAAACCAATGACCCCTGACTGTCAGATCGTTGGCATGGGCTCCCCACCCCATGACTGAGGCGTTCGTCACTACTGCAACCTCTGGCCATGGTTGCCAAAAGGGTTCTCCCTTCAGAATATTGTCCTCTCAGGCCCACTACAGATGATCCTGTGAGACCCTGGTTGGAATCTGAAGTCGGCCCGACAGCTTTCCTGAAAACTGGGACCATTGTGTTCTTAGAGCCCATTGAAGGAATCTCACTCTCAGGCGGGCCTCTGGCACCAGAAAAATGCAGGTTGCCATGAGGGCGAGCAACATCAGAAAATCGAAGGTCTGTAGACTGTGGGCAATCTGAAATTTGGTCACCATCTGAAGAATGTCTTGAGCCCTCACCTCGGGTGGGAAGCTCCCAAGGATGTATCTAGCACAGCTGTGATGTATTGGAGCTTTTGGGAAGGTGTCATATGGGACTTCTTGTAATTGAGGGAGAAGCCCAGTCTGTGAAGAGAGTGGCAGGTGATGTTGCGATGATCCAGGGCTTGTTCGGGAGAACGTGCTCTGTTCAGCAATCGTCAAGGTAGGGGTAGAAGTGAATCCCCTATCTCTAGAGACGCGCTGCCACCACTGCCATCAGTTTGGTGAAAACCCTTGGGGCGGAGGTCAGCCCGAATGGCAGAACTCAAAATTGATAATGAAAACCGCCAACTACGAAACTCAGGTATTTTCTGTGCTTGAGATTGATTGGCACATGAAAATGAGCATTCTGAAGGTCCAATGACACCAACCAATCCTGTAGATGGAGGGCTTGAAGGATCTGAGAAAGTGTGACCATCTTGAACTTGTCCTTCCTGAGGAACTTGTTCAAGTATCTCAAGTCCAAAATGGGTCTCAGTCCTCCATCCTTTTTGGGGATCAAAAAATATGGGGAGTAGCATCCCTTGTTCCTCTCCGCTACAGGTACTAGTTCTATAGCACCTTTCTCTAGCCGGGTTAACATTTCCTGCACAAGGAGCAGATCCGGAATCCTCAAAGAGTGGTTCCCTGGCGGATTGTTCTGCGGCCTTAAAAGAAAAGCAGTAACGGTGGGCTACTGTTTCCAGTGCCCAAGCATCCGAAGTAATGTCTTGCCATTCTTGCAGATGCTGAAACAGACTGCCTCTCACAGGTAAGCTGTGATTCAAGACCTCAGAGTGTTTTTGTGGTGGCTGCTGCAGAGGCCGATGGTAAGGAGGCTGCTGCTTGAGCTGGCTTTGCACCTCTACCTCGTCCACCATGAGGAAATCTTCTCTGGCCTCTTTGACTGGCTAGTCCTCTCGCCCTTCCTGTTAGGGAGAATTCTCTCTTTAGGCTGAATTTCCTAACCTACTGCGTCCCGCAGCAGCTTTGCTGGATTTCTGGAGTTTGTTTTTTTCTCCTGCCAAGAGTGAGACTTTTTTTCCCACTCTTGGACATGATTTATGGTGTTCCTTTGACTGTTAATGTGTTTATGGGCTATGGGGCCTTTACTCCATAGGGTCTCATGCATTTTTACTATGTGTGTTACACGGCACCCTCTGTGCAGTAACACAAGGGTGTCATAGTGACACCCCACCATAGACTCTATACCCTGGGACTGACTACTGTCTCCCAGGGCACGTAAAGTCACCATTGGCTTTACTAGTCCCAAATTATTAACAGAAACCAGTACAAACCATCATATTGTGGATGTACTGGTAGGGGCAATTCGATTGCCCTGGGGTCTGTTAGTCCAGGGGCACGTCTCCGTCCCCCCTGATCGAGTTTTGGCTGGTGGCAGTGGAAACTACTTTTTATATTCGACCGCGAATATTTCCCCATGGGATTTTCCCATTGTTCGAGGCTACCAACTTTAATTATTTAATTCTCATAGCCTCGAACATACCGCCGGTTTATTTAATTAATATTAATTCGCCGGTTGGTATTTTTTGCCAGGACTCGATTCTAAAATGGCATTTGTGTTCTCTTCTGTGACTCCAACCCAAGTCGAGCCCTTTGTTCCACTTTTTGGCGGGCTGGGTACCAGAGGGGGTGTAGGAGGGGGTTTAGGCACCCTGGACTGAGTTAGCTTGGGGTTGCATTGCTATGTAACAACATTGCTATGTTGTTACACTTCTTCCCTCCTGTTCCCCTAGGACACTTGCTGATAGTAAATGTCTGTTGGAGTCCTGAGCTAGACCTAAAGGAATTCATCAACCTGGTTGACGATATTATACAGGAGTGCCAAACATTGTGTCAAACTCTGAATGTCATGGTCATGGGTGATTTCAATTCAGAAGCGGGTATATGCCCAAAGCACCTTGGCCCATCTAGAAAACAAGTACAGGGCCAACAGTGGAATGTTTTTCTGAAGAACTGGGGCCTTACTTGTGTAAATGATTACCTGGTTAAGGATGTGGCTGGCTACACTTGGACAAATGGAGTTCTCTACTATAGATTTTATCTTTGTTAGCACGCATTTACTTAATTACATATCTCATTTCAAAATCATTCCCTCATTAGTGAGTGATCACAGTGTCCTTAAATTGACCTTCCAGGTGCAAACTTCAGCTGCACCTACTGAAGTATATCCACTGATGATGGAGCACAACTGTGCTGGGAATAGAATTAATTGGCATGGGGATAATGTTGAGAAAGTGAATAAGGTATTTCTCCTGGATTATGACAAAAATGGTTGTGATAAAACAAATGTTAATGTACACTCATGGGGAATTTAATTGCTAGATCAAGGGAGTTATCCTTGGGCCTAAAGGGATTGCGAGACCCAAGAAAGTAGGCACCACTCATGCATATGTTTTTGACCCCACATTGCATCGACTCAAAAGAGAGAGGAATCGTGAGATTCGGAGTTTAGCGAAACTCCCGTATACTCCTCTTTTGGGAGATGCGATCAGAAAAGTAAAAAATAAATGGAGATCCAAAGCACGCACATTGAAAGCAAACATTGTGCAGAAGGACGCTGAAAGTATATTGAAGGCATTATCCAAAACTAACACGAGACATTTTTGGTCCAAGGTTAACAGAAGAGGAGATACACAAGCAAGGGAACAAGGAGTATGCAACCCTTGTGAGGCGAGAAGAGCTTAAGGCACTTAAAGGGCATGGAATTGCTCACCGCAATAAGCATGCCCCCCGAGGGCCTTCCCCTTGATTTTTTAACTGCTGGTACTTGATGCAGGCTATACCCATCAAACACCAGAGGAGAAAGTGCCCAAGTTTCCTGAAGATGGAAAATACTAGCCTCTGTAAGATAGCTCAAGCTATCAGACTCCATCCTTAGAACTTTATTTCCCCGAGAATTCCAGGATATCACTGTAAATGGCGGCGACCATAGACCTCTATGGTTTCGCATTCAGAGCTTGGATCTTAGCTAGTGATTCACTCAGCATTTGGGCCAGCCATTTTAGGTCGGTTTCTGGGGTTTGATTTTGTGTAGTTGCCCCCTCCGCCCCGTCTGAGTAGGAGTGTGAGGTGGTGAACATGGAATATAGCATGATGCTAGGGCAGTCAGTTCAGACGGGAGGTCTCCCGCCCATTCTATTAGACAACCTGTTATTTGTAGCTTGTCCAATGGACTTATGTGGACTGTGCTTTTTCCCCCCTATCGGGTATTCAGAACTTGTTCTGTTCTCCCCTTCTTTCTGCAGATCATTACCAAATGCCCGTACATCAGCCATATGAGCCTTACTATTTTCCCCCTCAGAAGAATGCACAGCTTGTACCAGGTTCACCCATTCTTTAGGCGGCTGGACGTGCATATTTCTTTCAGAGCTGTATCTCGTTTCATGCTGCTCACATATCTGATTTTGCTGTCGTTTGGAGGATTCCTGGCCAGGTTGAGTTATCTGTATTGCCGATGCCTCATTTGAGTGAGTTGCGTAGGCATGGAGAGAGGGCTGAGCATTAGCAGCTTCCCCATGCCTTAAAGGGCCTCCAGAGCTATGGGTCAGGTTATTTAGATCTCGGGCCAACCCTATAACGGTTGCTGACTCAAATAGGTGTTTACCTTTTGTATCACAATCGTGAATAGGTCCAGGTGCTTTGTCGTCCCTATTCACTCCTTCTATGTTATCCTTTTTTCCAGTAGGTCAGTGCCTTACTTTCATCCAATTATAGGTAGCTGGGCATGTTGCGCCTGGCATACTAGAGTCTTCTAGCAAGTTCTTTAGGGCCTGTTTTACCAAGATTTTAATGTCCTCACTTGGAACCAGGATGGGTGCCAAAGACAATGACAGATCCCCCCCGTCGTTCCTTCCCATCATATTTCCAGGGGTATGGAATTCCCCTCCAATTGTTCCCACCCCTGAATTTGTAGAAGACCCCACTCCCCTTAGCGCTCCCGTAGGTGCTTCCCCAACCTTAACCTTCTCTTGCAGAACAGGGGATGGACTTCTCGTTGCGTGTTTTGAAAGAGTGTTTTGTGGAGCTGGTAAAGTACTCTTGTTCTCCTTACCGCTAAAAAAACTATTTCTAGTTTTTGGAGTAAAAAAGAGCTTAATGTCTGTTTTATCGTTCGGGACCATTGTTTTTTTATTACATTTTGTTTTCTTTATGGTATTTTTTAGTGAGGACAACACGTCATTGCCGTTTTTAGAGCCCTGCGCTGTCTTTCTCCCTGCTTGTTTCTCTTCAAGTATTTGTTTGTTTATATCTAATGTTCTCTTTTTTATTTGTTTGCGAGTCTGGGAGCTTCTCTTGTGGCTCATGGCGTCAATGAAAGTATTGGATGCTTCTCCATAGTCGCCCTCTTCAAGTTCTAATGAACCTGAAGAACACTGGACTTGATCGGAAGGTGCTGCCTGGTTAGCTTTTTTTTGGGGTCCCTAATTCTTTCAGTTCTAGGGCTTTTTTGCTTTCCTCGTCGAGTTGTGACAAGTCAATGCCACCTTCGACAGAAAGTCCACATACATCTTTCAGATTGGCGTTAGTATTGAACATTTTTAGTGCAGGTAAGTTCTTACTTTTTTTTCAGGATTTTTAACAGAACTGTGTGCCCTAGCCGCCCTGCGCCTGATGGCCCTGGCCTTCATTTTTTTCTTCCTTCGAGAGGGATGTGGGTTGTTGTTAGTTGGACATTCTGTGGAGGAATCCCTGTCTCTAGATCCCCCATCCTCACCGTCCGGATCGCCTCCTTCCTCTAATGCCCTTAGGAGTACAGATAGACTATCCGTTTCGGGGGTAGTCTGCAAGGCCTCAGAGGAGCTTTCACTAGTTGCCAGCTTCTCTTCAAATCTTGCAAGATTTGTGTGGACTAGTTCAATATTCTCCCTTAGGCTTGTAATCATTAGAACTTTAAGTTCGGCCAGACAACTCAGGACGGCAGACAGCGTGTCCTTGTTCCCTTGAGTAAGAGTCTCTGCATAGGATTTGGAATAAGCCACAGTCTCACATTCCGTTTGCCCTGTCTGATCATGGCAGAATATGCGCGTTTGAACTTTGCCATGCCCCCCCATCAGTGCACATCTCTCCATCGCCAAATGATAGTCCTCTACTTTGCAGGTCTTTTCTGTATTAAATAGTAACAAGGATCTGAGTTCCTGGATATCCAGGTGGATCCGTTCATGGCCCTTATCCAGAAGATTCAGAATCCTTGTTAATACTGGAAATGTAGCATATGTCGAGGCTGTATCCTCAGGATTGATGCCATCAAATAGTGGACCTATAAGGGGATCGATTGTTCCAAATGAGTGATTCAATATGAAGGACGTGGGGGAAGCAGGGCTAGAGGATTTTATCAGATTGGCCGCCTGGCTACCCTGCCCCACCTCATCCCTGTTATGTGGCTCTTTTTCCTTAGCCTCAAAATTGGTGTCAAAGAATTTTTTACCAAACATTGGAATAGGCGGGGGGGGGGGGGGGGAGAAGCCTCCTCAATAGGTTCATGCAAATGTACATTATCAAAGCCCCCAGCTGTGGGCCTCACAGGTGTAGACGGCCCTTTCAACAGTCTGACCCTTCTGTCAAGTTCTGCCCGTACCACCGGAGCCAGCAGGGACGTGTCGGCCCCCATTTTAGGTTTCACTCCCTCCTCTATTTGCCCCACTGAGTATCTACCCGCCGGATTCTCATGTACACTTAACAAGCTCTTCTGGGAGGGTACAGTAGGTAGGCCTGTGTTTAAATTCTTGTCCCTCAAAGTCCCTTCCACCTGAGATGAAGAGGCATCACCCGTACAGTTCGCTATACCATTTACAGGAGACAGCTGTTCCTTAGATTCACTATAACCCTTGGGTATATTTTTTGGCGAGGGATCAAACTGCTGGCCTCCCGTCGACAGGTTATACCTATATAAAACACAAAAACAGGTTTAGCCAATGAGTATATTTTTTTGTCACTTGAAAAGGTCTAACCAACTTTCTGTTGCGAAGCGTGCCAACCATGCTCCAGCAAGTAAACAATAGAACTGTTCCTGCTCAGTTGAGAGCAGTGTCGGCACGATCCGCAGAGAAAGTGAGACCTTACCACATGAGGCAAGTTTTATAGACACCCACAGGGTCAAATACCCTCTTGCACTCCTTCCAGTACACAGAAAAAGTACTACTACTTTCCACCCTCAGATGTAAAAATAAGTATGGCTCCTTCCAATAACTGTTGTTTACATGAACTGCACACCTCAATTCCTTCAACCATTTAAGGACGAAAAACAAGAGCAGATCAAAGACCAGATCAGAAATGCCCCATTATTAGCAAAATAAAACACTGGTCACATTACCCTCAGTTCAGCACTCACCCGTGGGTGACTTCTCAAAGGTTTCCTAGATGGGACTAACCCCATTGCCTTCCCAGGACTCGGAATCTGAGGTTACCCTCTAGCAGGAGTACCCTAGCAGTTTCCCAAATGTAGGAGACCCCAGCGACCCACGCCGCGTACCGTGAACAGTAAACAGTACTTAAGTGTACTTCTGGGTGCGCACACAGGTGCAGTGTTCAATGGGGTTATATCCGCGTGCAGAGGGGGCGTAGGTGCCCGGGGGGGCGGAGCCAACACGGCAATACCAGACCTAGCGAAATACAAAGAAAACAGTATCAAGACTTGAAGGAGTCTAACGCCTGCCTCCTAATTGGACACAAACGTGCACAACGTGCACAAACAGTCACCTTCTTCTATTTCATTAGTCCAGGCAGCAGGGTGCAACCGAAAAAGACGTCCTCCAGACGGACGTTCACTCGAGCAGTATGGCGAATTCCCAACTCAAGCAGTAGATAACGACCTTCACTGGAGCATCTGCTTCACACAACACGCCGCCCCAGTAAACAGTACTTAAGTGTACTTCTGGGTGTGTGCGCGGGTGCGCTGTTCAATGGGGTTATATCCGCGTGCAGAGGGGGCACAGGCGCCCGGGGGACGGAGCCAACACGGCAATACCAGACCTAACGAAATACAAAGAAAACAGTATCAAGACTCGAAGGAGTCTAAAGTCTGCCTCCTAATTGGACACAAACGTGCACAAAGTGCACAAACAGTCACCTTCTTCTGTTTCATTAGTCCAGGCAGCAGGGTGGAACCGAAAAAGACGTCCTCCAGACGGACGTTCATTCGAGCAGTATGGCGAATTCCCAACTCAAGCAGTAGAAAACGACCTTCACTGGAGCATCTGCTTCACACAACACGCCGCCCCAGTAAACAGTACTTAAGTGTACTTCTGGGTGTGTGTGTGGGTGCACTGTTCAATGGGGTTATATCCACGTGCAGAGGGGGCGTAGGCGCCCGGTGGGTGGGGCCAACACGGCAATACCAGACCTAACGAAATACAAAGAAAACAGTATTAAGACTTGAAGGAGTCTAAAGTCTGCCTCCTAATTGGACACAAACGTGCACAACGTGTACAAACAGTCACGTTCTTCTATTTCATTAGGCCAGGCAGCATGATGCAACCGAAAAAGACGTCCTCCAGACGGACATTCACTCGAGCAGTATGGCGAATTCCCAACTCAAGCAGTAGATAACGACCTTCACTGGAGCATCTGCTTCACACAACACGCTGCCCCAGTAAACAGTACCCAAGTGTACTTCTGGGTGTGTGCGCGGGTGCGCTGTTTAATGGGGTTATATCCGCGTGCAGAGGGGGCGTAGGCGCCCGGGGGTGGAGCCAACACGGCAATACCAGACCTAACGAAATACAAAGAAAACAGTATCAAGACTTGAAGAAGTCTAAAGTCTGCCTCCTAATTGGACACAAACGTGCACAACCAGTCACCTTCTTCTATTTCATTAGTCCAGGCAGCAGGGTGCAACCGAAAAAGACGTCCTCCAGATGGACGTTCACTCGAGCAATATGGCAGAATGCCCAACTCAAGCAGTAAATAACGACCTTCACTGGAGCGTCTGCTGCACACAACACTCCGCCCCAGTGAACAGTACTTAAGTGTACTTCTGGGTGCGCGCGCGGGTGTGCTGTTCAATGGGGTTATATCCACATGCAGAGGGGGCGTAGGCGCCCGGGGGGCAGAGCCAGCACGGCAATACCAAACCTTCTTCTATTTCATTAGTCCAGGCAGCAGGGTGCAACCGAAAAAGATGTCCTCCAGATGGACGTTCACTCGAGCAGTATGGCAGAATGCCCAACTCAAGCAGTAAATAACGACCTTCACTGGAGTGTCTGCTGCACACAACACTCCACCCCAGTGAACAGTACTTAAGTGTACTTCTGGGTGTGTGCGTGGGTGCGCTGTTCAATTGGGTTATATCCGCGTGCAGAGGGGACGTAGGCGCCCAGGGGGCGTAGCTAATACGGCAATACCAGACCTAATGGAATACAAAGAAAACAGTATCAAGACTTGAAGGAGTCTAAAGTCTGACTCCTAATTGGACACAAACGTGCACAACGTGCACAAACAGTCACCTTCTTCTATTTCATTAGTCCAGGCCACAGGGTGCAACCGAAAAAGACATCCTCCAGACAGACGTTCACTCGAGCAGAATTCCCAACTCAAGCAGTAGATAATGACCTTCACTGGAGTGTCTGCTGCACACAACACTCCGCCCCAGTAAACAGTACTTAAGTGTACTTCTGGGTGCGCGCGCGGGTGTGCTGTTCGGTGGGTGGTCATAATTTCGAAAAAAAAATGTCGACAGACAAAAATGTCGACAAAAAAATGTCAAAAATAAAAATGTCGACTTTCGTTTTTTTTATTATATATTTATTTTAGGGGTTCGGGAGTTAAAAAAAAGGGAAAAATTAAAAAAAAAATTAAAAAAGGGGGGTTGGGGGGGGAACCCCCCATTTAAAAAAAAAATGCATTGAAAAAAAAAGTCGACATTTTTTTTTTCGACATTTTTTTTTCGATATTTTGACTTTCGACATTTTTGCTGTCGAAATTATCACTGTAAACCGTGCTGTTCAATGGGGTTATATCCACATGCAGAGGGGGCGTAGGTGCCCGGGGGGCAGAGCCAGCACGGCAATACCAAACCTTCTTCTATTTCATTAGTCCAGGCCACAGGGTGCAACCGAAAAAGACATCCTCCAGACAGACGTTCACTCGAGCAGTATGGCAGAATTCCCAACTCAAGCAGTAGATAACGACCTTCACTGGAGCGTCTGCTGCACACCACACGCCGCCCAGGTAAACAGTACTTAAGTGTACTTCTGGGTGCGTGCGCAAGTGCGCTGTTCAATGGGGTTATATCCGCGTGCAGAGGGGGCGTAGAATTCTACTGGCAGAGATGTTGTGCAATGTGTCTTCAAGTGGGTTATGATTGCAGGCAAGAGCGTGTGGGTGGCCATGCCTACCGCTATCTTTCATTGACATGGAGTGCGATATCTACCTGAGTGTCCAGGCTGGTTTCTAGTTTCATTGGCGTATCATCAATCCTGTGCTGCGTATCGCCGTTCCCGTCATTCGGTCTGCTGGGGTGCTTTCTCAGCATTGCTCAGTACATTCGTGAGGGGCTCATTGTTGAGGGATGTATTGCTGCCCCAGCCTATCTGACGGGGGTTTAAATTAACATGAAGTGCAGAATGGGTTCATCAGGACCCAGGAGGGAAAAGCCAGGTCTTGATGCCCTTCCAGAAGGTAAGGTGATCTTCTAAGTGGCGGCTGCTATGGGGATACCTGTTCCATATTGTGGGTGTTTGGATGGAAAAGGAAGACCCCTCTATTCTGGTCAATTTGATGGAAGGGATGACAAGGAAGAGTGCAATGCCTAATCTCAGCTCTCTGCTAGGTCTGTAAGGGGTGAGCTTGTGCTGTAGGTATTCTGGGCCTGTCTTGTGCAGAGGACAGTGGGTGATGCACATAGCTTTCAAAGCAGAACGTTGCCCGACAAGGAGCCAGTGGAGGACATAGAGGGCAGGTGTGTTGTGCTCCCTGGGGCCAAATGCTAGGAGGAGCCTAGCTGCTGTATTTTGGACCATTTGGAATTTTCTGAGTTGAGATGCCAGAGCGCCTAGTTATTAGGAGTTAGTGTAGTCTAGTCGAGAGAGTATGATAGTCGTGATTGCTGTGACTCTGCAAGGGTAGGAGAGGTAGGGGAAGATGTGTAGGAGAATGCAATTGATATTGATATTGATATTTTATTTATATCGCGCTCGTACACAAGTGTTTCAGAGTGGGACAAGGGAAGGGAGGGTAACAAGGGAGAACAAATATCCATCTTTTCCCCTTGATTATGGTGTTCCTCAAGGGTCAGTCCTTGGTCCTTTTCTATTCTCCTTATATATCTCACTTCTTGCCCCTATAATTTCTTCTTTTAGACTATCACACCATTTCTACCCCGATCATACCCAGCTCTTTCTATCCTTTTCGACTTTAATACCTGATATTTATCACACTCTCTCAACTTGCCTTTCTGCCATCAAATCCTGGATGACCTCCCATTTCCTTACTTTGAAAGCCGGGAAGACCGAAGTCTTATTCTTTCATGCAAACACTCTCTTGTCACAGTCTCCTCCTCCTTCTATTTCCTTTCCTCCCTCTAGTCTATATATCTCTCCCTCTGCCCATAATCTTGGTCTTTATATCAATTCTAATCTTTCCTTTACTCCTCATATCTCTCTTACATCTCGCTCCTGTCGATTTCATCTCTATAACATTTGTTGAGTCCGCCCTTTTCTCACCTTTAACGCCACGAAACTTCTTATCTCTTCGTTAATCTTCTCTCGACTATTTTATTGTTCTGTCACGTTCTTTGGTCTTCCCTGCTCGCGTCTCGTTCCTCTTAAATCAATCTACCATTCTTCTATTCGCTCACTCTGTCTTCTTTCTTATCGGGACTCGATCTCTTCTTCTCTTGCCTCACTTGGCTGGCTGTCTTTCTATTCCCAGCTTAAATTTTACTTTCTTTGCTTAGTTTTTAAATCTCTTTTACGGACTTGCCCCTGACTATCTTGCATCTCTCCTTTCATTTTATAATCCCTCTCATTCTCTCTGTTCTTCTGCTCTTTTTAAGCTGAATGTTCACCGTACCCCTTGTGCTCAATCCCACTTTCATTCTTTTCAGCTCCTTTCTCCTCTCCACTGGAACATGCTCGCTCTGTCTCTCCGTTCCATTCCTTCTTACTCTTTGTTCCGCTCCTCTCTAAAAACTCACCTGCTTCAGTCCTCTGATTGATTGTTACCGGCAGTATCTGAACGCTGATTTGCACTGCTGATTTTATGTACCGTTGACTTTCTTATGTAAAACGCTTTGGACAAAGGCGCTATATGAAGTACAATAAAAATACAAATACAAAGACAACGATCTTACTAGGCCCAGTGACATCGAGAACGTGCAAGTGCAAAGATGCACGATTTAGACACAGAGTTGATGTGGTGTGAACGTGTCAGATCTGCATCAATGGTACATCTCAGCTTCTTTACTGAATTGGATGTAGTGGGAGGAGGGCCTAGAGAGGACGGCCAAGGGGCGGGTTGGGGGAAGAGGGCAGTCTTCCCACAGATCATGATTTTGGTCATTCCGGGGTTGAGGAGGAGGTGGTTAGCCGTCATCCAGTGGTCGATTTCTGTGAGGCATTAGGAGAGGTTGGGGGGGGAGCATCTAGGGGTCTTGAAGATGGGTGTCATCTGCGTAGTTGCGAGTGGCGAAGGGCAAGCAGGCAGCTCAGGTAGAGGTTATTGAGCAGGGGGATAGGGAGGCGATCTGTAGTACACTGTTGGTGACAGGGTGGGGGTTGAGGAGAAAGGAGGTACTGAGGTGATTTGAGACTGGTTGGAGAGGAAGGAGGATAAGTACATGAAGGCTGTATCCTTGATGCAGAGCGAGTGGGGCCTGTCCATGAGGGTGCGGTTTAGCCCCGATGGTGTGTTTTCTTTCCACTGCTATGTTTGGAAGTTGTCCGAGAGGGCATGACCGAGTACTTGAGAGGCGGAGGGTGGGCAGAAGTGCAGGGGGGGGCTTGAATTCTGAGATGATCTAGTGGAGTTCCCTGCTCTTGTTATGGGCTTTATAGATTGGTTCCAGTAGAAGGATGTTTTGCCATTTTGGATTTCTGCCTTGTAAGCTTTGATCTGAGAGGCATGTGTGGCTCTATTCTGGGGGGATGGGTCGACCGCCATCTGCGTTCCAGGGTGTGGTTTTATGCTTGAGGGATTTGAGATAAGGGGTGAGCCATATGGGGGAAGGGTCTTGTCTGTGGCAGGAGGATCTGAAGGGGGTGAGAGATCTGAGGGCAGTGGAGAGCCATTGGTCAAAATGGTCAAAATGGCAGATGGAGGGCAAGCCTCCCTGGAAGGGAGATTTGGCAGGGAGTCAAACAGGAAGTCAGCCCAGTCTGGAGTTACCATGACCTTGTTCCACAATGGGACGCAGGTGAGGGTTAGTCAGGCAGGCAGGAGGGATTGCTGTCAATAGTGAGAAGAAGATGGCTGCGTGGTCCGTCCAGATTAGTGGTTGTGGGGGAAGTGTAGGTCAGGTTGGAGGAGTTGAAGATTGTATGTAGGGTATGTCCTGCTGAGTGTGTGCCACCTGATACCAGTTGAGTCATGTGTAGGGCTTCCAGGTTGTCCAGGAGAGGTTGAGTCCTGGAGTTATGCGGTGCGTCAAACCATATGTTGAGATCTCCTAACATGGTGAGGGAGGAATGGGCGGTTAGGATTGCCACAAGGGAGTCCCTTAGGGTATCAGCTAAGTTTCTTTTGTAGCCGGGATGTCTGTATAACGATAAGAAGCTGTGAGTAAGAGAGGGGGCCCTTCGGGAGGGGTCAATAAGAATCGCTGGAATGTTCGAGGGGGCAGTGATGGTGTGTGTGCGGAGATTGGTAGTGGGGGGGTGGTTGTTCTGGGAAGGGGAGGTGTCCCTGAAATGGGTGGAAGGGGAACAGTAAACAGTACTTAAGTGTACTTCTGGGTGCGCACACAGGTGCAGTGTTCAATGGGGTTATATCCGCGTGCAGAGGGGGCGTAGGTGCCCGGGGGGCGGAGCCAACACGGCAATACCAGACCTAGCGAAATACAAAGAAAACAGTATCAAGACTTGAAGGAGTCTAACGCCTGCCTCCTAATTGGACACAAACGTGCACAACGTGCACAAACAGTCACCTTCTTCTATTTCATTAGTCCAGGCAGCAGGGTGCAACCGAAAAAGACGTCCTCCAGACGGACGTTCACTCGAGCAGTATGGCGAATTCCCAACTCAAGCAGTAGATAACGACCTTCACTGGAGCATCTGCTTCACACAACACGCCGCCCCAGTAAACAGTACTTAAGTGTACTTCTGGGTGTGTGCGCGGGTGCGCTGTTCAATGGGGTTATATCCGCGTGCAGAGGGGGCATAGGCGCCCGGGGGGACGGAGCCAACACGGCAATACCAGACCAAACGAAATACAAAGAAAACAGTATCAAGACTTGAAGGAGTCTAAAGTCTGCCTCCTAATTGGACACAAACGTGCACAAAGTGCACAAACAGTCACCTTCTTCTGTTTCATTAGTCCAGGCAGCAGGGTGGAACCGAAAAAGACGTCCTCCAGACGGACGTTCATTCGAGCAGTATGGCGAATTCCCAACTCAAGCAGTAGAAAACGACCTTCACTGGAGCATCTGCTTCACACAACACACCGCCCCAGTAAACAGTACTTAAGTGTACTTCTGGGTGTGTGTGTGGGTGCGCTGTTCAATGGGGTTATATCCATGTGCAGAGGGGACGTAGGCGCCCGGTGGGTGGGGCCAACACGGCAATACCAAACCTAACGAAATGCAAAGAAAACAGTATTAAGACTTGAAGGAGTCTAAAGTCTGCCTCCTAATTGGACACAAACGTGCACAACGTGTACAAACAGTCACCTTCTTCTATTTCATTAGGCCAGGCAGCATGGTGCAACCGAAAAAAACGTCCTCCAGATGGACGTTCACTCGAGCAGTATGGCGAATTCCCAACTCAAGCAGTAGATAACGACCTTCACTGGAGCATCTGCTTCACACAACACGCTGCCCCAGTAAACAGTACTTAAGTGTACTTCTGGGTGTGTGCGCGGGGGCGCTGTTTAATGGGGTTATATCCGCGTGCAGAGGGGGCGTAGGCGCCCGGGGGTGGAGCCAACACGGCAATACCAGACCTAACGAAATACAAAGAAAACAGTATCAAGACTTGAAGAAGTCTAAAGTCTGCCTCCTAATTGGACACAAACGTGCACTATTTCATTAGTCCAGGCAGCAGGGTGCAACCGAAAAAGACGTCCTCCAGATGGACGTTCACTCGAGCAATATGGCAGAATGCCCAACTCAAGCAGTAAATAACGACCTTCACTGGAGCGTCTGCTGCACACAACACTCCGCCCCAGTGAACAGTACTTAAGTGTACTTCTGGGTGCGCGCGCGGGTGTGCTGTTCAATGGAGTTATATCCACATGCAGAGGGGGCGTAGGCGCCTGGGGGGCAGAGCCAGCACGGCAATACCAAACCTTCTTCTATTTCATTAGTCCAGGCAGCAGGGTGCAACCGAAAAAGACGTCCTCCAGATGGACGTTCACTCGAGCAGTATGGCAGAATGCCCAACTCAAGCAGTAAATAACGACCTTCAGTGGAGCGTCTGCTGCACACAACACTCCACCCCAGTGAACAGTACTTAAGTGTACTTCTGGGTGTGTGCGTGGGTGCGCTGTTCAATTGGGTTATATCCGCGTGCAGAGGGGACGTAGGCGCCCAGGGGGCGTAGCCAATACGGCAATACCAGACCTAATGGAATACAAAGAAAACAGTATCAAGACTTGAAGGAGTCTAAAGTCTGACTCCTAATTGGACACAAACGTGCACAACGTGCACAAACAGTCACCTTCTTCTATTTCATTAGTCCAGGCCACAGGGTGCAACCGAAAAAGACATCCTCCAGACAGACGTTCACTCGAGCAGAATTCCCAACTGAAGCAGTAGATAATGACCTTCACTGGAGCATCTGCTTCACACAACACGCCGCCCCAGTAAACAGTACTTAAGTGTACTTCTGGGTGTGTGCGCGGGTGCGCTGTTCAATGGGGTTATATCCGCGTGCAGAGGGGGCATAGGCGCCCGGGGGGACGGAGCCAACACGGCAATACCAGACCTAACGAAATACAAAGAAAACAGTATCAAGACTTGAAGGAGTCTAAAGTCTGCCTCCTAATTGGACACAAACGTGCACAAAGTGCACAAACAGTCACCTTCTTCTGTTTCATTAGTCCAGGCAGCAGGGTGGAACCGAAAAAGACGTCCTCCAGACGGACGTTCATTCGAGCAGTATGGCGAATTCCCAACTCAAGCAGTAGAAAACGACCTTCACTGGAGCATCTGCTTCACACAACACACCGCCCCAGTAAACAGTACTTAAGTGTACTTCTGGGTGTGTGTGTGGGTGCGCTGTTCAATGGGGTTATATCCATGTGCAGAGGGGACGTAGGCGCCCGGTGGGTGGGGCCAACACGGCAATACCAAACCTAACGAAATACAAAGAAAACAGTATTAAGACTTGAAGGAGTCTAAAGTCTGCCTCCTAATTGGACACAAACGTGCACAACGTGTACAAACAGTCACCTTCTTCTATTTCATTAGGCCAGGCAGCATGGTGCAACCGAAAAAGACGTCCTCCAGATGGACGTTCACTCGAGCAGTATGGCGAATTCCCAACTCAAGCAGTAGATAACGACCTTCACTGGAGCATCTGCTTCACACAACACGCTGCCCCAGTAAACAGTACTTAAGTGTACTTCTGGGTGTGTGCGCGGGTGCGCTGTTTAATGGGGTTATATCCGCGTGCAGAGGGGGCGTAGGCGCCCGGGGGTGGAGCCAACACGGCAATACCAGACCTAACGAAATACAAAGAAAACAGTATCAAGACTTGAAGAAGTCTAAAGTCTGCCTCCTAATTGGACACAAACGTGCACAACCAGTCACCTTCTTCTATTTCATTAGTCCAGGCAGCAGGGTGCAACCGAAAAAGACGTCCTCCAGATGGACGTTCACTCGAGCAATATGGCAGAATGCCCAACTCAAGCAGTAAATAACGACCTTCACTGGAGCGTCTGCTGCACACAACACTCCGCCCCAGTGAACAGTACTTAAGTGTACTTCTGGGTGCGCGCGCGGGTGTGCTGTTCAATGGGGTTATATCCACATGCAGAGGGGGCGTAGGCGCCCGGGGGGCAGAGCCAGCACGGCAATACCAAACCTTCTTCTATTTCATTAGTCCAGGCAGCAGGGTGCAACCGAAAAAGACGTCCTCCAGATGGACGTTCACTCGAGCAGTATGGCAGAATTCCCAACTCAAGCAGTAGATAATGACCTTCACTGGAGTGTCTGCTGCACACAACACTCCGCCCCAGTAAACAGTACTTAAGTGTACTTCTGGGTGCGCGCGCGGGTGTGCTGTTCGGTGGGTGGTCATAATTTCGAAAAAAAAATGTCGACAGACAAAAATGTCGACAAAAAAATGTCGAAAAAAAAATGTCGACTTTCGTTTTTTTTAATTATATATTTATTTTAGGGGTTCGGGAGTTAAAAAAAAGGGAAAAATTTTTTAAAAAATTAAAAAAGGGGGGGTGGGGGGGGAACCCCCCCATTTAAAAAAAAAATGCATTGAAAAAAAAAGTCGACATTTTTTTTTTCGACAATTTTTTTTCCATATTTTGACTTTCGACATTTTTGTTGTCGAAATTATCACTGTAAACCGTGCTGTTCAATGGGGTTATATCCACATGCAGAGGGGGCGTAGGTGCCCGGAGGGCAGAGCCAGCACGGCAATACCAAACCTTCTTCTATTTCATTAGTCCAGGCCACAGGGTGCAACCGAAAAAGACATCCTCCAGACAGACTCAGCTCTCTGCTAGGTCTGTAAGGGGTGAGCTTGTGCTGTAGGTATTCTGGGCCTGTCTTGTGCAGAGGACAGTGGGTGATGCACATAGCTTTCAAAGCAGAACGTTGCCCGACAAGGAGCCAGTGGAGGACATAGAGGGCAGGTGTGTTGTGCACCCTGGGGCCAAATGCTAGGAGGAGCCTAGCTGCTGTATTTTGGACCATTTGGAATTTTCTGAGTTGAGATGCCAGAGCGCCTAGTTATTAGGAGTTAGTGTAGTCTAGTCGAGAGAGTATGATAGTCGTGATTGCTGTGACTCTGCAAGGGTAGGAGAGGTAGGGGAAGATGTGTAGGAGAATGCAATTGATATTGATATTGATATTTTATTTATATCGCGCTCGTACACAAGTGTTTCAGAGTGGGACAAGGGAAGGGAGGGTAACAAGGGAGAACAAATCTCCATCTTTTCCCCTTGATTATGGTGTTCCTCAAGGGTCAGTCCTTGGTCCTTTTCTATTCTCCTTATATACCTCACTTCTTGCCCCTATAATTTCTTCTTTTAGACTATCACACCATTTCTACCCCGATCATACCCAGCTCTTTCTATCCTTTTCGACTTTAATACCTGATATTTATCACACTCTCTCAACTTGCCTTTCTGCCATCAAATCCTGGATGACCTCCCATTTCCCTACTTTAAAAGCCGGGAAGACCGAAGTCTTATTCTTTCATGCAAACACTCTCTTGTCACAGTCTCCTCCTCCTTCTATTTCCTTTCCTCCCTCTAGTTTATATATCTCTCCCTCTGCCCGTAATCTTGGTCTTTATATCAATTCTAATCTTTCCTTTACTCCTCATATCTCTCTTACATTTCGCTCCTGTCGATTTCATCTCTATAACATTTGTTGAGTCCGCCCTTTTCTCACCTTTAACGCCACAAAACTTCTTATCTCTTCGTTAATCTTCTCTCGACTATTTTATTGTTCTGTCACGTTCTTTGGTCTTCCCTGCTCGCGTCTCGTTCCTCTTAAATCAATCTACCATTCTTCTATTCGCTCACTCTGTCTTCTTTCTTATCGGGACTCGATCTCTTCTTCTCTTGCCTCACTTGGCTGGCTGTCTTTCTATTCCCAGCTTAAATTTTACTTTCTTTGCTTAGTTTTTAAATCTCTTTTACGGACTTGCCCCTGACTATCTTGCATCTCTCCTTTCATTTTATAATCCCTCTCATTCTCTCTGTTCTTCTGCTCTTTTTAAGCTGAATGTTCACCGTACCCCTTGTGCTCAATCCCACTTTCATTCTTTTCAGCTCCTTTCTCCTCTCCACTGGAACATGCTCGCTCTGTCTCTCCGTTCCATTCCTTCTTACTCTTTGTTCCGCTCCTCTCTAAAAACTCACCTGCTTCAGTCCTCTGATTGATTGTTACCGGCAGTATCTGAACGCTGATTTGCACTGCTGATTTTATGTACCGTTGACTTTCTTATGTAAAACGCTTTGGACAAAGGCGCTATATGAAGTACAATAAAAATACAAATACAAAGACAACGATCTTACTAGGCCCAGTGACATCGAGAACGTGCAAGTGCAAAGATGCACGATTTAGACACAGAGTTGATGTGGTGTGAACGTGTCAGATCTGCATCAATGGTACATCTCAGCTTCTTTACTGAATTGGATGTAGTGGGAGGAGGGCCTAGAGAGGACGGCCAAGGGGCGGGTTGGGGGAAGAGGGCAGTCTTCCCACAGATCATGATTTTGGTCATTCCGGGGTTGAGGAGGAGGTGGTTAGCCGTCAGTGGTCGATTTCTGTGAGGCATTAGGAGAGGTTGGGGGGGAGCATCTAGGGGTCTTGAAGATGGGTGTCATCTGCGTAGTTGCGAGTGGCGAAGGGCAAGCAGGCAGCTCAGGTAGAGGTTATTGAGCAGGGGGATAGGGAGGCGATCTGTAGTACACTGTTGGTGACAGGGTGGGGGTTGAGGAGAAAGGAGGTACTGAGGTGATTTGAGACTGGTTGGAGAGGAAGGAGGATAAGTACATGAAGGCTGTATCCTTGATGCAGAGCGAGTGGGGCCTGTCCATGAGGGTGCGGTTTAGCCCCGATGGTGTGTTTTCTTTCCACTGCTATGTTTGGAAGTTGTCCGAGAGGGCATGACCGAGTACTTGAGAGGCGGAGGGTGGGCAGAAGTGCAGGGGGGGGCTTGAATTCTGAGATGATCTAGTGGAGTTCCCTGCTCTTGTTATGGGCTTTATAGATTGGTTCCAGTAGAAGGATGTTTTGCCATTTTGGATTTCTGCCTTGTAAGCTTTGATCTGAGAGGCATGTGTGGCTCTATTCTGGGGCGATGGGTCGACCGCCATCTGCGTTCCAGGGTGTGGTTTTATGCTTGAGGGATTTGAGATAAGGGGTGAGCCATATGGGGGAAGGGTCTTGTCTGTGGCAGGAGGATCTGAAGGGGGTGAGAGATCTGAGGGCAGTGGAGAGCCATTGGTCAAAATGGTCAAAATGGCAGATGGCGGGCAAGCCTCCCTGGAAGGGAGATTTGGCAGGGAGTCAAACAGGAAGTCAGCCCAGTCTGGAGTTACCATGACCTTGTTCCACAATGGGACGCAGGTGAGGGTTAGTCAGGCAGGCAGGAGGGATTGCTGTCAATAGTGAGAAGAAGATGGCTGCGTGGTCCGTCCAGATTAGTGGTTGTGGGGGAAGTGTAGGTCAGGTTGGAGGAGTTGAAGATTGTATGTAGGGTATGTCCTGCTGAGTGTGTGCCACCTGATACCAGTTGAGTCATGTGTAGGGCTTCCAGGTTGTCCAGGAGAGGTTGAGTCCTGGAGTTATGCGGTGCGTCAAACCATATGTTGAGATCTCCTAACATGGTGAGGGAGGAATGGGCGGTTAGGATTGCCACAAGGGAGTCGCTTAGGGTATCAGCTAAGTTTCTTTTGTAGCCGGGATGTCTGTATAACGATAAGAAGCTGTGAGTAAGAGAGGGGGCCCTTCGGGAGGGGTCAATAAGAATCTCTGGAATGTTCGAGGGGGCAGTGATGGTGTGTGTGCGGAGATTGGTAGTGGGGGGGTGGTTGTTCTGGGAAGGGGAGGTGTCCCTGAAATGGGTGGAAGGGGGAACAGTAAACAGTACTTAAGTGTACTTCTGGGTGCGCACACAGGTGCAGTGTTCAATGGGGTTATATCCGCGTGCAGAGGGGGCGTAGGTGCCCGGGGGGCGGAGCCAACACGGCAATACCAGACCTAGCGAAATACAAAGAAAACAGTATCAAGACTTGAAGGAGTCTAACGCCTGCCTCCTAATTGGACACAAACGTGCACAACGTGCACAAACAGTCACCTTCTTCTATTTCATTAGTCCAGGCAGCAGGGTGCAACCGAAAAAGACGTCCTCCAGACGGACGTTCACTCGAGCAGTATGGCGAATTCCCAACTCAAGCAGTAGATAACGACCTTCACTGGAGCATCTGCTTCACACAACACGCCGCCCCAGTAAACAGTACTTAAGTGTACTTCTGGGTGTGTGCGCGGGTGCGCTGTTCAATGGGGTTATATCCGCGTGCAGAGGGGGCATAGGCGCCCGGGGGGACGGAGCCAACACGGCAATACCAGACCTAACGAAATACAAAGAAAACAGTATCAAGACTTGAAGGAGTCTAAAGTCTGCCTCCTAATTGGACACAAACGTGCACAAAGTGCACAAACAGTCACCTTCTTCTGTTTCATTAGTCCAGGCAGCAGGGTGGAACCGAAAAAGACGTCCTCCAGACGGACGTTCATTCGAGCAGTATGGCGAATTCCCAACTCAAGCAGTAGAAAACGACCTTCACTGGAGCATCTGCTTCACACAACACACCGCCCCAGTAAACAGTACTTAAGTGTACTTCTGGGTGTGTGTGTGGGTGCGCTGTTCAATGGGGTTATATCCATGTGCAGAGGGGACGTAGGCGCCCGGTGGGTGGGGCCAACACGGCAATACCAAACCTAACGAAATGCAAAGAAAACAGTATTAAGACTTGAAGGAGTCTAAAGTCTGCCTCCTAATTGGACACAAACGTGCACAACGTGTACAAACAGTCACCTTCTTCTATTTCATTAGGCCAGGCAGCATGGTGCAACCGAAAAAAACGTCCTCCAGATGGACGTTCACTCGAGCAGTATGGCGAATTCCCAACTCAAGCAGTAGATAACGACCTTCACTGGAGCATCTGCTTCACACAACACGCTGCCCCAGTAAACAGTACTTAAGTGTACTTCTGGGTGTGTGCGCGGGTGCGCTGTTTAATGGGGTTATATCCGCGTGCAGAGGGGGCGTAGGCGCCCGGGGGTGGAGCCAACACGGCAATACCAGACCTAACGAAATACAAAGAAAACAGTATCAAGACTTGAAGAAGTCTAAAGTCTGCCTCCTAATTGGACACAAACGTGCACAACCAGTCACCTTCTTCTATTTCATTAGTCCAGGCAGCAGGGTGCAACCGAAAAAGACGTCCTCCAGATGGACGTTCACTCGAGCAATATGGCAGAATGCCCAACTCAAGCAGTAAATAACGACCTTCACTGGAGCGTCTGCTGCACACAACACTCCGCCCCAGTGAACAGTACTTAAGTGTACTTCTGGGTGCGCGCGCGGGTGTGCTGTTCAATGGGGTTATATCCACATGCAGAGGGGGCGTAGGCGCCCGGGGGGCAGAGCCAGCACGGCAATACCAAACCTTCTTCTATTTCATTAGTCCAGGCAGCAGGGTGCAACCGAAAAAGACGTCCTCCAGATGGACGTTCACTCGAGCAGTATGGCAGAATGCCCAACTCAAGCAGTAAATAACGACCTTCAGTGGAGCGTCTGCTGCACACAACACTCCACCCCAGTGAACAGTACTTAAGTGTACTTCTGGGTGTGTGCGTGGGTGCGCTGTTCATTTGGGTTATATCCGCGTGCAGAGGGGACGTAGGCGCCCAGGGGGCGTAGCCAATACGGCAATACCAGACCTAATGGAATACAAAGAAAACAGTATCAAGACTTGAAGGAGTCTAAAGTCTGACTCCTAATTGGACACAAACGTGCACAACGTGCACAAACAGTCACCTTCTTCTATTTCATTAGTCCAGGCCACAGGGTGCAACCGAAAAAGACATCCTCCAGACAGACGTTCACTCGAGCAGTATGGCAGAATTCCCAACTCAAGCAGTAGATAATGACCTTCACTGGAGTGTCTGCTGCACACAACACTCCGCCCCAGTAAACAGTACTTAAGTGTACTTCTGGGTGCGCGCGCGGGTGTGCTGTTCGGTGGGTGGTCATAATTTCGAAAAAAAAATGTCGACAGACAAAAATGTCGACAAAAAAATGTCGAAAAAAAAATGTCGACTTTCGTTTTTTTTAATTATATATTTATTTTAGGGGTTCGGGAGTTAAAAAAAAGGGAAAAATTTTTAAAAAAATTTAAAAAGGGGGGGTGGGGGGGGAACCCCCCCATTTAAAAAAAAAATGCATTGAAAAAAAAAGTCGACATTTTTTTTTTCGACAATTTTTTTTCCATATTTTGACTTTCGACATTTTTGTTGTCGAAATTATCACTGTAAACCGTGCTGTTCAATGGGGTTATATCCACATGCAGAGGGGGCGTAGGTGCCCGGAGGGCAGAGCCAGCACGGCAATACCAAACCTTCTTCTATTTCATTAGTCCAGGCCACAGGGTGCAACCGAAAAAGACATCCTCCAGACAGACGTTCACTCGAGCAGTATGGCAGAATTCCCAACTCAAGCAGTAGATAACGACCTTCACTGGAGCGTCTGCTGCACACAACACGCCGCCCAGGTAAACAATACTTAAGTGTACTTCTGGGTGCGTGCGCAAGTGCGCTGTTCAATGGGGTTATATCTGCGTGCAGAGGGGGCGTAGGCGCCCGGGGGGCGGAGCCAACACGGCAATACCAAACCTAACGAAATACAAAGAAAACAGTATCAAGATTTGAAGGAGTCTAAAGTCTGCCTCCTAATTGGACACAAACATGCTGCATTCTACTGGCAGAGATGTTGTGCAATGTGTCTTCAAGTGGGGTATGATTGCAGGCAAGAGCGTGTGGGTGGCCATGCCTACCGCTATCTTTAATTGACATGGAGTGTGATATCTACCTGAGTGTCCAGGCTGGTTTCTAGTTTCATTGGCGTATCACCAATCCTGTGCTGCGTATCGCCGTTCCCGTCATTCGGTCTGCTGGGGTGCTTTCTCAGCATTGCTCAGTACATTCGTGAGGGGCTCATTGTTGAGGGATTTATTGCTGCCCCAGCCTATCTGACGGGGGTTTAAATTAACATGAAGTGCAGAATGGGTTCATCAGGACCCAGGAGGGAAAAGCCAGGTCTTGATGCCCTTCCAGAAGGTAAGGTGATCTTCTAAGTGGCGGCTGCTATGGGGATACCTGTTCCATATTGTGGGTGTTTGGATGGAAAAGGAAGACCCCTCTATTCTGGTCAATTTGATGGAAGGGATGACAAGGAAGAGTGCAATGCCTAATCTCAGCTCTCTGCTAGGTCTGTAAGGGGTGAGCTTGTGCTGTAGGTATTCTGGGCCTGTCTTGTGCAGAGGACAGTGGGTGATGCACATAGCTTTCAAAGCAGAACGTTGCCCGAAAAGGAGCCAGTGGAGGACATAGAGGGCAGGTGTGTTGTGCACCCTGGGGCCAAATGCTAGGAGGAGCCTAGCTGCTGTATTTTGGACCATTTGGAATTTTCTGAGTTGAGATGCCAGAGCGCCTAGTTATTAGGAGTTAGTGTAGTCTAGTCGAGAGAGTATGATAGTCGTGATTGCTGTGACTCTGCAAGGGTAGGAGAGGTAGGGGAAGATGTGTAGGAGAATGCAATTGATATTGATATTGATATTTTATTTATATCGCGCTCGTACACAAGTGTTTCAGAGTGGGACAAGGGAAGGGAGGGTAACAAGGGAGAACAAATCTCCATCTTTTCCCCTTGATTATGGTGTTCCTCAAGGGTCAGTCCTTGGTCCTTTTCTATTCTCCTTATATATCTCACTTCTTGCCCCTATAATTTCTTCTTTTAGACTATCACACCATTTCTACCCCGATCATACCCAGCTCTTTCTATCCTTTTCGACTTTAATACCTGATATTTATCACACTCTCTCAACTTGCCTTTCTGCCATCAAATCCTGGATGACCTCCCATTTCCCTACTTTAAAAGCCGGGAAGACCGAAGTCTTATTCTTTCATGCAAACACTCTCTTGTCACAGTCTCCTCCTCCTTCTATTTCCTTTCCTCCCTCTAGTTTATATATCTCTCCCTCTGCCCGTAATCTTGGTCTTTATATCAATTCTAATCTTTCCTTTACTCCTCATATCTCTCTTACATTTCGCTCCTGTCGATTTCATCTCTATAACATTTGTTGAGTCCGCCCTTTTCTCACCTTTAACGCCACAAAACTTCTTATCTCTTCGTTAATCTTCTCTCGACTATTTTATTGTTCTGTCACGTTCTTTGGTCTTCCCTGCTCGCGTCTCGTTCCTCTTAAATCAATCTACCATTCTTCTATTCGCTCACTCTGTCTTCTTTCTTATCGGGACTCGATCTCTTCTTCTCTTGCCTCACTTGGCTGGCTGTCTTTCTATTCCCAGCTTAAATTTTACTTTCTTTGCTTAGTTTTTAAATCTCTTTTACGGACTTGCCCCTGACTATCTTGCATCTCTCCTTTCATTTTATAATCCCTCTCATTCTCTCTGTTCTTCTGCTCTTTTTAAGCTGAATGTTCACCGTACCCCTTGTGCTCAATCCCACTTTCATTCTTTTCAGCTCCTTTCTCCTCTCCACTGGAACATGCTCGCTCTGTCTCTCCGTTCCATTCCTTCTTACTCTTTGTTCCGCTCCTCTCTAAAAACTCACCTGCTTCAGTCCTCTGATTGATTGTTACCGGCAGTATCTGAACGCTGATTTGCACTGCTGATTTTATGTACCGTTGACTTTCTTATGTAAAACGCTTTGGACAAAGGCGCTATATGAAGTACAATAAAAATACAAATACAAAGACAACGATCTTACTAGGCCCAGTGACATCGAGAACGTGCAAGTGCAAAGATGCACGATTTAGACACAGAGTTGATGTGGTGTGAACGTGTCAGATCTGCATCAATGGTACATCTCAGCTTCTTTACTGAATTGGATGTAGTGGGAGGAGGGCCTAGAGAGGACGGCCAAGGGGCGGGTTGGGGGAAGAGGGCAGTCTTCCCACAGATCATGATTTTGGTCATTCCGGGGTTGAGGAGGAGGTGGTTAGCCGTCATCCAGTGGTCGATTTCTGTGAGGCATTAGGAGAGGTTGGGGGGGAGCATCTAGGGGTCTTGAAGATGGGTGTCATCTGCGTAGTTGCGAGTGGCGAAGGGCAAGCAGGCAGCTCAGGTAGAGGTTATTGAGCAGGGGGATAGGGAGGCGATCTGTAGTACACTGTTGGTGACAGGGTGGGGGTTGAGGAGAAAGGAGGTACTGAGGTGATTTGAGACTGGTTGGAGAGGAAGGAGGATAAGTACATGAAGGCTGTATCCTTGATGCAGAGCGAGTGGGGCCTGTCCATGAGGGTGCGGTTTAGCCCCGATGGTGTGTTTTCTTTCCACTGCTATGTTTGGAAGTTGTCCGAGAGGGCATGACCGAGTACTTGAGAGGCGGAGGGTGGGCAGAAGTGCAGGGGGGGGCTTGAATTCTGAGATGATCTAGTGGAGTTCCCTGCTCTTGTTATGGGCTTTATAGATTGGTTCCAGTAGAAGGATGTTTTGCCATTTTGGATTTCTGCCTTGTAAGCTTTGATCTGAGAGGCATGTGTGGCTCTATTCTGGGGCGATGGGTCGACCGCCATCTGCGTTCCAGGGTGTGGTTTTATGCTTGAGGGATTTGAGATAAGGGGTGAGCCATATGGGGGAAGGGTCTTGTCTGTGGCAGGAGGATCTGAAGGGGGTGAGAGATCTGAGGGCAGTGGAGAGCCATTGGTCAAAATGGTCAAAATGGCAGATGGCGGGCAAGCCTCCCTGGAAGGGAGATTTGGCAGGGAGTCAAACAGGAAGTCAGCCCAGTCTGGAGTTACCATGACCTTGTTCCACAATGGGACGCAGGTGAGGGTTAGTCAGGCAGGCAGGAGGGATTGCTGTCAATAGTGAGAAGAAGATGGCTGCGTGGTCCGTCCAGATTAGTGGTTGTGGGGGAAGTGTAGGTCAGGTTGGAGGAGTTGAAGATTGTATGTAGGGTATGTCCTGCTGAGTGTGTGCCACCTGATACCAGTTGAGTCATGTGTAGGGCTTCCAGGTTGTCCAGGAGAGGTTGAGTCCTGGAGTTATGCGGTGCGTCAAACCATATGTTGAGATCTCCTAACATGGTGAGGGAGGAATGGGCGGTTAGGATTGCCACAAGGGAGTCGCTTAGGGTATCAGCTAAGTTTCTTTTGTAGCCGGGATGTCTGTATAACGATAAGAAGCTGTGAGTAAGAGAGGGGGCCCTTCGGGAGGGGTCAATAAGAATCGCTGGAATGTTCGAGGGGGCAGTGATGGTGTGTGTGCGGAGATTGGTAGTGGGGGGGTGGTTGTTCTGGGAAGGGGAGGTGTCCCTGAAATGGGTGGAAGGGGGAACAGTAAACAGTACTTAAGTGTACTTCTGGGTGCGCACACAGGTGCAGTGTTCAATGGGGTTATATCCGCGTGCAGAGGGGGCGTAGGTGCCCGGGGGGCGGAGCCAACACGGCAATACCAGACCTAGCGAAATACAAAGAAAACAGTATCAAGACTTGAAGGAGTCTAACGCCTGCCTCCTAATTGGACACAAACGTGCACAACGTGCACAAACAGTCACCTTCTTCTATTTCATTAGTCCAGGCAGCAGGGTGCAACCGAAAAAGACGTCCTCCAGACGGACGTTCACTCGAGCAGTATGGCGAATTCCCAACTCAAGCAGTAGATAACGACCTTCACTGGAGCATCTGCTTCACACAACACGCCGCCCCAGTAAACAGTACTTAAGTGTACTTCTGGGTGTGTGCGCGGGTGCGCTGTTCAATGGGGTTATATCCGCGTGCAGAGGGGGCATAGGCGCCCGGGGGGACGGAGCCAACACGGCAATACCAGACCTAACGAAATACAAAGAAAACAGTATCAAGACTTGAAGGAGTCTAAAGTCTGCCTCCTAATTGGACACAAACGTGCACAAAGTGCACAAACAGTCACCTTCTTCTGTTTCATTAGTCCAGGCAGCAGGGTGGAACCGAAAAAGACGTCCTCCAGACGGACGTTCATTCGAGCAGTATGGCGAATTCCCAACTCAAGCAGTAGAAAACGACCTTCACTGGAGCATCTGCTTCACACAACACACCGCCCCAGTAAACAGTACTTAAGTGTACTTCTGGGTGTGTGTGTGGGTGCGCTGTTCAATGGGGTTATATCCATGTGCAGAGGGGACGTAGGCGCCCGGTGGGTGGGGCCAACACGGCAATACCAAACCTAACGAAATGCAAAGAAAACAGTATTAAGACTTGAAGGAGTCTAAAGTCTGCCTCCTAATTGGACACAAACGTGCACAACGTGTACAAACAGTCACCTTCTTCTATTTCATTAGGCCAGGCAGCATGGTGCAACCGAAAAAAACGTCCTCCAGATGGACGTTCACTCGAGCAGTATGGCGAATTCCCAACTCAAGCAGTAGATAACGACCTTCACTGGAGCATCTGCTTCACACAACACGCTGCCCCAGTAAACAGTACTTAAGTGTACTTCTCGGTGTGTGCGCGGGTGCGCTGTTTAATGGGGTTATATCCGCGTGCAGAGGGGGCGTAGGCGCCCGGGGGTGGAGCCAACACGGCAATACCAGACCTAACGAAATACAAAGAAAACAGTATCAAGACTTGAAGAAGTCTAAAGTCTGCCTCCTAATTGGACACAAACGTGCACAACCAGTCACCTTCTTCTATTTCATTAGTCCAGGCAGCAGGGTGCAACCGAAAAAGACGTCCTCCAGATGGACGTTCACTCGAGCAATATGGCAGAATGGCCAACTCAAGCAGTAAATAACGACCTTCACTGGAGCGTCTGCTGCACACAACACTCCGCCCCAGTGAACAGTACTTAAGTGTACTTCTGGGTGCGCGCGCGGGTGTGCTGTTCAATGGGGTTATATCCACATGCAGAGGGGGCGTAGGCGCCCGGGGGGCAGAGCCAGCACGGCAATACCAAACCTTCTTCTATTTCATTAGTCCAGGCAGCAGGGTGCAACCGAAAAAGACGTCCTCCAGATGGACGTTCACTCGAGCAGTATGGCAGAATGCCCAACTCAAGCAGTAAATAACGACCTTCAGTGGAGCGTCTGCTGCACACAACACTCCACCCCAGTGAACAGTACTTAAGTGTACTTCTGGGTGTGTGCGTGGGTGCGCTGTTCAATTGGGTTATATCCGCGTGCAGAGGGGACGTAGGCGCCCAGGGGGCGTAGCCAATACGGCAATACCAGACCTAATGGAATACAAAGAAAACAGTATTAAGACTTGAAGGAGTCTAAAGTCTGACTCCTAATTGGACACAAACGTGCACAACGTGCACAAACAGTCACCTTCTTCTATTTCATTAGTCCAGGCCACAGGGTGCAACCGAAAAAGACATCCTCCAGACAGACGTTCACTCGAGCAGAATTCCCAACTCAAGCAGTAGATAATGACCTTCACTGGAGCATCTGCTTCACACAACACGCCGCCCCAGTAAACAGTACTTAAGTGTACTTCTGGGTGTGTGCGCGGGTGCGCTGTTCAATGGGGTTATATCCGCGTGCAGAGGGGGCATAGGCGCCCGGGGGGACGGAGCCAACACGGCAATACCAAACCTAACGAAATACAAAGAAAACAGTATTAAGACTTGAAGGAGTCTAAAGTCTGCCTCCTAATTGGACACAAACGTGCACAACGTGTACAAACAGTCACCTTCTTCTATTTCATTAGGCCAGGCAGCATGGTGCAACCGAAAAAGACGTCCTCCAGATGGACGTTCACTCGAGCAGTATGGCGAATTCCCAACTCAAGCAGTAGATAACGACCTTCACTGGAGCATCTGCTTCACACAACACGCTGCCCCAGTAAACAGTACTTAAGTGTACTTCTGGGTGTGTGCGCGGGTGCGCTGTTTAATGGGGTTATATCCGCGTGCAGAGGGGGCGTAGGCGCCCGGGGGTGGAGCCAACACGGCAATACCAGACCTAACGAAATACAAAGAAAACAGTATCAAGACTTGAAGAAGTCTAAAGTCTGCCTCCTAATTGGACACAAACGTGCACAACCAGTCACCTTCTTCTATTTCATTAGTCCAGGCAGCAGGGTGCAACCGAAAAAGACGTCCTCCAGATGGACGTTCACTCGAGCAATATGGCAGAATGCCCAACTCAAGCAGTAAATAACGACCTTCACTGGAGCGTCTGCTGCACACAACACTCCGCCCCAGTGAACAGTACTTAAGTGTACTTCTGGGTGCGCGCGCGGGTGTGCTGTTCAATGGGGTTATATCCACATGCAGAGGGGGCGTAGGCGCCCGGGGGGCAGAGCCAGCACGGCAATACCAAACCTTCTTCTATTTCATTAGTCCAGGCAGCAGGGTGCAACCGAAAAAGACGTCCTCCAGATGGACGTTCACTCGAGCAGTATGGCAGAATGCCCAACTCAAGCAGTAAATAACGACCTTCAGTGGAGCGTCTGCTGCACACAACACTCCACCCCAGTGAACAGTACTTAAGTGTACTTCTGGGTGTGTGCGTGGGTGCGCTGTTCATTTGGGTTATATCCGCGTGCAGAGGGGACGTAGGCGCCCAGGGGGCGTAGCCAATACGGCAATACCAGACCTAATGGAATACAAAGAAAACAGTATCAAGACTTGAAGGAGTCTAAAGTCTGACTCCTAATTGGACACAAACGTGCACAACGTGCACAAACAGTCACCTTCTTCTATTTCATTAGTCCAGGCCACAGGGTGCAACCGAAAAAGACATCCTCCAGACAGACGTTCACTCGAGCAGTATGGCAGAATTCCCAACTCAAGCAGTAGATAATGACCTTCACTGGAGTGTCTGCTGCACACAACACTCCGCCCCAGTAAACAGTACTTAAGTGTACTTCTGGGTGCGCGCGCGGGTGTGCTGTTCGGTGGGTGGTCATAATTTCGAAAAAAAATGTCGACAGACAAAAATGTCGACAAAAAAATGTCGAAAAAAAAAATGTCGACTCGTTTTTTTTAATTATATATTTATTTTAGGGGTTCGGGAGTTAAAAAAAAGGGAAAAATTTTAAAAAAAATTAAAAAAGGGGGGGTGGGGGGGAACCCCCCCATTTAAAAAAAAATGCATTGAAAAAAAAAGTCGACATTTTTTTTTTCGACATTTTTTTTTCCATATTTTGACTTTCGACATTTTTGTTGTCGAAATGATCACTGTAAACCGTGCTGTTCAATGGGGTTATATCCACATGCAGAGGGGGCGTAGGTGCCCGGAGGGCAGAGCCAGCACGGCAATACCAAACCTTCTTCTATTTCATTAGTCCAGGCCACAGGGTGCAACCGAAAAAGACATCCTCCAGACAGACGTTCACTCGAGCAGTATGGCAGAATTCCCAACTCAAGCAGTAGATAACGACCTTCACTGGAGCGTCTGCTGCACACAACACGCCGCCCAGGTAAACAATACTTAAGTGTACTTCTGGGTGCGTGCGCAAGTGCGCTGTTCAATGGGGTTATATCTGCGTGCAGAGGGGGCGTAGGCGCCCGGGGGGCGGAGCCAACACGGCAATGCCAGACCTAACGAAATACAAAGAAAACAGTATCAAGATTTGAAGGAGTCTAAAGTCTGCCTCCTAATTGGACACAAACATGCTGCATTCTACTGGCAGAGATGTTGTGCAATGTGTCTTCAAGTGGGGTATGATTGCAGGCAAGAGCGTGTGGGTGGCCATGCCTACCGCTATCTTTAATTGACATGGAGTGTGATATCTACCTGAGTGTCCAGGCTGGTTTCTAGTTTCATTGGCGTATCACCAATCCTGTGCTGCGTATCGCCGTTCCCGTCATTCGGTCTGCTGGGGTGCTTTCTCAGCATTGCTCAGTACATTCGTGAGGGGCTCATTGTTGAGGGATTTATTGCTGCCCCAGCCTATCTGACGGGGGTTTAAATTAACATGAAGTGCAGAATGGGTTCATCAGGACCCAGGAGGGAAAAGCCAGGTCTTGATGCCCTTCCAGAAGGTAAGGTGATCTTCTAAGTGGCGGCTGCTATGGGGATACCTGTTCCATATTGTGGGTGTTTGGATGGAAAAGGAAGACCCCTCTATTCTGGTCAATTTGATGGAAGGGATGACAAGGAAGAGTGCAATGCCTAATCTCAGCTCTCTGCTAGGTCTGTAAGGGGTGAGCTTGTGCTGTAGGTATTCTGGGCCTGTCTTGTGCAGAGGACAGTGGGTGATGCACATAGCTTTCAAAGCAGAACGTTGCCCGACAAGGAGCCAGTGGAGGACATAGAGGGCAGGTGTGTTGTGCACCCTGGGGCCAAATGCTAGGAGGAGCCTAGCTGCTGTATTTTGGACCATTTGGAATTTTCTGAGTTGAGATGCCAGAGCGCCTAGTTATTAGGAGTTAGTGTAGTCTAGTCGAGAGAGTATGATAGTCGTGATTGCTGTGACTCTGCAAGGGTAGGAGAGGTAGGGGAAGATGTGTAGGAGAATGCAATTGATATTGATATTGATATTTTATTTATATCGCGCTCGTACACAAGTGTTTCAGAGTGGGACAAGGGAAGGGAGGGTAACAAGGGAGAACAAATCTCCATCTTTTCCCCTTGATTATGGTGTTCCTCAAGGGTCAGTCCTTGGTCCTTTTCTATTCTCCTTATATACCTCACTTCTTGCCCCTATAATTTCTTCTTTTGGACTATCACACCATTTCTACCCCGATCATACCCAGCTCTTTCTATCCTTTTCGACTTTAATACCTGATATTTATCACACTCTCTCAACTTGCCTTTCTGCCATCAAATCCTGGATGACCTCCCATTTCCCTACTTTAAAAGCCGGGAAGACCGAAGTCTTATTCTTTCATGCAAACACTCTCTTGTCACAGTCTCCTCCTCCTTCTATTTCCTTTCCTCCCTCTAGTCTATATATCTCTCCCTCTGCCCGTAATCTTGGTCTTTATATCAATTCTAATCTTTCCTTTACTCCTCATATCTCTCTTACATTTCGCTCCTGTCGATTTCATCTCTATAACATTTGTTGAGTCCGCCCTTTTCTCACCTTTAACGCCACAAAACTTCTTATCTCTTCGTTAATCTTCTCTCGACTATTTTATTGTTCTGTCACGTTCTTTGGTCTTCCCTGCTCGCGTCTCGTTCCTCTTAAATCAATCTACCATTCTTCTATTCGCTCACTCTGTCTTCTTTCTTATCGGGACTCGATCTCTTCTTCGCTTGCCTCACTTGGCTGGCTGTCTTTCTATTCCCAGCTTAAATTTTACTTTCTTTGCTTAGTTTTTAAATCTCTTTTACGGACTTGCCCCTGACTATCTTGCATCTCTCCTTTCATTTTATAATCCCTCTCGTTCTCTCTGTTCTTCTGCTCTTTTTAAGCTGAATGTTCACCGTACCCCTTGTGCTCAATCCCACTTTCATTCTTTTCAGCTCCTTTCTCCTCTCCACTGGAACATGCTCGCTCTGTCTCTCCGTTCCATTCCTTCTTACTCTTTGTTCCGCTCCTCTCTAAAAACTCACCTGCTTCAGTCCTCCGATTGATTGTTACCGGCAGTATCTGAACGCTGATTTGCACTGCTGATTTTATGTACCGTTGACTTTCTTATGTAAAACGCTTTGGACAAAGGCGCTATATGAAGTACAATAAAAATACAAATACAAAAACAACGATCTTACTAGGCCCAGTGACATCGAGAACGTGCAAGTGCAAAGATGCACGATTTAGACGCAGAGTTGATGTGGTGTGAACGTGTCAGATCTGCATCAATGGTACATCTCAGCTTCTTTACTGAATTGGATGTAGTGGGAGGAGGGCCTAGAGAGGACGGCCAAGGGGCGGGTTGGAGGAAGAGGGCAGTCTTCCCACAGATCATGATTTTGGTTATTCCGGGGTTGAGGAGGAGGTGGCTAGCCGTCATCCAGTGGTCGATTTCTGTGAGGCATTAGGAGAGGTTGGGGGGGAGCATCTAGGGGCTTTGAAGATGGTGTCATCTGCGTAGCTGCGAGTGGAGAAGGGCAAGCAGGCAGCTCAGGTAGAGGTTATTGAGCAGGGGGATAGGGAGGCGATCTGTAGTACACTGTTGGTGACAGGGTGGGGGTTGAGGAGAAAGGAGGTACTGAGGTGATTTGAGACTGGTTGGAGAGGAAGGAGGATAACTACATGAAGGCTGTATCCTTGATGCAGAGCGAGTGGGGCCTGTCCATGAGGGTGCGGTTTAGCCCCGATGGTGTGTTTTCTTTCCACTGCTATGTTTGGAAGTTGTCCGAGAGGGCATGACCGAGTACTTGAGAGGCGGAGGGTGGGCAGAAGTGCAGGGGGGGGGGGCTTGAATTCCAAGATGATCTAGTAGAGTTCCCTGCTCTTGTTATGGGCTTTATAGATTGGTTCCAGTAGAAGGATGTTTTGCCATTTTGGATTTCTGCCTTATAAGCTTTGATCTGAGAGGCATGTGTGGCTCTATTCTGGGGGGATGGGTCGCCCGCCATCTGCGTTCCAGGGTGTAGTTTTATGCTTTGAGGGATTTGAGATAAGGGGTGAGCCATATGGGGGAAGGGTCTTGTCTGTGGCAGGAGGATCTGAAGGGGGTGAGAGATCTGAGGGCATTGGAGAGCCATTGGTCAAAATGGCAGATGGAGGGCAAGCCTCCCTGGAAGGGAGATTTGGCAGGGAGTCAAACAGGAAGTCAGCCCAGTATGGAGTTACCATGACCTTGTTCCACAATGGGACGCAGGTGAGGGTTAGTCAGGCAGGCAGGAGGGATTGCTGTCAATAGTGAGAAGAAGATGGCTGCGTGGTCCGTCCAGATTAGTGGTTGTGGGGGAAGTGTAGGTCAGGTTGGAGGAGATGAAGATTGTATGTAGGGTATGTCCTGCTGAGTGTGTGCCACCTGATACCAGTTGAGTCATGTGTAGGGCTTCCAGGTTGTCCAGGAGAGGTTGAGTCCTGGAGTTATGCGGTGCGTCAAACCATATGTTGAGATCTCCTAACATGGTGAGGGAGGAATGGGCGGTTAGGATTGCCACAAGGGAGTCGCTTAGGGTATCAGCTAAGTTTCTTTTGTAGCCGGGATGTCTGTATAACGATAAGAAGCTGTGAGTAAGAGAGGGGGCCCCTCGGGAGGGGTCAATAAGAATCGCTGGAATGTTCGAGGGGGCAGTGATGGTGTGTGTGCGGAGATTGGTAGTGGGGGGGTGGTTGTTCTGGGAAGGGGAGGTGTCCCTGATATGGGTGGAAGGGGGATGCTCGTCAGATTCTAGGTGTGTGTTCTTCATCTGAGGTGTCGAATCCGAGGAAGGAAGGGGTGACGGAATAGGTGCAGGGCGGGCAGCCAGGGTTGTCGAGTGGGATAGATGTTGACAGGAGGCGGGCAGTAGGGTGGTGCAAGGTCAGAGGTGGGAATGGGTTGCTGATTTCTAAAGGAGTGCAGGGAGGGCTGAATGGAATCAGTGTCTGGAGAGTTGTAGGATAGGTTGAAGATCGATTTCACTGGGTTGGGAGAATTGGGGGATGTCGTAAGAGTGTAAGTGAGAGGTGCGGTCATGGATCTGGAGGGTAAATAGGGTGCAGTGTGTAGAGATGAAAGTACCTAGGTGGTGCAGTGTCTGTGTATTAAAGGATTCTGGGGTGCCAGTGGCGTGTGTGTGTGACGGTCAGTGGGGCAGCCGAGAGTGGGGTATTGGTAACAGTAGGAAGGGCGCTAGGATGGGTGCAGGCAGACTGAGAGGGATTGGTTTGCAGTCTGTATAGGAGGTGTGGTGGGAAATGTCTGCAAGGTGGGAGTGGGGGTGTGGGTTCACCACAAGGGATGGTCATGTGGAGGGGTACTGGAGGTTGGGAAGAGGATTGGGTGTGGAGTTGGCCTGGTTTCTAGTGCCCCTCTAATCCTAAAGCTGCTTGACATGTTGGAGGATCCGCTGCCTTGTCTCTAAAGGGTAGGTTTGATATTATGGGCCTGCAGCACTGTCCCCGGGGGAGGTTGCGGGGTAATGATAATAAATAATGTTAGATTACAAGCATAGGAAGCTTTTATGAACCCAGGCCTATAACACTATCCCAGTGGGGGTTGCAGGGTAGTGACATAGGACAGTGGCAAGAATTAAATGCAGGAAACCTAGGATCCGGGACCCGCGGCACAAACCCAGTGGGAAGGATGCACGGTAGAGGCACTAGGTGCAGCTAGATTCGAGATACATGGGACTTAAAATCCCAGGTCCACAGCACTATGCCAGGGAAGGTGCAGGATAGTGTCCCAATGCAGCGGCTAGGTTCGGAACCTATCCTGAATGAAAACAGTGGCTGGGTTCACCCCAGTAGCTAGCCTCAAACCAGAAGCTGATTCAAAATGCAGCTAGGTTCAAAACAGTGTCAAGTTTCAAAGTGAGGCTTGGGACAAAATCAGCTAGGTTCAAACAGTGTCAAGTTTCAAAGTGAGGCTAGGGACAAAGGCAGCTAGGTTCAAACAGTGTCAAGAATATAAAATGTAGCTAGATTCAAAACATTGGCTGAAAACTAAAGCGCTGCTAGATTCAAAACATTGGCTGAAAACTAAAGCGCTGCTAGATTCAAAACATTGGCTGAAAACTAAAGTGTAGCTATATTCAAACAGTGGCTAGAAACTAAAGCGCTGCTGAATTCAAAACATTGGCTGAAAACTAAAGTGTAGCTATATTCAAACAGTGGCTAGAAACTAAAGCGCTGCTAGATTCAAAACAGTGGCTAGAAACTAAAGTGTAGCTATATTCAAACAGTGGCTAGAAACTAAAGTGTAGCTATATTCAAACAGTGGCTAGAAACTAAAGCGCTGCTAGATTCAAAACATTGGCTGAAAACTAAAGTGTAGCTATATTCAAACAGTGGCTAGAAACTAAAGCGCTGCTAGATTCAAAACAGTGGCTAGAAACTAAAGTGTAGCTATATTCAAACAGTGGCTAGAAACTAAAGTGTAGCTATATTCAAACAGTGGCTAGAAACTAAAGTGTAGCTATATTCAAACAGTTGCTAGAAACTAAAGTGTAGCTATATTCAAACAGTGGCTAGAAACTAAAGTGTAGCTATATTCAAACAGTTGCTAGAAACTAACGTGTAGCTATATTCAAACAGTGGCTAGAAACTAAAGCGCTGCTAAATTCAAAACAGTGGCTAGAAACCAGAGCACAGCTAGATCCAATACAGCAGATAGGAACAAAACAGAGGCAAAATAACTGCAGCTAGATTCTAAGTGCAGCGAGATTCTAAGTGCAGCTAGATTCTAAGTGCAGCTAGATTCCAAACAGTGGCAAGAATCAAGAATCACAAAACTTGCTGTACACACGAATCATCAACCCATATCTGATTGTTGCAGCAGACAGGAGTTGGGGTATAGGCCTGACTGGGGCACTTAGGGCGAACAGGCAAACAGGCAATGGGGGTACCTCAGGGAGGTGCCAAATGCCTAGGAACCTAGCCGACTGCCCTGGCATGGCTTTCATGGGGCACTCAGCTAAACGTGCTTCCGGGAATCGGGGAGCGGGGAGCGGGTGAGGGGAGGACAGGGGCTGGGGAGGAACGGAACAGCGGGAAGGCCAAGGGGAGCGCGGGCAGTGAGATGACTGAACAAAAAAAAATGCCGGGCAGAAAACAAATGGCTAGCGTAACAGATACCGCCGCATCTCTACTGAAGGATATCCCTACCTGAGGCCCCTGCTTGCGTGCCAGCGCTGGGAGTTTCCTGGAACTCGCGCTTGCTGCACGGCCGCTCGCTTCCTGGAGGAGGCGGAGCTTCGGGCCGTTCACGTGACTGCTCACGTGACATTCGCCGGGCATAAAAGCACTCCTAGTGCAGCCGAGCGGCGAGAACTAGCGTAACAGATACCGCTGCATCTCTACTGAAGGATATCCCTACCTGAGGCCCCTGCTTGCGTGCCAGCGCTGGGAGTTTCCTGGAACTCGCGCTTGCTGCACGGCCGCTCGCTTCCTGGAGGAGGCGGAGCTTCGGGCCGTTCACGAGACTGCTCACGTGACATTCGCCGGGCATAAAAGCACTCCTAGTGCAGCCGAGCGGCGAGAACTAGCGTAACAGATACCGCCGCATCTCTACTGAAGGATATCCCTACCTGAGGCCCCTGCTTGCGTGCCAGCGCTGGGAGTTTCCTGGAACTCGCGCTTGCTGCACGGCCGCTCGCTTCCTGGAGGAGGCGGAGCTTCGGGCCGTTCACGTGACTGCTCACGTGACATTCGCCGGGCATAAAAGCACTCCTAGTGTACCCTTGCGGCGTTAAGCCCTGCAGGGTAAAGTCCGGAGTCTGACTGTTAAGCGGCTGTTAGGTGGGGAGGCGCCCAAGGCACATTATCTCCTCTTACCACTCCTCGGGCTCGCCATCGTAAAAGGTAACTTATAATCCTTCATTACCTCTGGGGAGCGTGGGGATCTCATTAAACTTTACCATCACTGAACTAGAAAAGAAGCCATTAAAATGAGACTCCGAAGCTCACAACCGCTGGAAGAGATGGTAGACCAAGAAGGCTCATACCTCGGGGGGGAGGGCAGCACTACACCTGATGTTCTACCTCTTACTCTTCCAGGAACATCTCATTTACCCATTCAGGCTAGTCAAGACATTATTCATGCTGATTGCCAATTGGCCTCCGAAGTCCACGTATCCCCCCCCCTTATTCAGGAAGGGTGGAAAAGAGGTCTGGAATACACTCTAACGACTAAAAAAATACAAAGTAGAATCAATGATCATTTCGTAGGAAAAAGAAATAAAGGCACCAATGACCCAGCTGATGTAATGGTCACAACTGGCCAGACTATCAGTACAAATCAGGAGAGTGATATTACCCTTTCATTACCCCTGTCCACTGACTGTCCCTATCTATCAGAACCATTATTATCAAAAAATGGTCCAGTTTCATCAGGTCTACAGGACGAACATGAAGAGCACACCCCCCAACTACAGGGGGTGCCCTCTACAGCTAGTGAAAACACGCTGACAGCACTGAGCTTTGTATTGAACTCTCTGGTCTCTGTATTCGAGCTTTTGAAATCAGAAGTTCAAACACAAGCAGGCGTCTTACTAGAACTCGCAAATGAAGTATCAAAGAACGAATCAACGACAACAGGTGAGGTTTTCCCAATTTTGTGCACCCACCCTAATGTTGATTTTTACCTATTAGTACTTGCATAGTTGATGTAGCCCAAATGTTACATTTTACCTTTCTGTTCCTGCATCGTTGAAGTAGCCCCCCCACCATGTAGTGTGGCAGTCCAATGTTGTCTTTTACATATTTGTTACTGTATAGTTGATGTAGACCCATTCACCTTGAGGTGAGGCAGTCCAATGTTGTCTTTTGCCCATTTGTCCCACTAAGCACCTGATTGACACTCTCAGCCCTGCCTGTTCTACCTATTTGTACCTGCCTATTAGAATGTAGCCTCCATAACCATGAGTTGATACTTGATGTAGCCTCCTGCATCATAGGGCGAGGCCTTCCAATGTTGCACTTTGCCTACTTGTACCTGCATACTTAATGTAGCCCCCTGCAATATGAGGTGAGGCTTTGCTAAATAGTGCCCGATTCCAACTGTTTCTTCAGTTCCAGCCCTGTGCTGTTGTACCTGTTCACTTTGCACATATGCACCATTCTCCTCCCTCCCTCCATCCTTGGCAATGCTCCTTCCTCCACGGCCAGCACTTCCTCTCCTCCCCCCGCTGCCCTGCATTTCATGTTCCAGCACTTCCACGTTCCGAATCTCTTAAGGCCTCGTAGGAACGTTTTTGATTTGTTTTTCTTCATCCCTGCCCCCCCACCCTTACCTTTTGTCTTGATGCACCGTTTGCTGTATAGGCACATTATAAATACCCAACACAAAAATAAAATAAAAAATATACCAGCACAGCCATCATAGATCAGGGACACTGTTCTTATATACCAGCACAGCCATCATAGATCAGGGACACAATTGTTATATACCAGCACAGCCATCATAGATCAGGGACACTGTTGTTATGTACCAGCACAGCCATCACAGATCAGGGACACTGTTGTTATATACCAGCACAGCCATCATAGATCAGGAACACTGTTGTTATATACCAGCACAGCCATCATAGATCAGGGACACTGTTGTTATATACCAGCACAGCCATCACAGATCAGGGACACTGTTGTTATATACCAGCACAGCCATCATAGATCAGGAACACTGTTGTTATATACCAGCACAGCCATCATAGATCAGGGACACTGTTGTTATATACCAGCACAGCCATCATAGATCAGGGACACTGTTGTTATGTACCAGCACAGCCATCACAGATCAGGGACACTGTTGTTATGTACCAGCACAGCCATCATAGATCAGGAACACTGTTGTTATATACCAGCACAGCCATCATAGACCAGGGACACTGTTGTTATATGCCAGCACAGCCATCAAACTGTAATAAAAATGCAAGTTCAGCGAGGTCTGAAGGAATGCACTTATCAGCTGTGACAGTAGCACTGTAAAAGAGGAGGGGCTCGTTCTGAAACCTGTGAAATTAAATGCTAAATAAAACTAATCCATAAATGCTGGGGCACAGGTAAGTATAATCAAACTTACTGGTGGAACAAAATGCAGTAAATAGGCCTTAAAAACCTAATTACTTTTGCAGAAAACATGTGTTAACATTTTATGTGCGGAAAAGGCCGCAGTGGCTGGTGATTTAGTGCAGAGGCTGCAATCCCAGGCCAGTGATGAGAGAAGTAAACAGTGGTTGTTATTTTTCAAGTTCACAGATTAGAGCTCACAGGTTCCGCCAACGAATAAGTAAAACATGACGATTTTATAATTCAAAATCATTTATGAAATGCGATTTTCGTATCTATATGAGCACTGCGTAGCCCGTAATTATGCCGACGTAAATGTCGACAACCATAAGAGCCCGACGCAGTGATCAGATAGATCACTGTGGCCCGCATCCCCCTACCCCGCTCCCCCCCGGCCACTTACCTTAACGGCGGCACACACAGAAATGTGCTGCCAGTTCCCAGTCACTTACGTGGGTCAAGGCTGGCGCTGCAGGGTCCTTTACTTGTTCTTTCTTTTTTTTTCTTGTTAAAATGATCTTCATCCCCTGACCCCCTTTACCACGACTAAGAGGAGCAGAGGACACCCGCGCAACCTCTGCTTCCATTAGTCGCAGTAATGGGGTTGCATTTCTTTACTGCGCAAAGGCACAGTTTCGTACCAGGCGACATAGTGTTGTCGCAGTAATGGTACAGTTCCAGATTTTCTAATGGAGCCAACAAGAACCACAGCACTTTCAAATTGCCCCGTAGAACATTTTCCCTGGGAGAAGGGTTAGAGTGTCCCTGATATGCAACATTTGTGTAGCATTGCGTCTGTGGTTCAAGGCTCTGGTGGTGTCATGGTGGAGAGCAGCTCTTCGCATGAGAATAAGGATGAGGCGATCAGGGCAGTTTATTAAAGCGCCGCTGGGCGTCTCAAATGTTTCAATGACTTAACTCTGTGCTGTGGGAATTAGGGGTGGATTGTGACGTCACAAGCTGTAATTGAGGGCGGTGTGGGAAGGTTTGTGGACCCAATTATTTATCGCAATGTATGCTTTTCTATAAGGGTTCAAAGTGCAAAGCCCAAGCTTTTTGTGGGGAGATTTTTTCATGTTGCATGATCACGAATGCTAATTATTTTGCATTGTATAAATGTTTCTTTGACAGTGCCTTTTCATGCAGTTCTGTCCCGCAATCTGTTTGAATTTGCTGTCCCAGCGGCGTCTGGGGCCCTGAATAAAACTGTTACTTCTTGCACCGGTGTACACTCCTTTTTGACTAATTTTGTAATATTTTGGAGAGTTTAATGAGGCAACCCCGATCAGGGAGACTGGTGGTATATGCCTGAACAGCCATCATAGATCAGGAAGACTTGTGTTTGTGATGGGTCTTGTAATTCCACCCATAGATTCCTCATATTATGAAAGTTTACCCAAGCCATGTAATAAACACAACCGAACCAGCAATCAATCCAATAATACATGTATATAATCAGACTTTGAAGTACCAAAGTACCTACTCTTGCCCTTAGCCCCAGCCAGAAATTCTAAGTGATAGTGCCTAATGAAATCATGCAGGAATGCCCAAGTGACAGCCTGAAAAAGTACAGAACGGGAACATACATCTGTAAGGCAGACGTCACCACTTGTCCTTTCGTTAGAGCAGTGGTATTCAAACATTCTTATGCTGATCCTCTGCTTGAGTAAAAACATAGTTGTCAATCCCCCCTTGAGTAAAAATATTTTTACCAGCCCTCCCAGATGCCATATCTGCTTATATTTTCTAGTAACAGCAGTCAGCGTACTACCATTTTGAAGAGGCTTGTGCCACCCCTGGGGATCCTTCGGACGCCCCCTAAGGGGGCCAGTTCCACAGTGTGAAGTCCACTACATTCGAGTGTGCACTTAAACCATATTAAAGGCCTGTTCATAACAAGGTTTCATACAAACGGCAATCAATTTTGCAATGGTCTCTTTTATTATTGTTCTGTCTTTCTTAGGACCTGCAAAGGGGGGAATCATTGGATAATTGCAAAGGTAAAATATAAAAGCCCTCTTAAATCTCTCAGTTGTCTTGGATGGATAATGCAGAGAAAAACCCAGCTACATTAAACGTCTGCTGTAAATAAAATTGTGACACTACCCTGGTAAAAAGGAGAAATGACTTACCGTAATGTTCTTTCTATGGATTCTTCTCCTGCAGATTCCTCATCTGATAGATATCCTCATCCAGCTCTACTGCTCGGAAAATTCTTCAACAGGGGCTGTAGTGGTCCTCGACTGTGCCGTCGATCCGTCTTGCTCGGTGCTCGATCGTCGGCTCCAGGCGTAACTTTGGCCATCGTATATATAACACGTCACTAAGCCCTGTATCTCAGTTTCACTTTGTTCCCTGTGCTCGATCGCTGCAGAGGAAAATGATGGAATACAAGGCTAACCAGCCAGTTAAACCAAACAATGACAAATCCCCATGCGATTTAAAAGACTTAGGAACAAGGCTTCCAAGTATCGGAAAACAGAACAATTTGATTTTTCTTCCTTCCTTTTTTTTTTATTTTTTAATGAAAGACATGTCACTAGCCAGATAGAAGCAGTAACCTCGGACCATCACCAGGTACCACCTTACTTTAGAGAGCTGCGCAACAACCGCAAATTCTTTCTGAGCAGGGATGAATGGGAGGGATGATGAGGAATCTGTGGGAGAAGAATCGATAGAAAGAACATTATGGTAAGTAATTTCTCCTTCAGTGGATTGCCTTTCTCCTGCAGATTCCTCATCTGATAGACTCCCCAAGCAGTGAGAAAATGGAGGGGGGCAGAAAGCATTATAGCAACAGATTTTGCAGCGCTGCCCTGTCAATACGGGCATCAGCTCTGCGGGCAACGTCCAGACTTTAGTGCCTGGTAAATGTGTGTAATGAAGACCATGTGGCTGCACAACAGATATCCCTAATGGGAACTCCCCTCTGCAAGGCCGCAGAAGCCGAGACCCCTCTGGTCGTTTGCACCGATGCCGGGAGGAAGCTCCCTGCCTGCAGATTGAGAGCATTCCATGATGCATAGGATAATCCACCGGGATAGAGTCTGCTTTGTTACCACTAGACCCTTGCAGGCTAGAGAATGGGCCACGAACAGTTGGTCATATTTGCGAAACTCAGATGACCTAGCAACATAAAAGCTGAAAGCTCTTTTTGGGTCCATTTGATGGAACCGCTCCTCTTCCTTGGAAGGGTGAGAGGGAGGATAAAAGACCAGCAAGTCAATGGTTTGAGAGAGGCGAAATTCGGAAGCCACCTTTGGTAGAAATCCAGGTATTACCTTAAGTGAGACCTCTCGAAAGAATTGCAAAAAAGGGGGTCTGCAACACAGAGCCTGTAGCTCGCTGACCTTCCTGGCCGAAGTAATAGCAACCAAGAAAGCTGGGCATGGCCAGCATGCGAGCAGTCAGGACGTGAGTCCGTGGAGCTCCAGCGGCCGCCGAAAAAATCCTGTTTTAACATCCTTTTCGGTGGGACACATTTCGCTCAAAATACATCTGTGGCAAAGAGGACAAGGTGCGACACGGATATATGGAGCTAGAACGCAGAAAACCGACTTATCGTCGATGAATCTGCTGTCATCGAAACCCGATCGGGCACGAAAGCCCGACACCAAGATGGCCGCCGCAACCTAGCGGAGCTGTGGAGGAGAGCTGCGGCATCCACGTAAGGGCTGGAAGCATGGCTGTGCTCTCGCACTGTTGGTGTGCCAGCATCGAGGCGGCAGACAACGTGCGCGGACTGCAGCGGAGCTGCGGTGCAGGACGGAGGGGGAGACGCTGCGAGCAGCGGGAGTGACGGGCGATACACGGCAATGCATCGGCCCGCGCTGCAGTCTGAAGAGACCCGGATCGAACGGCGCAGCACTGCGTGTGCCTCCCGAAGAAAGGTAGGAGGGGCTGCTGTGCCGAGAAGGAGCGGAAGGATCCCCCCTTCCACCCGCTGGAGTGCACGATCCCCCGGACCGGAGAACGTCCTTTCTACTCCTCTCCCCTCCCCCCAGCCTCAATGGATTGACGGCCTGCCGTTGGACTGGCAGTGAGGCCGGGGACTCCGCTCTGGAGACGAAGCAAGAGGCCCGAGCCGATGTGGCGCGCCTGGGTGAAGCAGCCTCCCCCTCCCCCTGTCTCCCCCTGTGAGTAACATTAGCCTTGCGGCCCGCAGCTGATTCTGTCCTCATCCTCCACCCCTGTGGGGGGGACTGTACAAAACTCCTCCCGTGGACTGGGTAGTAAGGCGCGCTGCGAGCCTTCAAAAAGTGCAGTGCAACAATAGAACTGGAACCAACGCCGGCAGCAGCTGGGGGTATTTCAAGTGAATTTCAAGTGAATTGCACGTTACACGCGGTCTGTGCCTCCTGGAGCCCAATAGCCCACCACACTGACCAGTTTTCAGCCGGGTGCAGCCCTCATCTCCCGCAGGGGCACTCCTGGAAGAACTCAAACACCACCCCTGCCTCGGCAGATAGCGGGAAGCGGCACAGGCATAGAATTGCATCAGAGAGCACGAAGCGTCAAACCCACCTCGCCCCAGTCAGGGTGAGCAAGCACAAGGGCAGTACGGGTGACACCCCACCGCTCTACAGTAGTGTTACATCAGCTAGACGGTGCCACTGGGGAGAGTTGGTCACGCAGCGCCTGGACCATTCTGGCCCGAAGAGAAGCATTGCAGTATAGAGCTACCCTGCCAGACACTGACCGAAGCGGACTCACAGGACACCTCTTGCTGGAGCGCAGCAGCACATAGCAGTCAGCATAGCAATCGAAAGTTTAAGTAACACCTGTGAAGTCCGTCAAGGAGCACACTAGGGCAAGCTCCCACATACTATACCGCCACCTTGCACGCTACAGAATGGGGAAAGACAAACTGCGGAAATCGACTATACAAAGCAGGATGGACCAATATGCTTTCGCCACGACATCTCAACCAATGGATCAAACACCGCTGCCAAACTCTCCAGACACGGAGGATGCCCTCTCACTGAAAGATGTAATGGCAGCCATCGCGAGTTCCCGCACCTCCATGGAAATGAAAATAGACAGTATGGCGGCGGATGTGTCCTTCCTCCGCCATGTCTTGCAAAAACTCATCTCCCGCATGGGGGAAGCCGAACAGCGCATCTCAGGTACGGTGGACAATATTGGTAATATTAACCAACAATTATCACAGACATTGTGCTGGTTGAAGACACTGGAGGCCAGAGTGGACGAGGGAGAGGGCAGGTCTCGACGCAACAATGTACGTATCCTCGGAATCCCGGAGGGGACAGAGGGAACAAGCATGGAATTGTTCCTGGAACAGTGGCTAGCGGACATCTACGATCCACATTCCTTTTCCAAATTCTTCTCAGTGGAACGTGCCCACAGGATACCTTCTGGCAAGCCCATTCCAGGAATGCCGCCCAGAACTGTAATTGCTAAGCTCCTTAATTATAGTGATAGGGATGCGCTGCTCCAGATGGCCCGTGCGAAGGGAACGGTCACCTATAATGGCTCCCGGATAGCCTTCTTCCCCGACTATACGAGAGAAGTGCAGCATGCAAGACAATCATTTGAACCACTGAAGCGGCAGCTATCCCTCATGAAAGTAACATTTGGATTGCTATTTCCAGCTCAGCTCAAGATTTATCATAAAGGGACGATGACACACTTCACTGACCCTCAAGAGGCCTGGAAATGGGTGGAGACCCACATTGAGGGTGACTGGTTGGCGCGACCAAGGAGACAGGAAGGTAGACCCCGGCCCCGCCCAGACCGTGCCCCCTGGGGGAGACCCCCGGAGGACATGGAACCAGTAGCTCCGGAACAAGTAGTGGAGCCTGCCGAGCACCAGCCAGGATGAAACGAATAAACAGTGCCAAAGGGGTTGTGGGCCTCCACTTCTTGCTACGCAATCGGAACCAGAATATTGGAAGACAAACACATCGCCCTGGAAATAACCTCATCCCGCCCCTCATACGCTGAGATCATGCAATACAACTGCCTCCAGAGGGATCTTGGGTTGCTGCACGGCCACAATGCAGTCGGGACCCCTTAGGTCCTCTATCTCTCGTTCTCCTCTTGCAGCACCAACAGATCCGAGACATTGAGAGTATGGCCGTGACGTTGCCCGAGAAACACTCTCATCCCGAGCCACATATAACATCACCAAACCAACATAGTGACGGCGGCACCAGAGTAAGACAGTTGGAGGCTGGTTAAAGCAGAAGCAAAGTGATTTGGGTAATGGTTATTAGTTAATGAGTTACCTGTCCTTTTGACAGAGACTGGCAAATGAATTGGTAGGTGTGGCACGAAAGTGACAAAATGTCGGGACATATTTTGAAGCTCGTTGGTAGTAGACCATGGCGAGGAGTTGTTGGCGGGCGGGAATGGGAAGTTTTGTTTACCCCGCTGCACGGGGCTGTATGTTTTGTGTTTCCAAAAACCAATAAAATGTTGTATTAAAAAAAAAAAAGAAAGCTGTCTTCCGGGAAAGCAGTCGCAGAGAACAGGAATGCATGGGCTCAAAGGGAGCCACCATCAAAAAGGTCAAAACCAGATTTAAAGCCGAATTTGGGACAACAAAGGGCATTGGCGGGAACTTATTCACAAGGCCCTTCTGGAATTGGGCCCTAACTGGGATCGTAAAAAAGGAACTTTGAACCGGGGACCTCTTCAACAAAGACAAGTCTGCCAAATATCCCTTGACTGTGATGACCTGAAGGCATGCTAAGGCCAGTGACAGGATGAACTCCATCACTGTAGTGATGGGGCAAGAGATAGGGTCAATCTCGCGCTCCCTGCACCACGCCTCAAATCCTCTCCACCTACACGCATACAAGGACCTTGTTGAAGGCCTATGTGCAGCCAGCAACACCTTGAGTACCTGTTATGTTATGTTACTTTGCATTTATATAGCGCCTTATGTACTATTGGTATAGTCTGAAGGCGCTGGTAGGTTGAACGCCCTCGGGAACCGAAGTGCAAGTTAGTAGAGAGAATAGAGAGAGTCAAAGATGCGTGTGAGCACCGGATATGTTTGCAGCTGGTGTGGCATTCGTGTGATAGCTGTCTCTTAGCGGTAGGTGTGGTGGTTGAGAGATCAAGAGTATGTGTTCGTTCTGGCAGGTTTTATCCAGACGATTCTGGCTGCGTTAGGCCTGAGGAGAATGCCTGGCTAGAGGGTGTGTAACCAGCAGTGTTTAGTTAGAGTGATGGGGAGTAAGAGGCAGATGTTGGTATGAGAACAGCTTTACCGAATGGTGTCATAGTATCGCTGTGTTGTAGTTGTGTGGTGGTGTAAACAAGAGAGTAAGTGTGGAGATGTGGTATGATGGTTTACATGTACTTTCAAACGTTATATGCACTCCAAACCATTCCATGTAAGTTGCGCAATTCTATGCGCTCCAATCCGTTCCATGCACTCCAATCCGTTCCATGCACTCCAATCCTCCTCTTGAGAGGTCCCAGTCATCATACCTCATGCTCAGGTTTGGGTGAAGCACCCGACCTTCCGACTGGATCAGGAGATCCGGGCGACGAGTCAACCATAGAAGTGGGCAGATGGTCAGATCCAGAAGATCTGAGTACTGTGTCTTCCTCGCCCCCAATCCGGGTTGATCAAGGTTGCTCGGAACCTGTTCAGCCTCCTGAGAAGCCAATGGATGACGGGAATCGGAGGGAAGGCGTAGTGGAGAGGGAAGGTCCAATCCACTAGAATCGTGTCTGCCAGTACACCGTTTTCTGGGAATTCCCTCGGGCAAAACGGTCTGCACTTCCTGTTGTATTCACTGGCAAACAGTTCCACTGATGGGATACCCGAGGGAGAGAAGACCTCGTCTAAGGCTTTCTGGCACGCTTCCCACTCATGTGAGACCGTGTTCTGCCTGCTCAGAGCATCCGCCAAACTGTTCTCTGCCCCTGCCAGATGAACTGCCAAGATCGAGATCTGGTTCTCCAAAAGCCAGAACCACAACTGCATCACTTCTCTGCAAAGGGGGAATGAGCATACACCACCTTGTTTGTACAGGTAATGCATGGTCATTGTATTGTCCGTCAGAATCAGGACATGCTTCCCCTTCAGATACGAGGCAAAAGCCCTCAGGTCCACCCTATGGCTCGCAACTCCAGCCTGTTCATGTGCTAGTTGGCTTCCAATGCTGACCAAAGGCCATTCACCTGCAAATCCTTGCAGTGAGCACCCCAACCCGTCAGAGACGCATCCATCACCACTCGGGCCTGAGGCCATGGGGGCCAGAAGGGTCCTCCGCCATGAGATTGCTGCTGTCGGTCCACCAATGAAGGTCGTCGACCACTGACCTGGACACCCTGAGGGAATCTGTGAGGGTTCCGAGGTACTGGGACCACGGACCCCGTAGGTGCCATTGAAGAGATCTGATTCGTAGGTTGGCCTCTGGCACTAAAAAAATACAGGAGGCCAGGAGGCCTATGAGGTGGAGGAAGGAACTTGCCAGTAAGATGGCATGGTTCCAGAACAAGTTCACCATCTGCGCAATGCTGTTGACTCTCTCCTTGGGAGGGAAGGCCTTCCCTACACGGGTGTCCAGGACTGCCCCGATGAACTGGAGCCTCTGGACTGGCGTCGTATGGGACTTCTTAAAGTTCAGGGAGAAGCCCAGCCTGTGCAGTAGTAGACAGGTGTCCTCCAGATGAGACAAAAACCTTCCCCGCCGAAATACATGAATGCCGGATCTCCTAAGGTGAGCCGCGACTACTGCCATGAGCTTGGTGAAGACCCTTAGAGCGAAGGTCAATCCAAAGGGGAGCACCTTGACCTGATAGTGCTTGTCCCCTATGAGGTACCGCAGGAGCTTCCTGTGCTTGCGATGTATCAGCACATGGAAATAAGCGTCCTGCAGATCTATTGACACCAGCCAGTCCTACAATTTAAGAGCGTGGCGAAATTTCTCTCAATATCACCATCCTAAATTTGTCCTTCCTCAGGAATGTGTTTAAGGCCCACGGTGCAGAAGGGGACGGAGACCTCCACCTTTCTTGGGTATCAGGAAGTACTGGGAATACCAGCCTGATCCTCTATTCTCGGGAGGTACCTCTTGCAGTGTACCATTCAACAACAGGGCTCGTAGTTCTTCCTGGAGCTCCTGTTCCGGGTGGGTTGGAGGTGGTGGGGGGACTGTCCGGTGGGTTTCTTAGGAAGGGCTAACAATGCCCCACTGCACGAGCTGCAAGGCCCAGGCGTCAGAGGTAATCCCCTTCCATTGGGGCCAATGCTCTGCCAGCCGTCCTTCCAACCAACCAGTACGTTGCGGGAGGGGAAATCAAAGCGGCTTAGAGAGCGGAGTCGCTACTGCTGCTCTTTGCTAGCCTCTAGAAGCCCCCTCCCCCCATCCAGAGCGTGAGAACCACTTCTGTCCCTGCATGGCTTGCAGGAGCTCCGCCTTCCTGCTGTAAGGCACATAGCGCCTGTAGCCTCTGTCCTTAGAGGAAAGCTGAAGGCAGGCTTGGTCGGCTGCACAGCTATGCCCAGTGATTTTGCAGCTAACTTTGACTTCTTAAATGTTTACCTAAAAATGCTCACCTTCAAAAGGCATGTCCAACAGCCTGTTCTGGACGTTTGGAGAGAAGCCTGAAGTTCTCAGATAGGCTTGTCTTTGTAGGGCTACAGCTGATCCCATTGAACAGCCAACGCAGTCGGCCATGTTTCAGGCCAGTTTGCAGCAACTGCATGGCATCCTCCTTCCCATCTTCCACCAGCCGTGAGAATCCATCCAGCATTTCTCCTTCAGGAATGTATTGAACCGCCTGCTCCACAACCTTCCAAAGGTCGCATTAATATTTAGCAAACCCAAAGGCTACATTGGCAGCTTTCAGGGCCATGCTGCCAGAAGTAAACACTTTCTTGGCCATTGCGTTCAACCTCTTACCCTCTCTATCTGGGGGCAGATTTTAGGTTGAGGCCACAGGTCTGGTGGTGATTGTGGCAGCCTGCACAAGACCTTGCGGAGAAGGGTGAGAAGATAGAAATTATGGGTCTCCACTTGCCGGCCTGTACTTCCCCATCATAGCAGAGCTCACCGGGGGAATGGAGCAGGTGTGCTGCCACAAGGAGGCTATGGGATCTGTTATTGGCGCATTAAATGGCATTGTACTTTCTGTAACCGGACCCTCGTCCAAGATGTCCGTTAGTTCATAGGCCTGGGTTGGCACTGCTGCGGTTTTTAGCCCCAGAGTGTCTATCACCCTATACACCACCAGCCTATACTTTGCATTGGGTATGGATGCAGGGCTGACCTTGTTGAAATTCCACCTCTGGTGATGTGTCCAGCCCAGTGGCATTGTGAAGCCCTTGTGCCAGTACCAAAAGATCTGCCTGATTGTCGACATAATCGATGCCTCTCGCCCCTGTGAACATCGGATCGATTTCCCCCTGGACGTCTCCCTGATCGTGCCAAAAATGGTCACTATGGAACCGAAGAACTTGCCGATGGTCGCGCCGACGGTCTATCCCTCGACGTCGACATAATGGCCGCTTGCGTCGAATGGGTCTTGGGAACTGATGATATGTCGGGGACGTCTGCACCTTGATGCTCTTGGGAAGGTCCCAGCAACAAAGGTTTATGTGTGTATTTCGGTGTAGAGCCCAAAGGCTTCTCCGGCATCGGCAAAGGGGCCTGCATGCGGTCAGGAGTGCCGAGTGCCACTGCTGTCAGCGAAGCCTGCTGCTTGGAGGGCCTACCCGCACCTGCTGCCGCCTGTTTTTCAAACATTGCCAACATTTGGCTTTTAAAATCTTCCCACTCCTGTCGAGTGGTCAGCCCAGCCAAGGTCGTAGCTTTTTCCGGTGAGGAGACAGACTTGCACTGATGACGGTGGCGCTGCTTTTTCTTATGGGACGACAAAGAGAAAGAGTGGCTCCTCGAGTGCAACCATTTCTTGGCCTTACGTAGATGTCTCTCTTTTTCAGGGGTAGGCCCCTCAGTCCTGGCCTCGGAGGACCGGACGGTTGACCGCACACTAGATTTTGAAGGCGGTCGACCAAATGCGAGTTTGGCTGTTTGCTCCCACACCCACTTCGGGTTCATTTTTGAGCATGACGCACACCCCTCTGTGTCGTGATCTGCACTGAGACACCACAGACAAACGTTATGCGGGTCAGTGAACGTCATTTTAGAGTGGCAGTTTGTGCACCATTTGAAACCCAAAATCCAGGGGGTGGACATCTCGCAATCGTAGGAATTAGAAAAAAAACTCAGACGATTGTTCGTCAAAGAGTCGAAGACTAGGTTGTCATGTTCCTCAGAGTAGCATGTTGAGTGCGTGGAAAAAGGGAACCGAGTTACAGGGAGTAGTGATGTGGTAAATATACGTTGCCCGACTTTACATCTGAAGCCGACGATTGAGCACTGAGCAAAACGGAACAACGGCCGAGTCGAGGTCCACCATGCCCCCTGTCTAAGAATGTTCAGAACAGCAGAGCTGGAGGAGAATATCTATCAGATGAGGAATCTGCAGGAGAAACGCAATCCATTGAAAGGACTTTCTCTTTGGAAAGTTGTTAGAAGGGTGGAGTGATAAGAAGAGCCTGCAGTTCTGAAACCCTACTGAATGGCGTAAGCTCTATCAGGATAGCTACTTTCAATGAAAGGAGTCTCAGAGGACAAATACGTAGATTCAAACCGAACCACCATCAGAAATTTAAAAACTAAATTTAAGCCCCCAGGAGAAACCACATCTACATGAGAACTTGCATCAGCAGCAATTGTAGATGGACATGGCGGAGGCACTCCTCGCACAGGGCCTCATACCAAGAACCTCCTCATTAAGATTGCAATCCTTGTACATCAAGCTCTTGATAGCCACGCATGCAGGTTCAGCCCACATTGGGGTGGAGTACTCTGCCGCATGCCTGTGTCAGCAGATTCCACCTCCATGGGATCCTTAGAGGAGGGCACAGAAGAATGGCCAGCATGACTGGGTATTAAGATCATGATTATTGCACTCTCAGTCAACCTCCTCTACACCAAAGGAATCAGCGGCAACAGAAAGAATACAAACATCAGGTGGACTACCATGCAAGACACTAAGGATCCCAGCAGGGAACGCACTGGAGAAGAAGATCTTCCTGTTTGAGCTGGTCACAAACAGGTCAATCATGGGAATCCCCCACATGGAAAAGATATGCTCCAGAAACACACTGTGCAACACCCCATGAATCGACTCTGTGTGTCCCTCTCAGTTTTCAGTTTACTGGCATGGCGGGAAGCTGTCACATTCACCTTGTTGTTAATCACAAAGAAGCATGCTCTATTCATGCAGCATGAGGGACGCCACACCGTGTGTCTTGTTAATGCAGTGTATGGATGTGGTGTTGTCCATGAGGACCTGGACTGTCGAACCTCGGATTGATGGTACTAATGATCACAATGCCGAATTAACTACCCTGAGTTTCAGCAAGCTGATATGGAAGTACTTCTCTGGGGCTTCCCACAGATCCCTCACTGAAAGGTCCTGTAGATGAGCTCCACATCCCAACAAGACCAGGTAATCATCGACACCCCTCATCATTAGGCATTTGCTCAATGAAGTCTAACAAGACTGTGTGACAAGGGCGTGGTGGAATGGGTAAAGGATTTAAAAACATTACAGGCTTACAATTCTCTCCTTTTGTTCTTGCACAGACTTCATAAGTTTTAACAGAATTTAGAACATCTGTCCTCATTCCTTCCCATCATAAACTTCGGCATACCAGATCTAAAGTCAGATGGATTAATGACATTCACTAAGATCCTTTTCATGTAGTTCTTCCATGGGTAAAAATAATTGTCAATCAACTGGCAGTATTCCTTATAGAATCCGATGCACTGGATTCTTACTGACCCAATCCAACATCAGTTCCTTTGACATACTTCATTGAACTTTCAACTGGAAATCTACATTCGCTGCCAAAATGGAGGATACAATACATTCTTCTGAAATTAGAGGCATTTTTGTTTCTTCTTCCAATCTCTTGCTCCAAGGAAATTGATGTGAGAGTGTGTCTGCCTTCCCAATCTGGCGTCCTGATTTGAAGGTTATGATGGCACTAATGAAAAGCTGCCTTGATTACCAATAACTCCCTATCAGTTTCCTTGAATACTATGCAACCGGGTGTAATTGCCCTGTTCCTTTGTGTCTGTGAGGAAACACTGCTCTTAGTGCCACCTCTGAAGTTTCTGCTGCCACAAAAAATGCTTGAATCAAATCCAGATAAGTAATATTGGTCCAGGGATAAAACTTTCAATAAACAAAATGTAGATTCTGCTTCCTCAGTCCAACAAAACCTTGCCCTTTCTTAAGTAGCCATGTAATAGGCGTAACCATTAGAGAACACTTCTGACAGTATCCCCAGTAAAAATGTGTGAATGCCAGAAAGTTGTGCACCCTCTTGACGCTTGAGGGAGAAGGCCAATCCCGAATCGCCTGCACCTTGCGAGTATCCATTTCCAGACCGTGGGGTGAAATCCCGAATCCCCAAAACTCCACAATCTCAGTGTGTAATTTGGCAAATAAATTATTTTCTCGCAGCTTCTGCAATACCTTTTTTGCATGTTCCTGATGTTTTACTTGATTGGAGGAATTCATTAAAATATCCTCTATATAGACAATTACAAAGACGTTCAGAAATTCTCTGAAATCTTAATTGATAAGAAATTGGAAAACTGCAGGAGCAATGCAGAGACCAAAAGGCATCACCAAATATTCATAGAGACCAAACTTAGCCCGAAAGGCCATTTTCCGTTCATCCCCCTTGCAAACTCTAATTAAATGATAAGTACCTCTCAAGTCCAATTTAGTGAAAATGATAGCTCCCTGAATCTGATCCAGCATTACTGATATTAAGGTAAGATGATAACAATTTTTTACTGAAACTTATTTAATGCTCTATAGTCGATACAAGCCCGTAAGGTGTTATCTTTCTTGGGCACAAAAAACAATAGAGAAGCTGCTGGTGATTGAGAGTGGCAAATAAACCCCTTCTCCAAGATTTCTCTCAAGTATTGTTTAAGGTGATCACACTCCTTTTCTATGAGCGCATAAATCCTACTGCAAGGTATTGGTGTCACAAGTCTCTCCCCTTCTCACCTGTTTTTGTTGTTTGCTTGCGACCTTCTTTGGTGACTTCTTTCGCACGGTCTGGGATTTGTATAAACCCGTGTGCTGGTCTTTGGATTCCAACGTGAGGATAACAATCCAACTCCAGGATACGTTCAGATGTCCAGGACGGAGACCAGGAAGGAACAATGTCCAAACTCGTAGACACGGAACGCCGTGACTCGAGCGCAGGCGAAAATCCAGGAAGTTAGAAGGTAAGTTTGAGGAAAAGAAGGAAGGAAGGGGAATTCAAGGAACCGGGAAACAGGATTCAGTAGAAAGCCCCAAGCGAACTCCGGCAACACACGTCCAACTACAGCAAGCGGTAGCTTTGAGACACGCAGAGCCGCGCAGGCATGTCTGTTTAGTAGAACGGAGTGCGTGGAACGCAAAGACTGGTAAGCAGCGTTCCGTGTCAAGCGGCCATGTTGGAAGGATTACTGCATTCAATCCCCTATGGGTCCGGTACCACGAAGTCCAGAAAGGACGTAGGCAACGGTTCATGACAGTATGCCTCCTCTGAAGCCAGCTCCTCTGGGTTTGCCTGGATGGATAAAATGGTATCTTCAAATCAGCCTTGGGGCATTCATGTTTCACACGGGTTCCCAGGTGCGCTCACTGGGAGGATAACCCTTCCACTCGACCAAATATTGTAATTGACCACATCGGTACCTAGAGTCACAGATTCTGGAGACTTCATATTCGAGTTGGTCATTGACAATCACTGGGGTAGATCTTGGAGCAGTTCGAGAGGGCTGAACATATGGTTTTAACAGAGAGGTGTGGAAGACTGGATGGATCTTTTTCCATGACTCTGGTAGTCGGATTCGAAAGGCCACTGGATTGACGATTTCTTTTATAGAAAAGGGCCCGTAATACCTGGGAGCCAATTTATTTGGTCGTAAGTGACGGGGAAGGAGTTTCGATGATAACCAGACTTTATCCCCTACTGCATAGGAAAGCCCAGGTCTTCTCTTGGAGTCAGCATAATGTTTAACGTCTCTTCGGGCCTTTTCTAGGTGTTCCTTTGCTTCCTTGTGCGCATTAATTAGTGTTTCAATCCAGTAATAAACCGCAGGAACTGGGGTAGGGTGTGGAAGAATGGACGGTAGGACTGAAGGATGAAATCCTTGACTACAGAAGAAAGGGCTGGTTTTAATGGCTGAATGATCCGAATTGTTGTAAGCAAATTCGGCCACAGGTATTAAGAGTGACCAATCATCCTGGACCTTGGTGGCAAAGCAACGAAGATACTGTTCCAGGGTTTGGTTTACTCTTTCAGTGGCTCCATTGGTCTGTGGGTGATAATCCGAAGACAAGGCACGCTGGATTCCCAGTATACGACATAACTGTTTCCAGAACTGAGATATGTACTGGGGTCCCCAGTCAGAAATGATCTTGGAAGGTAGCCCATGAAGCTGGAATATGTGTTCCAGGAAAATTCCAGCAAGTTCAGATGAGGATGGCAGTTTGTATAAAGGTGTGAAATGAGCCATATAAGTGAACAAACCAATGGTTACCATTATAGTTGTGTAGCCCCCTGGAAGAAGGTAGTTCCACAATGAAATCCGTGGCAATGATTTCCCAGGGTCTTGTAGGTATTGTTGGTTGGAGCAGGAGACCTGCTGGTCTTTTGTTATCATGTTTGTTCTGATTGCAGACTGCACATGTCTGAATATGGATCTTGATATCATTCTTCATCTTTGGCAACCAAAACTGTCTTTGTATTAGACGGAGAGTGTTGGTGATGCCACGGTGTCCTGAATGGAAAGTATCATGACATAGGCTTGTGATTTCTTGTCTCTGTCCAGGAGTGGGAATGACCAAGCGATTGTCCTTGAACAGGTATTCGTCCTTTGTTTTGAGATCCCATCAATTGTTTTTCTTAAACTCCTTCCAAGATTCAGAGGACTGGGTTTGAATTCGAATATCCTCCAGGAGGGTTATTGCTTGAGCAACAAATATTGTGTGGGGAAACATCTTAGGAAAGGTCCGATCTTCAAGGGGTTCATAATCAGGACATCTGGATAAGGCATTGGCTATAATGTTATGTGTTCCAGGGACATGATGGATCTGAAATTGGCATTGGGAAAAAAAGAAGGCCCAAGGGGCTTGACGACTGTTTCTACATTCTAGGGATTGCAGGACTTGGAGATTCCGATGGTCCGTGTGAACTTGTACTGGGTGTTTAGCTCCCAAAAGAAGATGACGCCAATCAGTGAAGGCTTGACTGATGGCTAGCAATTCGTTCTCCAGGACGGAATAATGAGTTTCACTGGGGGTCAAGGTGCGAGAGAGATAGGCGATGGGGTGTTCTAACTTGTTTCCAAGTTCCTGTTTCAGGACTGCCCCAATGGCGTAGTTGGAGGCATCAGTCTCGACAAGAAAAGGTCGATCAGTGTCGGATTGAGCTAGGATGGGAGCTTGTGTGAACTCCGACTTCAACTGCTGGAACGCCGAATCTTGGGCTGAGGTCCACAGAAAGGGGGTATGCTTCTTTAACAATGTAATGATAGGATGCACAATCTCAGATAATGCTGGTATACATTTCTGGTAGAAGTTAGCAAGCCCAAGGAAGGATTGAATTTGTTTTACAGTGGTTGGAACAGGCCAGGATAGAATGGAATCAACCTTTGAGGAGTCCATTCCAATTCCTTTTGGGCTAAGAACGAATCCGAGGTAGTGAACAGTTGATACATGGAAAAGACACTTCTCGGGTTTAGCCAGGAGTTTATGTTCACCTAGACGTTGTAAGACTGTCTTTACGTGCTCTTTACATTTCAGGTGGTCCTTGGAGTAGATCAGTATGTCATCCAGATATACAATGACGAATAGCAATAGCATATCAGAAAACACTCGATCCATAAAATGTTGGAAGACAGCTGGGGCATTAGCAAGTCCAAAGGGCATAACCAAGTATTCAAAATGGCCAAAGGGTGTTCTAAAGGCTGTTTTCCATTTGTTACCTTCCTTTATACGAATAAGATGATAGGCACCCCTGAGATCTAATTTTGTGAAGACGACTGCACCTCTGACTGCTTCCAGGATGTCCGAGATGAGAGACAATGGATAACGATCCTTGAGAGTGCACTGGTTAAGGCCACGGTAGTCCATACATGGCCTAAGGTCCTTGGAATCCTTCTTAGGAAAGAAGAAGAGGGAAGCGCCCGCTGGGGACTTGGAAGGTCAAATAGTTCCATTTTCAAAAGTTCGTGTCCAGGTATTCCCGGAGGGCCCTTTTTTCATGTTCGGATAGAATAAACATTCTTCCGAAGGGAATCACTGCTGAAGGCTCAGTGTCAATGGCACAATCCTCAGGTCTGTGGGGTGGTAGAGCTTGAACAATAGCAGTTTAGAACACATCTGAGTAAGCCTGATAGGCCCTGGGAATCCGGTGATGTTAGAGACAGTGACTGGAATTTGCTGGGTTTCTTGAGAGTCTTCAGAGGACCTTGGTAAGGTATCTAGGGACAAACAGTGAGACATACAATGTTCAGAACCAAGGAACAAGGAGCCTGCTGCCCAATTGATGTAGGGGTTATGCTTCTGTAACCAGGGCATGCCTAGAACCATTGGATAGTGGGCCGATCTTATAATGTCAAATTTAATCCTCTCTTGATGGTGGTTTATAGAAAGCAGGATCTCTTTAGTTTGAAGGATTATGGGTCCCGAAGACAGGGGTCTCCCATCAATAGCTTCTACAGGTTGCATTGTCTCTCGAATTTCATGTGGAATGTTGTGAGTAGTGACCCAATCATGATCTATGAATATGCCCATGGCTCCGCAATCCACTAACGCCGGGATGGGGTAAGATTCTTTCTTGGAAGGCGATAGGACTGCCTGTAAAATCACAAGATTATTTTGTCCAGGAGAGTTCAAGGAAGGAATTGATGTGGAGCAGACATCTCTCTCCCGAAACTGTGCCCCTTCTAGGATCGGGAGCTGGCGTTTCCCGAATGCCTTGGAGGAGCAATAGGGCACTCCCTCACGAGATGTTCATCAGAGGTGCAATACATACACAGACCAGTGTGAATCCGTCGCATTCTTTCTTGTGGGGTAATGGGTCCACAGAAGGCCCCCAGTTGCATGAGTTCTGGATCTGAGGTTGGAGAAGCTGTGGGCTCTGGTCTAGATGGGTGGTCTGTGACAGCCTTTTAGAAGGTTGACTTAGACTTCTTTTTCTCTGCCTTTCTTTCCTGGATTCGAAAGTCGATTTGCAAGGAAAGGTCCATGAGAGCCTGGAAGGAGTTTGGGCGAGCTACCCTGGCTAACTCGTCCTTTATTTCTTCATTCAGGCCTCTTCGGAAGAGGGTGAAGCGGGCTTCTTGAGACCAATCAGCTTCCTTCACAAGTTGTTTAAAGCGGGTCACATAGGTAAGCATATCCTGAGATCCTTGTTGAAATTCAAGCAAACATTCTTGAGCGCTGTAATCCTGCTCAGGGCGATCAAACATGGCCTTTAGGGCTTCCACGAACCCACCATAATTATCCAAGAGGGCGTCGCCCAAATTGACTAGGGGGTTGCCCAGGTCAAGGTGTTACCAGTGAGGTGTGAGATCATGAACCCCACCTTTGCTCTAGGAGTGGAAAAGTAGTATGGCTTGAAGGTGAAGTGTACCAAACATGAATCAAGGAAAGCACGGAGGGTCTTTGAAGAACCATCAAATTTGTCCACTACTCCTCCCAATAACACGCTTTCCTTAGTTGCAGAGTCACGTGACAAAACTAACTGCTTTAATGCAGCATTCTCAGCTTTAAGGTTCTGGACTTCTGTGGTTAGTTCCTGCATGCCTCGCATGAGGTCTTGAACCGCGGCTTCCATCTCTGTGTCTCTAACGTTTGGTAGGCGTCTCAATCTGTCACAAGTCTCTCCCCTTCTCACCTGTTTTTGTTGTTTGCTTGAGACCTTCTTTGGTGACTTCTTTCGCATGGTCTGGGATTTGTATAAACCCGTGTGCTGGTCTTCGGATTCCAACGTGAGGATAACAGTCCAACTCCAGGATACGTTCAGATGTCCAGGACGGAGACCAGGAAGGAACAATGTCCGAGCTCGTAGACACGGAACGTCGCAACTCGAGCGCGGGTGAAAATCCAGGAAGTTAGAAGGTAAGTTTGAGGAAAAGAAGGAAGGAAGGGGGATTCAAGGAACCGGGAAACAGGATTCAGTAGAAAGCCCCGAGCGAACTCCGGCAACACACGTCCAACTACAGCAAGTGGTAGCGTTGAGACGTGCAGAGCCGCGGGGTGTGTCTGTTTAGTAGAACGGAGTTGGTGGAACACTAAGACTGGTAAGCAGCGTTCCATGTCAAGCGGCCATGTTGGAAGGATTACTGCATTCAATCCCCTATGGGTCAGGGACCACGAAGTCCAGAAAGGACGTAGGTGACGGTTCATGACAATTGGAGCCCAAGCCTATAACTCAATCTTGCAATCATAACCTCTATGTGGAGGCAATTCCCCTGCCCCCACCTGATCAAACACATCCAGAAATTCCTGATACCTATAAGGTAGTTCCCCTATAGCCACACCAATAGTACAGAGCTGAAAACCTCCCTCGGCCAAACAACTTGCAATAGTCTTTTTAGGATTCCTAGGAATGTCGAACTCTGATCCTTTCAAATAATGTTATGGGCAGAAATGTGAACTAAAGTTTACTGTTCTTCTTCCCTAATCAATACTGGGGTACGTGAGCCATGGCATCCCTAAAATGAGTAGAAACTGAGGTGCATATATGAACTCAAAACTCAAATAGTAATTCTTCCTTGTGACCACCGTCCACTTCCACGCTGTCAGGGATGGCTGGCTGGCTGAGTAGTAAATAGGAAGAGTATGTACATAGAATTAACATTGTGGTTGCCCAAGTCAAGATGCAGAGAAAGAAACGTAATCTTATTGGTTTGAGGAACAATGCTATGTTTGGTTTGTCTGATTGGTGGAAAGGATAATGGTAGGATTCTTGGGAGGTGAGCAAGATTCTAAACTGCCTTTCATACAAAGTAATTCAGTGGCTGGTTGTATTTTAGTTAAGCTCCTTAAGTAAGGCCTTTCAGAGTTCAGAAGATTTACTAAAGAAGTAAGAAAATCTTTTGCTGAGCCAGAGAGATCAAGAAGACATCAGGTGGGATTGTTCCTTTTAAAAGCTTAAAGATTTCCACAGTGAACTTCCATTGTTTATCAGAAACTTAAAGAGTTTAGAAGTTTAAAGCTTACTGAGAGAAGGAACGTTTACAGTTTAAAGTTGTACACTGTGCAAAATGTTTTTCAAGACTGTTTAACATGCTCGCAAGTCTTCATGACTTCAGCAACGTTGTTGGGAGCGTGTGCGTATGAGAGCGCGTGTTGGATTGCGATAGAGCGCGAGTCCATATCAACTGAGCATGGGTGGTTTTTGGCGCAAGTATATTTTTCACGTAAGCGACGTTACGTAAGGGAGCGCGTGTTGGATTGCGATAGAGCGCGAGTCCATATTAACTGAGCGCGAGTAGTTTTTAGCGCGTGTATATTTTTCATGCGCGCAACGTTACGTAAGAGAGCGCGTGTAGGATTGCGATAGAGCGCGAGTCCATATTCACTGAGCGTGAGTAGATTTAGCACGTGTTTTGGTTGGCGATTGCGCACATAGTTTTTTCAGAGCGTGCGCGTGTTTCCGGTACGTGTGGAATTGTTTAAGTGCGCGTGTTTCACGTGCGCGTGTATTTGTTAAAGTGCGCGTGTAATTTTTAGCGCGCTGACAATTTTTTCACGTTTTGTGATTTCACGTGTTAATCGCATGAATGCAGTGAGAATTAAATACTTCAAGAAAAACTGTATTTCTCAGGAGTATTTGGAAATGTAAATTTTATGGAGTTAAGTGAACTTAAAGTCAAAGAAGAATATCTAAGGTTGTAAGGTGTTTGCAAGAGTCATCTTCTTCAGAATATTAAAGAGACTGGAATGGCTAGTGACAATATACACCGAAACATTACAAAAGCTTTCAAGATATTCTCTACAGACAATTAACTAACCTCCAAGTTCTAAACAGAGATATAAGAGGTAAAGAAGTTAGAGTTGTTTTAAAAAGAATAATTTAGAGAAAAGGGTTTACACTGATGTATAAGTAACCAAGTGTGTTTGTTACTACAGATACCAGAGCCTACCAGAAGGTTGCAGGGCTGCAGTGTCTCTGTTGTTATTTTATCCAAATTCCCCTTTCCCTTTCCTGGGGTTTTCAGCTCAGCTTTCACTTTAGGGTTGAGAGGTGAACTCTTGGTGAGGGTCTGTGGGGCCAGCATCAGCTCCTGTGGAATTCAGTCAAGCCGGACCCTGACACACGCATAAGGAACTGTCTCATGGGATATTGGTCATGAAGAGAGTTGGGTTCCATCAACTACTCGGACTTGCTCTCTCTCGGTCTTTGGTATTAACGGAATTCCTAATGATATGGCTAACCCCCAATCCATAACATGTCCAGTAGCCCCTGTATCAATAATGGCAGGCCTAGAGCACTTTAAATGTTTATCCACAAAAAAGGATAAGTGTATTGTATTGTATTGTGACGCATAAAAGTCTGAATTGAATGTGCCACCTGCTGTGATCTGCCAGTCGAAAGGTTGAAACCTACAATAAATCCTAGGACTGTCTTTAAGAAAATGCCCTTCTTTCTCACAATGCATACACAGCCCTTACTAAACTGATTTCTCTCTTTACTCCTTAGTTATGGGACCCCTGAGCTTCCTCACATGCTCCTGTGTTGCAACTGTCCTTGTAAACTCACTAATGTATTGTCCTCCCTTAGATCTAAAGAATTGGCTCTACGTGATAATGTTGCCTGGGTAAAAGTCAGCAATTACGCAACTTTTTTTTCTGCACCCCTAAAAGACTTCCCCTACATATTCTAGCACGGGATAATTTACTGTTATATACTCCTGGGTTAGAATATTTGGGGAAAGTGCCTGATTTTCTTGGGAGTGCAAATTTGAAGAAATGTTGCCTATGGCAACCCTTTCTCAGGTGACTTTATCATTGGATACCAATAGAATTTAGCAACTGACCTAGCCTCATGGTAAAACCTTCTGCATTCCACACTTCACTAGCTCAACCTAAAATCTACCTGCATGACTAGGTTAATTAACTCTTCACGTGTGGTGAGTCGATACACTATTACAGATAGTGCATCCTTTAGTTTGTCTCTTAAGCCTCTATAAAACAAGAAAGCCCTCTTCTCCTCTCGCCACCTACTCTCCAAGATCAAAGACTTAAAATGTGTAATATAGCTCTCCAGATCACCATTTCCCTACTTCAACTCCAGTAATTCACCATCTACTTCTTGAAAGACTTTAAGCTGATCAAACATCTTTCCAAATTCCTCCTTAAACTTTGCTAAATACTTCAGCGTAGAACTACCATGGCATACTGACAATACTGACAAAGCTGATGCTTCTCCTGGGAAAGATGAGAGAATAAATGCTATCTTTGAAAGCTTTGAAGAAAAGGCCTTAGGTGTACACAAGAAGTGCAATCCACAGAGTGTTAAAAATATTGAATACTTTTTAGGATCACCTTCAAAACACTCTGGTACAGCTACAGGATTAGAAGCATGATACGCCCCCTTAATATCTCTCACCCCAGCTCAGAAACTTCAGTAGACCTATTACTTAGAAGATTCTTTCCATCTTCATGAATTAACTCTGGAGGAACAATTCCCAATTCTGACTCTGGCGGTAGCAGATTTCTCTGACCCTGCAACATGTTTAGCTTCTGGCCCAACTCTGCCACTTGTCCACTCAAGGAAGCATTCACATTTCTCATAACTCAAAGTTCTTGCCTCAAATCTCTCAATACCTCCCCATAAGAATCCAAAGAAAATTCAGTGGGGTCCATATCAGCTCAGACGGGTAATAGCAGGCCTTTCATTTACTCAGGGCTGTACCTTGATTCCTGTGGAAGCTGCTGAGCACCACTGTTCTCCTCGTAGCGTTTTGCTCCAGGGTTATAGGTAAACCACTGGGCATGGGTCACCCCAAAGGGAAAGTGGAAGTGGATAAAATAAAAAACAACATAGGATTGAAGACCGTCAAAGAAATCACAACACACATACATTCTCTAGTGTAATCTAATTCTCCTACCCTGCTCCAGTCCTATCGCATACTTGTGACTCCTCAGCTTGTGCCTTGAGAAGTAGACTTACTTGCCCTTATAGCATAAGCTTTGTAATTATCTTCTATTCGAGGGTTCCTTACTAAATTAATAAATTATAACTTTGTACACTATACTATAGTTCTGTTTTGCTTCCCAAGTGTTTCTCCTATTAGCTTAGTCTAACTTCCTTGTATAGTAAAGTCTGCTTGACCTTGCACTCTTCAAATGTAGTCTCTTGTATTTATTTATTTCCCATACTTATTTTATTTTCTATTTGCTTTCCAAATAAACTTTATTTATAGAGTTAATGTTCTTGTTTTTGGTTTTCTGACTTGTAAAAACTGATGTCTTGAAATGCGCAACTTCAATGCATAGTTTTCAGCTACCGCCCCCAACAGTGATTGTTCACGTTAGGGAGATGAGTAATCCTTCTCCTCCCCAGATGACGCTCTACTTGATGTCACGCGCACGTTGCCCGCTTTCGGCCTCTATCAGCAATGTTGGTATCAGGCGCGTTGAAGTCTTTCTGCTCCCACAGTGATTTTCACACTGCTTTCTTCCCAACAGTTTCAAGACTAGCTACGCGGGCACTTATACCAATACTCACACTTGTAACCCACGCCTCATGGTGTGCGTGCCAAAAAAAAAAACGTGCCGCTTGTGTCACCCGCTGCTTCAGATTTGCAAGCAACGGAGAAAACACTGACTCAGCTCAGAAATAATTTCTTTCTCTAACATATTCATATTGAATCTTATCTTTAAACATTTCCCACATAAATGCTAATTCTAACATTACATAAATATTACATTTGTACATAACTGCTGGTCAATCTAGTTAATACACTGAAATGCAAAATGGTTTCAAAGGATAACACTCCCACCAGTATTAGAGTAATGCTCCAGTTCCTGTTGATAAATCTCTTCTACCAAAGTCTGCTTCCAGAAAGTTTCTTTTGAAGGCCCCCTCAAAGAGGAGCCCTTGACAAACTGGACTTTGGGCCTAATCACGAGTTGGGTGGTATCCCGGCTGTAATACCGCCCAACTGTAATAGTGTAGCACCCACCGGTCTGGCGGTATTACCTCCGGATCATGGGTGGAGCGCTAATGGTAAATCCCCATTCCCCATTGGGTCCATTGGATCCAATGGGCATTTTCAGCACTAATACAGCCGGCTGTAATACTGCCGAAAACAGGGCGCTAAGGGCCCGACTGGGATACTGCTCACCTTTATTTGCGTTGACCAAAGGGAGACCTTTTTTTATTATATGAGGCCTTTTGTTGGCTTTGGGCTTTACCAAGATGGTCTTGAACTAAGGCTTGGACAGCGGTCATGTGTTCTTTTAATCTGGCAGCTGTCTGTGAGAGTGGTATTGGGGCCCTTTCTCTTTCCTCCCATGTCTCTCGAAGCATATCTAAAACATCTCTGGCTTCTCGCCCATAGAGTAGTTAAAAGGGTGAGAAACAGGTAGAAGCTTGAGGGTTTTTTCTGATGGTGGCAAACAAGGCCCATGGAATCATCTGATCCCAGTTAGTGCCGTCATTATCGACTAACTTCTAAAAATGTTTTTTAGGGTCTTCTTAAATCGCTCAACCACTCCATCTGTTTGAGGATGATATACAGACGTCCTCAAGGTGGTTATATATAGTAGTTCTTTCACTTCCCCCATGAGATTACTCATAAAGGTGGTACCCCGATCCATTAGGATCTCTTTAGGGAAACCCACCTGAGAGAAAAAGGGGAGCAGATGCTTAAATATCTGTTGAGTGGTATTATTACAGAGAGGAAATGCCTCGGGATATCATTCAGCGTAATCATGTATTACCAGCACATATATGTTGCCCAATTTTGATTTTTCAAGTGGTCCAATAATGTCCATCCCAATCCCAGAGAAAGCTACTTTGATGATGGAGAGTGGGCTCATGGGGCGTGGTGGTGGCAAGTAAGTATTTGTACGTTGACAGATCCCACAAGTCTGGATAAAGTTCTTGGTATCCCCATGTATCCCAGGCCAATAGAATTTGCTAGCAATATGGGCCTGAGTTTTAGCTTGGCCTAGATGTCGTCCTGTAAGATGGGAGTGTGTGATCTCAAGCACTACCTGTCTGTGACTTCGGGGAATCACTAGTTGTACCTTTGGTAATCCCTCTGGAGTAACATCCCCTCTATCTAATAGTCCCTCTTTAAAGAAAAAACATGGACCCCTTTCTGTTCCTCAGATTCAGGTATAACTTGGACTAGGGCTTCTGCCAACAAGGGGTTGTTGTGCTAAGCAATGGCCCGATCTGGGAGCATTTCAGAATTCTCACCACTTGTTAGAGGTGGCTGGGAAGAAGTACTTTCTTTAGCAGCATCCCCAAAGCCTAAAGTATCCCTCTCAGTGGTATCGCTCTCAGCCTCCTCCTTGTGGATAGGTAACATTACCCTCACAAGTATTCCTTGGGCTATTTGATTGTCTGCCTGTATCTGAAAGGTTTCCTCTCTGTGACAGTGGAGCAGTTCCTTTATGTCTCCTCTAAAATCCAGATCTATCAATCCTGCAAGGACATCAGTGATAGAAAACACGCTAGTGGAAATATAACATATATCATTCATTTACACAATATGAATTGACATTATGTGCTGCAGGACATCACTGTTACTATTCCTTTTAATATTTTTATTTATTTATTTATAATTTATAAAGCGCCCAGCGGCACGGAGGCATCGTGGCGCTGTTACAGAAGGTTACTTAATAGAGTTAGGTCAGGTAATTAATAGGGAGTGAAACAGTAGTACATGTTCAGTGGCAATGTTGAGAGGGTTTTCCGAGGTTGCAGTGGAACAGTGTGGAGACAGTACATTTGTAGAAAGTATTAGTTAAATAACTTTATTTTTAGCAGCTTTCTGAACACTATGAGAGATTCTTCGCTTCTTAGTCTGAGAGGACGCGCATTCCAGCCTATTGGGGCTAGTACTTCAAAGCTGGTGCCACCAGCTTTAGCTCTGTTGAACGCTGGGACAGAGAGCAAGTGAGAGTATTGGTCACGTTTAGGTCTGTGGGCTGGAGCATGGTGTATTCTGTCTAGTAGGTAGACTGGGGCGGTCTGAGCGAGGCACTTGTGTGTGATGGTGAGGGCCTTGAATGTTATGCTTTCTTTGATTGGGAGCCAGTGGGCATTCTTTCTTGCCTGGGAGATGTGCTCTCTCTTAGAGATGCTGAGGGCGTTGTTTTGTGCAATCTCAAGTCTGTTAATGTTATTAGCAGAAGTGCCTATGAGAAGGATGTTACAGTAGTCAAGTTTTGCACCAATTGTGGCTCTCGCAATGTTAAGGAGATTGCTTATAGAACGGTGGGGTTTTACTGCATTTATGATTTTTGTGGTGAGGGCAGCGGCGGATGAGATGGCACTGACTTGCCTGTCCATAGTTGGAGTAGAGTCGAGGTAAACCCCAAGGGTTTTCACTGATGTGGAGGCTGTAATGGTAGTGTTCTCGATACTGAATGATTTGTACTTGTCATTTCGTTTTGTTAGGGCTTCTTTGGGGCCTACCAGCAAAATTTCTGTTTTTTCCCAATTTAAACAGAGCCCATTGGCTGCCATCCAGGCCTGGATGCATGCATATGTCAGCTGGAGGGTGTTGAAGTCTTGCTCGTAGTTCCCTGTTGGGGGAGAAGAATTTGTGTGTCATCGGCATAGTTTGTAAAAGCTATGCCGAATTCTTCTAAGTCTCTGAAAAGTGGGAGGGTGAACAGGTTGTAAAGGGTGGGGGCGGTAACGGATCCTTGTGGTACTACGCACTCAATAGGAGTTGGAGAAGCTGAGGCTTGGTCGGAAAAGACCCTCATAGCTCGGCCCTCCAAGAAGGAGGTGATCCAAGGTGGCCCGATCACCTATATATAGAGTGTGGAGCTTTTGAGCTCCTCCAGGTTTGACATGTGCAGGGGCTTTTTTTAAGGGTCTATACCTGTCCTTCTGCGCCCTCTTTTACAGTGAGTGTGTGGCTTTTTTTAACAGTTGAGTGATCACCCCAGGTACACTAGGGTCACTTTTTGTACTAAATGTGCTGTGACAATGAAAGACAAGAAGTAGCCATGACTATACTTACTTTTTTCACAGTTAGGTCCATATTTATCCAGATCATAACAATACTGACAAACAGTTCCTTTGAATCCTTTGTTGCACATGCACAACCCATCACCGTTGATTCCGTCGTTACACTAGAACAACAAAGACAAGAATTAAGGTTCAAGGCACCAGTGATCGAATCAAGAAGATTGGTAATTTCTATTCCATGAAATTCTCAGAGTTATGAATCGGCATCAGCAGTAGTTTATAATGTAAATTCAAAGGTAGAGTTACTGGTAATCGTCATTGTGTATTTAGAATGTCATTCCAGTTCTGTTAGATATTTTCATTGATAATGATAATCAACCGTGTACAAGGTATTGGCCAATGCATGGGTTGCACCTTAACAGGCGCTTTCCCAAGGCCCATAAAAAAGTGAAATGATCACCTGCCAGCAGCTCACTGTGCAGTTGTTTTCTACTTACCAGTTCATTTCCTTCTGAACCATTGTGATAGCTGGAGTGCTGAAGTAGAACACATTTCTTACCTCTGGGTAATGTTCTTTCTGATGGATGTTATTCCCACAGATTTCTCACCTATCTATCTCCCAGAGCAGCTGTTGTTCTGAAACATTTCTGCCACCAGGGGGTGCAGAGCGGCTCTGCATTGTCTTCGCTCAATGTCTCTACATGCACCACGCCAGACAGGAGATCTGGCTCCACTCAATGTCTCTACATGCCCCACGCCTGACAGAACGTCAGGGCCAGTATATATCAAGACGCCGAGCACCGTGACCTCAGTTCTGCCTTTTCCCCACTGATCACTCTGCCGCTGCTGGGCCACAGAAGGTAGGAATGTACACTAGCTATCTGCCAAGTGGGGCAGTTTGGGAGGGCTATGAGGAATCCAAGGACATTACCAAGAGGTAAGTAATTTGTTCTTCTAATGATTCTGTCCTTTCACAGATTCCTAATCTATGATAGACTCCCAAAGCAGTCCATAATCTGAAGCGGGAGGAGGGTAAAAAGATACTTCCTAAACCAGAAAAATCTGTAGGACTGCCCTGCCAAAGCGGGCATCCTGGCCCACAAGTGAATTCAAGCAGTAATGCTTAGCAAACGTGTGCAGAGATGCCCATTTTGCTGGCTGGCAAATGTCCAGGATGGGGACTCCCCTCTGTAGGGCAGAGGTGGCAGCCACTCCCCGGATAAAATGAGCCCTGAAACCCTCAGGCACATCCTTCCTGGCCAGATCATAGTATTCAGAGATGCAGAGAATGATCCACCACAACAGGGTCTGTTTGGCCGCATCCCTGCCAGCACGAGCACCAACGTAACCAAGGAAATGTTGGTCATCTTTCTTGGCCTCTCTAGTACAAGAGACATATAACTTGAGGGCCAGTACTGGGTCCAGTCAATGAAATCCTTCCTTCCCCTTGCTTGGAAGGCATGAGGTGGAGGAAAAAATACAGGAAGATGGATCTTCTGAGAGATGGAAATCTGAGACCACCTTTGGCAGAAAGGAGGGTCTCATTCTTAACGTCACCTTCTCTTTGGACAAAAGAAACAAATAGGCAGATAAAAAGGACAACGCCTGGAGCTTACTCCCCTGTCTCGCAGAAGTGATGGCAACCAGGAAAATCGCTGTAACGGTGAACAGACTAATAGAGCATGAACAGAGGGCCTAGAATGAAGCTTCCATAAAAAACATTAAAACTAAATTCAAACCGCTGTGGGCTTCTCACACAGCTGGAGCATTTGGGTTTTGAATGCCTCTCACTCCTCTCTCTCGGGGCACGCGTTCTCAGGAATGACTTATCCCGCTCCTCCAGCATCAGTCATGTCTGCTTCACCCCCTTCTTTTTCTTGTAGGAGGACACGGAGGACGAATGGTGCGACTCACAGCTAGAGTGGGACCGTTTCTTTGACTTCTTGTGATATCTGTCTTCCTTCTCAGGCAAGGGGTCTGCGGTAAAGGGGCCTAACGACTTGACAGTCCAATGGGCCGGTCTCTTGGATGGGGGCAATTTCGTTGATCATTCCCTGATTGACTTTGGGTTCATGAGCTGACAGAAGCTGCACTGCTCAATGTTGTGCTCCACCCCAGGACACCAGACGCAAATACTGTGTGGGTCTGTGATGGACATCTTCATGCCACAATCCTTGCAGCATTGAGTGTTTTGGGCCCCATATATTGGCATCAAAAGAGAAAACTCTTTTCAGTCACTGAAAAGGATGGCCTCCTGAACTGTGTGCTGAGTGCACGGAAACAAGGAACTGCAGTGTAGTTACAATAATTATCTATCACCAACGCCACTTCCAGAGTCGAGGAGTGACATGGTCGAGATATGATGGAGTCAAAGGCCGAAGCCGAGCTGCACTACGCCCTCGTCAAAGGTTTTCTGAGCAGGTGACGCTGGAGGGGTAGATGAGGAATCTGTAAGAGAATGCAGTACATTGAAATGGTACCTTTGGAGTCGTCTCTGGGGAGTCCTATGAATTATAACTCTTTTTCTTTGAGGAAGAAAAGTGATGTTGAGAGAAACTGCTGGGCGAACAGGACCCCTTATGGTGTTTCCTCTTCTTTTCTTTGTGGGCAGGAGATTTGTCCTCTGAATTCCTCTCTGTGGCCTGAGATCTTGACCGAGGCCTCTGGTCACATTTTCCTTGTGGGAATATGTGAAGAGTTTGGCTGCCCTATCCTGTAGGGCCTTTGGGTGCATATACAGGCACAAACTGCAGTGTTGGAACTCGTGGCCCTCCCCCAGACAGTACAGGCAGATCCCTGGGGCTCAGACACGATATCTGTCAACTGCAGTCCATGCAGGGCTTGAAACCTGAGGTCGTCACAGGATTGGGCATGATTACTCTTAGCAGTGTTTCAGAAGTGAACAGAGTGCAGGGAAAAAGGAACTGAGGTGACGGGGTGCAGCACATCTATACATACTGCCCCCGACATCATGTCCGGCGTGGTGCACATAGAGGCGTCAAGCGGAGCCAAAGTGGAGTTGACGCAGAGCTGCACTGTGCCCCCTGGAGACAGAAAAGTTGCAGAAAAACAGCTGTGCTAGCAGATAGATATTATAGATGCGGAATCCATTAGAAAATCCATGCAACATACCCCGGTGAGCCTGCAACTTGAGCAACTCTCACTTGGAATCTGGACTCAGAGGTGAGGCTAGCCCACTCTCCATCTGTGCTGCTAGAGACCCCGGCACAGGGCTAACTGCCTCTGAAGCCACTTACATCGCAGGAGGTTGCCTGGTATCCTGATTGACTCCACAGTCCCTCATGATCCCTCACAACCTCCCTCTGATGTGACATTCCCAATGTTTTCCACGTGTCAGGCCTCTACAGTGAAAGGCAATTTAAGGTAAAGGCACCAGCTGTTTGGCTTTACCCACAACTCTAGTTCCCAGACAAACCCCCTGCTCCGATTGGTTTTGCACCAACCTGGAAACATAAGCAGCACTCCTCTCATTACACTCAAATAACAATGTAAACATTCCAGGTCTCAGCGTACCCTACTCTCCCCTCTCAATGTCCTCTCTCTTCCGTTCTCTATGGGCTTCCGCCTGCCCCCTGATCTGTCCCCCCTCAATGTCCTCTCCCTTCCTTTCTCTATCGGCCTCTGCCTACCCCCTGATCTGTCCCCCCTCAATGTCCTCTCCCTTCCTTTCTCTATCGGCCTCTGCCTACCCCCTGATCTGTCCCTCCTCAATGTCCTCTCTCTTCCGTTCTCTATGGGCCTCCGCCTGCCCCCTGATCTGTCCCCCCTCAATGTTCTCTCTCTCATCCATTCTCTATGGGCCTTCGCCTGCCGCCTGATCTGTCCCCCCTCAATGTCCTCTCTCTTCCGTTCTCTATGGGCCTCCGCCTGCCGCCTGATCTCTCCTCCCTCAATGTCCTCTCATTTCCGTTCTCTATGGGCCTTCACTGCCCTCTGATCTGTCCCCCCTCGATGTCCTCTCTCTTCCGTTCTCTATGGGCCTCCACCTGCCCCCTGATCTTTACCCCCCTCAATGTCCTCTCTCTTCCGTTCTCTATGGGACTTCGCCTGCCGCCTGATCTCTCCCCCTCAATGTCTTCTCTCTTCTGTTCTCTATGGGCCTCTGCCTGCCCCCTGATCTGTCCCCCTTTCAATGTCCTCTATCTTCCATTCTCTATGGGCCTTTGCCTGCCCCCTGATCTGTCCCCCCTCAATGTCCTCTCTCTTCCGTTCTCTATGGGCCTCCGCCTGCCCCCTGATCTCTCCCCCCTCAATGTCCTCTCTCTTCCGTTCTCTATGGGCCTCTGTCTGCCCCCTGATCTGTCCCCCCTCAATGTCCTCTCTCTTCCGTTCTCTATGGGCCTCCGCCTGCGCCCTGATTTCTCCCCCCTCAATGTCCTCTCTCTTCCATTCTCTATGGGCCTTCACTGCCCTCTGATCTGTCCCCCCTCGATGTCCTCTCTCTTCCGTTCTCTATGGGCCTCCACCTGCCCCCTGATCTTTACCCCCCTCAATGTCCTCTCTCTTCCGTTCTCTATGGGACTTCGCCTGCCGCCTGATCTCTCCCCCTCAATGTCTTCTCTCTTCTGTTCTCTATGGGCCTCCGCCTGCCCCCTGATCTGTCCCCCTTTCAATGTCCTCTATCTTCCATTCTCTATGGGCCTTTGCCTGCCCCCTGATCTGTCCCCCCTCAATGTCCTCTCTCTTCCGTTCTCTATGGGCCTCCGCCTGCCCCCTGATCTCTCCCCCCTCAATGTCCTCTCTCTTCCGTTCTCTATGGGCCTCTGTCTGCCCCCTGATCTGTCCCCCCTCAATGTCCTCTCTCTTCCGTTCTCTATGGGCCTCCGCCTGCGCCCTGATTTCTCCCCCCTCAATGTCCTCTCTCTTCCATTCTCTATGGGCCTTCGCCTGCCGCCTGATCTCTCCCCCTCAATGTCCTCTCTCTTCTGTTCTCTATGGGCCTCCGCCTGCCCCCTGATCTGTCCCCCTTTCAATGTCCTCTCTCTTTCGTTCTTTATGTGCCTCTGCCTGCCCCCTGATCTCTCGCCCTCAATGTCCACTGTCTTCAGTTCTCTATGGGCCTCCGCCTGCCCCCTGATCTGTCCCCCCTCAATGTCCTCTCTCTTCCGTTCTCTATGGGCCTCCGCCTGCCCCCTGATCTGTCCCCCCTCAATGTTCTCTCTCATCCATTCTCTATGGGCCTTCGCCTGCCGCCTGATCTGTCCCCCCTCAATGTCCTCTCTCTTCCGTTCTCTATGGGCCTCCGCTGCCCTCTGATCTGTCCCCCCTCAATGTCCTCTCTCTTCTGTTCTCTATGGGCCTCCGCCTGCCCCCCGATCTGTCCCCACTCAATGTCCTCTCTCTTCTGTTCTCTATGGGCGCCCGCCTGCCCCCTGATCTGTCCCCCCCAAATGTCCTCTCTCTCTTCCGTTCCCTATGGGCCTCCGCCTGCCCCCTGATCTCTCCCCCTCAATGTCCTCTCTCTTCCATTCTCTATGGTCCCCCGCCTGCCCCCTGATCTGTCCCCCCTCAATGTCCTATCTCTTCTTGTCTCTACAGGCCTTTGCCTGCCCCCTGATCTGCACCCCCTCAATGTCCTCTCTCTTCCGTTCTCTATGGGCCTCCTCCTGCCCCCTGATGTCTCCCCCTCAATGTCCTCTCTCTTCCAATCTCTATGGGCCTCCGCCTGCCCTCTGATTACTCCCCCCTAAATGTCCTCTCTCTTCCGTTCTCTATGGGCCTCCGCCTGCCCCCTGATCTCTCCCCCCTCATTGTCCTCTCTCTTCTGTTCTCTTTGGGCCCCCGCCTGCCGCCTGATCTCTCCCCCCTCAATGTCCTCTCTCTTCCGTTCTCTATGGGCCTTCGCTGCCCTCTGATCTGTACCCCTCAATGTCCTCTCTCTTCCGTTCTCTATGGGCCTCCGCCTGCCCCCTGATCTGTCCCTCCTCAATGTCCTCTCTGTTCCGTTCTCTATGGGCCTCCGCCTGCCCCCTGATCTGCCTCCCCTCAATGTCCTCTCCATTTTTCTATTGGGCTCCGCCTGCCCCCCGATCTGTCCCCCTCAATGTCCTCTCTCTTCCGTTTTCTATGGGCCTTCGCTGCCCTCTGATCTGTACCCCCTCAATGTCCTCTCTCTTCCAGTCTCTATGGGCCTCCGTCTGCCCCCTGATCTGTCCCCCCCTCAATGTCCTCTCTCTTCAGTTTTCTATGGGCCTCCGCCTGACCCCTGATCTGTCCCCCCTCAATGTCCTCTCTCTTCCCTTCTCTATGGGCCTTCGTTGCCCTCTGATCTGTACTGCCTCAATGTCCTCTCTCATCAGTTCTCTATGGGGCTCCACCTGCCGCCTGATCTGCCCGCCCTCAATGTCCTCTCTCGTCCGTTCTCTATGGGCCTCTGCCTGCCCCCTGATCTCTCCCCACTCAATGTCCTCTTTCTTCCGTTCTCTATGGGCCTCCGCCTGCCCTCTGATCTCTCCCCCCTCAATGTCCTCTCTCTTCCAGTCTCTGTGGGCCTCTGCCAGCCCCCTGATCTGTCCCCCCTCAATGCTCTCTCTCTTCCGTTCTCTATGGGCCTGGCCCCTGATTTCTCCCCCCTCAATGTCCTCTCTCTTCTGTTCTCTATGGGCCTTCGCCTGCCCCCTGATTTGTCCCCCTCACTGTCCTCTCTCTTCTGTTCTCTATGGGCCTCAGCCTACCCCCTGATCTGTCCCCCCTCAATATCCTTTCTCTTCTGTTCTCTATGGGCCTTTGCCTGCCCCCAGATCTGTCCCCACTCAACGTCCTCTCTCTTCCGTTCTCTATGGGCCTTCGCCTGCCCCCTGATCTGTCCCCCCTCAATGTCCTCTCTCTTCCGTTCTCTATGGGCCTCCTCCTGCCCCCTCCTCCCCCCTGATCTGTCGCCCCTCAATGTCCTCTCTCTTCCATTCTCTATGGGCCTTCGACTGCCCCCTGATCTCTCGCCCCTCAATGTCCTCTCTCTTCTGTTCTCTATGGGCCTCCGCCTGCCCCCTGATCTGTCCCCCCTCAATGTCCTCTCTCTTCCGTTCTCTATGGGCCTCCGCCTGCCGCCTGATCTCTCGCCCCTCAATGCCCTCTCTCTTCCGTTCTCTATGGGCCTCCGCCTGCCGCCTGATCTCTCGCCCCTCAATGTCCTCTCTCTTCCGTTCTCTATGGGCCTCCGCCTGCCCCTGATCTCTCGCCCCACAATGTCCTCTCTCTTCTGTTCTCTATGGGCCTCCGCCTGCCCCCTAATCTGTCCCCCCTCAATGTCCTCTCTCTTCCGTTCTCTATGGGCCTCCGCCTGCCGCCTGATCTCTCGCCCCTCAATGCCCTCTCTCTTCCGTTCTCTATGGGCCTTCGCCTGCCCCCTGATGTGACCAGGGCTCCTCTTTTTCACTCCCCTGGGTCTCCCTTGCCCTACTGTGGTCCCACCTACCCACTAGAACCTCATTACCCTGACCGTCTCCCCCTTAGTCATTACCGCACCTTGGGGTGAAAGGTAGGGGAGTCACAGTGGTCGATGCTGAGGCTGGTGGTGGCAGGGAGGAGCCCGTGGCTCACCTTACCTCACCCTAGTCTTGTGGCAGTGGCTTTTCTCCTGGAGCTAACTCCACTGTCCCTGCGCAGTATTCCCCGGGCTCCTGGCACTGAAGTCCAACACAGACATGGCCCTGAAAGACTCCCCGGCAGCATGAGAAGAAGCTCTCATTTTAAACTGCAGCGAGTGTGGATGTCAGGAATACCAAAGAGTTCTAGAAAGGGAGTGCAACTAGTCACCCTGAGGAATCCTTCCCTTCGCTGGTCTAAGCTTGCCAGCAGCAGAACCAGCGGCGAGCAAAGAGCAAGCAGCTCTAGAGCGCCTGGCCCACTCCCTCTGCTCTCTCCCCAGGCCACAGCCATTGCGCCCAGAGACTGCACCTACCTTCCCGTTGTCCGAGCATGGCCTGGAGAACCCTCCTGGGCATTGCAAGCATTCTGGGCCATAGAAGCCACTGCAGCAGCGCGGCACCTGTGGAATGGAGACAGGAAGGTTGGTCTGACACGGAAGCGATACAGTTGCATAAAGATTACGTTTGGATGACGCACACTGGTCACTTGGGAATCCCAAATTCCACCACAAACCTATGGTGGGATTTAGAAACCGCAAGAGCCAATCAGAACTGGCATAGCAAATAGAAAACCAGCACTGGCAAAGCCAAAATGTGTGCCATTTAAATATGCACTGTATTAACATTTGCCAGGTATTGCCAACATATGCTCAGCTACTTGCGCCTTCTGGCAGCTACTGGCCACATATATCCAATCAGTTACTTCAAATGTCCAGGTGCACAAACCACTGGCATGAATTTCCTTGAAATGCAAAGTTACTCAAGTGTGTGAGGTGGAGGGATCAGTGTGTGTGTTTTTTGGGCAGTGATGGAGAGGGACAGTGTGGGTGAGAGCTGTGTATGGGGGCAGCAAGTTTGGGTGTGGAGTGTGTGGGCAGTGTGTGTAGAAAGTGTGTGTGAGGGAACTGTGTGGGGTCAGTGGGTGTGAAGGGGCAGTGCATGTGTGTGTGTGTGGGGCAGCAGGCTTGTAAAAAAGGCCATCCAGGCCGTGTGAGCGCCCCCATTGCTGCCCGTAACTCCCTCCTGCTTCTCCCTCGCTCCGCCCGCCTCCCAGGCCCTCCCACCCCTGTGATTGGCTGTCTTCTCCGTTGCTTCCTCGGGTCTAGTGACCCTGACCCAAGACCTTCCTCCATTATCACCGGAGCCTAGCAGGTGAATGGGGCTCTTAGAGCGACCCCATTTTTTGTAAAAAAGGCCATCCAGGCCGTGTGAGTGCCCCCATTGCCGGCCGTAACTTCCTCCTGCTTCTCCCACTTTCCGCCCACCTCCAAGGCCCTCCCACCCCTGTGATTGCCTGTCTGCTCTGTTGCTTCCTCGGGTCTAGTGACCCTGACCCAAGATCTGCCTCCATTATCACCGGAGCCTAGCAGGTGAGTGGGGCTCTTAGAGCGACCCCATTTTTTGTAAAAAAGGCCATCCAGGCCGTGTGAGTGCCCCCATTGCCGGCCGTAACTTCCTCCTGCTTCTCCCTCTTTCAGCCCACCTCCAAGGCCCTCCCACCCCTGTGATTGCCTGTCTGCTCTGTTGCTTCCTCGGGTCTAGTGACCCTGACCCAAGATCTGCCTCCATTATCACCGGAGCCTAGCAGGTGAGTGGGCCTCTTAGAGCGACCCCATTTTTTGTAAAAAAGGCCTTGGTCCATACCTCCATCTTGTTTGCCCCACAGCCCCTGCCATGGTTCCCATTCTTCCCGCGCCTCTGGTTCTCTCCCCCTCTCTCCACCCGCCTCCCTGCCTGCCCCCCATCGAGCGATTGGCTCATTCTGCACTCTTAAGCCACGTTCCCAGGGCAGACCTCTGCCCGGCAGCCCTTGCAGTTAAGGGCCCTAAGGCAAAGGGCGGCTACTACATTGGCGGCTCCAAGATGTGTCTGCAGGTGGCCGCAGGGGAAGCCAATGAAGCCAGCAGCCAACAGACACCAACAAAACTGTAAGTGTGGCATGGGTGAGGTGTAGAACAATAACTCTACTCCAGAAAGTCCTTGCCACTCTACCTTACCTCTCCATAACGTAGACTGCCATAGAATTACAACATGCATACTTAGAGAGATTTGTGACCACCAGCCTAAATCCATTCTTGGCTGGACTGTAACTGTTACATTGCATGACGCACTAACATACTAGCCAATGTTAACTAGTGCCACACCTATAGGATACGGTCAAGATTAGCCTGCGTCACCTTTAGGCGGGTGTAATAATGTTAGAATGTGCCAGACTTAGATGGAATTCTTAACTTTAACTTGTGTCGCATCTAGATAGAAATGTGAATGTTAGCATGCGCCACACTTAAATGAAACTGTGAATGATGAAAAGTGCAACACTTGAATGGAATCGTGATCACTAGCCTGCCTCACATCTAGACAGAATATTGAAATTAGCAAGCGCCACACCCCGGTGGAATAGTGAATGATAGCAAGCACCACACCTAGACATAATTGCAAGGACAGCTATGCCAACTAACCAATCCACTAACAATTTCACTCCTCTGCATACACCTGTCAAACTCTAACCAAACACAACCACAAGCCTAAAACGCAGCAATCCGCACAAACTTCACTACACTGCAACAACAAAACAAACCACACATAGACTCGCACAACAGCACACGACGACTACCGACCATAAAACACCCCAAGCCCAGCCAATGGACGCACCGGGCTGAGGCTGCCAACAGCACATCACTGCTATCTTGCACTCTTCCAGCTTATTCCCACTAACTCACTCCCTCGCCCTCTTTCAGAGCCGCCAAAGCACCAGGGGACCACTCCGGTGGTGATAGTGTGCGGTACAAATATCCTTTAACATTAACATTAACATATGTATGGGGAAGCATATGTGGAAGCAGTATGTGCATGGTACAGTGTGTGCAGATGTGTATGTGTGTGTGGGGCCATGCTTAGTTTGTAGGGGTAGAGTGTAGGGGCAGTGTTAGTGTGCGGCAATGTGTGTGGAGGGGAGTAGTTTAGTTTGTGTACCAAACGGGTGCATATGTGAGGCTGGCCAATGTGTGTGAGAGGAAGTCTTCATCAGGGAGAGGTGTGTGGGGGACGAGTGTGTGTGGTTGGGCAGTATGGGTCTGTGTGTGGGAGTAGAAGTAATGTGTGTGGGCAATAAGTATGTGTGGGAAGTAGGTGTGTGTGGGAGGAGTCTCTGGGGGCAGTGTGTGAGGGTTTGTGTGTATGAGGGAAGAAAGTGTACAAGTGTGGGGAAAGTGTATATGGGGCATTGTGTTTAGGGCCAGTGTGTGTGTGTTTGGTAAGCATGTGTGTTAGTGGACAGGATGTATGTGTGTGTATGGGCAGTGGGTGTGTGGAAGTGGGTTTGTGCAATGTGTTGCTGGGAATAGTGTCTGAGTGGGGGGGTCAGAGTGTAGTAGTGAAGGGCATGTTTGAAGGAAGTGTGCGTGGCTGAGTGGAAGTTTGTGTGGGGGAGTTGCGGTGTGTTGGGGAGACGCAGTGTGAATGGGGGAAGTGGCTATGTGCGTGTGGGCAGACAGTTTGTGTTTGTGGAGGAAGAAGTGTAATTGTGACGGCACTGTCTTTAAGCAGTGTTTGTATGGGGGAAATGTGAGGGGCAGTGTGTGAGTACTGTGTGTCAGAGCAGTGTATGGAGGGATAGTGTGTGGTGGCAGTATTACTGGGAGTAGTGTGTGGGAGGATTTGTGCATGGGGCCATTTACATTGTGTGTGGGCAATACATTTTGGCAGTGTAGGGCTGTCAGTGTGTTTGGGCGGCAGTGTGACTGGGGCCATGGTGTTTGGGTGTATTGTGTGTGGGAGGCATATGTGGGAGGAGTGTACATTGGGGCAGCGTGAGGGACCAGTGTGTGTATCTATGTATGTGTGTGTGTGTCAATGTGTAGAAAGGCTCAGGAAGGCGGAGGACCAAGGTGCTATTAGCACCTTGGTCCATGCCGGTAAAATACCGGCACCGCCTTGGTGGAAAGGGGAATTACCCCCCCATTCCAAGGTTGGCGGGGCGGTAATTCCCCCTTCCACCACTGCCCTTCCCCATTTCCATTTTCGCCCCATAGGGGATACTGGGAATGGGGAAGGTGCTAATTACGGCACCGCAATTTTGCGGTGCCATAATTAGCACCAAGGTCCCTTAGCGGGTTGGTTTTTAACGCCTGCAAAAAGCAGGCGTTAAAGCACCAACCTGCTAAGGGACCTCGTAGTAAGGCGGTAATGGTTAACGGTCACCGTTACCATTAACGGTGACCGTTAACCATTACCGCCTTCCGTGTAATGAGGACCTGGGCCTCATTACGAGTGTGGCGGTCCGGAATTAAGGGTGCCGGTAGCAACGTACCAGCACCTATTCCGGACCGCCAGACTACAAGCCTGGGGGCGGGGCCGTTGCACCCAGCAGGTCTGACCACAGAGTTTTCGCGGATGCAACGGTGGTGGTGCTTCCATCTCCCCGCTCACATAGAGTTCTATGGGGCTGCATGGGAATGGGGATTAACCTTTGCCGGCACACGACCTCCCGATCTGCCGGGACTTGTAATGTCCCAGTGGCACCGGAAGTCAGGCGCAGATAAAGTGTTCCCAAGTCTGGCGGCAACCCACCAGAAGCACGAGCAAGGTTACTGCAGGACTCATAATGAGCCAGCCTTATGAGAAGTGCTCTGGACTGACAACATGGCAAAAGAGTCTGCAATGGCCTTCGTTTGGGTGGAAAGAGGCATGGGTGGGGAATGAAGTCACACAGGCCTAGCATGGGGCAGGGGTGGGGAATGAAGTCACACAGGCCGAGCATGGGGCATGGGTGGGGAATGAAGTCACACAGGCCGAGCATGGAGCAGGGGTGGGGAATGAAGTCACACAGGTCCATCATGGAGCAGGGGTGGGGAATGAAGTCACACAGGTCGATCATGGAGCAGGGGTGGGGTATGAAGTCACACAGGCCGAGCATGGGGCAGGGGTGGGGAATGAAGTCACACAGGCCCAGCATGGGGCAGGGGTGGGGAATGAAGTCACACAGGCCGAGCATGGGGCAGGGGTGGGGAATTAAGTCACTCAGGCCGAGCATGGGGCAGGGGTGGGGAATGAAGTCACACAGGCCAAGCATGGGGCGGGGGTGGGGAATGAAGTCACACAGGCCGAGCATGGGGCATGGGTGGGGAATGAAGTCACACAGGCCGAGCATGGGGCAGGGGTGGGGAATGCAGTCACACAGGCCGTGCATGGGGCAGGGGTGGGGAATGAAGTCACACAGGCCGAGCATGGGCCAGGGGTGGGGAATGAAGTCACACAGGCCGAGCATGGGGCAGGGGTGGGGAATGAAGTCACACAGGCCGAGCATTGGGCAGGGATGGGGAATGAAGTCACACAGGCCGAGCATGGGGCAGGGGGGATGAAGTCACACAGGCCGAGCATGGGGCAGGGGTGGGGAATGAAGTCACACAGGCCGAGCATGGAGCATGGGTGGGGAATGAAGTCACACAGGCCGAGCATGGGGCAGGGGTGGGGAATGAAGTCACACAGGCCGAGCATGGGCCAGGGGTGGGGAATTAAGTCACACGGGCCGAGCATGGGGCAGGGGTGAAAAATGAAGTCACACGGGCCGAGCATGGGGCAGGGGTGGGGAATGAAGTCACACAGGCCGAGCATGGGGCAGGGGTGGGGAATGAAGTCACACAGGCCGAGCATGGGGCAGGGGTGGGGAATGAAGTCACACAGGCCGAGCATTGGGCAGGGATGGGGAATAAAGTAACACATGCCGAGCATGGGGCAGGGGGGATGAAGTCACACAGGCCGAGCATGGGGCAGGGGTGGGGAATGAAGTCACACAGGCCGAGCATGGGGCATGGGTGGGGAATGAAGTCACACAGGCCGAGCATGGGGCACGGGTGGGGAATGAAGTCACACAGGCCGAGCATTGGGCATGGGTGGGGAATGAAGTCACACAGGCCGAGCATTGGGCAGGGGTGGGGAATGAAGTGACACAGGCCGAGCGTGGGGAATGAAGTCACACAGGCCGAGCATGGGGCAGGGGTGGGGAATGAAGTCACACAGGCCGGGCATGGGGCAGGGGTGGGGAATGAAGTCACACAGGCCGAGCATGGGGCAGGGGTGGGGAATGAAGTCACACAGGCCGAGCATTGGGCAGGGATGGGGAATGAAGTCACACAGGCCGAGCATGGGGCGGGGGGATGAAGACACACAGGCCGAGCATGGGGCAGGGGTGGGGAATGTAGTCACACAGGCCGAGCATGGGGCATGGGTGGGGAATGAAGTCACACAGGCCGAGAATTGGGCAGGGGTGGGAAATGAAGTCACACAGGTTGAGCATGGGGCAGGGGTGGGGAATGAAGTCACACAGGCCGAGCATTGGGCAGGGGTGGGAAATGAAGTCACACAGGCCGAGCATTGGGCAGGGGTGGGGAATGAAGTCACACAGGCCGAGCATTGGGCAGGAGTGGGGAATGAAGTCACACAGGCCGAGCATGGGGCAGGGGTGGGGAATGAAGTCACACAGGCCGAGCATGGGGCATGGGTGGGGAATGAAGTCACACAGGCCGAGCATGGGGCAGGGATGGGGAATGAAGTCACACAGGCCGAGCATGGGGCAGGGGTGGGGAATGAAGTCACACAGGCCGAGCATGGGGCGGGGGTGGGGAATGAAGTCACACAGGTCGAGCATGGGGCAGGGGTGGGGAATGAAGTCACACGGGCCGAGCATGGGGCGGGGGTGGGGAATTAAGTCACACAGGCCGAGCATGGGGTAGGGGTGGGGAATGAAGTCACACGGGCCGAGCATGGGGCAGGGGTGGGGAATGAAGTCACACAGGCCGAGCATGGGGCAGGGGTGGGGAATGAAGTCCCACAGGCCGAGCATGGGGCAGGGGTGGGGAATGAAGTCACACAGGCCGAGCATTGGGCAGGGGTGGGGAATGAAGTCACACAGGCCGAGCATTGGGCAGGGGTGGGGAATGAAGTCACACAGGCCGAGCATTGGGCAGGGGTGGGGAATGAAGTCACACAGGCCGAGCATGGGGCAGGGTGGGGAATGAAGTCACACAGGCCGAGCATGGGGCAGGGATGGGGAATGAAGTCACACAGGCCGAGCATGGGGCGGGGGGTGAAGTCACACAGGCCGAGCATGGGGCAGGGGTGGGGAATGAAGTCACACAGGCCGAGCATGTGGCATGGGTGGGGAATGAAGTCACACAGGCCGAGCATGGGGCAGGGGTGGGGAATGAAGTCACACAGGCCGAGCATTGGGCAGGGGTGGGGAATTAAGTCACACAGGCCGAGCATTGGGCAGGGGTGGGGAATTAAGTCACACAGGCCGAGCATTGGGCAGGGGTGGGTAATGAAGTCACACAGGCTGAGCATGGGGCAGGGTGGGGAATGAAGTCACACAGGCCGAGCATGGGGCAGGGGTGGGGAATGAAGTCACTCAGGCCGAGCATGGGGCAGGGGTGGGGAATGAAGTCACACAGGCCAAGCATGGGGCAGGGGTGGGGAATGAAGTCACACAGGCCGAGCATGGGGCAGGGGTGGGGAATGAAGTCACACAGGCCGAGCATGGCCACAGGTGTTGATGGGGAAGACAACTAACCAAGCAACATCTCCAGGCTGTATGTCCCTCCTCACATGCCATCTCCCCGATATTTGTTTATTTATTAGAATTGTTGTTTACCTCTGTCCTACCCAGAGTGTCTAGGAGCACCTTACATTGTTCAAATATTTAAAAAGTTTAAGCTGAAAAAAGAAGTTACAAAATGTTTTCGGGAAGAATTGGCTTTAGATGTGGCTAGCACCACTGAATAGCCAAAGCTTAAAAATACTATTTCTGGCACAGAAATTCCTGAACAGCACACACCAGGAATAGCATTTTTTTAATTTTAGTGTAAAACCCATATTTTGTTTACTTATAGCTGGGGCCAGCCAATGCAAAGAATAGCAGGGAAAAGATATATCCAAAACGTATTAGAGAAATCCCCAATACACCCTCCTCCATATTCCCTTCCTAACCCGCTCATTAGCACCTCTTATTTCCATTAAACAACACATGCTCAAACAAACATTGGCAAAGCCGAAGGTCTGGGGCAGGCATTTGCCAGACACTCCTATGATGGTACTACCTGCCATAAGATGGCAACAGCTGGAACATGGTGTGATTACCTGGGCATACAATAGTGGTGTCTAGAAAATACCTAATACTTATACACAAGCGACAACTGTTGGCTTTGACAATTGTTTTTAGAAATCAACCTGCTAAAGGCACTTTTGGTTACAACATTTGTATTGCACATATTTACCTGCAATTATGACATTGGGCCGCATTATACGGTAGGCGTTAACCATGGCACTATTAGCGCCATGGTTGCCGCCAGTACCGTACCGAGTCCGCCATGGTGAATCGCGGAATTACTGCCACATTCCAAGGTGTGTGGGGGCGGTAATTCCCCATTCACCATGGCACTTCCCCATTCCCATTTGAGCCCCCATAGGGCTCAATGGGAAATGGGAAGGCGGCAATTACGGTACCACAAATTGCGGTACTGTAATTGCCTCCAAGGTCCTTTTGCGAGCCCGTTCCTTAACGGCTGGTAAAACCTGCCGTTGAGGTCGGGTCCCGCAAAGGGACCTCATAGTAAGGCGGTAAGGGTTTACCGGTACCGGTACCCTTACCGGTAACGGTAAACCCTTACCACATTCCGTGTAATGAGGCCCATTATCTCTCAGCTGATTGCTTAGAAATGACACTGACTAACCAAATATTGATGTTACTGCTTGATACAGCTAGCTCAAGCAGATGCCAGGAAGAAGTGTTTTGTGCGGGGAGGGGCAGGTAGTGGGTGGAAATAGCAATAGGGATTAGCATTACCTGGGGTAGTCAATGGATAAGTAAACAATCCACAAACTGTGTGCCCTTCCTCACATGTCATCTCCCTCCGTTGCTGTACTCCAATGCAATAACTTTGGCTTATAGGTGGCGATTAAGCCCCACCTTATAGCCAAAACTAAAACAGGATACTCAGAGCCATTTCAAATGCTGGCGCCAGGTCAAATTCTGAAAGATAATAAAAACACTACTTTCTTACCCCCCATACAAATGCCTAACAATGCCTGTTGTTATGATTCATTCTTATATTTCCATTCAGCACTATTTGGTGTCTACTGCGAGTAACCTTAAGTGGGGCGAGAATGCCCAAACACCACCCCTTGAGTGCCTAGACAATAAACCTGCCCTTATTACCATCCACCAAGGCTGCCATGTGCCGGCTTGCTGCATGTGATCCAGTGTAGAGCGGGCATAACCAAGCAGTCAGGGTGGCACTAATCCCGCCAGATACATGACACCCTAAACCACCATGGCACCAAAACAGGCTAGTGACATGGAGAAGCTAATGTCAGCATTAAATAAGCAATGAAAAGGAAAACCCATGTGCACATGTGCAACACACCACACACATGCAACCAGACATGGCTGTCCAGCACAAACCATGCCCCACCTCTGTATCATGCCATATATCCGCCAGCAGAAGAGCTGGAGAACTGTGTACCCTCAATGCACCATTCAACTGGTGAAATGTGTAGCCTCAAAAGCACCACAGGACTCAGACTCTCACCGCCACAATAGCTAAAATCTGCTGTAGACCCTCTGTTCACAGAGAATTGCGTCCCTGGCCCTGAAACGTACCCAGCAGTGTTGCTGCATCCATATTCCCTTTCCACTGGGCCATATGGCCTGCAGGCGTTGATGTTCAGAGCGCTTTCCGGCTGGCGATGCATGCATTCGGCGTCTGGGAGGTGGGAGGTGTTAGCGCGGGAAGGCGGCGCATAAATGCAGGACCGCACACCGAGTGGAATGTACGTCTTTCTTTATTCGTACATCAACTGAAACTTAAACTTCCCCTATTTCCTCCTCTTGCATCACGTAACCATGTGACCTGCTTCACACTGCCTTCACTATCTGATAAGGAGACAGTGAGCCCAGTAACAACATCCCCGGACAAATGTTCTTGCTTGCTTTCAGCATTCTTCAACTAGCCTAGGAGGCTTCCTGATAATTCTTTGCGGCCGACCAATATACCTCGCAGTGAGGCTTCCCTCAGGGCTGTTGGTTGGCTCTCTGCAGGCTCGGGTGGAACCCACGGACTGTCTAGAGTCATACGGTTCTAGGTCTTGATCGGGAGGTTCAGGTCTCTCCTCACCCTCTCTGACAGCCCTCTTGAACAGTGAGCTGTTGTGTGTTATTTCTTTCTCTGCATTTCCTGCTGTCACCATTGTCCCTTTAACCGCTGTGACTTGTAGCGGCTGTGGAACAAACTGTGAGTCCGTTTTTCTACTGGTAGCTTGTTGAACCCAAACTTCGTCTCCTACGTGGAATTCTTTGGGACGTTCTCCTCTCCTCTCATCCAACTCGATTCGGGTCTTCTGCTCAGCATCCCTCCTTATAACCTCTTGATCTGCCTTTGGGTGGTTTGTGGGGTGTCTGACGACTTGGGTGCGAACTTGATACTTCATCATCAACTCCGCAGGGGTCTTGTTTGTGGCTTCATGGGGCGAGGTGCCATAGGCCCTTTGCATCCTACAGAGTGCTTAGTGAGGATCAGCACTTTTGACGCGGGCTCTTTGGAGGGTCTTCTTGATAGATGCCATAAAGCTTTCTGCCATCCCATTGGCCTGAGGCCAGCGTGGTGTGATCTTTTGATGACTGAACCCCATGTGCTTCGCGAACACTCCAAACTCATGGCCGCTGAAAGGTGGCCCATTGTCAGATTTTATCGTGTCTGGGACTCCCCACTCGCTTATGACTTCATCAAAGATGGCCGCCACCTGGGCAAATGCGGTGGATTTTGTCCTCTTCACGATCGGGAATCTCGAGTGTTCATCGATAAAAAGTAGTAGATAGTCTCCCGATTCGGGGGGACCATAGAAGTCTATGGCGACTCTCTCCCATGGGTGTTCTGGGATCTGTGTTGGCTGGAGCGGGATCGGAGGTTCGGACCTGGCTGTGCATTGACATGCTACACAGTTCTTTACTACCATTTCATCCAGGAACGGGAACCAAACATGACATCTGAGTTGGCGTTTTGGCATTGTCCGTCCCACGTCGTCCTTCATGAGTGGTCTATAACATTTGTAGTCTCTATTTGGCTCAATGACAAGTCTCTTATTAAGAGCTGCGATTAATGATGTGAAATCTGGGTCTTCTGCCGCTGGAATGGTCTTTATGAATGTCTTGATCTCATTGTCGGCTGTGTTGAGGAACTTGCTGCGTAGTATGGGCGAGGCTGGCGGAATTAATTTGTTAAAGTCTTCGAGTCACTCCAACCACCGCAGGCCTTTGTCCGCTAGCGGGGTCATAGAGAATGGGGGAGTCATGCGCCAAGCAGTGGCAGTAGATCTGGTGGCAGGAGCCTGGATTGCTGGAGGCTGCCCAGCCCCACCAGGAGGTGAACTCATGATGGCACTGGTGAGGGAGGTAAATATGAGTAGCCTGGCACGTGGGTTGAAGTATGGTGTGGGACAGTCGCACCCCTTTTCCCTTTGTCAATACTTGGGGGATGTTGTCCACACCGTGTGCTGGTGGATTTGGTGAGGGGTAGTGTGCCGAGTTACCACGTGTTTACTGGGGGTAGCTGGCGTGTGGCTGGGAAGAGTGGGCTCCTTTCTTAGTATGGAGGCAGCAGCCTTGTATCTAATAAGTTCTTGGAGTGGGCTTGGCGCTGATATATGGTGCACTTGTTGGCTTGTCTGCAGCAGGACCACGTGTATCAAGCCCACATGCGCGTAGGATGAGTCTCTCGTTGGAGGGAGGAGGCACCACCCACCTGGCAAGAGCACGTGGCCGTGAGGGCTCTGGGTCTTCACCCGCTGGCAGACTGCCGCGCAGGCGGAGACAGCGCTTCCTAGGGCTGCACATTCTACCTACTGCATTTAGAGAAGCCACATATAGCTTCACTTAACGTGCAGGGAGTATGTTGTGTTCAAGAGGACGGCCCTGTTGCATAGGCTCTCCCACCAGGATGCCAATGTAGCCCTACTTAGAGTGTTGCAAATTTCCCACTCAATTCTTCGCTTCACATGAATGCAAAAAGAGAGGGCTAATGACTGTAATTAATGCTAAGACACAGTTTATACTGAAGCGATATTTGGGTCTCCATTGGGAGTCTGTGAGTAAACCTCTTAACGTATTTTCAATTCATGGTCCTAACGATCATTGACCCTGGTTCTTTGCACCCTTCAGTGAGTGGGAGTTCTTTGTGGGAGGTGACAGAGCCAATCAGAGCTCAACATCCACCCATACCCTCCTCCACAGCTCCCCTTGCTCAGGGAGTCTCAGAGTTGGGGTTGGTTCAGGCCTCAGACCGAAATTATACATTTGACTCCCATGTTCAGTACAGTCACTCTAGGACAGACATGAGTCTTCCCCTCTTTCCATGCTGATTTGAACAGGGTACAACAATGGGGAATACAAAATGTGACAGTGCTTAGGGGTGTGTCTCGGTGGAAATAGAGGCAACCCCAGGTGGACAGTCTTGAAGCCTGCATTACAGAAAACCAACAATCAGGCAGGCGTAGAATTGACCATAGGTTGAGAGCTGCCAGAGAGGTGACGCAAGCATTGCTCACTGAGGAAGCGGCCAAAGCACTTCCACGCATCAAACAGTTACATTATGTCAAAAGAAATAAGGCAAATGGAAGTTGGCTTATTCATTGCATCGGCTTAGAACAGGGAACTATTTAAATCAGCTAAAGGACTGAGATGGAATCCTGAGTAGGGGGCCACGAAAATCCTGCTGGCAAGACGGATGTTAGCGAAATTCACCAACAACTCAGTTCTGCCAGTTGGGTGATTTTCCACCTTTTTCTGCTGCACTTTTGGCTTATTTTATTTTCTGCAGAAGTGTCCTTTTTCACTGGAATTTCATATTTGTGTGGTCCGAAACAAGCAAAAAATAAAATTTAAAGGAGCAAAATGCACCTCCCGACCAGAAAATAATAACCTTTTACGCTGAAAAAGTCCCAAACGGCCAATTCGGCATTGCGGGCGACATTGGCGGATTGGGGCAAATTTGCCAGGAATCCACCAATGTCCTTCACTGAATGGAATTTGGCCATTCTCACCCACCACTAAGCCTAAGATCAGACAAATCATCTAACGTTAACATTCTATTATGCTACATTTGTGTAAAGCTGTGAAAATTAAGTCCAGTGCAACAACATGAGTATCTTCAGCAGGCCCAACTCCGAAAGGGGACAATATCTATATAAAGCGGGTGATTGAAGCAGGAGAACTGCTGTAGGCAATTAAAGCATTCCCACTTTCATTTCAACATTGTAAGACAGGGTTTTGCCTACAAGAAATGGCTTCATTTCAACCAAGACAGTCGGCAGGCAAGGCCGGCTCCCCTGTCTCAAGGACCACTCTTAAGGCCCTATCTGAGCCTGTCCGGGCCTGGAGGGCCCCCTCATCTGTGCACCCCTGTAGCACTGCATTGAACTGGTGGCTGTAGCACAGCCACCAGGCATGCAGCCTGTAACCCCACACACTTGGGCTTTTGGAACCTTGTCCACCCCCATGTATACCTGTAAGTCATGATTGTACATTGTTATCACTTTTCTTTGTTTCCACACAAATCTAAACTGTTGAACCAAGGATTCTTATGCCATTCTGCCTTCCTTGTCTTACCTAATCCTTTCTCTCACTGCATTCTGTGTCTCATGTGCGAATTTGAATCCTGGTGTGTTTTTTAAACATCTCTGCACCCTTTTTTGCATGCTGTGTCTCATGTGCAAGTGCTCCCATTGCATATGTTTTCTTACTTGCCCTAGCTACTAGGCTGCCTGGTGAGTCTGTGCTCGTACTGGGCGGCCCCTCCTCTATCTTCCTCCTACCCTCTGATGCCCTATGGCATTCATCATCTCCCCTATCTAGTCTAACTGCTATACTATCACCTACCCTCCCTCTCTCACACAGCCTGGAAGAAAAACGTTTAAAAAACACATCTTGCCCGCTATCCCTGGCCTACCTATCTCAGACACCTATGTCAGTGCAACTTCCAGACAGTTTTTTACTGATATTTTACTGTCCCTTCTCCACATCTATGGACTTCTCATCTTATCTCTACTCTCTCTCCTCTCACATATTCACCCAGTAATGGTAGCACTAGATGGGAAGTACTCTTGGTGTGCTTCTCATAATCCAGGTGTATCATTAATGTATATCACAACAGCATCTTGGTTCAGGCTCTTTAACCCAACCTCCTCCTCTTTGACCAGTGCTTGCTGTCCCTCGTCAACTTTTTTCCCACACCTGCTACTCCTACTTCTTCTTCCACTCTCTCTGCCCCCACTCATCTGACTGGCCTAACCGTGCTGGCGGTGGTGTTGCACTGATCCTCCTTTAGTGGGTCCCTTCTTCCCTCATACCCACTCAGTCTTACTCTTCCTTCGAGAACCTGGTCTGCAAACTGGTCATCTATCCCACTCCCCCCCTGACCATCACTACTATCTTCAGGCCTCCTGGCTCTACTACCCTGTCCTCCCGGAATGGGCTGATTTCTTCTCCTCTCTCCTCTGTTCCACCGCTAAACTCCTTTTTCTGGGTGACTTCAACATCCCCCTTGACTCCTCAATCACAGCATCCACTCTCTTCCGTGACCTCTGCAACTCACTCTCCCTCTCCATTCTCCCCCTGGTCCTATCCACTCAGATGGACACACTCTCTATGTCAACATCCACACTGAGCACCTGCTTTCCTCCCCACTCACCACCCCACTCTCCTGGTCAGAACATTCTCTCCTCTCCTCTTACCTGGGCCCTCTCGGATGTCTGACTGCACCGCTCCCACACCTGCCAAACTCGTTCACGAACATCCATCCGATGAAACGAGTGTCAGCTGCTGCCTCGCATCAACCTTCATTCCCCCACTCCCTCCACTGCAGACTCCACCTCTGACACTGCTCTCAGCAACCTCCATCTTGCCATCACTAATACTCTTGACATTCTTGCCCCAGTCATGAGGATCCGCCTGAAACAAGGCTGTAAGCGTAACACCTGGTACGACTCTGAACTTGCAGCCCATAAACGCAATTGCACAGCTGCAGAACGGCAAACCTCAGGCTCAGCCTCTGACAAATTAGCCTGCCGCCTTCTTCAAAAGGCAATACCGACCCTCCATTCGCACCAAGAAAAGGGCCCACAAACAGGCTTGTGTCTCTGGTGCATCCTACAACACAACTAGCCAACCCTTCCACAGTCTCCACCTCACCTCTTCCCTCCCCCCTCTGCAATGCACTTGCCACACACTTCACTGCAAAATCTCTGGACATTGTATTGTATTGTATATTTATATAGCGCTCTTTCCCCACTTGTGTTGTCTCAATGCGCTTTTTCCTTGGTTGAACGCCCTTGGTGACCGTCGTCGATGTGGTTGTAAGGTTCTAGGGGGTTTCGTTTAGGAGATGCGTGTGTGCATGTTGCCGTTCTAGGACATGGGTGGCTGGCAAGGCACAACTAAGCAGCCCAAGACACATGGGTGAGTGCTGGTGAGGGTTAGAGATAGCTTGCTATTGTTGAGAGAGTCTATGTGAGGCCAGCTATACCAGGTTCCTTTCGGGTGGTGGTCGCTGTATGCTAGTGGCAAAGGTGTTGAGGTACGTCTGGTGTTTCAGTCTGGAGCACCGTAGCCTCTCTTTCCCCCTCTCCTTCCCGCACTCTCCTGCAACCCATGGCATCCCATCTCCCCTCTGCCTCTCTCTCCTCCTTCTCACCTATCACATCTGATGGGGTCACTAGAGTCATCCGCTCTACGAAGGTCTCCTCTAAACAGGTCTCCCCCTATTCTTCCAGAACTATTAAGGACAATATTGGCTATCTTGCCCCTGCACTTGCTGATTTCTGCAATCACTCTTTGGCTACAGGGTTTTTCCCCTCTCCCATCAAGCACTCTCGTGTGCGGCTCCTCCTGAAAAAACCTTCTGCAGACACGTCCTGTCCTGATAAGTACTGCTCCATCTCTATCAGCCCCTTCCTTGAGAAATCCTGGAGAAGCTGGTCTTCCCCCAACTGATACAGCATACAGAGCATGTTGGTTGCCTTCATGACCATCAATATGGATTTCGAGCATCCAGAGGCACGGAAACTGCTCTTCTGAACGCCCGTGAAGAACTTCTTGCATCTCTTGACTCTAACTCTCCTGCTGTTCTCATTGTACTTGATCGCTCCTCAGCATTTGACATGGTCAACCACTCCATCCTCATAAAACAGCTCCACAATACCTTAGGTATCTCGGAGCGGGCACTGGACTGGCTGACCTCTTTTCTCAATGACCGTCCCTCCCAGGTTATCCTGGGCTCTTTCTCCTCTCCCACCTCTATCTCTTCCTGTGGTGTCCCCCAGGGCTCCAACCTTTCTCCCTGGCTCTTTATCACCTATCTTGCCCCACTTGCACACCCAATTTCCACCTACTCCCCAAACCTCTAGAGTTATGCAGATGACACACACCTCTTCTTCAAACCTCCCTCTGATCCTCTCCTTACCTCCTCCATCATTCCCGACTGCCTATCTGCCATCCAGTCCTGGTGTGCCTCCAATGATCTCTGCCTCAATGCCAGCAAGACTGAGATCCTTTCCATTGGGACTCCTGCTCCCTCTTCCTTCCCCTCACTCTGGCCACCCACTATGGGTACTCTCTCTTCTCCTTCATCTGAAGCCAAAAACCTTGGAGTAATCTTCGACTCCTCTCTTTCCTTCCTCCTTCACATCCAGGACCTTGCCAAGAAGGCACACTTTCAACTCCCCCTCCTCAAAGGAATCCTTCCTTTCCTCACATTTCCCCAAAAGCCCAATGTCTCTAGAGCACTGGTACTCTCTAGGCTTGACTACAGCAATAGCCTCTTCCTTAATCTACCCTCTTCCTCTCTACGTCCCCTCCAACTAAACCAGAATAGGGCTGCAAAACGTATCCTTGGCATCAAGCCCAGTAAACTCTGCACTGGCTCCCGGTTGCTGAAAAGATCAATTTCAAATCCCTCTGCATCATCCATAAGACTGTCTGGGGCCGGGGACCATGCTATCTACAACTTGCTCTCACTAAATACACTCCTTCCAGATCTTTACGCTCCTCTGGCACCAACTCTCTGCGTGTCAAGCGTTTCACTAAACAGCAAGCTGTTGGACAATCTCTTTCCTTGGCTGGCTCGCTCCTTCGGAACAACCTACCCCTTCCACTGGGTCTTGAGCCGGATCGCCTCAAATTCCAGAAGCTCCTCAAAACTCTCCTTTTCACCCCCGCCCCTCCCTCCTTTGGTAAACCCCACAGTCGGTGAGATTGGTGACCAGGGCCCTTACGTGTCTACCCGGGTTCTGGCCTCCCACCCCCAATAGCCTTCTGCCTCGACCCACACCCAGCACTTGCCTTAGGCACCTATCGGCCTGTGCTATCACAAACCTGCACTTACTTATTTACTGGTGGTTGTCCACTCCCACCAAGTGATCTCTGCCAGGCACTTAACAGTTTGCAACTTGCTCCCTAGCAATTTCCTCCCTGTCACTCCATGCACTTATCCCCCCCCGACTCCCCCATCCCTCTCTCTCTCTGCACTTGCACGCTCTGAATGCTCACAAGGCCTAGTAGGACCGTCTCTCTCTTTCATTGTTATATTTGCTTTTCACTACCATGTTCCCTCCCTGTTGCCCTGGGGGCGCTTTGAAACACAATTTACTTGATGTAGAAGCGCCTTACAAATGCACAGTAAAATAAATAAATCAAATAAATATACAGCAGTGCCGCTGGGAACTCCAGCCACCGATTAGGAATGGAGGAAGAAAGGAATTGATGGCCTTTGAGAAACTATTTTTATTTATTTTATTTTTATTTTATTGTTTTAAGTTCAGTACTATCTCAAGAGCAACCAGGTCCTGTACAATGTGTGGGTAGCCAGCGTTTGGGCTGGCATCTTTTAACAGTAGTACAGTGAAGAGCCATTCCACTACCATCTTGGGAGTATATTTGGAGAAGAACACTGAAATCCTCTATTTGTATCATAATTATGGAAAATTCATTTCAGATAATATATCGATGGTACATACTCCTGGATATACTCAGCAGGATGTATAGTGGAGCCTCTGCACCGTTAGGGGGAGCTTGGTGGTTGGATCCACGATGCATGTATGGGGCACTGCCTTCAAGTGAAGTCACTTTGGGCTGTATTATTAACATGATATATGGGCATTCGTTTACTGTTAAATCCTTTGGTGGTTCTTTTGGGCAATGAGGGGGGTTGCAATGATCTACAACGCCCAATATGAGTGCACGTTGTTATAGAGCTCTTTGGAATCAGAAATGGAATACTTAGTGGTAAGAGTGGTGGTGAATGTGGCTTGGGTATGTCACCCTGTGTTAGGCTGCCGCCCACCGGCAATGAATCTCAATGTCTTCCCTGGAACCTTCCTTAACAAAGTATCTAAACTAACACTACAGTACACAAATCTGATTGTATGTGGAGATTTTAATCTATGGGCTGAAACAGAACCAGATCAAGCTCATGGGGCTCTTCTTAGAGCCATGAAGCAACTGCAATTGATACAGCACGTGGTGGGTCCCACCCATATGAAAGGCCACACCCTGGACCTGCTGTTTGCTCCAGCGGCTTGGGTAGAGGTGTTTCCCAGTCGTCCGCTTATGTGGTCGGATCATTATGCCGAGCCGTATGCAATTAAAACAGGAGGAGTCTCGAAACAGACTCTTCATCACAATAGTCTGTGTTGGGGACGAAACTAGGCAAAAGTTGAACCCACTACAGTTTTCACCAAAGTGATCCAGCAGCAGGCTGATGAAACAGATAAGTTAGGTCCCTTACCCTCGGACATAGCCAGACGTGCCATGAGTCTGGAGTCAGTAGCAGACAAACTGGCCCCATTACAATTGATGAAGAAGCTGCCTTCTCATTGTGCCTTCTGGTATACGCCAGCACTTCGGGCATTATGCCTGGAGACACGGCATGCAGAGCGGCATATAGAGGAAAGGCTACGAGGATCACTTTGCCGAAATGTATAGTCAGCAATGTGCAATCTATCATAAGGCTTTAAAAATAGCCAAATCTATGTATTTCAAGGATTCAATCCAGGCAGCAGTGAATCCCCCCAAAAAAACTATTTGAGATGATTAATAAATTGACTAAACAGACAGATAGCCACCTCACAACTTTTTTGTGATGAGCTTCCAACCTTTTTTATTAGTAAAATTGAGGAGCTCCGCAAGGGAATTGCAGGTAAGGGGAATCCTAAAGATGGACATAATGGTAATGTCGAAAGTGGTATTCCAACATTGTCATTAGGGAAAAAGGCATTGGAGCGCTTTTCTGATGTCACCCTAACGAACAAGGAGAAGTTCATTAAGACGGTTGCAAAGCTTCAATGGGCGTCGCCCCGAGATCCCATTCCTCTGAAGCGGTTTAAAGCAGCACTAACAGACTTTTATGACACACTGACTTCTGCAGTTAACTCATCCTTGGAGTGGGGCCAAGTTCCATATAAGCTTAAAGAGGCTTTAGTTATAACACTGTTGAAAAAGCTGTTACTTGTTGCCTCGATCTTGGCAAATTATCAGCCTTTTTCACTCCTGCCATTTCTTATGGAAGTCTTGGAAGCAGAAGTGACCCCCCAACTTAGACAATTCTTGGAAAGTCACAACATCTTAGACAGCTATCAAATGGGATTCCGACCCCTGATGGGAACCGAAGCAGTTTTGGTATCGGTACTTGATGACTTCACCATGATCAGGGACGAGGGCGGTATGACAGGCCTCAGTCTCTTGGACCTGTCGGCCACTTTCGATACCATTGATCACGGAATACTGATAGTGAGGCTAGAGGAGGTTAGGTTTTCTGGGGCAGTATTGGACAGGTTCCATGATTTTCTGACTTCACGTTCAACAAATAGTCTTCTTTCGCCCTTAACGTTCATCTCCGGTCTCGGGTCTCCTGCGGAGTTCCGCAGTGATCGACTCTTTTTCCCCTACTTTTCAATTTATATATTCGCCCTCTGATGATTCTTATCCATCTGTTTGGCTTTAGAGTCTTCTCAAACACAGACGACACACAGATTCTGTTCAGATTGGACACAAAGCAGGGCCATATAAGGGATAGGCTAAAAAACTGCCTGGAAGCCGTCCGGGTCTGGATCGAGTCAAATTGGCTCAAGTTAAACGGCGGGAAGACAGACATTTTGAGATCGGGCCCGCCATGGGCAGTTGGTGGATGGCCCGATGCCTTTTGGCCAGTATCACTGGGCCTACTACCTAAACCTGCTAAGTTTGTTCGTAATCTAGGTTTTAAGCTATCGGAATCCCTGTCCATGGAGGTGCAGGTTAATTTGGTATACGGTGCGGGCGTTGTTAAGATTAAACAATTTAAGAAAGTCCTCCCGTTTATTCCAAATATGTTTCCTGCTCAAATAATGCTCATGCTCAAATAGTGGCAGCATGCGTAAATGGGAGTCTGGATTACTGTAATGCCATCTACCGGGCGCAGCCTTCCTTTCTTATCCAGCGCCGGCAAGTGTTACAAAACGCAGTACTACGTCTGGTTACACATATTCCAGCCAGAGCAGGAGTAACTAAGGCCAGAAAATCTCTCCACTGGCTTCCGGTAGAAGGTCGGGTAGAATTCAAGGCGCTGTGTATCATGCATTGTGCTCTAAGCGGAAATGGATGTTTGGCCATCCAGGAGAAACTGGAAAGATATACCCCGGTACGCTCTATGAGATCCTCGAATGCAGAATTGTTGCAGATACCTAAATATAGGAAAGAATGCGTGGGTGGCCGGGCTTTTTCAATGGCAGTACCCAGGCTTTGGAATTGAGGACTTTTTATCCTTTAAAAAAATCTTAAAACGTTTGTCTTCAGATAAGCTTACTCTCCCGCTCACCCTCGGACTCCTCTACATCTGTCGTGAATATCGGTTGTTTAGCGCGCCATGATGCCTTGGGTGAAAGAGCGCTATACAAATAATTGATTGATTGATTGATTTAACAGAAGGGATTTACCTTGGGAGCGATGCATGCCCGATTGGCCCAGCATAAGCTGATAGCTGCACATACCCGAAAGTCTCCTATCACACATGTGGGGCCCAGACTTTGGCATGTATGCAGCTTGGAGAAGATCCCGGCTACGCTCTGTAAATTGATTTGGGATCCATTTACAGGTATATGAATGCAGAGGAGAGACCTGCTCAGTGACACCATGTCAATGGAAGGCTTTCACATTGTCATGATACATGCTAATGAATGTGTAACATTATAAAGGGTGTGTCCTGTGGTCCAGTGCTTCCATTCTCTAAATGACACGTCATGTTTATGTATCTGATTAATTTACTGGAATTTCCGTCCAGCGCTGGCCGTACCCAGAGGGTGTCGGAGGGAGCGCCATGATGGATGAGTTATAATTGATTGGCTGATTCCCACCACTATTCCCTCCCACATATTATGTGTTATATCTTATTTATTCGTTCCTTAATTCTGAATCCTTTTTCTAAAATAAAAATCAATAAAGATAATTTAAAAATATATATTTTTGAAAAATCTCTACCCACAGCCTAAGTCCAAGACCACAGCGTCCATGACCCACCACAAGTCACTGTTTCGCCTCTAACACAGACGCCTGGTGGAACCCACAGTTGTGTGATCCAGTTGTGGAGGGTGCGGACATCACATTCTAGCAGCCCCCACTAGCGAGTGGATAACAGTGGACGCCGGCCTCACCTTGGTGGTTGCGTTGCAGTGCCGCGAACATCCCACTCTTGGGTAACTTAGTAGCAGCGACATGCTTGACGTATTGGAGTACAGACATGCCCGGGAAAACAGCTCCTGAAATAAAGCAAAGAGCAGTACATATGTTCCATTATTGCACACAGAAGGGTTGCAGACTCGTTCCATGGGCCTCTTCTCAGGATACAGCATGATGAAGCACAAGCCTTATGCCGCTCCCAGGGGCCCGTCTACCTGAGCACTTGCGCGATGTTGGGCCCCGGAATCCAATTTTCACCTCTTGTGGAATATGAATTCCATTGTATGCGCCTTCTCTGCCTCAAAATGGCGGTAGCATGCCCTGGCGTGTAAAAGTGAGACATACATGGCTAACGGCTCACATTGATACCTTCATTGGGCACCCCTGAGCTAGGAAAATGCACCCCATAGCTTCTTTCAATGTTAGGGTCTAGACTCTAACGTTAAATAAAAGCAAGCAGTGTTAAAGCTATCTGGGTTTGGAGACCGTTTGACAGGCGCACCCCCAAAAGCTCAGAATCAGGCCAACACATGCCTGTCACAGCCACTGTATCGTAAGATGCCACCCACATGATGCTGCTGCCATCATATGCCACACACAGCTTCAAATCCCCAAATAATGCGCTATCCGACCTCTCCCACTAGATATAGAGATACACATTGTGAGGGAGCCTCGAGGCGCCACCCAGATACTGAGGAGTGAGGACGTGATAGGACAGTGAGTAGCTAGGAGGAAAAGAAGGGCACGTGTGGCACGTAGATTTAGAAAAGGAAAAACACCTGCAATGCCATATAAAGGTGCACAAGACAGAGAAGACACTGCCTACCACAATGTGACACCGTGCACTTACCGTAGGGAGAGACCCAGTGGGGCACGTGCTCTTATGCAGCAGGGAGCAGCTGACACAGGTGCCCTAAAAGAGAAGAGAAGTCAATTAAACACAACCAAAGGCATTCAACCAATCACATCTAAGGACACTGGGAACACCAGGGGCCAGAGCCAATGACGGAAGAGATCCTTGCTGCAGTGCTTGGAACTGAAGTGATCCAATTTCAAAGATCAAACTCTTGTCAGCCTTTTATGTTTTGGCTGGAGGTGCCATAGCGCCAACTAGAAGATACTTCAGGTTTCACATTGACTAATATATACATTCAAATAAGGAGCACGGAAAGCCATTTTATGTGCACTTTTTCACAAGTGTTCTTTGTCGCTATCGCGATAACCTGGCAGGAATGTTCTATTTGCTGATAGAATGTGCACACTGTTCCTTTTTGGGGGGGCGGGTAACTTGCACTTGAAAACACAAACATTTGCTGCTAATGGAACTCTGCTATGTTGCACCTGAGGTACAAAGAAGGCCCATCAAACCCCCAAGATTGGTGGTCTGACATGAAGCCCTTTGCACCAAGGTAACTGTCTATAGCAAACGTAAGACAGAAAAAAAACCATTTTACATACAGTGCTACGTGTTTGCATGATCTTTTCTTTCTGGACTCACGTTACATCCAACACTTGCACCTAGAACGTTTAAGTGCAATTTGAGTTTGTACACAAAACTTCATAAGACAATGTTTGTGGCTCTGACCTGCTTCCCCATTCAGAAACCCCCTTCACACACTCACGACTCCCCAACACGCCCCCGAGAACACCCACTGTTGCTGTTCAAGGAGGATTAGAGTACGGCCATGTCTGCAAATGTTATATAACTGTGCATGACCTGTTCCAAAATGGCCCTCAGTAGAAAAGTCTCAAATCATCTTCCGATTCCCTCCAACATGCTCCGTTTTATGAATTCAGAGCAACTTGCTGATGAGTAAGTCATGGCTTTTCCAGCAGCAGGCCAATCGGGCTCCTTCATGTAGCACTGTGACCGTCCATACATGTACTGCATGTGTGGGTAGAGTGCCAGAACATCAACAATGTGTGTAGTTATCCAACAGTGACAATCTTATACTTTCCTCAAACATCATCATGACCAACACATTGCATCGATACCTTGTGAATTAAATACACAGCGCAAATGCGGGCCCTCTCCTCCCTGCCACCCTGTACAGCTGTACCCCTCCTCTGTGTCCCACTGTATTTTAACCCGCGCTGTATATCTGTACTGGTGTATACCTCTGTAAAGCGCTCTGTTGCTTCTTGAAGCCATGTCCGCGCTCAATAAATACAACAATAATGATAATTTAAAAAATGCAGCATCCAAACATGGCACCACATGGCACTCATGTGCGTCGAGCCGTGAAGTAAGCCTTACACGAACAATTCTCATTTAACACTATAACACATTTGATTTACGTCACAACTCATTATCAAACATTTGTAAGATGGAGAGTATTGTGCTTTTATTTCATCTGAATGGCAAGAAGTTCTAAACTGCAACCGAAAACGGCCTTGCTTTACTGTTATTTCACATGAGGGGCAAGAATTTGAACACTACAAAGAAAAACAGCTTTTGTTTTCCCTTTCACATGAACAGAAGCCCTTTAAACACTGAAAACGAAAAATGCCTTGGCTTTTTCTTTGTGTTCATGTCAAATTAAAGAACCACGGGGAAAGGGGGCCTACCCCTCATTATCAATGGACCAACAGCAAATGCAAACTAGCTCAAAAAGGAGAAACCAAGCCTGCACACGTGTGAAAAGGAAAAGAAAAAGGCCTTAAAAGCACCGAAAATGTCAGGGAAATATACTGCAGGGGATTGATCAAAGCAATGTACATTATGTTTCAACCCACAAAACTCCAGTCACCTCTTAATAGACCCTTATTGCAGGGAAAAACGGTTCTGGCATAAAGGCAGGTACTCATGATGACAAAGCCCCACTCCCACGGGATATCGTACCTACCAGTGAACCATCCCGCAATAGAATGTGATACTGCTGAGGGCATCATAATTCCCTGCTCTGCCAGACTTGGAGGCAGGAGCCCAGATATTTCAAAGGAGGCCAAATGTGGCCAAAGCTTGACCAGGAGGTGTGAGCCCTTCCTGCACCCACTTCAAAGAGCAAGCTGCAAAGTTCAAAGGGACTAATAAAAACCCTCTGGTCACAAGCTGACCCAGGGGAACAGATGGCTGTGGGGATGGAACAGATGGCTGTGGGGATGAAGCGCCCCTCCCACAGGTGGAACAAGACACTCCCAAGTTACATTAAAAGACTGATTTCATTTTAGGCATTTTCGCAGCAATCAGAATAAGAATCAATTTCATTTTATGCAATTTCTTTCTTGTAATTTCCAGGCAGTTTTAAAGAGACTAATTGCATTTCCCTAGGACTTTGGGGACTGAAATGGCCAGTTAAGACCAAGTTCTGGCTGATCTGAACATGTGACAAATATGACAGCTGATGAAAAGATAGAAGATGAAATTAGGAACATGCTGGATCATTTGCAGAGTCATAACTGTTGTACATTTTATGAAAATGAAAAAAATGTGCCAACAGGCTATGCTACCTCGTAAGGAGTTGGCGATCGGCTTACCTAATTCCCTATGAGCAACCAAAAACGCATATCTGTTTCCTATGGCAGTAGCTAGTAGAATTATGGAGTTATGAGACATAACAAAGGAATTGTAATAATTGCAAACAGACAGATGGTGCTCTCTTCCCTTGAACCAATCATGCCAGAGGGCAGAGAGAGGAATGGTAAACTATCCTATCCGAGCGGTAGGGATAATTACAGGGTACTCCCCTTAGATTGTAAAGTTAGTGATGTCATTCATGCTATATAAGGGGGACTGTACTTGGACTAAGGACAGACACACACCAAAATACGGAAGGAGGATTGAGAGAAGGCAGCAGAACCTTACAATCAGTGAGAGTGGAGTGACCAGACCCCTTGCCATAGCTGTCCAGAGTGTCCTGTTATCCAGCTGGCTTTCCTGAATCCCAAACCAAGTCTTGCTTTGTAAGTAGCTGTTACAGTTGCACAATGATGGGAGAAAGGACAACTCTCTCTGTAAGGTTTCTCAACAAACTTTAATTAAAATCCAACACAGAGGAAACCCCTGTATAACAGGAATTAGAAGGCTAAATACGCCAAACTTGGGTTATTTGTAGAATGGCCTGTGGTTTACTCTAATGGTGCTCTGCAGAGAGTCTGTAAATAAGTTTGCAGTCTGATTGGGCTGATTTGCCAAAAAAAGTCTTTCTAATGCTTCTCCTCTTAAAAGGGCACCTCAATCTTTTATTTCCCACTCACGGTTCAGTTCTGCTGGAAGGGGCTTTGACTTGGACACAGGTTTAGAGAGTTATTTATAGGGGCTCTTTATGGTTACTTTAGGCTTGTTACTTAAGGCTTTCAGGTTGTTCACTGTGTTCTCAGTCTTTATGTTTCACTCTCGTTCCATTTCTCCCAATAAAATAGCTGTTGGCTAGTTACTGTTATCATCCCTCATCTTTGTCAGTGTTGCGCAGCGTTTCCTACCTTGTAGTTGGATCTTCAGCCCCCCCTTCTTCAGACATATGCGGGATCCGTATGATCTCCTGGCTCTTTTCTGGCTTCTTCCGTGAGCCGTGTGTGACTCCTTTCACAGGTCCACTGTGGCGTCTTCTTTCCCTCCTCCTCTGATTTTTCCAAACTCGCTCACAGGCTCTTCCAGCCTGTTCTCGCCACGGCCTCTCTTTCTCTTCTGGCGGCGTCGCTGAGGGGACGTGACCAATCCGCCCCTTCTTCTACTGCTATCGCCTCCCCGCTCCGACCCACAGCTGATCACCTCAGCTGTTCGTTCAGGCCAGCTGACGTTACTCGGAGGCACAGCCACGCCCCCTTCTACAGTCGCCGGCCTCCGAGGACTCCTGCAGCTGTCAGGGTTTCTTAATACACACCCCAGGTCCTCCGCTCTGCTCTACAGGGAAACCTTTAACTCGTTTAGCCCAACGGGGATCTTAACTGTAATCGTACCTTCTGGTACGGCGCTACTCTTCTTCCCTATCAATAAGCCCATTCATAACAGTCTCTCTCCAACTCCTCCTCGGCCTGCAACGGACAAACCAAAACATTAGAGCAAAGCACCTTCCTCATTCAGCTCACAGACTATTTGCTTTCCAACTTGTCCATCCAGCCTAGAAACCCTGCCTCCTGGCCCTAGCCGTGCACTCGGAATTTGCTGTGATGCCTTGCAATGTCGGTAATCCCCTTTTGCTGCCTTCTCTGAGAGTTAACCCCTTCACAGACCCCCCCTTCTAAGCCCTTGCGCTCGGGAAGGGCGTAGGCGTGTGACAGGAAATCAGCTTGGGCCAAAAAGGCTGTAGGGATAAGAACCATCTCAGAATTCTGGGGTTCGAGTCTTTGTTCCTGGCGAGCCACACTAAGGCAGCATGATCCGTCACTAGTGCGAACTGACGGCCCAAGAGGTAGTTTCTCAGGGTCTCCACCGCCCATTTCACTGCTAGGCACTCCTTTTTGATGGTCGCATACCCCATTTCGTGAGTAAGTAACTTTCGTTTGATGAAAAGGATAGGTCTCGCAGCTTCTCCTTGATTTTGATATAAGGGCACCGTCAGTTGTAATGTATTAGAGGATCTAGTGGTTCTAGTATTCTGTCTAAATGTGAATTTATTTGTTAGATAAGGCGGGGCTAGGTGGTTGAGAGCTTTGTAGGTGAGGCAGATGGTTTTTAGGTCTATTTTTTGTTGGATGGAAAGCCATTTGCATGAAATTCTTGTGGCCGAGATATGTTCTCTTCTGGGAATATTTAGGGCGGCACAGAGTGTGTCATTTTGTAGAACTTGCAATTTATTGATTACCGTTTTGTTGGCGCCTACATAAAGGCTATTACAGTTATCCAGTTTGGATTGAATGAGTGCTCTGGCTAGAGTGAGGCAGTTGTTGGGGGAGATCAGCGGTCTGCAGGCCCTAATTAGTTTACCAGTGTAGGCAGTGGCTGAGGCAGTCATATTGATTTGTTTGGCTAGGTTGGTATTCGTGTCTAGGTAGAAACCAAGGGTTTTTACCCTCTTGGCGATGGGTATGGTGTTACCGTCAATGGTGAAGCTGGTGTAGCTGGGACAGAGTTTCCGGATGGTGTTGGGTGAGCCGACAAGGAGTATTTCGGTCTTATCATTCAGGCAAAGGCCATGTGTGGCCATCCAGGCCTGAATGATGGAGAAGACTTCATTGATCCAGTTGGCGTCCAAGTTGTAATTACCGGATAGGGTGAGGAGTATCTGGGTGTCATCTGCGTAGTTAGTGTAGGTGACACCCAGATGATCCAGCTTGTCGAATAGGGGCTTTGTAACTATATTATACAAAGTAGGTGAGACACAAGATCCTTGTGGGACACCGCAACTAATGGGGATAGTGTCGGCCGCTGCTAGGGGTGAGAAGACCCGCATGGTCCTATTGTCCAGGAAGGATTGGATCCATGTGACAGCAGAGCGGGAGAAGTGTGCTGCCGATGACAAATTGTTGCACCGGATTTTATGGTCAACCAGGTCAAAGGTAGCGGAGAGGTCGAGGAGAAGAAGAATGGCAGCCTTACCTTTATCTTTGAGTTCGTCTATCTGGCACTTGAGATCAACATGGGCCATTTCTGTCCCGTGTTGTGGTCGAAAGCCAGATTGGCGAGTTCCTAATAAATGGTTTGTCTCTAGGTAATCCTGGATTTGTAGATAGGCCACTCTGTCAAGAATTTTTAGTAAGAATGGGACGGTGGTGATGGGTCTATAGTTCGTGGGTATATCTGGGTCAAGAGTTTGTTTTTTTAGCAGTGGTAGGACCCAAGATTTTTTCAGATTACTTGGGACTGTATTATTTGAGAATGAGAGGTTTATTAATTTGGTAATGAAGGGGGAGAGATCCCTAGCTGCATCTTTTATGATCTGTGCGGGGCAACTGTCCCCCTTACAGTTCGAAGGTTTCAAAGATGCTATCATTTTTTGTACTTCAGGTATGGTTACTTTTTTGAAAGTGAAGCCTGAGCTAATGGTGGTAGGTGAAGGAAGGGTGGAGCTGGAGGTAGGACCATGAGTGAGTTGCTGTTGTTTGTTTTCAATTTTAGTTTGGAGCCCTGAGATTTTGTTAGCAGGGGCGTTCTGAATCATTGTGCACCATGGTTTATCCTTAGTGCATGTGTCTGTGGGAGGAATGGGGTTTTCTAACTCCTTTAGGATGTTAAAGAGCTCCTTTGTGCTAGAGCCTGCCTGAGAGATCCTAGAATTAAGAGATTATTTCTTGGCGCATATAATCTCATTTTTGTAGAGAGTGGAGATATTGGTGAGATTAGTTCTGTTAACTACTGAAGGCACTGATTTCCATAGCGATTCAAGTTTACTTTTTTGTTGTCGGAGAAGTTTGAGCTTCGGGGTGTACCATGTATTCAGGTGCGCTTTTGGTTTCCCTTTGCGCATTTTTAGTGGTGCAATTAAGTCGATAGCTTTTGCCATGGACTCATTATAGACGTTGACCAGCAGGTTCAAGTCAGTTGTGGTTGGTAGTGCGTTCAGAATAGGGGTCACCAGGGGTATTAAGGCTGCTTCTGTGATGTTGCTCTTTTTCCTAGTTAGGCAAGCCGGTGCAATAACAGGCCTTTTATGCGCTAGGTTGCTAATATTAACGTCGAATAGGAGGAGGTGGTGATCCGTCCAGATGAGCTGAACAGCGTCCTTCAGGGTGATGTTGCAATTAAGGGCGGTTACCCAGTCAAGGATTCTGCCCTTCGAATGGGTGGGTCATGCCATGCAGCTAACATTACATTCACACAGAGAAAAGCAGGACATAAGAGACAGGCATCTTAAAAACATTTCATAGGATTCCTTCAAAAGGCCAGGATCCTCACTGAGGCCAGAGATTGACACATGGTGCCGGATACATACATTGCGTAGGATCGTTTCAAAGGGCCAGGATCCTCGCTGAGGCCAGAGATTGAAACATGGTGCCGGCAACACACATTGCGTAGGATTCCTTCAAAGGGCCAGGATCCTCGCTGATGCTGGAGATTGACACATGGTGGCGGCTACACTCATTTCATAGGATCCCTTCAAAGGGCCAGGATCCTCGCTGAGGCCAGAGATTGACACATGGTGCCAGCTACTCACATTTCATAGGATCCCTTCAAAGGGCCAGGATCCTCGCTGAGGCCAGAGATTGACACATGGTGCCGGCTACTCACATTTCATAGGATCTCTTCAAAGGGCAAGGATCCTCGCTAAGGCCAGTGATTGATACTTGGTGCTGGCTAGGCACATTGCGTAGGATCCCTTCAAAGGGCCAGGATCCTCGCTGAGGCCTGAGATTGACACATGGTGCCGTCTACACACATTTCATGGGGTCCATTCAAAGGGCTAGGATCCTCGCTGAGGCCAGAGATTGATACATGGTGCCGGCTACACAAATTGCATAGGATCTCCTCAAAGGGCCAGGATCCTCGCTGCGGCCAGAGATTGACACATGGTGCCGGCTACTCACATTTCACAGGATCTCTTCAAAGGGCAAGGATCCTCGCTGAGGCCAGTGATTGATACATGGTGCTGGCTAGGCACATTGCGTAGGATCCCTTCAAAGGGCCAGGATCCTCAATGAGGCCTGAGATTGACACATGGTGCCGGCTACACACATTTCATAGGGTCCATTCAAAGGGCGAGGATCCTCGCTGAGGCCAGAGATTGACACATGGTGCCGGCTACACAAATTGTATAGGATCTCCTCAAAGGGCCAGGATCCTCGCTGCGGCCAGAGATTGACACATGGTGCCGGTTACACACATTTCATAGGATCCATTCAAAGGGCCAGGATCCTCGCTGAGGCCTGAGACTGACACATGGTGCCGGCTACACACATTTCATAGGATCCATTCAAAGGGCCAGGATCCTCGCTGAGGCCAGAGATTGACACATGGTGCTGATTACACACATTGCAGAGGATCCCTTCAAAGGGCCAGGATCCTCGCTGAGGCCAGAGATCAAAGGGCCAGGATCCTCGCTGAGGCCAGAGATTGACACATGGTGCCGGCTACACACATTTCATAGGATCCCTTCAAAGGGCCAGGATCCTCGCTGAGGCTAGAGATTGACACATGGTGCCGATTACACACATTGCAGAGGATCCCTTCAAAGGGCCAGGATCCTCGCTGAGGCCAGAGATCAAAGGGCCAGGATCCTCGCTGAGGCCAGAGATTGACACATGGTGCCAGCTGCACACATTTCATAGGATCTCTTCAAAGGGCCAGGATCCTTGCTGAGGCCAGAGATTGACACATGGTGCCAGCTAGACACATTGTGTAGAATCCCTTCAAAGGGCCAGGATCCTCGCGGAGGCCTGAGATTGACACATGGTGCCGGCTACACACATTTCATAGGGTTCATTCAAAGGGCGAGGATCCTCGCTGAGGCCAGAGATTGACACATGGTGCCAGCTACACACATTTCATAGGATCCATTCAAAGGGCCAAGAGCCTCGCTTAGGCCAGTGATTGACACATTGTGCCGGCTACACACATTTCATAGGATCCCTTCAAAGCACCAGGATCCTCTCTGAGGCCACAAGCACCAGGATCCTCTCTGAGGCCAGAGATTGACACATGGTGCCGGCTACACACATTTCATAGGATCCCTTCAAAGGGCCAGGATCCTCGCTGAGGCCAGAGATTGACACATGGTGCCGGCTAAACACATTTCATAGGATCCCTTCAAAGGGCCAGGATCCTCACTGAGGCCAGTGATTGACACATGGTGCCGGCTACACACATTTCATAGGATCCCTTCAAAGGGCCAGGATCATCGCTGAGGCCAGAGATTGACACATGGTGCCGGCTACACACATTTCATAGGATCCCTTCAAAGGGCCAGGATCATCGCTGAGGCCAGAGATTGACACATGGTGCCGGCTACACACATTTCATAGGGTCCATTCAAAGGGCGAGGATCCTCGCTGAGGCCAGAGATTGACACATGGTGCCGGCTACACACATTTCATAGGATCCATTCAAAGGGCCAGGATCCTCGCTGAGGCCAGAGATTGACACATGGTGCCGGCTACACACATTTCATAGGATCCATTCAAAGGGCCAGGATCCTCGCTGAGGCCTGAGATTGACACATGGTGCCCTCTACACACATTTCATAGGGTCCATTCAAAGGGCCAGGATCCTCGCTGAGGCCAGAGATTGACACATGGTGCCGGCTACACACATTTCATAGGATCCCTTCAAAGGGCCAGGATCCTCACTGAGGCCAGTGATTGACACATGGTGCCGGCTACACACATTTCATAGGATCCCTTCAAAGGGCCAGGATCCTCACTGAGGCCAGTGATTGACACATGGTGCCGGCTACACACATTTCATAGGATCCCTTCAAAGGGCCAGGATCCTCACTGAGGCCAGTGATTGACACATGGTGCCGGCTACACACATTTCGTAGGATCCCTTCAAAGGGCCAGGATCATTGCTGAGGCCAGATATAGACACATGGTGCCGGCTACACACATTTCGTAGGGTCCATTCAAAGGGCGAGGATCCTCGCTGAGGCCAGAGATTGACACATGGTGCTGGCTACACACATTTCGTAGGATCCCTTCAAAGGGCCAGGATCATTGCTGAGGCCAGATATAGACACATGGTGCCGGCTACACACATTTCGTAGGGTCCATTCAAAGGGCGAGGATCCTCGCTGAGGCCAGAGATTGACACATGGTACAGGCTACACATTCAGAGGTTTAGCAGATGGGGGAAGGTATGGTCTAACAGCCAGTAAACAGAGACAAGGGGGTTCAGACAAATAACCCTTTTGGCGCCTGAAATAGTTTGCATTCGCCCTGGATGGTGTAAGGGCCCTGTGCAAGACTACGAGGTGGTCGACGTACTCCGCACTGGCTCCAGTATTACTAGTCATGAGGCTGTTGCATGCTCTGGCTAAGAGGGCACAATTAAGGACCAAAGGGGTGTATTTATACAAAGGAACAAGAACCAAAGATCAGTTGTTTCCCTTCCCCTGCACTGAAGCGTCTCATCCTCTCTGGGGTGGCGAAAAAACAGAGAGAGGCGCAAACACAAGGGGGGTACTCCCAGTCAGTCTTTAAAACAAACCTTGCAGAGACTGTGGACATTTCATAGCCTCCTTGTGACGTCACAGAGAAAGACCAGCCTATTGTGACAATGTCGCCCCTTCTGTATATGGCATGACACACCGCAATAAAAGGACCAGGGAAAGTTCCGGAAAAGAAAGGCGTGCTGCTGAGAGATGGAGAGGGCTCCCTTGGCTTGTCTATCATTCACTCGTTCTCTGATATGTCTCCAGCTCTGCCATTCCATGGCTGCTCTCCCACCCATTGCTCACACACTGTGTGGGTGGAATACTTCACCATACACTGGACCAAATGCCACATTCTTTGCGGAATTCAAGCCATGCCCAGTTTGCGGCCTGGCATAATGGACGTGATTGTACCATCCTGGCATATTTTGCAATGGTGGCGCTGAAGGAGCTGTAATCAGGTTAGAAGAAACGTAAGGAATATAGGCCTACAAAATGATTATCTGCTGTCAGTGCGGATGTCAGCATTAAACTATACACCCACCGGTATTTACCTTTTTTATTTCGCTTTTGGTGTCATCACATCTGTGAGGAAGAACCGGCAGGATTGAGGGAGGACACAGGACGCCGTCCAGGGTGTAGATGCGACCATTCTTTGCAGTGACGTCGGCTTCCACAATGTTTAAACCATTCACTAGAATGTTTCCCTGCAGACAAAAGAACAAACAAGCGAGTCCGCAATGTAAATGTCTGTGTACTGCACATGCAAAAGAAGGACTTCTGTAATACAGATATTAGTTTCAGACATTCATCACATAATGAGCAGCTCCTGGGTGAGTTACTGCAGGCATGTGATGGAATAACGCACACAGGCATTCTCCTGGGTGAGCTACTGCAGGCACGTGGTGGAATAACGCTCACAGGCATTCTCCTGGGTGAGCTACTGCAGGCGCGTGGTGGAATAACGCACACAGGTTCTCTCCTGGGTGAGTAACTGCAGGCACGTGATGGAATAACGCACACAGGCATTCTCCTGGGTGAGATACTGCAGGCACGTGGTGGAATAACGCACACAGGCATTCTCCTGGGTGAGCAACTGCAGGCACGTGATGGAATAACGCACACAGGCATTCTCCTGGGTGAAATACTGCAGGCACGTGGTGGAATAACGCACACAGGCATTCTCCTGGGTGAGCAACTGCAGGCACGTGATGGAATAACGCACACAGGCAATCTCCTGGGTGCGTTACTGCAGGCACGTGATGGAATAACGCACACAGGCATTCTCCTGGGTGAGTAACTGCATGCACGTGGTGGAATAACGCACACAGGCATTCTCCTGGGTGAGCTACTGCAGGCACGTGATGGAATAACGCACACAGGCATTCTCCTGGGTGAGATACTGCAGGCACGTGGTGAAATAACGCACACAGGCATTCTCCTGGGTGAGCAACTGCAGGCAAGTGGTGGAATAACGCACACAGGCATTCTCCTGGGTGAGCTACTGCAGGCACGTGATGGAATAACGCACACAGGCATTCTCCTGGGTGAGCAACTGCAGGCACGTGGTGGAATAACGCACACAGGGATTCTCCTGGGTGAGCTACTGCAGGCACGGGATGGAATAACGCACACAGGCATTCTCCTGGGTGAGCAACTGCAGGCACGTGGTGGAAACAGCAGGAACGTGGTGGAATAACGCACACAGGCATTCTCCTGGGTGAGCTACTGCAGGCACGTGGTGGAATAACGCACACAGGCATTCTCCTGGGTGAGCTACTGCAGGCACGTGATGGAATAACGCACACAGGCATTCTCCTGGGTGAGTTACTGCAGGCACGTGATGGAGTAACGCACACAGGCATTCTCCTGCGTGAGTTACTGCAGGCACGTGATGGAATAACGCACACAGGCATGCTCCTGGGTGAGTTACTGCAGGCACGTGATGGAGTAACGCACACAGGCATGCTCCTGGGTGAGTTACTGCAGGCACGTGATGGAGTAACGCACACAGGCATGCTCCTGCGTGAGTTACTGCAGGCACGTGATGGAATAACGCACACAGGCATTCTCCTGCGTGAGTAACTGCAGGCACGTGCTGGAATAACAGGCACAGGCATTCTCCTGGGTGAGTTACTGCAGGCACGTGATGGAATAACGCACACAGGCATTCTCCTGGGTGAGTAACTGCAGGCACGTGCTGGAATAACAGGCACAGGCATTCTCCTGGGTGAGTAACTGCAGGCACGTGCTGGAATAACAGGCACAGGCATTCTCCTGGGTGAGTTACTGCAGGCATGTGAGGTGATAATGAACACAGGCATTCTCCTGGGTGAGTTACTGTAGGCATGTGATGGAATAATGCACACAGGCATTCTCCTGGGTGAGTTACTGCAGGCATGTGATGGAATAATGCACACAGGCATTCTCCTGGGTGAGTTACTGCAGGCATGTGATGGAATAATGCACACAGGCATTCTCCTGGGTGAGTTACTGCAGGCATGTGATGGAATAATGCACACAGGCATTCTCCTGGGTGAGTTACTGCAGGCATGTGATGGAATAATGCACACAGGCATTCGCCTGGGTGAGTTACTGCAGGCACGTGATGGAATAATGCACACAGGCATTCTCCTGGGTGAGTTACTGCAGGCACGTGATGGAATAATGCACACAGGCATTCGCCTGGGTGAGTTACTGCAGGCATGTGATGGAATAACGCACACAGGCAATCTTGCAATGCAGCACCATTAGATATCCTGGATCAGCGTGGACGCCGGGACTCACATAAGAACACATAACATATTTCGCCTTCGCCTCATGTCAAATCTTCGGATCCCACAGAGACCCCCTGCTGACCCTCGCCTCAAGCATCGACTCTGCCAAATTTCACAACTCTCCTCATCTCCTCTCATGCCATGCGCCCTCCTTGCCCTCACTCAAGCTCTCCTTCCACCCCATGCCAGGACCTCTCATTGCCCTCACTCAAGCTCTCCTTCCCCACCATGCCAGGACCTCTCCTTGCCCTCACTCAAGCTCTCCTTCCCCCCATGCCAGGACCTCTCCTTGCCCTCACTCAAGCTCTCCTTTCACCCCATGCCAGGACCTCTCCTTGCCCTCACTCAAGCTCTCCTTCCACCCCATGCCAGGACCCCTCCTTGCCCTCACTCAAGCTCTCCTTCCCCCTCCATGCCATGACCCCTCCTTGCCCTCACTCAAGCTCTCCTTCCCCCTCCATGCCATGACCCCTCCTTGCCCTCACTCAAGCTCTCCTTCCACCCCATGCCATGCGCCCTCCTTGCTCTCACTCAAGCTCTCCTTCCCCCTCCATGCCATGACCCCTCCTTGCCCTCACTCAAGCTCTCCTTCCCCCCTTGCCAGGACCCCTCCTTGCCCTCACTCAAGCTCTCCTTCCCCCTCCATGCCATGACCCCTCCTTGCCCTCACTCAAGCTCTCCTTCCACCCCATGCCAGGACCCCTCCTTGCCCTCACTCAAGCTCTCCTTCCACCCCATGCCATGACCCCTCCTTGCCCTCACTCAAGCTCTCCTTCCACCCCATGCCAGGACCCCTCCTTGCCCTCACTCAAGCTCTCCTTCCACCCCATGCCATGACCCCTCCTTGCCCTCACTCAAGCTCTCCTTCCACCCCATGCCATGCGCCCTCCTTGCTCTCACTCAAGCTCCCCTTCCCCCTCCATGCCATGACCCCTCCTTGCCCTCACTCAAGCTCTCCTTCCCCCTCCATGTCATGAACCCTCCTTGCCCTCACTCAAGCTCAGGCTAGCGGAACAAAGTGTGCAGAACGTGTGCATCCATTGAGAGGGCTCACCCTGCAGTTCTCCCAGACTGCAGTGGGACATATGGTTCTAGGAGCAAGGTCGGAGCTCCATGCTACTCCACACCTGGGAAAGCACCTGTGGATTGTGCTTAGACTCCCTTTCTAGCTGAAGTTCAAGATCCTACACAGATGGCATGCCAGATAGCAGCCCTATGCTGAGGGGCTGCTCTGGGATCCCAAGTCCTTCTTAGCTCTGCTTTCACACATTCTCAAAGGAACCAAGGACTCTGAGTGCGTAGTGACATCGCAATCAATAATCATCGTAAAGAGGCTAAGGGAGCAGAGTAACTCAGTATCGATTGAAAGGCAATGATAGATTCCTAAAGGAATGGCTTACACCTGTAACAGCAAATGAGCGATCAAAGATCTCAGATCTTGACAAGTGGTGCTGGGGATATGCTGACCTGAGCTATGAGCGGAGTATGTGTGCAGCTGTGCATGGTTCCTGCAGAATGGTGCTGGGATATGCTGACCTGAGCTATGAGCGGAGTATGTGTGCAGCCGTGCCTGGTTCTTGCAGAATGGTAGTGGGATATGGTGACCTGAGCTATGAGCGGAGTATGTGTGCAGCCGTGCATGGTTCTTGCAGAATGGTGCTGGGATATGCTGACCTGAGCTATGAGCGGAGTATGTGTGCAGCCGTGCATGGTTCCTGCAGAATGGTAGTGGGATATGATGACCTGAGCTATAAGCGGAGTATGTGTGCAGCCGTGCATGGTTCCTGCAGAATGGTGCTTGGATATGATGACCTGAGCTATGAGCGGAGTATGTGTGCAGCTGTGCATGGTTCTTGCAGAATGGTACTGGGATATGCTGACTCGAGATATAAGCGGAGTATTTGTGCAGCGGTGCATGGTTCTTGCAGAATGGTACTGGGATATGCTGACTTGAGCTCTGAGCTGAGTATGTGTGCAGCCGTGCATGGTTCCTGCAGAATGGTACTGGGATATGCTGACCTGAGCTATGAGCGGAGTATGTGTGCAGCCGTGCATGGTTCTTGCAAAATGGTAGTGGGATATGGTGACCTGAGCTATGAGCGGAGTATGTGTGCAGCCGTGCATGGTTCTTGAAGAATGGTGCTGGGATATGCTGACCGGAGCTATGAGAGGAGTATGTGTGCAGCCGTGCATGGTTCCTGCAGAATGGTAGTGGGATATGATGACCTGAGCTATGAGCGGAGTATGTGTGCAGCCGTGCATGGTTCCTGCAGAATGGTGCTCGGATATGATGACCTGAGCTATGAGCGGAGTATGTGTGCAGCTGTGCATGGTTCTTGCAGAATGGTACTGGGATATGCTGACTCGAGATATAAGCGGAGTATTTGTGCAGCGGTGCATGGTTCTTGCAGAATGGTACTGGGATATGCTGACTTGAGCTCTGAGCTGAGTATGTGTGCAGCCGTGCATGGTTCCTGCAGAATGGTACTGGGATATGCTGACTCGAGATATAAGCAGAGTATGTGTGCAGCTGCGCATGGATCTTGCAGAATGGTACTGGGATATGCTGACCTGAGCTATGAGCGGAGTATGTGTGCAGCTGTGCATGGTTCATGCAGAATGGTACTGGGATATGCTGACCTGAGCTCTGAGCTGAGTATGTGTGCAGCCGTGCATGGTTCATGCAGAATGGTACTGGGGTATGATGACCTGAGCTATGAGCGGAGTATGTGTGCAGCCGTGCATGGTTCATGCAGAATGGTGCTGGGATATGCTGACCTGAGCTATGAGCGGAGTATGTGTGCAGCTGTGCATGGTTCATGCAGAATGGTAGTGGGATATGATGACCTGAGCTATGAGCGGAGTATGTGTGCAGCCGTGCATGGTTCATGCAGAATGGTACTGGGATATGCTGACCTGAGCTCTGAGCTGAGTATGTGTGCAGCCGTGCATGGTTCATGCAGAATGATACTGGGGTATGATGACCTGAGCTATGAGCGGAGTATGTGTGCAGCCGTGCATGGTTCATGCAGAATGGTGCTGGGATATAATGACCTGAGCTATGAGCGGAGTATGTGTGCAGCCGTGCATGGTTTCTGCAGAATGGTAGTGGGATATGCTGACTTGAGCTATGAGCGGAGTATGTGTGCAGCCGCGCATGGTTCTTGCAAAATGGTACTGGGATATGCTGACCTGAGCTATGAGCGGAGTATGTGTGCAGCTGTGCATGGTTCATGCAGAATGGTACTGGGGTATTATTACCTGAGCTATGAGCGGAGTATGTGTGCAGCTGTGCATGGTTCATGCAGAATGGTGCTGGGATATGCTGACCTGAGCTATGAGCGGAGTATGTGTGCAGCCGTGCATGGTTCTTGCAGAATGGTACTGGGATATGCTGACCTGAGCTATGAGCGGAGTATGTGTGCAGCCGTGCATGGTTCTTGCAGAATGGTAGTGGGATATGATGACCTGAGCTATGAGCGGAGTATGTGTGCAGCCGTGCATGGTTTCTGCAGAATGGTAGTGGGATATGCTGACTTGAGCTATGAGCGGAGTATGTGTGCAGCCGCGCATGGTTCTTGCAAAATGGTACTGGGATATGCTGACTCGAGATATAAGCAGAGTATTTGTGCAGCGGTGCATGGTTCTTGCACAATGGTAGTAGGATATGCTGACTCGAGATATAAGCAGAGTATTTGTGCAGCGGTGCATGGTTCTTGCAGAATGGTACTGGGATATGCTGACTTGAGCTATGAGCGGAGTATGCGTGCAGTGCGCATGGTTCTTGCAGAATGATACTGGGATATGCTGACCTGAGCTATGAGCGGAGTATGTGTGCAGCTGTGCATGGTTCATGCAGAATGGTGCTGGGATATGCTGACCTGAGCTATGAGCGGAGTATGTGTGCAGCCGTGCATGGTTCTTGCAGAATGGTAGTGAGATATGATGACCTGAGCTATGAGCGGAGTATTTGTGAAGCCGTGCATGGTTCTTGCAGAATGGTACTGGGATATGCTGACTTGACCTATGAGCGGAGTATTTGTGCAGCCGTGCATGGTTTCTGCAGAATGGTACTAGGATATGCTGACTTGAGCTATGAGCGGAGTATGTGTGCAGCCGCGCATGGTTCTTGCAAAATGGTACTGGGATATGCTGACTCGAGATATAAGCAGAGTATTTGTGCAGCGGTGCATGGTTCTTGCAGAATGGTACTGGGATATGCTGACTTGAGCTATGAGCGGAGTATGCGTGCAGTGCGCATGGTTCTTGCAGAATGGTACTGGGATATGCTGACCTGAGCTATGAGCGGAGTATGTGTGCAGCTGTGCATGGTTCATGCAGAATGGTGCTGGGATATGCTGACCTGAGCTATGAGCGGAGTATGTGTGCAGCCGTGCATGGTTCTTGCAGAATGGTAGTGGGATATGATGACCTGAGCTATGAGCGGAGTATGTGTGCAGCCATGCATGGTTCTTGCAGAATGGTACTGGGATATGCTGACTCAAGCTATGAGCGGAGTATTTGTGAAGCCGTGCATGGTTCTTGCAGAATGGTACTGGGATATGCTGACTTGACCTATGAGCGGAGTATTTGTGCAGCCGTGCATGGTTCCTGCAGAATGGTACTGGGATATGCTGACTTGAGCTATGAGCAGAGTATTTGTGCAGCCGTGCATGGTTCCTGCAGAATGGTACTGGGATATGCTGACTTGACCTATGAGCGGAGTATTTGTGCAGCCGTGCATGGTTCTTGCCATTCCCTGCTCACTCTTTACCACCACCATTACTCGCCCAAGGTTGCAGTAGGATCTATGCTTTGCACATGCAAGGGTGCTTCATCTGCAGAGACTCCCACTGGAAACAGTAGCTCACTGGTGATAATGGCGGTGGAAATTGATGTGCAGAGGCGACACACGATCCAGTCCACGGCTCGGGGGACGCCAGACCAGAATTCATGGAACGACACTGAGGCAATGTTGGATATTCAGGGAAGAGCCGCATGCTACACACTCTGTGCAAAGCACTGTGCAGCTGTGCATGATTCGTGCAGAATGGTACTGGGATATGCTGACTTGAGCTATGAGCGGAGTATGTGTGCAGCCGTGCATGTTTCCTGCAGAATGGTAGTGGGATATGCTGACCTGAGCTATGAGCGGAGTATGTGTGCAGCCGTGCATGGTTCCTGCAGAATGGTAGTGGGATATGCTGACTCGAGCTATGAGCGGAGTATGTGTGCAGCCGTGCATGGTTCTTGCAGAATGGTACTGGGATATGCTGACTTGAGCTATGAGCGGAGTATGTGTGCAGCCGCGCATGGTTCTTACAAAATGGTACTGGGATATGCTGACTCGAGATATAAGCAGAGTATTTGTGCAGCGGTGCATGGTTCTTGCACAATGGTACTGGGATATGCTGACTTGAGCTATGAGCGGAGTACGCGTGCAGTGCGCATGGTTCTTGCAGAATGGTACTGGGATATGCAGACCTGAGCTATGAGCGGAGTATGTGTGCAGCTGTGCATGGTTCATGCAGAATGGTGCAGGGATATGCTGACCTGAGCTATGAGCGGAGTATGTGTGCAGCCGTGCATGGTTCTTGCAGAATGGTAGTGGGATATGATGACCTGAGCTATGAGCGGAGTATGTGTGCAGCCGTGCATGGTTCTTGCAGAATGGTACTGGGATTTGCTGACTCAAGCTATGAGCGGAGTATTTGTGCAGCCGTGCATGGTTCTTGCAGAATGGTACTGAGATATGCTGACTTGACCTATGAGCGGAGTATTTGTGCAGCCGTGCATGGTTCCTGCAGAATGGTACTGGGATATGCTGACTTGACCTATGAGCCGAGTATTTGTGCAGCCGTGCATGGTTGTTGCCGTTCCCTGCTCACTCTTTACCACCACCATCACTCGCCCAAGGTTGCAGTAGGATCTATGCTTTGCACATGCAAGGGTGCTTCATCTGCAGAGACTCCCACTGGAAACAGTAGCTCACTGGTGATAATGGCGGTGGGAATTGATGTGCAGAGGCGACACACGATCCAGTCCACGGCTCGGGGGACGCCAGACCAGAATTCATGGAACGACACTGAGGCAATGTTGGATATTCAGGGAAGAGCCGCATGCTACACACTCTGTGCAAAGCACTGTGCAGCTGTGCATGGTTCGTGCAGAATGGTACTGGGATATGCTGACTCGAGCTATGAGCGGAGTATGTGTGCAGCCGTGCATGGTTCTTGCAGAATGGTAGTGGGATATGCTGACTTGAGCTATGAGCGGAGTATTTGTACAGCCGTGCATGGTTCTTGCAGAATGGTACTGGGATATGATGACCTGAGCTATGAGCGGAGTATGTGTGCAGCCATGCATGGTTCTTGCAGAATGGTACTGGGATATGCTGACTCAAGCTATGAGCGGAGTATTTGTGAAGCCGTGCATGGTTCTTGCAGAATGGTACTGGGATATGCTGACTTGACCTATGAGCGGAGTATTTGTGCAGCCGTGCATGGTTCCTGCAGAATGGTACTGGGATATGCTGACTTGAGCTATGAGCGGAGTATTTGTGCAGCCGTGCATGGTTCCTGCAGAATGGTACTGGGATATGCTGACTTGACCTATGAGCGGAGTATTTGTGCAGCGGTGCATGGTACTTGCCGTTCCCTGCTCACTCTATACCACCACCATCAGTCGCCCAAGGTTGCAGTAGGATCTATGCTTTGCACATGCAAGGGTGCTTCATCTGCAGAGACTCCCACTGGAAACAGTAGCTCACTGGTGATAATGGCGGTGGGAATTGATGTGCAGAGGCGACACACGATCCAGTCCACGGCTCGGGGGACGCCAGACCAGAATTCATGGAACGACACTGAGGCAATGTTGGATATTCAGGGAAGAGCCGCATGCTACACACTCTGTGCAAAGCACTGTGTAGCTGTGCATGGTTCGTGCAGAATGGTACTGGGATATGCTGACTCGAGCTATGAGCAGAGTATGTGTGCAGCCGTGCATGGTTCTTGCAGAATGGTACTGGGATATGCTGACTTGAGCTATGAGCGGAGTATTTGTACAGCCGTGCATGGTTCTTGCAGAATGGTACTGTGATATGCTGACTTGACCTATGAGCGGAGTATTTGTGCAGCCGTGCATGGTTCCTGCAAGATGGTACTGGGATATGCTGACTTGAGCTATGAGCAGAGTATTTGTGCAGCCATGCATGGTTCTTGCTGTTCCCTGCTCCCTCTTTACCACCACCATCACTCGCCCAAGGTTGCAGCAGGATCTATGCTTTGCACATGCAAGGGTGCTTCATTGCAGAGATTCCCACTGGAAACAGTAGCTCACTGGGGATAATGGCGGTGGGAATTGATGTGCAGAGGCGACAGGCGACACACGATCCAGTCCACGGCTCAGGGGACGCCAGACCAGAATTCATGGAACGACACCGAGACAACGTTGGATATTCAGGGAAGAGCCGCAGGCTACACACTCTGTGCAGTTACTTTTTTATGACCTGACAGCAGCCACATTAATTAACACGGGGTTAGAAAGAAAAATACCTAAACACAACAGTTCTAAAGCCTTCTTTACACTCCTAATCCACGGAGTGCTTAACACATTCTCAAGTCGTAGTATATCGTTTAGGATTAGCTCATTAAACTGCCCCCCCCAAATCCTGACCCATAGTCGAACAGGATTAAACTCCAATATCAAAGAGTCATCTGAGTTTCCCAATTTACTCATTCATCAGCTGTTGATAAAGCAACTCCCAGGACACTTTTCAGGAATTTCTTTTCGATTAAGGATAAAACATTAAGGTTAGTTATACACCAAACTCCAGCCCCATGTTGACGAATACCTAAGGATTTGGCCTCATAAACTTTAATAGCTGGAGGAACAAAATAACCACCAAAAGCAGAAAAAAACGTAAAATTCCTTGATTTTATTGCTTTACCCTACTGGCTAACAAGTCAATTTCGGATTTAGCCCATCTGTGTTAGTTAGCCATATCTTGCTTTTAGCCCATCTGTGGTAGTTAGCCATATCTTGCATTTAGCCCATTTGTGTTAGTTAGCCATATCTTGCATTAAGCCCATCTGTGTTAGTTATCCATATCTTGCTTTTAGCCCATCTGTGTTAGTGAGCAATATCTTGCATTTAGCCCATCTGTGTTAGTTAGCCATATCTTGCATTTAGCCCATCTGTGTTAGTTAGTCATATCTTGCATTTAGCCCATCTGTGCTAGTTAGCCATATCTTGCATTTAGCCCGTCTGTGTTAGTGAGCCATATCTTGCATTTAGCCCATCTGTGTTAGCCATAGCTCGCATTTAGCCAATCTGTGTTAGTTAGCCATATCTTGCATTTAGCCCATCTGTGTTAGTGAGTCATATCTTGCATTTAGCCCATCTGTGTTAGTTATCCATATCTTGCTTTTAGCCCATCTGTGTTAGTGAGCAATATCTTGCATTTAGCCCATCTGTGTTAGTTAGCCATATCTTGCATTTAGCCCATCTGTGTTAGTTAACCATATCTTGCTTTTGTCCCATCTGTGTAGTTAGTCATATGTTGCATTTAGCCCATCTGTGTTAGTTAGCCATATCTTGCATTTAGCCCATCTGTGTTAGTGAGCCATATCTTGCATTTAGCCCATCTGTGTTAGCCATAGCCCGCATTTAGCCCATCTGTGTTAGTGAGCCATATCTTGCATTTAGCCCATCTGTGTTAGTTATCCATATCTTGCTTTTAGCCCATCTGTGTTAGTGAGCAATATCTTGCATTTAGCCCATCTGTGTTAGCCATATCTTGCATTTAGCCCATCTGTGTTAGTGAGCCATATCTTGCTTTTGTCCCATCTGTGTTAGTTAGTCATATCTTGCATTTAGCCCATCTGTGTTAGTTAGCCATTTAGCCATATCTTGCATTTCGCCCATCTGTGTTAGTTAGCCATATCTTGCATTTAGCCCATCTGTGTTAGTGAGCCATATCTTGCCTTTAGCCCATCTGTGTTAGTGAGCCATATCTTGCATTTAGCCCATCTGTGTTAGTGAGCCATATCTTGCATTTAGCCCATCTGTGTTAGTGAGCAATATCTTGCCTTTAGCCCCTCTTTGTTAGTTAGCCATATCTTGCTTATAGCCCATCTGTGTTAGTGAGCCATATCTTACTTTTAGCCCATCTGTGTTAGCCATATCTTGCATTTAGCCCATTTGTGGTAGTGAGCCATATCTCGCACGGACGGACCGCAGGGCAGAGGGAACACACCGCCCCTTGTGGAACCCCTGGGGGTGGTAACTGCCGCACACCAGAAGGTACGACAGGGGAAGGGATATAGGCCACACTTAGTCAGAATAGTAGGGGTAGGAGAGGTACTGCCATTAACTAACCCTACTAATAACGTACCCTTCAGCAGGCACCTCTCAAACTCTGAACTGAACACAAACCATACCTCTACAGCACAACACGACAACAACAAAACAAACCACACATAGTCTCGCCCAACACCACATGGAGGCTACCAACCGAAAAAACACACCTATGCTCAGTGAACGGTAACAATACAGTCTTGGGCTGCCTTCACCGCAGTATCTTGCAATAGGGTCTCATTTACCATATATACCTAGACCAGGAGAATGACTCCCTTCTCCTACTCTGTCTAGAAGAGTTTTGGAGACTATTCCTTGATAGTCCTTTGCACAAGACTTTAGAAAGCTCTTTACTTCGTCCCAACGATTTATGAACAATGGTGTAAGAGCTTTATCCACTCTTCTTCATATTGCTGACACTTTATCAGGGCTTCTTCTATCGTGACTATTGGGGAGATTACTCCCTGACAGTTCTTTGTGCTTTTGGTATTTTTCATATATGCTGAGTTTCCCACTGTGACGGGGGAGTTCACTCCCGGTGAATACTTGACTCTTGGTTCTCTGGGTATTACTACTGTGACGTCGGAGATCACGCCCAAGGAAAACATAACTAGTGATTCTCTGAGTATAACTACTGTGATGAGAGGGATCGCTCCTGAGGCATACTCAACCCTTGGTTCCCTGGGCATCACTACTGTGACGAGTGAGCTCACTCCTGAGGAATACTTGACTCTTAGTACTCTGGGTATCACTGCTGTGATGAGGGAGATCACGCCTGAGGAATACTTGACTCTTGGTTCTCTTGATATCATTACTGTGACGAGTGAGCTCACTCCCGAGGAATACTTGACTCTTGATTCTCTGGGTATCACTACTTTGATGAGGGAGATCACGCCCGAGGAATACTTGACTCTTGGTTCTCTGGGTATCACTACTGTGACGAGTGAGCTCACTCCCGAGGAATACTCGACTCTTGGTTCTCTGGGTATCACTACTGCGATGAGGGAGATCATGCCCGAGGAATATTTGACTCTTGGTGCTCTTGGTATCACTACTGTGATGATGGAGATCATTCCCGAGGAACACTTGGCTCTTACATCCTGCTGGATATCACTGCTGTGATGAGGGAGATCATGCCTGAGGAATACTTGACTCTTGGTTCTCTTGGTATCACAACTGTGACGAGTGAGCTCACTCCCGAGGAATACTTGACTCTTGGTTCTCTGGGTATCACTACTGGGACGAGGGAGATCACTCCTGAGGGATTCTTGACTCTTTGTGCTCCATGGACCCCACCAGGCTTTCGCGCAACTTCCGTTACCTGTATCTCCATTGGGGAGCACTAGCGGTTCTTCCTGTGGTCTCAGGTCACTGTTGTTTCTGCACACATGCCGCATGCATTCCTGCTGTCCTCCTCTTTGGTCTGTGTGGCTCCACAGAACCATTGCTGCAGCAGTCTTGGCATATTATATGGACCCCATGGTCCACCCCAGAGAGGACAGCCACTGCTGGATTCTTCATGCTTCTGCAGTGAGTAAGGTTTATTCTGGCTCGTTAGTTCCTTTTAGTTTCTTCTTTAGAGGCTGACTGTCTCTTGACGCTTCGGGCAGTGCAGGACACCAGCTTCCCTCGCTGCTCTTCCTGCTCCCAAACACTCTTAGTCCTTCCTCTGTCTTCACTTTATATTGCTGGGCCCACCCCAGCGTTGCGCCAGTGTTTGTCGTCAATGCCTTTGAAGTTAACGTCATGCATCCTAGTGGCCACCTTGTGACAGTTCTTTGGTAATCCTTTACACTGTTGTTCTGTATGTTTCTTTGGTTATGCTTCATCTTAGTCCTATCTGGTCTTATAGATGCAATAGTAGAGAATTCACATAACACACAGTAGTAGTTTCAGGTTGGGACACAGAAGGAGTCAATGGGCCCATTGCCTCTGGAAACAAGGATTTTCAGATGTCTTTCATAGGACGGGAGTCCTTATCCCCATGAAGGGAGTCTCTCCCTATGAGGTGCTCACACTTTTTACCACCCTTAGAGGAACTATTGTGTAGCGGCCTCATCTCCCTCGCCGCATAGGGAAGGGTTCCCCTTTAGGGAGGAGTGACGAGAACCTGTGTATCGTCACAGAGGATATTCACTTCCTCCACCCATTCTAGAATCTTGTTATGGATTTGTTTCCCAGTATCTTCAAGGAGATGTCACTTAAGGCCGATAACAATTTAGTTTGCTTGTAGATCCTTAAATAAAGGGATGATCACACTTAAGTACCATGATTCTGGTATTTTCTATGACATAAGAACTGGCCTCATCACATTACAGATCAAAGGGGCCCATAACGTAATGTTAGATTTATACAGGTTGCCCAGAACCCCATCTGAAACCTAATTGTTTAATAGCCTCACCAACCTTGACCACTGAAAAATCATCAACCAATGTCTTCAGACTAGATACATTTAATCAGCATCGTCCAGTTCACCTACTGAACCATAGATCTGACTGAAATGCCCTAACCAATCATCAGCAGAGGTATTTATGGAGCCGTTTTCAGAGTTATCTAAGGGTTTTTCATTGCAGCCTGTCACAACCATAAGCCAAAAAGGTTTGGTATCTTTTGAATTACAATATCCCAACCAATCCCATTCAATTTCCCTCCTCATGGTCATGTCTCCCTTGAGATGCCTGGCACGCGCACATACCAAAGAATCACTATCTTCATGTCTATTCCTAAGAACTATTAGTCGTCCCCACTTGGCTTTCTGGCTTTCCTTTGAATACCACCCACTGTGCAGAGACCTCGCCCAGTTGTTGGGTCTAAGTGTTGCTCAAAGGTGACCTAGGCATTTCTAGGGGGGCTATGGCACAGTGCGTAGGATGTGTTAGCCTACTCCCTTGCATACATTAGTGTCGGGAACGCACTTCTGGCACTGATGTATAACTGGCTCCTGATCCCCAAGTGCAGGCTGGGAATGCTGTTCACCATGGCGGACTGTTAAAGAGCCTGTCACTGGGAAATGTTAACAAAAAAAGCACTTCTATCCCTCTTTATAGGATAGGAATGCAAGTGGGAGTGCACAGGTTCACATGGCTGATTTTCCACTTTAAAAGAAACTGCACAAAAGGTTCAGAAATAGGCCTATCATGCATTGCAGGCATTGTATATGAATTCTGGATGCCCTTTGAAATTTGCAGAAACAACCCATTCATATGCAAAGGTGAAATGGTGCTGGAAATGGGCATCTGAATGTGCACTTTGTTGATGCACTATTCAGCTGCCCTGTGAGAATTGGGAACAGTTTTGCATGAGAAGACGATTTTATGATGCAAGCATCCGTGAGTCATAGGATGAAGCAGAGCCCGAGGTTAACAGGCGCCTCCGTTTTGTGTCAGATCGTCACCCAGGATCTTGCTTAAGTCTAATGGGGGAGGTAGGCCGTTCCAGAGGGTGGATCCAGCTGAGGAAAGGGATCTACCTCCCACTGTCTGTTTGGAAAAACATTGGACCTGCTAAAAGATGGAGCCAGAGGACCGAAGGACTCCGGAAGGGAGGTATTTAGGGAGGGAAAGCTGGATGTAGAGTGGTCCCAGGCCGCAGACAGCCTTGTGGATGATGCAAAGGGTCTTAAATTTGATCCTTGCGGTCACCGGGAGCCAGTAGAGGGATTATAGGGCTGGAAAGATGCAGTCCCTGGGCTTGAGGGCAAGGAAAACTTGCAGTCCTCTTCTGGATTAGTTGAAGGGGTTGAAGGGAGGAAAGAGGCAGATTGAGGAAGAGGCTGTTGCAGTAGTCCATCCTAGAGAGAACCAGGGCCCTGGAGACATTGAGCTTCTGGGGGATGGTGAGGAAAGAAAGAATGCCCTTGAGGAGGTGGTGCTGGAAGTTGGACTCCTTGGTGAGGTCAGTGATGTTTGGATAGAGAGAAAGGAGTCAAAGGTGACCCCAAGGTTTTTTACCTCACAATTGGGTGAAGGAAGGGGACCCAAGTAGGCTGGTCAGATAGTGGGGGGGAGTAAGGAGCAGGCTTCCCAATAAGAAGGATCTCCCTCTTACTGGCATTAAGGCAGAGATCATTGGCAGAGCACCATGCCTGAATAGCAGTCAGGCAGTCAGGAATGAGAGAATACGAGGAGAGGAAGAGGATGGAAGACTGAAGGAGAGTTGTGTGTCATCTGTGTAACACTGGCAATGAGGGGAGAAGGTGGAGATCAAGTATGCCAGAGGGGCCAAGAAGATGTTGCAGAAATTTAGAGACTTGAAACGAAATCCACTGCAATCATAAATACAACGCGGTTGTATTTATAATTGCTGTGGTTTTCTTTTAAGTCTCCAGGGCCTCAGGAGAGTTAAAAAGAAAACCACGGCAATCATAAATACAACGCGGTTGTATTTATAATTGCCTGGACTTTCACTTTAAGTTTTCCGGGCACCACCAGCTCAGGGGAGCCTGGGAAAGCATAACAAAACAAAAAAAAGAAGCACAGCAGCACACGGCGGGAAGGATCCTGACTGCAGTCTCTGCTCTCCGGCTGTAAAAAGCAAAAGTTCCCAGTAGGGAGCTTTTGCTTCATTATTGCTGCAAGGGCAGAGTTTAACACAAGCACAGGAGGCTCATTCATTTCACAAAATGGATGACTCTTAGTGCTTGACATTTTTTGCATTGGAACTTTCTTTAAAACTATTTTTTATATATATTTTTGATTACAGACCATCTTTAGAGACAATAACATTTTTGAGTGAACTTCCCCTTTAAGTTGTTTCATATTTTTTTGCTGTTACCTTGGTTAGGTTGTCCTTTGTGAGAAACCTGAAGGCACTCTCACAACCATTCCCCAGGGATCTTCTGCTCAGGTGGCCCATTAAGTGCCATTGCTTTTGGATCCAGACCCTTGGGGTGGCAAGCAAGGGAGGATCACCTGAGTGGAGGGTCCTTGGGGATTGGGAAGAGGGTGTCTGAAGGCAAGACATAGTATCCCCCTTTCCCAACACTGACCTACCCTCCCCTCCCTTAGCCTTCATAGGATATTGCCAATTGTATTCTATCCTTCCCCCTTTTTTCCACAAAGTAACGAGATGATGAAGAAACATCGAAGAGCAATGCACACTTCCTAGAGAAAACATCACTCTAGTACTGGGACAAAGAAGAGGAGTTTGGAGGAATTCATGATTGAAGGTCAGGCATGTCCCATTGATTGGGCTGAATACAGTCAGGCAAGACAATCCAGGGACTCACACCGAAGACCACTTAATAGGTCTCAGGTGTATAACGGGTGGGTAAAGGCGAGAGAGAATGGAGAGCAGCAGGGAGACTGGCCCAACCAGGAGTGAACCTGTGGATAGCGGAGCGCCGAGATGCTGGAGAATTGCAGAGCGAAGCAGTCTGGGAAGCGTGGCGAGGAAGCTGTGTCTTCAGGAAGCTTATCGACTCGGAAGAAGGGAGTTGTGTGGACTATCGGTCCCTTCATCGTGGCTGTTGTCTGTGTCATCTCTTGGTGCCATGCTTGTCTCACACTGTGCGTATGCATCATAAATAGATAAATGTTCAATCCTTAATGTCCTTAATATCTCAAAATTGAGCAAGTCGATTTTCTAATTTCTTTTTCTTTGCCTATGCGAAAACCCCATGTTAAAAGCTGTTCAAAATGCGATCAAAGTAAACATTTTTTAACCTACTATACCATTAATATACACATCTGAAATTGTGCGAGCACAGATGGCTGCCTCGAAATATTACTCGAGAATATTTTCATATTTTTCGGAAACACCATAGAGACTTTGTGTTAACCTTAACTATGCCTTGCGCTAGCGCGAATATATAATTGCAGTCACCTGTTAGGGCCCTCTGGACATTACTGGCTACATAACATTTGGACACATCACCCCTTTCCCCGGATTTCAGCCCCTTCACACATGCGAGACGGTTGCCTGAAATCAGTGAAAGATCAATGTGGTTGTAGAAGGACCGGACAGAGCTCATTTTAAGCACTTCAACGCGGTGAACAAAATTTAAAGGTCCCATTGGGACCTCGAAAACCATGTTTCAAGGCCCTAGGTTGCACCGTTTCCGAGTAGTCAACTCTCGCCTCTCCTCCACTTCTGCTCCGGGGTATGTCAGCCAGCCACACATGATCATTCTCAGTGCAGTGTACTTCAGAATGTAAAGCACTTGAAGCGATAAGCAACTCGGAACAGCGACCTAAAGGACCATTGATTTTCAACAATTAATGAGAGTGTATACAGAACCTGTGCGGAGTACGGGTACTTTTTGCTAGTTGAAAATATTAATGTTTTTAATCCAAATCAGAAAATGACAGATGTCACACTAATTACCTGAGGAGACACAGGAGTGTGTTTCCCCCAGCAACACACAGTCGATGTACCCTGTGATTAGATGGCCGTCTCCACCACCATACCCAACCTTGTGCCCACCAAGCAGCTTCCCAGATGCGGATTGGAAGCCAACAGACCCAATAAGGATCACCAACCGTAACCAGGAGGTGAAGCAGACTCTCGAAGGCCGTGAACAAAGGCCAATAAACCTCTCTGCAGCTCTGCTGCGAACATCAGATGCACGTACACCTCATGGGACACAGGAGAATGCCTTCCCCCAGCAACACACAGTGGATGTAGCCTATGATAAGATGGCCACCTCCAGCACCGTACCCAACCCTTGTGCCCCACCAAGCAGCTTCCCAGATGTGGATTGGACGCCAGCAGACCCAATAAGGATCACTGGCCATAGCCGGGAGGTGAAGCCGACTCCCAAAGGTTGTGATCAAAGGCCAATAAACCTCTGCAGCTCTCCGCTGTTCACCCCAAATGTCGCAAGCCGAAGTGGTCCCTGTCTACTCTGACCAGCTGCAAGGCAAAGGTAAGCCCGACTGGTACTCATGCACTGCTGGCACCTATGTCTTTGTTCAGGGGGGACTTGCGCGCCTCCTTTGCCCACGCCACTATCCATTGCCATGCCCCACCCCCTTCCTCCCCTGGCAATCCCGGCAGAAACCCCCACAGGGCTGACCCGCTACGCTCACTCGCTCATCAGCATGGCCTAAAGCCAACAAGCTGGCCCCGACTACAACTCCATGCCACCCCTCCCCACAACCACAACATTGAATCGCTGTTTCAAGTGGCACGACCTTAGCACATGCTCCGCTACCCTTACCACGGTTGCAAAACCGCACTGGGAAGCTCCGTGCCACTCCCCTGCCGAACCCATCGCCCACAGCAATGCTGCGATAACGGTGAGACTCCATGCCCCAGCGACTCACCATCCCAGCACAGGAATGCAGGCTAACCATACCACAGGGACGACCATCCCCAACAACCCCTTGGCTGCTGACCACAACACCAACAGCCACCCAGTGGCAAGACCTCACATTAGCCACCCACTAACACCTAGACCTAAACTTACCACAGCCACGACAAGGAAGAACCCCCTACGGCCTTCATTCCTTGTGTCCCCACGCTGCATAGAAGCAACCACTGCCAACACTTTGGTAGCCGGGAACTCAAGGCTAGCTTACAGGTCAGCCAAACCCATCCCATCCCACCGCCCAGTCAGCCTGGATACAAGGAACCAACACCTGGGCCTCAGATTGCACCCTTGACATGTGCAACTCTTTAAGAACAAGCCCACAAGGTCAGGCCCAACCAAAGACAGCGCAGTCACACTCACAAGACAGCCAAGCCACCCACAACAGCAGCAAACTGCCCCGCCACACTAATAACTCCAAAGGCCCCCACGCTAGAAACAAGTCACCTAACGCAAAGCCTGCCACTCCCAATGGCACCTTGGACAGACAATGGCAAGCTACAAGTGCAGACCCGACCCCTCTCACACTTAAAACAACCCCGTCCGGCCCCCGATTCAAAGGAGCCTTCATTAACACCAGATCAATTCCCGCCCACTCCCTTGGCATCAACAACCTAATTACCTCCCAAAACCTAGACCTATTAGCCATCTCTGAAACCTGGCTCAACCAACCCTCTGGCTCAGCGTTATCTTTATCCCTTCTGGAAGGCTTCACAATTCTGAGATGCCATGCCACAGACCGGATACTAACTGCGGAGGTGGAGCAGTCATATTTAGATACTCCTTCCACATTAGATCCATCGACAGGGCTATGCTGACGTGAACAGTGAGCTCCTCTCAGTGAAACTCACCTCCTCCCATTACGACTGCATCACCATTCAGATTATCTATCGACCCCCAGGGCCCAACACAGCCTTCAAAGCAGATCTCTTGCACATGATAGGGGAACACATTATACCCACTTCAAGGATCATACTCCTGGGGGACTTGAACCTAGGACTCAATGACTCCACTGACAAGACAACCTTTGCTGTGGGCAACGCACTATTCTTAAAACACTGTTTTCTCCACACTCGAGGCAGAACTTTAGATTGGACAGCTGACTTTAACAGTCAAATCTCCATCACAGCCAATGTCCCGTGTCCATGGTCAGAGCACATATCATCAGCTTTACCTTCCCCCAGTGGAAACGCCAGCCCCCCAGCCCAGCCATGCCTCAATCCTTGTCACGCAGCACCTGGAAGATATCCAAAGACTCCATTTCCCCGCTTCCTCACTCCAGTCCGCCCAGAATCTCCTAACTCCACAGACCCCGATGTACTAGTGGATACCTACACCATCACCCTCACAAAAGCGGCAGCCCCGCTACTCTTGTGGAAAGTGAAACCAGCAGGCCAGATCAACACCTGGGTCACCGAAGATCTCCAGGTCTTGCGCAATAAAAAAGGACAGGCGGGAGCAATCTGGAAAAAAAGCGCCCTCAGCCGCATCCAAAGCGGCATTCAACAAGATAGCCGCTCAATACAAGCAGGCCATTATTACTACCGAAGCTAACGGCTATAACACTAGACTAGCTAACACCAGCTCCAACTCCCAAGAACTATTTAATATCCTTCGGGAACTAGAGTCGCACCTCACCCCCCACCCACCTAACACCATTTCCAAAGATGAGAACTGGTGCTGCAAGATCCAGGATATGCCTGGAAATCTGTACACTCCAGCAGAAAATCGAAAAGAAACAAGCCCTGATCAAAGTACTCCCCCACCACGCTCCTCCCTCCAAATTGCCCAAGACACCTCTTTTCTGTTTTCTGTTTTCGAGAAATCTTGGAACTAAAAACAGCCAACATCATTTAAAACCTAAAACCCTCCAGGTGCAAAGGGGACATCTGCCCAGCCAATATTATTAAAGATTGTGCAGAAACCGTATTACCCTTCATTACCAAACTCATCAACGCCTCCTTCACAAGTAGCGAAGTCCCACCAAGCTTAAAAGAATCTTTGGTCCTCCCACTGCTAAAGAAACCAACACTCGTCCCGTCCATCCCTAACAACTATGCCACATCACCACACTGCCATTCCTATTAAAAATTCTAGACAGAGCAGCAGACATCCAAATGCAATCTTACCTAGAAGAAAACCAAATCTTGGGGATGCGCCAATCAGGCTTCAGACCAGGCCATGGCACTGAAACAGCACTCCTTGATGAGGGAAACCCTGCTTTCCCCCTCCTACTAGACCTCTCAGCTGCAGTCAGCCTGGTTAATCACAAAACCCTAGACGCAGCCAACTTCTCGCCAGAGGCGACATCATGGGCAGCATCCTTCCTGGAGGGTAGATCCACAAGAGTTTTCTCCGACCTGACCAGTGCACCACCCATACCCACCCCCTGTGGAGTCCCACAAGGTTCCTGTATCTCTCCTGCCCTATACAACATATTCACCAAGCCCCTCTTTGACCTCCTAGACAGCATCAGCATCTCCTACACGAACAATGCTGATGATACACAAATTCTCCTGCCCCTGACAGCCCGTACCGTTAACAGCACTTACTCAACAATCCAATCTTGGATGGCAGAACATTTCCTATGCTTAAATTATGACAAGACAGAAATCCTACTGGTGGGCTCTCCAGCTATGCTCAAGAATCTCGACCCTCAATTATCTGCCTTCACCATTGACGGGACACAGATCCCCACCTCAGCGTCAGTAAAAACTCTGGGCATCCACCTAGATGCATCACTGCCCCACGCCACCAGCCACGATGATCCACGCTGCTAGGCACTGCTTAACTATCGCCCGAGCGATCACCAGGGCCAGACTGGATTATTGCAGTGCTCTATTTGCAGGAACTGCCAAACAGAACTTAAAGAAACGACAGGTTGGGGGGTTGGTAGGGGTGTATGTTTTGTCCTGTTGTTGTTTTTTTGTGTTTTGTGTTGTCACGTCTTGCCATGAGATAGGAGGGTGGGGATGTTTTCAGATTTCGTTTTGAATAGCTGTTAATTTAGTAGTAATTTGCATTTTTTTGCACTGATGTATATGGAGTAATCGTTTGCTTGTTCCCATTCTGTTGTTACTCAGTTGTATTATTTTCTGTATCATTATTAAATAAAGTTGGTAAAAAAAAAAAAGAAACTACAGACAATCTAGAACAATGCGCTTCAGGCAGCACTTAAAATCCCAAAAAGAAACCACATCTCTGCCATTCGGTAAAAAAGTGCACTGGCTCCCAATCAAGGAAAGGATCATATTCAAAATCCTTTCAATCACACACAAATGCCTATCTAACACAGCGCCCCAATACCTGTCCCAAATAATTGTGAGATCCAAATCCAACAGACCAATCAGAACCGCCTATGCACACCGCCTGGTCCTACCAAGAATAAAAACAGCCAGAGGAAGAGGCTCAAGGTTCCCGACTGTGGCAACCATCAACTGGAAACGCCCTTCCACCTGCTTTAAGAGCAGACCCATAATGATGGCCATTCCGCAAATCCCTAAAAGCCTGGCTATTTGCCCAAGAAGCTATCTGTCGAGCAGTACCCGGGCCAAGACTGAACTTAAGTCAACCATGCTCCCATGCCAGAAGGGAGGTTGAAGATGCATGGCCCCTGCGATATGCCGACATTAGTTTGCTTGCTTTGATGTTCACATGAAACTGGTTCCGCAACAGCGCCCTGATGCCCGTGGGCTGAGGCGCTTTACAAATAAAAAACTAAATAAATAATTACCGTTCATGCAGCGCTACATGCCTCTTAAAGGGACCCCAGGTGAGAAGATGCCGGACTTCAAGGAGCAAATGGTCACTTAGAGAAGGTTTACTTCATACAGTAGTTATTTCTAGGGGTTTTGTAATGCACTACCTGATTGTGCTACACTCCAGGGCACTAGGAAAGAAATGAGATGAGTGGAGGATGGAAAAGGGGTGGTTTGAACAAGGAGATGTAAACCAAAGCATAGTAGATTTCATTAAAAGCAATGCATGGCTTCACCCTCAAGGCTGTTTCAACATGCATCAGATTTAGGTCATGGGTATAATGATGGGGGGGGTCACTAACCAAGTGGGCTTCAGATAATCATATGGCAGCTCTTATGGGAAAGTAACCTTTTAAGGACATTCTCAGCCCTGAAGGTTAAGTTCATGGTTACACAGTTGGGCAGATTCCTGACCAAGCGGTCATTAGTAAATGCAAAGGGCGCCACAAGCTTTTATGGAAAAGCTACGTTTTTAGGACCTTCCTGACCATGAGAGGATCAGTTCCACTCAAACAGTTTTGGGCCTTTGGATGAAATTCTTTTCCCTCTCGGTGGACAGGGTCCGCATGTTCGCTGTGGAGTACCTAGGGCCGCCGTGGCCCACGGCTCTGGAAGCGATGCACAGTGTTTTATATCTAAACCACTGATGGAACTGTAAGGATCTTGTAGGTGTGATCAGGCATGCCGCTCTACTTGGATTGCCTGAATGCTTATTTAGAAAGGCTTGTGTGCACGCTGCACAATGATCCATGTTCAGTGACACGAGAACATTCGATACGTGTGTGCAGTTACTTAACAAAAAGATATGAGAATCAGAGCAAAGGGAAATGATCAAATGCTTTGGGAGTAATCAGCAAAAAATATGTTGCTAAAAAGGCAGGGAGATTGTCTCAGTTTCAGGAATGTCTAAAGCTCAGAGAGTGGACCTGCAAAGAAGAGCCCAAGGGGTGGGCCTTCCAATCACTGCCAGGACCAGGATTGAGAAACCACTTTTGGTATTGGCTTACTAGTGGCACAGCAACCAAATGCCAACTGTTGTCTTGTAGACAGAAGGCAAGATTGACTGGACTAAGTAGTGCATGGGAGCCAATGGGCCTCATTTTAAGATCGGCGGAATGGGTTAATGGGTTCCGCAAGTGGGTGCGGACCCGTTAACTCCATTCCGCATGATTACAAGCTCCCCTCACGGGATCTGGTAAGGAACGGCTGGTCAAACCAGGCGTCGTTACCGGGTCCCGCGAGGGGAGGAGGGAGCAAACAACGGGCTGCTCGTAATCGGCCTGTTGTTTGCACTCTCTCCCATTCCCATTCAGCCCTATTGGGACTCAGATGGGAATGGGGAAGGTCTGGGCTCGGGTTCCCAGAGGGAGGAATTACCGGGCCCTCCGTACTTGGAATGGCCCGGTAATCCCCATTCTGGGAACCCGGTAAAGGAGCCCGGTTTGGCAGCAGACATGGAGCTTATAGCTCCATGGCTACCGCTAAACTCGTAATGAGGCCCAATGTGTTCCAACGTGCTACACACAGCACAGAACGCTCACCAAGGCATACACTGGACCTTGACTCCTTGACCGTAGCAAGCGAAGCATGGTTCTAGCATCTGGGAGTTTTTCAGGTAACTCCTGCTGGGGGTGCCGCAGGTGTCCCAGGTCTATCTCTGCTTATATTGTCCATTCTCAGTTGGGCTTTCTTTCAACGTATTGCTCTGTGGATAAGCAGAACGGTTAATGATAGGGTCGCCTTAACATAAGACATTATCATAGGCGTTATAAAAAGTACTTCAGGTTTTTGGGCCTGCATGATTGGTTTATTGACCCAAGGAACATTCCGTCAATGCCACGTCAGTTTGGAAATATATAACAAGTGAAGCCTGGATAGACTATAGCAAAGTTCTAAGCTGGTCTCATTTATGTGTTAAAGAATATTTAGTTGTAGCCCCAGTCAGGGGTAGTGAGCTATCTGCCTGCAGTGAGACATCAGCATCACCCTAGTTTACTAAGTGGGTTTACCCATTTCCTCCTACTCCTGGGGGATAGTGTGACAGGGACGTAAGTGGAATGCTATGGGAATGTACTTCTAGTGACAAAGAAACTCTGATGCAGGTGTTATTATTGTGTGCGCCCAGAAAGCAATACGGAATCCTGTTACTATATGACTGAGGCTCTTATCAGTGCAGACCTGCATTCTTATTTCTGTGGATTCCTTTAATGTTTACATATGCACCGTGTGTGTTGCTGCTCTTTAAAGATAAAGTCAGTATAACCATTTTAACTATTTCCAGCTATTTGAACTTGCAGTTTGTAATTTGGATTGTAAGGTTTCACTTTTGTATACTTGCAAATGTGACTATTATGGGACCATGAGTCCTGAAATAAAGGGAATACTAGACTCTGGGAGTCCATGGGGCTGCACTGCAGCTGTAACTTCCCACCCAAGGCCCACTAAGGTATTTGATGGCATCTCCTTATGAAGGATTGTGTGACTGGTTAGTTCATGGCAACACCTGGCACCTTGTACCAGAGCAGCTGGCGGTAGCACCTGAGTGCATGATGTTTGTGGCCAATGGAAGGTGAATGCCTGGCACATTTCTATCCAATTGGCTTTCTTAGTGTGTGTTTAAACCGCTATCATTCTCAGCATGCCTTGCGGAACAATGGATACAAACCTTATCTAATCACATGTGCAATTCACATACTGAAAAAAGCATAACATTTTCATATAAGATGGATCCCGTATGAGGAAGTGAATAAGATGGATCCCGTATAAGGAAGTGAATAAGATGGGTCTTGTACAAGGAAGTGAATAAGATGGATGCCGTATAAGAAAGTGAATAAAATGGATCCCATATGAGGAAGTGAATAAGATGGATCCCGTATGAGGAAGTGAATAAGGTATAAGTAAGTGAATAAAATGGATGCCGTATAAGGAAGTGAATAAGATGGGTTGCGTATAAGGAAGTGAATAAGGTATAAGGAAGTGAATAAGATGGATGCCGTATAAGGACGTGAATGAGATGGATCGCGTATAAGGAAGTGGATAAGATGGATCCTGTGTAAGGAAGTGAATAAGATGGATCGCGTATAAGGAAGTGAATAAGATGGATCCCGTATAAGGAAGTGAATAAGGTATAAGGAAGTGAATAAGATGGATGCCGTATAAGGACGTGAATAAGATGGATCGCGTATAAGGAAGTGGATAAGATGGATCCTGTGTAAGGAAGTGAATAAGATGGGTCCTGTACAAGGAAGTGAATAAGATGGATCCCATATAAGGAAGTGAATAAGATGGGTCGCGTATAAGGAAGTGAATAAGGTATAAGGAAGTGAATAAAATGGATTGCGTATAAGGAAGTGGATAAGATAGATCTCGTGTAAGGAAGTGAATAAGATGGATCCCGTGTAAGGAAGTGAATAAGATGGATCCCATATAAAGAAGTGAATAAAATGGATCGGGTATAAGGAAGTGGATATGATGGATCCCATGTAAGGAAGTGAATAAGATGGATTCTGTATTAAGGAAGTGAATAAGATGGATCCCGTGTAAGGAAGTGAATAAGATGGATCCCATATAAGGAAGTGAATAAGCTGGGTCCTGTATAAGGAAGTGAATAAGATGGATCCCGTATAAAGAAGTGAATAAAATGGATCGCGTATAAGGAAGTTGATAAGATGGATCCCGTGTAAGGAAGTGAATAAGATGGATCCTGTATAAGGAAGTGAATACGAAGGATCCCGTGTAAGGAAGTGAATAAGATGGATCCTGTGTAAGGAAGTGAATAAGCTGGATCCCGTATAAGGAAGTGAATAAGATGGGTCCTGTATAAGGAAGTGAATAAGATGGGTCCTGTACAAGGAAGTGAATAAGATGGATCCCATATAAGGAAGTGAATAAGATGGGTCCTGTACAAGGAAGTGAATAAGATGGATCCCATATAAGGAAGTGAATAAGATGGGTCCTGTACAAGGAAGTGAATAAGATGGATCCCATATAAGGAAGTGAATAAGATGGGTCGCGTATAAGGAAGTGAATAAGGTATAAGGAAGTGAATAAGATGGATCCCGTATAAGGAAGTGAATAAGATGGGTCCTGTATAAGGAAGTGAATAAGATGGGTCCTGTACAAGGAAGTGAATAAGATGGATCCCATATAAGGAAGTGAATAAGATGGGTCGCGTATAAGGAAGTGAATAAGGTATAAGGAAGTGAATAAGATGGATCCCGTATAAGGAAGTGAATAAGATGGATCCCATATAAGGAAGTGAATAAGATGGGTCCTGTACAAGGAAGTGAATAAGATGGATCCCATATAAGGAAGTGAATAAAATGGGTCGTGTATAAGGAATTGAATAAGGTATAAGGAAGTGAATAAGATGGATGCCGTATAAGGAAGTGAATAAAATGGGTCGTGTATAAGGAAGTGAATAAGGTATAAGGAAGTGAATAAGATGGATGCCGTATAAGGAAGTGAATAAGATGGATTGCGTATAAGGAAGTGGACAAGATGGATCCCATGTAAGGAAGTGAATAAGATGGATTCTGTATAAGGAAGTGAATAAGATGGATCCCATATAAAGAAGTGAATAAGGTGGGTCCTGTACAAGGAAGTGAATAAGATGGATCCTGTATAAGGAAGTGAATAAGATGGATTCCGTATAAAGAAGTGAATAAAATGGATCGCATATAAGGAAGTGGATACAATGGATCCCATGTAAGGAAGTGAATAAGATGGATTCTGTATTAAGGAAGTGAATAAGATGGATCCTGTGTAAGGAAGTGAATAAGATGGATCCCGTATAAGGAAGTGAATAAGATGGATCGCGTATAAGGAAGTGGATAAGATGGATCCCGTGTAAGGAAGTGAATAAGATGGATCCTGAATAAGGAAGAGAATAAGATGGATCCTGTGTAAGGAAGTGAATAAGTTGTATCCCGTATAAGGAAGCGAATAAGATGGGTCCTGTATAAGGAAGTGAATAAGATGGATCCCGTATAAAGAAGTGAATAAAATGGATCGCGTATAAGGAAGTGGATAAGATGGATCCCGTGTAAGGAAGTGAATAAGATGGATCCTGTATAAGGAAGTGAATAAGATGGATCCTGTATAACGAAGTGAATACGATGGATCCCGTGTAAGGAAGTGAATAAGATGGATCCCGTGTAAGGAAGTGAATAAGATGGATCCCATGTAAGGAAGTAAATAAGATGGATCCCGTATAAGTTTCCATTGGTCACCCAAGTGTGACATTCTAAGAATAACCATCACCTACTCTACGATGGGCAAGAGTCAGAGGTCTCCAGCGGATGCCCTAGGAATTTCTCTCACAAAGTCTTAAAGGAAGGACCTATGGATCGTGCCGCAGTGCATGACATCTTGGTCTGATTTGGGGGATTAAATCCGGAGACAGTGAGTGCATGCAGAAAAGAGAAAGGTAAATAATTTCAAGAACCTTGCCCTCAAACCAATGGGCCCAGCTAGGAAGGCCCATTGTCTGCCTAGTTAAAGTCTGCTGAGAGATCGAGGGGATGAGCAAACCCATAACCGGAAGTGTAACCCTCTGACTGTGAGACCAACAGTGAAGGCCACAAAAGAGAGGATGAGAAGATTTCTAAACAGTGTCCACGCTTGGAATTTGGAACTAGGCCCAACTTTGCTGTCAGGATTAAAGAAGAGCCGTGACAGGCAACTGATTTATAGACTCAGTAATATTGGAACCTGAGAAGGTTAGTTTAGTTTCAAATAAACTTAAAAACCCACAACTTGTCAAAATGAGTCACTAGTCCGCACCTGGTCTTACCAATGGAATTTCTTCTTGGTGGGTTTCCTTCTTCAATGTCACGGTCTGTGAAGCACCGAGTTCGCTTACCTATTGGGTCTGAATTCTTAATAATTTTATACTAAAACTAAACTGAAATGCCTTTGACGTCCCAGAGGAAAGCATGGTCCTAATACAATGCTCCTGTCTGAGAGTGAGGGATGGAGACGGACATAGCAGTCATTCTCATGATCAGTTGTGGGCGGCTCCAATGAACATTGCAGAACATTCTGGCAGATTCTACATGTTCCTCACGGGCAGGTTGCATATGGCAGCGGTTTTTGTCATTTGTTTTTCTGTTATGTCACACATTTATCTGGCCTTAAAGGTAGTCTCCCCATGTGCCCTTCTAGAAGACCTTCAGAAGTAGCTTCTGCCTGCGATGGTCCCGTGCACTGTACTTACGTTGCTGGTTGTGTTGAAGTGGAGGAGCTGGTTGGCCATGGTCACGATGCTGCGCCAAGGGATAACATTGGCAACTGCAAGCTGAAAAGAACAAAAAAGCAAATTCAACACAACAGTCTTGAACTCAGTGACCACACAAACATATCCATTCTTTTCACAAAACAATAGATAGCCCGTGCAGCTATCGGCAGAGCGGGAAGAAACATACAACAGAACCACATCCAGCTGAAGTGACAGTGCTTTTTTGTGTTTGTCATGTCATGGTTTGTGCAATTTCTCTTGGACACCTGTACCTGGTTGGTTTACTAATTTCTGGTGCTTTATGCCTGTGCCTGGCACTCTTTGGAACACAGAATCGATAGGTAGTGAGATATATTTCCAGTTCTCTTTGTGGTCCTGGATGAACAATGAGCACATACGTTATAAGGTGACTGTCCTTTGCTAATTTGTACCAGGTGAAGAGGACGCGCCTCTGCTGCCAGTGACGGGATGGTGCTTTGAAACCTGTGTTTGGATGGAGGTGTAACTCCACGCCGGTGGAAAAGGGCTTTCTAAACTAGAAGACTTAATGTAATGACCACAACGACTGTTCCCTAATCTACACCACAAACTCTGCGGTGTTTGCATCCAGTAGAGTGTCCTTCAAATCATTCATAGTCGCAAAAAAAGTTTTTCGTGTTAAATCGGGCTTCTGAGTCTTTTTCATTGGTTGATGATCTCAACGTCGAGTGCGCCTGCAGGATTTTGCAGCCTCGATACACACATACAGTCCAGAGGCAAGACGTGTTGCATCACCCATCCTCCACTAAGGGGCATTTATACATTCTTTAGGCAAGGCCTGTATGTTCCCCTCCTGTGTTGGAAGTTCTCCTGGGTAGGATTTGCCTCCACTCCACCTGCCTATTTGTGAGACTGTGGTAATTGTGTCACCCCAATCAAGGGTTTCTGCAGGGACGGAAACCTCTTTAGTTGGCCTGGTGGCTTTGCAGCTCCCACCAGGATCTGGTATTGAGCTATTCTGCAGCTCCTTCTCCCAAGGCTGGTCTCCTGCCAATCTTTGAGCCAAGGCTCCTAGCACACTATCAGCAGTCTATGTGCCCTCTGAGCCTGGTCTGTTGTGTAGCAGGGCACACTTGGTAGTCCCTTCTGCTCTATAGCTCCCTTACTATGTGACTGACTTAGCCTGGCCACCTCAGGTTCTCTCCCTCTGTCTTTACTGCTTCTCTCTGTACTATACAACTGTCTCTCTGGAACGCCACCACAGCACCATCCAAGTTAGGAGGCTTCTGCGTATTTTTATAATTACGATGGCGCAGTGATTGGTTGAATGTGTGATCTGGATCTGTTTCCCCATTAATGGGATCACTTGTGATTGGTACACTCCTAATAGTTCCATTGCCTCACAGGTGTCTGTCACTTGGTTTCACATAATGCCATATGTCACGCGTGGCTTAATGATAGGACCGGGGGCATTCCCTGGACCCCTCAGTCCTAGGTATTGAAAGGATAGTCATCCATGTTGTGATCAGTCATCTGTATCCCGGTGGCCGGGTGCAGCCAAGTTTGTTGCGCAACTGGAATATGTCCTGCCTAGTTCCGTCGCTTTCCATGTGGATTTTGATAGGCTCTGAACCAAGATCCAATCCAGAGCTTTTGAACCCGCGATGCACTCTTTAGTAATAAGTCCTCGGTCATGGCCAGGCCTTTGTGTCTATATCAGTCATGGAGATTGTGTTCTGGGGATGATTTTCTCAAGGGGTATTCCCCTCAGACTAAGTGAACCCCACTGCTTCCTGGAGCTGGGTGGATTGACTCTCCCTGTTTGCATCTCAAAATGAGGATTCATGTATCTCGGTTCATTTCATGTGAAGTAAGGCCACGGGCACTGCCAACATGCAGGAAGCCATTAGCCCGATGGGACTCTGGAACCCACAGGGCATTGTGTGCCCTCCCCCCACATAGTGAGTGACAGCTGGATTCTATTCTGTCTTCTACCTTTAAATACCCTTTATCCTCGACTGGGTTGGGAAAACCCAAGCATGTTTGGTATCCCAAAGTTAACCTATACCGGCCAGAAACCTGGAAGGAATTAGCTGGAAGTTCTTCACATTTAATGAAAAACCAAGATGATGGAGGAGGCTCGTCAGGACCTAGATGAAGGCTATCCCTTGGCGTGAAGCACACTGAGCCAGCCAGTCGTCTGGGGAAGGATACATGTGGACACCTTTCAGAAGCAAAATGAATGGTATTGTCATCATGAGTTTCATAAACACTTGCACTCTGTTTTGAAACTGAAAGTCCCCACCGGAAAACTGAAGTAGCCTCTGAGGGGGCTCCCAAATGAAGGAGGCATCCTTCAGATTTACGGCACAGAGCAAGTCTCCCGTGAGCAAGGATGACCGGAGTTACACTGGTGACATCGTCTTGAACCTTTCTATGCGAGGGAAAGGTTTGGATATGGCAGGTCCAGAACTGTACACAGGGCAGCTGGATTCTCTTCTGTCAATGACCTGGAAAAGTAACCTAATGTATGGTTCTCATGGAGGGAAGCTGAATGACTTTCTCCCAAAGATATTCACTCCCCTGTTGGGAAGGAGGGGGGTGACAAGGAGAAGATGGGAGGAATTCGAAGTAGAAATTCCATTGAAATAATCAAAAGCACTCATGAGTCCTTGATAATCATATTCTGTGTGTGCGAGTGTTCCATTAATCGGCCTCCAGGTGGTGGTACGGGCTCCCTGATCCACATGTCATTGGTTTCCTTTGTTGTCAGAGGAAGGCATGACTGAGAAGAATACTCTGGTTCTAGCCTGGATTGTTTTCTTCTCTGCTGACTGGCTGATTGGTCCAGAATGCAGCATTTTCAGTCTTCATAGTCACAAGAAACCTGGGAACGAGCGGGGCATAGCACACTTGGGCTGCCCGGGAAAGGACCTTTGCAGATGTTGGGTCAACTATGCCAGACACTGGGAGGTGTAAGCTTCTCGACTTTGATAGGATGGAGACCATCTAATAGAAGGTCCAATAACATTTCCTGGATATCTGTGTTGAATGTGTCCCATGCATTCAAGCCAACCGCCTGGCATCGGAGCCCAGACACATGCCACTTGCCTCTGTATCCATATGGTAGATGCTTGAGTCCATCAATCCTGGCCTAAAGACAACCTGACGTTCCAAGGGGTAAAAGGGCCTCAAAGTGGGTGAATACATGAATATTTATGAACTTTTCCCTGTCCTCTGCTAGCTATCCTTCTAGTGTCATCCTTCCGAGTCCCAGAAATCCCTCGCTTCACCACTGCCTGCCTGCCAACTTTCGTCTTATCTCTCTACTTCCCCTTTCATTCCAAAATACTTCCGGGTGTTGCCTGCTCCCAAATGTCTGCCTGTCTTGATCATCACTCCATGCTTCCTGAGAACCATCTGCTTTTCGCCCCCTTTCACCCAACTGAAACTGCCCGTCTCTGTTTCCAACTCACATCTCTCCGCTCGCCATTCTGAACACTCCTCTATTATCATCCTGCTACATCTCTCCGCCCGCCATTCTGAACACTCCTCTATTCTCATCCTGTTACATCTCTCCGCCCGCCATTCTGAACCCTCCTCTATTCTCATCCTGTCACATCTCTCCGCCCGCCATTCTGAACGCTCCTCTATTCACTCTCTGCCCGCCATTCTGAACGCTCCTCTATTCTCATCTTGTCACATCTCTCCACCCGCCATTCTGAACGCTCCTCTTTTCTCATCCTGTCACATCTCTCTGCCCGCCATTCTTAACGCTGCTCTATTCTAATCCTGTTACATCTCTCCGCTCGCCATTCTGAACGCTCCTCTATTCTCATCCTGTTTCATCTCTCCGTCCACCATTCTGAACCCTCCTCTATTCTCATCCTGTTACATCTCTCCGCTCGCCATTCTGAACGCTCCTCTATTCTCGTCCTGTCACATCTCTCTGTTCGCCATTCTGAACGCTCCTCTATTCCCATCCTGTTACATCTCTCTGCTCACAATTCTGAACGCTCCTCTATTCCCATCCTGTTACATCTCTCCGCTCGCCATTCTGAACGCTCCTCTATTCTCATCCTGTTACATCTCTCCGCCCGCTATTCTGAGCGCTCCTCTATTCTCATCCTGTTACATCTCTCCGCCCGCCATTCTGAATGCTTCTCTATTCTCATCCTGTTACACCTATCCGCTCGCCATTCTGAATGCTCCTCTATTCTCATCCTGTTACATCTCACCGCCTGCCATTCTGAACGCTCCTCTATTCTCATCCTGTTACATCTCTCTGTCCGCCATTCTGAACGCTCCTCTATTCCCATCCTGTTACATCTCTCTGCTCGCCATTCTGAACGCTCCTCTATTCTCATCCTGTTACATCTCTCTGTCCGGCATTCTGAACGCTCCTCTATTCCCATCCTGTTACATACTCTGCTGCCTTGAGCACTGTCGATCACCCTACCCTTATTCGCACCCTCTCCTCACTTGATATTTCTGGGACTGTTCTAAAATGGAATGAATCCCATTTGGCAAAGCGCTTCTTATCGGTCCCTTGGGCCAGCAAGTGCTCCTCTAAATTCCCACTCCTTCATGGTGTACCTCATGGCTCTGCTCTTGACCCAGCACTCTTCTCACTATCTACATTTCCTTTATCTTCAATCTCTTTCCACAGTTTCTGGTTACCGGTGGCTAGGACTGAGTTGCCATGAGGTTACCCCAGAAGGACTGATGCATTCTGCTAGTGATTTTTCTCTAAAATGGTCTCTATTCAGGGCAACACTGAATAATGTGGGGATTTACTGAAGAGGAGTAAATGCCACAACCGATGACTGCACCTGAGGAACTGAACTCAGGCAAAGTTCTTTGGAGAAATGAGGCATGCATCTAATATTGAGTCTCTGATTTACTGTCTGGGTTGAATCCCTTCTGCCTCAGCAATGGCATCCCTCTTTTTGTGAATACTAGGGGTCTCATTACAAGTTTGGCAGTATTCTGGTGGTAAACCTGCCGGGATACAACCAAACAGAATTACTGTTACCACCACCTGGTCCGCCGGAATTACCGCCGGATTACAAGTGCTGATATGGCAGTGTTAGTCCCCATTGATTTTTTCCCTGATTTTTCCAATTGTTGACAGTAAGGTGGAAAAACTACCTTCAGTATTTTGCCTGAGGTTTTTCCTGCGCCTCACCACCAAAGTTGTATTGTGACAGTGCGGTAATGTCATGGTAATGCAATGGCAACAGAGCTACGCAGAGTCCCGCATCGCCGTACTTGTAATGAGGGGTCCTAGATCTTTTTTCAACTTGGAAAGAAAATACCAAAGATAACACCCATTCTTTAGAAGATGGTGTTTTTGGAATAGAGACGCCCATAAATTACTTAGTCACTCTAATCGTTCATGAATAGCTCTCGCTGACATATAAATCTCATTCCCAGAGTCGCCCAGAACATCTTCTACCTGTTCTGGATCATCTGTAGCAGCCGAAGGCCGAGGCTGTGCTTGTGGCAGAGCCAAAGGTTGAGGGGCCCATGGAGGCAGTGGGTGACCCACCAGAGCAGGACCTTGAAGCATAGATGGGATTACTGATGACTCGGAAGGAGGTACAGGCTGAGGTGGCAGAGGCTTGTAAGGTAATGGTGAGAAGGAGAAGTATACACTGGAATGGGGAGTGGCATAGAGGTCCGAAACCCATCATCAGACTGGCAGACGACTGCCGTCCTTGAGAGGGAACAGATCCACTTAACATCTTGTGTACCACACAAATCTTCTTTATGAACAAAACATGTTTATGCCCATCAACAGCTGTGTTACTGCGAATGGCTGAAATGTGAAAAGAGGGGAAAAACTCAGGATGCAATATGGTACCAGACTATATCCTGGCTCATGCCCCTGACTTATCCTTGGCCTCAAGCCCAGGGACAATATCTCTCCAGCCCTGAAATTTCACCACTGGCTCGCGGTGGTTGCAAGGATCAAATTCAAATCCCTCGGCATCGTCCACAAGGCTTTCTGGGGCCCGGCCCACACTACATTCAACACTCTCTTCCTAAATACCTTCCTTCTCGAGCTCTTTGCTCTGCTGCCTTCAACTCTCTGAGGGTCAGATGCTTCTCCAGGCAGAGAGTGGGGGTAGATCACTTTCCTCTGCAGGTGTCTCCCTCTGGAATGGCCTCCCTGACTCTCTCGAACTTAAGCCGGACAACCTGATGTTCTGGAAGCAGCTCAAAACATTTCTTTTCTCTTCTGCTTTCTCTCCCTCCCTCCCCTTCTGACCTACCCGTCTGCTGCGCCGACTGGTTGCTTGGTTGCCCTAAGAGTCTCACTGGGTACCTGGATCCTCTTGACCGGTCTCCCCTGCACTGCCTCCAGGCCTGTCACGTACTAGGGGCTGTAACTGTAACCTCCACAGTCCCCCACCTCATTGCACTTACCCAGAGCCGCGCTGTCCCGGCTGCACTTACTCAGAGCAATGCTGCCCTTATGGCACTTTCCCATTCCCTCCCTCTCCTTGCACTTCCCCGTTCCCCTTCCCCTATACATTGCGTTACTGCACTTGCATGATCTCAATGACACAAGGCCTAGTAAGATTGTTTGTCTTGTCCTGCCTCCAAACCCTCCCTTGTCACACGTGTACAGATGCATTATAAATTACTTATCATATCATATGTAAGCATTAGAGCGCCAAAGCACTCCCTTGGACAATACTCCTGTACCAGGTTCCGAAGAAACTGCATCCAAAAGCCAGCTGCTTTGTGTCTAAGATGAGGAATAGGTGTTAGGATGCAATCCATAAGAAGGGCAGTATTGCTGCTGCAGCGGCATCTGCCGCCAGGAGGAATGGGATTGATCTGTGGGAGGATGCAATCCATTAGAAGGGCAGTATTGCTGCTGCAGCGGCATCTGCCGCCAGGCGGAATGGGATTGATCTGTGGGAGGATGCAATCCATTAGAAGGGCAGTATTGCAGCTGCAGCGGCATCTGCCGCCAGGAGGAATGGGATTGATCTGTGGGAGGATGCAATCCATTAGAAGGGCAGTATTTCAGCTGCAGCGGCATCTGCCGCCAGGAGGAATGGGATTGATCTGTGGGAGGATGCAATCCATTAGAAGGGCAGTATTGCAGCTGCAGCGGCATCTGCCGCCAGGAGGAATGGGATTGATCTGTGGGAGGATGCAATCCATTAGAAGGGCAGTATTGCAGCTGCAGCGGCATCTGCCGCCAGGAGGAATGGGATTGATCTGTGGGAGGATGCAATCCATTAGAAGGGCAGTATTGCTGCTGCAGCGGCATCTGCCGCCAGGAGGAATGGGATTGATCTGTGGGAGGATGCAATCCATTAGAAGGGCAGTATTGCAGCTGCAGCGGCATCTGCCGCCAGGAGGAATGGGATTGATCTGCGGGAGGATGCAATCCATTAGAAGGGCAGTATTTCAGCTGCAGTGGCATCTGCCGCCAGGAGGAATGGGATTGATCTGTGGGAGGATGCAATCCATTAGAAGGGCAGTATTGCAGCTGCAGCGGCATCTGCCGCCAGGAGCAATGCGATTGATCTGTGGGAGGATGCAATCCATTAGAAGGGCAGTATTGCAGCTGCAGCGGCATCTGCCGCCAGGAGGAATGGGATTGATCTGTGGGAGGATGCAATCCCTTAGAAGGGCAGTATTTCAGCAGCAGCGGCATCTGCCGCCAGGAGGAATGGGATTGATCTGTGGGAGGATGCAATCCCTTAGAAGGGCAGTATTGCAGCTGCAGCGGCATCTGCCGCCAGGAGGAATGGGATTGATCTGTGGGAGGATGCAATCCCTTAGAAGGGCAGTATCTCAGCTGCAGCGGCATCTGCCGCCAGGAGGAATGGGATTGATCTGTGGGAGGATGCAATCCATTAGAAGGGCAGTATCGCAGCTGCAGCGGCATCTGCCGCCAGGACGAATGGGATTGATCTGTGGGAGGATGCAATCCATTAGAAGGGCAGTATTGCAGCTGCAGCGGCATCTGCCGCCAGGAGGAATGGGATTGATCTGTGGGAGGATGCAATCCCTTAGAAGGGCAGTATCTCAGCTGCAGCGGCATCTGCCGCCAGGAGGAATGGGATTGATCTGTGGGAGGATGCAATCCATTAGAAGGGCAGTATTGCAGCTGCAGCGGCATCTGCCGCCAGGAGGAATGGGATTGATCTGTGGGAGGATGCAATCCATTAGAAGGGCAGTATTGCAGCTGCAGCGGCATCTGCCGCCAGGAGGAATGGGATTGATCTGTGGGAGGATGCAATCCATTAGAAGGGCAGTATTGCAGCTGCAGCAGCATCTGCCACCAGGAGGAATGGGATTGAAAGGTCCCATTGAACGGGGTTCCCTATTATTCTTGTCTTTTTTGGAACGAGTTACTGAGTCATCACAAAATACTGAAAATAGTGAGACACTCATAGGTAGCTAGTGGGGGTCTGAGGACAGAGTGACTTCTGCTTTCATTCACTGCCCCCACAGCATTAACATTGAACAATATACAGAAACTCAATGAGAACACTGCACCCACCTCCACGGAAGGAACTACGTGGTACTTCAGAAGTTCTTGCAGCTTCGTGGAACCCTGTGAACATAAAGAAAACCAATGACACGTTAAAGGTTTGCTTGATATGTATTTTAAGCTTTTCTGAGAGTACTAAGGTCTTCAGTACGAGGTTAGAGGTCATGGCAAAGCAAACAGTATTTCCCAAGACCACAATTACCATCCTCCGGCTACACCTTTGGGGAGGCAAAAACTCCAGCAGTATTCCAATGGAATTCTGCCAGAGTTGAGCAAATTACTTACCTATCTGTCATGGTCTTTCTAATGGATTCCTTCCTCCCATGGATTCCTCATCTATGATATCCCTATCCCAGCGCAGCAGTTCTCCGGAAATAGCGGGCATAGCACAGCTCTGTATTGGCTTCGTCCGCCACCTCTAAAAACTGCACGCCGGATATGATGTTGGGGCCAGTGTATATAAAATGGCGACGCACCCCGTGACCTCAGTTCTACCTTTTTTCCCTAGCACTCTGAAGCTGAGGGACTGTAGAACCGATGATGTGCTAACTTCCTGCAAAGAGGGGCAGGTAGGGAGGGCGATGAGGTATCCGTGTGAGGAACATCCATCAGAAAGAGCTTTACTGAGAGGAAAGTCATTTGTTCATCTAATGCATTCTTTGCTGGCACAGATTCCTCTTCTATGATAGACTCCCCAAGCAGTACAGATCGCCCTCAGGTCCAGGAAATTTATGTTTTCCTGAGTCTCTGCAGGAGACTGGAGTCCGCTCACCGTAAAGTCAGGTGAGATCCCCAACCCGTCAGAGATTAGTCTGTGAACACCAGCAGCTGAGGCCAAAGTTGGCAATACAACACGCCTTTCAGCAAGTTGTCTCGTATTGCCCACCACTCAAGATCCTGAGCCACCTAATGCGAGACCTGCAATGGGTTTGACATGTGACCCTGAAACTGCAACCATTTGCAAAAGAGAAGCCACTGGAGCAATCTCATGAGCAGCCTCGCCTTTGGCACCACTACGAAGCAGGAGGCCATGAGGCCCAGAAGGCGCATGTAGGCCGAGGCCGGAACTTGTCCATGGAATTGGAGGACATTGACCATCCGAAAGATGCTCTGCACTGAATCCTCGGGCGGGGTGGCCCTGCACAGACAAGCGTCCAAGACTGTACCGATGAATCAGAGGGACTGGGATGGCAAAACAGAAGACCTTTTGAAGTCAGAGAGTTGGGGAGCGAGCTCGGACAAGCCAGTCATCCAGGTAGTGAACAAAATGAAAGCGCTTCTTTATGAGGGAGCCGCCACCCCTGCTAGCAGCTCGGTGAAAACCCTGGGAGCCGATGAAAGCCCAAATGGCACAATCTTAAACTGGTAATGGTGTTGACCCACCACGAACCTCAGGTACTTCCTGTGCTTTCAATGAATCGGCACGTGGAAGTAGGTATCCTGAAGATCCAGGAAAACCAACCAGTCCTGTAGTTTGAGGGCTTATAGAGTCTGGGCTAGAGTAAACATCTTGAACTTGTCCTTGCAGGCTCCCATCATTATCTGGCACCACAGAATAGGTGGAGTACCAACCCTTCTCTCTTTCTGAGCCCGGAACTAGCCTGATCAGCTTTTCGACCGAAGCGGTGAGACCTCCTCCAGTAGAATGGGATCCAGAGACAAAGGGGTGGCCAGAGGGCTGTGATCCAGGGGACGCTGAAAGAATGGATGGCAATATCCCTGTTGAATGACCTGGAAGGCCCAAACATTGGATGTGGTCTTCAACCATTAAAGGCTTAACAAGGAAAGCCTGCCCCCATCAGTGACGAGTGGCGAAGCCCATCACTGAGGTTTGGCGCTCTGGGGTGTGGTGGGGACAGCGGACCCTGGAACTCTCTCTCGCTGGGCACCCCTTCCTCGGCTTCTCGGGACGCACCTGCCTAGGTCTCCTACCAGGGAAATTTGGCGACTGCTTCTCGGGGCAAAGGCAGGAAAGGGACGAAAGCCCCTGACGAGACGATGGCTGTGCAGAAGGCTGTTGTACTGCTAGCCCTAAAGACTTAGCAGTCGCCTTGGTCAACTGGATCTCCTGGAGTGCGCCGTCAGATTTAGCACCAAAAAGGTTATGGCTGTCGAGGGGCATATCCAACAGCCTGATCTGGACATCAGCAGAAAAACCTGACATCCTTAGAAATGAGTGGTGCTTGACCACTGGGTTAGTGGCCATGGCCCTTGCCACACAGCCTGCTGTGTCCAGTCCCGACTGCAACATCTCACCTGCCACCTCCTTGCCATCAGAGAGCAAGGACAGGAAGACGTTGTTCATCTATCCCTCCGTGGATGTACTCAGCTGCACTGGCCACAGCCATCCAAAGGCCGAAGGAAAACTTTGCCATATCGCAAGAGGTATTCACAGCCTGCAGTGCAAGACTGCTCGACGCAAACACGTTCTTGCCCCATATGCATCAAAGCTCTTTCCCATCCGGTGGAAGGGACAGGAAGATAGAAGTCTTCAGGCTAGCCATCGTGGCCTGAACCACCGACCTCTCATATGAAGCATGGGAGGAAAGAAAAGCCAGAGCTGACAGAGTGGAACAGTGTTTCCTCACCAGATCCCTGTCCACTGCTGGAACAGTAGCAGGTTTCTCCCGCACCTCCAATACGGGGGAGTTCACTGACACATTGAAGAGCAAGAGCATCTCTTTTTTTGGAGCATCGTCCAGAATATCACAAAGTTTGTACAGAACTTTGGACATGGACGGAGCAGATAGCCACAGAGTACTGGCCACCTTAGCCGTCAAGTGCTGGAAGGCAGCACAAGGCTTTCCTGGGGTCAGAGCTGGCATACATTCCATCTATGGGTAGGTGTCAAGGCCACTGCCCACCTTCAGGTCCTCTGCCAGGCCCAGCAAGTCCTCATCTTCCCCGTAGATTTCTTCCGGGAAATCTCTCATCTCCCTAAAGCCCATAGATACAAAAGAGACCTGGTCGCCCTCCTTGTTGCCGATGTCCTACATCCCTGACATGAAGGCGTCCTTAGGGAGTGGAACGTATTCCTGCGTAGCCCCTGTGTCTGCAGCGCCGGTGTCGAAGTGCAGGCGCAGAGGCTGCTGCTCCCAAAGGCAAGCCCTGTCAGCACTGAGAGACCTCTGTCTTGTCTGGTCCAGGCCCAAGCCCAAGCCCTTAGGGCTCAAGAGTGCTCCCCAGGGGGTAGACTGCCAGTCACAGCAGATGCAGTGGGATCCTGCAAGGCCGTAGCTGTAGCTGACTGGGCCGTCACCACAGGCACCAAGGCTGAAGTGACCAGCACCGTGGTGAAGATGTCCAAGATTTTCAGCCAGACGTTCTCCCAGTCCTCCGGCATCAAAGACTGGGTAGGAAAAGGTGCCCGCGCTGGACGCTCTGGGGACACCCTGGAGTGGCGGCTCTTCTTCAAAGAAGATGACGAATGCCAGTGTAAGGGCTCACTTGTGCAGTGGGACCTCTTTTTCTTGTCCTTTACCTTGTGCAAAACCACTCGCTCCTCGGAGCGTCATGCCCACTGTGCAACCTCAACTGAGACGCAGAGCCTAACCTGGTGGATGAAAGTGAAGATCTTTGCCACCCTCTACCAAAGTGGGATGGCATTACCCCCAATCCCGGGAGTCATACTCCTTGCCTAAGCGATATAAGCACATCCGGGGCAGATCCATGACTGACATTTGCAGTAGTCTGCACACGGCTTCAAGCCTGAGACCTTGGATGGAGTAGGCATGGCCTATTTCTTTGAAAAATGTAGGTAAGCTCGACGAGCGTGTTCCAATCAGCGAACAGTGAGAGCAGAAAAAAGGAAGGGAGATCACAGGTTACGGTGTTGCACTGGCCTGAGGTCGTGTCCGGCACGCGGTACATAGCGGCATTAGATGGAGCCGACGCAGAGCCGTGCTGCACCTCCTAGAAGAAGAAAAACTTCCAGAGAACAGCTGTGCTGGCATAGGGATATCATAGATGAGAAATCTATGGGACGAAAGAATCCACTAGAAATAATGATTTGCGATTTCTGTTCTTTTTTATTATTTAAATATTTCTATTGAAACAAAGGTATGCATGGGGTACAAACAGAGCATTGTGTTTACACATGGTATGTTGTTAATACACAGACATTGGTATTCCTGCATTAAAGCCCCCCACACTGCCACCACCCAAGGAAGAAACAAAACAAAATATAAATCACAATAAAATCCAACAAATGTCCAGGACGGTATGTCATGGGTTGTTTAGACAATGAGCATCTTGGTCTATTGCCATTTGAGTGCAAACATATCTTCCCAGGCCCCTTTCTTTCAGGTTCCGAATGTAGGTCGTACACCAAATTCTTTAGCTATTACTGTATACAATAGGCAGTCCACTACCCAACATGGCCGCTTTATGCAGCCCCCTGTTCCTCCCTCTTACCCCATTTAGACGATATACACCATTGTTTTTATTGGCAGATCCATTACGACCCAGGCGGTAATGGTTTAACGGCGCCGTAAAAGTCGGCGGCACCGTTAAACCATTACCGCCTGATTACAAGGTCCCTTTGCGGGACCTGTACTTAACGGCTGGTGTAGACCAGCCGTTAAAGTGGGTGCCGCAAAGGGACCTTGGCGATAATTACGGCAACCGCTATTAGCGGTGCCGTAATAATCGCCTTCCCCATTCCCATTATGCCCTATGGGGAAAAATGGGAATGGGGAAGGGCAAATGGTGAATGGGGAATTACAGCCCCCGCCAACCTTGTGATGGGTGTGGTAATTCCGCCATCCACCATGGCGGAGACCGGCAAGGACCATGGTGCTAATAGCACCATGGTCCAATGCCAGGATTGTAATGAGGGCCATAGTGTTTAAATAATTCCCGTAGTCGGTGAGATCTTGAGGAACCAAGGTGGTTCCTGTAGGCCCGCCGGTCAAAGCAGCACAATCGTCTCAGTAGTCCCTACCACAGTTCTCGATTCGTTGCATTTACTGATTTCCATTTGACCAGAATAGCCTTACGGGTTTTGAACATCATTATTCTGGGCACTTTCTCCTCCCCTCCCTCTTTCTCCACCTGTGGTGTCCCCCGGGCTCTCCAACCGCTCTCCTTGGCCCTTTACCACCTACCTCACTCCACTGGTATACCTCATTTCCACCTTCTCCCCTAACTTCCACTGTTACGCAGATGACACATAACTCTTCTTCAAACTTCCCTCTGACCGTCTCCTTACTTCTTCCATCATTCCGGACTGCCTATCTGCCATCCAGTCCTGGTGCACTTCCAATTATCTCTGCCTTAATGCAAGCAAGACTGAGATCCTCCCTATTGGGTCTCTTGCTCCATCCTTCTTCCCCGTCTTCTTCCCCTCACTCTGGCCTTCCTTTATGGGCTCTCCCCCTTCTCTGTCATCCGAAGCCAGAAACCTAGGACTCCTCTTCGACTCCTCTCTTTCTTCCTCCCTCACATCCTGGACCTTGCCAAGAAGGCCCACCTTCAACCCCCCCTCTTCAAAGGAATTCTTCCTTTCCTCACTTTCCCACAGAAGCTCAATGTCTCCAGAGCTCTGGTTCTCTCTAGGCTTGACTATTGCAATAGCCTTTTCCTGAATCTACCCTCTCTATGACCTCTCCAGCTAATTCACAATAGGGCAGCAAGACGTATCCTTGCCCTCAAGCCCAGGGGCCGCATCTCTCCAGCCCTAAATCCTCTCCACTGGCTCCCAGTGGCTGCAAGGATTACATTCAAAACCCTTTGCATCATCCATAAGGCTATCTGCGGCCGGGGACCACACTACCTACAATGTGCTCTGACTAAATACTCTCCCTCTAGATCTTTCTGTTCCTCTGGTACCAACTCTCTGTGTGTCAAGCGCTTTGCTAAACAGAGGGCTGGCTGCCGATCTCTTTCCTCAGATGCCTCCCTACTATGGAACGGCCTCCCCCTTCCTCTGCGTCTTGAGCCAGATCTCCTCAAATTCCAGAAGCTCCTCAAGTCTTTCCTTTTCACCTCCTCCTTCCTTTCCTTCCTCCTCTGCTAATCCCACAGTTGCTGAGATTGGTGACGAGGGCTCTTATGTGTCCCCCGGGGCCCCGGGTCTCCAACACCCAATCACCTTTAGCCTCCGCCTGCTCCTAGCACTTGTCTTGGCACCCACTGGTCTATGCCACTGTAGGTCTGGACTTGCCTACTTATTGGCAGCTGACCTCTCCCTAGCAATTACCTATTTACTGACGGCTGACCTCTCCCTAGCAATTACCTATTTACTGACGGCTGACCACTCCCTAGCAATTACCTATTTACTGACGGCTGACCTCTCCCTAGCAATTACCTATTTACTGACGGCTGACCACTCCCTAGCAATTACCTATTTACTGACGGCTGACCTCTCCCTAGCAATTACCTATTTACTTTACTGACGGCTGACCACTCCCTAGCGATTACCTATTTACTGACGGCTGACCACTCCCTAGCGATTACCTATTTACTGACGGCTGACCACTCCCTAGCAATTACCTATTTACTGACGGCTGACCTCTCCCTAGTAATTACCTATTTACTGACGGCTGACCACTCCCTAGCAATTACCTATTTACTGACGGCTGACCATTCCCTAGCAATTACCTATTTACTGACGGCTGACCACTCCCTAGCAATTACGTATTTATTGACGGCTGACCACTCCCTAGCAATTACGTATTTACTGACGGCTGACCACTCCCTAGCAATTACCTATTTACTGACGGCTGACCACTCCCTAGCAATTACCTATTTACTGACGGCTGACCACTCCCTAGCAATTACCTATTTACTGACGGCTGACCTCTCCCTAGCAATTACCTATTTACTGACGGCTGACCACTGACTTCTCCCTAGCAATTACCTATTTACTGATGGCTGACCTCTCCCTAGCAATTACCTATTTACTGACGGCTGACCACTCCCTAGCAATTACCTTTTTACTGACGGCTGACCTCTCCCTAGCAATTACCTATTTACTGACGGCTGACCACTCCATACCAATTACCTATTTACTGACGGCTGGCCTCTCCCTAGCAATGACCTATTTACTGACGGCTGACCTCTCCCTAGCAATTACCTATTTAATGACAGCTGACCTCTCCCTAGCAATTACCTATTTACTGACGGCTGACCACTCCCTAGCAATTACCTATTTACTGACGGCTGACCTCTCCCTAGCAATTACCTATTTACTTTACTGACGGCTGACCACTCCCTAGCGATTACCTATTTACTGACGGCTGACCACTCCCTAGCAATTACCTATTTACTGACGGCTGACCTCTCCCTAGTAATTACCTATTTACTGACGGCTGACCACTCCCTAGCAATTACCTATTTACTGACGGCTGACCATTCCCTAGCAATTACCTATTTACTGACGGCTGACCACTCCCTAGCAATTACGTATTTATTGACGGCTGACCACTCCCTAGCAATTACGTATTTACTGACGGCTGACCACTCCCTAGCAATTACCTATTTACTGACGGCTGACCACTCCCTAGCAATTACCTATTTACTGACGGCTGACCACTCCCTAGCAATTACCTATTTACTGACGGCTGACCTCTCCCTAGCAATTACCTATTTACTGACGGCTGACCACTGACTTCTCCCTAGCAATTACCTATTTACTGATGGCTGACCTCTCCCTAGCAATTACCTATTTACTGACGGCTGACCACTCCCTACCAATTACCTTTTTACTGACGGCTGACCTCTCCCTAGCAATTACCTATTTACTGACGGCTGACCACTCCATACCAATTACCTATTTACTGACGGCTGGCCTCTCCCTAGCAATGACCTATTTACTGACGGCTGACCTCTCCCTAGCAATTACCTATTTACTGACGGCTGACCACTCCCTAGCAATTACCTATTTACTTACGGCTGACCACTCCCTAGCAATTACCTATTTACTGACGGCTGACCTCTCCCTAGCAATTACCTATTTACTGACGGCTGACCATTCCCTAGCAATTACCTATTTACTGACGGCTGACCACTCCCTAGCAATTACCTATTTACTGACGGCTGACCACTCCCTAGCAATTACCTATTTACTGACGGCTGACCTCTCCCTAGCAATTACCTATTTACTGACGGCTGACCTCTCCCTAGCAATGACCTATTTACTGACGGCTGACCTCTCCCTAGCAATTACCTATTTACTGACGGCTGACCACTCCCTAGCACTCCCTCCACTTGGCACTTACTCTTGGGCACAGGCACTCCTAGCCCTTGCCCCCCACTCCGTCTCCCCCTCGTCTCTCTCTGCATGTTCTGAATGCTTACAAGGCCTAGTAGGTCCGTCTTTATCCTTCTGTGCTTTAACTGTTTTTCATTGTTAATTGTTTTTTTAATTGTTTATCAGTCCCATGCTCCCTCCCTTTTACCCTGTGGATGCTTTGAAACACAATGTACTTGTTGTATAAGCGCAGAACAAATGCACAATCGATAAAGAAATACATTTCAGATATGTGCATGTTAGGAGGGGGGAGTAACGCAAGGTGGACAACTGCTCGCGTTTTTCTCAAGCTTAGACATTTAAAAAAAGAAAATGGGCAAATACATCCTTACTTGTCCTACTCTATCAGAGGGTTCCTTCCCGACCTAGGGCCTCATTACGAGGCTGGCGCTTCCGTAATGAAGGGTGCCGGTACAGGACCGGCACCGTTCATTCCGGGATACCTTATTACGAGGTCCCCTAGCGGGACCCGCACAGAACGTCTGGTCAGACCAGACGTCCTTTGCGGGTCCCACAAAGGGACCAAGGAGCTAATAACGGGCCCATTATTAGGTCCATCCCCATTCCTATTGAGCCCTATGGGGGCTCAAATGGGAATGGGGATTGGTTTTGTGCATGAGGAATTACCGGGTCCTCCAAGGTTGGTATGACCCGTTAATGCCTCATTCACAGAACCCGGTACTGGAACCCAGTATGGAGGCAGCCATGGCCTTATTAAGGGCATGGCTGCCTCCATACTCGTAATGAGGCCCCAAGTCTAAAAACGAATGGCATGACTCCTAGGGCCTCATTACGAGAATGGAGGTAGCCATGAAGCTCTTAGCACCATGGCTGCCTCCAAACCGGGCTCCTTTACCGGGTTCCTGCAATGGGGACTTACCAGGTCATTCCAACATAGGAGGATCCGGTAAGTCCTCCTTGCAGGAACCATTCCCCATTCCCATTTGAGCCCCCATAGGGCTCAATGGGAATGGGGATGGATGTAACAACGGGCACATTATAAGTGTCCCGTTGTTACCTCACTCTTCCCCTCGCGGGACATGGAAAAGACGTCTGGTTTTACTAGAAGTCTGGTCCAGGTCCCGCAAAGGGAACCTTGTAATACACGCTCCCGGAATGAAGGGGGCCGGTCCCGTACCGGCCCCCTTCATTCGCGGAGCGCAAGGGTCGTAATGAGGCCCAAACTGTCCCTCACACTAATGCTGGTAGAATAATTCAAGAGGAATTTCTTAGATAAATGAATTATGTAGAGAGATTGTAATTCAGATCCTGAAGTGAACACAATATTGTAGTTTTAGAATTTCCCAGCTCCTGTGACGCTATAGGGGTACACCTGTTTTATTATACATAGGGGTCATGACTGCATGACTGCTACTTGTTCCCTGAGAATGAGCGGTAATGGGGAGAAGTCCACTAACACCCACACTCACTTACTCGCTCCCTCACTAACTCATTAATTGACTGACCCACATACTCACTCAAGCAATCAGTCACAAACGCATTCATTCTCTCACTAGCTCAGTTACTCTTCTACTCTGTCACTCAGTGATGTACTCACTCACATACTCATTCACCTGGGAAGAGAGCAGATACTCAAGCGCATTATCTGTCATCTCCTCCAAAGCTCTGTCGTTTGGCACAAACACAGTGGACGGTCCATCGCTCTCCAGTTGCAGGCGCAGATCACTGCTCTGTGGAAAAAAACAGCACACATACATCTTAGCAAAATGTGCTTGGCCGAGTGATGTATTGACATATCCTTTCCAGTGATCTGGTTATTTATAGGCATCTCACCTGTAATAGCGATCGAAACCGGCTGTACCTGCCATTCTTCTGAAGTATGGTCATAATTGTTTCCTGCAAAACACATATATTGTTTCAGTTCCAGTGTGCCCATATGTGTGAGTAAAGCACACGTGATGCATCTGAGTGATATGTTTTCTTTGCCCTTCTGTTTCAGGCTCCATCAACCGAGGAGAGACAGTCCAAAGGGCAGCAGTTGGGAGGAAAGGCAAGGGTTTGAATGTGGGTGAAGCAAGATGCCCCTCGTGAATGGAAACAGACTACCATGGAACCAACCTGCGCAGAACACAAGGAATCAGGAGGTCATGACGGAGGCTGCCGAGAGGTCAGCAAGAACCAGCATGGATTGAAATCTGGTGCATGTGTGGCTTAGCATGTCATTCAAGGTCAGAACCAAAAGTCCCACCAATCCCACCAATCAAGGGGGTGCAAGAGGCAAAGACCTTCAGCATTCAACCAAAACTGAAAAACAACGCACACATAGCTGTCCCGCATGGAATCCTCGCAGAAGTGGGCAGAACACTCCCCGGCCTGCTTCCTGCAGGCAGCAGGAGGGCCCCAGGCTGGAGGGGGTGTCGGGTCTCTGGTCTTGACATGGTGTGATCTAGGGGGCGATGTGCTATTGTTGAATATATGGATTGCGAGATGGCTTCAGTGAAGCAGATTGTCCTTGGCTATTCTCCTCTCAGGTGCCTAGGCCTCTGCCGACCCAGGATGCAAAGGGGAAGACTGAAGCTTGATTGGCTCTGTCTGAGTTGCCAGGCCAGAATTAGGAAGCTCAGCAAAGACTCTGAACTGCCTTTCCTTTACACAGCAATAGGGACAGTTCCCTTTTTTGAAGATCTCATGAGGAAAAAGATTAACAGTAGTAAAACGGCAGGATTTACTCCTGAATTTTCAAGAACTCTCCGTGGGACAAGAGCTTGAGTGATCTGGTGGGGGGTGGTGTTATTGAAGATCAAGAAATACAGGCGTTATTTTTAGAAGTTGTAAATAATATAAAGGTCCCGTTTGAAGGGACCTCTAGCAAGCAGAGGAGTAATCCTTAATTAGACAGTGATTTGCTAAATTATGTAAAGTAATTAAAGGAGACTATTATGGAGCAGAGGAGACTGGGCCCAGGCATTCTTCATGGCGAAGACATCATGTTAGAGTGGCAAAACGGGTCAAGCTTCGCCGATGCCCACAGCAGAGACATGCGTGTTCAGTGCGACGTGGAGGGCCAGGTGCCATGCACACTCTGAAGGGAAGGGAGGCAGTGTGGTGAAAAAGTGCGAGGAGGCTCCACGCATGCTCTGAGTGGTAAGTGCTCCCCGCTTGGGCGCTACAGTCGAATTATAGGTGTCACTGCCATACCGGAAGAACAATAGTACTATTCAGAAAAGTAAAAGAGACTGCCAGCCTTCACAGGCAAAAGGCACACATCAGAAAGAACAGGAAAACACAGCATCGATCTCGAGCTAGTGGCTTTTCAAGTACAATAGAATCTCAATGAGAACCTTTCAATGACTCCTTCTGGAAGGGTCTGGAATTCCTGGAAGCCCTGTCATAAAACTGGGAATTGGTAGTAAAACATAAAACAGGGCCTGCCCCATACATAGTTGGCATAGTGTTGGGGCTAGAGTCTGCTTTTATCAGTGTCAGAATAGACGAGCCCCAGATAGTTCCAAGAGTTGCCAGCCTCTTGGCTTTTAGAGGAGGCACACCAGGTGTGGAGGGGAGATGAGGGGGAGAATGCTTGATTGACTGGGGTGTGGCCATTTTCTATCCTTACAGCATTCTTGATGTTTGAGGAGTGTCTGACTTTCATTGTCTTACCCCAATCCCCTTTCCCTTCAGGGTGTTCTGTGAGTGTAGCAGAATTTCTGGGTTGCTGCACATTGGGTGGGCGGGGTGGGCGGGGTGGCGGGCGGATGGGTATGGGGAGAGGGGAGCTGGGGCTCCAGCACCGGCTCCCATGGAACCAGGGCTGGTTTGGGTTCTAATAGAGGTAAATGAGGGTAAACATGACCAGTCGACACAGACTTATCCCAAATCTTCCAAATGAAGGGACGCCTTGAGAGCTATTTCCAGGGTTATGGTGGGTTGAGGTAGAGTCACAGAGGGTTCTTTTAACCAAGGATATTCTCTGGGCAGAATTTAAGAGGCTTCAGAGGAAAGTCTTCTATGCCTGCTGCAGAAAGTTCAAAGGGTTTCTTTGGTTAGTTTTTGGAAACCAGGAAACATGGATGGAGGCAGAAGCCGAGTCATGTCATGGGAGCCTAAGATTGCAGCTCATATAATAACAGGCAGGTAGTCATCCAACGAGGTCACTCCTGATCATTTTCACCGTATCTTGAAGGAGCTCAACATAAATGGCTCTCTTTCTCTGTTCAGGTCACTGGCACTGACCCTGTTTTGCCAAAAGTACAGACCCATAAGGCACCTCTTTATGGACGGCTTCCAAGTGCCCTGTGCCACAATGCTGGCTTTAGCATGTTCTGGGAAGTTTCCCACCTGCATTGCCCAGTCTAATGTGAACCCTATCTATGCCCCTCATGAACTCATGACAATATCATTAAATACATGCCAAGCAGTGCTGTGACTTACAGAAGATACATTTCTAACAACTGACATAGAACGATTCCACGATACATGGATTTCAACATGCTGGAGCCTCACCATTATTGAAAGAATGAGTTCTTATTTTACGACACCTTACCTGTGTGTTGCTCTCAAGAGTGGCCTCCACGTCGTCAATGGCGTTATTGATAATGTGCACAAGTCCATTGGAAGCGATGATGTCCCCCTGTAAAATGCTGATTTTCTTCTTACTTCCGTGAATCCGAATTTGCCTCTGAGATTTCTAAAGAACCAAAGCAAATAGACGGATGAGCACATGCATGGGTCGGGGAGCACTGGCTGCCTGGGGGCTGTTACAGTGGATACACTCCCATTGCCAGAGTGCTTGGGGGCAGACCACCCTTTCAGCCCCAGCACAAGTCTGCGGTGCAGTCCTCTTTCTGGTGGTAACAGAAGCCCCTTCAGCGTAACTGCACCCGGGAATTCCGCCGACTTGGGGGGTGCACATCCAGTACTTTGCTAAACCCTCCCCTTTACCTCCAAAGAATTGCCAGGTCTCCTGCATCAGAATTAAGATTCTCTGTTAATCTGACAAAGTTCCCACACAGCTCCATGGACTTTAAAAACAGGCATTAACACGCCCTTACCACCAGTCATAATCCGGCGGTAACACCGTGGGACTGAAGTGGAAGTGACAGTACATTAGTTTGGTGGCAGTTCCGAGTGATTTATCGATGAACTCGTGTTAAGGCACTTTAGCACTGATTGCATGCAGGTCAGGGAAAGGCTATTTCAGGGAGCGGGACTGGTTCACACCCGCCTTATACATGCCAGATGCCACCCAAGAAATACCCCGCCAGTCCTTTTCCCTTCTGCATTTCCTGGACTTGCAGTTCTTGAGACTGCAATTCCCATCATGCAAAGCAATAACATCACTGGATGAGTATCTGTGGAATAACAGAGCAGTGCTCCATCCATTGTGGAGTCCTTGCAGTGGGTCCCAGGGTGCTCTGAGCGCCCACTGGACATAATGGACCCTTGCAATGGAGTGAGACCAGGGGCACTGGGTAGCAATTGAGTGAGACCAGGGGCACTGGGTGGCAATGGAGTGAGACCAGGGGCACTGGGTGGCAATGGAGTGAGACCAGGGTCACTGGGTGGCAATGGGATGAGACCAGGGGCACTGGGTGGCAATGGAGTGAGACCATGGGCACTGGGTGGCAATGGTGTGGTACCAGGGCACTGGGTGGCAATGGAGTGAGACCATGGGCACTGGGTAGCAATGGAGTGAGACCAGGGGCACTGGGTGGCAATGGAGTGAGACCAGGGGCACTGGGTGGCAATGGTGTGATACCAGGGGCACTGGGTGGCAATGGAGTGAGACCATGGGCACTGGGTGGCAATGGAGTGAGACCAGGGGCACTGGGTGGCAATGGTGTGATACCAGGGGCACTGGGTGGCAATGGAGGGAGTCCATGGGCACTGGGTAGCAATGGAATGAGACCAGGGGCACTGGGTGGCAATGGAGTGAGACCAGGGGCACTGGGTGGCAATGGTGTGATACCAGGGGCACTGGGTGGCAATGGAGTGAGACCATGGGCACTGGGTAGAAATGGAGTGAGACCAGGGGCACTGGGTGGCAATGGTGTGATACCAGGGGCACTGGGTGGCAATGGAGTGAGACCATGGGCACTGGGTAGCAATGGAGTCAGACCAGGGGCACTGGGTGGCAATGGAGTGAGACCATGGGCACTGGGTAGCAATGGAGTGAGACCAGGGGCACTGGGTGGCAATGCAGTGAGACCAGGGGCACTGGGTGGCAATGGAGTGATACCAGGGGCACTGGGTGGCAATGGAGTGAGACCATGGGCACTGGGTAGCAATGGAGTGAGACCAGGGGTATTGGGTGGCAATGGTGTGATACCAGGGGCACTGGGTGGCAATGGAGTGAGACCATGGGCACTGGGTAGCAATGGAGTGAGACCAGGGGCACTGGGTGGCAATGGAGTGAGACCAGGGGCACTGGGTGGCAATGGTGTGAGACCAGGGGCACTGGGTGGCAATGGAGTGAGACCATGGGCGCTGGGTAGAAATGGAGTGAGACCAGGGGCACTGGGTGGCAATGGTGTGATACCAGGGGCACTGGGTGGCAATGGAGTGAGACCATGGGCGCTGGGTAGCAATGGAGTCAGACCAGGGGCACTGGGTGGCAATGGAGTGAGACCATGGGCACTGGGTAGCAATGGAGTGAGACCAGGGGCACTGGGTGGCAATGCAGTGAGACCAGGGGCAGTGGGTGGCAATGGAGTGATACCAGGGGCACTGGGTGGCAATGGAGTGAGACCATGGGCACTGGGTGGCAATGGAGTCAGACCAGGGGCACTGGGTGGCAATGGTGTGATACCAGGGGCACTGGGTGGCAATGGAGTGAGACCATGGGCACTGGGTGGCAATGGAGTCAGACCAGGGGCACTTGGTGGCAATGGTGTGATACCAGGGGCACTGGGTGGCAATGGAGTGAGACCATGGGCACTGGGTGGCAATGGAGTCAGACCAAGGGCACTTGGTGGCAATGGTGTGATACCAGGGGCACTGGGTGGCAATGGAGTGAGACCATGGGCACTGGGTGGCAATGGAGTCAGACCAGGGGCACTTGGTGGCAATGGTGTGATACCAGGGGCACTGGGTGGCAATGGAGTGAGACCAGGGGCACTGGGTGGCAATGGAGTCAGACCAGGGGCACTGGGTGGCAATGGAGTGAGACCAGGGGCACCGGGTGGCAATGGTGTGAGACCAGGGGCACTGGGTGGCAATGGAGTGAGACCAGGGGCACTGGGTGGCAATGGTGTGATACCAGGGTCACTGGTTGGCAATGGAGTGAGACCAGGGGCACTGGGTGGCAATGCTGTGAATGCGTGACGTTCTGATGGCAAAGGTTGGAAACTGTATGAGTGCCCTGGGCCTTGGATGCACTTATCTGCTACTTGATAGAAAACCCTGGCAGGTGAGTTGAGAACTGGTGATACTAATAACAGTACCCCAATGGCAAAAGGGGCAATATCCTGCCAATGTCAATACGATTCCAAAGCTATTGGCTTTGTCAATGCTTGTTCACCTTGGCGTTAGATTATATTACTTCTTAAATTACAGCGTTTTCTTTACAAAACAGGTAAAACTTTTCTACTTTTATCAGATGCTCCAGACCTCAATGGGAGCTGTTCGGCTCTGCACAGATGTCAAAGCGAGCGCTCTACTCGCTGTGCTATCTGACCAGCTGACCAGCTGCAACACATACATTAAAATGAAAATATATCTGTCCAGTGGATTCTGTTATGCACATTACGTTTTTGGCAAGAGGCAGAAAGTACAGTGGGATAAATCTAAATATACACACCTTTAGAAATAACTTCAAAAATGTCAAACAATTTACAAAAAACAAATAAAGGTCCTTTTAATTCTGTCCTTATCCTCGGTGAACATGGAATGTGCACACTGCAATGTCATATGTGCAGCCTATGGCTTTATTCCAGTCTTGTGTCACGGGCTCACCTTGTCTCCAGGAATCACCTCCCAGACTTCCCCCTTAAGGTGTAAATATATAGGGGTGCTGTTGAAGAGTGCTGTATCATGGGGTCACCTTGTCTCCAGGAATCACCTCCCCAGACTTCCCCTGTAAGGTGTAAATATATAGGGGTGCTGTTGAAGAGTGCTGTGTCATGGGCGCACCTTGTCTCCAGGAATCACCTCCCAGACTTCCCACTTAAGGTGTAAATATATAGGGGTGCTGTTGAAGAGTGCTGTGTCATGGGCTCACCTTGTCCCCAGGAATCACCTCCCAGACTTCCCCGTTAAGGTGTACATTTAATATAGGGGTGCTGTTGAAGAGTGCTGTGTCATGGGCTCACCTTGTCTCCAGGAATCACCTCCCAGACTTCCTCCTTAAGGTGTAAATATATAGGGGTGCTGTTGAAGAATGCTGTGTGATGGGCTCACCTTGTCCCCAGGAATCACCTCCCAGACTTCCCCCTTAAGGTGTAAATATATAGGGGTGCTGTTGAAGAGTGCTGTGTCATGGGCGCACCTTGTCTCCAGGAATCACCTCCCAGACTTCCCACTTAAGGTGTAAATATATAGGGGTGCTGTTGAAGAGTGCTGTGTCATGGGCTCACCTTGTCTCCAGGAATCACCTCCCAGACTTCCCCCTTAAGGTGTAAATATATAGGGGTGCTGTTGAAGAGTGCTGTGTCATGGGCTCACCTTGTCCCCAGGAATCACCTCCCAGACTTCCCCGTTAAGGTGTACATTTAATATAGGGGTGCTGTTGAAGAGTGCTGTGTCATGGGCTCACCTTGTCTCCAGGAATCACCTCCCAGACTTCCCCCTTAAGGTGTAAATATATAGGGGTGCTGTTGAAGAATGCTGTGTGATGGGCTCACCTTGTCCCCAGGAATCACCTCCCAGACTTCCCCGTTAAGGTGTACATTTAATATAGGGGTGCTGTTGAAGAGTGCTGTGTCATGGGCTCACCTTGTCTCCAGGAATCACCTCCCAGACTTCCCCCTTAAGGGGTAAATATATAGGGGTGCTGTTGAAGAGTGCTGTGTCATGGGCTCACCTTGTCTCCAGGAATAACCTCCCAGACTTCCCCCTTAAGGGGTAAATATATAGGGGTGCTGTTGAAGAGACATGTCACGGGCTCACCTTGTCTCCAGGAATCACCTCCCAGACTTCCCACTTAAGGTGTAAATATATAGGGGTGCTGTTGAAGAGTGCTGTGTCATGGGCTCACCTTGTCTCCAGGAATCACCTCCCAGACTTCCCCCTTAAGGTGTAAATATATAGGGGTGCTGTTGAAGAGTGCTGTGTCATGGGCTCACCTTGTCCCCAGGAATCACCTCCCAGACTTCCCCGTTAAGGTGTACATTTAATATAGGGGTGCTGTTGAAGAGTGCTGTGTCATGGGCTCACCTTGTCTCCAGGAATCACCTCCCAGACTTCCCCCTTAAGGTGTAAATATATAGGGGTGCTGTTGAAGAATGCTGTGTGATGGGCTCACCTTGTCCCCAGGAATCACCTCCCAGACTTCCCCGTTAAGGTGTACATTTAATATAGGGGTGCTGTTGAAGAGTGCTGTGTCATGGGCTCACCTTGTCTCCAGGAATCACCTCCCAGACTTCCCCCTTAAGGGGTAAATATATAGGGGTGCTGTTGAAGAGTGCTGTGTCATGGGCTCACCTTGTCTCCAGGAATAACCTCCCAGACTTCCCCCTTAAGGGGTAAATATATAGGGGTGCTGTTGAAGAGACATGTCACGGGCTCACCTTGTCTCCAGGAATCACCTCCCAGACTTCCCCCTTAAGGGGTAAATATATAGGGGTGCTGTTGAAGAGACTTATGTCATGGACTCACCTTGTCTCCAGGAATCACCTCCCCAGACTTCCCTGTTAAGGTGTAAATGACAGGGGTGCTGTTGAAGAAACTCATGGGCAGTTGCCCGGCGATGATGTGGAGTTTTGCCATGTACTTTGCCTTCTCATTATCTAGTAGGATTTTTTGTACCTAAAAATAAACAAAACAATAATAATTTAAACAAGCATGGAGTTTACTGCTGTTCTTTGCATTTTGCATTTATAGGAGCAGCGGGCAAGGTTTCACAGCAGGATGCGATAAGGTATGAGGGAGTGCAAGAGAATGAGATGGAAGGAGAATAGAGCAAGGGAGGAAGCGAATGAGAGAGGGTGCCAGTGATGATGAGAAAGATGAAATATGAACAATAAAGGCAGAGAGTGAGAGGGTAAGAAATAAAGCGAGAGTGTGAGAGGAAGGATGAAAGGGGCTAAAGACTGAGGGTGGGATGAGTGCGTGTGGGTAGTGAGAGAGGGCTAGGGTGGGTGGGTTTTTAGGGCTAGAGAGCTGGGGTAAGGTGGGTAGAGGTAGAGAGAGTATGGCTGAGATTAGAGCGAGTGGGAGTAGGGTGGGTCTGTGTAGCTAGAGTTGGGGTAGGGTGGGTAGGGGGAGAGAGTGTGGGGGTAGGGTGGGCGGGGATAGAGAGAGTGGCAATAGGGCAGGTGGGTGGATGGGGTAGAGGGTGTGAAGGTAGGGTGGGTGAGTGGGGGTAGAGAGGATGAAGGTAGGGTGTGTGGGGGTAGAGAGAGTGAAGGTAGGGTAGGTGGGTGGGGTAGGGAGAGTGAGCTGGGTGTTCCTCAGACAGCCCTTTAAGATGAGGTGCAATACCCTGGAGATGGATGGGGATGCAGATTTTATTCATACATCAATAATCAAGACGACACAAATAGCTTGGCAAAGTTTGTCTGTTTTAATGTCAAGTATCTAAAACAGGGAGTACAACGAACATCAGCAATCGCTTGATACTCTGACTCTACTTACTTCATAAAAATCTGGGATTATGTACCCAAAATTGGTCATCATTGACGTTTTGACCTGCGTCATTAGCAACGTCAGCCTACGTGGCAAACTACACAAAGATAACGGAAGGTGGGATTGGTTCTAAGTGAATAACTAAGCATAGGTGTCATATCTGTATAGGGTAACGGAGAGAGGTAATTGGATAGTTAACATCAGGTTGGGCAACTAAGCCCTCCCTTCAAAAATGGCCCCTATGAACGTCACTAAATGTACGACGTCCCATTGGTTACAAAAGCTACAGGACCCCCAACTACATGGTCCCTTACAATTGGTTGGCTTCTAACCCCCGTCAGTACTTTTCCACCTACGTTAGCAGTACACAGACTGAACAACCAGGTGCGGGTGAGCTCGTCTTAGCACCAGCTTCGCACCAATTAGCATATCATCCATCATCACCTCAATGGTCCAGTGTCAATTAGTGCTTTGAAGTTGGCCTTGAGTTTGTACTGTTCTCTGAGAATGTTTAAGTAGTATGGGCACCAGCCGGCCTCCGTGCGTAGTTGTGATCATCTCGTTCATCCAACTTCCTTCTATCACGTGACTGGATAGCATGAAATTGAGCCTTTTCATGTATTTGATTTTATTCTTCAATAGTCCTCTGATGGCTTTTGTTTTTGCTTGATCTCTCTGAACAGGAGCTTTTGTTCTTTCACGTTAATTGTATCCAATGTCAGCCAATTCCAGTTTGATAAGACCTTGGCTTTCTTGGCTCAGTCAACTCCTTAGCTGAGATTTTATTCTGTTTAATTTAATTGCTTATCTTAACTGCGACACTGAAATGAGGCCTTCTTGGTTTGTTCAGTACTGCTGATATGCGTATTGGAAACATCCATCCTTTACTTGTCCATATGTTTCTATAGAGGTATATATGTATGGGATACATTATTCACCGTAATCGTACTTATGGGCCTCATTACGACCCAGGCGGTAAGTTACCGCCTGGGCCGTGACTTTACCACCATGGCGAAACTACGTTTACGCCATGGTGGTTGGCGGACTTACCGCCCCATTCCGAGGTTGGCGGGGCGGTAAGTCCCCAATCCCCATTTACCCTTCCCCATTCCCATTTTTGCCCCATAGGGCATAATGGGAGTGGGGAAGGCGTTAATTACGCCACCGTAAATTACGGTGGCGTAATTAACTCCATGGTCCCTTAGCGCCATGGATTTTAACACCTGCTAAAAGCAGGTGTTAAATCCGCCATGGCGCTAAGGGAGCTCGTACTCAGGCGGTAAGGGTCGGCGCTGTTTACGCCGTCGTAAAACCCTTACCGCCTGAGTCGTAATGAGGCCCATATATCTGCTTAGATTCACATGCTGTGCATAGGCCGACATCTAGTGGAAGCTGCGGAGTATTACAGTTTGTTTTTCGAAACTCGAAAATGGGCGTTGACACAGGGCGTGCCAGTAATACTATCCCTAGTGTGACGTCCACTGTACCCATGATCCCTCACGCATCTAGGACCCTCAGATTGTATTTTTTCTGACATGAGGTAGCATGAGGAGTGGCGTGAGTACAGATTATCCAAGCAGATAGATAGAAAGATAAGACTACAAGCATCCATGCTCCTTCTCTCAGAGGGGAAGAAGGGCGGGTCGCATGTGAATCTAAGCAGATACAAGCATCAGAAATAGATCACAGTGAGTAATGTATCCCTTCTGAGGCTTGTGGAATCTGCTTAGATCACATGCTGTGCATAGATTAGCGAGCAGTGTTAGAAGAAGGAGGTGGGATGTGAGAAGGGTCATGAGCAAATAAGTGTCTTAGAACCGCTTGTCCCACTTGAGTATCTGTCTTGGAATGGGTGTCAATGCAGTAGTGCTGAGTAAAAGTGTGAATAGAGCGCCAAGTAGCTGCTTTGCAAATGGTGTCAAGGGGTACATTTGCAATGAAAGCCAGAGTGGCCCCAGTGCCTCTTGTCGAGTGGACTCTTGGCGTGAAAGGCAGAGTTTTTTCAGAAAGGGAGTAACAGCTGGATACAGTTAACAATCCACTTAGAGATGGCACCTTTAGAGACGCGATCCCCCTCTCTGCCTGTAGCTACGGAGACAAACAGTTGGTCTGTTTTCCTTAGCGGTCTGGTTTTGTTTACATAGTATAGGACCGCCCTACGTACATCTAGGATGTGTCGTTTCACCTCAGCCAAGCTTTGTGGGTCTTGGACGAAAGCCGGAAGCTCGATGGACTGGTTCACGTGGAATTTAGAAATAAACTTAGGTGAGAACCCAGGGTGTGTTCGTAAAACCAGTTTATCTTTATGGACAGTAAAGAAAGGATCCTGCACTGACAGTCTGAATTTCACTGACCCTTTTATAGACGTAATGGCTACCAAGAAGGCAGGTTTATATGTCAGGTGTTTGAGACTGCTTTTATACATGGGCTTGAAGGGAGGGCCCATGAGTTTAGCAAGCACCACATTAAGGTCCCATCCTGGTGGTGGGTTAGAAATTGGAGGGTGAAGTCTCTTTACTCCTTCCATGAAGGCTTTAACCACTGGTACTTTCCACCACAATACCTTGTTATGCAAGGTGGTGTATGCTGACAGAGCTGCCAGGTGTACCTTCTGTGAATTAAATACCAACCCTGCGTCCAGCTGGTGGAGCATGTAGGTGACTATAGTGGAAGGAGTACAATCAACTGGGTTGATTTGCTTATTTTGGCACCAGATAACAAATCTTTTCCATTTGTCAAAGTAGCAATACCTTGTGTTTGGCTTCCTAGATTCTTTTAGGATGTCCATACATCTCTGAGGTAAATTGAGATGTCCAAACTCTATGACCTCAGGAGCCATGCTGCAAGGTTCATTGAGTTGGGTTGATGATGCACTGTCTGACCTTGGTGCTGGGACAGTAGGTTGTACCAGCATGGGAGTTTGATGGGTTCGCACACCGCTAGTCTGCGTAAGTGTGGGAACCAAGGTTGCCTCGCCCACATGGGAGCAACTAGGACGAGCGCCATTGATTACCTGTGCATCTTGTTGACCACCTTCCTGATGAGGGGGTTTGGTGGAAAAGCGTACGCAAACATCCCTGACCAGTTCATCCACAGGGCGTTCCCCTGGGAGTATGGTTGGGGGAACCTGGATGCAAATCCTGGGCATTGTCTGTTTTCGCTTGTGGCGAATAGGTCTATAGTGGGGAAACCCCACTGAGAGAAGAGATCTTCTACAATTTCACTGTGTAGACACCATTTGTGTTCTTCCGGGAGGGGATCTCTGCTTAAAGCGTCAGCCAGAGAATTGAGCTCCCCTGGAACATGTTGAGATGACAGGTAGATGTTCCGTCTGAGTGCCCATATCCAAATTTTCTGGGCAAGCTTGGACAGATTTGGCGAACAAGTCCCTCCCTGCTTGTTCAGGTAAAACATTGCTGTTGTGCTGTCTGTCAGGGTCTGCACTGACAGGTTCAACAGGTAGGGCTCGAACGCTTGAAGCACTTTGAATACTGCCAGAAGCTCTAGCAGATTGATATGATTCTTGGCCACTGAGTGAGACCAGAGACCCTGAGCTGTGTGGTGGAGATGTTGTGCTCCCCACCCTGACAGGGATGCGTCTGTTGTGACTACAGCCTGTACCTCGGGATCGTAAAAGGGTTTCTCCTTTGACAGGTTTTCTCTTGTCCACCAGCGAAGACTTTGTACAAGTGTTGGCGAAACGACCACTAGATCGTCCCACTGACCACTTGCCTGAGACCACTGTTTCGCCAACCATTCTTGCATGGCACGCATGCGCAGACGCGCGATGGGGACCAGGTAAATATATGACGCCATCATGCCCAGCAAACGATTCGGTTTGCGGACCGTTATCTGGCGACCGGCCTGATATAGCGGAATTTGCAGCATTAGATTCCGAATTCTTTCCTCTGATGGAAAGGCCCAACCCCTCTTGAGTGTTTAGGACAGCTCCTAGGAACTGTTTGGAGGTGCTTGGCACCAGGCTTGATTTTTTCTCGTTTATGGAGAAACCCAATTCGAAAAGGAGGTTGATCGTACTTTGAATGTTTGATCTGCAAATAACTGGGGTCTCCTCCGTGATGAGCCAGTCATCCAGGTAAGGGTATACTGGGATGGCCTCCCTGTGTAGGTGTGCCGCCGCCACCGCCAGTACCTTGGTGAATACCCTTGGAGCCGAGGTGATACCGAAGGGCAGCACCTTGAACTGGTAATGCTGACTGTCCACCTTGAAGCGCAAGAATCTTCTGTGCGCTGGGAACATGAAAATATGAAAATAGGCATCTTTCATGTCCAATGTTGCCATGTAATCCCCCTTTTTTAGGAGGGGGATTACCTCTTGGAGAGTAGTCATGCAAAACTTTTGGGGCTTGACATACTTGTTTGCAAGCTGTAAATCCAATACTGGGCGCATTGTCAAATCTTTTTTTGGCACAAGGAAGTAAGTTGAATAAATACCCTTGTTTACCTGGTGTCCCGGGACGAGTTTTATCGCGTCCTTTGCTAGAAGATTGGCGATCTCTTCGAGGAGGATCTTCTGGTGGTCTAATGAATGTACTTTTTGACGTGGAGGGTGGTTTCGGGGACGCTCTAACAGTTCTATGCAGTATCCTGCGGACACTGTGGACAGCACCCATCTGTCTGATGTGATCCCTTCCCAAGCTTGGGTGAAGTTGGAAATGCGTCCCCCTACTGGGGATGCGTGAGAAGGGACCCTGAACGGAACGTCACTGTTTTGCGGGAGGCGTGCCGCCGCCTCTATTGGGGCTGCCTCGACCCTTAACACGTCCCCTTTTGTTACCCCAGCCATAACCTTGGGTAGACTGCTGGTTGTTGTCATTCCATGGTGTACCCTGCCCCTGGGAATAGTTGGAGCATCTTTGTGAGTTTTGGCTGCGTGGGCGATGAAAATTGCCATTCCCTCTTTGATTAGGGGTTTGTTGGTTAACTGGCCCAGAGATTTGAGAGTCTCGTATTCATCTTTCGCATTTTTTAAGGCGTCCTCTACTGCCTTACCAAACAGTAGATCGGGCTCCACCGGTTTGTCTATTAAGGATGCTTGTGTTTCGGGTTTAAACCCAGATTGTCTTAACCAAGCATGTCTTTTGATAACAGTGCTCTCTGCTATCAGTCTTCCGGCATTATCTGCGGCATCAAAGGTTGCCTTAAGGATGCAAACGGACACGGCTCTTCCCTCCGACGCTACCTGTGCCAACTGGCTTTTTAAAGGTTCCAGGGTGGAGTCAATGAGCGCCGCAACTTCTTCCCACTGATGGCAGTTGTAACTCACCAGCAGGGTGGTGGAGTTGGCAATCCTTGCCTGGTAGGCGGAAGTGGAGGCTACCTTCCTTCCCAACCCATAGATCTTCTTGCTCTCCTTGTCGGGGGGAGCTTCAGACGTTGATAAGGGTGTTCCCGCCCTCTTTCGGGTTTTAGTCACTACCAGGGAGTCCGGCTTCAGTTGCCCCCTTATGTAGAGTGGGTCTGATTGGGCTGCCCTGAAGTTTTTCAATCTTGGGGTTTACTGCCCTGGTGAGGTTGGGATTGAGAAGGGAAGGGTCAATTCTCCTTTGTATTGACTTGAGAATAGGGATGGCCTGGGCAACAGGTCTCTTTTCTCCCACTAGTTCCTCTGCAAAGTCCCTCTCCTCCTGTGCTCCCTGAGTATCTATGCAGAAGTGTTCCGTCGCTCTAGATAAAACCTCATTTAAGAGAGGTTGGTTGTCAACAGGAGAGTCGGTAACCGGAGGTTCTTTGTCTACTGGGGAGTCTACTCTGTAGACTTCTGGGTCATCTTCGTCCTCCTCTTGGCCCTCGTCATCCCCATAGTAATCCATTCCAGTTTGGACGTCCAACGTGGCCAATTCTAGATCCTCGTTAAATGATGGATCCTCATCATATTGAGAGTATGGCTGAACGTGGAAAGGGTCAGAAGACCTACTTTGCGTTGGCGCCTCAACTCGAGTTTTTTTACCAGGGGTATGCGGGTCCTTAGACCCTGAGGGATTAGCCCCGTCAGGGGTATAGGCGAGGAAGTGCTGTGGATTCTTGGCATAGAAGTCTGCTAGGGATGACATTCTAGACATAACTCTGTCTATATCCTCACTTGACCATTCTTTAGAGCTCGGGATTACCCTCTCCTGAGAGTGTTTCCCTGCTATATCCTAACTGGACCTATGGCCTTGTGTAGGGGTCCTGGATACTTTTACAGAAGACTGTGACTTGTCCTTATGTGTCTGGTGCAGATGAAGGCTGGGAATGCTTTTTCTGCTGTTTTCCCCCCTCCCCGTGAGTGGAAGAGTGCTTCCCCAGTGTTTTCACCTTTTCGGAGCTCTTCGACGTCTGGCGTCGAGATTTGGGGGTAGTGTCCCTTTCCTTAGAGAGTGGAGGTCGGGACACGGGAACAGCCGCCACGCGGTCTGCTGACGCTGACTCTTGGAGTGCGGCCTGAGGATGGTGGTCGTCTTCGTCTCCCAACAATCGAACCACTGTTACTTTAGTGAGCGAGGCACCCTTGGCAACAGTGGATTGTTGCCTGGTGTCATGCAGCGATCTTGATCGAGAACGCTCAGAGGACACCGATTCAGTGGACCATTCTCTGCGTGCCTCTCTCAGAGAAGTCGACGCGTGCATCGAGTCTTGGTTGGACTTCGAGTGCTTAGTGGAAGTGCTGTGGGTAGAGCTTTTGTCGCCAGGGGTGTTCCCCATAGCTGCCCTGCCGGACAACCTTACTAGGTAGGGGACTTGCGCTTGGCTGTCTCTCAATGCCACGTTGCCCTCGCCATCCGATAGGACGGCGTCGCTGCCATCACTGAAGGCGCCCTCTGCTTTCATGGCCTCTCGTTGCCTGGCGTGATGGGCCCAACGTTTGATCGAACGGTCCTTTAGAGTCTTCGGTTTAAACCGACTACACGCTCTGCAGTTCTCCTCGGGGTGGTCCCTCGGCAAGCAGAGGTTACAGGTGGTGTTTCTGTCAACCCATGGGTACTTGCGGTTACACTTGGGGCAAAATTGGAAAGGGGAACCCTCCATACGCACCCTGTGGCAGCAGGCTAGTGTGTTTAGGAATATATAAGACATTGTATCTATATATATAGAGTGTTGAGTATGTACCACCCCCACTCTCCCTACTTGCAGGGGCTGAGGCCAGAGGCCTTCCAAGGTTCGGGCCGAGGCCAGAAGCCTTCCTAGGCCCAAAGTCTGTCATGCAGCTCTCGACGGTTGTTTTCTTCTCCGGGCTGGCGTCGAGTGTTCAACTTCGGTGACTCGACGTTGGGATGGAGAAAATGGGGAAATATTATGATATTTTGCAAAATTATGGCTAAGGCCAGGGAACTCCGCAGGATGCTTCCGACCAGTATGGCGGAAAAAAAAAATCTGAGGGTCCTAGACGCGTGAGGGATCATGGGTACAGTGTACGCCACACTAGGGATAGTATTACTCGCACGCCCTGTGTCCACGCCTATTTACGAGTTTTGAAAAACAAACTGTAATACTCCCCAGCTTCCACTAGATGTCGGCCTAACCACAGCATGTGATCTAAGCAGATTCCACAAGCCTCAGAAATATATATATATATTCGGCGCTGTGGGGATAGGGTGAGGTGGTGGGAGAGGGGGTGGGGGTAGGGTGGGTGGGGATAGAGTGCGGATTGAGTGGGTGGTGTCGGGGTAGGGTGGGTGGGGATAGAGTGCGGATTGAGTGGGTGGTGTCAGGGTCTTGCAGGGAAGATTCTCCAGGAATGGAGGCGGTGTTTACAGTTGGAGGTTGTTTTGTTCATTTGTAAAATGTTTGGAATGCGTTAATGGTTTGTTACAATGAATTGTTCCTTAACGTAGGTCTCATCCAGAGACAGGTATTCAAGATTCCTCATTCCTCATTCCCCGCCATTTCAAGATGGTGGGGGGTTCTCTAGAAGCTGATTGGTGTTGGGCCTAGAAAGACAGCTTGGAATGTTTGGCAAGATTCTTAAATGTCTTTCATTCAGAACATGATCAGAGCAGGTCACAGGAAACTTGACTTCAGAAAAAGCAGTGAGAAGTTGAATATTCAAAAGAAATTTCATTTTGCAAGACTAGAACTCGTGAGTGTAGGGAGCTTGCATCGCGGCATTGCGTAGTCTCGCGAGACTTCTCTTGTGGATGTGCTACAGCCGCGAAAAGAGGGCGAACAGACATTCCGAAGGCGCCAGCACGCAGGAGCAGGTTGCGCTCCTGTTAATAAGGAACTAAGCGCAGGACACCTCAGTCCTGTATTACCTACTTTCCCAGCCCATGAACATTGAGTGGACACAGTTTCATTGTAAACTACCTGTTTGTTACTGCAACTGATAAAGTTGTCAAATCCAGCAGCCCGAATCTTCTTCATTATACAACAATGAGCTCAGTGCATTCTTAGAGATATCTGTAGGAATTAATAATCTCAGAGAGATGGTTCTATAAAATCCTGTTTGCCACTGTAAATATTTTAAAAGGTGTTTGACTGCAGGCGTGGGGTCAGCTATCAGCTGTAGAAAAACAGTTAACGGTGCCGAAGCGCTGAGGCAGAGGGATTTGAGGAAGGGACCTCTGGGCGCGTGTATGCGCGGTGATGTCTAGAGCATAGCTCCATAACAACGCAATACAGCAGGAGCGGTGCGCGGTTGAACTGGTTAATATGGCTGCAGAAAACAGAACGGAAGTGTGGCGGCGTGAAACTTGTAACATTGTGCCCGTGTTATAAAAAGAGTTAAACAACCACTGTAAATTCTTCAAGAGGCTAAATCTGCTAAGAATATCAATATAGAAACTAAGAGAGTAGAGCAGTAGTCTGAAAATAAACAAAGGAAGTTTAGCCGGTGTTTAAGAAGGAGATTAAAAGCAGAATAAGGCGACATGCCAGACCAGCAGTAATTCGGGTAAAAAGAAAAGATCCAAAATAGTCTGGCAATCTAACTAATAATCTTAAGGAAGCACAAGAACTCTGAATAAAATGAAGACACATTCACAGTCAGTTTATAAAAGAAAAGATTTAGACAAAGCCTATCCCAAACAGTGCAGCCTAAGATGCTTGTAGAAGGAGCCAGACGGCGCCTTGTAGCTCTAGGAAGATGGAAGACAGCTAGGCAGAGGCACTAGTATCTCTGGAGGAGAAGAGAGACACAAGGCGAGGAAACTATGATGGGAAGACGGGAGGAGGAATGTCACGGGTGAAGTCCTGTCACTTCTTATTTTAACCACCACCCCCCACGTGGGTGGGTGTAGAAAGGCAGCCTCAGGAGGACAAAAACAGATGTGCCGTCAAAAACAGCCCAAGAATAGCCAAGCGGTTCACAGAAGTCACCCAAAAAAAGCCAAATCTGAAATCACTGCACAGCTGGGAAATGCAAAGCCCAGCACCCGCCTTGCTTCTTACAAAGCTGCCGATTGGAGCAGATAGTGTTCGGGAACTCATCACTGGGCAGTACAGCGGAGAAGTTTGGAAAAAGATTTGAGTGATTTGGTAGTTTCATGCCATGGCATTTCCCATTGCTGTGCCAACCAGATATTCTCAATTCAGAACTTCCACTCCTCGCTCTCTCTCTTCTATAACCAAGGCAAACCCAATAGGGCCCCTCGAGCACGTATTATAGACACAAAGCAGGTAGAGTTGCTTTCTCACGTGGCGTCCTTTCGACTCAAATAACCCGCTGCAGTTTCCTTTCCTGTGAGGCCTGATTTACAGAAGGGTTTTACAATGGGGCAAATACAGCTGTGTGGGGACTCCCCATCGCGAGATCTCATGAGCGAGAAGCGAATCCAGCGGTGAGCGCAGTGAATGCACCGCTCCAGCCCTCTTCCTGAATCTGGAGCTTAGCTGCTGCCAGGCCCTGACATCTAAGGGCTACACACCCAGAGCCTAATGCCATTGCTGAGGGCAGCCACCTGGTTGCTCTGGATGTGTGATGTGTGCCTTCCTGACACACACAGCTTGCAGTGAAGTCAACTGCATGCAAGAGACTGCACACCTGAGTAAGTACTGTTATGCCCGCTGCCCCTGGACTCTGCCCAGCCCCAGTTGAGTGAGTTACTGAAGGTTTCCAAATAAACACTGTGGTTTAGCACAGCCTGCGTCCTGTCTTTATTCAGGCCACAACTAGCTGCTAAATGCAGCAGACCTGGACGGGTTGCCTCTTTCCTCTCGTGAAACCCATCCAGGAATGCTGGACATTCTTAGGGGCTGGAGGGGGCACCCCTCAGCAGCATGGTGGAACACTCAAGGGCAGATGGAAGGCTAGGACTGGTCATCGGCACCCCAGTCTGGGCGGCGTAGTCCCATATCGAGCATGAGGTTTAGCAGCAAGTGTAGAGAAATGTCATGAACGGGCGTCTTCCCAGAAAGATGTCAGCCCTTCTGTGTGCGACTCGGTCCCCCCTCACTCCTACTTACCTACAATACCAGTTCCTCTGCCCCTCGCTCCCGCCTTGTGTGAAAGGGGGACCTTTGTACATGTGACAGACTCGACAACATAAAAAAAGAACTTTGCAAAAGGGACGTTTTAGCAGAGCTTTCTTTTGCTTTGCCTTTGGGATTGAGTTTTCACTCCTTACGGTCATGTATTTAAGGTACATCTCGGCTGTCAGGGGCAGGAGAAAGTCTGGGACTCTTATTATTATTCATGTTATTTATTCATTCTATTTAGAAAGCGTGCAGCAACCCAAGGGCATCGAGGCGCTGTTACAGTGAGGCAGTTTCTTGCAGGCGATACATAAACATCATAAAGAAGCATACAGTAGGTGGGATGAGGCAGTGCAAAGCAGCGCAGTGTGTGATGGGATGGTTAGGCAAATAGCCAGGTTTTCAGGGATTTCCGGAAAGCCCAGTATGAAGGCTCCGCTCTCAATGAGGTAGGGAGAGAATTCCACTGTCTAGCTCCAACGCATGGGAAGCTTTTATGCCTTTGGGCTGTTGTAGGCGGTTTGCATACTTAGATCTGGTGGGTCTCGACGACAGCTTTACTGATTTTCTGGGAGAGGTAGAGGGTTGCCGTAGTGTACAGGTATTTGTGTGTGATGGACATGGTCTTGAAGATGATCGATTCGCGGATGGGCAGCCAGTGGGCTGCTTTTCTGGCTGCAGAGATGTGTGGGAATGTTAAGGGTGGCTCGGGTGCGTTGTTTTGAATGATTTGGAGCTTTAGAAAGTTTTGAGATGAGGTTCCTGTAAATAGGACATTACAGTAGTCCAGTCTTGCGCCATTGATGACACGTGCTATGGTAAGGCATCTATCGGGAGATAGGAAGGGTCTGGAAGCATTTATCCGTTCGTATATGTAGGCCACGGAGGAGGCGATTGCATTCACTTGGCGGGTCATAGAGAGGGTGGCGTCTCAGTGGATCCCTAGTGTCTTAACGGGAATCATGGTACCTTCAATTCTGAAGGCTGTATATTGGTGGTTGAGCTTGTTGACCACTGTGGGAAGTCCAATCGGTAATATTTCGGTTTTGTACCCAAGCGGTTCTTTGCCATCCATGACTGGACGGTAGTGTAGTGTAGGCGTGGCCGAGGGGGTTTGAGTCGTCCGTGTAGTTGCCAGAGAGGGGTAGGAGGATTTGCGCATCGTCGGCATAGTTGGTGCATGCTATGCTGAAGGAGTCAAGGGTGTCAAAGAGGGGTCTGGTAAAAGTGTTGTATAGTGTATGAGATGTGCAGGATCCTTGAGGGACCCCACAAAGGATGGGTGCAGGTGGGGCGTTGACATTGGCTGCAAACACTTTCATGACCCTTCCCTCTAGGAAGGAGGAGATCCATGCTGTGGTGTCTGTGGAGAAGTTGGCAGAGGTGAAGAGGTGGTGGCACAGGATTTTGTGATCTACCAAGTGAAATGCTGCTGACAGATCGAGGAATCGAGGAGGGTTGGCTTCCACAAGTCTCTGAGATCGTCTATCTGATATTTTAGGTCCAGAAGCGCAGATTCAGTGCCATCGCCTGGGCGGAAGCCGGATTGGCGCATTCCTACAATGGGATTGGTTTCCTGGTAGGGGAGTCTTGAAGTTTCTTTGACTTATGTTCTTGAGAGTGGGTGCCTCTCACATTCAGCAGGCCACATCCTAAATGGGTTTTCACTACTCCTTCTGTCCTGTGAATTATTTATCAGTTCCTTCTGGGGTTTAAGACTCAGTTTCCCAGCATGCAGCTTGATGTTCAGTGTTAGTCCTGGGCTACCGCTGGCCCCTTCTCATCCTCTCATCTCTGCTCCCATTCTCGCAGGCATCCCTTTTTCATTCTGTGATGTCAGCTGGCAAAGGCTTTCACACACCCAGTAGCTCTCTCTGCTGGCACAGTGCCCCTCTCTTGCTCGGGGTCTCCTGTGTTCTTCTGGTCTCTTGCCACTCACCCATGTTAGTGAGGACAGGCTCCCTGCTCGGCATCCAGCAGGCCCTTGGACCCACCTCACGCCCCTTTCATCCAGGTGGGTAAAGTTGCTTTCTAATCCCTCTGCTCTCAGATACTGTTTTTGTATAAATGGTCCCACAGTGCGAAGACTCCTCACAGCCGCCCTCCCCCTCAGTGCAAGGGATGTAGCTGGGCTCTGTGCCATGCTGGACAGAATTCTGAGAGTGTCTCTGTTGCCCAACAGCATCGGCTAAATTCTCTTTATACGTGTCAGCCATCTGGCTAGGGCCTGTTACCCTTCATTTATGATAAACACACAGGCACAGTGGCCTCATTTAATTATGAAAACAACATTTACACTTATACAGTTCGACTCATAAGTGTTAGCATGATTAAAACATGTGTATGTAGCACCCTGCAGATCCTAAACAACGCCATCCTAGAAAAAGTTCACAGTATCAATACAATTATTTCATGTTTATATTTGACCAGAGATGGAAAACACAACCAAGGAAATGTAATAACATTTCAGATTAAGCAGTTCCCTCATGCAATGTGTGGTTGTGTGTGTGTGTGGGTGGGCGGGGGGGGGGGGCTGCCACACATGAAAAGGCACCCCAATTTACAAAGGGAGGCCTGTGGATCTTCACTGCTGAAAGCTTCTTCGAGCAGAGCGCAATGGAGTGAGAGGAGTTTTTATTCTGGCAGCATCAGCTTACCCCAAATAGAAATGCTCATGCTTACCTGTCTACCTCTGAACCAGAGAGGAAACAGTAAACATAGATATTGCAGTGAATACAAATGATGGGCAGACATGTGATCTGTGAGTGGAGCTTCAGAGGGTCTTCTCAGGCTAAACCTGCATAGCGAGGGAGCTGTCAACACTTGAGTGTTGGTCTCTCCAACTTCCACGGCTAAGTTTACTCAGCACTCCGGTAGTACTGAACGATTCAAGCTGCAGTATTGATGGTAGAAAACTTTTGTAGATATGTTGCTTTAGACCTACAAAATTGGGAATAACCTCCAGGCCACGATTCAAAACTATTTCACTCTTTAATCTTTCGCTGGTCTCAACCAACCTTGTCTCTTCCACTAGGAGTTAGAAGACGCGTGCCCACTGACCCCGGTGGGCATGGAAGGGCTACCAATCAATTAAACAAAGGACCTACACATTGAGAGAAGCTGATTGAGGGTCTGCAACACAGACAGAGACTAACCACAGATAAAGAAAAGCCATGCCTCCCAGAGCTGGGTTGCTGGGAAGTCTTACACATTAGCCCATGCTGGAAATGGGAAGGCACGTAGCTGAGCTCCCAAGAACATCCACGGGAAGAGAATTCATGATGAAAGTAAGATGTTGGGTGACTGACGCACAAGCCAAAGGAATAGACACAACATGTCATGCTTGAAGGTGTTGTCAATATTTACTAGGATAGATGGAGAGCTTGCAGCACCGTAGAGATCAAGCAGTTTGTAGCAATCTATGAACCATGGAAGGAATTGCATTCTGGGCTTAACCCCGCAGTCCTTACTGCCCCCTCTGGCGTTTTCCTTTTCTTTCCTTTGTTTGTCTTGGATTATGTTCCTAGCATGTTCATGAGCATCGCTGTCTCATCATCGCATGAGCTGTCTGACTTCCCCGTCTCCCTTTGTGGTGCAAGGACGTGTGCTTTCTGCTCGTGCTCACTAAGGACAGGCATGTGTAGACTGGGCCACCTCATCCATGTGTACCCATAAAAACAGACTGGCTGCCGCACCAGGCACCGGATCCTTCCAGTGCGGCTAGAACGAGAGTGGGACCGGTATAGCCACATCCAATGTGGCTATACCGGACAGGAAAGACCTGGTGCCCCGGGGAATGACGAACCTGCATTAAACACAGCAAGGTGATGCAACTCGAATGCACCACACCCACCACACCCACCACAGCCACCACAAGAAACAGGAAAGACACTTACAGCACTTCCCAGGAGACCTCTGTTGGCTGGTACCAGGACAGTAAAGGGCCCCAGGGACGTGAGAGGCCAGGCATACGCTGCAGCTGTAAAACAATGAGAAACAAGAGTTATTGGGGATACACCATTGGGGTTCAGGTTTGTGTATGTGTAACTGTGAGTAAATATACATTGTCAAAGCCTAGCGACAAAGGAGTTGTTCTGCAAACGCTAATGTGGAACCCGAAATCATCACAGAATTCTCTGATAAGCAAAGCCACTGTGCAGACATGGGCAGGAACAATGACAGTCTCTCATCCCCAAATTGCAGGGTTTCTTACGCAATTATCCTTATGCAGAAGAGTCATCATTCTACATGTAGTCTGTTACATGATTACAAGCTAAACATGCTTTCACGTGATGAAGTGGCATGTCCTGTGCGCCCCTGATCCTTGGGCAGAAGCTTACATCATACGCGCATGGCCTTATGGTCTCTTATGTATGTGCAAACTAACCAATCAAATCGCTGATGGCACTGCCTCCCCAAACATGGCTGCGTTCTCAGCCTCATCGCCCAGTTATGCAGCGGCTGCTCTATGTTCGTGTTCATATATGCCCGTGGCTCAGCATAAATACATACAATCCTCTCATGTTCGACACTAAACATCCAGATGACCTGGAAAGATGCATTACGTCATTGACAGAAAGTTCCACCATGATGACGTTGCATTTCAGAGCTTGACGCCAGAGCAGATGTAGCCCGTGGGTGCGGGCAGCATTCAGAGGGAAACGTGCAGGAGTGAAAGAGGCGAGCAAGACAAGCACACAGACGCAGTCCTCCTGGATTTCACAAGTTTACATGCTGACATGTTGTGTAACTCCTCTAGCCCAGTTCCTGATAGTTTGCCCAGAAGCTAATGTACTCTTCCAGTTCAGGCGCAAATGGGAGCATCATGTATTCTAAGACCTTTGCAAATCAATGTACTGCTAATACGATTTGAAGGTCTGCAGACAACCACCTTCATGAGTGGATAACGTTCTTTCTGATGGGATCCTTTCTACCCCATGTGATGAAATCAAGGAGGGTCTCTCCTAAATAATGTGAGAGAATCCTAGATGGTCTGAGTGTCTGGGATCCATTCTAATCCATGTGAGAGAATCCCAGAGGGTCTGAGTGTCTGGGATCCATTCTAATCCATGTGAGAGAATCCTAGATAGTCTCAGTGCATGGTATCCTTCCTAAACCATGTGAGAGAATCCCAGAGGGTCTGAGTGTCTGGGATTCATTCTAATCCATGTGAGAGAATCCTAGATGGTCTCAGTGCATGGCATCCTTTCTAATCCATGTGAGAGAATCCCAGAGGGTCTGAGTGTCTGGGATCTATTCTAATCCATGTGAGAGAATCCTAGATGGTCTGAGTGTCTGGGATCCTTTCTAATCCATGTGAGAGAATCCCAGAGGGTCTGAGTGTCTGGGATCCTTTCTAATCCATGTGAGAGAATCCCAGAGGGTCTGAGTGTCTGGGATCCATTCTAATCCATGTGAGAGAATCCTAGATGGTCTCAGTGCATGGGATCTTTCCTAAACCATGTGAGAGAATCCCAGAGGGTCTGAGTGTCTGGGATCTATTCTAATCCATGTGAGAGAATCCTAGATGGTCTCAGTGCATGGGATCCTTTCTAATCCATGTCAGAGAATCCCAGAGGGTCTGAGTGTCTGGGATCTATTCTAATCCATGTGAGAGAATCCTAGATGGTCTGAGTGTCTGGGATCTTTTCTAATCCATGTGAGAGAATCCCAGAGGGTCTGAGTGTCTGGGATCCTTTCTAATCCATGTGAGAGAATCCCAGATGGTCTAAGTGGCTGGGATTCTTTCAATACATGTGAGATAATCCCAGAGGGTCTAAGTGTCTGGGATCCTTCCTAAACCATGTGAGGGAATCCTAGATGGTCTGAGTGTCTGGGATTCTTTCTAATCCATGTGAGAGAATCCCAGAGGATCTGCACGTGCAGGATCCTTTCTAATCCATGTGAGAGAATCATGGCTGGTCTGAGTGTCTGGGATCCTTTCTAAACCATGAAAGAGAATCCCAAAGGGTCTGAGTGTCTGGGATCCTTTCTAAACCATGTGAGAGAATCCAGGATGGTTTTAGCATGTGGGATCCTTCTTAATCCATGTGAGAGAATCCCGGGGGGCCTGAATGTGTGGGATCATTTTGAATCCATGTGAGGGAATAAAGGAGGGTATGAGTGTGTGGGATCCTTTCTAATACAAAACAAGAGGCTGCTGCCAACTCAGCAAATATGTGGTTCATGAAACTAAATATACTGAAGAGCAGGTACTTAAACTATGGAAATAATGGCTGAGCAAGTAAAGCATGAAACCTGGTTTGCAGAGCGACACATGTCAGTCCAGAAATACTACACACCCCTTGGGCGGAAGGAAATGCATGATTAATTGATTGGCCGAAGACCAATCGCCTCATTTACAGTGTTAAGAATATATACTCATTAGTTATTATGTAGCTATCAGTTCAACTAGATGGAGGCCATTTTAGGATGACCAGAATCGCCATTTTGTTTTCTCTCTGTTCTCTTTAACGTTGCCTCTTTGCCTCATGTAAAACTGCTTTGCTGTAGATATTATTTCGCTTCAATGGTCCAAGGCTATGAAAACATGTTGAAACGTTACACTGGAGAGCCAGACAGAAATGCCCGATTCCCTCCCTCATATATCCTTGAAGACAGGGAGCAAGGCATTTAATCAGTACCTGAATGCCAGCGAGTCTCTTGAAAGAATAGCCATGTACAAAACTAGCATTTAAAGAGTTGAACTATGCTCTTCTTTACGCCCCCTCCCCTTCCTAAGCCAGTGAGGCCCTGGAGAACGGGCTGACCTCCAGAGCGAGAATCGAAACTTAGAGATAGTGAGGCCTGGTATGCGCCAGTCTCCTACGCACAGCTTGCCTATGAGAAACCCTGTGTTCTCGCAAACAAAGAATGGTGTCTATAAAACTGGAGATTGCAACCTGTTACTAAATATGGTGGTCTAAGGTGTCATATTTGTCACACTGGTCAATCATCGCCTCTAATTCAAAGGGAAATTAATTGGGGGCGGCATCAAATGTGTCATACTGTGTCATTGCTGATTGTAAGATGCTCCTTTTGTATATATGTAACTGATGTACGCCTCTCACTCTCTTGCGTCCCCCGGAGTCTGTTAGACACACGTCGCGGTGCGTGGGACCATTTGGCCAACTGGGACTATTTTGTATTGCAATAAACCCTAGATTTTGGGAACAGAACCTCGCGTCTGGCGTATCCATTCGTGTGTGGTGATTGTGCCTTGTTTCCACATCCGAGGGTCGCTCAGGGACCCTTCACACAGAGGGATCAGCTGTGTCAGAAACAAGGCGAGTCTGTGAGCTGTGTGGGGGGGGGGTGCTCACAGAAAAACAATGTCTTGAAGAAAGTCAGAAAGAAAGTCCAGATACCATTAGAAAAAGGAGTAGCTGTAACAGCAAACAGGACAGTACAGCAATTAGGATTCAGCCATCAAAAGCAAGATAGCGTGGAACGGCCCACAAACTACATGAAGCAGGAACAGGAACTCCAGGTAAAGGCAGGTGATAGAACACTTGCTAATCCTCAGAGCCCACAGCCTAACAGGGTGGAGCTGAGTACAGCCTGATATGATGATATGGCATTTATAACGCGCCTATACACAAGCGTTTCAAGGCGCGACGAGGCAAGGCAGGGGGAACAGAGGGAAGACGTGACAATGATCCTACTAGGCCAGGTGTCATTCAAGGGGGGAAAGTGCAGAGGGGGGATAGTGCAGTATATGGAATAACTAGAATAAATAACAATAAGTAAAAGTATGGCCAGCTGGTGGCAAGTGCAAGGGTAAGTGCAGACATCAGGTGCCAAGTGCTGGTAGTGGGACTGCAGGGATACAGAAAAACAGTCCCCAAGTGCGGGGGTTGCCAGGAAGGCAGTGCAGGTGTGCGACTGGCAGGGGAGGGGACTGGGCCTGAGATCAGATGGGAGGCCAGGTAACCAGTGCAGTATCAGCCAGGACTTCAGCAAGGGAGAGGGGAGAGAAAGCAGAAGCAAAGAGGAAGGTTTTGAGGTGCTTCCGGAACCAGAAATGATTCTCCTCAAGTTTAAGGGAGGCAGGGAAGCTGTTCCAGAGGGAGGCCCCAGTCAAAGAAAGAGATCTACCACCAACTCGTTGCTTGGAGAAGCGGCTGACCCTGAGGGAGTTGGAGGCGGATGAGCGAAGAGCTCGAGAAGGAAGATATTTAGGAAGAGAGAGTTGAAGATATAGAGGCCCCAGACCCCAGAAGGCCTTGTGGACAATGCAGAGGGGTTTGAACTTAATACTCACAGCGACTGGGAGCCAGTGTAGTGATTTCAGTCCTGGAAAGATACAATCCCTGGGCTTGAGGCCAATGACAAGCCTCGCAGTCCTGTTCTGGATGAGTTGCAGAGGGCGGAGAGTAGAAGCAGGCAGATTTAGAAAGAGGCTGTTGCAATAGTCCAGCCTAGAGAGAACCAGAGCTCTGGAGACAGTGAGCTTCTGGGGGAAGGAGAGGAAAGGAAGAATACCTCTGAGGGGGTGCAGCTGGTAGTGAGACTTCTAAGAGACGTCAGAGATGTGAGGAGAGAAGGAGAGTGTGGAGTCGAAGATGACCCCGAGGTTTTTAGCCTCACAGGTGGGAGAAGGAAGAGAGCCAAGAGAGGCCAGCCAGAGAGCGACAGGAAAGGAGGGAGCAGGTGTGCAGATGAAGAGAATCTCAGTCTTACTGGCATTAAGGCATAGATCATTGGTGGCACACCACTCCTAGATGGCAGACAGACAGCCAGAGATGAGAGAGGGAGAAGAGGTGGCTGAAGGTAGCCTGAAAATGAGCTGAGTGTCATCCCCATAGCACTGGAAGTTGGGTCAGAGCACAGCAATCCAGTGAGCAGGGAGTGCCAGGTATTGGTTAAACAGCCAGAGAGGTTAGACCCCCGGGGAACACCACAGGTAGAGATAGATATAGAGGAGAGGAAGGACCCAAGTTGAACCTGGGAGGGTCGATCAGAGAGGAAAGAAGTCAGCCACGCCTAAACTCTCCTGTCGATGAAAAATACCTTGTTACATTGTATCACTGCAAAGTATCACTGTATCCTTTTCTAAGAGTCTAATGAGTCTAGTGATATGAGGCCAGGTGTCATTCAGATCGTGCAAGTGCATGGGAAGGGGGAAGGGGGGAAAGTGCAGAGGGGGGATAGTGCAGTACATGGAATAAATAGAATAAATAACAATAAGTAAAAGTATGGCCAGCTGGTGGCAAGTGCAAGGGTAAGTGCAGACATCAGGTGCCAAGTGCTGGTAGTGGGACTGCAGGGATACAGAAAAACAGTCCCCAAGTGCGGGGGTTGCCAGGAAGGCACTGCAGGAGTGCGACTGGCAGGGGAGGGGACTGGGCCTGAGATCAGATGGGAGGCCAGGTAACCAGTGCAGTATCAGCCAGGACTTCAGCAAGGGAGAGGGGAGAGAAAGCAGAAGCAAAGAGGAAGGTTTTGAGGTGCTTCCGGAACCAGAAATGATTCTCCTCAAGTTTAAGGGAGGCAGGGAGGCTGTTCCAGAGGGAGGCCCCGGCAGAAGAAAAAGAGCCTAAACTCTCCTGTCGATGAAAAATACCTTGTTACATTGTATCACTGCAAAGTATCACTGTATCCTTTTCTAAGAGTCTAATGAGTCTAGTGATATGAGTCTAATTGAGTTCTAACCTTTAGTGGCCGGCTGGGTTTAGGTTTTGAAGAACCACCCTTTTTCCTCTAGGTGGTAAATGCAGCTGCCTCCCTTTGGAATAGCCTCCCTTCCCCTCTTAAACTTGAGCTGGGACCACATGAATTTCCAGAAGCAGCTCACAACATTCCTCTTCTCTGTTTTTTCTCTCTCCCTCCCCTGCTGACCGACCTATCTGCTGTACCGACTGGTTGTTTGGCTACCCTCAGAGTCTCACTGGGTACCAAGCTCTTTCTTGATCAGTCTCTCCTGCACTACCTCCAGGCCTACCAAACACTTAGGGGCTGTAACTGTAACCCTACATTCCCTTGTTCTCCTTGCAGTACCCAGAGCCGCGCTGCCCTGGCTGCACTTACTCAGAGCATTGTTGCCCTGTTTTCCCGTACCCTCTACCTGGCACTCCTCTCCTTTTCCCCCTGCACTTCTCGTTCCCGCACTTGCACGATCTAAATGACACATGGCCTAGCAAGATAGTTTGTCTTGTCCTCCCTCTGTCTTACCTCCCATGTCTTATAAATGACTTATCATATCGTATAGGTACAGTGGTAAGGAATTCTTGGCCTTCCTCCCTCCCTTGCGTTTTTTAGGGAGAATTCTCTTCTAAGGCTAATTTCCCTTACGTATAGAGTCCCCCAGCAGCTTTGCTGGTTTTGAAGGGTTTATTTTTTTTCTCCTGCTAAGAGTGAGACTCTTTTTCCCACTCTTAGACAGATTGCTAGTGTATGTTTTAGGCTCTCTTGTGTGCTTATGGCCTATGGGGTTTTTCTCACACTCATAGGAATCATCTTTCTAACATGTGTGTTACACAGCGCCCTCAGTGCAGTGACACAGGGGTGTCATATTGACCCACAAACATAGACTTCATACCCTGGGACTGACTACTGTCTCCCAGGGCATGTAAAGTCCCCATTGACTTTACTAGTCAATAATTATGAACTAAACCAGTACAACCCATCTTACTATGGAAGTACTGGAAAGGGTTAATAGTTTTTCCATGGTGTTCATTTTCGAGAGGGTACCATACAGTCCCTCTCTCCAAAGTTAAATTAACTTTAATCCAGTGTTTTATTTTTGCCAGAACTTTAATAATATTTCTTTATCGTGTCTTTCTCTGAAATCTTAACCCAGGTCGGGGATCCTTTGTTCGTCCTTTTGTCGGGCTTATGGACAGAAGCCCTCCTCTCGGCGCCACTGAGTCTGGGGTAGACAGGATGAGTGGGAGGGGGAATAGGCAACCTGAACAGGGTTGCCTACGCAACCCAAGTCGCACTCTGCCCTGATAGGCTGGGGGGTCCTCCCGCCAGGAGAGCCACCCCACTATGTGAGTGACAGCTAGGCTGTATGAATGGGGGTCTTGCTGCATAAAAGCAGGATCCTGAGGACTGGAGGACAAGACGTCGCCACTGGAACTAGAAACCTGAAGAGGAGAGAAGCTGAAGACATCTGCAATGACTGAACGACAGGTGAAGCCCTGCTGCAGATCCTCACCACTTTTCTCCACAACGACTTGAGAAGATCTTCACCTTCAAGAGTCTTCTTCCCTTGAGCTGGTGGGGCCAACCAGTTCACCAATCACCCTCCAGGACCTGCCTTGGTCGAATCGCTGGTGCCCTGCACTCGGAGACCGGATAGCCAGGCACCCGTCCACCACGACCGCGATTTAAAGGAGCGTACCTTTTATTCGTTTTGGCTGCACCACGGCTGGCTTCATCCCTGGGCAGTACAGTAACTCGAACCTTCCTCCATGATGAGAGCCTCTCTTCCTGTGCTGGATGTCCCAAACTGCAGGAACTGCCAGGAACTACCGCCACCGCAGGAGCCTCTGCCACTTTAAAGGTAAATTGTTCTGCCAGGCCTCCCGTTTCGTTCTGTATCGCTAAAGGTGTTTTAAATCCTTTACTTACCTACTGGGTTGGCCGCCGCTTTCGTCTAACATTGTCTTTTACCTTTTGCAACTGCCTTTTCAAATCGTTAATCAAAGTCTTGACTGCAGCTACTAGAACAGTTTGATCCTGGGCACATTGCCTTGTACCATTGACTCTGGCACATGCCTATTGACTCTGGCTAAATCTGTTACAACTGCCTTCTCTAGATTGCTTTTTACCTAGAAATGTTTGGTGCACCTAACTCTTATAACCACCTTTTTCCTTCCCCGTTTTAATATTGTATAGTGCCATTTTGCTCGGTTTTCACCTCAGTTTTGCATATGCTAAAGTACTGCCTTGCCTAACACGTTCACAATCTACTTGGGAAGTGTTGCTGGTATGTTAGAGTCTAAACCTGTATAACTTGTCCTTTCCCTCCCTTTTGAGAAATTGTTAGAGTGCCATTTCTGCTTGGTTTACATTGTTCCGTTTTGCTCAGTTTTCACTGTTGCTCAAACTTGTCTACAATTTAAATAGGGAGTTGTGTATACTTTTCTTGACTGTTTTAACTTGCTTTGATGATAGTGATTTGTGTGTGAACATCAGAGTGTGTAAAATAAATATATATTCTTTTTGATACAAAGCTTTGGTCCGTGTTTCCTTGTTCCATAATATTGTAGTCCTATTATACTGCTCATCTCCCTCTAGAGATAAGTCTCACTGCTCAGCCACAGCTACCAACTAAATCTGTGTGGTACGGACTGATACCAAAGGGGATTTATTGCACATACCTGAAGTCCTAATCTTCTGTAGTGCACCCTAAGGTAACTGCATAGGATTCTGCCTAAAAGTGTTGGCCCTGGCTGCTGTGCCGCAGCTGCCCTGTGTGGAATGACTGTACTTCACTGCCGGCGTTCCTGCCTCCCTTGCGTTGGCACTGGCTGCACTGCCTCAGCTGCCCTGTGTGGAATGACTGTACGTCACTGCCGGCCTTCCTGCCTCCCTTGCGTTGGCACTGGCTGCACTGCCACAGCAGGCCTGTGTGGAATGACTGTACGTCACTGCCGGCGTTCCTCCCTCCCTTGCGTTGGCCCTGGCTGCTCTGCCGCAGCTGCCCTGTGTGGAATGACTGTACTTCACTGCCGGCGTTCCTGCCTCCCTTGCGTTTGTGCGTTGGCCCTGGCTGCCCTGCCTCAGCTGCCCTATTGGAGAGTAAGATAACTGTAGCATTAGTGTTAGACAAACTGCAACTGTTAAATGAACATTAGATTTTCTTAAACTACAATTAAATAATGTTCTTTTTTATTAGCTTCCAAGGAAGACACACCTTTTTGTTTCTTAAATGTCATTATCGGAGATTCCGGAATGGTGGCCAAGGTGAAAGCAGCTTAAGCCTTCAGCTCCTGGTCTCCTCCCTGAAGACATTTAATTGCTGATATGAATTCCAATAAAAAAGATCCTGGAACCTTAGAATCCTACTTCTAAAAAACAGAAACACGTTTCTGAGATGGATGATGAGAACCCAAGCATTCAAGATTTGTTCAAATGGATGCGTCAGGTGGCCTTAGACATGGCTGAAGTTAAAACTAACATGGCAGAATTGAATTCAAAGGTCACCCATTTGGATCCAAGGGTGACTGGTTTGGAAAAGAAATCCTCTGATATGGGGTCTGAAATGGCTGGAAGCTACAGGGCCTACAATATCCTGAAGTCTGATCTGCAGAAGGAGAAAGGTCATCACCTGGAGATGGACTTGAGATTGCGAGAGAGGAACATCAGGCTGGTGGGAGTAGCAGAGGGTTTATAGTCATAATGTCGAAAAAAAAATGTCGACAGACAAAAATGTCGAAAAAAAATGTCGAAAATAATAATGTCGACATCCTATACTTATAATGTAAAAAGTCATTTTTTTGAAAAAAAAATGTCGACATTTTTTTTTGTTGACATTATGACTATAAACCCTTAAAACTATCAACACCTCACCCAACACCCCCCTGCCACCCCCCCACACCCCCCAACCACCCTTTCACCCCTCATACTCAACACATACCAATTATTTATTTATTTATTTATTTATTCAATAAATAAATAACCTAAAAAAGGATCATTTACTATGGGGGGGTCCCCCCCAACCCCCCCTCACCCAACACCCCCCTGCCACCCCCCCACACCCCCCCAACCACCCTTTCACCCCTCATACTCAACACATACCAATTATTTATTTATTTATTTATTTATTTATTCAATAATTAAATAAATAAAAATTGTATTTACTATGGGGGGTCCCCCCCAACCCCCCCTCACCCAACACCCCCCGCCACCCCCCCCCCACACCCCCCCAACCACCCTTTCACCCCTCATACTCAACACATACCAATTATTTATTTATTTATTTATTTATTCAATAATTAAATAAATAAAAATTGTATTTACTATGGGGGGGTCCCCCCCAACCCCCCCTCACCCAACACCCCCCTGCCACCCCCCCCACACCCCCCAACCACCCCTCATACTCAACACATCATATATATATATTTATTTATTTATTCATACACTAAATTAAATTTCGAAAAAATATCGAAAAATGTCGACATTTTTGTTTGTCGACATTATTGTTTTTCGACATTAATTTGTCGACATTTTGACTGTCGACATTATTGATGTCGACATTATGACTGCACACCGTAGCAGAGCATTCAGAGCCTATGAGTGGAAAACGGTTACCTCTGGTTTTACAGGTATTTAAGGATTGCTATGGTGTGGGTTCCCTTCTGGAGAGTGACATTGATCGTGTTTATCGATTGGTAAACTTCCAGGTTTAAAACCTCGACACATCTTGGTGGAATTTGCTCTGATAAGGAAAAAGGAATCTTTATTGGCTGCTTCCAGGATCAGGGGCTCTGTTATTATTATTTTTCCTTTAATGTGTTTATTTTAAACAGGCAGGATATAATGATACACGCTTGATCAATCGTGACATGTGGCATGAAAACAATACAATCAGTCGCCCTTCCCTCCCCTCCCCCGGGTCTAAAGGTCCCTCTTCCCGCCCCCGCTGAGGATCACATCTCGTAAAGTTCCCCTGGCTAGTTGGGACTTGTATGTCAAGGCCGGAAAGTTCTGGTCAAAGTCTAAGACCGGGCCCCAAATGTTCTCAAAGCGGTGTAGATGGCCTGCCCCGGCAGCTATCAAGCTCAGCGATCAAGATGTCCCAGACTTTCATCCACCAAAAAGGCATCAGAGGGCCTTCTGCGGTTTTCCAAGTGCGGGCTATTACATTCCTGCCCGCCAGTAAGCATTGGGATAGTAGTTTGGCTTTGGGTCCGGATCTTGGGTAGATTCTGGGGATTGGAGCTCCAAGAAGAATAGGTTCGGGTTCTAGGGGCAGACGCACCTGAGTAATGTCTGCAATCGTTCCTAGGCATTGTTTCCAAAAGGCCTGGGCCTTCGGGCAGGACCACCACATATGAAAAAAGGAGCCTATTTGGCTGCATTGCCTCCAGCAGTTCGGGTCAAGTGTGGGGTTCATATGGTGAAGTCTTAGGGGAGGGTAATACCAGTGAAGGAGGATCTTGTAGGCGCATTCTCTGTTTGTGATGCAAGATGAGGAGGTATGTCAACCCATAGCTGGTCCTCGATTGGGTGACCCAGGCCAGCTTCCCATTGGGCCATATACCGGGTCTTGGAGGTTAAAAAGTCAGTTTGGAGGCATTTGTATAGAATAGAGATGCTCTGTTATTTTTAAGGGCAAACCTGTTTATGTGTTCCCAGACTATCCTAAGGAGGTGATGGAAGCAAGGAAGATCTTTAAAGAAATGAAAGAGCGAGCAAAGACTCTTCAGATAAAAGCTTTCTTGAATAGACTTTGGTTTTGCCTGATGGAAATAAATCCACGCCTGACCCTCAGGAAGCCTCTTCATGGCTGGAGAAAATAAGTGCACCTACTACTATTGCTGACTAAATGGGGTGGTTGCCTTTATTTTGTTTCATTTTATTGACTTTGCTATATAACATTTTTTCTATTGTTTCTATTGGTATAAAATGGCACCCGTTCATCATTGCTGTTAACGTTACTTTGTTCGTAATATGGAATGTTCCATTTGACGCGAATTCATCTGATGCGGTTTCGAGTAAATTACCTGACTGATGCCCTGATCAGCTGACGTGCTCCGTCTGATGATGTCATTTCCGCCTGTTCCAGGAGTGGCCGTGCATGCATAGAGCGGAGCTGACTAGATCCTCTCTTCTAGCTGATGGCGGCCGCGAAATGGGACTGCAGGCTCGTCTGATGATGTCATTTCCGCCTGTTCCAGGAGTGGCCGTGCATGCATAGAGCGGAGCTGACTAGATCCTCTCTTCTAGCTGATGGCGGCCGCGAAATGGGACTGCAGGCTCGTCTGATGATGTCATTTCCGCCTGTTCCAGGAGTGGCCGTGCATGCATAGAGCGGAGCTGACTAGATCCTCTCTTCTAGCTGATGGCGGCCGCGAAATGGGACTGCAGGCTCGTCTGATGATGTCATTTCCGCCTGTTCCAGGAGTGGCCGTGCATGCATAGAGCGGAGCTGACTAGATCCTCTCTTCTAGCTGATGGCGGCCGCGAAATGGGACTGCAGGCTCGTCTGATGATGTCATTTCCGCCTGTTCCAGGAGTGGCCGTGCATGCATAGAGCGGAGCTGACTAGATCCTCTCTTCTAGCTGATGGCGGCCGCGAAATGGGACTGCTGGCTCGTCTGATGATGTCATTTCCGCCTGTTCCAGGAGTGGCCGTGCATGCATAGAGCGGAGCTGACTAGATCCTCTCTTCTAGCTGATGGCGGCCGCGAAATGGGACTGCAGGCTCGCGGTGTGAGGGCTGGAAAATCTTAAGCCCCACCTAGCCCACCTCGCAGTTCACCCTGACGGCCTATCAGACCATTGGCTGGCCCCACCTAGCCCACCTCGCAGTTCACCCTGACGGCCTATCAGACCATTGGCTGGCCCCACCTAGCCCACCTCGCAGTTCACCCTGACGGCCTATCAGACCATTGGCTGACCTTGCAGGCCCCACTGGAACAAGAGCAGCCTCTGACGGAAACGAAGCGTGCAGGAGTGCTGTGAGCCCGGGGAGAGAGCCCGGGGAGAGTGAAAAGACTACACAGGCTCAGGACACAAGGCTCTTGGTATGCGGGAGGGGGAGATGTTATGCTACGTATGGTGCTGGCGGACAGATTCTGCCTTGAGTTATTCCACTGGGCTCTATATTTTGTAAGGTGGCGTCATAATAGATGCGGGCTCGTTTTGGCTGCTGGTGACTATTTCTTTTGCGCTCATTCATGTTGCGGATTGACGCTTTCCCGCTCCTTCTATAGATAGCTCACATCGCCGTACGGGTGTCATTTGCTGGTGCCTGTGTAGACGCCTCCGCCTTCCGCTTGCCTGTCCTCATGATTCTAATACTAATATGCAAATGGGAATCGGAGAGAGTGTGAGGAAGGAAAAGGGGTTAGCAATGGGTTGTTTTGTAAGCAGGGCTTTAACTGTTTAATGCCGGATGCAGCATTTTAAACAACAGCTGCTTTTTACCACATGTCCCACCTAGTGGGCGATTCTGCAGGAATATTTGTGTGCCATTTTTAAAGTCAGACATGCGGGAACACTGTGGACCTCCAATGGGAATGCTCGCCAAGTGGCACAGATGTTGATTTTCTGGCACCACGCCCTGAGACCTTGTGGACTTGTGGGCATTTGCACTCCTTCATCTGCTCAGCTCAGCCCCCACCTCTAGCACTCATGTTCATACTGCACTCATTGAGACCTTCAAATGCACTTCATTGCATGTCGCTATTGTCTATGCCAATGCCAATTATCTGATGCTGATGTTTAATTATTTAGTAATGTGCTGGTAGCTGACAATGGGCCTCATTACGGGTTTGGCGGTAGCCATGCCGCTCTTGGCGGCATGGCTGCCACCAAAACCAGGTCCGGGTCCGGAATCCCTGAATGGGGAATTACTGGTACATTCCGAGTTTGGAGGGCCCGGTAATTCCTCCCTCAGGGAACCCGGGCCCGCACTTTCCCCATTCCCATTTGAGCCTCCATAGGGCTCAATGGCAATGGGAGAGGGAGCTAACAATGGGCCAATTACAACCGGCCCGTTGTTAACTTCCTGGTCCCCTCGTGGAACCCGGTAATGACGCCTGGTTATACCAGGCGTCCTTACCAGGTCCCGCGAGGGGACATCATAATCGTGCGGAATGGTGTTAACGGGTCCGCAACCATTAGCGGAACCCGTTAACCCATTCCGCACGGGTCGTAATTGAGGCCCAATGTTTCATTTAGATATATTGTTTGTTCATTTATATTGAGTTGTTGCTTAAACTGTCCTGCTGTGTTTGGGATTTGCTTGGCTGATCTGGCTATAGGTTTCTAATTTGTTTTCTATGTTATTGCATTGAACTATGTACTCGCTTTTGGAACCTACTCTTGATGCGGATATATTGGTATGCTTGGGGATATGGCGGAAATGGCGGAATATGTGTACATTTTGGTTCTTCTTATTGGGAAGGGAGGGTTTGTGGGGATGGTGGATCTTTTGGAGGAGTTATAACTATGTTCATTTTGCATGGATTGTGTGCTCTGTACACTTTTGAGGTACATGCATTTACTATGTTCACATTGTGGCAAGGGGGGGCGGATAGGTTATGACTTTGTTCGCAGTGGTTATGATATTGGGTGTTCTGTAGGGGTTTTGATGTTAGTTTCTTCCTGTTTGATGTAATGCCCATCTGTGGTTTTTTCTGAGGGGCGTGTCATTGGATTCAAAGCTATGGAGATTTTTATTTGGCAGAGGTACCGAGGGTATTGGGTTGCTTTTCTTTTTGCGCTTTTCAGCATTGGCGTCTTTTTTCTGTTTCAGGGGGTGTAGGGTGGGGTATTTTTTGTTGTCTTTTGTGATTTTTGGACTGGTTTTTTTTTTAGACTTCCTCTGATCTTTTAGTATGTCTGACATTAGAGGGTCTCATCTTTTGGTCTCTTCTTGGAATGTCAATGGAATAAATAATCCTGTCAAACAGCAGAAAATTCTGAACAGTTTGGAAGATATGCAATGTGATGTTTATTTCTTACAGGAGACTCACCTTTTGTTAGAGGGCATTGGGGTATTGCGTAGGAAATGGTTAGGTGACGTTGTTGCTTCATGTTATTCCTCTAAGAGTAGGGGGGTTGTGATTCTTTTGCGGAGGGACTCTCCTATTAAAGTTCTGAAAACTAGTTGTGACCGGGGTAATTGAGTATATGGGTTGGGGTAATACTTCACCCATTTTTGAACAAGATGACATGACGGATATAATCATCATGGGATAATTTGTTATCTCCAGCTTTGCTGCTTCGGAAAAAAAAATTCTCGGCAGAGGGCGCTGTGCTCGAGGTCGTGGTGTCGATTGTCCCTCGACGGACTCCGTACTCTGTCGACGTCACCAATGGTATAAATAGCTCGAGCCGCACCCGTTGCTTCAGTTCTGTTTTTTCGATGAAACATATAGGAGGAACACCCAGGCGTGCCCCATGACCAATACATTCTTTGTGAGAGGAAAGTGTAAGAAAACGTAAACTGTACTGTGGGGTAGGATGAGAGGGTCAATGAGGAATACGTGGGAGGAACATCCAGTCGAAAGAACGTTACAGTTGGTAAGTAACTTGTTCTTCGAATGGATTGTGTCCTCCCACGTATTCCTCATCTTGTGATAGGCTCCCATAGCAGTAGCAATTTTGGAGGCGGGAGTACTAATTTCAGTTTTCGTGGACAGAATGCAGAACTGTCTTGGCAAATAAACCCTCACTAGAGGAGGCAGTGTCTAAACACTAATGTTTAACAAAAGTATGCATTGTTTTCCAGGTTGCAGCTGCACTAATATCTGCTGCCGGGACTCCCCTCTTTAGAGCCGCAGAAGTAGCCATTCTCCTTGTAGAATGGGCACGAAGCCCATCTGGTGGTTCTTTTCCCACTAATCTGTAGCATTCAACTATGGCTAATATGATCCAGTGGGAAATGGTCTGTTTTGTTACAGATAAGCCTAATTTATGACCAGTATAACCCACGAATAGTTGGTCATCTTGTCTCACTTTAGCCATCCTTGAGATGTAAAAACTAAGAGCCCTCTTGGGATCTAGTCTGTGCAGTCTCTCCTCTTCCTTGCCCAGATGAGGAGGAGGATAAAAAATTGGTAGTACTATTTTTTGTGACAAATGGAAGTCCGAGACTACTTTTGGTAAGAACGAAGGTTTAACTTTAAGGACTACCTTATCCTTATAAAAATAGTATATGGTGGTTTGCATGAGAGAGCCTGTAGTTCACTAACACTGCGGGCTGATGATAGACCCACAAGAAGGACAGTTTTTAGAGTTAAAAGCCTCAATGGACATGAATGCAGAGGCTCAAAAGGTATGCAAGTCAAGAATTTTAGTATTAAATTTAAATCCCAAGTTGGTACATGAAAAGGTACTGGAGGGTATACATTAGTAAGCCCTTTTAAGAACTGAATGATTAACGGTATTTTGAAATATGAAACCTCTTCTGAGGAGCGCTTGAAAATGGACAGCGCAGCAAGGTATCCTTTGGTTGTTCCTATCTGGAGCCCCAGATTAGCTAGATGTAATAGAAAAGAAAGCACCATTGGGGTGCCACACTGAAAAGGGTCCACATCCTTGTCTTTGCACCAGTTACTAAACCTGTTCCAGCGACATCGGTACCAAGATTTTGTTGCTGGTCTTCTGGCCAAAGCAAGATTTCCATTATGTCATCCGGAAGATCCCAATCCTTGTATCTCAAACTCTCAGAAACCATGCGTGAAGGTTGAGTGTCTTGACCTCTGGATGGAGAACCCGACCTTCCTCTTGCGCGCTTCTATTTTCTGTGAAGAAAATGTCGTCATCTTCAACTCCTTTGACACCCAAGACGGGGTTCAAGAAGTGTGTAGATTGTGGATCTAAAATGTCGATCACCGATCCCCACCGGATTTGTCTCTGGTGTCTCGGTTCCAGTCACTGAACCGACGACTGCGGGTCCTATCAATCCATGACCGAGAAAGCTCTTCGTGAGAGGAGAGGTAAACTGTCGGTGGGGAGGGAAGCCTCTGAGAAGGCTATGTCAAAAAGACATAAGAAAGCGACTGATTCGAAGGAATCGGATCGCCATAGGCACTCAAAGAATCTCGATCTAGGATCTCCCTCATCATCATCTTCTTCTTCAGAGTCGACCGAAGAAATTCGATGTCCGACTAAATCGGATTCTCCCAGTAAGTGGGAAGAATTCCTCAAAAAGATGATGGAGGTTTTTGAGAACGCGGCCCCGACCCCCTCGAAAGACCCTCGAAAAAGCCATACCCCTAAAGTCGCTCCATTGGACGACAAAGGGAAGTCCAAGACTACCATGGCAAAGACCGGTAGCGAAAAGGAATCTAAAAGAACTCGAGTCGACGTAAATCCATCGAAGACTCTTCGAGAGTCGAGCACTTCTCCAGTGCCATACAAAAAACACAAGTCGTCGACACCCTCGACTCCAAAACCAAAAACATCCTCGACGCCAGTATGGAAGTCATCTTCGAAGTCTTCGAAGTCTTCGAAGATCCCTTCGACAATTTCAAAGGATTTATCAATTCCTTCGACGCAGACAGTAGAGGAAGAAAGGAGATTCACTCCATTGCCCAGATCAGACTTTTTCAAGTCTATGTCAGCAATTTATGAAGAATCTGCTTCAGAGTTTCTTATGGTACAAGACAAGTTCCTGAGGAACTTATTGGTCAGGAATCTAGAATGAGAGACTTGAGTGATACTCTACATTCTGCCAGTGGAATTGACACATCCCCAGAATTCGCCAGACCTGATCCTGCAGAGCATGCAGATGCTGGGTACAGGGGTCTTATGACCAGGGTAATTGAGTATATGGGTTGGGGTAATACTTCACCCATTCCTTCAGATGTTGAGAGATCCGGCCTCCCACTGGTGTTTTGTGTAACAAGGTCTCAGAGGGATTTGGAGGCGGCTGCAGGAGTGGCTGAGGGTACAGATGCCGCTCCTGAGGCTGATTTTGCACCTCTTCCTCGTGCTCCATGAGGGAAGTTTCTTTTGCCCCTTTGAGAAGCCTGTCCTCTTCCTCTACCAAAAGAGGAGTAGTATCGAAAAGAACGACCCCTCCAGGAAAATGAGCCGGAATAGGGTTTTAGAGGGTCGCGCAAAGAGGCGCTAAGTGATTTAGCTGCTGCTTTCGAGGTCTGAAGTTTTTCTAGGCTTTCATCAGCCTTTCTGCCAAAGAGCCTCGAGCCATCAAAGGGCATGTTGAGGAGTCTAGCTTGCACGTCTGGTGCAAACCTCAACTTCCTCAACCACGCAAATCTGCGTAGCACAACGCTTGCAGCCATGGATCTGCTGATACTATCAGCAGTATCCAGTCCAGACTGGAGACATTCCCCCATTGCTTCCTTTCCGTCTGACTATATTCAGGAAGCCTTCCCTTTCCTCGCCTTCCGGAATATGATCAGCTGCCGCCGAAATACAATCCCACAGGGGATGGGTAAACCTGGCTAGGGTACAGGTGACATTTGCCGACTTAAGTGCCATACTGCCTGACGTGAAAACTTTACGTGCCCAGGGATGAACTTTTTATCCTCTCTATCTGGAGGGATAGTTGGATAAGCAGTTTGTTTTGAAGTGGATGCTGCCTGAATGACTAAACTCTGGAGTCGGATGTTTATTCAAATATTCAGGATCCGTTCCAGCCGGTCTATATTTTTTTGGAAAAGTGCTATCTGCAGCAGGAATACTCTCTGGTTTCTCCCAGTTTTTCTCCACAGTCCTTTGAAGGGCCTTGTGGAAAGGGAGAACAGGATCTTTCTGAGGTCCCTTGATGATTATATCCGTCATGTCATCTTGTTCAAAAATGGGTGATTTGAACTCCCCCAATATCATTCTTGGTGGTGACTTTAATCTGGTTGGTGATCCTTCTCTGGACTGCACTGGACGTAAAGTTATACAGAGAAAGGATGCACATTTGTGCTCATTTCAAGCACTGATTAGGGATTTTGATCTAAAGGATTGTTGTGGGTTACAGCATCCTGACTCCAAGGAGTACACATTCTATTCTGGATCTCACAATACATACTCGAGGATTGATATGTTTTTTACAGCTGGTGAGGCGACTACGAATCTTTTGAGTTGTCGAATTGGTTGTATCGCAGTCACAGACCATGCACCTGTATTTCTAAGCCTGTCTTTGAATTTTGAACGCTGTAGGACCTTTCAATGGAAGATGAATACCTCTATTCTTCAGGATGAGGTTATTTTGGAGAAAATCAGGTCTGAGGCTGAATGCTTTGTGAAAGAGAATCGATCAGATGAGCTTAGTAAGAATGTTACATGGGAGGCGTTCAAATGCACGATGAGGGGTATTACTTTAGGCTTACCCTGTGGCAGGAGGAAAAAATTGGCAAAGGTGCAGTTGGAAATTGATACCCATATTGCTGAGGTGATGAATAGTTTGGTACTGATCCAAATGACACTGATAAGAGAAGAGAATTAAAGAAATTGAAAAAGGATTTGAATGATGTTCTGGGTGCTAGAGCTGATAAGGATTTATATAGGATCAAATGTGCCTACTTTGAGAAGGGAGAAAAATGTGACAGATGGCTCACCTACAGACTAAGGCAGCAGGCTTCGGAAGGGGCCATTACATCTATAAAGGTTTTGAATGGGGTGATCACTTTTGATCCACGTGAGATTGATACTGTTTTCAAGGATTTTTACATGAACTTGTATGAGAATGAGGCTGGTATTACTGGTCGTGGTGACTGCTTCTTTGATAATTTGAATATTCCAAGAATTTCTGATGAAGAAATGGCTGGTCTGAGCCGTCAGGTGACTTTGGATGAGATTAGGACTGCTATTTCCGGTTTGAATTCTGGGAAAACACCAGGGCCTGATGCTTTACCAGCTGAGTTTTTTAAGATTCTTCCTGAAGCGGCATTGGGGCTCTTGAGAGATATGTATATTGAGTCCAAGGAGGTGGGATTGCTTCCAGAATCAACCAGTCATGCTACCATTTCAGTATTTCTAAAAAAAAGGGAAGGATAGTGTCTTACCTTCCAGTTATCGGCCGATAAGTTTAATAAATACTAATAACAAGATCTTGGCTAAAATACTTGCTTTGCGCATTGAGGAAGTGATTCAAAGACTTATTCACACAGATCAGTCTGGCTTTGTCAAACATCGTAGAAAGTCTAGCAATATTCGGAAACTCTTGTTGACCATGTCACAGGCCCAGAGTTTGGATGAGGACATAGCTGTATTCTCTCTTGACGCTGAAAAAGCGTTTGATCGTGTTGATTGGCAATATATGTTTTCAGTGCTGAGTGCAATGAATCTGGGTGATGAATACATTTCTTGGGTTTCCCTTTTGTATGCTCGTCACACAGCGGATGTTAAGACGAATGGCTTGTTGTCTGGAGCTTTCAGTCTTTGGAGGGGCACCAGATAAGGATGTCCACTTTCACCTTTACTGTTTGTGCTGGCCATCGAACCACTCGCTATTGCTTTAAGGGGTGATTTGTGCTTGATAGGTGTGTCCTTCAATGGGGTTAAACAGAAAACATGGTTTTATGCAGATGACCTTTTATTTGTTTTACGGGATCTGGAGATTTCTTTGCCATCTTTGATGAACATCCTGGATCAATTCCATGTGGTGGCTGGATTTAAAATAAATTGGTTGAAGTCTGAGGTTTTGCCAATTACGGGGAGTTGTGCTAAATCATTGGTGATTGGTTATGGATTTCAATGGTGTTTACGCAAAATAAAATACTTGGGGATTTGGTTGACTTCAGTTGTGAGTGATATGGTGGTAGTGAACTTAGGCGAGGCTTGTCGTGAGCTGAAGTCTTCAACGCAGAAGTGGTCGGTTTTGCGTTTATCATTCTGGGGCAAGGTGAATGCCTTGAAGACGGTTGCAGCCCCGAAAATCAACTATGTTTTGAGTATGCTCCCTTTGAAGGTTAGTGTATGTTACTGGAGATTAATTGATGCGACTCTACAATCCTTCCTTTGGGATGGGAAACCTCCTATACTAAAATTGTGGAAGCTGCAGTTGCCTGTTGAGGGGGGGCTTGGGGTCCCCAATTTTAGGGCGTATCATCTAGCCTTCTCCTGCCAGTTTTTGCTTCCTTTTCTGAGTGATTCTCCGAGTGCTTGGGCAGTGGCAGAGGCAAGCTCATTGGGCCCTCTTGCCCCACGAGCTATGCTTACGACAGCAAACGTGGTAGGAGATTTCCTTTGACTGAATTTCTGAGGGATGTGTGGAAAAGATTTCATGATATGTGTGGATCAATTGCTTTGAAATCACCTTCGGCCTCGATTTGGCTTAATAAAGCAATCACAGAGGGTGGCAGACCTATGTTATGGCCGTTATGGTTTGTTGGGGGAGTTCATTGGATTAGTGATGTCTACAGGGTTGATTTTGATGTGGTATGCTCACATTTCACTATTGGAAATCTTTCAGTTGCAGACTACAGGAAATTGAAGAGATGCATTGGTGAGATTGATGGGAATGAGTCTGTGAGTCTGGAATGTTTCACGGTGGGCTTTCAGTCTATTGTGAGCAAAGTGTATCGCCGGATTGCTGCTAACTACAGAGGGAATATTGGTCTGATGGATGAATGGAGTAAAAGACTGGGTTGTGAGATCTCTACTGATATGTGGCTTGAGTTGTGTGCAAATGTGAGGCTCTGATCGATTAATTTGTGTGCGCGCTCTAGGCAAAATAAAATTCTCAACAGGGTGTATTGGTGCCCGGAGAGGCTCAAGAGCAGGGGCATGTCAGATTCTGGTGTATGTTGGTGCTGTAGTGTGGAAATTGGCACTCTCGAATATTTACTTTGGGATTGTGTCAGGGTCGGGGGTTTTTGGCAGGAGGTTTGTACTATGTGGCTGCGGGTCCTGAATTGCAGTATCGATTTGGATTTTAAGATGATGGTTTTGGGCTGTGATGTCTTAATTGAGGATTTATCCATGTCTGAGAAAAATATGTTGTTCAGGGGAGCGTCAATATCCAAGAAAATGATCTTGAGGGGGTGGAAATCTCAGGTCCCGCCTAACTCAGACGATTGGGTTGATGAGATGGTTTCTTTGGCGGCTCTTGAAAAAGTGATTTACAGCAGGTTGGGAAAATTGCACTTACATGCTAAGGTCTGGGATGCATTTTGAGTACGTACTATTTTTTTGTTTTTTTTTCTCTCCCCCCTTCTTTCTTCTTTTCTCATGCTGTTAGTATTGGTAGACTTTATATGCGATGTAGTATGATTGTTCTATTTTAAGTGATTTATGTAGTCTTGTTTGATAAAATGTAAATAAAGAATTTAAAAAAAATGTCATTATCCAACAATGCACACTCAGGGCCCGATTCATGGAATTGTTGCTGGAAAGTGATCTTGCACTGCCGAAACAAACCCTAATTCATGGAACTGTGCAAAGTGTATTTTTATAGTGCAAAGTCTGTGCAAAGTAATTGTGTACTGCAAAAATTACTATTCATTGACTTTGCACGCACTTTGCACAGTTCAATGAATCAGGGTTTGTGTCGGAAGTGCAAAGTCACTTTGAATCGTACAAAAAATGCCATGAGTCGGGTCCTCAGTGTGCTGGTGACATTCAAGCAGGACACACACAGTCACTCCGAATGCCACACTGGTGCCACCTCGGAGGATGCCTCTGTGACTGCCTTTCATTCTAATGTTAACCATAAAAAAACAACTGCCCACACCCGTTCAAGATAGCAGTGATGTGTCTTTGGTCGCACAACTTTCTGCAAAGATAGGAACCTGAAAAGGTAACTCTTGCACACAAGAGAGCGAGAGAGGCGAGAGAGACAGAGGCCTAAGAGTGAGAGAGAGAGAGACAATGAGAGCGCACAGAGCTAAAGAAGGGGGGAGAGAGAGAGGGCGAGAGAGACAGAGGCCTAAGAGTGAGAGAGAGAGACAATGAGAGCGCACAGAGCTAAAGAAGGGGGGAGAGAGAGAGGGCGAGAGAGACAGAGGCCTAAGAGTGAGAGAGAGAAACAATGAGAGCGCTAAGAGCTAAAGAATGGGGGAGAGAGAGAGGGCGAGAGAATGAGAGCGCCCAGAGCTAAAGAAGGGGGGAGAGAGAGAGGGCGAGAGAGAGAATGAGAGCGCTCAGAGCTAAAGAGGGGGAGAGGGAGAGAGAGGGCGAGAGAGAGGCCTAAGAGTGAGACAGAGAGAGGGCGAGAGAGAGCGAGAGAGACAGAGGCCTAAGAGTGAGAGAGAGAAACAATGAGAGCACACAGAGCTAAAGAAGGGGGGAGAAAGAGAGGGCGAGAGAGAGAATGAGAGCGCGCAGAGCTAAAGAAGGGGGGAGAGAGAGAGGGCGAGAGAGAATGAGAGCGCTCAGAGCTAAAGAGGGGGAGAGGGAGAGAGAGGGCGAGAGAGAGGCCTAAGAGTGAGACAGAGAGAGGGCGAGAGAGAGAGACAGAGGCCTAAGAGCGAGACAGAGAAAGGGGGAGTGTGAGAGATAGAGAGTGCGAGAGACAGGGGCCTTAGTGAGACAGATGGAGGGGAGAGAGAGAGGCATAGGAGTGAGAGAGAGAATGAGAGCGCCCAGAGCTAAAGAAGGGGGAGAGAGAGAGGGCGAGAGAGAGAATGAAAGCGCCCAGAGCTAAAGAAGGGGGGAGAGAGAGGGCGAGAGAGAGAATGAGAGCGCCCAGAGCTAAAGAAGGGGGAGAGAGAGAGGGCGAGAGAGAGAATGAGAGTGTCCAGAGCTAAAGACGGGGAGAGAGAGAGGGCGGGAGAGAGGCCTAAGAGTGAGACAGAGAGAGGGCGAGAGAGAGTGAGAGAGAGGCCTAAGAGTGAGACAGAGAAAGGGGGAGAGAGAGAGTGCGAGAGACCGAGGCCTGAGTGAGACAGAGAGAGGGGGAGACAGAGAGGCCTAGGAGTGAGAGAGAGAGAGAATGAAAGCGCCCAGAGCTAAAGAAGGGGGGAGAGAGGACGAGAGCGAGAATGAAAGCGCCCAGAGCTAAAGAAGGGGGGAAAGAGAGAGGGCGAGAGAGAGAATGGGAGCGCCCAGAGCTAAAGAGAGAGAGAGAGAGGGCGAGAGAGAGGCCTAAGAGTGAGACAGAGAGAGGGTGAGAGAGAGAGCGAGAGAGACAGAGGCCTAAGAGTGAGACAGAGAGAGTGGGAGAGAGAGAGAGCGAGAGAGACAGAGGCCTAATATTGAGACAGAGAGAGGGGGAGAGAGAGAGAGAGAGAGTGCGAGAGACAGAGGTCTAAGAGTGATACAGAGAGAGAATGAGAATTCCCAGAGCTAAAGAGGGAGAGAGAGAGAGGGAGAGAGAGAGAGGCCTAAGAGTGAGACAGAGAGAGAGGGTGAGAGAGAGTGCGAGAGAGACATAGGCCTAAGAGTGAGACAGAGAGAGGGGGAGAGAGAGAGAGAGTGCGAGAGACAGAGGCCTAAGAGTGAAACAGAGAGAGGGGGGGAAGAGGGAGAGAGAGAGTGCAAGAGGCAGAGGCCTAAGATTGAGACAGAGAGAGAATGAGAGCTCCCAGAGCTACAGAGGGAGAGAGAGAGAGAGAGAGAGAGAGAGAGGCATGCTAGATTGGCATATGATACTCCCGGTACAGCTAGGAAATGAATATGGCTAGATCGGCATATGATACTCCCGGTACAGCTAGGAAATGACTATGACTATGACTAGATCGGCATATGATACTCCCGGTACAGCTAGGAAATGACTATGGCTAGATCGGCATATGATACTCCCGGTACAGCTAGGAAATGACTATGGCTAGATCGGCATATGATACTCCCGGTACAGCTAGGAAATGACTATGGCTAGATCGGCATATGATACTCCTGGTACAGCTAGGAAATGACTATGGCTAGATCGGCATATGATACTCCTGGTACAGCTAGGAAATGACTATGGCTAGATCGGCATATGATACTCCCGGTACAGCTAGGAAATGACTATGGCTTGTCATCAGGCATTAGACAAAGTAATAACACATATTGCCCTGAATCCAGGGGCGCCGATGAAGCAGACCAGGAAAAGAAGCCTAATATACAAGGAAGGGAATGCAGGTGCGTTTTGAAAGCAGTATCCTTTTCATAATTACTCGATCCACACTGGAAATGTGCAACAGGACCTACAAAAAAGTGCTATGGCAGATGTCAGCTTTCCTTGCCAAGGGCCAACATCAACGTTCAGGCCCTGAAGGCGCTCCAGGATGCTTCCGTAACACTCTCGACCATCCCCCACGTAGCCCTTGTTGCAGGTACACCTGTCAGCAGAGAGAAATACACCTTCCATTAGTGACAGTGAAACTCGATATAGATCACAAGTGTAGGCGACAGAAATCAAACAATTCATCAAGGCAACTTGCTTCCAATTGCAGGGTTTAGGTGATTATCACCTAATGTTCTGGAGGGTAAAACTCAACAAACTACAACCTTTGACTTCCTCGCTCCAAAACAGGGCTACAATTAGACTTCCTGTCCCCCAAAGATACTGATCTGGAAAATGACTGACTAACATTTCTATCTAATCCTAATTGCCGCCACTGGCAGCGCCCAAACCACTTGTCCATTGTCCCCTTTCAAACTCTGGCAGAGAAGGCACAGAACACTTGTAGCTTTTGTTGCCTCCACAGTTTCCTGATACCTCTTAAATTTTAACCTATATATACACCAAAAACTTTAGTTTAGAGAAAGTTAAGTTGAAATAGTTCAATGCAACAAAAACCTTGAAATTCAATGAAAAAACTTGAGTTGAAGTGTTTATGTTTGTTTATTGAGTTTATATAGCGCTTTACTCCAAAGCGCTTTACAGTATAACAACAGTACAAAAGAAGAAGCATATTTACAAACTTGAAACAAACCACTGGTACAGTACATAGAACAATTTACTCAAAAGGAGAAGGGGGGGGGTTTGGGGGGAGAGGTAGGGAAGGAGAGTCAGGGGGGAGTGGAGAAGAAGGGCTGTCAGAGATGAGCAGAAAGATGAGTAGGTGGGGGAGGAGCGGATAGGGAGAGGTAGGGAGTTCCAGTCAAGGGGTGCCAAGAGTTGGAAGGAGCGGAAGCGTGGGGAGGCACAAGGTGCTGGGGGTACAGTGAGAAGGTATAGGTCAGCTGAGTGGAGAGAGCGGGAGGGAGAGTAGAATGAGAGGAGGGAGGAAAGATAGGGGGGGAGAGGTCATGGAGAGATTTGTAGACAAGGCAGAGGAATTGGAATTTCAATTGTGGGAGGAAAGGGAGCCAGCCGAGTTGGGAGAATGAGGTAGAGATAGAGTCTTGGAATTCTCTATTTTATTCACCGCTCTCAGCGTGATCTGCGCATGTTCTACCTTGGGGATTTGAAAGATGTGTACCCCTAGATATCTAAATGTGTCCATTTCCCATTTGATCAGTAATTCTGGTAACGCGTTCCGGGGTCTACTCTTATACCCTGCTAGGGGGAGTAAACTTGACTTCTGTGCACTTATTGCAATCCCAGAAAGTTCTGCGTAGCGCTCAAGCACATCTAGTATGTATTGTAGGTTAGTCTCTGGTTGTTGCAGGTAAATAAGCTCATCATCTGCATATAGGGAGACCAAATGTGTGCCACCCCTTATTCTGATGCCTGCCTCATGATATTCTTTCCGTAAGTAAACGGCTCTAAGGCCAATATAAATAGCAGAGGGGTCCAAGGGCAGCCCTGTCTCGTCCCTTTGCTTAGCCTCCATTGTTCTGATATCGTGGTGCCTGTTTTGACTTTCGCTACTGGGTTGCTATACAGTAGCTTGACCCATCTAATATAGGTGGGGCCCATACCGAAACTTTTTAACACCGCTAGAAGCCATGGCCACCTAACCAAGTCAAATGCCTTGACCACATCCAGCAAGCATTCCGCCATGAGCTGGGTGCTGTCTTGGGTCTGGTTGATGATATGGTGCAATCGTCTCAGATTGCATGTGATGTTACTATTTGGGACATAACCTGACTGATCCGGGTGTATGAGTTTGTGAATTACAGGATTCAATCTATTAGCCATCATGGCCGTCAGTATTTTCCCGTCTTGATTAAGTAGCGAGAGGGGTCTGTAAGAGCTACATTCGGTATCCGGTTTGTTAGGCTTCAGTAGCGGGACTATAACTGATTCTCTCAATGTCAGGGGCAATATTTGTTTATCTAATGATTCATTCAACATGGCCAATAATGGGGGAGTGATCTCTGGCATAAATTCTTTATAGAACTCACTGGGTAGTCCGTCCGCGCCTGGAGCCTTGCCTGACGTCAACCATCTAATAGTACATTCCAACTCCTCTTTGGTTATAGGAGCCTCAAGCTTGTCCACCTCCTCTACATCTAGCTTTGGAAGATCTATAGCGCCAGAGCTTCCTCTATCTCTGACACTAGGGTTTCTGACGACTCTTTGTTCAATTTCCTATAAAAATCATATTTTTTTATATCCTGCTGTGTTTCGCAGGTCTCCCCATTCCTATCTATGATTGCCCGAAACATGCTCCGCTCAGTCTCACCTTTATACAACCAGGCTAGCAAACGTCCCGGTGTGTCACCTTCGGCGTGCTGTCATTCCACATATTTCCTATAACTTAATTTACCCAATCTGTCCCAGTGTGCTAAACATTTGTGCCGCAGGGCAATAGCCTCCTGGGTGCTCACGTCGGGTGTATCACTCTTCTCGTTAATGTTTCTCCCTTGCTTAAGTCGTTCTCTATTGCAGTCTGAACTCCATTCACCTTGGCAATTGCAATCCCTATGATCACCATCTTCAAGGCTTTCCATAACGTGCCTGCTAACGCCACACTCCGTGCATTAAACTTAAAGTAATCCTGCACTCCTTCCCTCAGAGATTCACTCTTAAGTCTCCAAGTTGGGATGCATGCTCGTGAGGAGGGAAACTCACCACGTGACCAACAGCGGGGCATGATCTGACAATACCTGTGCTTTGTATTCCGGCGTGTTGAATTCACCCAAAGTATCCTCACCCGTAAAAATATAATCTAATCTAGTGTACAGGGCTTGGGAAGCGGTAGAATGCGAGTATCCATGGGCGTGAGGGTGTAGAGTCTGCCATATAGTTGAGAGTTTAAATGCCTGCAATAATGTACCCAAGGCTTTGGTGGAGGGGGCAGGGTGTATACATTTGTCATCGGATCTGTCTAGTGTAGGGTTAAGCGTACAGTTAAAATCGCCACCCCATATCAGTATATCATCTCTGTGTGGACTTATTAGAGGGTATAACCTGCAGAAATAAGCTGCAGTCTCTTGGTTAGGTGCGTATGTGTTAATAACACAGAATTCTCTGTGCTCGAACCAACCTGGCAATATGAACACCCTTCCTTCTTTAACCTGGAACGTCTCAAGCACCCTCAAAGTAACCAACGGTGCCACCCATATTATCACCACTCTGGCATAAGCAGAATATGATGAGCCCAGCGTCGTGCCTCTCCATTTTTTTGTGAGAGAAGCCTGTTTCTCTTTTGCAAGGTGCATTTCTTGCAAGAGGGCGATGTCAATTTTCTGATGCCTAAGGTAAGTCATAACCCTATCATGTTTGATATAACTGCTAAGGCCTCTAATGTTCCAAGACACTATTTTAAGTTCCCCCATCACATTAAAAACTTCTGATCTGTACCATCAGTATACCATTCACGTTCAGTATATTCCGTGTGGACACCTAGGCTAACTTCCCTTTAACTACCCCAACTCCCTCATCCACCCCACCCCAACAATAGCCCGCCTCAATCCCTTGTGCTCAGACCTCCCCACGTCTCGCCTCTGTTCCAGGGACATGTCCTGGTGCGTAACGCGCGGTAGGCGGATACGTAATCGCTAGTATCTGTGCAAACCAATGCAATCTTGGGTGTATGATGCTCCTACGTAGTGCGATCTTAAGTAAGCACCACGTTGTTGGCTCCTGAATTTAGCAACTTTAGTTTCTTGATTACAGGCTCTCGCAGCCTTATAATTGTAGTTATTCCTGACTACTTGGATCAGCCTCTGCTTCGGTTGGCAAATTCTGCGTGTCCATCCATTTGCGTGCGTCGTCGGGATTATCGAAAAATATGGCACGGCCCTTATGAATCACTTTCAGTTTAGCCGGATACAACAGCATGTACTTCAGAGTAGCCGCTCGTAATCTTCTCTTGACCACTATATAGTTAATTAGTTGCTTTTGAACCTGCAGGGTGTAGTCCGTATATGCTGTTATTGTAGCAGACCCTCAATCGATCGTTCAACCTTTGCAAAAGTATTCAAGGATCTTTTCTCTATCACAGTAGTTCAAAATCTGTGCTATTATTGGCCTCGGCGGGGATCCCGACTGTGGTTTTCTCATCATCGACCTGTGGGCCCTTTCTATCGTGAAGCTTTGACTGAGGGCGCCTGGATTGATTTCTTGCTGCAACATGGACTCAATGTACTCCGTCGGGTTGGCTCCTTCTTCCCCTTCTGGAAGCCCGATAAGTCTTACAATATTGCGTCCAGCCCGGCCTTCTGCATCCTCTGCTCTGTCTCGAGATGATGCCCTTGTTATTCCCGTACTCTTACTTCTTTCATGGTGTCTTTAAGGCTACTTGTAGTCTCTGCCACTGACTTTTCAAGCGTCCCAGTGCGTTCAACGAGTGCCTCCACATATTGTTTTAGCAAGTTCACATCGATGCTGATGGCTTCTATTTTAGCCTCCAGAGGCTCCTTTAGAGATGCTATTGCCGCTAGAATCTGTTGATCTCGTTCCCCAAGTGACTGCTCGCTTTGGGATGTCGAGGTCGCCTGGGCAGGGCTCTCCGCTGGGAGCGCAGTCTTGGTGCATGCCTCTAAAATGAGCTGTTTTCCTTTGCTCTTATGGGTTTTAGATGCCATGGCTTATCGCTGTCTCGTGTCTTGCACCTTTTTCAGTGATTGCACCTCTCAGGCGTATTAATTCCGCCGCTTGCCAGACTATCAGTACCGGCAGGTTTGCCGCACCCCCACCGCTTGCTCTTAGGAGTACTTGGCGTACAGACAGTATCAGCAACGTCTTAAACTTCAGTCGTTATCCACTTGGGCCCTCTGCTCCGCATCCACCTTGACTCTCAGTGTCTGCAGGTGAACCGCCTGATAAGCCCGCCCAAAGAGCAATACCCGGGCTCCTTTAAAGATAAATTCCACTGCCACATTGAGAGGGGCGGGGCGGGGCGGCAATGCTGCACTGGAAACCTTCCGGCAGATTCTGAAAAGCGCCACTTCACTTCTCTAAGATTGTGCTTCTTGAGTCTATTATTGCAGCTTAGGGCAGTTTCTTATAAGAGGATGTATGAGTGCTACCCATTTACACTGATAAGTAGTAATTCACCCTGGTCCCTTGATCCTTCAGGATAGACAGTATGTCATAGGCAACTTGTTTAGAGCCGCGCAAACTTTGTGTGTATCACCAGGTGCACTGGAGCTGGGCCTGTTTTTTGATACCCACTATGCAGCAGGATTGGTATTCTGCCTTTGTGTCTCGTGAGTACAGGCACAGTTTGCTGTAGTGGACTGCTTCTGTTTCGTGTGTTAACAGGCCCTATTTGCTTAGCGGTTCATTCACGTGTTTACAGGCCCTATTTACTTAGCGGTTTGTTCGCGTGTTTACAGGTCTTATTTACTTAGCGGTTCGTTCAGCCGAAAAATGCACTCTCTGTTTGATTGTGAGAGTCCCGAGGACAAGTAAACGTTGATCCTGGAGGGGCGAAAGTACTTTCCACTGCTTGGGCATGGGGTGTGTCATCTGTTTGGGTATACTTGTGCACGTAAGCATCCACATTTATTACTATTTTCATTCCAACTGCTCCTTTGGCAGCTTTTCTGCAACCATTTAATGCTATTCATAGGACGCAGAGGGGCATGGCTGCAGGGCCATGCAGTAGGATGGCACGCCATTGAACTCCTGCCGATCCTACATGATCCTGTACTGGTTTGTGACCACACGGTGCATTTGCACACATATATAGATATCAATGGACGTGTGAAGAGGGGGAGCATTGATGGACAGAAGCTGAAAGCCTGACGTGAAACAAGATGTGGCTACTTCGAATATGCAGGAAAATTAGAGGCAGCATCAAATCATCGCACTTGAAGGGCGGTGTATGCACAGGCTGTGTACGAGTAAAGCCGAAAAAGAAAACACGACCGACGTCACCGCAAGACACTGTGGCAGCGGCAAGACCCAGATGCAAGAGAGTAGCAGCTCACGGCTGCGATAATAATGCAGACAGTTGAACCATAGTTGCAGCCCGTGGAGGAGAGATCAGGGTTTCGCACAATTTAACGGAATAAACAGCAGTCTCAAGGGCCCAAATATAGATCACTAACATAGAAAAGCAATAGTAATGGGCAAAATGGAAGCGGCAGCACGCTTCTACGTAAATGAAAGGCCTTACGACTTCATAAGAACTCAAAATACTGTAATTACAGAAATACAGATCGGTGCAGAGCTTAGACAGTAGCTAGCAACTGGAGCCAAGGTTACTGAGAAATTAGGGAGGGTCCGAATGTTACAGAGAAGGCACGAGATATTAATTTCCAGCATAAGAAGAATACTCCCTGTTTAATTAAAGCCTGGTAGAGCACAGCCAACCTTTGTAAGCCAGGTGCAGGACAAAAATATGCTAAAGACTCTATGAAGAATAACTCAAGAGTGTCCCCAGTGGTAATCAAAACCATAGCAGTCGCACCAATATTAGCTAAATTCCAAATAAATGCAGGGTGAAATAATTCCAAACACAGCCTCACCACACATGACCCAAAACTGAAGAACACTGTCTATTCTGACACTGTCTACAGAGAGGAAAGAGGTCAAACAGGCCAGAGCCTGATCAGTGATACCCTGGTTATCACAGAGACGGTTGAGCAGGATGGTATGGTTGACCGTGTCAAAGGCAGAGGAGAGATCGAGTAGGATGAGGACAGAAGGAATGCTAGAGTCAAGGTTGGAGAGCAGATCCTCACGGATGTTCAGGAGAGCAGTTTCCGTGCTTCTGGCAGCTCTGAAGCCAGACTGATGGTCATGGAGACAGTCAACAGAACCGGAATTAAGGTTAAACTGAGAGACGGACAGTTTTTCCAGGAGGTGGTCGAGAAAGGGAGTAATGGAAATTGGGCGATAGTTGGCCAGACAAGAAGGATCAGCTGTGGGTTTGTTGAGACGAGGATGCGCCGCTAAGGGGTGCTTAAGAGGGGAGGGGAAGGATCCTTTGGCAAAGGAGTGGTTGCAAAATTCAGCAAGGGCCGGAGCGAGGGTATCAATGTGGTCCTTGATAGTTTTAGAGGAACAGGGATGGACCTGTTTTGACGAGGATTTCATAGATCGGACTTGTCCAGCGACCTCATTAGGGGAGAAAAGACGAAAGGACCAGAAGGAGGGTGGGGGGATGGCTGAAAGAGGGTCAGAAAGTACAGACGGAGCGGGGAGAGGAGAGTGAGTGGAGGAGAGGGTGGACAAGATGTCCTGGGTTTTTGAGATAAGGTGAGAGGCAAGGGCATTGCAGAGAGCCTGGGAGGCAATAAGAGATGTAGAGACTGCAGCAGGATTGGCCAGCTCCTTGCAGATTTTAAAGAGTTCGGCCGAGTTGTTAGATGCCGCAGAGACATAGGCTTGAATGTGGACCTCTTTCCTCTCTGATTGACCCCCCCCTAGGGCCAACTTAGGTCCTTCCTATCATCTATCTTCCTCTCCATCTGTGGTGTCCCCCAGGGGTCTAACCTCTTGCCCTGGCTTTTCAACCAATACCTGGCAACTCTCGCCCACTGCATTGACATTTTCTGCTCAAACTTCCAGTGCTATGCTGATGCCATTTTAAGGCTGCCCTCGGCCACCTCCTCTACCTCTCTCATCAACTGATTGCCTAAATGCCATTCAAGATTGGTGCGTCACCAACTATCTTTGTCTGAATGCCAGCAAGACTGGGATTCTCCTCATTGGCACACCTTCACCATCCTATCCCCTCACAGTCTGGCTGGCCTCCCTTGGCCCTCCTCTTATCCCCACCTGCAAGGCTAAGAGCCTCGGGGTCACCTTTGATGCCACACTTTCCTTCTCCGCCCACATCGCTGATGTCTCAAAAAAGTCAAACTTCCTACTGTACCTCCTCAGAGGTACTCTGCCTTTCCTCTCTTTCCCCCAGAATCTCACTGTCTCTCAAACTCCAGTTCTCTCTAGGTTGGACTATTGCAACAGGCTCTTTCTAAATCTACCTGCCTCTTCTCTCCGCTCTTTGCAACTTATGTACAACGGGACTGCAAGACTTGTTCTTGGCCTCAAGCCCTGGGATCGTATCTCTCCAGCTCTGAAATCTCTCCATTGGCTCCCAGTTGACACAAGGATTAAATTCAAAACCCTCTGCATTGTCCAAAAAGCTTTCTGGGGCCTGGGTCCAACATACCTTTAGCTATCCCTCTGCATATACCTCCCCTCTCGAGCTCTCCGCTCCTCTACCTCTAACTTCCTCAGGGTCAGTAATTTTTCAAAGAAACAAGCTGGGGGTAGATCTCTGTCTTTGGCTGGGGCCTCCCTCTGGAGCAGCCTCCCTGCCACTCTAAAACTTGAGGAGAACCATCTCTGGTTACGGAAGAACCTCAAGACCTTCCTCTTCGCTTCTGCCTTCCCCTCCCCTCTCTCCTGCTGATTTTGCTCTCCCTCGGCACTGTGCACCCGGCCACCCTCTGTCCTCCGGGCCCAGTTACCTGCTCACCCTGCCAGCCTCCCGCACTGCCTCCGGGCCACCCATTGCACTGGGGTCTGTATCTGTACCCATACAGTTCCCCCCTTTTTCTTCCGGCACTTATCAGACCTACCCAGTCTGCTGCCTTACGTCCGGCACTTGCTCCATACTCTCCTTTTCTCCCCCCTTCCATGCACTTTCCCCCCTCCCCCTCTCCCATGCACTTGCGTGTTCTCAATGTCACTGGGCCTAGTAAGATCGTTGTTTTGTTCTCCCCTGTTTCCCTTTGCTTGCCTTTTCGGGATCTGAAACACTTGTGTATGAGAGCGATTGAAATGAAATATCAATTCAATTCATTAGCAACAGATACAGATAGGACACCTGCCTCACTCCCTAGACACATCTCCAGGCACGAGACAACTACAAAGAGATCACCCTGGCCCATGGTCTAGGAATAAGGGATGGTATCTTATTTAATTGAAAGGAAAGCATTCCATGGACCTCTCTACCCCTACTCCTGTCTGGCTCATGTCTTGACGACCTGTCAGTTGCCCAAGGTTGGTCAGTAAGAAGCCAACCAATCGGAACCCCTGATGTCAGGTCACCCAGTATGCATTATGCCTATAGTTTGTTGTAGAGATGATGTCTTTTTACTATTATTATTTTAGAGGTGGTCTCAGGAGGAGCCATCAGATTGTTTTTACTCAATCAGAATTTTAACCCCTAATAGAATGCATATGTATGTAGTGAATCCCCTTAACCAATCCACATAACGCATAGGTTTTGGTAGCTAAGGTTACCGTATGATGTCAGTTATCACAAACAGTGAGTATAGAAACGGCTGCTTTTGATGAGTACGCTGAGAGTGACGGCTGTGAATGCTTGTGTGCTGTCCCTGCTTTTTTTGGATGTTAATAAAGCTGGGTTTTGCCTTGCACTTTGTCTATTTCCGTTATTGAGTCTGGGGTTTTCTGGCTCCTGATCCACTGTGTAACTTGGGGTTTCCCAGGCCGTCTTAACAGAAGGAATTAGTAGGCCCCTGCAATATATGGTAGTGCTCTTTGGTTTAACTAAGGTGGGTAATGAATGGCTGGCACTACTGCACATTCCCCACTTCCTGCTGCTTGCCGGCAAAGCTTGCTTGGTGGTGGGTTGGAAGAGAAGGAAAAGGCTACCAAAGCAAAGGACCTTTACTTGATGGAAGTCATCACAGAATCGCTTAGGGATGTAAAGCACATGAGGGAGGGTGAATGGACGGCCTTCTTGCAGAAGTACAAGTGAATGAACTCATGGGGTGTGTGACAGATGCTACTGCGATAAAACGGTTTGGGGCTGGATAGAACTCATAGTGTTGGGGACCAACGTGATTGACTGAATAACGGATGTTCACCTGAGGACCTGTACTGGGTAACTGTGCCGCCCTGCTTAGTCTTTGTTGTTAGCCTGTCAGAGGGGGTGGGTGGGTGGTGGAGATAGTGGGTTGAGGGGGTTAGCTTGTTCTGTATTCTGTGTTTTGAGATGCAAATGTATTGCTTTGTGGATACATGTTCAAAGAATTTTTTTTTTAAACAGCACAGAATCTAGTAAATGAAGGAGGTACGCTAGAATGCTTGCCGGGGAACAGCTAATAGGACTGATGTTTTGTTTATGTGCACCAGATTCAGAACGTTTGGAATTTTTTTAAATAGAAGTAGCTAGTATTGGATGTTTGTGCCTGCTTTAAAATCTTCATACATCGTAAAGGTCCTTTGCTTTGGTAGCCCTTTGCTTCTCTTCCAACCCACCGCCACCTTCATACGCCTTCAAATGCCCAAGCTGCCAAGTTGTTTGTGTGAGGGTGGGTGAGTGATTTAATTATGCCATTGGGTCTCATTACAAGTGTGTCGGTCCCGAAACAAGGGTGGGTGCTGATAAGCTCACCGGCACCCTTGATTCTGGACCGGCAAACTACGAGTTTGCCTCCTGGATCCGCTGCGCCTGGCAGGTTTGACTCTGCCAGGCGCATCGGCCACGGTAGGCAGACTCTTCACGGTGCCGTCGCTTCCTTGAACCCATTCCCATGGAGTCCTATAGGGAATGGGGGCTAACATTTCACCGGCACCTAACTGCCGGTCCGCCAGGACATGTAATCTCCCGGTGGCACCGGGAAGCTAGGTGCCAGTAAAATGCTACAAGTGCGGCGGCAACCCGCCGGGAGCACCGACAGGGCTACCGTCGGACTCGTAATGAGGCCCATTGTGTCAAATCATCGTATGGGGGGTTTATAAAGCCCCCCAGGCCCCCCTTACTATTATAATAATACCCCAACCCCAACAAAACACCCCCAAAATAAAAAATAAAAAAAACGGGGTTTCTGGCGATGTAAAATCCGGCGATGAAAAGTACCACGACTAAAAGTAGGTCGGCGAAATGCGTGTATACCATCTTTATTGGTGGGCACAGAGAAATGTCCAATAGATGAGAGTACCACGTTTGGCGTGTCCACATGGGTGCACTATCACGTGCTCCTAGTGCATCTTGTGTACTATTCTCTGTAACAGAGGTGTCGGGGGAAAGTGTAAGCAAATATCCCTGAGCAATTGGTCCATAGTGAATTCCCTAGGGATCCATTCTGTGGGTACCTGGAGGTGTAACGTAGGTATTTTGTGTTTTCTGCCGTTGAGAAAAAGGCCTATTGTTGACGGAACCCATTGTGCAAAGATCTGTATCAGTGCATCTGTTTTGAACTCCCACTCATGTTACTGTATCCCAATTGTTCTTAGGCTGTCTGCTAGACAGTTGTGTTCCCCGGGAATGTATTGAGCTTGAAGGTGTATATTAATTTGGAAACATCACCTCCAGATGCTCTATGCATGTTTGGACAACTCTAGAGAGTGTGTTGCACCCTTCTTGTTGATGTGAAACATGGCGGTTGTACTGTCTGTTGAAATAAGGATGTTCTTCCACCTTTTGCTGACCCTGGAAAGCGCGGAGTGCCATTTTGACACCTAGAAATTCCAGTACGCTTATGTGCTGTTGGTTTAGTGGAAGTTGCCATGCCCCTTGAGCTGTGAGGTCTGGTCAATGGGGCCCCCAACCAGTTAGAGATGTATCTATTTTAATGGTGATCTGTATTGGTGGGTTGACAAAAGGTTATGTTATCATAATTTGTATTGCGCACGGTCACCCAAGGGGATCATGGCGTGGAGGACACAACCAGCAGAAGGCTAGCAAGAACCTAAAAAGTCGGGTTTTAAAAAAATGGTGAAAATGTAAGTGGTTCTCAACCTGCCTGCAAGCAACGGGTAGGTTATTCGATAGTTCAGCCACAGAGATTGAGAAGGCGCAACCCCAGTTCCTAAACGGCAGAATCTGGGGATAGCCACTAAGTGTGCGGCTGCGGAAGATGGGCTCGACCAGGCACATAGAGCTGAAACTTATCTTGATGCTATTCGGCACCCCGATGGTAGAATGCTTTGTGCACCAGACACAGAGACTTAAATACGATCCTTTTTGCTACTGGTACCCAGTGAAGGGAACGGGGCACAGGACCGACGTGTGACCCATAAGGGGTAGAGGTGTCTACCCTAACTGCCAGATTTTGAAGGCGTTGCATCCGATGAATTAGACCAAGAGGCTGAGCCAGATACAAGGCACTGCAATAGTCAATTCGACTAGTAACAATAGAGGACACAACCCGAGGCCGAAGATGGGTAGGTAGGTACGGTAGTACTCCACGGAGCACGCGTAGTAAGAAGTGCCCAGATTTGCATACAGCATTCACCTGAGCAGACATAGAGAGTGAGGCAAACCCCCAGATTCTTAACTACCATCACTGGGGTAGGAAATACACCAAAAGCAGTGGGCCAGAAGGAGGAATATCAAGAAGCAGAGTCAGGGGAAGAACCCACCACCAGTGACTCAGTCTTGTCCCCGTTAAGTTTCAGCCAATTGCTGTTCATCCAGCCCCTTACGGCCAGTAGGCACTCACATAGCTGGGAGAACACCTCAGACTGGTCAAGATCTAAATGGACCAAAATCTGGGTGTCATTGGCATATGGGTATCACTGAAAGCTGTGGGATGCGAACGAGATGAATCAATGGCTGAACGTAGATGTTGAACAGTACAGGGGAGAAGGCAGAACCCTGAGGGACTCCACGGGAAAGAGAGGAGGAAGAAGTTTGGAATGGGGGAGAGAAAGAAATTGGCTCCTATCAGACAGGAAGGATGAGAACCATGCCAGGACTGGGCCACAGAGGCTTGCTGCCCCCATGCGGGACACAAGGATGGAGTGGTAGACAGTGTCGAAGGCTGCTGACAAGTAAAGCAATATCAGGGCACCCACTCCACCCTGGTCAATCAGCATGGCAATATCGTCAACAACTGACGAGGGCACTCTCTGTTCCATGTCCTGGTTGAAAGCCTGACTGAAAGGAATCAAAGACAAGAGAGGACTCAAGAAAGGAAGACAGTAGTGGGGAGACCAAAGATTCCAACAGTTTCATAAGAAATGAGAGAAGTGAGATGGGAGAATATTTAGCAAGAACGGAAGCGTCCAGTGATGTGTTTTTGAGCAGGGGGATAACCATTGCCTGCTTAAGATTGTTAGGAATTATGCCTGATTGGCAAGAAAGATTAACTGCTGAGGTAACCCAGGGAATGATAGAGGGCCTAACATCTTTAAGTACCTTCAAAGGCACCGGGACAGAGGGGGCTGCCGACTTCAATAGGCTAGCTGCTCTAGAAACATCTTCCATGGAGAACTCAGGAAAATGAGACCATGCTGAAGAGTGAGGAGTGGAGCCCTCAACTGCAGTAAAATTAGCCGGAATTGGGGCAGAAGACTCAATACAACTATGGATATATGTAATCTTAGTAACAAAAACTCAGATAGTGAGTCGCAGAGTTGTTGAGTGGGTTTGGTGGTAGGAATAAACTTAGTGGAGGAAGAGAAAGACTTAACCACAGAGAGAGAAAAGATCTTTGGATTGTTTAAGTGCAGATTCCAGTTTAGACGTGAAGTTAGACTGCTATGAGGCACGGATAAGTGCGTGATATTCGCTAGTGAGTTGACGATAGACCAGTTTGCTTCATGGTGATAGGACAGGCGCCACTTGCGCTCAGCTTGCCTTGCTTTCGGGTGAGCTGCTTTGAGCTCGTCCGTATACCAAGGTGCAGATGTGTGTGTCTGCTGCTGGGTTGTTTTAAGAGGGGTCACCAGATCGGCGGCAGCCTCAAAGGTCTTAGATCAGCTAAGGGGGTATTTCGGCACTCCTGGTTGATAGAGGATGCCATTAGAGAGAGAATGGCAGTGCGCCAACTGCGTTTCATGACACTGCCCGAACAGATAGTAGCGGCTGGGCGGGGACAGAGCACTTTAAAAGATATCAGCCAGCCGTCAGACCATAGCACTTTTCTCGGCGAGGCCACAGTAATGGCGGATTCGGCAGAAAAGATAAGATCAAGAATGCCGCCCAAGTCATGAGTAACTTGTCATATAGATTGATGGAGCCCAAGGTCAGTAATGGACTCAAAGAACTGAGCCAATGTGGAAGTGAGTGGGGCGTTATATCTAAGGTTAAAATCTCCTAGCATCACTGGATGGGCAACCCTAACATTAAGAGAGGCCACCAAGTCTAGAAAAGGGGTTAAGAATGGGGAATAGGGGCACGGAGGACGATATACTATCAGAAAGTGTATGGAGTAGGAGGCACCCACTGCCAACCGCACGAGAAGCGCCTCCATGCCCAAATTGCGTGATAGTGCAATCACAGAGAATATTAAAGTAGATTTGAAGATGATTGAAATGCCACCGGCAGGGTGAGGGGCGCCTCGATCCAGGTGGCAGTGCCTCTGTGAACGCTGGTGCAGGGCTATCAGTTGGCCATGTTAAGAGAAGGTTGCCCTTTCAACACGTTTAAGACCAGTGCGTGCGAGACCTCCACTATATGGTGCAATTTGAAGCAGAGGCCGCCCCACTTGGGGCGTGACCTCTACTTCCTGCTCTGCTATGTCTCTACTGTCTCTGAACCCCAGATGCAGTCTGATTCTGTGCGCTTTGGTTTCCATAGCATGCACCTATGTCGGGTGTGTAGGTGCCTGGGGTTGCAGCCTATTTGCTGGGAATCCCCTTTACTCCTGAGCCTGCCTGGGGTTTGTCCTGAAAGGTAATAGTCTCCTAATCCATTTCTGCTTTTTCTAAAGCTTCACCCACTGCTGCCTGTGATTGGTCCCACTCATAATTGTTTCATGTTCCTATTTTTCTTTTTCTAAAGCTTCAGCCGCTGGCTTTCCTCCCCTTATATATCGAGTAGTCTAGCCAAGCTGACCCTCCTAGCCAAGGGTGCTATTTTAACAGTTGTCCCCTCCGCTACTACAATTCCCGTGGTTTCTGACTCATCCAGGGCAGTTGTGAGGACTGCATTAGCAGACAGCCTTCAGCCCTACATCATTTCTAACATTTGAGATACTTTAAGGCTCTGGTGCTCATTTTGCTCATTAACACAATTTGATGGTGGGGAGCATTTCCGTAAGCAGAACCCTGCTGCCAAGTTGTCGTCATTTGCGCTGCGGGGTGCAAATGTAAAGGACAAAATGCAGCATGCAAGGGTGGCTTTTTAAAACAAAAAAATCTCAAAAGGAGGACGTCTTGTCTATGGTCTACTGAAACCTTTCCTTTGCCCCTTAAGTTTTAGAGCGGGCAAGGGGATTTTAATACCAATCTTCTCTGCCTCAGATTCCGGCACCGACCTTAGTTTGGTGTTCCTTTAGTGTCTTGGTGGTACTGTGGAGGAGAGGTATTGCACACCGGTGCGTCTCCTTCCAGGGGAGATTGGTGCTACAAGAGGAACAAAAGGGAGAATCCCCCTGCCCGATGGGAGAAGGGCATTTAAGAAGGAATTCTAAGGACAGCCTAAGGTGTGTATAGAAACACTTGAAATTGTCACCTCTAAATGATTGCGCAGCCCTGAGCAAATGGTAAATGTCCTATTCAAATTGAGTGTGTAACTGAACAACAGATACGGTGAAACAAAGAGTCCAAAGCAAGTAGATTCTTCAGTCAAAATACGCTGTTGAAACAGATTTTATGAAATGATGCAAAAACAAGATAGAGATAGAGAGGGAGAGAGAGAGCGAGAGAGAGAGAGAGAGGGAGAGGGGAGAGGGGGAGAGGGGGAGAGAAGAGAGAGGGAGAGGGAGAGAGAGAGAGAGAGAGAGAGAGACTACTGTCTAGTGTTCCGGCATCAGCACGAATTGGAATACAGGTGGCTATGACAAACTACGGTAGTGAGAAGGAAACCCACATGTATGTGACAGCTTTACAAACAGGCACAGTGATACACGCCCTCACAGCAAAGAGGTGACAGATTCATTTAACTCGCAGCCCACCAAAAGATAATGTTTTCCCTCAAGAAAATCAGAAGCAATAGTAGTACAAAAAATAATTAGGTACAGTTAGTTTGTTGTTTAGGGTAATAATTCTGTTCTAGTCTCCAAATTGACACCATGTCTGTGCTTTTGGGTCAGAGTTATTTTGGCTAATGGTTTTGGGGCTCTGACCACCTCATCCTAGCACCTAGCGGAGGAAAACAGATAATAAGAAGGTTTGGGTAGGTGGACATTTTCTTGAGGAGGTTTACTTTATGATGGGAAGGAAGTAGTTATAATCTGACGTAGCTTTTGTTCTCTCGCCTTGCAGGTCAATGACCACAAGTGAAGAGAAAAAGGAGCTATTGTTTGTTATTTTATCCACTTCCTCTTCCCCACAGTGGTGTTTCGGGTTAGGTTGTGGTTGAAGTCAGCTGTAGATGAAACGCTCAGGCAGGTTTGTGGGGGTCAGCAGCTCCTGTGGATTTTGGACAAGACTGGAGCTTACACTTTCTTGCTGCACAGAAAGACTCGAAGCTAGCTGGCATCAGTAAGGTCTCTCACAGCAGCTGCTATCAGCAAGGACTCTCACAGCAGCTGCTATCAGCAAGGACTCTCACAGCAGCTGCTAACAACAAGGTCTCTCACAGCAGCTGCTATCAGCAAAGCCTCTTACAGCAGCTGCTATCAGCAAGGGCTCTCACAGCAGCTGCTAACAACAAGGTCTCTCACAGCAGCTGCTATCAGCAAAGCCTCTTACAGCAGGTGCTATCAGCAAAGCCTCTTGCAGCAGTTGCTATCAGCAAAACCTCTTACAGCAGCTGCTATCAGCAAGGATTCACTCTCCAGCTGCTAGCAACAAATTCTCTCATATCAGCTGCTATCGGCAAGTACTCTAACAGCAGCTGCTAGCAACAAGGTCTCTCACAACAGCTGCTAGCAGCAAGGTGTCTCACAGCAGCTGCTATCAGCAAAGCCTCTTACAGCAGCTGCTATCAGCAAAGCCTCTTACCACAGCTGCTATCAGCAAGGATTCTCATGCCAGCTGCTAGCAACAAAGTCTCTCACATCAGCTGCTATCAGCAAGAACTCTAACAGCAGCTGCTAGCAACGAGGTCTCTCACAGCAGCTGCTAGCAACGAGGTCTCTCACAGCAGCTGCTAGCAGCAAGGTGTCTCACAGCAGCTGCTATCAGCAAAGCCTCTTACAGCAGCTGCTATCAGCAAGTACTCTAACTGCAGCTGCTAGCAACAAGGCCTCTCACAGCAGCTGCTAGCAGCAAGGTGTCTCACAGCAGCTGCTATCAGCAAAGCCTCTTACAGCAGCTGCTATCAGCAAGTACTCTAACTGCAGCTGCTAGCAACAAGGTCTCTCACAGCAGCTGCTAGCAGCAAGGTGTCTCACAGCAGCTGCTATCAGCAAAGCCTCTTACAGCAGCTGCTATCAGCAAGTACTCTAACTGCAGCTGTTAGCAACAGGGTATTTCACAGGAGCTGCTGTCAGCAAGGCCTCTCACATCAGCTGCTATCAGCAAGGACTCTCATAGCAGCTGCTAGCAACAAGGTGTCTTACAGCAGCTGCTATCAGCAAAGCCTCTTACAGCAGCTGCTATCAGCAAAGCCTCTTACCACAGCTGCTATCAGCAAGGATTCTCACGCCAGCTGCTAGCAAGAAAGTCTCTCATATCAGCTACTATCAGCAAGTACTCTAACAGCAGCTGCTAGCAACAAGGTCTCTCACAACAGCTGCTCGCAGCAAGGTGTCTCACAGCAGCTGCTATCAGCAAAGCCTCCTAAAGCAGCTGCTTTCAACAAGGACTCTCAAAGCAGCCACTAGCAGAAAGGCTTCTCACATCAGCTGCTACCAGCGAGGACTCTCACGGCAGCCGCTAGCAGCAAGGTCTCTCACATCAGCCTACTGAGCATGGCACAGACTGCTAACAGCATCTTCATCCAATAATAAGATGAACAGGAGCTCACTTCAAGAGGTTCCTTCAGCAAAGGGTGATAGTGTCAGTGGTAGAGTGCAGGCACAGAGCACCCCAGGAGTCAAAATGGTCTGGATGCACATGTACCCCTTAGAGGGGCTGGGGGCTGTTTAGTCAGGCTGTGTGTCAACAAGAGCAAACGAGGCTGCTTTTCTTAAGCTCTGGTGGTTCCGCGCCTGACAGATGGGGATGGATGAAGCATGGAATCCATGGGAACAATACCGGAGTTTCAGATGCAGGGTCTTGTTGTGGGAAGGGGCATTGTAGGTAGAAGGAGTGTTCTGGCTCTCCCTGGGTCTTGGGAGTTAGTGCCCTGGTGTGACATGCTTGGAAGGCACATAACCCAAACAGTGCCCAAGGCTGTCTCATTAGCACAGAATACTTGAGTGAAATCTCTCTTCTGTGCCCTAGACCTAGAAAGTGAAAATATAAATGCATCGCTCTCAGGCATTGGGCAAACAGCGTGCCCTGAGAATGTGGTGGCGGTTGCTTACTTTCCCCAGTGAATGGGGCCTCTGTGCCATGCCTTGGCATAGATCAAAGTGTTGAAATGCAAGTCCAACGTCCCAAACGTGAGAGAAAGTACAAACTACGGAAGTCTCTATAACAGGCCACATGAAGCACACAGAGGGCCAGGCACCTTGTCCATTTGCACGACATCTAGGCCTCATGTAGCAGACAAAGAGACAGATGAGTTCCTGAGAATACCCAATGAGGAAGACATCTAAAAGCGCATATCACAGCTATCATCGAGAGCGCAAAGTGTGCGCAGTGACAAAGCAAGCAACTAGCATGTAGTAGAATCAGAGAAATAAGGGATCCTTACACGTTATGGAAGAAAACCCATGACACATCCTTAGAGTGGAAATAAAATACATATGGGTAAGGCCACGTGAAGCAGATGAGGGTTTGCGCCATTCTAGAGCCAAAAGACATTCACAGAAACGGCCCTCGCAGTAATTAGAAAACTAGGCCGCAAAGAAGCTTTCACATTTCGACAATTAACCACAGCTCATTCTGGCTTGTCTCAGACACAACAAAGGATAAGGACCGAGTCCATGAAGAGGCGAAACAAAGACGCGCAGGGATTGGCTGGGAGCAAGGAGTGCAGCAGCTTCCCAAGCCCAGAGAAGTGCAACTTATAACTAAACATGTTTCGAGCCATTGCTTTAAAAATGAGCGAAATGAAGGTCACAGCTCGGTGAGGGCAAGGTCATGTGCAGAAGCGTGCATAGGAGGAAGTCATACTGCCCCCTGTCGGGAGTGGGACTGTGAGTACCAAGGAAACACAAGCATTGTATCTAAGAATATAAGGACATAGATATTCACTGTCATAGAAGCAAGGCGATGATCCCCCAATGTACGGAATTGTGGGATGTATTTACCCATGCAGCCGAGCCCTACCTCAAAACTGTGCAGTACTGACATGGAAAACCTCATGATGGCCAGAGCTTCCCAGAAAATGCACAGGGAAATGCATGAAGAATAGGCTGCCACCCATTTTTGCCGATGTTATGGGCACAGAAGGACACTGCCTAAAACCACCATTGGACTACCCACACAGTAGTCTGAAACCATTGGGAATGGCAATGCTGATTGCCAAATGCAACCTAGAATTGTTGGGAATTCATTTTCTTAAATCCCAAAAATGGGTGCAGTACCAGTACTCACCACTATCCAAAAGCCGGCAGTTTAAAACCACCCTGTGTTTCTCTGAAGGCAGGCTCAAAATGCCTATTTTCAAACATTACAATATGTGCAAAATATTCACTGAACACCAGCAGACATTTGGCAGAATGGAGTTTTGTGTGCCTACAAAATCTGGGAAATGAAGAGCTCAGAACAATGCTTATAACAAAACTGGCTGAGCTATGGAGTCAGCAGTTTAAGTTGCACTGGATTTAAAGACACTAAAATCTAAATGTTTAAATTGACTGAGTGACCTACTTTTGAGTGTCACATAGGTTGCAATTGTTTAAATGTCATAGTTTTAAACTTAGAATCAGCCTTCTAGCTGCATATGTGAAAATGTTTAGTTTTATTTGAATGCAGAAACTGGGGAACAAAAAGTGACATTTTATCTGAAACCCGGCTTAAGGAACTGAATTCTGCCTGGCAACTACCCCCATCAGGAGTGAAACTTGAGTCACAGCTGTGTTCCCAGGCCTAGCTGCCCTTTTGATGCTCACACTAAGGATATGCCATCTATCTGATAATTGAATTACCTGTGCTCTACAGGAGCTCTGAACAAAGCCTGTCTTGACTCAGGCAAAGGTTTTATTACAGCAGTCGTAAAATGTAGCTTCCTCTTGGCAGAAGCTGGGAGGGGCACTGCCTGTGAGAGCAAGCTGGCTTGGCAGAACTGGAAAAACCAGAAATTCAACCTTGTGCTGAGGGTAAACCACACCCCTTTGGAGCCAGAACATAACTTTAAAAAGATGAATAACTCATAGAGTGGACATGTGAAAATTTTATAAATGACACCATAATTCTTGTGATTTTTCTGCCCACAGTTTAAGAGGTTTTTAGAACCGGTGGTATGTTCAGGGGGGTTTTAGCGGAAAAGTGGATATTACTCTAAATGTATGCATGTTAAAAATCTGAAACTTCATCAGTTAATGTCCATACTCCCTGCACACATGTATGTAAAGTTGGGTCAATGTCAGAAAGTGAAAAATCAGTTAAAAAGTCAATTATGTGCCATTTCTGAATGCAAGCTCTTAGAAACAGCAGATTTGGACAGAGACATGGCTAAATTCAGCCACACCATGTATATGTAATTTCAAGCAACTGTGTAACTGTGAAATATGTCTTTTATTATCAAATATAGAATGTGTGCAATCTGACAGAGGAGTGTCCTATCTGCAAGCCATAAAATGACATCCCTCTGACTCACAGTTCATTCCCCAATCAAATGATAAATGGAAGTTTGACCAATTAGAAGCTGAGAGAGAGGTAGGGTCAGTGATGCTAGAACACACCCACATTCTAAACACATAAAAGCAGACAGACAGGACAGATAGGGACCTTCAATTCCATTTGCTGCAACGCGCTCTGCCGGAAAAATCCATACTTTACCTCCATCAAACCTCCAGAGAGCCAAACTAGAGACTTCAATCTATCCAGAACTAGAGACCCAGACCAGAGATCCAGAAAGAGAGAGACCCAGATCACTGTGAAGTGCAGAGACCAGAGGCGAGTCTAAAACCCTGACCAGATCCGTGATGAGGCCCATTTCACTCAAGAATATAGTGTGAGTACCTAGAAAACTGTGCAGAACCAATCTCCTAGTTAAAATAATATAATTCAATCCTATTTTAATCTAAGTAGAACTGTCTCCTGTCACCTGCCATTTGCAAAGCTGTCACTTGTCATTTCCTAGTTGCAAGCTGCACTTGTCTTTTTGAACTTTAAAATTTCAAATCTGAAAAACGACCTTCACAAAATCGCTCATATCTCCGCAACCGTTTGTGCTAGAGACTTTTTTGCGAATTTTGCCGCGCGATTTGCAAATTTCTTCACGTGTAAAAAGCTGCTGCTGCTTGCCTTCCATTTGCCAGAAATTCGTTTAACCTGCTAACTATCCCTGCCTCATTGCTAGTGTGAGCCTGGACTAATATTAACTAGATACCACTCACCCTGAACCTCTGAAAGGGAATTAAAAGCATTTCCAGCATATTTCTCATCCATTGCTAGCACATATCAAAGCATTTGCCTGTGTTTTCAAAACTCCTATCTGTTTTCTGAAGTGTAAGCTTGCTGGGGTGAACTGATTTACATTGATTGCATTTCTGAGAACTGTGTGTTTTCCTTCCATTTCCTTGCCTTGCATCAAGGGGGGGAGGGGATTGCCAGAGAAAAGTGATTACATTGTTTTGTTGAAATCATATTGAGTATTTTCTATACTGCATTTCATTCATTCAACATTCCATCCATTTGAACTCTATAAAGCATTCTCTACCACATTATACTTCTGTACCTATTTACCAGTGTGCTACCTTATCCATTTCATGTCAACTCATTAGTGATTATAAGAAGTGTGCTAGTGCCAGATTCTCCGTTGTTGATCTTTATCATATCAGATTAAGTGTGCTATTCAATTATTAATTTATTATAAAGTGTGATATATATCTATTGTTTAAATTATCAAATAAACCTTTTAAACTTGCAAAACAGAACTACTTCTTGGCTCAGTGGGGTCAGGGGGATTCCAAGAGAGGGGAGTTATATAGGGGTAGTCATCCAGAACGCATGAACTGGACATAAAGATATATCAATAAGGGTTTTCATTCAGTATTATAGACTAGGCGTTGACTTAGCTGTAGTGTTGAATTGAATCCTCTTACAAATTGGGGGCTCGGGCCGGACGTTTGGGTTAGATTTACCATTTGTGCAGATTAATACAGCGTGCCAGCTGACCAGATACACATATCCGGTCGGATCACCACGCTGTGTTACGCTGTAAAGCACTCCTCAAAAGGGACACTCCAAGAAAAGTTCTGTTCTGCAAAAATAAAATACTAACTTCTGTAAGTCAGGACAGAGACCAATCTCTAGAATGACGACCTTAGTAGACATGAAAATAGCCAGAGAGCACTTCTTACATAAACTATTTGTGAGAGGTGAATGGGTTGAGCAGGGCCAGGATGCCTGGTTGCAGGCCATCACGCGACAGGTCACTGAAACAGGGTCAGACTTATGGAGAGATCAGGGTCCATTACATGTGGCCCTGAGTGAACTATATATGGCTCCTAAAGCCAAAGAGGAACACAATAAGATTGCCAGGATAGCAGCATACCTGTACCTATATATGGGAGACATGCAGGATAGATGTGCTGAAAGCCAAAATCTGGCAAATAGGCAACAGATGGCATTACAGAAGGCCCAATCTGATCTGGACTCTTCTGAGCAGAGGCTGCAGAGGAGCCAGGAGTCAGAAGATGATAGTAGGCAGCACATCATTAAAATAAAGAAGGATATGGATGTGCTGCAACAGGAAAAGGTAGAACAGGATACCAGATTTCTGGCCTTGCAGAAGGAATACCAAGAAGGTTTGGACTCCCTACTGCAAAACCAGAAAAAGCTGGAGCAACAACTGGACTTCAACAGGGTATGTGCTGAGCAGGTAGTCACCCTGCAAGGCCACCTAGATAGAGAGAAGGCAGAGAGCAACAAACTAATTCTGAAAGACCTGGATACCCAGGCAGAGTTTGATCAGGAGCGCCAGAATGCTGGTGCCTTCCAAAGGCAAAGGGACGACCTGGTAGCACAGATGCAGGCTCTCAGTCAGGAAAGGGATACCTTAGGCCAGGAAGTCTGCCATTTAAAAAGAAAAATGGAAGAAAATCACCTGACCCACCAGGGACTGGGTGACCTCCAAAAAGAACACCAGAACTTGCTAGAGCACACCAGGAGGGTGGAGGATGCTCTAGCAAGAAAGGAGCAGGCCAATAGGGACACAGCTCAGGAGGTAACCCTCCTGCAGCAAAGACTGGCCCAGTTCTCCAGTACCAACCAGGAAGTACAGAGGGAAAATGAGGCTCTCTGCCAGCACAATGAGAGGCTCCAGCAACAGGTAGCGATGCAGGAGAAACTGATAGAGTCGAGTAAGGCCTTAACAGAGGAACTGAAAGCACAAATGCAGGCTCTTGCATTGCAACAGGGAGCAGGGGCGGATAGAGATGAGGTTCGCTGGGAAATGGAAACTCCGGAGCATAACCTCAGGAGCCCTAGTACCAGAGGCCCTCATACCTCTCAGTCCCTGGACTCTGCCACCCCCATGTCCCCTGGCGCACGTGAGCACAGGACCACAGGGATGGCAGATTACTATCCAGCCAGAAGCATGGGGCTCATAGGCCAGTACCACCCAGGAATGGAGGGGTGGGCATCCGGGTATGGGCACCCAAGTACAGTACAGTTCAATGGGGAACCCCAGGAGAGTAGGCCCATTAAGGGCATCCTGAAAACCTCTGCCCAGTTAGGTCAGTGGAGGGGGTACCCATCAAATCCTGGCAGCAAGGAGGAATCTGAAGACTCCTCTGAACTGCGCAGGACACAGGAGACCAGGTCCCCACTTTCTGCCAGCCATTCCCAGGCTCGCAGAATCCGGGAAAACCTGGAAGAACAGACGGGAACCTCTGGGAGCAGTGCCTCTGAGTCCGAGGAAGAATGGACAAGGGTTACCCGAACCAAAAAGGCCAATAAGGCAAAAAGGGCCTTGCTTAAGGACCCCTTAAAGCAGATTAAGGCGATCAGGAGCGTCATCACGCCTTACCATAAGAACGCTAAGTATTCTGTTTGGGAGCACTTAGAGTTGTTTGAACAAATGATGGAGACTTTCCATTTGAAGGACAGCCAAAGCTGTATTCAATATGTAAAGTGGACCTTCTACCCGGAATACTCCAGTTTCTTTGCGGGGCTGGAGGACCAAAATCATTTAAGATGGTCCACCTTTAAGGCGGCCATCTTGAAACATTTTTCTGTTCACAGAAATCCTCAAGAGGCTCGCAAGGCAGCCTACAATTTGCAATGTGGGGAGGATCAGGCCCCACAAGAATTTGTGCAGGAGTTAAAGCGGGCTTTTTCACAGACCACAAGAAGGGTGCGCACGGATAGCAGGGAATTTATAAATACGTTTTTCCATGCCTTGCCCAAATATATCATGACCCAGCTCGTGAGGGATTTTCACGAGAAAAGATCTTTAGACTGGGTCATTGAACAGGCTACCCGGATCTATGAGGTGCAGAAACCGATAGATAGCAAAAGTAATGCCCAGAAAAACCCCAAAGCCAACAGCACCCCTGCTGCTGCCAAGGTGGCAGAGGTAAAGGTCACCCCCGTTTTGGATTTGGAGATGGGGGGCCTAAAAACCTGCCCGCACCTAATAATGCTAGGCCCAGGAGGTCCTCGGGTCAGTCACAGACAGGGAGCCAAGGAGGCAGCCCCACAAATGGGGTCCCTCGCTCTCCTGATTATGTAAGTCCCCGTTACAAGGGAAATCGACCCATCCTGGGTTATGTGTGGACTCCTCCAGCCCAAGGGGGGGGATCCAGACAAGCACCTAACCCAGGGAACTTCCCTCCAAACTTCCCACAGGAGGGCAGAAATTTACCAAACCCTGGGCAGAACTTTTTCCCCAGATATCCACCCGACTTTCAGCCCCAAAACCATCCATCCTTCTTTCCCCAATTCCCTGAGCCCAGACCACTGAATCCGGGAGAGGGGAGGCCAAGGGTGGAGGGGTACCCAAATCTTCCCAACCCGGGGTATTACCAGAAGAGGGACAGCTACCCTTCCCGGGATCAGCCCAGGGGAGAAAACAGGGCCCCGTATCAGCCTGAGCGGGTTTCCCAGTTAGAGCGCCAGGTTCAAAACATGGCGCGGGATCTGGGTCACATACTGAGGGCTCAGCAGAACCCTCAGATGGGCGTGCCGGCGCAGAACGCACCCAACTCTGGACCTGGTGCTCCAGAACAATGACGGGGGCAGCACCCCGATAACTCACCGGTTCCCAGGGAGGAGGCACAAAGGGAAGGGGGGTGTAAAGCCTTGGAGGAAGCTTCCTTCCTCACTTGTAAACAGCCCCTGGAAACCCAGGAACCGGAAACAAAATCTCTTGCCCCTGAAAGTCTGCCTCCTAAGGAGCAGAGGGGGGGTAGGAGAAACAAAAGACCCAAACAGACTCAGTTTGAGGAGGAGGTACAGATCTTCCAATTTGAGGGAGAGGGATCCTCAGAGGATCCTGGGAAAAGGATCTTCTCCTTCAGAGAGGGGAGAACTCCTCCCAAAGAAAAATGGGTCCCTAGGAATGCAAATCCAGACTGGGGAGATGTGGAGACTGAGCTACCGCCGCCCACCATCTCATCCCAGAACCAACAGCAAGAAAATCCCCTGGTTCAAACCCATCCTGGTGACTGCCTCCAAAAAGGGGGGGGCGGCCCAGAACCGGAACCAGGGGAACCCACAATGGCTCTGATCTCCAGTTGCCAAATTTTTCTTTCAGATTCCCAAGACTCTCCACAGAATTCTGCCCAAATCTCTTCGCTAGCAATGTCCAAAACCAGAAAGTTAGCCCACCAGTTGTCCAAAAATGTACATTACCTGTGCCCCCTTGAGGAGAAGGAGGGAAGATATTATGCCCCGGTACAAGTACAGGGGCAGGGTACAATCTCGGCACTGGTGGACACGGGATCTCAAGCTACCCTTCTGTCCAGAAGGGCCTTTGATGAACTGAATGCAGGAAGGGGAGAGAATTACCAAATTCCTCTCACCTCTCTTCCGGGACAACTACAGAACTTTGACGGGAAGGAAATTCCCGTTGAGGGGACTGCAGACTTGGACATTAAAATTGGGCGACATAAATTGAAGCACCCGGTCATAGTTGTGACCCCAGAGGGCACCCCTTGTTTACTAGGGAATGACCTCCTGAGAAGGTTGTCACCGCTAATAGATTGCGTAAACAAGGTCCTCTGGACCCAGACTAGCCGACCAATAAAATTAAAACAGAGTGTCACCCATGTTAGTTTAAACGGCACATGCCACATGGTTGAACAAAAATCTGACCAAGTAGAATTTCACTTCCAGAAAAACCAGATTCCAAACGTGACAGTAATAGCAGTAGGACAACAGACTAGTGATGGGGGGTCCTCTCTATTTCTGAAAATCAACCTTCCTTCCAGTCTAAAGTGGTACTCCACGCTGGAAGGAAACACTCTGAGATTCTATACTAATCCACAATCAGAAACTCCCACTCCTATAGTCCAGAAAGATGTGAAATCAGCTCAGAGCCTGGCTGATATTCAGCAAATTGGAGAGCAGTTGTTCATCCCTGTTCAGTTAAATGATGGGAAGGACTCTGTTCTCGCTCGAGTGTGTGTGAACAACGGTAAGAGCTTCATCAGCGAAGCCATGTTTCGCCAACTCCCAAAGGATCCAGCCATTCCCACCTTCAAACTGATAGACAAATGGGAAATGGACCTGGAAGCACCCAATTCCAAACATCTCCTGCCAAGCAGGTGTATGCTCAAAATCTCCATTGGCAACAAGAGCATAGTCCACAATTGTTGGGTCGTGCGAGACGTCCCTGCCGCCTTTTACTTAGGCAGTGACATTCTCAATCGCTTTGCCATTAGTTTGGACCTAATAAACTTCAAAGCTTGGTCCCGATTAGCGGATAATCCCATGGGCTTTGATGATCCAGAAAAAGCATTTAGGTCAGCTCAATTGCTACCTTATGCAGTTGAAATTCAGGTTAAAGAGGAAGTCACCATCCCAGAAAGGACCCGACAATTCTCCCTGGAAGTGAAAGTTAAAAGGGGACAAGAGTTGAAAAACCCTGATGCTTACATACATCTAAATGCTTCTCTCCAACAGCAAGGGTTAGGGGTAAACCCAACTCCATTAGTCAACATAGAACATGACACCATTCCAATAGAGGTGGATAACAGCGACTTAAAGAGTATTACTCTAGCCGCAGGCACCATTATTGGAATGGCGGTTGATGACCGACATTTTTCCATAGATTTAGGTAATGAGCTGTTAGGACCAATCCCCAAGCACTGTTTTGACAGTGACAGTGAGGACAATACAACACCAGACAGGATTTTTACCCGGCATGGGGGGAACTTCCTGGTGTACACTTCCTGCCCGTATGGTAAGGAAGATGTGACTTGTGAATTCAGGAGGGATGAGGTGATTTTCCAGGTACATGAAGGCTGCCTTGCCCACCTGAAGCCTCCGGTCCAAATCAGCACTCTGACCAGGGACTTCTCCACCCAGCTGGAGGAGGCCGCGGAGATAGCCAAACCAGAAGTCTTTCCAGGCTTCAGGCAGATGGTGGAAGAGAGAGTCAACCTAGCTGATGCCTGTGTGACTCTGGAACAAAAGCAAAAGTTGAAACAAGTTTTCTTGGATTTCCAAGATCTCTTTGCGGTAGACTCATATGACTGTGGTCGCACTGACATCCACACAACAACAATCCCCACGGACCCTGGCATGACTCCTGTGTTTGTGAAGCAATATCGCTTGCCTCTCGCATCAATGGAGTCCCTTACCGAAATAATTAAGAACCTCGAGTCCCGGGGAATAATCCGTCCAGTCCACAGCACCTTCAATAATCCGGTGCTGGGAATCTTGAAGCCAAACGGCCAGTGGAGACTCTGCGCCGACCTTAGGGAGCTCAACAAACGGGTCCATACTTCCCGATGGCCTCTGCCCTACATTGACCAAGGGCTGGCCCAGATCCAGGGGTCACAGGTATTCACAGCAATAGACCTGACCAATGGATACTGGACCGTGCCTGTCAGCAGGGAGGACCAATACAAACTGGCTTTTACCTTTGGGGGCCAGCAGTATACATGGACCCGGACTCCCTTCGGATACCTCAACTCCGGCAATGAATTCAACATTTCCTACATAAGGCCATGCCCGACCTGGGCTCAAGGGGTAACCTGGCTTATGTAGATGATGTCCTCATCAAAAGCTCAACTGTTGAGGAACACATAGCGGAGATCCGTTATGTTCTGACGCAGTTGAGGGCCGCCGGAGCAAAACTTTCCTTTCAGAAAGCACAGTGGTGTAGGACCCGTGTTAATTTCTTGGGGCATGAGATTACTCCTCAGGGTCTCTGTCCCCAGGAAAAGAAAGTGGAAGCACTTCAGAAACTGAAAGACCCCACAACTCTGCGAGAACTAAGGAGCCTCCTTGGACTGACTAATTACAGCAGAAAGTTCATTGAGGGCTACGCAGAGATCACCAGACCCCTGATTCATCTCCTGAAGGGGGGGTCAAGTGGGAATGGGGTCCAGAACAAGCTGAGGCGGTAAAACAACTCAAAAGAAGCTTCTCACAAGCGCCTTGCCTAGCTTACCCTGTCAGAAACAAGGAGTTCTTCCTGGAGACGGGGTTCTCTAATACGTGCTTGACGGCAGTATTATATCAAAAGCATGACAAGGTCAATAAAGTAATCTCCTATTCGAGCAAAACTTTATCCTCTGTGGAGGAAAAATTCAACGATTGTGAGAAGGCACTCCTGGCAACGGTGTGGGCATTGAAGAATTACCGCCCTTTTATCCAGGGGGAACACATTATAGTGGAGACTCCACACCAGCCTCTGCAATATCTCCAAAGTGACAGAATCCGGGCCGGAAATGTGAGTAATTCCCGAATTACTTCCTGGATTCTGTCAATGCAAGGCTTTCCTGTGGAGGTCAGATATGGCCAAAACAAGAAGAGTCCCCTCGCGCAAGGTCTGGCTGACTTGCATGATTGTGCCAGAGAAAACTGTCTCGAGGACGAAAGTCTAAAAATCAAGGACAACACGGAGGCATACCTTAATTCCCCACACAAAGTCTTTGAAGAAGACAAGTGTGAGGGAATGCCCACTGTCTATGTGGATGGATGCTCTTACCATGTTGACAACAACGGGGAGAAAGAACTGGTGGCTGGCGTAGGGAATGCATGGGTGAATGAGTCCCCAGAACCCACCGCTGGATACAAAATTGGTCCCCGAAGTAGTCAGGTGGCAGAATTGATGGCTGTGCATCAGGCCATCCTCACTGCTGTCCAGCATCAACTCCGCGAACTGGTCATAATCACAGATTCGGATTATGTACGGAACGGGTTCGTGGAGCACCTGGTTAATTGGAAAACCAGAGGCATGTTATGTGCTAACAACAAACCCTTGAAACATGGGAAGTTGATCCAAAACATTGATGATCTGGTCACCTCGAATGGGATGACCATCTATTGGAAAAAGATCAAGGGTCATTCCAAAGTAGAGGGACCAGACAAAACTGGAAATGACTTAGCTGATCAGCTGGCCAAAACCGGGGCCATCCAAGGGGATCTAATTGAGATTGAGTCCCTGTTGGGGGAAATCCAGGTCACTGCCATCACTAGGTCCCAGACAAATGCTCACAACGACCTTTCAATTGCGCAATGGAGTAAGGAGACCCCTGATGCTGATTTGATTACCGCTCAGAAGGGGGATCCAATTATTGGTAAATTTTACCAGCACCTTGAGGACCCTGAGAACTTTCCCCTGACGGATACCGATTACATTGGGAAAGAGGACCTAAGAGTGTTGATGAAATGTCCAAAAATGTTCCGAATCCAAGACGGTTTGCTGGTAAGGAAATCCAAAGCTGGCCACGATCAGTGGGTGGTTCCTACCTCATTCCGAAGCCTGATGTTAAGTCACGCCCATGATGCGGCCACCGCCGGTCATAGGGGGTTTCACACAACACTGGAAATCTTAAGAGAGGTTGCATACTGGCCACACATGGGGCAGGACCTCGACCAATACTTGAAGGGGTGTCTTGTGTGTGCACAATTTCAGCCATCATCCCTCACGCACCGTGCGCCTCTCCAAAAGAGGGGGATGACACTGCCATGGTCAGATTTACAAATCGACTTTGTAGGCCCTGTGATTCGCTCGGCTAGGGGGAATAAGTACATGTTGACTGTGACATGCTTGTTTACCAAGTGGGTGGAATGTCTCCCAGCCCCAAACTGCAAGGCAGAAACTGCAGCTGCCTTGATGATTAACCACATCTTTTCCCGTTTTGGTCTACCTCAAAGGATTGAGTCAGACAGAGGTAGCCACTTCACCAGTGAAGTAATGACAAAGATGTGGGAGATACTGGGGGTCAAAAGGAAGTTGCATATTGCTTATCGGCCAGCTTCTTCTGGGGCAGTAGAGAGATATAACCGGACAATTGTGAGCATATTAAAGAAGTTTGTGGCAGATTCTGGGCCAAGTTGGGATATCCGATTACCTCTGGTCCTAATGGCCATCAGATCTACCCCTTCATCTGCAACCAAAATGTCACCATTTGAGTTGATGACTGGGCGCAAGATGGTGCTTCCTCAGCATTTGCTCTACAGGACCCAAGAGCAGACACTGATAAATGCCTCCACTACTCATGAGTATGTAGAGAATTTAAGGAAACACCTCCAACATGCTTTTGCTTATGCTCAGCGGAATCTAGAAAGATCAGCTGATAGCATGAAGACCCACTATGACCTGAAAACTTCCAGGAAGGAATATCAGGTGGGGGACCGGGTCTATCTATACAACTTCCAAAGGAACCAGGCCAAGCAGCGCAAATTTTTGCCTACATGGAAAGGACCCTTTGAAATCATAGACAAAATCTCCCCTGTGGCCTACAAAATCCACATCCCCAAAGGTCCTTTGGCAGCGGGGGAAGACAAGTGGGTCCACATAAACCAGTTGAAATGTTGCCATCCCAGGCACACTCTGCAACAACTGGAGGAATCCTCTGGAATCCTAGCGGGTACTGTCTCAGACTAATTCAGTTCCAACCATAAAACATACCACATCTAGTCTCTAAAATATTGTGATTTGCATGAAACTGTCTCTTAGTTATACTGTTTTTATTGTTTCAAAATAAGAATGTAATGTGTCGTGATGATGAAATGCATATGCTGCCCCACTATCTCAACAGTGGTGGAAAAACGTCTATGAGTAGGTATTGCCGCTCTTCCTTTGTCGTCCTAGGAGAAAGATCCTTGAGACTGGCCAAGGAGGACGATCCGGAGACCGGGAACGAAGATCCAATGGGCCCAGTGGACCGCCCAATATTCCCATCAGGACCGGCGAGGAGAACCGATCGATCCGACCGGATGGAGGAAAAGATGCTGAACGGTGCCATCTATTGGAAGCAGATGAGGAAACATCCCAGGTCTTGCGAGTCCCATTCGTGAAATAGAATGGCCATCGCAAGAGGGGGGCTTGTGGGATGTATTTACCCATGCAGCCGAGCCCTACCTCAAAACTGTGCAGTACTGACATGGAAAACCTCATGATGGCCAGAGCTTCCCAGAAAATGCACAGGGAAATGCATGAAGAATAGGCTGCCACCCATTTTTGCCGATGTTATGGGCACAGAAGGACACTGCCTAAAACCACCATTGGACTACCCACACAGTAGTCTGAAACCATTGGGAATGGCAATGCTGATTGCCAAATGCAACCTAGAATTGTTGGGAATTCATTTTCTTAAATCCCAAAAATGGGTGCAGTGCCAGTACTCACCACTATCCAAAAGCCGGCAGTTTAAAACCACCCCTTGTTTCTCTGAAGGCAGGCTCAAAATGCCTATTTTCAAACATTACAATATGTGCAAAATATTCACTGAACACCAGCAGACATTTGGCAGAATGGAGTTTTGTGTGCCTACAAAATCTGGGAAATGAAGAGCCCAGAACAATGCTTATAACAAAACTGGCTGAGCTATGGAGTCAGCAGTTTAAGTTGCACTGGATTTAAAGACACTAAAATCTAAATGTTTAAATTGACTGAGTGACCTACTTTTGAGTGTCACATAGGTTGCAATTGTTTAAATGTCATAGTTTTAAACTTAGAATCAGCCTTCTAGCTGCATATGTGAAAATGTTTAGTTTTATTTGAATGCAGAAACTGGGGAACAAAAAGTGACATTTTATCTGAAACCCGGCTTAAGGAACTGAATTCTGCCTGGCAACTACCCCCATCAGGAGTGAAACTTGAGTCACAGCTGTGTTCCCAGGCCTAGCTGCCCTTTTGCTGCTCACACTAAGGATATGCCATCTATCTGATAATTGAATTACCTGTGCTCTACAGGAGCTCTGAACAAAGCCTGTCTTGACTCAGGCAAAGGTTTTATTACAGCAGTCGTAAAATGTAGCTTCCTCTTGGCAGAAGCTGGGAGGGGCACTGCCTGTGAGAGCAAGCTGGCTTGGCAGAACTGGAAAAACCAGAAATTCAACCTTGTGCTGAGGGTAAACCACACCCCTTTGGAGCCAGAACATAACTTTAAAAAGATGAATAACTCATAGAGCGGACATGTGAAAATGTTATAAATGACACCATAATTCTTGTGATTTTTCTGCCCACAGTTTAAGAGGTTTTTAGAACCGGTGGTATGTTCAGGGGGGTTTTAGCGGAAAAGTGGATATTACTCTAAATGTATGTATGTTAAAAATCTGAAACTTCATCAGTTAATGTCCATACTCCCTGCACACATGTATGTAAAGTTGGGTCAATGTCAGAAAGTGAAAAATCAGTTAAAAAGTCAATTATGTGCCATTTCTGAATGCAAGCTCTTAGAAACAGCAGATTTGGACAGAGACATGGCTAAATTCAGCCACACCATGTATATGTAATTTCAAGCAACTGTGTAACTGTGAGATATGTCTTTTATTATCAAATATAGAATGTGTGCAATCTGACAGAGGAGTGTCCTATCTGCAAGCCATAAAATGACATCCCTCTGACTCACAGTTCATTCCCCAATCAAATGATAAATGGAAGTTTGACCAATTCGAAGCTGAGAGAGAGGTAGGGTCAGTGATGCTAGAACACAACCACATTCTAAACACATAAAAGCAGACAGACAGGACAGATAGGGACCTTCAATTCCATTTGCTGCAACGCGCTCTGCCGGAAAAATCCATACTTTACCTCCATCAAACCTCCAGAGAGCCAAACTAGAGACTTCAATCTATCCAGAACTAGATACCCAGACCAGAGATCCAGAAAGAGAGAGACCCAGATCACTGTGAAGTGCAGAGACCAGAGGCGAGTCTAAAACCCTGACCAGATCCGTGATGAGGCCCATTTCACTCAAGAATATAGTGTGAGTACCTAGAAAACTGTGCAGAACCAATCTCCTAGTTAAAATAATATAATTCAATCCTATTTTAATCTAAGTAGAACTGTCTCCTAACTGTCACCTGCCATTTGCAAAGCTGTCACTTGTCATTTCCTAGTTGCAAGCTGCACTTGTCTTTTTGAACTTTAAAATTTCAAATCTGAAAAACGACCTTCACAAAATTGCTCATATCTCCGCAACCGTTTGTGCTAGAGACTTGCAATAACTTTCATCTGAAAGGTTAGAATCGTGGGTTTCCTATGAACCTAGAACCGCATTCCTACCCCTTATAGTTTTACCGCAATCGCGGAACACGCATTCGCGAATTTTGCCGCGCGATTTGCAAATTTCTTCACGTGTAAAAAGCTGCTGCTGCTTGCCTTCCATTTGCCAGAAATTCGTTTAACCTGCTAACTATCCCTGCCTCATTGCTAGTGTGAGCCTGGACTAATATTAACTAGATACCACTCACCCTGAACCTCTGAAAGGGAATTAAAAGCATTTCCAGCATATTTCTCATCCATTGCTAGCACATATCAAAGCATTTGCCTGTGTTTTCAAAACTCCTATCTGTTTTCTGTAGTGTAAGCTTGCTGGGGTGAACTGATTTACATTGATTGCATTTCTGAGAACTGTGTGTTTTCCTTCCATTTCCTTGCCTTGCATCAAGGGGGGGAGGGGATTGCCAGAGAAAAGTGATTACATTGTTTTGTTGAAATCATATTGAGTATTTTCTATACTGCATTTCATTCATTCAACATTCCATCCATTTGAATTCTATAAAGCATTCTCTACCACATTATACTTCTGTACCTATTTACCAGTGTGCTACCTTATCCATTTCATGTCAACTCATTAGTGATTATAAGAAGTGTGCTAGTGCCAGATTCTCCGTTGTTGATCTTTATCATATCAGATTAAGTGTGCTATTCAATTATTAATTTATTATAAAGTGTGATATATATCTATTGTTTAAATTATCAAATAAACCTTTTAAACTTGCAAAACAGAACTACTTCTTGGCTCAGTGGGGTCAGGGGGATTCCAAGAGAGGGGTGTTATATAGGGGTAGTCATCCAGAACGCATGAACTGGACATAAAGATATATCAATAAGGGTTTTCATTCAGTATTATAGACTAGGCGTTGACTTAGCTGTAGTGTTGAATTGAATCCTCTTACAGAATACATCAGATGTATGCATATGCAGCAAACCACATATCTTTATACAAGTGAAGGCCACTCACGCCCACGCAGACATAAATGCACAGCTCAAAGTTGCCCGTTCAGGTGCGGGCCCACATTGCCCACTGTCATGGCGCCCAAAGCAGTGGTGGTGTGGGCTTTTGGCTCCTGCAAATATAAAATGTTTAGTGCATGGGTGCAAAGTGCAAACGCATACAGCACAAGCCCCACGTCTGCTGTGTGTTGTATGCAATTCTACCTGTGCACCCCACCAATGACATCTGAAGTACTATCCAGGCCCCCTTCAAAAGGACCATGGCCACTCAGAAGGAACATAGCAGGCCACCACGACAGTGGTGCACAATGCATCTGGCACATGAGCGCTCATGGAATGGAGTCAGGAGCTGCAGGGATCTCAGCGTTTCACCAGGGAAAGCCCCCATGGACAGGAGGCAATGTCTAATAGCACCAGTGCATGCAGAATGCCAGCCAGGGGGTTGAGACACCAATTTAATAAAATGCCGACATTTTGGAGGTGGCGGAAATAGCCCAATGCACCGATGTTGTTCCCACTGCAAGCTACCATAATAGGACCCAGTGCTTACACGTGTGTGTGTCTGAACTTTATCACGAAAAGTGCACACATAAACAAATGGAACATTTGGTAAGGTGGGTGTAAAGGAACTTACTCTACTTTTCCTGGTGAAACGGTGGTGCAATTTGCATTGTCGTGGCAGGGGTTGGCCGTTGCACAGACATCCGTGAGGCTGCATCCGACTCCAGGCGTGAAATCTTTGTAACCTTTCTTGCACTCACAGTGAGACTAAGAAAAAAAGACATGAAAAAAATAAATATTGAAAGGCTTCACATTTCTGGACATCCAACTTGTCAATTTATCCATATATTTATATGGAAACTTTATTTGACTTTCAACCTTATGCAAGACATAGAATCACATCAAACCCACTGAAGAACAGCAATTTCACCCAGTCTTAGCTCAGACAAAGGAGGCGGGAGCAGTCAAGATGCCCAACTCCCCCCTCCAACCCGCTCGGTTCCTACCCCTCTAGCAATGATATTAAGAAACAAACACCATCGTCACACCAGAAAAACCTTTTATATTGAAGCTCAGGTGACCCAGGCTCAGTAGAGCTTAAAGTGCTGCCGTGCCAACCTGCTGTGAAGGATTTGGGCTATGATAGAACCCTTTGAGCAAAGTGCTTAAGCAGAATGCAACAGGTCAACTTAGGTCATTTTAGGAATCAGGATTGTTTGGCTGTGCCATTTAGTAAAGCAGGAGTGGGAAGCATTCTGTGAGCTGAAGCGCATTTAGTGATCTGATACACACATACACACAAACTTATATATATCAGTGAATACTTTTCCCCAGCTGCCAGTGATGTCATGAATGAGATTTGTGATGGCATCTTTTACAACGTATTTCCATTTAATTGCAGAGGTTTTTGCTAATGCAACTTAACCATAACGTCCCTTTAACAATGTTTTTTTAGTGAATTTCATAAGTTTTTAGTAGTGCACTGTAAGCAGAACTTGCTTTAGCATAGTGTTTTCTGTAAAGAGGATAGGTATTTGGTATGGCAACATAACCATAACGTCCCGTTAACAACGGTTTGTTACAGATTCCTTGGCTACCCTCATGATAAACGTGTGGAAAGGGCAAATTGTCTGGTGTATGTATCCATTTGCGCTACCCCTTACTTTTCCGAATAGTGTTGGTGTATCGTACCAATTACAGATGTAGATAGTAAATGTTGTTTAGTGTGTCAGTAGGGTCTCTATGTGTGTTAACAGTGCATGATAAATCTGTGCCGCACACTACTGGCCGAGATGACTACAGATGACCAATATGGGGGAGTCTGCACCTGGTTGGCATATGTGCAATCACACTGCAAGTATCCGTAGGACTCCATTAGTGACCGCATGTCCGCATCTTCAAATGCACTTTTAAGTAGTTGTGGAAGCGCATCTGTTTCTGTTCCACACCTAGACCCATGCATAGGTCATCCACTGTATGCTAGTAACACCGCCCCTGTCGCCAGCCATACAGATTCATGCAGTAGCCTACTGCTGCAGACTTCGTGGGTGGCTCTGCAAACCTACCAATGTATGGCTGAAGTACTCCTAACTGTATAACGGCTTCTGGTAAACAAGGAAAAGCAACCTGCAGTGTCACGATTTATCTGCTGCTTGCCTTTCCATGACCCGTGAAGCAGATACATTGTGTCTGCACTCAGCAGTGTGACGGAAAGTATCAAGTGGTCGCCTGGCGGTCGTACAGTTGAAGAAAACATGTAACTGCAGGTGGGACAGTTTGTAGTAAGTCTGCAAAATGTTAAAGCTGGTGCACCTTCCTCATGCACATGCTAGTGAATTTAAAGGCAAGTAAGGAAACAGCAGAAAATGCAGAGCGCAAACAATCTTAGTGGTGGTTAGAAAAGCGATGTAGCTGCATGGGTCGCACAGAATAAATGGCTTCCTGCTGCACGTAATGAAGCTGTGTTTCACGTTGGTGTAAACATTCTTGTATTCCGCAATGTATGTATATCCGTGTAGCATAAACTGTTTGTACTGCATGTGATGACAACTAACGATAAATGAAATGAAATCACAAGGGACCAGTGGGCCGGCTACCGTCCTTCCAACAATTACGCAGGGTACTTTCATGTACAGCATTTGCCACATCTGCTGCAGACAACAAGAGGGGCACTGCTGTAGGGCAGCAGAGCTGTAAAACAACCTTTGCAAACCATTTGCCATGCTACAGACCCTTACCCGGCAAAGGGCATTGTATTGTGCATGTACTGCAACGCGCTACTGTACAGAGGGAAGGTACTTGGAAATGCGTGTGAACGGTCCTTACGGGAGCATTTCAATGACTGGCGCTTATGTAGGTGAGGGCCACCCAATAATTCTGTCTCCTGGCACATCTCCTATAGTATCCAGGCAGGTGCTGCCCCTTCTTTACTGAACCTTTCCTGCTGTTCCTTCTGTGGCGTGTGTGAGAACACCATAATAAATGAAAATTAACTGGGAAAGGAAAAAAGGTAAATAAAGAAAGCACCTTTTCACAGATCAACAACGGAATTGCCAATGCACACATGCAGGGCAGGAAGCGTGGCATTGGCAGTGTGGTAAACACTGTAGTTCAATCGGTTAGAAAGGGGGTCGCTTTACAAAGAGGTTTCTTTACGTGTTGCAGAGCGTTTTCAAGAGAGTCAGTGCGCAACACTTACTACAAAAAAATATCACTACTTTCACCAAGCCAATTTAGATGGGGTGTGCAGAAATCGGGATGGATGGCATAGTAAGATGAACGTTATATATGGGGAAAAGTATATGTGCTGTGAAACACCATATTCCCATGGGCGAAGTATGCCATTGGCACATGTCGAACAAAGGCACAAATACACTTCTTTGCAATGTACCACGCTGTCTGCATTCACGGACCAAATAGAAAATGATGCTGCCCTTTCCTGTGAAGCACACCAAGAGCACCTGATTGGTCATAGGCCATAGTCCCATTCCTATTGGTCACCATGGTGAGAAGCGCAAGTACCACGAGGGCTGCGCCCCAGTAAAGCAGGAGGAGTCCTTCTTCCTATTGGCGCACTTTCCTGTGACACACGCCCTGAGCACCACCTGATAGGACAATCGTTACAGTCCCATTTCCATAGGCCAGCATGGTGAGACGCACCGAATGTGGCACGTGCGGTTCCCCAAGTACGTCGAGGGCCGGCTCGAGTGAAGCAGGAGTTCCTGTTCCTATTGCTGCACACCCTAAGTATCTGATTGGACAATCCCCACAGTTCCATGTCTGTGGCCGCCACCCGCAAAATCCCCGGATGTGGCTTTCGTGCTTCGTGCAGGCGTGGGGGAATAACTTACAACCAGGGTAGGGGGAGTTCATGGTAAGGGGCGGCTCTTAAAAGAGCCTGTTTGTTTTTTGATTTTTTTAGATGCTTCTACAGAAACAACTTTTTTTGGTTTTTATTAGCTTTTGTGATTTCTTGTGCTTTTATTAGTACAGTAAACTCTTCACAGAAACCTGTAGATGAGCAAACAAAACTGCATTGCCAATGGGTGACAACAAAATGCCATTTTCTTGGAAAAACACTGCATTTCCACAACTAATGAGGTCATTGTTGCAGAAGAACATTCCACAAGCGGACAAAAAAGAATGTATGCTTCTGTTGATGAGACACCTTCCTGCGTCTGGCTCGGAACAACATCCATGAGCAGTGGCCCATACTCTTCGTGGTAATTATGGATGAGAAAAGCACCTTGGGGTAAACAATATCAAACTGGGTAGGGGATTCGGTGTTCCATCGTAGATGTATAAAGGTTTTTGTTTTTTTCGACATGCGTGCAAGCAACTATTTCTGTATTTTCTCTTTATATGCATTTCTGTTTGCCTCTCCTCACATTTTTACCACATTCTGGTCAATGCTTCTTGCACAGCGTAAAGAAAACGGCATTTCTACGTAACCACTGCATATTTTGCGACCTCATTATCTCAAAGTGGGTGGAGGACATGCCAGCAGTCTGCAGAAATTCACGCATAATTATGTTTATAGCACACCTTCCGACCTCTGGCTGGGGACAAATTACGCTGCCATGGACCCATACTCCTCTTGGTGTTATGCATGAGAAAACAACCTTCGCAGTAGGAAAAATATGCATCACTGCGGTCAGCAACCTCTTCAGGTGATGTATTAATCGTCCACACGACATGTAACCCAAATGTAGACTTCCATAGTGCACAACGACAAAGTCACCATATATCTGCAAAGGCGAACCATCCTGCCGAAACTGCAGTCACCCAGACAGGCCCAGAAAGCATCCACTCCTTCAACCCAAAATTACCAGCAATGCCTCTTTGCACACAACACCTGTGCAGATGGCGCACAAAGGTAACACCGACAATAAACACTGAGCGTCTCTCCATCTTGACCACCCTCACGACACAGTTTTGGGACGAAATGGTATCGCCACCTTCCTGTGAACCACACCCTAAAGCCTTAATTGCCTATTTCCCACAATTCCATTTCCCCTTCCACCATGATCATAATGGCAGGATGTGGCATGTGTGCTTTCCCATCTACAGTGAGGGCCACGGCCCAGTAAAGCACATACAATACTTCTTTCCTTTGCATTCTGTTTGCAACACTGGTCTATAACGGCTGAAATATGCTCCACAACCATTCCTTCATGTCACCACCCTCTCACTGATGCACAGTCAAAAATGCATTACTGCCATGGGTGTCCTCAAGGCCTAGGCTCTTGAGTGCCTGGCCTACGGCATATGGCCTTTCGGCCATGCACCCAATGGTCTAGGCCTTGAACACACCCACAGCAACATAATGCCAACATGCATGTCACCATGTCAGCAACTACAACAATCCACCATACACGCCACTGCCAACAGCACTCCTACCCAACTTGTGCACCGCCTTGGAGCTATGCAGCAACAAATTGCAACAGTTAACATAACGCCCATGTGGGCAGCTAACATTATGCACAAACTTAACATACATAGGTAGCAGCACTTCAGCCCAACTCCCCAACACCATAAAAAACCCATTCACGAAAACAGGTCGCAATTAGCAGAATCCACAAACAACCCACAGCCTCCACCACCCCTAACCACAGCCATTCACAAAGTATTGTGTCACTAACCACAACATTTTCACAACATTGGGCTTACTTCAACAAATCTGCACACAGCAGAGGCCATCAAAGTGTCTTTGCAGGGCATAGTTGTGAAGATCTATGACAAAGGGATCACCTCCAGTCAACAAAATGCATTTTGCCATGTCAGCCACCCTCAGTACACAGAGTATAATGTACAACAGTTTCACCTCCCTTCCTGTTAACCACACCCACACTACCATTCACAAAGTACTGTGTCACTGCCAACCTACCCACATTCTGTTCGCAACGCTGGCCCTACTTCAAACAATCTGCACACCACACTTTATAAGTGCCACCCACTACCGGATACAGAGTCAAACATGCGTTCCTGCTGTGGGTATGTTGCAGCCCTACGTTCTTGAGTGCATGCCCTATGGCCTACGGCATTCGGCCATGCACCCGATAGTCTAATCCTTCCACAGACCCACTGCACCTTCATTCACCCATGCATGCCACCATGTGCCCAACTACCGTATTCAATCCGCAGCGCACAGCCACCCACGCTCCCACCCAACCTATGTTATGAGAAATTCACTCCCCTTCTGCAATTGACCTACCACCACTCACCACGAAAAGAAGTAGCTGCAAACAGGTTAAGGCAGAAGCTATGAGGCCGTTACGACAGCTGCCTCCAATCACCACAAAAAGTACTCGCCTACATATGTCACATGAACCACTTCTCACTCCCCCACCCGTTCCCTCCCTTATTGCCGCCAACACATTGCGTGCGGTACATTTTCCAGACCCTTCCGCCGCCGCACTGTCCTCAGATACACCATGGCGGCTTTCTCAAAAAATGTTGATGCACAGCACACTTCCCTCCAGCCAACCACCAGACGCGTCCAAACTTCTCCGACAGCATGCCGTACCGCGAACCAATGGACACTTTTGTCCGCGGAGTGAACAGGAAAATGGAGCGGACCCAGATATCACAAATTTTTTGGGACGTGCATTTCAGTTCTTTGCATCAAAAGTGCTGGTCGGATTTCCACCAAACACACAAAAGCACACTTTCTGACCGAATCCCCCGATCCTGTTGCAAATTTGGTGAAAATCCGTCCAGCCGTTCGGCCTGTAGCCGTGCGCAAAGCTTTCCCCATTCAGTCTATGGAAAAAAAAACATTTTTGGGACCCCCTTATAACTTGAACACCCCGCATGAAACCTTGCACAGCTTGCCGAATAAATTCAGAGCCGACCCCATATACTTTTTTTGCAAAGTTTGGTGAGTATTCGTCCAGGGGCAGCGAAGTTATATGCCGCCAAAAAAGTGCCCTTCCTATGAGTTTAGCAACGTAACCACAACTACATACACACACACATACATATATATATGTATATATACATTACACAGCCACAGTAGTGGCTGTGTAGTTATGGTTAAGTTGCTGTTTCCATAAGAAGAGCACTTTTTGGGCGGCCTATAACTCCGCTTCCCCTGGACGAATCCTCACCAAACTTTGCAAAAAAAGTGTATGAGGCGTCTGAATTATTTTGCAAAGCTTGGTGTTGTTTGGTTCAGGGGGGAGAAAGTTCGGGGGGGTCCCAAAACATATTTATTTCCCATAGACTGAATGGGGGAAAAACTTTGCGCACGCCTACAGGTCAAACCGTTGGATGGATATTCACCAAATTTGCGGCAGGGGCTTGGTCTGGAAAGCATGCTTTTGTAAATTTGGTGACAACCCGTCCAGTAGTTTCCTTTAAAACGACCAAAAAATGAGTGTAAAAAAATTAGTGATATCTATGCCCGCTCTGCGGTCACACTTCCCTATTCGCTCCGCGGACAAGATACCGATTGGCCAGGGGGTGGCGTCATGACCGCGAACACGCAACGTGTTACACGATTGGCTGCAGAGAGCCGTAATGTGCGTCAGATTGTGTGGATGCGCCTGACATCTTGGATCCCAGGACAGAGATGTCGTCAGCAGAGAGGAAATGTTGTTTCCGAAACTGTTTTACTGTCCTACAGTGCGTGGGGAGGTTTACAGCGTATAATGTACATAATGCACTTGTTTGGCCGACAGTTGTTAATGATCTATTCTCCATGGGAATTGCTGTTTAGGAACCTACTTTGATCTATCTCCTACAGTGCTTGGGGAGGGACAGCTAGTTAGAAATGGGTAAAATACTGTACTTGTTTGGTCAACAGTCGTTAATAATGTATTCTCTATGCGCACCTTGTTTGGGATGTTTGTACATGCGGAAAATGAGGGATCTAGTAAGGGTAGTGTTTCAGTCCATGCTGTGGCCAGGTACCTTTTAACTGATGTAAAAACACGGGTGGTGTTAGCAACCGCTAAAATTGCGTACATATCGTTACTACATTTCCAATTTAGTATGAGTGTGCTATTGATTACTATGCCGCCATGGGTGTGACATGCTGCGGTGGTTGTGGCCAGGGGCTAGAGTCTTGGATGAATGGCCGTAGGCCGAAGGCCATACTTCCAAGACTCTAGCCCCTGGCCACAACCACCGCAGCATGCCAGAGCAATGAATACGCGTGCACTATTTATTGCCGATTACATGGTTGTGGGGAGTGTGTACAGCCTTGGGAGCAGTGACGTCATAAGCCAATGTACCCCCATACATTCTCATACTTATGGCCTTATATCGACATGTCTAGGTCCTGCACACAACCAATACTGCATATTACACAGGTACATTAGTGGATGTGTTCTTATGGTGCAGTTCCTGTTTGCTTAGGAGGATCACTTTTTGGGTGCCTTACAAATCTCTCCCCCTTGGACGATTCCTCACCAAAGTTTGTGAAAAACAAATATATCAAACACTCTGCTTTTCTTTGCACATTTTTGTGATGTGTAGTGCAGGGGGTGGACATTTATAAGGGGGATTGTTCCTCACAACGTCTCTTTTCACCTTAGACTGAATGGGGGAAAAAGTTTGTGGCCACTAATGGGAGCACAACTGAAAAAGTTGAGTTTTCTTGTCACCTAAGTCATACGTTTAAATGGAAGTTCGTCCTCACAGTATCATTAGCGATTAGTGCGTGTGGGTTAAAATGTTTTAGGAATACTATTGCCTGGAGTCCTAAGTTTTCAAAACTAAGCCAACATCTGCACTCTTTGCTAGAAACAGCGATTCTGGAGGTGTACGTGAGTAGCAGTTCTCATAATTGAATTTCAATATGTTGATACAACATAAGAATGTATTTGGCTTCTGAGTGAAGGTCACATGAGTTGCTTTTTTTGGTTGGACGCACAATACGCTCGCGCATTCCAGTGAACGTATAAGGGGCAATGGTTTTTTGACCTTGAGCGAAAGGGAAAGCTTTGAAGACATTCACAGAATGAATGGGTTGAAAAAAATAGCAATTGAGATGATTATGTTGTAAAAAGTTTGCAAGGTGACTCTTCCTTGGGGACCTAAATATCCACCTTGATTCTCCCTGTCCCTCATCTCTGCTCTTTCGTGACCTCTGCGATTCCCCCTCTCTCTCCATCCTCCCCTCTAGCCCCACGCACTCTGCAGGACACACCCTTGATGTCTTGATCTCCTCTGGCCTCCCCCTCTCCACCTCTCTGACTACCCCACTCTCTTGGAGTGATCACTGCCTCATCTCCTCTCTCTCACTCTCTTCCCCCCAAGCCAAGCCTACCCCAACACTGCCACCTAACTTCACGGACAACCGGCCCATGAAGCGTGTGTCAGTTGAGGCTTTCGCTGCCACCTTCTCTCCCCCCACCCCTCCTCTGGCTGATTCACACCCTGACACAGCCCTGGCCCTTCTCTACTCCTCTATTTCTGATACTCTTGATGCTCTTGCCCCTGTCATGAGGATCCGTTTAAAGCCCAAAGCCAAGTGCAACTCTTGGTTTGACTCCGACCTAGCTACACTTAAAAGTAAGTGTAGGGCGGCTAAGAGGAAATGGAGAACTTCTTGCTCATCCTCTGACAAACTGGCCTGTCACTTGCACCAAAGGCAATACCGACTCTCTGTTCGCACTAAGAAGAGAGCACACATTCAAGCCCACATCTCTGCGGCATCTGACAACTCGGCTAAACTCTTTAAAATCTGCAAGGAGCTGGCCAACCCTGCTGCAGTCTCTACCCCCCCTATTGCCTCCCAGGCTCTCTGCAATGCCCTTGCCTCTCACTTTATCTCAAAAACTCAAGACATCCTATCCACTCTCTCCTCCCTATCCCCTCCGCCCCCTCTACATCTGTACTTTCCGACCCTCCTTCAGACGCCCCCCCCACCAACCTTCTCGTCCTTTCCTCTTTTCTCCCCTGATGAGGTCGCTAGACAAGTCCGATCTATGAAAGCCTCATCAAAACAGGTTCATACCCGTTCCTCCAAAACCATCAAGGACCATATTGACACCCTCGCTCCGGCCCTCGCCGATTTCTGCAATCTCTCCTTTGCCTCCTGGTCCTTCCCCTCCTCGCTGAAGCACTCCCTTGTGCATCCTCTTCTCAAGAAACCCACAGCGGATCCTTCCTATCCCGCTAACTATCGCCCAATTTCCATCACTCCCTTTCTGGGCAAACTCCTGGAAAAGCTGGCCATCTCCCAGTTTAACCTTCACTCCGATTCTGTTGGCTGTCTCCACGACCACCAGTCTGGCTTCAGAGCAGCCAGAAGCATGGAAACTGCTCTCCTGAACATCTGTGAAGATCTGCTCTCCAACCTTGAGTCTAACATTCCCTCTGTTTTCATCCTCCATGATCTCTCTTCTGCCTTCGACACAGTCAACCATACCATCTCGCTCAACCGTCTCCGTGATAACCTGGGTATCACTGATCAGGCTCTGGCTTGGTTGACCTCTTTCCTCTCTGACCGACCCTCCCAGGTCCAACTTGGGTCCTTTCTATTATCTATCTTCCTCTCTACCTGTGGTGTCCCTCAGGGGTCTAACCTCTCACCCTGGCATTTCAACCAATACCTGGCAACTCTCGCCCATTGCATTGCCATCTTCTGCTCAAATTTCCAGTGCTACGCCGACGACACTCAGCTAATTTTCAGGCTGCCCTCTTCTCCCTATCATATTTCTGATTGCCTAACTGCCATTCAAGATTGGTGTGCCGCCAATGATCTTTGTCTGAATGCCAGCAAGATGGAGATCCTCCTCATCGGCACACCACCACCACCCTTTCCCCTCACTCTCTGGCCTGCTTACCTGGGCCCTCCTCCCACCCCCAGCTGTGTGGCTAAGAACCTCGGGGTCATCTTTGACTCCACCCTTTCCTTCTCCGCCTACACATCTCTGTGGTCTCTAAAAAGTCAAACTTCTTACTGCACCTCCTCAGAGGTACTCTACCTATCCTCTCCTTTCCCCAGAAGCTCATGGTATCCCAAGCTCTGGTTCTCTCTAGGTTGGACTATGGCAACAGCCTCTTTCTAAATCTACCTTCCTCTACTCTCCGCCCTCTGCAACTAATTCAGAACAGGACTGCGAGACTTGTCCTTGGCCTTAAGCCCTGGGATCGTATCGCTCCTGCCTTTAAATCTCGTCATTGGCTCCCAGTGGATTCAAGGATTACATTCAAAACCCTCTGCATTATCCACAAGGCTTACTGGGGCCTGGGTCCAAATGCCTCCCCTCTCGAGCTCTCCGCTCCTCTACCTCTAATTCCCTAAGGGGCTGATCTCTTTCTTCAGCTTGGGCCACCCTCTTACAACCTTAAAACTTGAGGAGAACCACCTCCGGTTCCGGAAGCACCTTAAGACCCTCCTCTTTGCTTCTGCTTTGCCCCCCCCTCTCCTCCGCTGATTCTGGTCTCTCTTGGTACTGTGCACCTGGCCACCCTCTGTCCACCGGGCCCAGGCTCCTGCTTATCTTTTCCACCCTCCTGCACTGCCTTCTGGCCACCCTTTGCACTGGGGTCTGTATCTGTACCCACACAGGCCCCCCTCCTCATCCCTTGCACTTACCAGACCTACCCTGTCTGCTTCCCTCAACTTAGCACTTGCTGGATGCACTACTATTGCCGTGTTTGCTGTTCTTATCATGTATTTATCAGTATTTATTTCTGCTCTCGCCTTGCCCTACTCTTTCCAATTCTCCCCCATCCATTGCACTTTTTCCCTGCACCCTCTCCCAAGCACTTGCATGTTCTCAATGTCACTGGGCCTAGTAAGATCATTGTTTTGTTTTCTCCCCTGTTCCCCTCCCTTGCCTTGTCGCGCTCTGAAACACATGTGTATGAGCGCATTATAAATAAAATATCAATATCAATATCAAAACCAGTCGACAAAGAATCTTCACTGCGAACACATTGGTGTCTGATGTGCAGAAACAGAATGGAGGCAATAAATATTATGTAAGTTTACTTCTGCCCACTCTACAGCGTCCCTCCCCTTAATTTTTACTTTACAAAAAATTTAATTGTGCCCATATAACTCATGTATTACCTTTCTGCCCTATTACATTTTTCCTCCAATATTGCAGATTGCACACGTTCCACATGTGTACAGTATGCCTACTCTCATCCTTTCTTACCTCTAATACTTTTGTTTTAACCGTTATGTTTGCCCACATTGCTTTGTGTATTAATTTGCACGCTATTTTGGTTTTCTTTGAAATCACGCGATGTAATAATATTTTATTTGTCCATTCATTTTGCTTCCCTAACTACATTATCGCCTTCCTGTGTAGTTCGCATTTTATTTTTTCTCTTACGGTGCATGCAGATTCTCGGCCTTTGTAGCCTGTTACGACATTTACACATGGTCATTAGGACGTTTTCAGTACAATGTTATGTTTGGCCACTAATATTTGTGTATGACTTAGCACATTTTTTGTGTCTTTTTTGAACTTTTTTGGTCCAGGTTGCTTATTGATACGTACTTTCTTGTAACCTTTCCCCCCTAGGTACATATTGCCGTACTGTCCGTGCCACGGCTTCCAGATGCCAAGTGTAGGATTTTTCGGATGGCATGTACAACTGCTCGTGGCCGGTTGCCTGTCCATAACAATTATGTGGGATAACACCCTAATTCCGCTTTGTCCCTACGCTGAACACTCTATTCAGAGCAACATCACATCCTTTATGGTGCTGTAGGCCGCAGTTCATGACGCCTTCTTGGAAATCACTGTGTAAACACTGTGTAAACAAAGTGGCTACTGTAACCAAGAACCGTAAATCTTTGTATGCAAAACAACCCACGTGTTCCTCTACATAAACATTTGCAATGCTGCCCTTACAACCATTGTTAACGTTGCTTTGAAAATGGCATTACTCCGATGGTCTCTGACAGTTTGCTGTTAAATAAACTTACTTTTCGAACTCCAAAATGTTCACGTTTTCTTTTAAAGTGCAGTGTATTATTTAGATATGTAAGTTGTAGTGTGCATTTCGCTGTATCTGGTCCTGCGTCATGTCACGTACTTGTGTTCTTTGCAGACTACCGTGGAAAGGGAAGAGAGACTACGTAATTAATAACCGCCTTCCCTTTCTATGGTGGCCATCTTGAAAAAGATTTTTCTTTTGTAATCCAACAGCAAGTAATCTTCCTTTTTATTAGCACACGTTACTGCTTTGCAAATTTAGACTACTACTGGCAAGAATTATTACGTCTATGTATTCTACTGAGAAATATGCAGTACTTGGAGTGTATGCACTTTTAAAAAAAAACATTTCTTTCACTGTGAACGGCCGTAATTACCGCATTATTACGTCTGTTTACGGGAGGATTTATTTTTTGGTACGGCTGGTCATAAGCCAATTTGCTTACGCCAATGAGCAAAGAGGCAACAAACGGTAATATGGGTCGGTAGATGTACGGTGCCAACTTTTGTGCCTTTGTCATTTGTACGGTAGCGCCACTGTTTCTCATGCTTCATCATCACAGAAATGCGACTGTTTCTTAGGAAGGAAAGATGCCTTTAGCTGATGTCATTTTCAGATAAGTACAACTTTTGCTAAAGATATATAATGTGTAGTGGATTGCTAATTGCTGCATACCAATACGTGTTGCCATTGTTAAAGGAACTGTTGAAGTTGGGCATTCCTACATCCATACCAAATCTATTTCCAAACTGTGCATGAGGCATAGATGTTACTGGTAAGTGTGTACTGCTTCTGGGACATGTTACCGTGCTGTACTCCCGCATATTGTCATGTTGCTTCTTCGCAAGGCATTTGTCATGTCAGTTTTGATGTCCTGTGTGTTAGTCTTAGCAATGCACGTATGTGGAGCGAGTTACGGTTGCATAGCTTACCATAATTAGCGAATGTGAAGTGTTTTTCAGTTTTACAGTGAGGTATAGGCTTTCTTTAAGAAAGGTTTGTTACTGAATATACATATATATATATGGTAGTGAACAAAAACAATGGGCCTACACATGTGATGTCATCAGTGATGTCATCACTACATTTGTGATGCCACCTTCAATGTCCTGGGTGTTAGTGTTAGCAGTGCAGAGTGGTGAGGGAAGGTATGGGTGCATAGCCGACCATAACTGGCGAATTTCAGGGGTTTTTCAGATTTACTTTCAACCATAATGGCATGTGTGAAAAGTTTTTTTATTGAAGTCCACAGGTTTTTGTTAGGGCAACTTAACCATAACATCCCCTTAACAAAGTTTTTTTTGGAGTGTATATATTTATATATATATATATAATAAAAAATACTTTAAGTTTCCCACAAACCTAGAAACATGGCCTGAAAAAGGCTTCCTGCTGAGTTGCAGTGACGGCTCAATGCTCATGTTGGTGTCCATTTAAATGCAGATTAATACCCTCTATTCTTTACAAGGTGCAGCACGTCACTGTGCCTGCCTCTACAACTTGCGGTCTATGGTCAACCACAATAGTGGAGCACATGGAAGCATGGACGTCCTCTCAGGAAATGCTGATGATACCAGCACCTTCAAGACTTTGGTCCTCATTCTGAGGGCAGCTCCTCTTGGCTGTAATTCCATTACTGCCAATTCTTTGGGTGGTAATGAAATGACAGACACTTTCACTACAGTGCCAAATTCAGAGTTTCAACCTGAAGTTGAGGATTGACCTCAAGCAAATTTGAGATGTAGGTAAATCCTCGTGTTCAATGTACGATGGGAGGAATTAGCAGCAGCAGGAAATCTACCTAATCCCCACCAGAGTCCTATCGACTTTTAAATGGTCATTACCACTGCCATGCCACCAAGCCATGCCTACATTTGCCGGATTGGAGTGATAGAAATGGTTGCTGAATTAGGTGGTGTTTCTTCAGAAAGGTTGTGGAAGCCCACCAAATTGAGTCAAGGGTACATTGATGAGCTTGGCCACAGAATGCTCTCCTGAGATTGTAAGAAGGTTGCATGAGCTGAAGGCCTGGCCCTCCGTGAGTTATCCCTCCCCCACTCTATAGGTGTGCTTCTGAAATAAGGCAATCCGGGTGCGTGCACTGCGTCTGTTCCATGATGCCTGACTGTCCATTTCCAACTAACCCCTAATGGATGCTCTTCCTGGGATCTCCCCATTCAGCCACTGGCTAAAGCTTGAGGATTTCTAGATGAAGTGCCTTGAAGAAAACAACAAGGTGCAACACAGAACACCTGCACATGGTTGGGCCTTCAATAATTATTTCAACCACTCTTAATGTTATTAAATGCACATTGGAAAAAGAGTTAGTTGTCAGCAACTAAATACCCAGCTGTACCTAAAACGGGGAGAACGATTGTCTGATGAAGAAGGCTAATGTCTTTGACACACATTTGCATCAAATGGTCACTTATTTAAAGCAGATGGTTCTGATAAATCAAAACAATCTAAGGGATAAGGACCACTCTCCTGAATTATGGGTCACTTCAAATGAAATGGAAGAGAACCAGAATAATCCAATTCTAAGAGCAAAATGCTTACAAGACCTAGCTCGGATCACTGCAGAGACTTCATGTGCTATTATAATGACTACTCCAAATTATTCTAATATCGAGAAAAGATGTGTTGTCCTCCATCTAAACAACCAACACCCACTCTCATTCCGGCCTCACTGTAGCTAAAGAGCCCTGGAATACCAGTATTAGAGGCACGTAACATATATACCTTTGACTGTACTCATTAATACCAAAGGGTCCTAATGAATCTAACTATTTTAGGAGTTGCTGTTAGCACACACTGAACACTGAATGGCTCTACATGCTCCCTACCCCAACATTGTCAATGGCAGCTGATTTTGGCAAAGCCTCACGCAGGCAGAGTGATGGCTTAAATAATTTTTGTAAGTTGATATGTCAAATCGTTTTCTATGAAATGTAGTGCATTCTGGCATGTCTCTATGGGAGTGCACCATCTTTAGGATTGCATTGAGCTTGCACTGTTTCGATGGTGAGGCTTCAGGTGGAGCAGAGACTGAGGGTGGCTTGGTAGGGCATGGATGTATTTTTGAGGTAGGATTATGTTGAGTTTCTGCAATTTCGAGAAAGGTGCTTGAGGTGGAAGGGAGACTCAGGGTGGCTTGGTAGGGCATGAATGTATTTTTGAGGTAGGATTATGTTGAGTTTCTGCCGTTTTGAGAATGAGGTTTGAGGTGGAGCTGAGAATGAGGGTGGCTTGGTAGGGCATGGATGTATTTTTGAGGGAGGATTATGTTGAGCATCTGAAGTTTCGAGAATGATGCCTGAGGTGGAGCAGAGAATGAGGGTGGCTTGGTAGGGCATGGATGTATTTTTGAGGGAGGATTATGTTGAGCATCTGAAGTTTCGAGAATGATGCCTGAGGTGGAGCAGAGAATGAGGGTGGCTTGGTAGGGCATGGAGATATTTTTCAGGTAGGACTATGTTGAGCTTCTGCCGTTTCAAGTTTAAGGCTTGAGATGGAGCAGAGAATGAGGGTGGCTTGGTAGGGCATGGATGTATTTTTGAGGGAGGATTATGTTGAGCATCTGAAGTTTCGAGAATGATGCCTGAGGTGGAGCAGAGAATGAGGGTGGCTTGGTAGGGCATGGATGTATTTTTGAGGGAGGATTATGTTGAGTTTCTGCTGGTTCTGATGGAGGGTGGCTTGTGTTGGGATGGAAATTAGACTATCCGACCCCCTAGGCGCTTTAGAGTGAGGCAGATCCCATAAGTAGCTGTGTATAAGTAGCTACAAAACCATTATATTAAAAAAAGACAGTCACAAGGGGGCACGGATGGGGTGGTGTTCAAACAGTTAGGATGCATGCTGAGCAGTCGAAAAGCAGAGCTTCAGGGGAAGGAGCCGTGCTAATAAACTCGGCACGAATATAATGTAAGCGAGAATAATAGATGCATAGATTCAGTGCGCACATAGAAAAGAAATGCCATTTTGTAGTTATGGTAGGCGCATAGACTTGCAAGGCCACGCTCACAACTTTAGCTAAACAGAAGAACTCGACTAGGCCCAGAACATTAAGACGGGATGAGCCTGCACGGCCATTTCTCACGGAAGCTTCCCCTTGTCCCTTCCTTGCTGCAATTACTTAATATCACTGGGAGGAATGCGCACTGCAAGGCCATGAGACAACACCAGGCTCCTTGCAGCGCCCATTCATCACAGCCGATCCCTCAACAGACCGTTAACCCCCACCCAGCCTACCAAGAATAATGGCACACACCACTGACCCAGTCCAAGACCCCCTGCGTTCCCTGATAGTGAGTGACCTCAGCTCCCAGCCATAAAGCCAATGGCCATACACGATATGTGCGGCCATTTCACCTCCCCACATAAATACATCCTTTGTAACACGAGATACAGGGAGGGATAAATTATAGATCAAAATGAGAGTGCAGGCCTTGGGTGCGATATAGACAATGCACAGAATGTGTGGGTCAGCAGAACTGTATTTCTTCCTCCCTTCCCCCTGGCAACAGTGCCCGAGCCTCCAAGATACATGCCACAGTGATATAGTAGTAGTCTTAGTGTATCATAGCAGTTCTGATACTGTAATATATGAGGAACCTGACCTTCACTCCTCAGAGAAATGAGCCCAGCTGACCCACGTGGGAACTGACAGATGGTGGAAATTTGAACCAATAGTAGCCTGGCATCCCCTATGGAGCAGGCCCATGTGTATGGTCGCTCCAATCAGTGATGCTAGTTTCTACCATATATTGATGACGATGTACTGCCAATGTTGGGAAGGAAATAGTCTTGGGTAAACCAAAAGGAGCGGAACTGCCCACCCACATGACATGTGGACAAAGCCTCACACCGTAAAAAATCAGATGAATAATATCACCCACCTTTCTAATACTAAAACTTCACTTTGTATGTTTGCCTAAACGCTACCATTCAGTGAGACTGAAGTGCTCGCATCCCAGGCCTCTCTCGCAGAAGGACGTGACCATGACACAGAGAGCCGTCACCGCATGAGCCTTGTTCCCATGGAAGTTCATCCGTTCCCTGTCTGCTCAATGTTGCAATTACATAGTAACGTCTCTTGAAGAAGGTGTTCTGCGAAGAGCGTGAGACAGAAACAGGCCCCCAAATGAATGCCCATCCGTCTTCACTAAACTGCCCGTGTCCCTGTAACCCCCACACGGCCAGGCCAGAGCCCACTGGGACTCTGCATCCCGACTCCCCAATCCGTTTCATGCCAATAACCATCTAACCCCACGTCTTGATCCTTACAGAACATCCATCATAGACCCAATCCAGTGCAGCAATATATTCTCTCCATAGTAACACACGCCTGTCCATATCGTGAGGCACTCGGAAGGTAGGCAGTAGATCAAGTCCTTGAAACGAGAACCTTGGGTCAGAGAACTGTGATGTCACTCAAGCCCTGAATGTGGGGTCGGCATGTCCATATATTACTCTCTCTTTTCCCCGAGACCCCCTTTCATGTGATGCTCAGGTATCTGTCATTATTCATAATTTGTTGGTTCCTGTTGTTTAGCTTAGATTAGTTAGAAATATTACACTCCACAAACTGACCTTCACGCGGCAATGAGCCCAGCTGACTCACATGCACCAAGACCGACTGAAAAGCAGCAGCCAATCAGGGTCTGGCATCCCCTTTAGAGCAGGCCGTGCCATATGTCCACTCCAATCAGTATTGTGATTTTTGACTATATACAGTGTTGTCATAAATGACGTGTTTTTATCTTATAATGTGCTGCCCATTTAAGTTTTAGCAGAGGGCTCTCAGGCAGCAGAGTTCTTTGCTGGCATTTTCCATATTATATAAACTTTGTTATCCTTGAAACATTATTTCTTTGGTCTCATTCCCTAACGCGGTGTAGTTCTCATGATTATTGTGATATGTGTTTGGGAACGTGCCTTCACCTTCTAAGCTTCTGCTAGTACCAAGTTGGACCAGAACGTTCTCGAGCAGCAGAGTTCTTTGTTGAGATCTTTGTATTCTGTACAATTAAACCTTGTTATCCTTGCAAGCAATCGCTTGGCCTGGATTTTTCCCTAGAAGGGATGTATTGTTTCTGGCGTGAGCATAAACAGGGACTTGCCTTCATTTGGTGACCCTGCCGACATGATCCCAGCGCCCCCGTACCTGCAGAGGTATCCAAGCGGCCTCTCTGCAATGGCCACGCTCTCCTACAGTGACCAGCCCTAAAACGCGTACCCCCGAGTGGCCCTCTGGGAGTGTCTTTGCAGAATTTTGCCTGCTCTTTGGAGTGTTGTGCGGCCCCAAGGAGAGGTGCAGGCGGTGTTGGAACCCTGTTAATGGAGGAGTTTGGGTGAACATGCACACGTGAGTATGGCCTGCAAGGGATAACAAAGTAGGGGTGGATGTATGGAGCAGTATGAACAGTGTGAACACGCAGTGATGAAATTAAGAGTGTGGCATATTTGTGGAGTGTGTTGATTTTTTGGTTTTTTATTCATTTTTTAAGGATATTGAGGGAAAGGAAAATGGAAGAGAGGGAACCTCCCACAGTGAGGGGGGAAGGTGGTGCCACATGCACTGTTTAAACAGTGTGGGAAAAACACAAGGATAGATATAGGAGCTCTGTATAATTAGAGGGCTTGGGAATAGCAGTGGTTGCTGTTTTAGATTGTTATTTTAGTTTGTTTTATTAGTGTATTTTATGTTGTAAGAAGGAGGCCCAGGAGGGGTGTGTATGTGTTGTGTGGGGATGTATGAGGAGAATGTGAGGCGTGGGTGTAGTTACAGAGCTGTAATTGGGAATAGAGGGGTGCGGGTATTGGACAGACGATTTTATATTGGGATTTTGATTGACGACATTAAGTTGCATTGTTGACAAAATTAAACTGTATATGTTTTAAACAAGTTATTGTATAACAACGGAGGCACAGCAGCACATGCTTGGTCCCACTGCCAGCCACACGAGAGACGCAAATTTGGGGGTAGAAACTCCCCTAAACCATATATGCATAGACCCCTGCATAGACCCCTGTATTGTGAAAGATTACAAAGTATCACAACCAGTGGGTGACTGAGACTAGAGGAGGGGAAATGCCCCACTCCTGGCCAGATCAGGGCTCTTTTGACAGAAGCGTGTTGGAACATATGTCTACTTCTTGACACCATTGCAGAATAGAAGGGAAGTATTGAACCTCTGGAAAATGTTTGAAGATACAGACGATCCAAAGGGGGAAGGGGCGACACATAACAATAGTAAAGAGACAGGCGCAGGGGAAAATGTGAAGAACGTGGAGGGGGAAAAAAGGAATATATCTGCTAGCAACTCGCCTAGCGGAAGGGTATACTAATCCAACATGTGTATCAGCAGGTACGATGGTAGCAGCACCAGCCACAGCCTCATCTGCCCCATATGCCTCACCTCCAGAGGTTACTGCCCACACTGGGATGAGCACGAGGGACCTAGATATAGCACTGCCATCGACACGGACAGAGTTAGCCAGGCTAAGGGCAGCATGTGATGTAACAAAAGCAGATACATCTGTGCCACCTATGGGGGCACCGGTGAGGCCAGTGGGGGACGAGTGGAAGTCATAATTCCTCTTATTTAGAATAGACAATGCACCCATAAGAACCGTTCATGTATAGCGTGACAGAGAGACAGACAGCTTGGGCTACGAGAATGTAGGGACAAGAAGAGGAGATGAAGAAGATTGGAGTGAATTTGATGATAGCGAAGACGATGGGGATGGGGACGCAGAACAAGCGCACAAGCGCACACCAAGGTTAGAAAGTTTATGGGAGCCAAGATTGAGGGGGAGATTTGGCAGGATAGCATTAGCAAGGAAAAAGGGAAGGCAAGATGAAAATGCAAATTCCACTGATACACAAGGGAGTAGGGAGGCCTCGCTATGTACCCTGGGCACAGATGGACAAGAATAACCCCCTTAAGGCACTCCCACCACTCACAGCGGGGGCGGGGAAGTGGATATATGCATTTGAGAACAACACAGGGGGTGCCCTTAGCAAACTTGCGATACCCGGGCAATTTTGTATGCAGCTGTTCATCATTTATCGGCCCACTAGTTGTGAGTTCACTTTTATGAAGCCTTTATTCCACTGCCTACCTCTGTAGTCCACTCTGAGACTTCACATTAGATTTCAATGGCCCACATTATTGCCAAGCCATTATCACTACAGTCAATGCTTTACCAGAGACCCCACTCATACTAGGGGGGTTGCACCCTGAAGTGCAGAAATAGACTACTCAATTCAATTAGTTTATTTCAAATGTAAAACCCATTCATAAAACTCTTGAGGAAAGATATGATGTGAGTAAAATTGCATTTTAAAGATTTGTATCTGTGTTTTGCTGGCATTTTGGGATTTTGTCTCAGATCAAGGATTGGGCCAAATAGCTGTCCGGGTCTGTGCACTTGGTGGCAAATTTGTGCTCTCAACACTTGGAGGACTCCAGCAGACAGAGTTTGCACAGGCCGGTATATATATGGCTGTAAAAAAGTTGAGGCTCTTTTCATACATATCTTTTTGCATCCAGACTCAACAACCAACTTCTCGGGGGTTTCAGCTGCAGACCAGATCCGTTCACAGCTGTGTTGGATGCCTTTTTCCAGACTTGGGGTCCAGGGACCAATTCCACCTTCCTATCTTTCACAATGATTACCCAGACTTTACTCTTTGACTAGAAAAAGTAGAAAAAGTAATGAGAAGTGGTTCTGGTCTTGCTGTATTAGGTTCAGTTACCAGTGTTCAGGGAGAGACTTCTGGACTAGAATGAACAGCCCCATTCTAAATACGGTCCATTCAACTGGTTGCCTGGTGCTTTCTAGGAACAGATGGTCCCCACAGTTCCATTTAGCAACAGTTTCAAACTTCATACCCAGGTCCTGAGCCACTAGTACCTGGAGAGCCTATCTGGCCTCTTGGGTTGTTTGCTAGGGCTGTGAGAGGGGTTTGGATCCCTTGTGAACAAACATTGTCGAGATGGAGCATTTCTTGACCGCTTTTCTTTCTTAATTTGCTTACCAAACTATTCATTTGTTCAGGTGTGCTACCTCCTTTCACCACCCTGTGGAGAGGATGCCTGTAGGTTGTCGTTGCCTGGCATGCTGACTACTCCAGGGGGTTGGGGTGACCTTCCTCCTCATCCTTGTTATGCTTGTCTCTGAGATGTTAGTACCGTTCTTTCCTTGTTTAGGCGATGGCCGATAAGGCCTCTCTGTGTCTGCAAGAAGTATTGGTGAAATGGGTTGATGTTTGGCCTCCTGCAACAGGATGGGCATAACAGGATGTTGGACACTCCTCGGTTATAGGAAATTCACATGTGGGCCAGTTGGTTCAAGAGGCATGTTTTTTAAGTTTCTATGTTATTACATAGACCCATTTCTGCAAGTCTACAATTTGGTCGACTCAATTTGATCAACCTAATTTCAACCTTTTTGTGTTACGGGGAGGGCCCCCATTCCCCTCCTCTCTACCCCATGCTCCAGCTGTTTGAACCAAGTCACACATGCCACAGCGCCACCTAGTAACCATGGCTGGAAGTTCACCACTTGTTCAGAGCCACATCAGCAAGGCATTGTGGGTATTCAAATTAGCCCAAATGCAAGCCTTTTGCTCCAGGAAATTGTCTTTGTCTTACAGCGCAGTGCTGCTTTACTCTTAGCTTAATCAACACAAGACAGGCATTTTTCAAGGCGGCAGACAATTACACACCACTTTCACCCTCATTATGGATCATTAGTGCAGTGCAGTCTGGACAGCCTTGTGGTTGTAGCACTGATGAGTGTGTAGCAAACACCAACTGAAAACACATCATACATTCTAATTCTAATCATCTCCTCGGGATACCCACATTTTGTCGGAAACGTCTGGGTGGTCGCTCTTTTTCCTGTGTTGGCACCCAGCCTGTGGAATGCCCTCCCTGCTGATCTAAGAACTCTTTCTGACTATTCCTTTATTAGAAGAGTCTTGAAACACATCTGTTTAAAAGTTTCCTCCCCTCTTGCTAAGCCATTGGCATATTGTACTTTGAGCCTGCTCCACCCGCTCCTGTTAGCGCCTAGATGCTCTTTTGGGCGGCCTTAGTTGCGCTTTATACATTTTAAATAAATAAATACATTCAGCTAATGTGTTTCTGGTGGGGCTTTGAACCAGTATGATAGAAACTCTCCATTCCATAGCATATACATTCTTCCTAGCAGTGGCAGAAGTGTAACCAAAAAAATCAGTGGAACTATGACCTCTGCAGGGGACAGGGTAGGCGCTGCAGCTGGCAAGGGCTGACAGCCAAGTGGGTGGAACGAGTGAAAGAAGGCAGTGCCCCTTTATTGCGCTTGTTTTCCTCACTCTGTCAGCCAATGGGATCATTTATATATTGCCTAGACTTGCTGATCGTAACTAGAACCTATACTTAACATCTCCCTGAACAGATGGCACTTCAACAGGTGACTGCAACTAGAAAAAAATGTGTTTCCATTAACAGAATTTTGTGTTTTACCAAGTCCTGGGTCCCAGGAATGAAAGTCTTAACTGCTCTGCCTAACAGAGCTTTAGGGATGAATACTCTAGGATCCTCCATAGACAAATGGTTCCATCCTGGGATAGACTGTGTGATGCTCTCCTGAAGGTAGCAATGGCTCCATCCTGGGATACACTGTTTGATGCTCTTCTGAAGGTTTCAAATGTTCTATCCTGGGATATACTGTTTGATGCACTCCTGAAGGTAGCAAAGGTTCCATCCTGGGATATACCATGTGTTGCTTCCTGAAGGTAGCAAAGGTTCCATTCTGGGATACACTGTGCGATGCACTCCTGAAGGTAGCAAAGGTTCCACCTCTGGAATATACTGTATGATACACTCCTGAAGGTAGCAAAGGTTCCATCCTGGGATATACAATGTGATGCACTCCTGAGGGTAGCAAAGGTTTCATCCTGGGATATACTGTGTGAAGCTGTCCTGAAGGTAGCAGAGTATCCATCCTGGGATATACTGTGTGATGATATCATGAAGGTAGCAAAGGTTCCATCCTGGGATATGCCATGTGATGCTCTCCTGAAGGTAGCAACGGTTCCATCCTGGGATACACTGTGTGATGCGAGCCTGAAGGTAGCAAAGGTTCCATCCTGGGATATATCATGTGATGCTATCCTGAAGGTAGCAAAGGATCCATACTGGGATATATTGTTTGATGCACTCCTGAAGGAAGCAAAGGTCCCGTCCTGGGATATAATGTGTGATGTTATCCTGAAGGTAGCAAAGTTTCCATCTTGGGATACACTGTGCGATGCACTCCTGAAGGTAGCGAAGGTCCCGTCCTGGGATATACTGTGTGATGCTATCTTGAAGGTAGCAAAGGTTCTATCCTGGGATATACTGTGTGATGCAATCCTCAAGGTAGCAAAGGTTGCATCCTGGGTTATACCGTGTGCTGCTTCCTGAAGGTAGCAAAGGTTCCATCCTGGGATACACTGTGCGATGCACTCCTGAAGGTAGCAAAGGTTCCACCTCTGGAATATACTGTATGATACACTCCTGAAGGTAGCAAAGGTTCCATCCTGGGATATACAATGTGATGCACTCCTGAGGGTAGCAAAGGTTTCATCCTGGGATATACTGTGTGAAGCTGTCCTGAAGGTAGCAGAGTATCCATCCTGGGATATACTGTGTGATGATATCATGAAGGTAGCAAAGGTTCCATCCTGGGATATGCCATGTGATGCTCTCCTGAAGGTAGCAACGGTTCCATCCTGGGATACACTGTGTGATGCTAGCCTGAAGGTAGCAAAGGTTCTATCCTGGGATATACTGTGTGATGCAATCCTCAAGGTAGCAAAGGTTGCATCCTGGGCTATACCGTGTGCTGCTATCCTGAAGGTAGCAAAGGATCCATACTGGGATATATTGTTTGATGCACTCCTGAAGGAAGCAAAGGTTCCATCCTGGGATATACTGTGTGATGCAATCCTCAAGGTAGCAAAGGTTGCATCCTGGGCTATACCGTGTGCTGCTATCCTGAAGGTAGCAAAGGATCCATACTGGGATATATTGTTTGATGTTATCCTGAAGGTAGCAAAGTTTCCATCTTGGGATACACTGTGCGATGCACTCCTGAAGGTAGCGAAGGTCCCGTCCTGGGATATACCGTGTGCTGCTATCCTGAAGGTAGCAAAGGTTGCATTCTGGGATACACTGTGTGATGCACTGCTGAAGGTGGGCAGTAGCAGATCTGTAGCTGAATTCTCTACCTGATACATTTGAATAGCTTGCACATGAGTACTTTTCCTAAATCCAGAAGCCATTCCATTTTCAGCCACCTGTGGTCTTCTAATGCGTTTCACTGAAGTGCCGCCAGGAACCACCACTTTAGACTTATCCAGGGGCATGAATGTACACACCCTCTATCGTCGCCTGATATTAAAATAGTGTCCCTTGCAGGTGTCATGGACCTTTAGAAACTATAAAGGCTCAGCATTTAACCTGATATAACATTTGACAAGTTTTCGAAAAATCAGGGGGAGATATAATATGCTAATTTATTTGTATCGTGCTCATACACAAGTGTTTCAGAGCGCGACATGGCAAGGGAGGGGTACAGGGGAGAAGACAACAAAGATCTTACTAGGCCCGTGACATTAAGAACATGCAAATGCATGGGAAAGGGAAAGGGGAAAAGTGCATGGAAAGGGGGGAGTGGAGAGTGCGGAGCAGCGGAGAAACAGATAAATAATAATAAATAAAAATAAATAGATAATGGAGGCAATAAACAGGGGTAGTGCAGCCAGCAGGTGGCAAGTGCTGCGTTTACAGCAGCAGACTGGGGAAGTCTGATAAGTGCAGAAAAAGAAGAAAATAGGGGGTGGGGGACTGTATGGGTACAGATACAGTGCCCAGTGCAAGGGGTGCCCGGAGGCAGCGTGGGAGGGTGGCAGGGGGAGCAGGTACCTGGGCCCAGGGGACAGAGGGTGCCAGGTGCACGGTGCCAAGAGAGAGCAGATCAGCAGGGGAGAGGGGGAGCGAAGGCAGAAGAAAAGAGGAAGGTCTTGAGGTGCTTCCGGAACCAGAGATGGTTCTCCTCAGGTTTTAGAGTGGCAGGGAGAGTATTCTAGAGGGAGGCCCCAGCCGAAGACAGAGATTTACCCCTCCCACCCCCCCTAGCTTGTTTCTTTGAAAAACGACTGACCCTGAGGGAGTTAGAGGTAGGGGAGAGAAGAGCTCGAGAGGGGAGGTATTTGCGGAGGGATAGCTGAAGGTATTTTGGGCCCAGGCCCCAGAAAGCCTTGTGGACAAGGCAGAGGGTTTTAAATTTAATCCTTGCATCCACTGGGAGCCAATGGAGAGATTTCAGTCATGGAGAGCTACGATCCAAGGGCTTGAGGCCAAGGACTAGTCTTGCAGTCCTGTTCTGGATTAGTTGCAGAGGGCAGAGAGAAGAGTCAGGTAGATTTAGAAAGAAGCTGTTACAATAGTCCAACCTAGAGAGAACCAGAGCCTGGGATACAGTGAGCTTCTGGGGGAGGGAGAGGAAAGGCAAAGTACCTCTGAGGACGTGCAGTGTGAAGTTTGACTTTTTTGAGAACTGTATAGATGTGGGCAGAGAAGGAAAGTGTGGACTCAAGATGGGGTGTGAGGAGACTTTCCAGGACCTCCCCCATCTTCCACTGACTAAGATGAAGCCAGCTAGAATCCACTTAGTCTATGCCAGGGTAGGCTTCAGAAATGTATGGTTACATTTCAGTCTAGTAACGTGAAGAGGAATACTTTAGCTTCACAAGTACAGTTGTGGAATGGTAAATATGGCTGTAGAAAGTAGTGGAACTGTTAACAGCAAAACATTAAAGTAGTGGAACTCCACTCCGAGCCTTCCCCCTCACTTCAATCACTGGTTCCTAGTGTTTAAGAATGCAGGTCAGAATTCTATTAATGTCAAGTAGGCAAGTATTATCTTGCCTTGTGATTGCCTCCCTGTTCTGTGTTTCTCTGAAAGCTACTCTTGTCAACAATTCTTTTAAGATGGGAGGTATGAGGGAATCATGAAGGAAGACACAGACAACAGACTTAAAGTTCAAAATAAAATACTTTATTGAATAAAATGTCAGGGTGGTTGAAGGCCTAACTTGCCCTATGCTAAGGTGGAATTTCCCTTCAAAACAAAACTAAGGAAAGTCAGAGTCAAAGAGTTCAACTTAAAAGCCTTTCTGTGTGCAACACCTATCCATGCCATCACAACTAAAGCTAACCAATGTGGTGTGGGGATATCAATAATAAAAGAAATAGTGTTCTGAGCTTCTTCCAGCTCCCAGCTCTCTTTCAGCTCCCCTTCCCCCATGTACATGGAAGTTGCAAAAAGGTCTCCAGATCACCTTTCTCAAGCTCCAGGCAATACAGTTCCAAACACTCCTCAGGATCCCCTTTCCCAAGTTCCAAGCAGCACAGTTCAAAACAAAAGGTCTTGAGGCTTCATTCTCAAGACAACTCACACCATGTCTCAAGACTCATGGTTCCCTTCCCCAAGACTTTAACTTTACCACTTGTACTTGTTTCAGTCTTTTCAAAAAGTTTAACACAACTCAAGGTCGGCCTGACCTTCTTCCTTGCTTGCCTCACCTGTTCACTCACAGTGCTTTTCATTGTTTTGTTTCACAATGTCCTTGGTTTTCAGCATTCAGGGCTCACTGGTCTAGACACAGTTGTCAGACCGCACGGTCCACCCATCACAGGTTGTGCAACCAGGAACCCTGGGCTCTCCAGCCCTTGCCCCTGTGCACCAAGTCACCTTCACTTAGTTCCTCTCTCTCGGCCTATTGGCTGTATGTGCAGATTTTCACTCCTCTGGCTTCTCCTTGTCAGCCTCTTGGCTCTGCCATTACGTGTCACGCAACTCTTGCAAGTCTTTGGCCTTGCCGCACTGCATTCACTCATAAAGGTTCACTGGGGTGGGGTTTGTTCATACCCCAGATGATAGGACAAGCTTTGCTTTTTAATGGCGCTGGTGGTTGGTTGTTAACCACCCAAGTAATTTAAGGTTACAACCTTTGGTTAACAACAAGCCGCCAGCGCCATTACAAAGCAAAGTTTGTCCTATCATCCAGTAATTAACGCTCTGGGAACATAGGAGTTTCGGTTCCCCGACAAACCATGTGCCAGGACGCAGGTATCAATATACCCACCAACTAGCTCTTGCCATTAGTGCAGGGGACCGCCAGCCTTCAACTCCAACCCTTCTTAACCTTTGTTCATACCCCACCTTTGTCACACATCCACCCTTTTTCTGTAATTACTTGTCACATGGGCACTTTGGCTGTCCTCTGTTATTTGCTATTGCCGATGACGTTCTATTGCATTCAGTGTTTAATATGCATAACTTCAAGGTCTCATTCAATTAGGTGTACAATATGTATTCAATATGTTTAATTTGAAGTTTTCTTTTAGTTTAGTATTCCATATGCATTCAATTTGCTTAGAATTGTTTCCATTCAGTTTGGTATTCAATATGTATTTGTTTTGCTTACTTTCAAAGACAGTTATTTGCGGTGCGCTAGGAGCGCCCTAGTGTTCGAGCACCCTCCCCGACATTCACCCGCTTCTCTGCATCTTCTTCCGGTGGCTCCCCCTGCTTCCTCTGTTTCTCAAGCCAGGAAGTCCACCTTTGTGAGCCCTGCTCGCCTTCCAGGTGTTTCCCTCTCCACGCCGGGAATTGAAATGATTCTTTACAGATGCGGGTGGCATCCTCTCGTCTCCTGGCTCGCTCGCACCTCCCGCTGCTCACTCTCAGTCACAGAGGCTCACAGACCTGTAGCAACTACACGGCCTACTTGCTTTGGGTCCCACAAGTCAGCTATCTGCCGGCGTCCTGGCTCCTTCTCTGTTCCCAACATGGCTGCCCCCTCTTAAAAAGGGTCCCCTGCTGGTCCCTCCCACACAGGTGTCCCTGTTGCTCTCCTCTAGCTGTTCTCAGGCACGCTTTTTTATAAACCGGCAACCACTTGACAGGTTGCATTTGTAGATTCTAAAATGGGATGGACTGACTATAATCAAAGGGACATGCCTTTCCCCCACAGCACTTTGCAGGCATCTTCCTCGTCCCAGTACTAAAGTGGTGAAATGGTATGTGTTCCTCACTCTTAGTCGCCATTTCCTCGTCCCAGTACTAAAGTGGTGAAATGGTATGTGTTCCTCACTTTTAGTCGCCATTTCCTCGTCCCAGTACTAAAGTGGTGAAATGGTATGTGTTCCTCACTCTTACTCGCCATTTCCTCGTCCCAGTACTAAAGTGGTGAAATGGTATGTGTTCCTCACTCTTACTCGCCATTTCCTCGTTCCAGTACTAAAGTGGTGAAATGGTATGTGTTCCTCACTCTTACTCGCCATTTCCTCGTTCCAGTACTAAAGTGGTGAAATGGTATGTGTTCCTCACTCTTAGTCGCCATTTCCTCGTCCCAGTACTAAAGTGGTGAAATGGTATGTGTTCCTCACTCTTACTCGCCATTTCCTCGTCCCAGTACTAAAGTGGTGAAATGGTATGTGTTCCTCACTCTTAGTCGCCATTTCCTCGTCCCAGTACTAAAGTGGTGAAATGGTATGTGTTCCTCACTCTTAGTCGCCATTTCCTCGTCCCAGTACTAAAGTGGTGAAATGGTATGTGTTCCTCACTTTTAGTCGCCATTTCCTCGTCCCAGTACTAAAGTGGTGAAATGGTATGTGTTCCTCACTCTTAGTCGCCATTTCCTCGTCCCAGTACTAAAGTGGTGAAATGGTATGTGTTCCTCACTCTTACTCGCCATTTCCTCGTCCCAGTACTAAAGTGGTGAAATGGTATGTGTTCCTCACTCTTAGTCGCCATTTCCTCGTCCCAGTACTAAAGTGGTGAAATGGTATGTGTTCCTCACTCTTAGTCGCCATTTCCTCGTTCCATTACTGTCAAGTGTCATATTTGGGGAAATGAAGGGAGCTGCCTTACAATAGCCTATAAAGCCTGGGGGAGGATGAAGTTGGTCTTCAATAGGGAAAACGGGATGCCATGTCTCTGCTGTGGGCACCCCTTTCCAAATCCCCAAGGACCCTCCAGCCAGGTGATCCTCCCTTGCTTCTCCACCCACAGGGTCTGGATCCAAGAGCGATAGCCTTTCCCTGGCCACCTGAACAGAAGATCCATGGGGAGTAGGAGTGAGACTACCTCAGGTTTCTCACAGAGGTCATTGACCCCCAGCTTGGAGATGTGTATTGGGTGTTTTGGCGCTTCAGGTGTTCTTGTCAACAGTGGAGGCCTGGTCAGAGTAGCAGAGAAAAGAGGAAGGAATTGGGCATGAGAATGCCTTCATGTGACGACATTCAGAGGGATTGGCTGAAGTCATCACATGGACACTACTAGGGTTTATGGGACTTGTAGTCTGTGAGGGACTGGAATGGTCTTTTCTGGTTCACTTCCTTACTGTTGGATTATATAAGAAAGGAGTAAAGCATAATACTATTCTCTATCTCATTCACAGAATTCCACACCTCCGTAATGTGCACCAGGATCAATCAACATGGTCAAGCCAAAGTTACGCTACTTGCATTTGCACTGTAATCCATGACATGTAATCACTTATTATTGTCTATAATTAAGAACATATAGACTGTTTTATATTGCGCTTAACAATTCTAATGATAATAATTGTACCACTGTTACTGTACAATATACCAATTACAGAGAAACCCCCCAAAGCCTTACAGGTTACCTCTGCATGAAGAGCTGTACACAATATTGTAAATAAATTAACAAAGAAACACACAAGTTAACAATAGCACCTGGAGCGTTCCAAGTGCTGGACCGGATTACCAAAACAAATGATCTCGGCCCCAAATAACCAGCGAGACTTAAAGAATATGGCAAACTACTACTTTATCACCAATTCAATAAAGTAGGCAAACCTACCAAACAAACAGACTGTGGTTCACACACTCTCAATGCATTTCAGCTACACAAAAGGTTTTATAGCTCAATGTACGTCAGCTATGTCGTCATTCTGCGTGGAAACCTGTCGGCAGAGGGATTGATTAAGGGACACATATACATTTAGTCTGCATATGTATTAGTATAATCATTAGCTGCTCCTTATCTGGTAGGCACGCCTTGAACCACCTCCAACTGCACAAAATACTGATAATAACGTGATACCAGCAGCGGATAGGGCCCGTGCAACAATGTATAGTCCACTATTACACAGGCCCTTATGATAGGTTGGCATTCTCTTACCAACCTTGGACATTCAGCTCGTTAGCAGCACGTAAACGAAACCCAGGTGCAAGGGAACAACATCAGACAACTGCCTTTCCTAGCTAATTAGCCTACCATATCTCATCAGTTAGGCCCTACGCCAAGGCTTCTTCTCTGTGGTTGACCTTGTTGACTGTTCTCTTCCTTAGAACATTAAAGGGAGTGAAGGTACATTGCCATCTTTGTCTGAAGCTTTATGAATAGCTCTTGACTTCTGGTTTTGCACCATGTGTGAGGAGACCATGATATTGTCCATTCTGCCATTCTATTTAGTGCTACTTGATTCAATTATATTATGGAGGTGAGGCGGTGGGCTCTACTAATGACATTTACATCTGTTTTTCTACACAAGTAACTAAGTAAAGGGAAGTTATGCTCCTCATTACACAATGCCTTACCTGTGGTGTGAGGGTTCCAAACACCAAGGGACACATGTAGAGCATGTCCTGAACCCCAATTTATCATCTAAACTCCCACATTCGTCTTGACCAAGTCACCTTGGTTAGTGGTGTTTTGGGTATTTAAGCAGCATGTGTGTATTGCAGTGGGTCATAAAAGGGATACATTACTCACGGTAATCATATTTCTGATGCTTGTATCTGCTTAGATTCACATGCTGTGCATAGGCCGACATCTAGTGGAAGCTGCAGAGTATTACAGTTTGTTTTTTGAAACTCGAAAAAGGGGCGTCGAACTAAGGCGTGCCAGTAATACTATCCCTAGTGCGACGTCCACGTTACCCATGATCCCTCACGCATGTAGGACCCTCAGATTGTATTTTTTCTGACATGAGGTAGCATGAGGAGTAGCGTGAGTACAGAGTATCTAAGCAGATAAGATAGATAAGACTACAAGCATCCATGCGCCTTCCCTCAGAGGGGAGGAAGGGCGGGCACATGTGAATCTAAGCAGATACAAGCATCAGAAATATGATTACGGTGAGTAATGTATCCCTTCTGAGGCTTGTGAATCTGCTTAGATCACATGCTGTGCATAGATTAGCGTGCAGTGTTAGAAGAAGGAGGTGGGATGTGAGAAGGGTCATGAGCAAACAAATGTCTTAGAACTGCTTGTCCCACTTGAGTATCTGTCTTGGAATGAGTGTCAATGCAGTAGTGCTGAGTACAGGTGCGAATAGAACTCCTAGTAGCTGCTTTGCAAATGCTGTCAAGGGGTACATTTGCAATGAAAGCCAGAGTGGCTCCCGTACCTCTTGTGGAGTGGGCCCTTGGTGTGAAAGGCAGTGTTTTATCTGATCGGAAATAGCACAGTTGGATACATCTGACTGTCCACCTAGAGATGGCATTCTTAGAGATGTGGTCACCTTCTCTGCCTGGCGCTATGGAGACAAACAATTGATCTGTCTTTCTTAGCGGCCTGGTCTTGTCTACATAGTAGAGGACCGCTCTCCTCACATCTAGTGTGTGGAGTTTCACCTCAAAAGAGCTTTTGGGTTCTTGGAAGAAGGCCGGTAGCTCAATGGACTGGTTAACATGGAATTTGGAAATGAACTTAGGTGAGAACCTAGGGTGAGTGCGTAAAACCAGTTTGTTCTTATGAATAGTAAAGAAAGGATCCTGTGCTGACAGAGCTTGAATTTCACTGACCTTTCTTATGGATGTGATGGCTACTAAGGAGGCAGTTTTATAAGTCAAGTGTTTGAGACTAGATTTGTGCATGGGCTCGAAGGGGGGGGCATGAGCTTAGCAAGTACCACATTAAGGTCCCAACCTGGTGGTGGGTCAGACATTGGAGGGTGGAGTCTCTTTACCCCTTCCATAAATGCTTTGACAAATGGCACTTTCCACCATGACACCTTGTTATAGGAGGTGGTGTAGGCTGATAAAGCTTCCAGGTGCATTTTGAGTGAGTTAAACACTAATCCTGCATCCAATAGGTGGAGCATATAGGTGACGACATTAGAAGGAGTACAATTAACTGGGTTGATTTGCTTATTCTGGCACCAAATAACGAATAGTTTCCATTTGTCATAGTAACAGTGCCTTGTGTTAGGTTTTCTTGACTCCTTCAAGATATCCATACATCTCTGGAGTAAATCGAGATGTCCGAACTCTATGACTTCAGGAGCCATGCTGCCAAGTTCATTAAGTTGGGCTGAGGATGCACTGTTAGGCCCTCGTGTTGGGAGAGTAGGTTGTACCAGCACAGGAGCTTGATGGGGTCGCACACCGCCAGTTTGCGTAGGTGTGGAAATCATGGTTGTCTCACCCACATAGGAGCAACTAGGATGAGCATCATAGGTTCCCTGTGGATCTTGTTGACCACCTTCCTCATCAGAGGGGTTGGTGGAAAAGCGTAGGCAAACATTACCTGACCAATTTATCCATAGGGCATTCCCCTTGGAGCCTAGCTGGGGGAACATGGATGCGAAGTCTGGGCACTGCCTGTTTTCGCTTGTGGCGAATAGGTCTATAGTGGGGAAGCCCCACTGAGAAAAGAGGTGTCCTACGACTTCTTCATGTAGTGTCCACTTGTGTTCTTCTGGAAGGGGATCCCTGCTCAGAGCATCTGCTAGCGAGCTGAGATCCCCTGGAACATGTTGGGATGACAGGTAAATCTTCCATTTGAGTGCCCATCGCTGTCATGCTGTCTGTTAGGATCTGCACTGACAGGTTGGATGGGAGGGGTTTGAATGCCTGAAGCGCTTTGAAGACTGCCAGAAGTTCTAGCAGATTGGTCTGGTTCTGAGCCACTGTGTGAGAGCAGAGACCCTGAGCTGTATGGTGCAGTTAGTGGGCTCCCCACCCTGCTAGGGAGGCGTCTGTTTTGACAATGGCCTGTATCTCTGGATCGTAGAAGGGTGTCCTCTTCGTAAGATTTTCTCTTGTCCACCAGCAAAGACTCTGTACTAGTGTTGGCGAAACGACCACTAGATCGTCCTACTGACCACTTGCTTGAGACCACTGTTTCGCCAACCATTCCTACATGGGTCGCATGCGCAGGCGCGCGTGGGGAACCAGGTAAATGCAAGATGCCATCATGCCTAGCAAACGCATCGCTTTGCGCACCCTTATTTGGCGACCGGCCTGATGTTGAGGAACTTGCAGCAACAGGTTCCGAATTCTTTCCTCTGATGGAAAGGCCAACCCCTCTTGGGTGTTTAGAACAGCTCCTAGGAACTGTTTTGAGGTGCTTGGCACCAGGCTTGATTTGTTCTCGTTGATTGAGAAGCACAATTGTAAGAGGAGGTTGATTGTTCTTTGAATATTGTATCTGCAAATTACGGGGGTTTCCCCTGTGATGAGCCAGTCGTCCAGGTAAGGGTACACCGGGATTGCCTCCCTGCGTAGCTGGACCGCCACCACCGCCAGTGCCTTGGTGAATACCCTTGGAGCCGAGGCTATTCCGAAGGGCAGCACCTTGAACAGGTAGTGCTAGTTGTCTATTTTGAAACGTAAGAATCGTCTGTGCGCTGGGAACATTGAAATATGAAAATAGGCATCTTTCATATCCAATGTTGCCATGTAATCCCCCTTTTTTAGTCGGGGGATTACCTCTTGGAGTGTAGTCATGCAGCATTTTTGTGGCTTCACACACTTGTTTGCAGGGCACAAATCTAATACTGGGCGCATTGTTAGATCTTTCTTTGGCACAAGGAAGTAGGTTGAATAAATACCCCTGTTTACCTGGTTGCCCGGGACAAGTTCTATGGCATCCTTTGCAAGTAGAGTGGCGATTTCCTCTAGAATGATTTTCTGGTGCTCCAACGAGTGTACCTTCTGTCTTGGAGGATGGTCGTGGGGGCGCTCTAGTAGTTCTATACAGTATCCTGCGGACACTGTGGACAACACCCATCTGTCCGAAGTGATCCCTTCTCATGTGTGGATGAATGTGGAAATGCGCCCCCTACTGGGGATGCATGGGAGGGGACCCGAAGCGGAACGTCACTGTTTACTGGGTGGCGTACCACCTCTGGCGGGGCTGCCTCTACCCCTAGTGCGGCCTCTGCGCTGCCCTCTGGGGAAGGCTTGTGATGCTTGGAACTGATTGTTGCCCCATGAGGTTTCTTGATTTTGATAGTAGTTCAAACCCCTTTGGGAGCTATGGCCCCAAAAGGGATGAAAATTAGAGTTTCCCCTCTGTCCTGAGGGTTTATTTGCAAGTTGTCCGAGAGATTTTAGTGTCTCGTACTCGTCCTTAGCTGTCTTTAAGGCTTCCTCCACTGCCTTGCCGAATAGTACGTCTGGCTCTACTGGCATGTCTATAAGAGTGGCTTGGGTCTCGGGTTTGAACCCTGACTGTCTTAACCATGCGTGACGCTTTATCACAGTGCCTTCTGCGATTAGTCTTCCAGCATTATCTGCTGCATCAAAGTTTGTTTTCAGAATGCATCTTGATACCGACCTTCCATCTGCTGCCATCTGGGCCAACTGGCTCTTCAGTGGTTCAGGTGCGGAGGATACTAAAGCAGCTACCTGTTCCCACTGGTGGCAATTATAGCTTGCCATCAGAGATGTGCTGTTTGCAGTTCGTGCCTGATAGGCGGAAGTGGTGGTAACCTTCCTGCATAGAGTATATAGTCTCTTGCTCTCTTTATCGGGAGGTGCTTCCAAAGAAGTGAGAGGTGTACCTGCCCTTTTTCTGGTGGTTGTTACTACCAGGGAGTCGGGTTTTAATTGGCCTCTAATGTATAGGGGATCAGAAGGTGCGGCATGGAATAATTTTTCAACTCGTGGATTAACCGCACGAGTAAGATTTGGAGTTACCAGCGATGGGTCAATTCTACGCTGGACAGACTTTAATATAGGGATAGCCTGAGCAATGGCTCTTTTGTCACCCAGGATCTCTTCCGCAAAATCCCTGTCTTCTTGGACACCTTGTGTGTCAATTTGAAAATGGGCTGCTGCCTTGGCCAGTACCTCGTTGAGGAGTGGTTGATTATCTACCGGTGAGTTATGCACCAGGGGTTCTTTAGGAATTCGGGATTCAAGATTGTAGGCTTCAGCCTCATCCTCCTCCTCCTCCTGGTCCTCATCATCCCCATAATAAGAGACCCCTGTCTGGTCTTCCATAACTTGTGGGTCTGTTTCATCACAGTATGACTCGGGATGGTAAGCTTCAATGACCAAAGGGTCTGTGACTAAATCCTACACCTGGGCATCAGAGCGGGGTCTTTTATTAGGGGTTTGAAAATCCTTGGACCAGAAGGGGCCGAAGTTGCTGGTGTGTTGGCATAACTATGAAAATAATTAGGGTCTTTTTCATAGAAGTCTGCCATAAATGACATTCTTCTCATAACCTTGTCAATATCAGCTGAGCCCCATTCCTTGGAGCTAGGGATAACTACAACATCTTCTGTTTCTTCTTCCATACACATGTCGTGAGCAGTGGGTGGGGTGATTTTTCATTTAGTGGGAGGGTCAGAGACCTTAGACTTTCCTACTGATTTTGGGCCTTTTGTTTTTCCTTATGAACATGGTGTTCTGAAGGCTTTTTGTGTTGTTTCTCCCCTTTCCTATGACTAGAGGAATGTTTCCCAGTGTTTTTCAGGGCCTCCGAGGAACCTGACGCCTTGGAGGAAGGGCGTTGAATCTCGGGAGTAGACGTTACGCATCCTGACTGGGGATAGAGGTCGGAATCGTCTTCCGACGATCGGGCCTCTAGGAGTATTGGGAGTGCAACACCTTTTCCAACCACGGACCAACCACGGACGGTTGGTCTTTGTCATGAGGCGATCTCGAACGAGACACAGAATCGTGGGACCGCTCTCTTGGTGTCTTCCGTTGCCGATCGCTCAACATGCGTGTCGAATCGTGGCTGGGGCTGATGTGCTTAGTGGAAGTGGTGTGTGTCGCGCTTATGCCGCCGGATGTTGTCCCCATAACTGAGCTGCTGGCCAGTCCTCCAGGGTCGGGGGCTTGCGTGTGGGTGTCTGAAGTCACCCCTCTGCCCTCACCGTCCGAAACGGCAGCATTGCTGCCATCGCTAAAAGACCATTCGGCGTACATGGCCACTCGTTGCCTGGCGTAGTAGGCCCAGCGTTTAGTGGCGCAGTCCTTAAGTGTTTTCGGCTTGAAGAGCTTGCAAGCTCGACAGGTAGCCTCGGGATGGTTTTGTGGGAGACACAAATTGTACATATTGTGCTTATCTACCCAGGGGAACTTCCTGTTACACTTAGGACAGAATCTGAAAGGAGTACTCTCCATATGTATCAATTTGGCAGTGGGCGTGTATATGTAGGAAATAAATGTGGGAGCTTGTATGACCGCCCCCCACTCTCCCTACTTGTATAGGGCCGAGGCCAGAGGCCTTCCAAGGCCCAGGCCAAGGCTAGAAGCCTTCCAAGGCCTAAGGTCCATCATGGAGTTTCGACGGCTGGTTTCCTCGATCTTCACCGGCGTCGATATTCGGCGTAGGGTGGAAAGAACGGGGACGTTTTAACAATAATTTTAGTATAATTGGCAAATGCCAAGGGGACTCCGCAACATGCGTCCGACTAGTATGCCGGAAAATAACAATCTGAGGGTCCTACACGCGTGAGGGATCATGGGTACAGTGGACGTCACACTAGGGATAGTATTACTGGCATGCCCTAGTTCGACGCCCCTTTTCGAGTTTCGAAAAACAAACTGTAATACTCCTCAGCTTCCACTAGATGTCAGCCTATGCACAGCATGTGATCTAAGCAGATTCCAGAATCCTCAGAAATATGAATATAAATGTTGCAGTAGAAATGACATGGGATGTACTCAGTATTGGACTATCTAGGTCATGTCAGCCCCATCTCTTACCTTGCCAGGGCCATCATATTTGCAAGAAGTGCTATCCGTCGGGCAGCCCCCATAGTTCTCCTGGCATGGATTGATGGCGAGGCACACAGTGCCATCCCCCTTATATCCCTCTTTGCAAGTGCACCGATGGAGGTTGGGTCCGAGGTAAGTGCATTCGCCAGCTGTTCGATGGCAGACGTTCTTTTTGCATGGATTGATAGCTGGGAAAGAAATTCAAAATATATTCAACCAGCATATTTAGAAAAACAACTTTAAGAACGATCTACGCTTGTCACATCCATTCCACAAACAAAGCTTTTCAAAACAGGAATCATCGAATTTTCCTCATAAGACAGAAGTTGGCCACCCACCCCACTGGGCAGAGAAATGGCCAGCAAAGCTGGAACTGGCTTCAGCAAGAGTTATAAGTGGGTGGATTAAAGGGCTGTTGCATGTCATAAAAGTAATGGTCACAATTAACTGGAAGGAAGATGCCAAATATTCTGCGCCCGTCCTCATTCTTCTTCAACAAAAGCATAACTTTGAAGAGTTGGGGTAAGGGTGATTCCCCGGGGCCGTCTATGGGGAGGCAGGAGCAGTAGTCCAAATTCACAAAACCAGATTCTCTGGCTAGCTATTTGGGTCTGGATTCTCACAACAGACACCAGACAGATGGCGCAGAACATGGGTTCCATGCCTCAGGATATCCAGTTAGAAAAAGTCACCCAGATTTGCAGCTCCAAGGACAGGGCTGCTTTTCCTTTGCATCAGTGAAGCAAGGGGACTTGTGCACTTTACAGGCCTATTCATTCATACATTAAAGAGGGAAACAAGTCTTTCTAAGAAGTGTGCAGAAGCTACTTTCCATGGGCTGGTAGGAGAGATGTTTGAAACGTTAACCTAAGTTCTCACTGAAATCAAGTGCAACTATTTGTGAACAGAGATGAGCAGTTCTCCCTAATGTCCCCATGACTTACTGTTTGGTAGCTTAGCTAAAGCCTTACACCCTGCTAAGGTGATGTGGGGTGCAAACCAAACCATGTAATCAGTATGGGCGATATACAAAGCAACGCCCAGACAAATTAAACTAAAAGAAACAATGAGAATAGAGTACTACACAACACACTGGAGATATTTTCCCAGCTAATATGCTGGCAGGATTTTGGAGCTTGGAATTTGAAATGTCACCGGGTATGTTTTCTCTCTCCTTGTTATAAAACCAAATATCCAGAAAACTGTTTACCCGTTCAGACTGGAGGCCCATTCACGAGTGAGCACAAAGGATTTTTTAAAAAAATATTTTGTTTTATTTGTATTTCTATATGGTTAATACAACATCAACCTTTGACAATAAATAACATAACACAGACATTAAATTGTCATTCTAAAAAAACAACGTTATTCAAAACAGACCTATTTTAAATTCATTCACGCGTCAATAAAACAGATTTAGTTGTGCAAGGTATCCCAGGGTAAATAAAATCAAAGATGCACAAATGCCCTCCAGGATGTGATGCCATAATTGTCAACATTAATAAACCTCAGACTATGTATATAATCTTTGAAATGTACCATTTATTACATAATTAAAGCGGGACATATCATTAAAAGTGTTTCAATGTTTCACTTTCCTTTTAATTCCCACAATACTGACAATAAAACAATTGTTTGGGTATTAAATTATGGGTAGCTAACATTTCTCTGGTTGGTAGCAAGTTAAACCTAAACCTCACCAAATTAACCCGCATATGATAATTAGAAAATCTTTAAAGATAAGAGCCCACAACATCCAACATCTTGTGTGCATTCGGAAGTTGTGTATAATGTACACATCTATGTGTGGTTTCACACCTTACCAACCCATCTGTACTATACATGGAAAGTTTAAGACTTCACAGGTTCGGAAGTGAGACCTCCCTTGTGGTATCAGCTTCTAATGTCATATTCCCACACAGCTGAAAAAAGCTACAAATGGACTTTACTCGAGGATTTCTAGATAAAATATTCAAATCTAAAAATAAAAAATCTTTAAGAGGATCCAATATTTTCCGATAAAATTTCACTCTGGTCTTCCGTGATTTAATGCCTACCTGAAATCGTATAACAGAAACCGGTGCACAATTCGGTAATTTGAGCACTTTGCGCCAAATCACAGCCTCAAGTTCATCTAATTTATCTAGAACCCACAATTGCAAAACCTCACTGCCATAAATTCCTTTTGGCACCACTTTACCATGATAAAACTTTATAAGTGGTAATATAGAAAATGTGCTTTGAGTTTAGGATTATAACCACTGTTTCTGTGTTGAAGTCTACCTTTTCAGTCCTGTGCTCAGCAGAGTCTGCTGGCTGGGGAACCCACCCCGCAAATTGATGCAACATCTGCAGGTGGTTAATGGGGGACCCCAGTCTCTCCCCTCCATAGCTTGCTAACACCCAGGTACAAGACTATGTGAAGGTGAATGGGGTAACTCAGCACCCACCTCGCGTTCCACAAGTCTGGACATCAAGGACAAGATAAAGGGCCTCATTACAAGTACAGCCTTGCGGGTGAAAACAGCAGTAAAGTGGCAGTAATTCTGCTACCGCCACTTTACGGCTACATTACTGCATTGCCGTAGTATGGGTTTTGGTGGTAAGGCGGATGGTGAGCTGGGGGTGCGTCTTCCACTTTACTGCTGAAACGGGGCAGAGACGTTCCAGTCTGCACATGCACCCTCTGTGAGGGTGCATGGAGTGGGACGGAAGATCCGTGTACCACCATTGTCCTGGCCGGGATGGGGGGGATCAAGGTCATGGTCATTGCTTTGGAGCTTTTTCATTCTGACGATCATAGTGAAGGGAATCTTCTCTGACCAGCTGCCACATTAACCTTCTCCTGATACCAGTGGGGGAGTCTCTGCCTTTTCAGCTGTAGAAGAGAAATCTATTGGAGGAGCGCCGCAGCAGTGAAACAAATCTGGAACAACATTGTCGTTTCCCCACCGATCTGGAAATCGGCATCATCTGTGACGCAACACACTTTATTGGTCGTACCTCGCCTTCTGTGGTGTACTGACTTTAATTAGCCAATTGGCGAGGTATGTATAGACACAAATCTTCTAGGCCTTCTTTAGGTGGGTGCTTCCACTGCACTTTGGAAAGACTGTTGCAGACACTGTTGAGACCGAATGGTGATACTTTGTGCTGAACGTATTGGTTCTTCAGCCTCCTATCAGGGTTGTTTTGTCATCGGAATGTAAATGTCTGTATCATGGAAGAGGTGCAGAGCTCATCTTTGTTTATGAACTTCTCCTTCTTCGATCTGGTGTTAGGCCAGCATCCTGAATTTTTCCTTCTTCGCCCATGTATTGCCACTCTGAGATGCCCACAGAAGATCTGGTGTTAGGCCAGCATCCTGAATTTTTCCTTCTTCGCCCATGTATTGCCACTCTGAGATGCCCACAGAAGATCTGGTGTTAGGCCAGCATCCTGAATTTTTCCTTCTTCGCCCATGTATTGCCACTCTGAGATGCCCACAGAAGATCTGATGTTAGTCCAGCATCCTGAATTTCTCCTTCTTCGCCCATGTATTGCCACTCTGAGATGCCCACAGAAGATCTGATGTTAGGCCAGCATCCTGAATTTCTCCTTTTTGGCCCATGTATTGCCACTCTGAGATGCCCACAGAAGATCTGGTGTTAGGCCAGCATCCTGAATTTCTCCTTTTTGGCCCATGTATTGCCACTCTGAGATGCCCACAGAAGATCTGGTGTTAGGCCAGCATCCTGAATTTCTCCTTCTTCGCCCATGTATTGCCACTCTGAGATGCCCACAGAAGATCTGGTGTTAGGCCAGCATCCTGAATTTCTCCTTCTTCGCCCATGTATTGCCACTCTGAGATGCCCACAGAAGATCTGGTGTTAGGCCAGCATCCTGAGATTCTCCTTCTTCGCCCATGTATTGCCACTCTGAGATGCCCACAGAAGATCTGATGTTAGGCCAGCATCCTGAATTTCTCCTTTTTGGCCCATGTATTGCCACTCTGAGATGCCCACAGAAGATCTGGTGTTAGGCCAGCATCCTGAATTTCTCCTTTTTGGCCCATGTATTGCCACTCTGAGATGCCCACAGAAGATCTGGTGTTAGGCCAGCATCCTGAATTTCTCCTTCTTCGCCCATGTATTGCCACTCTGAGATGCCCACAGAAGATCTGATGTTAGGCCAGCATCCTGAATTTCTCCTTTTTGGCCCATGTATTGCCACTCTGAGATGCCCACAGAAGATCTGGTGTTAGGCCAGCATCCTGAATTTCTCTTTCTTCGCCCATGTATTGCCACCCTGAGATGCCCACAGAAGATCTGGTGTTAGGCCAGCATCCTGAATTTCTCCTTCTTCGCCCATGTATTGCCACCCTGAGATGCCCACAGAAGATCTGGTGTTAGGCCAGCATCCTGAATTTCTCCTTCTTCGCCCATGTATTGCCACTCTGAGATGCCCACAGAAGATCTGGTGTTAGTCCAGCATCCTGAACTTCTCCTTCTTCGCCCATGTATTGCCACTCTGAGATGCCCACAGAAGATCTGATGTTAGGCCAGCATCCTGAATTTCTCCTTCTTCGCCCATGTATTGCCACCCTGAGATGCACACAGAAGATCTGGTGTTAGGCCAGCATCCTGAATTTCTCCTTCTTCGCCCATGTATTGCCACTCTGAGATGCCCACAGAAGATCTGGTGTTAGGCCAGCATCCTGAATTTCTCCTTCTTCGCCCATGTATTGCCACCCTGAGATGCCCACAGAAGATCTGATGTTAGGCCAGCATCCTGAATTTCTCCTTTTTGGCCCATGTATTGCCACTCTGAGATGCCCACAGAAGATCTGGTGTTAGGCCAGCATCCTGAATTTCTCCTTCTTCGCCCATGCATTGCCACTCTGAGATGCCCACAGAAGATCTGGTGTTAGGCCAGCATCCTGAATTTCTCTTTCTTCGCCCATGTATTGCCACTCTGAGATGCCAACAGAAGATCTGATGTTAGTCCAGCATCCTGAATTTCTCCTTCTTCGCCCATGTATTGCCACTCTGAGATGCCCACAGAAGATCTGGTGTTAGGCCAGCATCCTGAACTTCTCCTTCTTCGCCCATGCATTGCCACTCTGAGATGCCCACAGAAGATCTGGTGTTAGGCCAGCATCCTGAATTTCTCCTTCTTCGCCCATGCATTACCACTCTGAGATGCCCACAGCAGATCTGGTGTTAGGCCAACATCCTGAATTTCTCTTTCTTCGCCCATGTATTGCCACTCTGAGATGCCCACAGAAGATCTGATGTTAGTCCAGCATCCTGAATTTCTCCTTCTTCGCCCATGTATTGCCACTCTGAGATGCCCACAGAAGATCTGATGTTAGGCCAGCATCCTGAATTTCTCCTTCTTCGCCCATGCATTGCCACTCTGAGATGCCCACAGAAGATCTGGTGTTAGTCCAGCATCCTGAATTTCTCCTTCTTCGCCCATGTATTGCCACTCTGAGATGCCCACAGAAGATCTGGTGTTAGGCCAGCATCCTGAACTTCTCCTTCTTCGCCCATGCATTGCCACTCTGAGATGCCCACAGAAGATCTGGTGTTAGGCCAGCATCCTGAATTTCTCCTTCTTCGCCCATGCATTGCCACTCTGAGATGCCCACAGCAGATCTGGTGTTAGGCCAACATCCTGAATTTCTCTTTCTTCGCCCATGCATAGCCACTCTGAGATGCCCACAGAAGATCTGATGTTAGTCCAGCATCCTGAATTTCTCCTTCTTCGCCCATGTATTGCCACTCTGAGATGCCCACAGAAGATCTGGTGTTAGGCCAGCATCCTGAATTTCTCTTTCTTCGCCCATGTATTGCCACTCTGAGATGCCCACAGAAGATCTGGTGTTAGGCCAGCATCCTGAATTTCTCCTTCTTCGCCCATGCATTGCCACTCTGAGATGCCCACAGAAGATCTGGTGTTAGGCCAGCATCCTGAATTTCTCCTTTTTGGCCCATGTATTGCCACTCTGAGATGCCCACAGAAGATCTGGTGTTAGGCCAGCATCCTGAATTTCTCTTTCTGTGCCCATGTATTGCCACTCTGAGATGCCCACAGCAGATCTGATGTTAGGCCAGCATCCTGAATTTCTCCTTCTTCGCCCATGTATTGCCACTCTGAGATGCCCACAGAAGATCTGGTGTTAGTCCAGCATCCTGAATTTCTCCTTCTTCGCCCATGTATTGCCACCCTGAGATGCCCACAGAAGATCTGGTGTTAGGCCAGCATCCTGAATTTCTCCTTCTTCGCCCATTTATTGCCACTCTGAGATGCCCACAGAAGATCTGCTGTTAGGCCAGCATCCTGAATTTCTCCTTCTTCGCCCATGTATTGCCACTCTGAGATGCCCACAGAAGATCTGGTGTTAGGCCAGCATCCTGAATTTTTCCTTCTTCGCCCATGTATTGCCACTCTGAGATGCCCACAGAAGATCTGATGTTAGTCCAGCATCCTGAATTTCTCCTTCTTCGCCCATGTATTGCCACTCTGAGATGCCCACAGAAGATCTGGTGTTAGTCCAGCATCCTGAATTTCTCCTTCTTCGCCCATGTATTGCCACTCTGAGATGCCCACAGAAGATCTGGTGTTAGGCCAGCATCCTGAATTTCTCCTTCTTCGCCCATGTATTGCCACTCTGAGATGCCCACAGAAGATCTGGTGTTAGGCCAGCATCCTGAATTTCTCCTTCTTCGCCCATGTATTGCCACTCTGAGATGCCCACAGAAGATCTGGTGTTAGGCCAGCATCCTGAGATTCTCCTTCTTCGCCCATGTATTGCCACTCTGAGATGCCCACAGAAGATCTGATGTTAGGCCAGCATCCTGAATTTCTCCTTTTTGGCCCATGTATTGCCACTCTGAGATGCCCACAGAAGATCTGGTGTTAGGCCAGCATCCTGAATTTCTCCTTTTTGGCCCATGTATTGCCACTCTGAGATGCCCACAGAAGATCTGGTGTTAGGCCAGCATCCTGAATTTCTCCTTCTTCGCCCATGTATTGCCACTCTGAGATGCCCACAGAAGATCTGATGTTAGGCCAGCATCCTGAATTTCTCCTTTTTGGCCCATGTATTGCCACTCTGAGATGCCCACAGAAGATCTGGTGTTAGGCCAGCATCCTGAATTTCTCTTTCTTCGCCCATGTATTGCCACCCTGAGATGCCCACAGAAGATCTGGTGTTAGGCCAGCATCCTGAATTTCTCCTTCTTCGCCCATGTATTGCCACCCTGAGATGCCCACAGAAGATCTGGTGTTAGGCCAGCATCCTGAATTTCTCCTTCTTCGCCCATGTATTGCCACTCTGAGATGCCCACAGAAGATCTGGTGTTAGTCCAGCATCCTGAACTTCTCCTTCTTCGCCCATGTATTGCCACTCTGAGATGCCCACAGAAGATCTGATGTTAGGCCAGCATCCTGAATTTCTCCTTCTTCGCCCATGTATTGCCACCCTGAGATGCACACAGAAGATCTGGTGTTAGGCCAGCATCCTGAATTTCTCCTTCTTCGCCCATGTATTGCCACTCTGAGATGCCCACAGAAGATCTGGTGTTAGGCCAGCATCCTGAATTTCTCCTTCTTCGCCCATGTATTGCCACCCTGAGATGCCCACAGAAGATCTGATGTTAGGCCAGCATCCTGAATTTCTCCTTTTTGGCCCATGTATTGCCACTCTGAGATGCCCACAGAAGATCTGGTGTTAGGCCAGCATCCTGAATTTCTCCTTCTTCGCCCATGCATTGCCACTCTGAGATGCCCACAGAAGATCTGGTGTTAGGCCAGCATCCTGAATTTCTCTTTCTTCGCCCATGTATTGCCACTCTGAGATGCCAACAGAAGATCTGATGTTAGTCCAGCATCCTGAATTTCTCCTTCTTCGCCCATGTATTGCCACTCTGAGATGCCCACAGAAGATCTGGTGTTAGGCCAGCATCCTGAACTTCTCCTTCTTCGCCCATGCATTGCCACTCTGAGATGCCCACAGAAGATCTGGTGTTAGGCCAGCATCCTGAATTTCTCCTTCTTCGCCCATGCATTGCCACTCTGAGATGCCCACAGCAGATCTGGTGTTAGGCCAACATCCTGAATTTCTCTTTCTTCGCCCATGTATTGCCACTCTGAGATGCCCACAGAAGATCTGATGTTAGTCCAGCATCCTGAATTTCTCCTTCTTCGCCCATGTATTGCCACTCTGAGATGCCCACAGAAGATCTGATGTTAGGCCAGCATCCTGAATTTCTCCTTCTTCGCCCATGCATTGCCACTCTGAGATGCCCACAGAAGATCTGGTGTTAGTCCAGCATCCTGAATTTCTCCTTCTTCGCCCATGTATTGCCACTCTGAGATGCCCACAGAAGATCTGGTGTTAGGCCAGCATCCTGAACTTCTCCTTCTTCGCCCATGCATTGCCACTCTGAGATGCCCACAGAAGATCTGGTGTTAGGCCAGCATCCTGAATTTCTCCTTCTTCGCCCATGCATTGCCACTCTGAGATGCCCACAGCAGATCTGGTGTTAGGCCAACATCCTGAATTTCTCTTTCTTCGCCCATGCATAGCCACTCTGAGATGCCCACAGAAGATCTGATGTTAGTCCAGCATCCTGAATTTCTCCTTCTTCGCCCATGTATTGCCACTCTGAGATGCCCACAGAAGATCTGGTGTTAGGCCAGCATCCTGAATTTCTCTTTCTTCGCCCATGTATTGCCACTCTGAGATGCCCACAGAAGATCTGGTGTTAGGCCAGCATCCTGAATTTCTCCTTCTTCGCCCATGCATTGCCACTCTGAGATGCCCACAGAAGATCTGGTGTTAGGCCAGCATCCTGAATTTCTCCTTTTTGGCCCATGTATTGCCACTCTGAGATGCCCACAGAAGATCTGGTGTTAGGCCAGCATCCTGAATTTCTCTTTCTGTGCCCATGTATTGCCACTCTGAGATGCCCACAGCAGATCTGATGTTAGGCCAGCATCCTGAATTTCTCCTTCTTCGCCCATGTATTGCCACTCTGAGATGCCCACAGAAGATCTGGTGTTAGTCCAGCATCCTGAATTTCTCCTTCTTCGCCCATGTATTGCCACCCTGAGATGCCCACAGAAGATCTGGTGTTAGGCCAGCATCCTGAATTTCTCCTTCTTCGCCCATTTATTGCCACTCTGAGATGCCCACAGAAGATCTGCTGTTAGGCCAGCATCCTGAATTTCTCCTTCTTCGCCCATGTATTGCCACTCTGAGATGCCCACAGAAGATCTGGTGTTAGGCCAGCATCCTGAATTTTTCCTTCTTCGCCCATGTATTGCCACTCTGAGATGCCCACAGAAGATCTGATGTTAGTCCAGCATCCTGAATTTCTCCTTCTTCGCCCATGTATTGCCACTCTGAGATGCCCACAGAAGATCTGGTGTTAGTCCAGCATCCTGAATTTCTCCTTCTTCGCCCATGTATTGCCACTCTGAGATGCCCACAGAAGATCTGGTGTTAGGCCAGCATCCTGAATTTCTCCTTCTTCGCCCATGTATTGCCACTCTGAGATGCCCACAGAAGATCTGGTGTTAGGCCAGCATCCTGAATTTCTCTTTCTTTGCCCATGTATTGCCACTCTGAGATGCCCACAGCAGATCTGATGTTAGGCCAGCATCCTGAATTTCTCCTTCTTCGCCCATGTATTGCCACCCTGAGATGCCCACAGAGGATCTGGTGTTAGGCCAGCATCCTGAATTTCTCCTTCTTCGCCCATGCATTGCCACCCTGAGATGCCCACAGAAGATCTGGTGTTAGGCCAGCATCCTGAATTTCTCTTTCTTCGCCCATGTATTGCCACTCTGCGATGCCCACAGAAGATCTGATGTTAGTCCAGCATCCTGAATTTCTCTTTCTTCGCCCATGTATTGCCACTCTGAGATGCCCACAGAAGATCTGATGTTAGTCCAGCATCCTGAATTTCTCCTTCTTCGCCCATGTATTGCCACCCTGAGATGCCCACAGAAGATCTGGTTTTAGGCCAGCATCCTGAATTTCTCCTTCTTCGCCCATGTATTGCCACTCTGAGATGCCCACAGAAGATCTGATGTTAGTCCAGCATCCTGAACTTCTCCTTCTTCGCCCATGTATTGCCACTCTGAGATGCCCACAGAAGATCTGATGTTAGGCCAGCATCCTGAACTTCTCCTTCTTCGCCCATTTATTGCCACTCTGAGATGCACACAGCAGATCTGGTGTTAGGCCAGCATCCTGAATTTCTCCTTCTTCGCCCATGTATTGCCACTCTGAGATGCCCACAGAAGATCTGGTGTTAGGCCAGCATCCTGAATTTCTCCTTCTTCGCCCATGTATTGCCACTCTGAGATGCCCACAGAAGATCTGGTGTTAGGCCAGCATCCTGAATTTCTCCTTTTTGGCCCATGTATTGCCACTCTGAGATGCCCACAGAAGATCTGGTGTTAGTCCAGCATCCTGAACTTCTCCTTCTTCGCCCATGTATTGCCACTCTGAGATGCCCACAGAAGATCTGATGTTAGGCCAGCATCCTGAACTTCTCCTTCTTCGCCCATGTATTGCCACTCTGAGATGCCCACAGAAGATCTGATGTTAGGCCAGCATCCTGAACTTCTCCTTCTTCGCCCATGTATTGCCACTCTGAGATGCCCACAGAAGATCTGGTGTTAGGCCAGCATCCTGAATTTCTCCTTCTTCGCCCATGTATTGCCACTCTGAGATGCCCACAGAAGATCTGGTGTTAGGCCAGCATCCTGAATTTCTCCTTCTTCGCCCATGTATTGCCACTCTGAGATGCCCACAGAAGATCTGGTGTTAGGCCAGCATCCTGAATTTTTCCTTCTTCGCCCATGTATTGCCACTCTGAGATGCCCACAGAAGATCTGGTGTTAGGCCAGCATCCTGAATTTCTCCTTCTTCGCCCATGTATTGCCACTCTGAGATGCCCACAGAAGATCTGGTGTTAGTCCAGCATCCTGAATTTCTCCTTCTTCGCCCATGTATTGCCACTCTGAGATGCCCACAGAAGATCTGGTGTTAGGCCAGCATCCTGAATTTCTCCTTCTTCGCCCATGTATTGCCACTCTGAGATGCCCACAGAAGATCTGGTGTTAGGCCAGCATCCTGAATTTCTCCTTCTTCGCCCATGTATTGCCACTCTGAGATGCCCACAGAAGATCTGGTGTTAGGCCAGCATCCTGAATTTCTCCTTCTTCGCCCATGTATTGCCACCCTGAGATGCCCACAGAAGATCTGGTGTTAGGCCAGCATCCTGAATTTCTCCTTCTTCGCCCATGTATTGCCACCCTGAGATGCCCACAGAAGATCTGATGTTAGTCCAGCATCCTGAATTTCTCCTTCTTCGCCCATGTATTGCCACCCTGAGATGCCCACAGAAGATCTGATGTTAGTCCAGCATCCTGAATTTCTCTTTCTTCGCCCATGTATTGCCACTCTGAGATGCCCACAGAAGATCTGATGTTAGTCCAGCATCCTGAATTTCTCCTTCTTCGCCCATGTATTGCCACTCTGAGATGCCCACAGAAGATCTGGTGTTAGGCCAGCATCCTGAATTTCTCTTTCTTCGCCCATGTATTGCCACCCTGAGATGCCCACAGAAGATCTGATGTTAGTCCAGCATCCTGAATTTCTCCTTCTTCACCCATGTATTGCCACTCTGAGATCCACAATTAATCAGAAGTATTGCATAGATGCCTTTTTTGTTTTGAGGTTTTGGTAAATTTTATACTGTGTTGAACTCCAATAACATGTTGATCTGCAGAATCAGCTGATCCAGGAGTTGCGGGAAGACTTTCTGAGGTGGGACATTGGGAGGAGAGGAAGAAAAACAGAGTCTGTGCTCATGCTTGACAGACAATTATCAACACCCCATTGCCTCTGGTGATGTTTTTCTATGTGACAAAATGATCTGAAATACTCCTGCACAGCTTGGTGTTGAGAGGTGGGTGGATGTGAAGATATCGTACTGCGTCTGAGTAGAGGGGTTGGGGGGGCGAAGGGTGTTTTGACAAGGAAGAGGATCAAGGTGGCTGCTGCTGCTCCTGGGATTGGTGGCTAAGGGGGCTGAACCCTCAGTTGATGGCCACTCCTTTGCTGTCAGTAAAATGACAGGTGTACTCCTAATGCTTAGGAGCAAAACTCACTGCCTTGCAGGAGCCCACTTGAGTCTTCATGAGAGTAACCTTCGACATGTGGGCATTTCCTGTAATGGGTAGGTCTAACATCTTGTGTTATGAGTTCATCTGTAGCCCTGGTTGCCTGGCCCATGATTGTGTCCTCATGGTGAGACCATGACAATAATTCAAGCAGCAGCTCTATAACATCCTTGGAAGTGCTGATACAAGGCACCCTTGTTTCATGATTTTCAGGAAATAGTGTATCTTATCATGGTTCTAAGTCATTTCATCAACTCATTTTTTACGATTCGTTTTTTACGAATATCATTCCACCAAAAAACGCATCCCAGATTGTTTTTTCTCTATTCCCGACCCCCCCACCCCTTATATGCACTTTCCCACCCCACCTATATTTTTGAATGAGTTTTTTCGTTGAACATTTTTCATTAAAAATAACATCCATATAAAGACTGTCGATGAAAGGATGTTGTACCCTTATCATCTGGTAAGTATGCAGCATAGTTCTAGATTGATAGCCAGGGATTGGGGATCTACCTGTCCATCAATCCAGCCGAGCGGTGCCTCTCAAAGCAGTAGTGGCATCTATTGCCTGCTACCTTCCTAGGGCATCCATTGACTGCTTCCTTCCTAGGGCATCCACTGCCTGCTACCTTCTTAGGTCATCCATTGCCTGCTTCCTTCCTAGGATATCCATTGCCTGTTCCTTCGTAGGGCATCCATTGCCTGTTGCTACCTTTCTAGGGCACCCATTGCCTGCTAACTTCCTAGGGCACCCATTGCCTGCTACCTTCCTAGGGCATCCATTGCCTGCTTCCTTCCTAGGATATCCATTGCCTGTTCCTTCGTAGGGCACCCATTGCCTGCTAACTTCCTAGGGCACCCATTGCCTGCTACCTTCCTAGGGCATCCATTGCCTGCTAACTTCCTAGGGCACCTATTGCCTGCTACCTTCCTAGGGCATCCATTGCCTGCTTCCTTCCTAGGATATCCATTGCCTGCTTCCTTCGTATGGAATCCACTGCCTGTTGCTACCTTTCTAGGGCACCCATTGCCTGCTAACTTCCTAGGGCACCCATTGCCTGCTACCTTCCTAGGGCATCCATTGGCTGCTTCCTTCCTAGGATATCCATTGCCTGCTTCCTTTGTAGGGCATCCATTGCCTGTTGCTTCCTTCCTAGGGCATCCATTGCTCAGTCACTGTGAAGTGTCTCCATATGTTAAGTAAGCACTCTGTAACAGCGCCATGATGCCCCAGGGCAGCTTGTGTGCTTTATAAATAAAATAAATACATAAATTGCCTGCTTCCTTCCTAGGGCATCCATTGTCTGCTTCCTTCCTAGGGAATCCATTGCCTGCTTCCTTCATAGGGCATCCATTACCTGTTGCTTCCTTCCCAGGGCATCCATTGCCTGCTTCCTTCCTAGGGCATCAATTGCCTGTTGCCTCCTTCCTAGGGCATCCATTGCCTGCTTCCTTCCTATGATATCCATTGCCTGCTACCTTCCTAGGGCATCCATTGCCTGCTACCTTCCTAGGACATGCATTGTCTGCTTCCTTCCTAGGGCATTCACTGCCTACTTCCTTCCCAGGGCATCCATTGCCTGCTACCTTCCTATCACATCCATTGCCTGCTTCCTTCCTAGGGCATCCATTGCCTGCTTCCTTCCTAGGGAATCCATTGCCTGCTTCCTTCTTAGGGCATCCTTTGCCTGTCGCTTCCTTCCTAGGGCATCCATTGCATGTTTCCTTCCTAGGATATCCATTGCCTGCTCCCTTCCTATGGCATCCATTGCCTGCTACCTTCTAGGGCATGCATTGGCTGTTTTCTTCCCAGTGCATGCATTGCCTGCTTCCTTCCTAGGGCATCCATTGCCTACTCCCTTCCTAGGGCATGCATTGCCTGCTTCCTTCCTAGGGCATCCATTGCCTGCTTCCTTCCTAGGGCATCCATTGCCTGCATCCTTCCTAGGGCATGCATTGCCTCCTTCCTTCCTAGGGCATCCATTGTATGCTACCTTCCTAGGGCCTCCACTGCCTGCTTCCTTCCTAGGGCATCCATTGCCTGCTTCCTTCCTAGTGCATCCATTGTCTGCTACCTTCCTAGGGCATCCATTGCCTGCTTCCTTCATAGGGCAGGCATTGCCTGCTTCCTTCCTAGGGCATCCATTACCTGGTTCCTTCCTAGGGTATCAATTGCCTGCTTCCTTCCTAGGGCATCCATTGCCTGCTTCCTTCCTAGGGCAAGCATTGCCTGCTTCCTTCGTAGGGCATCCATTGCCTGCTTCCTTCCTAGGGTATCCATTGCCTGCATCCTTCTGAGGGTATCCATTGCCTGCATCCTTCCTAGGGCATGCATTCCCTTCTAGGGCATCCATTGCCTGCTACCTTCCTAGGGCATCCACTGCCCACTTCCTTCCTAGGGCATCCATTGCCTGCTTCCTTCCTAGGGCATCCACTGCCTACTTCCTTCCTAGGGCATCCATTACCTACTTCCTTCCTAGGGTATCCATTGCCTGTTTCCTTCCTAGGATATCCATTGCCTGCTCCCTTCCTATGGCATCCATTGCCTGCTACCTTCTAGGGCATGCATTGCCTGTTTTCTTCCCAGTGCATGCATTGCCTGCTTCCTTCCTAGGGCATCCATTGCCTGCTTCCTTCCTAGGGCATGCATTGCCTGCTTCCATCCTAGGGCATCCATTGCCTGCTTCCTTCCTAGGGCATCCATTGCCTGCATCCTTCCTAGGGCATGCATTGCCTCCTTCCTTCCTAGGGCATCCATTGCCTGCTACCTTCCTAGGGCATCCACTGCCTGCTTCCTTCCTAGGGCATCCATTGCCTGCTTCCTTCATAGGGCAGGCAGTGCCTGCTTCCTTCCTAGGGCATCCATTACCTGCTTCCTTCCTAGGGTATCCATTGCCTGCTTCCTTCCTAGGGCATCCATTGCCTGCTTCCTTCCTAGGGCATGCATTCCCTTCTAGGGCATCCATTGCCTGCTACCTTCCTAGGGCATCCACTGCCCACTTCCTTCCTAGGGCATCCATTGCCTGCTTCCTTCCTAGGGCATCCACTGCCTACTTCCTTCCTAGGGCATCCATTACCCACTTCCTTCCTAGGGTATCCATTGCCTGTTTCCTTCCTAGGATATCCATTGCCTGCTCCCTTCCTAGTGCATCCATTGCCAGCTTCCTTCCTAGGGGATCCATTGCCTGCTACCTTCCTAGGGCATCCATTACCTGCTTCCTTCCTAGGGCATCCATTCCCTGCTTTCTTTCTAGGGCATCCATTGCCTGCTTCCTTCCTAGGGCATGCATTGCCTGCTTCCTTCCTAGCATATCCATTGTCTGCTTCCTTCCTAGGGCATCCATTGCCTGCATCCTTCCTAGGGCATACATTTCCTCCTTCCTTCCTAGGGCATCCATTGCCTGCTACCTTCCTAGGGCATCCACTGCCTGCTTCCTTTCTAGGGCATCCATTGCCTGCCTCCTTCCTAGTGCATCCATTGCCTGCTACCTTTCTAGGGCATCCATTACCTGCTTCCTTCCTAGGGCAGGCATTGCCTGCTTCCTTCATAGGGCATCCATTACCTGCTTCCTTCCTAGGGTATCCATTGCCTGCTTCCTTCCTAGGGCATCCATTGCCTGCTACCTTCCTAGGGCATCCATTGCCTGCTTCCTTCCTAGGGTATCTATTGCCTGCATCCTTCCTAGGGTATCCATTGCCTGCTTCCTTCCTAGGGCATGCATTCCTTTCTAGGGCATCCATTGCCTGCTACCTTCCTAGGACATCCACTGCCTACTTCCTTTCTAGGGCATCCATTGCCTGCTTCCTTCCTAGGGCATCTATTGCCTGCTATCTTCCTAGGGCATCCATTACCTGCTTCCTTCCTAGGGCATCCATTGCCTGCTACCTTCCTAGGGCATCCACTGCCTGCTTCCTTCCTAGGGCATCCATTGCCTGCTTCCTTCCTAGGGCATCCATTGCCTGCCTCCTTCCTAGTGCATGCATTGCCTGCTACCTTTCTAGGGCATCCATTACCTGCTTCCTTCCTAGGGCAGGCATTGCCTGCTTCCTTCATAGGGCATCCATTACCTGCTTCCTTCCTAGGGTATCCATTGCCTGCTTCCTTCCTAGGGCATCCATTGCCTGCTACCTTCCTAGGGCATCCATTGCCTGCTTCCTTCCTAGGGTATCTATTGCCTGCATCCTTCCTAGGGTATCCATTGCCTGCTTCCTTCCTAGGGCATGCATTCCTTTCTAGGGCATCCATTGCCTGCTACCTTCCTAGGGCATCCACTGCCTACTTCCTTTCTAGGGCATCCACTGCCTGCTTCCTTCATAGGGCATCCATGCCTGCTTCCTTCCTAGGGGATCCATTGCCTGCTACCTTCCTAGGGCATCCATTACCTGCTTCCTTCCTAGGGCATCCATTCCCTGCTTTCTTTCTAGGGCATCCATTGCCTGCTTCCTTCCTAGGGCATGCATTGCCTGCTTCCTTCCTAGCGCATTCTTTGCCTGCTACCTTCCTAGGGTATCCATTGGCTGCTTCCTTCCTAGGACATCCATTGCCTGCTTCCTTCCTAGGGCATGCATTGCATGCTATCTTCCTAGGGCATGCATTGCCTGCTTCCTTCCTAGGGCATCCATTACCTGCTTCCTTCCTAGTGCATCCATTCCCTGCTTCCTTCCTAGGGCATCCCTTGCCAGCTTCCTTCCTAGGGGATCCATTGCCTGCTACCTTCCTAGGGCATCCATTACCTGCTTCCTTCCTGGGGCATCCATTCCCTGCTTTCTTTCTAGGGCATCCATTGCCTGCTTCCTTCCTAGGGCATGCATTGCCTGCTTCCTTCCTAGCGCATTCTTTGCCTGCTACCTTCCTAGGGTATCCATTGGCTGCTTCCTTCCTAGGACATCCATTGCCTGCTTACTTCCTAGGGCATGCATTGCATGCTATCTTCCTAGGGCATGCATTGCCTGCTTCCTTCCTAGGGCATCCATTACCTGCTTCCTTCCTAGTGCATCCATTGCCTGCTTCCTTTCTAGGGCATCCATTGCCTGCTTCCTTCCTAGGGCATCCATTACCTGCTTCCTTCCAAGGGCATCCATTGCCTGTTTCCTTCCTAGGATATCCATTGCCTGCTACCTTCCTATGGCATCCATTTCCTGCTACCTTCTAGGGCATGCATTGCCTGTTTTCTTCCCAGTGCCTGCATTGCCTGCTTCCTTCCTAGGGCATCCATTGCCTGCTTCCTTCCTAGGGCATGCATTGCCTGCTTCCTTCCTAGGGCATGCATTGCCTGCTTCCTTCCTAGGGCATGCATTGCCTGCATCCTTCCTAGGGCATGCATTGCCTTCTTCCTTCCTAGGGCATCCATTGCCTGCTACCTTCCTAGGGCATTCACTGCCTGCTTTCTTCCTAGGGCATCCATTGTCTGCTTCCTTCCTAGGGCATCCATTGCCTGCTTCCTTCCTAGGGTATCCATAGCCTGCTTCCTTCCTAGGGCATCCATTGCCTGCTTCCTTCCCAGGGCATGCATTGCCTGCTTCCTTCCTAGGGCATCCATTGCCTGCTTCCTTCCTAGGGCTTCCATTGCCTGCATCCTTCCTAGGTCATGCATTGCCTCCTTCCTTCCTAGGGCATCCATTGCCTGCTACCTTCCTAGTGCATCCATTGCCTGCTTCCTTCCTAGGGCCTGCATTGCCTGCCTCCTTCCTAGGGCATCCACTGTCTGCTTCCTTCCTAGGGTATCCATTGCCTGCTTCCTTCCTAGGGCATCCATTGCCTGCTACCTTCCTAGGGCATCCATTGCCTGCTTCCCGTTGCCTGCTTCCTTTATAGGGTATCCATTGCCTGCATCCTTCCTAGGGTATCCATTACCTGCATCCTTCCTAGTGCATGCATTTCTTTCTAGGGCATCCATTGCCTGCTACCTTCCTAGGGCATCCACTGCCTACTTCCTTCCTAGGGCATTCATTGCCTGCTTCCTTCCTAGGGCATCCATTGCCTGCTACCTTCCTAGGGCATCCATTACCTGCTTCCTTCCTAGTGCATCCATTGCCTGCTACCTTCCTAGGGCATCCACTGCCTGCTTCCTTCCTAGGGCATCCATTGCCTGCTTCCTTCCTAGGGGATCCATTGCCTGCTACCTTCCTAGGGCATCCATTGCCTGCCCTGCTTCCTTCCTAGGGTATCCATTACCTGCATCCTTCCTAGGGCATGCATTTCTTTCTAGGGCATCCATTGCCTGCTACCTTCCTAGGGCATCCACTGCCTACTTCCTTCCTAGGGCATCCATTACATGCTTCCTTCCTAGGGCATCCATTGCCTGCTACCTTCCTAGGGCATCCACTGCCTGATTCTTTCCTAGAGCATCCATTGCCTGCTTCCTTCCTAGGGCATCCATTGCCTGCTTCCTTCCTAGGGCATGCATTGCCTGCCTCCTTCCTAGGGCATACATTGCCTGCTTCCTTCCTAGGGTATCCATTGCCTGCTTCCTTCCTAGGGCATCCATTGCCTGCTACCTTCCTAGGGCATCCATTGCCTGCTTCCCATTGCCTGCTTCCTTTATAGGGTATCCATTGCCTGCATCCTTCCTAGGGTATCCATTACCTGCTACCTTCCTAGGGCATCCATTGCCTGCTTCCTTCCTAGGGCATTCATTGCCTGCTTCCTTCCTAGGGCATCCATTGTCTGCTACCTTCCTAGGGCATCCATTGTCTGCTACCTTCCTAGGGCATCCACTGCCTGATTCCTTCCTAGAGCATCCATTGCCTGCTTCCTTCCTAGGGCATCCATTGCCTGCTTCCTTCCTAGGGCATCCATTGCCTGCTACCTCCCTAAGGTATCCATTTCCCGCTTTTCTTTTCCGGGGGGGGGGTGGGGGGGGGCAGATATTGTGGAGAAAGGTGATGACCCCAAAGGGTATTGTTTCCTTGCAGCAGTCACCACTATCTGGCTGTGGGATTCTTCCTAAGAAAGAGAGGATCAGTAACTTCTTATGCCTTTGTGGCACTGATGTTGGAGTATGGAAAGTGGCCACAGTTGGTTATAGTTTAGCCATCACTAGATACATTGGAAGACAAGGGGACTCCTTCGAGTGAAAAAACCTAAAAACGAAGAGCGAAAGAATGAGGAATGGGAGAGGCATATTCCACTTGGTCACCTCCTGAGAATGTAATCAAGTCATGTGTGGGTGATACTCACTCCAATCCATTGATCTGAAGGGGTGTGTGGACACAGGGGTGCAGTAGGCCTTTTTGGAAGCTCCATGGATCTAGTAGAAGAGTGTGGCCTTTGTGTATTGGGTTGTTTCTCTTTTTCTGGTTCTTTCATTGGCTGTATCGGCTATTTCCCTACTGGAGCTAGAGACATGGCCTTCATCCTTGAGCTTGTCCCCAATGTCGAAATAGACACTTCGGACAATACCAATGTCAATAGTGACAGGTCCCTTGATGTCGTCATTTTGAACATCCCAAGGTGGAACCCTAGTTTATGACTTCCTAAGTCACCAGAAATATTTTTCACATTGAAGTTCTTGATGTCGAGCGATGCCAGTGAAGCGGCCAGTACTTTGAGTGACCCTCTAGTTTATCAGAAGCTGCCACAGATCTTGCCCCAGAGAAGGAAGGCTCACTCCTGGCTATTCGTGGGGGTTCTGCAGATGCTTGAATTCCTCTCAGTCTGATGCCTGAAGAAGCACACCAGCATCTAATGAACTCGAACAAGAAATGTGGATTTACATTTCTATGTCAGGAAATCCTTGCTCATAGAGTGGACAATGAACTGAGGACTCACGTGTCACTGCTGAACTGAAGACTCACGTGTCACTGCTGAACTGAAGACTCACGTGCCACTGCAGCCCTTGAAGGGACATCAGTGGAGACTGGTGGCAGCTGAATGTCTGATCTATTCATGACAATGCTGCAGAGTCAGAGCTCTTTAGGAGTTACACACAGTCTAAATACCTTTTATAAAGATGTTTCATTAAACACTAATATACAGAAAAGCCAGAGGGTCAGCTGTGAGATTAAAGAACATATTACTTACCTGGTCATTTCCACAGATTCTTCAGTTTTTGAAATAGACCTCTAATGCAGTCAGCTGTGGAAGACATGTATTCAGCTGCTAGGCGGTGCTGTGTGGCTCGGGGAATGGCTCCATCATGGCTCTTTTGTGCTGCACATGCAGCAAGTAGTGCTGCAAACACACATACACCTGCAGCCGGCGCCCTAGTTTCTTATTTCTGCCTCTTTCCTACCCTGGCAATCGTGAGGAACGGCAGAACCTCATGCTTCAAAACTTGCAAAGTCAGGTGCAAAAGAATTTCAGTTTGAGAACTTTCATGTTCTACAGGGAAGGCCACAAGGTGATGATAAATCTGTCAAAAGATCCATTGCATCATCATAAAGAACATTTCTGGGGTTAGTAATTTGTTCTTCTAATTGATGCATTCCTGACACAGATTCCTCATATTTTAAAAGGCTCCCATACCTGTGTACAAACTCAAAAGAAACGAGAAAAGCACAAGACACAATATACAACAAGAGACTTTGCGGGACAGACCTGCCCACTCTGGCACGCGCCCCAGCTTCTGCAATTCAGATAATAGACAAGACAAGGCAGCACTTGACAGCTCCAAACCCACCACAAACATCCCAGAAATATCATGCCACCACACATCAAGATGGCCGTCAAACATGCCAAGCACAAAGATGGAATTCTCCCTTCCTCCATTGGGAGGGTCATCTAAAAGGGAAGCACTCACACCACCTCTCAACGTCCCTCACCAAAGACACCTCCCAGATGCACTGCGAACTGGACAGAACCTCCCGCTGTGGAAGAAACTCACATTCGACCCAGATTACCTGGCCAACTCTGACCTCATAAGACATCTACCCTTCATCAGCAAAGTGACTCACTAGCGACGCGCATCTGACACGGGGAGAGAAAACCCATCCCCAGCACAGTCAGCAACGGTCCCGATAGCGAGTAAAGTCTTGCAAGATCTGCCAACCGCCATCTTGAGGCCAAGCAAGGTCACAGACATCGTCTGTTGTTCCAGTGCACACCCCCATCACAAGGTCAGGCAGTTTGAAAGGAACTTTTATTTCATACGACTTGAGAATACAGATCCTGGATACAAGCCAATGTTTATATGTTTCAAAGACATTTAAGAGGAATACTTGTTTTAAAGGCAATTATCCTCGCACTGAAGCTGAGTTTGTTGTAATTATATGACAATGCATTACTTACTGTAAAAGCATTTCTGATGTTTGTATCTGCTTAGATTCACATGCTGTGCATAGGTCCGACATCCAGTGGTCACTGCGGAGTATTGCATTTTGTTTTTCGTAGTCGAAAAGGGGACGTCGACAAGGCGTGTCTGTAACACTATCCCTATAGTGACGTGCGTTGTACCCATAATCCCTCACGCGTCGAGGTCCCTCTGTTTGTATTTTTCTGCCCTGAGGGAGCCTTCTAGACGTGAGTGAGTACAGAAAAGAGAGAGATATAGAAAAGGATGTCTATGTTCCTTCCATCCGAGCGGGGAGGAAGAGTGGGCGCATGTGAATCTAAGCAGATACAAGCATCAGAAATGCTTTTACGGTAAGTAATGCATTGTCTTCTGATGTTTGTTAATCTGCTTAGGATCACATGCTGTGCATAGACTAGCGAGCAGTACCCGGAGTTGGAGGTGGGTTGTGAGAAGGAACAGTAGAGAAAAGATGTCTTAATACTGCTTGTCCCACCTGGGAATCAGATCTAGAGTGGGCATCTAGACAATAGTGTTTTGTAAAGGTGTGTACAGAACTCCAGGTTGCCGCTTTGCAGATGGACTCAAGGGGAACATTTGCAATGAATGCTATGGATGCCCCAGTGCCTCGAGTAGAGTGTGCTCTTGGCTTGAAGGGTAGTTCTCTCTTAGCAAGAGTGTAACAGAGAGTGATGCATTGAACAATCCATCTAGATATAGTGGACTTTGAGACTGCAGCTCCTTCTCTTCCTGCTTCCACTGAGACAAAGAACTGATTAGTCTTTCTCAGTGGACTAGTTCTTTCCATGTAAAACATGAGAGCTCTGCGCACATCAAGTGTATGCAGGCTTTTTTCTCCTAGATTTGAAGGATTTTGAAAGAACGTTGGTAGTTCTATAGACTGGTTGACATGAAATTTGGAGATGAATTTCGGTGCGAACCTTGGGTGTGTGCGTAGAATCACTTTATCCTTGTGAACTGTTACAAAAGGGCCTAAAACCGAAAGGGCCTGTAGTTCACTTACTCTCCTAATGGAGGTAATAGCTATTAGGAAAGCAGTCTTGAGAGTGAGATCTTGAAGAGTTGCCTTGTGCATGGGTTCAAAGGGTGACCCCATGAGCCTGGCGAGTACCACATTTAGATCCCAGCCGGGAGCTGGGTTTGCTATTGGAGGGTGTATTCTCTTTACCCCTTCCATGAAGGCTTTGATTACTGGGATCTTCCACCACGATACTTTGAGTTGTGAAGTGGTGTAAGCAGAAAGCGCTGCCAGGTGTACTTTAATAGAATTGAATACTAGACCCGAGTCCAGTAAATGGGTCAGGTACAGAATAATTTGTGTGGGAGAGCAGTCAACTGGGTTGATACTCTTCCCTCTACACCAGATGACAAATCTTTTCCATTTGCTAGAATAGCAGTGACGAGTGTTAGGCTTTCTGGCCTCTCTGAGGATGTCCATGCACCTCTGTGGAAGTTGTAAATGTCCAATATGACCTCAGGAGCCAGGCTGCTAAGTTCATGGTCTGAGGGCATGGGTGCAGTGTCCTGCCCCTGTCTTGTGACAGCATGTTGTACGGGCAGGGCAGTCTCACTGGAGGAGATAGAGACATCTTCAACAAGTGAGCGAACCATGGCTGTCGGGCCCACATAGGGGCCACCAGTATCATGGTAACTTGTTCCTGGTGCATCTTGTGCACTATCTTGTTGAGAAGGGGAGTCGGGGGGAAAAGCGTAAACAAATTTCCCTGTCCATGGAATCGATAGACCGTTCCCCTTGGACTGGTTTTGGGGGTACCTGGAGGCGTAATCTTGGCATTGAGAGTTTTTCAGAGTTGCGAACAGGTCTATTTCTGGGAAACCCCACTGTGTGAAGACGTCGAAGATGATGTCTTCTTGTAACCGCCATTCGTACTCTACGGGCAGGGGGAAGTCTCTGCTGAGTTTGTCTGCTAGCAGATTGAGTTCCCCTGGTACATGTTGTGATAGTAGGAACATGTTGTGTTTGAGAGCCCACTTCCAGATGTTCTGGGACAGCTTGGACAGTCCTGGAGAGTGAGTGCCCCCTTGCTTGTTGAGGTAGTACATGGCTGTGGTGCTGTCTGTGAGGACCATCACTGCCTTTCCTTGTAGGTGTTCCTGAAAGGCTTTCAGTGCTTTGAACACCGCTAGAATTCCAGCAGGTTTATATGCTTGGATGCTAAGCTCGGAGTCCACGCTCCGTGAGCAGTCTGATGGGATAGGTGAGCCCCCCATCCTGTAAGGGATGCGTCTGTGGTTAGAGTGGCTTCCACTGCGGGTGTGGCAAAGGTTTTCCCTAATAACAGGTTTTCTTTTGTCCACCACCGTAGCGAGAGAACCAAGGCCTGCGAGACCACCACTAGATCGTCCCATTGTCCGCTGGCCTGACACCACTGGCTGTTTAGCCACTCTTGCATTGGGCGCATGCGCAGGCGCGCGTGAGGTACCAAATAAATACATGACGCCATCATCCCTAGCAAGCGCATTGCTTTGCGTACTGTCACCTCTCGACCTGCCACATAATGGGGGATCTGAAACAGCATGTTTTGGACCCTCTCATTGGAGGGGAAGACGAGGCCGTCCTTTGTTCGAATTAGAGCCTCTAGGAATTGTTTGATTTGGCTGGGGTCTAAGCTGGACTTCTTTTCGTTGATGGAGAAGCCCAGTTGGAACAAAAGGTCTACAGTCTTTTGGGTATTGGAGAAGCATGTTTCGTAAGAATCCCCTGTTATGAGCCAGTAGTCGAGGTAAGGGTATACCGGGATGGATAACCTGCGCAGGTGGGCCGCTGCCACTGCCAGTACTTTCGGGAATACCCTTGGTGCAGATGCTATCCAAAGGGTAGTACTCTGAACTGGTAGTGTTTGTTCTCTATCTTGAACCTGAGGTATTTTCTGTGCGCTGGCAACATTAAAATATGAAAGTATGCATCTTTCATGTCTAGTGTTGTCATGTAGTCCCCTTGTGATAACAGTGGGATTACTTCCTGCAAGGTCACCATACGAAACTTTTGGGGTTTGACAAACTTGTTCACTGGGCGCAGATCTAATACAGGGTGCATGGTTAAATCCTTTTTGGGTACAAGGAAGTACACTGAATAAATACCTTCTGTTACCTGAGATAGGGGGACAGCCTCTATAGCTTCTTTTTTCAGTAGCTCTTCTACTTCTTGAAGAAGAATGGTGAGGTGTTCCGGTGTCATGCGTCGGTTCCGTGGGGGTCTGTACTTCGGGGAACCATTGAATTCGATGCAGTATCCGTGGGCTATGGTGGATAATACCCAGCGGTCTGACGATATTCCCTCCCATGCTGAAAGGAACGATGTTAGCCGGCCCCCGACCGGTGATGCATGGGAGGGGACCCGAATCTTCGGGTCATTTGTTGATATTGGGCGTGGAACCTTTGGGGCTGGAGCCGCGACCTCTTCCTCTACCACGGCGTTGGCCTCTTTGACTGAACTGGGTGTTGTTACCCTGGTTAGAGGGCCAGTTGGTAGCAGAGTAAAATTGCTGTTGGTTTTGCTGCTGGCGTTGGCCACGAAAGGAGCGTCTATTGCCATAGCCACGTCTGTTAGGGTGCCTAGAAATTTGGTCAAGAGTTTTGATGGTATCAAACTCTTTCTTCGCATGTTCTAGGGCCTCATCAACTGCTTTCCCAAACAGATGTGTTTGTTCTATGGGCTTATTTATCAGGGAAGCCTGGGTTTCCGGCTTAAATCCCGAATTGCGCAGTATTCCCTGAACCAGGGAACGGCCAGCCGTCTCTGCGGCATCTAAGGAGTTCTTTACGATGCCCTGGTTTACAAGAGTTCCCTCTGAGATTGTTGCTAACAGGCGTGAACGCAGGGGTTCTGGTGTGTCCTCTGCTTCGCTGCGCAGCTTGCTCCACTGTGCATCTGCGTAGCTAGCTAGTAGGGAATTATTTGCATTCCTAGTTGAAAAGGCGGCGGACGTCGTGATTCTCTTACCAAGTGCATAGAGCTTTTTGCCCTCTTTGTCAGGTGGTGCCTCACTAGTGGATAGTGGTACCCCTGCTCTTTTCCTTATATTAGTAACTACGAGGGAGTCCGGAATAGAATGGCCTCTGATGTACAAAGGGTCAAAGGACAAAGGGCTGAAGAGCTTTTCTATCCGAGGGTTGACCCCTCTGACTAAGGCAGGATTTGAAAGGGAAGGAGTTATTCTTCTCTTTATAGAAGCCAGGAGCGGAATAGACTGACTAACAGGGGCTTTTTCTTTAATAACTTTCTCTACAAAGTCCATGTCAGGAAGAGTCTCCCCTGTGTCTATTTCAAAATGCGCTGCTGCCTTGCGCAATAGTGCATTAAGTGAAGGTTGGTCATCTATGGGAGAGGTGTTTCCAATAGGTGAATCCTTGGGAGGAGAAGGGTGAAAGACATCAGGGTCTGAGTGCACTGATGGGGATTGCCAAGGCTGCACTGATGGGGATTGCCAGGGCTGCGAGGTAGCTGTATCTTCTTCGTAAAGCTCCTGTACTAGTGTAAGGATCTTCTTCAAACCCCTCTTCCTCATGTTCTTCCTCTCCACCCAAACACTCCTCATCTTCCTGGAGGTATTGCTCCTCTTCAGTGAGGTCATATACGTCTGTAGAAGGGGGAAACAGCCTAGGAATCTTGACCCTAGGGTCATCCTGGGGCCATTCTCTTGGTCTTTTGGGTGTGGGTGGGTTTTGGTTTCCCAAAAACCTTTCCATTTTCTCCATACAAGAATGGAGTCTTTCAAGGGTCTCATGGGGGACCCCTGAATAGTCTAGAGGGGGGAAATCAGTGTTTTCACCTTCAAAACGCTTAGAACGCTCCCACAACGTCGAAGAAAGGTTTCCGTCGCCCTCTGAAAAGCCCTCCGGTAGTTCAGAAGTGCCCTTAGATGAAGGGGGCAGTTCCTGGCTACTCTTGTGCTTTTTTGGCGTTTCCATAGCTTTTTGTGCGGTATTCAACGTTTGTTTCGTCGTCCGCTTACGTTTGTCTTCGGAAACAATTCTCGCCAGGCTCTCGACAACGAGGTTGTCAGTAGAGGACTCTGGTGTTGACGTTGCCAGCGTTACGCGTTCTTCCTCGACAGCCGCTCTATGGAGCGTTACGTCGGATGATTTTGGGGTAGCGCTCGTGTTTGATGAAAGCCCAATCGCTGGTCGCGACTGCGTTTGCGGGTGGGGCTTGAGACCCTTACGGTCTGAGGTAGACGCTGGAGTGCCCTGCGTCCCCTTCGGCGCTGATGGATCCTTCGTCTTCAACGAAGAAGAGCCGTGGGTTATGTGCTTAGGCCTATGGGGTCTGTGTGCGTCCTTGTCGCCGGGGTGTTCATCCCCATGAGCAGGGCGTGAGCCGAGCCCGTCGGGGCCGGGGACGGACGTCGAGGAGCGCGAGCGCTCCTTCTGGGGGTTAATGACTTCCGTAACGGACGTCGAGTTATCACCCTCCTCGTCACTTTCTGTAACAGCGGCGGTGGGTGAGGAAACTGACTTTGACATAGCGTAGTCCGCCCACCTCTTAACTTTGCGTTCTTTAAGAGTTCTTGGTTGCAAGAGCTTACAGGCCGTGCAGCTGTCCTCCTTATGATCGAGGGGCAAGCAACGATTACAGAGCTTGTGTTTGTCCTTCCAAGTGTATTTGCCCCTACAGCGTGGGCAAAACTTAAAATGTGTCCTCTCCATAGCTGAGGCAATAATAACTGGTGATAACAACCCCAAGGGAAAGATAGGGGAGAAAGAAAGACATTCTCAAAGAGAAGATAAAAGTTCGAACCCCCACTCTCCCTACTGTATGTTGGCCGGCGAGGCCAGGCCACATGTTCGGCAGCGCCGAAGGATCTCCTCCGTCTCTTCCCCTCCGTCGAAAACTTGCTCGGCGGAGGAACAGCTTCACAGCTAACGTCGAGGGGAGGGATCTTTAACAATATAATAAGTAAAATTAAGGACCTCGGTCCGTAGTAAGTATTTGCAATGTCTCTCTAGGAGCTCCCCGTAAGGCGACCAGAAGCTGGGCGGAAAAAAACAATCTGAGGGACCTCGACGCGTGAGGGATTATGGGTACAACGCACGTCACTATAGGGATAGTGTTACAGACACGCCTTGTCGACGTCCCCTTTTCGACTACGAAAAACAAAATGCAATACTCCGCAGTGACCACTGGATGTCGGACCTATGCACAGCATGTGAATCTAAGCAGATTAACAAACATCAGAAATATATATACAAACCAGGAGTTGCTTGTGTCCTGGCAAAAGCATTGCATTGAAGCCTTGCAAGCAGTGTTCACTGATACTTGACTGCTCCGTAAATTAATATTAGTGCCTGGTTGGGTGCATCTAGGGAAAACCAATATCCCTGAGCCTGCGCTGTTTCTTGTCCATCCAAGTGAGCCTAATGTTAAGTGGGCGGACTGGAAAGATGCCTTCATGAGATATCTGCATGGGGAATATGGGAGTAATGTTGCTGCTGACTGCAAAGACTCACTGCTATATCATTGCCTTGGCCAAGAAGGTCGGACAATATTCAAGAAACTACCGGATTTGCAGACTCGGGAAGCAGAGGAGTGGTCTATTTTTGAGCAGAGCCTGTTAAAGTTAGACAGCATTTCATCAAGGAAAATAAATTCTTAGCCAGATACCACTTGGCCATAAGAGATCAGAATATTGGAAAAAGGATGCCATTTGTGTTTGCTTCAAGTGTATTTCAAAGGGTTATGAACAAGTTGCTAACGGGACCTGCGGCACATGCTGTTATCAGGCTGATATATTGGTGTGGGGAAAGGATGAGGAGGTGTATGCTGAGTGACTGCATGAAGTGCTAAAAAGAATAGCAGGAGCAGGCTTACCTATATCTGTGGATAAATGTACATTTAGGGGCATGTGTTATCGGCAGAAGGTGTGAAACTGACATATGCAAACCTAGAAGCAATAAAAGAAAATTAACGCCCCGATGGATGAAAAGGAATTATCATTGTTTCTAGGGTTGGTCGAATTCTATGGGAAGTCTTCATTAAAGACTTGGACGAGAGAACAAAGACCATGAGAACATTGGTAAAGAAGGGTGTGAGATGTGTTTGGTGTGAACAGTGCACAGGAGAATTCGAGGATATAAGAGAGTGTTTGGTGAGTGCTAAAGGCATTTAAAGATGATCGGGAGGTAGAGTTGTACAGTGACGCAAGTGAGAGCGGACTTGGCTGTGCATTGATACAGAGGAAGAGGGATGCGTTGCACACAGTTGCCTTCGCATAACGTGTCCTGAAGGAGGCTGAGAGGCGTTATTGCGTTGTTGAGAGGGAAGCCTTGGCTTGTGTGTGGGAGATTGAGAAATTCTGCCAATTTGTGTGGGGAGGACAATGTGTTGTAGTAACTGATCACAAGCCGGTGGTGGGGATCTTTGACAGGAAGGGGGTTGGACAGTGTTTCAAGGAGGATTGTTAGGTGGATTTCATCTCTCCAGGGGTTGGACATGGAAGTGAGGCATGTGAACGGTGAACAAAATGTCATTGCCGATGCTTTGTCGCGCAATCCCATAGAGGGAGGTGATGTTATGATGTGTGAGGAAGAAGAGAAGGTTTTTGTTAACTGTTAAATTGCCAAGGAAAGTGACTGGAGAGAGGAGTGTGAGAAGGACGCTACTTGCAAGGTGGTGACGAAATATGTTCAGGAAGGATAGCCGGTAGATGAGCTGGATGAAGAATTAAAGAGATACAGGAAGGTGAAACAGGAATTGAATGTTGAGGAAGGAATTTTGTCTAGGTTTGAGCAGGTAGTTGTGACAGAGGGCCTGAAGAGAGTCGTGTTGGAAATTGCCCATGAGGGGCATTTTGGTGTTAACAAGATGAAGGCTCTAATACAGCAAGATTTTTGGTGGCCTGGTATGGACCGGGATATTGAGTTGTTCTTGAAGGAATGCGAGGCATGTATTGACTGTGATAAGGCATGAAGTATCAGAAGATTGTGGAGCAGCCCAGTTCAGTTTGGGAAGTTGTGGCCATGGACATTTTGGGTCCTGTGTCTGTTGGGGGAGCCCTAACCCCAAAGGCCATATCTAATTGTCTTGGTGAACGTGTTGTCAAAGTGGCCTGAGGTGTGCATCGTGAGGGACATTAGTTCCTGTAGCATTATAAGGTTTTTGGAGTCAGTATTCTGGAGAGAGGGATTTCCTAGGAAAACAGCGTCGGATAATAGTCCCCAGTTTGCAGGTTTTTTCTGGAGGATAATGGCATTGGACATTCCACAGCAGCTCTATATAGTCCAAAAGGGAATGCGACCGTTGAGAGGTTCACTAGGATGCTGATGGAAGTAATTAGAGTTGCCGTCGCATCAGGTGGAGATTGGGAGGGTGCTGTAATGGAGCATGTTGCACAATGTAGGATTGCACCTCACCAGGTAACGGGTGTTTTCACATTTGAGGCTTTGCAGAAAAGGGTGCCGAATGCCAGGCTGCTTCCTGGGTGGATGAACAAATGTGTTGGAGCGCGTGGAGAGGTACGATTGGGGGTTTTGCAGGAGAGGCTGCTGGATGTGCAGAAGAGGGCCAAGGAGAGATATGATGATACAAATGGTGTGAAGTAATGCATCTTCAAAGGAGGTATGGTGGTTAAGATAAGGAAAGGTAGGGGAGAGGACAAAGGGGTGTATATGGTTATATGGGACTGTACATAGTTATATGTTGCACTGTTACTGCAATGTATTGCTTTCATTCATGGGTTTGCATGGGCGTTCTGTAATGAAACCTAGTTCCAAGCAACAAGCACCACTTGGTTCCTGGTGGAAGGTTTGGTTTCGAGAAAAGGACAGTTTTGTTGACGGAAAGGTTTGGGGCTGCTGCAGTTTAAACTGAATAAAAACTGCATGAAGATATTACCGTGGAGGATCTGTGGACATACTACTTGCCTCGACATGGTAGAATTCCTCAGGCAAATCCCACCCTTTGCTCTTCGTGCAGGGAGGATAGCGCAGCGGCAACGTGTTCGCCTTGGAAGCAAAAAACAACACGAAACAACACAGCTTCGATCCCCGGTTCCGTGCTTAGAAACCTCTGGGTATTTGAGGGCGTTATAAATACGCAAGTAAGAAAAATAAAAATTCTGTAACAGTGGCTCGATGCCCGGGGGCTGTGTGAGCGCTTTAAAAATACAAACAATATAGGCTCAAGTCCAGGAGGCATTGGGTCCCCCATTCTAATAAGGATTTGGTGTCCGGAGACTGGAGCCACCTCTGACACAGTTTCAGTATGATTTGGCTTTGATCCTTCAGCTGAGACGGGACTGAACGTTTGGTGCCAAGTGTTGGTGCCATATGGAGCAGAGCAGTCTATTTTTGGTGATAGAGCAGGGAGAGAGCCAAGCGGCATATGATCACTGCCCAACAAGGTGCCTCTGAAGGCGCGGTGGGTGCAGTGGGTGCTGGCTCTGCCACTGGTGCCCAGGTATAGACCACCAGCACCAGGGACAGTGGTAAAGATTGACTGAAATCTTCAAACTGTTGCAGAGACGAGGCATTAGTGGAGAGTGGTCCCTGCTTCCTTTTCAGAGAATTAATCTCCATCATCATCATCATCATCATCCCAATGGCAATGCTTATGTGCTTATGACTCTTCCTGGAGGAGGAATGGTGGGATCCTCTCCCAGAGCGATCATACTTTCCTTGCTTCCTCTTCTTCTGTGCTTCCTCAGTTCCTTGTCCTTCTCAGAGGGATGTGTTTGGGAGACTGGGATTTACCGGACGTCATGCAGTTGCCCTTCTGAAGGGCGGTGAAGAACTTTGCTGCCTGCTGTCAGAGGGCCTTCGAGTGCGTCAACTAACAGAAGCCGGAAATGTCCATAGTATGGTTGGTCCTAACATACAAAAGGCACACACAATGGGGGTCTGACATGGACATCCTTCTACCAAATACATTTCAGGATGTACTGCCCAGGCCTTCAAAGTTCACACCACCCAACTCCAAAGAAACGATGGGACAATGGTCCTGAGGGTGTCTGTGCAGAATGTACGTTTCTGGAGCCAGCACAGCATTCTAACCAAGGATGCATAAGGAGGGAGTGAAGTGGACAATGGGAGACCAGCTCCTGTGCTGCAGCGCTCTGGACACCATGGTAGCATGTCCAGAGAACTCAACAAGAGTATTCCCGCAGTGTGCAATGAATGATATCAGAACACAGCATCTGCTATGCATGAGGAGGACAGTGGCACCTTTGCGGACAGGTTTTAAGAATGATTTGGGCAATTAAACAAATTAAATAGAATGAGCTAACATTTCTGCAGCTGGAAGCTGCCCCTCTGAGGCCACAGACATCCTTTGGCTGGTGACGCCATTAGTCCAGCGGTCATTAAGTAACTCCACCACACCTCCATTTGGCTGGTATTAAAAGAAGTATGTAAACAAGCATGTTCTTGGCGGATAACTTACGTTCACATGTTCTGCCATCTCCCTGGTAGCCGGGCATGCATTTGCACTCAAGTGGCCCTGCACGGGAGTCTGTACACCTGGCGTTTTCGTGGCACTTCATGGCTTGGCACGCAGGTATTGCTAAACAGGCAGAGTGGGAGGGAGGACAAGAGTGGGACAGAGAGAAATGTTTTACTTTCATTGAACTAAACATTTTCAAACATGTCAAAGGACATATACAATCAATACATGGAGCTGACAACCAGGCTCAAAATATCTTACTGGCAAACTCCAAATAGATCAAAAAAAGTGCCGAGGCCCAGGCGCTGCAGCAAAGGTACCAGCTGAAGCCTGGTGAGGAGGAATACTCTCCACTTGATTCATTTGCTCAGGGGCAAACAATGGCAGGCTTGAAAAGTATGCCATGTGTGATGATAGTTTCAAAATCGCCTTGCTATAGTTAAACTTGTGACATGTATAGGAGTCATTTTATCTTAACTTATGGGGCGTGTTGGGTTATTCAGTATTTGAACAGAGTTTGTGTGGCAGGTGTGTCAAAGGACAACTTGCTGTTGACTGAATCCTATATAGCGTAGAATACAAAATGCACATTTTACTGAATAAAGCTAAATATATGTTTTTAATAACTAAATTGTATCATGTACAAAAATAAAACTATTGAGTGACAAATGCATCTTCATACAGTGAGATTAATCATTAGTCAAGTCAAATGACCTTCTCCTCCCCCACCTGGGACGCTGGTACCCACACTGCGCTTCCTGCAGCTCATTGTTTTTTTATTTTTCTTTTTCTATTTGTATATGGTTTACATATGAAACCTTTACATTTACATTTAATAGCATCATCCATAAAATTAATCACAATACATATCAAACATTATACAGAATCAGTGCAGAGTGGGAAAATTCAATATCTCATATTACAGAAAAAAATTGTTTCAAATTTCATACATAACAGAATTCATTACCGTTACCCATAATCTACAATAACAGTTTAAAATCTAAACTAATGGATAAAAGAGCTTCAAAAGAGGGAAGTAGCAAGAAGGTTAGGAGTAAAAGGATCCCTTGAGTAAAGGAGTCCCTGGTCAATTCAAGGGTTCAAAAAGATCTAATGATTTAATAAAGCCTGCAACCGCCAGACCCTCCACAACATTAGAAATAGAGACACATCTTACCCAGATATAATCATATGCCCCCAGAATCCCTAGAGTAGCAAATTTCCCCAGGTATAAAGCCCTGGATCCTTTCAGTTCAGCACAGTCTAGGAACAGATGGCGAGCAGTTTCTAGGACCGCAGGGCTATGACAGAATCTACAAAGGGTATTAGTTTCAGTTTCTATAATCACATTCCTTCTCTTCAGAACCTCTTTAGCTGGAAGAATATTCCGTCTAAGTTTCCAAAGACGAGAACGATAATAACGATTCATAAATTGTGTCATAATGAATGATAGTGTTCCTCTTTTCCTATGAACACATTTTATGTCAGTAAGGGAGGGGTAGGAATGTAATTTTTGGATTGTATTATTCCAATCATGAGTGTAGAGAAGTTGGTTAACCTTGTCTGGATTAGTCATTAATGTTACCCTGTCTATGGACAGATCCATCAATATCTTATCACAGAGTTCTCTGAACCTAGTAAAATATACATTCCCAAATGAGCATCCCTGGAAAAAAAGAATTTTCTCTAGATCGCCATAGAGGGAATTATCTTTTGGACAGAGAAGAGAACGAAATAGGGCCAAAACCCACCAAAGGGATTTAACTATTAATGACACAAGGCCCAATTCAAACCTTATAGCCACTGCTGAAATGTTATTAGATAATTTCAACATTTTTCTCCAGATAATATCCTCTACTGTCCCAGAAGGTATGAATATCCATGAAGTGAAACACCATGCCATATGTCAAGTTTGGCACGACCTTCCCTTCAAAGAAATCCACTGCTGGCTTTAAGGAGAATCTCCCATATTTTTTATCCAGCTTAATGGTCTGGGATATACGTGGGATAACCTTAAGTCTAATGAAATGTCTAGGTTCAGAGACTGATGGTTGGGACAAAATCAGGAATCCCAAATACACATTTTTTTGGGCTCTTACAATCGATTCCCCAACAATTTTCCAATCCAGTCTTTTCCCCTTTTTCCCTTAGAAATCCCCACTAAGCGGGTTTTATTTGGATTAATTGGTAGCCCATTGATTTCAGCATATTGTTCAAACCTAGAGATCAATCGTTGGACTCGACCTTGGTATGATCAAAAAGGATGAAATCATCGTGATAAGCCACCCACGAAAACCTGATCTCCCCAGTTTAGCACTCACCTGAGAAATTCGTCGGCATCTGCCAGGTAGAGGATGAAGAGCCAGCGTGCCAAGGAGCAACCCTGTCTCACACCTATCCGAGTTCTTATCTTCTGGATAGATTCCCCTCCATATTCAGGCGTACATGTATACCCAAATTCTCATACATGGCCATTATGAGCTTCAGTAAGCCTTCAGGGATAACCAACTTGGCAAGTTTAGCCCAGAGTCGGGATCTAATAACCGAGTCAAACGCATTTGACAAATCAATAGAGGCAACATACAGAGATCCCCCATATTTACTCCATGCTTAATCTTGAAGAGCAGTTACGATGAAACCATTTACATTAGTAGAGGGTCCAGCCCTGATCCCTGTCTGATATTTATCCAATATATGATTCTTCGTTATCCACTCATTAACATATGATAACAGCAAAGAAGCAAATAGCTTACAATCTGCATCAATCAATGCAATCGGTCTGTAGTTTTTAGCGATATTCCGCTGACCTCTCTTGAAGATACGGATTAAATGCACAGTCTGCCAGCTTGTAGGTATTGTGCCACTCCTCATTATATTTCAGAAAAGGCAGAGTGAGTATTTGGGCCCACATTTCTGGTAGCGCTTTCAGTGTGTTATTTGTCAGTCCATTAGGACCCTTGAGTTCTTGGCTTTAATAATTAAATTGAGTACCTCCCCATAATCAATGATCAGGTCTCATGGTGTAATATTTATACCCTTCCCTAAAGCTGTTTCTTGACATCCCTCTGGCCCTTGTCCAAATAGCTCAGAGAAAAATTCAAGCCATTGTGCCTCTGACCCACTATTCCATTGATCAGTGGCAGAAGGAGTATCTTGGGAAGTAAAAAGAGCCCAAAAAGCCGTAAGGTCTCTTTTCACCAAGACACGTAACATCAGCTCAGCATCTTTTTGAAGCATACTGCTTTTTTTGGCAATACAGACATTTTTATATTTCTGTCGGATAGATCTAATCCTAGCATTTTTATGTAATTGATCAGTGTTTAGTTTATGGGTTTCTCTGAGCAACTTCAACATATGGGACTTTTCCTTAGCCAATTCTTGGTCAAACATGTGCAGGTGCTTTCTTTTAGCGGGACCCTTTCTTAAACAGTCGTAGACCCTACCATGTAAATCCTTCAGGAATGTATCATAGTGCGGTACATTAAACAACTCTTGTTTCCATAGGAAGGATGTATTGTTAAAGGTGGACATCAATTGACTGTTAAGGAGTTTTATATTTGCAGGGGCCCCATAGTTCTCAAGTTGCAAAATCCCCCCTATAAGCAGCATTTTAATCGGTAAAGAAAAATTGACAGTCAAGGCCCCATGATCACTCCAATTATGAAATGCACCTGAACTTTAGAGGATAGTGGAACCAAAGTTTGATCTACAAAGAAGTAGTCTACGGTTGATGTGGATAGAACCCTCCCCCAAGCTGGAAGAAGCGGGCGGACCGGATCAGAAGTTCCATTAAGACATACAAGACCCACAGATTCCAAGGAGAGGTTCCAAAGTCTTCCCCAGAGATATTTCTGGCCCCTACAAGAGATGTCCCCCATGTCCTCGCCCAGATCCCCATAGTCATCTTCAAATGTAGTAGAACAATCTGAATTTAAATCCCCAGCAAGAATCGCTTTCCCACTTGTATTTATAATTTTCCAAGTCATAATCACTTGTGTTATCCTTTCTAGAAAGGGCTTTAAAGGTGGTAACCCTTGATGCCAATGAATATTGATCAATAGAATGTACCCCAAGCCCTCCTTTGAAGAGACCTCAACCACCAATATTTCTAAAGGCATATCGGGGACCACCATAGTCAGAAGTCGGGGGTAGACTTTGGACCAATCAGTAGTCGCCCCAAAGCTCTACCCCAGGATAGGTTTAGCGGCCTGGGAACAGATTTCAAAGCCATCAATGAAAGGGTTCAAAAGAAACCAAGTTTCCTGAAGAAAGAAACATTCAGTAAGTTTTAGCATAGACACTGTATCCATGTTTGTGAGTAAATGTAGATTCCCCCTAGTATTCCAGGGAAGACACCTGAATGTGCTGGTAAGAGGTAGGTCTGTCAGAGGGAGCAATCTTCCCGTACACTGATCAATTCCACAGGGCTGAGGTCACTTGAGCCCAGTTCCGTGCATTTTCATAATTCCTTCTTAGAGAATGCCTCAGTTGGAGTTGGAAAAATCTTTGTGGATGATAAACCATTGTCAAATTTCCCATATATTTATTTATTTATGTATTTATTTATTTATTTATTACATTTATATAGCGCACAGTAGATGCACTTAGTTACAATGAGTACAGGTTGTGCCTTGGGTTACAGTGCAGCAGGATCCTGTGTTCAGCGATAGGAGGTAGCATACATCATAATACATCATACATGAGAGCTTGAACATATGGTGCTGGTTAGGTGAACAAGGAAGTTTTCATGGCTTTGCGGAAAGCAGTCAGTGAAGGTTCAGCTCGCAGAGAGGTGGGAAGGGTGTTCCAGTGTAAGGCAGCAAGGTAAGGGAAGCTGGCGCCCCCTGCTCTAGCTCTTTTTACCCTAGGTACAGAAAGCATATTGGCTTATGGTGTCCTAGTGGGTCTCAAGGAGGAGACCGGGTGGACTCTCTGGGATAGGTACACTGGGGCCGAGAGGTGGATGCATTTGTGGGTGATACTTAGCGCTTTGAAAATGATCCTTTCCTTTATGGGGAGCCAGTGGGATGCTTTTCTGGCGGCAGTTATGTGCTCTCTCTTAGCAATGCCTTGTGCAGCACGCAGGGTGCTGTTCTGGATTACTTGCAGCTTCTCGAGGTTTTTGTTGGAGGTCCCTAGGAAAAGAACATTGCAGTAGGCTAGCTGCGAGACAGTTATGGCTCTGGCTTGTTGGTGCATGAGTCTTTTGACAGATAAGGTCTGATTGCGTTGAGGAGTTTAGCATGGTAAGCAGCAGATAAGGCGATTGCGTTTACTTGCCTGGTCATGGATAAGTTGGAGTCTAGACAGACGCCTAATGTTTTTACCGTGTCTAGTACTTGAATTTTGATTGAGTCAATAGTAAAGTGGCTAAACTGGGCGTCAAGTTTCTTGAGGGTGTCAGGAGATCCTACGAGTAGGAGCTCAGTTTTGTCAGAGTTAAGGCAAAGGCCGTTGATAGCCATCCACATTTGGATTGTGTTATATATGTTGTTGAGAGTTGCGCAGTCAGTGTCATAGTCGCCTGTCAGTGTGAGAAGGATCTGAGTGTCGTTGGCGTAGTTGGTGTATGAGATGCCCATGGCGTCGCGGATGAGGAAGAGGGGGCGGGTAAAGATGTTGTAGAGGGTGGGGGAGAGGCAAGAGCCTTGGGTCACACCACATAGTATGATGGTGGGTGACGCCGTGGCTAGGTCAGAGAAGACCTCCATGGTCCTGACTTGGAGGAAGGAGGTGATACAGGTGGTGGCTTCTTGGGAGAAGTTAGCTGTGGAGGTGAGGTGATGGCAGAGGATGTTGTGATCTACAAGATCAAAAGCAGCAGAGAGAGATCGAGGAGAAGGAGCAGGGCAGGTTTCCCTTGGTCTCTTGCGTCATCCATTTGGTTGTTGAGGTCGAGTAGGGCGGTCTCTGTCCCGTGTCTAGGGCGAAAGCCGGATTGTCTCAGTCCTGGTAGGTTGTGTTCTTCGAGGAAGTGCTGGACCTGCAGGTAAGCTGCTTTGTCTAGAATCTTGAGGAGGAAAGGGACTGTGGTGATGGGGCAGTAGTTATTGGGAGAGGTGGGGTCAAGTGTGTTTTTTTTTATGAGAGGTCAGACCCATGCTTCCTTGAGGCATGAGGGGACTCTCCCTGTGGTGAAGGAGGCGTTGACGAAGGCTGTTAGGAAGGGAGGCAGGGTCTCTGCGCAGTCTTTGATGATGGAGGCGGGGCAGGGGTCCCCTTTGCAGTTGGAGGGTTTTATGTTTTTCATGATGTTGATCATGTCATTTTCCTGGATGGTTTTAAATGAGAAGGTAGGGGGGGCTCTTTGGGTGAGGAGAGTGGGGGGGTAGGGGAGGGGGTAGGGGAGGTTGGCAGCGTTAGTTTGGTGTTCAAAATTTTGGCTTGGAGAGAGCTAATCTTGTTACGCATGGCTGTATCTTTGGTGAAGTTTTGGGGGGTGGGTGTAGGGGTCTTGAGTTCTCTAAATATGGCAAACATTTCCTTGGTGTATGATTTGGCTTTGGCTTTGATGATGGCTTTCTTATATTCATTTGCGAGGGATTTGAAGATAAGTTTGTCTTTAACATCTTGAGATTTTTGCCATTGCGCTAGTGCTGCTCGTTTGTCTGTGCGCAGTTTGAGGAGGTCTTGGGTGTACCACACATTGGTGCGGCTGGTGGGTTTGGTTTTGCGTGGTTTAAGTGGGGCAATCTCATTGATTGCAGCAGTGATGGCAGTATCGTAGTTTTTGCCCAGGGTTTCTGGGTTATCGGAGAAGGGGTGTCTGAAGGCAGGTCCCTGTAGGAAGGGTAGGAGTCTTTCTTTGGTGAGTTGGCGGGCACTCTTGTGAGGGCTGGTGGTAAGGGCTGGGTGGGGCGGGATGCGGTTGTGGTGGTGGGGATGTTGAAGGTAATGGTGTGGCGGTCGGACCATGGGGTGGGGGTATTGCCTGTGACTGTGAGGGGGCAATTGTGGTGGGCAATCCAGCCTGGTGATCTGCCTAGTGCGTGCGTGGGGTCTGTGATGGTGTTGGTGAATCCTATAGTGGCTAAGGCTATAGTCCTTAGTTCTTTAAATTTTCATGAAAGTTTGGATAGTTTTCACAGACTTAATTTCGAAACCCAATTCTCTCAGACCACCAATTTCCCCCAGTACCAAATCAGGAACCACTCTTGATTTAAGGACAATATTGCTCTGATCTACTCGTTCCTTAATTGGGAAATAAATACTTTCTAAGTCATAACTAGACACCAGGGACAGTGCCAGTGCCGGTAATTGGCCAAAGATTTTCAAAATATTTGCTCGGTTCAGGCATATGGGCATATCGGCCCCCCAGAGACTAGGAAACTGTAAAGTTTCAAGGGGTTCTTTATTACCCAAAGTTTGTATAGGACTATCAGGATTGTCCCTAATAAACTGATTTGTCGAATCATCTTGAATATCACAACCCTTAGCACCCCTTAAAATTGTCCCCCTATGTGTGGATTGTGGGCCTAATATTTGTCTGTCCTGGATACCAAGAGATCCCAAATTAGTAGAACTCTTTTGAGAAGAACCCAAAAAGTTTGGGACATATAGTTCTCCCACTGAGTTGGGACCAGTTGGCAGGTCCTCTGAGAAGGGTTGGGGGATAGTCGAGTGAACCCTTGAGACATATCTCACCTGACCAACTCTTTGGAGATTTCGAGTGTCGTCATTATTTACCTTGTTAGCGCCTTAAATATTAGGAGTGCCTTCCACTTGAATAGACTTCACCCTATATAGATCCTGTAAGAGTTGTTTGGCCATGGCAATATTAACAAGGATCGGAATATTACTATTTATATGGATCTGAGTGTACAATGGGATAGGGTTAGTTAACAGGTTCTCATTTTGGGAATGATCTACCAACTGTTCGTTTTGGACATTATCTGATGGCAGCCCTCCCTCTTCACTATCGATCACCTCTATTTTATCAATAGGGTTTTCAGTTACAGGATGACCGGACTGTTCAGTGATGGGGACAGGGTGAAGATGGCCGTTATTGTCCCCCAAGCCGGAGGTTTTTAAGGGTGAGTCAGTCTGTATGCCAATAGCAGCTTTCAGAGGAATGGATTTTTTCCCCTTATCCATAGTCCCACGATTTGGAGTCGGCTGCAGTTCTTTTTCCTCCTCAGTCCCTAAACAGGCAGTAGGATTACCATGATCGGCAGCAATAGGCCCGTCCACCAAATCAGAGACCACTGCCCCCTCAGATTGCACGATCTTCCCTTGGGGGGAAGGATAACTTTGGTAGAACCACATTTTTAAAACATGTATTAGTTAATGAGTTCATTTTTAAATATTTTTCTGGTTTTTGGTTTTCTTAATTTGTTGTAAATATCTTCTCCCCACTATAATGTTTTTTTTATATCTGGGAGATCATCTTTAGTTAGATCTATAATTACAGGATCCTTCTCTAAGTTTGACATAGCCTTTTCCCCAGATGTGGTTACAGGGTCTTCTCCCTTGCCCGACAAAGATTCTTTAGGAATTACTGATTCAAATGCACATTTAAGTGCAGATGGGCAAGAGGTGGCTAAAGGCATCATATCTATGGCGAAATTAGAATCAATTTTTGCTGCAGATCCTGAGGCCAACAGACCTGATCGACCTTCCTGCTCCACCGGTGGCGAAAGAGGTAGAGAGGAGGAAGAGAGTACCGGCTTAAATATGGTAGGGTTATCCTCCCTAATAATCCTCACTAATTCTTCAAATCTATCCAGTCCATCTAGCCTGGCATACATTTCTGTAAGTAGTTGAGAATGAGATCTTACTTCAGCCCAGATGTTGTCATATAGACTGACGAAGGAACTCAGCACCATATTTAATGCGGAGGCTGTAGATTAAGTAAGTCTTATCCTTTCGTCAGCATTGGATCGCTAGAATTTTCTTTTATTGGTTCTGCCAATAGATCCAATTCTCTAAGCCAATTTTGCTTCTCTGTATATTCATCAATAAAATCTGTGAGTTCAGATGGAGAACCCATAGAGTAGGAATCACATGTCTGTTGGGTGACACTATTAGTGTTGAAGTATCTAGGTTCCAAATTACTCTCAGCAATTGCCTTATCAGCACACTCAATAATACTGATATCATCGATATCATTATGCAGAGCCTCCTCGATATCTAATTTTTTTAGTTTTACCACTTCTGCCAAATGCGAGTGGTCTAAACTAGCAACTGATAGAAACGAGGAAGCTGACTTAATTTGGGTGCTAATGGCAGTTCTTTTGTCAAAGTAATTGGATATCTTTTTACAAGGAATGGGTTCCCCCAAATTACCCTTAGAGAGTTTGTATTTGGGGGCACTAAGCGGGGTTTCATCATTGGTGTTTGAAATAAGTGTACTACTTACATGGCACTGTCCAAATTCCCCGCTTTAGTAGAGGATAGATCAATGTGCAATTCTCACCTTTTATTTTTTGAATTATTAAAAGTAGAGTCCTCCTTTACCGGCTGAATAGGAGAAGCAGTATTATTAATTATCATTGCCATCAATCTTTGTTAAGAGCTTATTAGTAAAAACATGTGATACACAGCTCTTTACATCAGAGACTTTTTTAAAGTAAGACTGTTAGGCAGAATTATATGCAGTACCCTTTGGGAACACTACACACAATTAAGACTACAAGTGACAGTACAATTTCACCTTTGGTACAAGCCTGTACTACACAGTTAAAGTGGTAGCGATGGCTGAGCATCCAGGCTTATCTCAGGAGTAAGTGAGCAGTACAAAGAGTTACACAAAGGGACAGCAATTACTATGATTCAGGCAAACACTGACTCAAGGTTTCTAAGTAAAAGAATATGTATTTATTTACTCAACAGTTGTATAACATTTCACTATTCTAAGGAAGGTCAAAATCACAATCATAAATACACCACACCACTTCCCTTAAATTCAAGACATGTTAAGCTCACAAAATGAAGTGGGAGCAAAATGGCACTCCAGCAATTTAAAAGTGAGTGAAAGACAAAGTTATTAGAAATTAGGCAAAACCAACAGGTAAGTATTCTGAGCAATTGAACAAGAGAGACTACAGTGAGGAGATCAGCTAGAAAAGGCTTAGGGCCAAAGTCAATAGGTCAAAAGTCTTTTGCTCAAGATCACACAGTTCAGGGTAGTTCGCGGTAAAGTTTGTGGCACAGATTCCGGACGAAGTTGGTTGGTAGAAAAGTTAGTTCAAAGAGAAAAGAAGGACAAGCCCTCGGATTGGCGAAAGATTTCAAACACTTTCAGCGCGGCTGAGCGAAACGCACAACCGAATTTGCACAGTACCTTAAAACGGAGAGGGGGCTGTAGCTGAGGCAGACGTTCCTGGTAGTTCCTGCAGGCTCACGGTTCCTGAAGTGACTGTCAGACTGATCAGAAGTAGTAAGACTGTAGGGTCCTGCACTACCCAGGGAAGAAACCAGCAGCAGCGCCAAACAACAAATAAAAGGTGCGCTCCTTAAAACCCAAGCAGGGCCCGACCTTCCTGGCTATCCGGCCCATTGTAGCTCTGTACAGCGAATTCGACCAGAGGAGGGGTCCTGGCTTGTAGTTTGGGCGAATTGGTTGGTCCCACCAGCTTGAAGGAAAAGGTTTCCTGGAGGATCTTCTCTGTCGTCGGATTCTGGAGATTCGGACCTGCAGCAGGGCTTCACAGGGAGGTTCAGTAGTTGTAGGGGTCCTCTTATTCCAGTTCCTCGTTGGTTCTTTCGTTCCAGTGGTGACTCTGCTCTTCCAGTCCCACAGACCTGATTTTTATGCAGTTTCCCCCATTCATACAGCCTGGCTGTCAATCACACAGCAGGGTGGCTGGCATGGCAAGGCCAGTTCCCTTAGCCAATCAGACAAGAGTGCGACTTGGGTTACCAAGGGAACCCATGGCAGGGGTCCGAAGATCCCTCCCTCACATCCTGCCTACCTAGAGTATCAGGCGCCTTAAGGAGGGATTCTGTGCAGAAACCCGCGAAAAGACAGCAAACAAAGGAGTCATCCACAGTTTGGTGCGCAGAGAAAAACACGAGAAAGACTTTAACAAAAAGAAATGGCGACTTAACCCAGCCGGAGCCAAAATAAAACATATATGGTAAAGCGGGTTTTACATTCAAGGCTAATATAATAGCCTAAAACATTACCACGTTTTGTAAGATAACCGCGGTAGAAAAGTTAGGGCAGATACCACTACCACCAGCCAAGTCTTAAAGTTAAGGCAGTGAAACAAGACTCCAAGAGGCACAGACAAAAAGGGGTTAGAGTTAACCCTTTCCAATACTCCATGTAAGGTGGGCTGTACTGGGTCTGTGGTCTAAAGTGACTATATAAAGTTAATGGTAACTTTACCTGTTTCTGGGGAACAGTAGTCAGCCCCAGAAAAATTGAGTCAGTGGGAAGTCTCAAAGACAACCCTGTGTCACTGCACTGAAGGTACTGTGTAACACACACAAAAAGTGGTGCACATGGAGTAGGTGAGGCTCCAGTGCTCAAGATCACACAAAAAGTAGAAATACACATGGCAAAACACATGTAAGAGTGGGAAAAAAGGCTCACACTCTTACCAGGTGAAAAAATGAATCCTACAAATCCAGCAAAGCTGTCGGGGGACTCTTTAGGTAAGGGAAATTAGCCATTTATGAGATGTCTCCCTAACAAAGATCCATTGTCATCTGTCAATAAAGTAGACATAGTAGTTTTAGATGGAGGGCACTTTAGCCCAGTTAGTGTGATTATCTCCTCTTCTTTATCAACTTCCCTATTAGGAGAGTTCCCCCTCATCATGCTGCTACCTTCACCCAAGTTATGAGCTAAGGTTATGAGCTAGTCGATCTTTCAGGGCATCAATGGAGATATCATCTTTTCCCATTGTGTATACAGCTGTTATCACTCATCCCCAGGGGACTAATTCCCAAGATATTATAGACCTCCATCCTATCTTGGGAATGTATTTGAGCCGGCACAATAGTTGTTAATTTGATAGGTTTCATTGAGGATGAACAGGATTCCCTACGCCTCTCTTCCAACGGAGCCTCATCTTTACCAATCGGAACATTATTAGGCATTTGGTCCAGTGTACCTTCTTTGAGATCAAGCATAATAGACTCCTCTGGAGACTTAAGACGATCGGCTCAGGCCTCCACGGCTGACTGACTCCTAAGGCCTTTGCGAGCCATAGAAAAAGACCCACATTAAAATACACCCAAAACATTAAGGCTTCAGGGAAAAAGAAAGACCAATAGGTAAAGAAAAGAAAAGCACAGAAAGGTCCTCAAGCTTAATAGTGAGGACAGAGAAACACCTGCTAGGAGAATCCCTGGACTCACAGAGGCCTAAACAGATTCAAAGTAAGTATTTAAATTAGTTAAAATGCCACCTCACTCTAATTGTGACATAGGTTATATTAGTTAACACTCTGCAGAATACAATTTCAGAATAGTAAATATATAAATAGAAATAATAATTCCCACAGTAGCACTATACAGTTAAATGACATGAGAAGCAAATATGAACATAGACTGAATACAATTGTTGGAATATGACAGAACTAATCAGGGGAGAAAAAGTTTGCAGCCCCTGAAAACCTGAAAAGGGGGTGTGCATGTATCAGAAAACCCACGAGGGAGAGAAAGTCTTGCAGCCCCTAAATGTAAATATAGTTCAAGGTAAAATACCAAACATAAGAGCTAATGTTATCCACTTTCTAAAGATAGGGTAGCAGAAACCAAGAGGGTAGGGCGAGGCACACCTAGCAGCTTTAGATGCAGCCCAAACCCGTCTCTCCAACTTTACCCTGGGTCCCCTATCAAAAGCTACAGAGAGGAGACCTTTCACTGCAGGAAGCAAGCCGTCGTAAAAGCACAATAAAAAAAGCAGCACTGCAGCGTGGCTGATGGCTCAGACGACTTGGTGTGAGTTTCGACAGGGAATGAGTCCTAATTAAAAGGCGGAACATTGTAGCTACAAGGCTGTTTGCATGAGCAGCGGGGTCAAAGGGGATGCCCCCAACAGTCTCCCGCTGCTCCCCAGAGGTTAATGAGTGTGAGTGGAGCAAAGCTCCTTTACCGCACTTTCCTTGCGCTGCTTTGGCGGCAGAGTTCCAAAAGTTGACACTGCTGGTTAGTGCTTAGGTGTAAGCCCCTGCTCCATGCACCACAGCACAACAGCAAAACGGGGCCACAAACTACGGATGCCCTTGTCTCCTTCTGGGCTTCTCCAGCTCATTGTAACTTTGGAGCAGCAGAGATCAATTGCATTTTACTGTGCAAGTAGTTGTGTCATTCAGGCCACACTCACACAATGCACTCCATGTGCTGTTTAAATATTTTTCCATAATGCATCCCCTCCACACATCCCTGATCAGCCTTGTGCAATGCTGAAAAGTATATTTCGAATGGATTGTGTCCTCCCACATATTCCTCATCTTATGATAATTATCTCACCAGCTTTGCTGCTTCGGACAATTTTTTTGACAGAGGTCGCTGTGTGCATTGTCGTCGAGTTGATGTCCCTCGAGGGCCCCATTTGAAGGTCGACGTCACCATCAGTATAAGTAGCACATGCAGCGCCCACTGGCTTCAGTTCAGTTTTTCCGAGCTAACGCTTCGAGAGAATTAAGGCACGCATGAAAGATTTTCGTTAGAAAATGTCTACATCTTCTACACCATCGACGCCCAAGGCGGGTTTAAAAAAGTACCAGGACTGTGTGTCGAAAATGTCGATCACCGACCCCTACCCTGTGTGTCTGTGGTATTTGGGCGCCAGGCACTGTACCGCCGACTTTGGCTCCTGTCAGGCGCTGACCGAGAAAGCTATCAGGGAGCATAGAGGTAAACTGGTGGTGGGGAGGTTAGCATCGAAGTCACCTTCAAAGCAGAAGAAAAAGACTGATGAGTCGAGGGATTCTTCCCGATGCAAAAAATCAAAAAGGTCTAGATCGACGAGGTGTTCGAGCCATTCTTCATCTTCTTCCTCTAAGAAGCCAAAGAAGAAGCTGCATAGGTCACCTTCGACCAGCAGCTATTCCTCGACGGAGGTAATCAAGTGTCCTACGAAATCCGATTCCCCTGCTAAGTGGGACTTATTTCGTAGTGAGATGATGCAAATCTTCTAGAATGCGGCCTCAACTCCCTGGAATGAAAAGCAAAAGAGCCATACCACAGTCACTCTGCATAAGGATGACAAGGGGAGGTCGAAGACTAAATCTCCGAAGCCGAGCTTAAAGCCGGTGTTACATCGAGAAATTTCTCAATATGACATAAAATCATCGAGAGCTTCAACAAGTCGAGAACCTAGCCCATCTAGGGTTCCGTCGACAAAGCACAAGGAGTCAAAATTGATGGCAACGCCCACTAAAACGGCACCGGTTTCGAAGCCGTTGTCGACGCCTTCGACGACTACTTCGACATTGTCGAAGCCATTAACAATCCAAGACAAGGTTTACAAGCCTTCTACCCCTGTGGGAGGCAGAATTTCTCAGTATCTGAATGAATGGCGAGATATTACTTCAGATGCTTGGGCATTGGACCTGTGGCCCAAGGTTACTGCTTTCCTTTTAAAAAAAGGCCTCAGGATCATCCACTGGGCAACAGTTTTGTCAAAATTCCAGATCCACTCCTTGTGCAGGAAATCTTGACCCTGCTAGAGAAAGGTGCAATAGAACATGTACCTGTGCGGAGAGGAACAAGGGTTGGTACTACCCATATTTTCTAATCCCCAAGAAGGACGGACGATTGAGAACTAGCTTGGATTTAAGAAACTTGAACAAGTTCCTCAGGAAGGACAAGTTCAAGATGGTTACCCTTTCTCAGATCCTTCAGGCCCTTCAACTCCAAGACTGGATGGTATCATTGAACCTTCATTATGCTTACTTTCATGTGTCAATCCATCTGAAGAATAGGCAGTAACTGAGGTTCGCAGTTGGCGGTTCTCATTTTTAGTTTTGAGTTCTGCCATTCGGGCTGACCTCCATCCCAAGGGTCTTCACCAAGTTGATGGCAGTGGTGGCAGCGAGTCTCAGGCGAGGGGGATTCATGTCTACCCCTACCTGGACGATTGGCTGATCAGGGCTTGATCACCCGAACAAGCCCAAGAACATCTCAGCATAACCTGCCACTCGCTCCACAAACTGGGCTTCTCCCTCAATTTCAAGAAGTCCCACATGATACCATCCCAAAGACTCCAATTTATTGGAGCAGTCCTGGATACTTCCTCAGGGAAAGTCTTGCCACCCTAGGTGAGAGATCAACACATTCTGAAGATGGTTACCAAATTCCAGAGTGCTCAGTATCTTCCAGCCTTCGATATTCTGAAGTTGCTCGGTCTCATGGCAGCCTGCATTTTCCTGGTGCCAGAGGCTCGCCTGACAATTAGCGGTCATTGGTCTCCATCGGAGTCCAAACTACACATCAACCTTTTCGAGCTGATGGCGATCAGACTAGCGCTGAAAGACTTCTTGCCCTCTGTGTGGGGAAAGAATGTCCTGATAATGACGGACAACACAGTGGCCACGTACTACCTCAACAAGAGAGGAGGTGTAGGGTCCCTACCACTGTGCAGAGGGGCAATGCAGCGCTGGGTCTGGGCAATAAAAGAAGGAATCTCTCTGTCTGCAGTTCACCTAGCCGGAGAGCAGAACACGGTGGCGGACGCTCTGAGCAGGCAAAGCGCAGTCTCCCACGAGTGGGAACTAGCTCAGGAAGTCCTTCAAGAGATCTTCACCCTTTGGGGAACCCCTCAAGTGGATCAGTTTGCGGCCGGTTTCCACCTGAAGTGCGAACATTATTGCTCCAGGGAATTTCCCCAAGAGGAGCTCTAGGAGACGCCCTCATGTTGGACTGGGATTTTCCACTCCTGTATGCGTTTCCTCCAGTCCCCGTCATTCCTCGCGTGATCAGGAGGTTGAGAAAGTTCGGGAAATCCATGATCCTAATTGCTCCGTATTGGGCCAGGATGACGTTGCACCCGAACCTTCTGGACTTGTCCATCTGCTTTCCAATACGTCTCCCACAAAGAGAGGATCTTCTCTCGCAAGAGGAAGGCCGGGTTCTCCATTCAGAGGTCAACACACTCAGCCTTCACGCATTGTTTCTGAGAGGCTAAGATATAAGGATTGGGACCTCCCGGATGACGTAATGGAGATTTTGCTTTCGGCCAGAAGGCCAACAACTAAATGTTTGTACTGTTGCCGTTGGAACAAGTTCAGGAGGAGGAGAGGCTCAATAGACTGGACCAAAAAAGGGCTCTCAGTTGTTATGTTTCCATAATGGCTAAATTTCGCCAAGATGACCAACTATTTATTGGCTATACTGGTCCCAAATTGGGCCTTGCGGTTACTAAACAAACAATATCCAGATGGATCATCATGGCTATTGGTGAATGCCACAGATTAGCGGGCAAGGACCCCCTGGAAGGCCTAAGGGCACCTTCCACAATGGGCACGGCAACCACTGCTGCTCTTCAAAGGGGTATCCTAATCAATGACATTTGTTCAGCGGCTACTTGGTCGTCTATTCATACATGTATAAGACATTACTGTCTGGATTCACCTTCCAGCTAGGGAGGGCATTTTGCATCCTTGGACCCAGCCGCACTAGTAGACCTCTACAACACGATCATGACACAAGCGCTAGACACTATCGCTCCCCTTAAAATGCGTAAAGGAAAACCTAAAGCCCACCTCAACACATCACAGCTAAAAGTCCTGCGATTAGAGAAGAGAAAACTAGAAGTATCATGGAAAAATATGCCATCTAAAGAAAATAAAAAAAACTTGATTGAACTATCCACCAAATACAAAACAGAAATAATACGCACCAAACATAAACCTTACAACGACAGGATCAACAAAGCCAGCTCCAATGCTAGGGAACTCTTTCTGATCCTAAGGGAAATTGAATCCCCTATCCCACCCGAGGATTCGTGCACAAAGGACAAAGTATGGTGTACCAACATCCAAAACGCAGTAATTAAGTTATTACCCTCCAGAACAGAATTGCAACCAAGAGGCTTAACCTCATCAAACCAGTGACTTCCGACAACAAAAATGAACTCACTCCTAAATCTCTACAAGAATTCAAACTCTCCCAAATGAACACCAAGGAAGTGGAAAAGATCATCCTTTTACTTAAACCCTCAAAATGCCAGGGGGATATCTGCCCACCACAAATCATCAAAGATGCCGCAAGAGAACTTGCACCATTTATTACCAAACTAATAAATGCCGCATTTTGCACCTGTAATGTCCCCACTAACCTTAAGGATGCCTGGATACTACCGCTACTGAAGAAAGCTTCACTAGACCCATCCATCCCAACTAACCATAGGCCCCTCACAACTGTACCATTCTTACTGAAAATTATCCACAAATCCGCATATCTTCAATTCCAGCGATACCTTGAAATGAATAACCTTTTAGGACTAAGACAATCGGGCTTCAGACCCCTCCAGGGAACTGAAATGGCCCTTATCGGCTTAAAAAATGCAAATCGACCTATTGAAAGATAACAGACAATGTGCCTTGCCTCTATTACTAGACCTATCGGATGCTTTCGATTTGGTAGACCACAGAGTGCTTTGCAAACACCTGTCCACGGCTGTCAACTTCTCCCACGAAGCCACAAATTGGATCCAATCCTTTCTTTACAATGGGTCAATGAGGGTCTTCTCCCCGTGAGCTGCAGCTGACCCTTCACCCATTACCTGCAGCGCACCACAAGGCTTGTATGTCTCACCGACCATGTATAATATATTAACTAAGCCCTTGTTCTACGACTTGGACTAGCTGGGTGTCACATACACTAATTATGCTGACGACACCCAGATACCCTTACCCTCTCGGATGATTACGAGAGAGACCGGGCCATAGTGAATAAAATATACTCAATCATTCAGGCTTGGATGGCCGCCCATGGCCTCTGCCTGAATGATGACAAACCTGAGATCTTAATCCTAGGAGCTCCGGCCAACCTTAACAAGCTTGGCATCAGCTATGCCTCCTTCAATATCGATGGTATCAATATCAAAGTATCCAAGGAAACCAAAACCCTACATTTCTACCTGGACTCAGCACTAAATTTGAGTAAACAAGTAAACGCCATGGCCTCAGCCACAGCCTACACTTGTAAGCTAATACATGCATGCAAACCCTTCCGGTCCACCAATAGTTGTATCATATTAGTAAGAGCTCTAATCCTATCCAAACTGGACTATTGAAACACATTCTACGCAGGAGCCAATAAAAACATTCTGAACAAACTCCAGACATTACACAATAATGCACTGAGAGCTGCATTAAACATCCCAAGGAGACAACATAACTCAGAGATCAGAAGAACCAGCAAATGGCTTTCCGTCAAGGATAGGATGCAGCTGAAAATAATATCCATCACCCATAAATGCCTAAATAATGCTGCACCGCAATGCCTAAGAGAATAAATCACCCAGAAAACCATCCCTATGCCTCAGAAGGTCATCAAACTCGCATTGTATATCAATGCCCAGATACAACCTAAAAAAGGCGAGTGGAACCAGCTTTCCTGTCCAAGCTGCCCGCTATTGGAATTCTCTCCCCATTCATCTGCGAGCCGAGCAGTCCTTCCAAGGCTTCTGGAAACAGACCAAAAATTGGTTAGTGTCCAATGATATCTGACGACGCATGCACCCTTTATATCCTGTTTCCAGAGTGTTCTATACCCGATCTTGTTGCCTGGCATGAGGGTCCTATTTTTCTGACTGTAAATATTTTTGCTATGTACATACATTTTTGGTATATTATAGATGCATTCCGTATGGACCGTTAAAGTATGCATATTAGTGATGCATTCTATACCTTCTGTATATCTGTGCCTACTCTTGCGCCATACAATTACATGCCACACACACACACACACACACCAAACACTCATATACCTTACAATCTTACCAGGCACACTCCTAGGCACACACTCCCACGACAAATGCTCATACAACACACTCTCATATGGCAAATGCACTTACGAAACACAATCCTATAGCAAATGCTCCTATGACATGCATTCCTATGACATATGCTCTTAGGACACATGCTCCTGCAACACCCACTCTTACAACACACAACAATCACACTTAAGACACACACTCCTATGACACATGCTCCAATGACACACTTATGACACACGCTCCTATGATACATGCTTCTATGTTACTTGCTCCTACAACATTCACAACACCCACACTCATGACACTCACACTCACAACACTTGCTGCTATGGCACATGCTCTCACAACACACTTACTACGCTCACACTTATGATGCACGCTCCTACGACACACAACAGGCACCCTTATAATACACACTCATACACCACACGCTCCTTCACCAATGGCTCCTACCACAAACCCTCTTATGCCACACCTTCACAACTCACAGTCCTAACACATGCTCCTATTACACACAGTCATATGACACATGCTCCTACGAGATACACTCTTATGACACACTTATGACACTTACACGTACAAAATAGGCTCCTAAAACACATGCTTCAATAATACACATTCTGAAGACACACACAAAGCTAGAGCACCCTTGACACATGCACCTACAACACAGTCCTATAGCACACATTGTTACAACACACTTACAACACACACTCCTAGGACACACAATCCTACAACACATGCTCCTACAACACAAACTCTCATGACACACTCTTACGACATACACTTCTACCATACACACAACACTCTAACCACACATGCTCTTACAACACACGATATCAACACATACACTTCTGCCATGTGCTGTTACAGAACGTGCTCTTACACCAAACACACTTAGGCTACATGTTTTTATTCAAGCTATTCCACATGCAGTCAGAATAAATTTACAGTTTATATACAAAATATACATGTACATGAAGAAACTGTACATTCCGCACATGTGGGTTACTATGCGTATGAAAACTGACATTAAAGTCAGGACTTAATTTGATGTTAGCTTTCCGTACATGCAAATATCATTCAGGTGCAAACTGTCAAACCGATATATACACCTCCTGCACATTATTAAAATCCCAACTCAAAGTCAGATTGAAATTTGTGAACTTTCATACATACAGGAGGCTTATAATACGTGAGCAGAATGAATGCACATTGTTATATACGAAGCGTACACATTTTGTAACTGTGCACTAATATACGACTGAAAACTCACATGAATGTCAGGACTGACTGTGACTTGAGTTTTCAGGAGATATAAATTGTGTAATGTACAAAATGTAAAACTCATATACACCTCTTGTACAACTGAACACACATATCAACGTAAACCCTCACTTTAATGTAACTCTTCAGCCTGGTGCACCAAACAACCCCATGTCAGACATTTATGCAGCAAAGGCTCATATGCCTCGCATTACACAGTCTTATGACACACCCTCCTGTGGCACACACTCATATGACACAAGTTCCTATGACACAAGCACCTATGACATACTAATGACACACGCTCCTACAACACATGCTCTTATGACAGAGTCAAAGGGATGTGTGCTCTGCGCCAGTGGGCAATACATGCATTTGAAATCCAAATTAGGATTGAAAATGTTTTGGGGCAACAGGGATGGTTCTTTTTATGTTTTATTTAAATTGTACATGCAAGGTTGTTAAAGGGTGCCACATATTTAGACCATCTGGTCCTTGTCAAGGCAAACCTGATACATCATAAACATATATTTCCAAGTAAAAAAGTCTAAAATCCTTGAGCATATGTTAGTTAGCTCATCATCTGCACTGATGATGTCCCTGTAGCTGTTTGCTACGGGGATGTGCTAAAGCTGATTGCAGCCTTGATTAACATTCCCCAGAAAGTTAAAATTGTTGGTGGGAGAGGCAATTGGATTAAAACAAATGTCTTCCAATCTGTGGACATAAAGTTGGGGTTTCTAGCAAAATACCTGATAAAATGTCCAGACAGGCAGGCGAGAAGTAACTTCCTTAGGGTACGACTAAACCTACTCCCAGTTGGGGAAGTGCTTGTACAGAGAAGACAAGAGGAAGACTCAAAGAAACTATGTAAAGTGCATGAGAATCCCTCAAATCAGTCTCTGAGGCAATTGTTAATGGAATGTGAAGGCACCGGGAACCTAGATATTTGCTATTCAGGAAATATGTAAGAACTGATGAAGGGTTGATCTCCGATTTCTTCTGGAATAGAATCATCTCCGGACACAAAACTCTCCTGCGTTTTCTGTAGTCAAATTTCTGAACCATTTTGGATTTATAGATTAGGCCCTTCACACCCCTTGTTAAATGCCTCTCAAAATAAGATTGTGAGTAAGCTTTGGAAAGACAGGATACTTAACAATCATAAATATCAGAAGGTATGATCAAGGTCTTTAAAAAATGTTATGGAAAAACTTGACTACAGACTTTGCTCTGCAGCTGGTGTATTATATAGGTCAGCAGAATTGTTTTATTGGTACGAATTGTTTTATTGTTACGATTTGAGCTTTCATGCTTTAATTTCTTGTGTTCATTTTGTAAAGGTTTTGTAAAACCAACACAAATAATAAAAAATAAAAACATTTGTGTATGCATGGTTGCAGCTGCCTTACTCGCAACAAATTTTTCTTAGGCATTGCATAAAGTAGGCGGACCCCATAGGGTACTCCAGCATTTGTGCGGGTATGGAGTCCATAGAGGTGCCGATGCTGGAGCTTTTGTATGGTGGAGAGGAAGGGAGTGGCAGAAACGCAAGTTGCGTACGCCTCTCCTCTCTGCTATACAAATAACTGAAGATGAGCATTACTCAAGGCTTTTACGCCTTGAAATCACGTTACGGTTCAATGGAAATTAGCCCTGTATTACATTCACTTACACTACATAAACTCACAAGTTAAACGTCATAACCCCCACAAAAGAAAAACCCTGAAATTATAGCTAAGGTTAATCTAACAAAAATTAAACTCTACAAAGAGTTGGAATAATAGTGTTAAAGTATACAACCTCACTGTGTACCACTACAAATTCAACCATGAAAATCCAATTATCAACACTCACTCCATACCACTACGAATCCAACTTAAACACTTACATCAAGTATAAGGCAGGATACATCAAAGCCATAGCTGACATGAGTGTAAAGTTTGGATTTGTAATGGAATGGAGTGAGTGTTTATACTTTGGGTTTCAAGGTTGAAGATATTTCTAATCAATTTTACATGTCCAAATAGCCTAGAAAATTGGGGAGGTTAGGGCCCAGGGTAACCAGTGGAGACAGTCACTACCCTATAGTTAGAGTGAAACCTGTGTGAACATTATATCGTTAATACATTCTGACACGGTGGACGGATCGGACTGAAATATTCCTAAATAGTTGCCTACCACATGCCCCTCCAAACTGGAAAATGTAGGGAAAATGTGTTCAATGGTTCAAAGATTATTACACCCAGAAGAAACAGCTGTATAATCTATTAATTTACCCCTGCCTAACTTTTCATCTCATGGTACCCCATTAGTAATTATCCCGCCTCTCTCTTCTTCCTCCCGATACCCCAATAGTTATTCACTCTATCATAGAGGCCCATTAAAATATGTCATGCCATAGTAAGAAATGGCTAGATTGCATTATAATGCTTGTCTAGCCACATAATGACAATCATCATGCTTGCTTTGTCATGCTTTTAAAGCAAACATGGTAAGTGACATTAGGTGACTAGAATGCATTTTGGTGCAGTCAATCTAGCCATTTCTTACTGTGGCATGACATTATTTTCCTGGACATCTATGATAAGTATCAAAGAGTCACAGTAAACAACTCTCTCCTCCTCCCCTCTCCACTACACCTCACTCAAATCAGCATCCCATGTTGGCAAAACCTAACACAAGCTCACCCACATTTAGTCAATCATTCAAACTCACATTCCAGCAGCATTCACAGAGCATTCATTTCAAAAATCATTCACACGGCATTTACTCGCTCAAACGTCATTCACTGAAATAACATTCAAACAGCATTCACTTGTTCATTCAAACACACATTCAAACATTCAAATAACATTTACATAACATTGACTCACGCATTCAAACACATATTCATGCAGGATTTACCTGCTCATCCACAGAGACTCAAGCACCCATACATCAACTACTCACTCACTCACCCACTCATCCACACAGACCCAAGCACCCATACATCAACTACTCGCTCATTCACCCGCTCATCCACACAGACCCAAGCACCCATACATCAACTACTAGCTCATTCACCCACTCATCCACAGAGACCCAAGCACCCATGCATCAACTACTCGCTCATTCACCCGCTCATCCACAGAGACCCAAGCACCCATACATCAACTACTCGCTCACTCACCCATTCATCCACACAGACCCAAGCACCCATACATCAACTACTCGCTCATTCACCCGCTCATCCACAGAGACTCAAGCACCCATACATCAACTACTCACTCACTCACCCACTCATCCACACAGACCCAAGCACCCATACATCAACTACTCGCTCATTCACCCGCTCATCCACACAGACCCAAGCACCCATACATCAACTACTAGCTCATTCACCCACTCATCCACAGAGACCCAAGCACCCATGCATCAACTACTCGCTCATTCACCCGCTCATCCACAGAGACCCAAGCACCCATACATCAACTACTCACTCACTCACCCACTCATCCACACAGACCCAAGCACCCATACATCAACTACTCGCTCATTCACCCGCTCATCCACAGAGACCAAAGCACCCATAGATCAACTACTCACTCACTCACCCACTCATCCACACAGACCCAAGCACCCATGCATAAACTACTCGCTCATTCACCCGCTCATCCACACAGACCCAAGCACCCATACATCAACTACTAGCTCATTCACCCACTCATCCACAGAGACCCAAGCACCCATGCATCAACTACTCGCTCATTCACCCGCTCATCCAAAGAGACCCAAGCACCCATACATCAACTACTCACTCACTCACCCACTCATCCACACAGACCCAAGCACCCATACATCAACTACTCGCTCATTCACCCGCTCATCCACACAGACCCAAGCACCCATACATCAACTACTCGCTCACTCACCCACTCATCCACACAGACCCAAGCACCCATACATCAACTACTCGCTCATTCACCCGCTCATCCACAGAGACTCAAGCATCCATACATCAACTACTCGCTCATTCACCCACTCATCCACACAGACCCAAGCACCCATACATCAACTACTCTCATTCACCCACTCATCCACACAGACCCAAGCACCCATACATCAACTACTTGCTCATTCACCCACTCATCCACAGAGACCCAAGCACCCATACATCAACTACTCGCTCATTCACCCGCTCATCCACACAGACCCAAGCACCCATACATCAACTACTCACTCATTCACCCACTCATCCACAGAGACCCAAGCACCCATACATCAACTACTCGCTCATTCACCCACTCATCCACACAGACCGAAGCACCCATACATCAACTACTCTCATTCACCCACTCATCCACACAGACCCAAGCACCCATTCATCAACTACTCTCTCATTCACCCGCTCATCCACACAGACCCAAGCACCCATACATCAACTACTCGCTCATTCACCCACTCATCCACAGCGACCCAAGCACCCATACATCAACTACTCGCTCATTCACCTGCTCATCCACAGCGACCCAAGCACCCATACATCAACTACTCGCTCATTCACCTGCTCATCCACACAGACCCAAGCACCCATACATCAACTACTCGCTCATTCACCCACTCATCCACAGAGACCCAAGCACCCATACATCAACTACTCACTCATTCACCCACTCATCCACAGAGACCCAAGCACCCATACATCAACTACTCGCTCATTCACCCACTCATCCACAGAGACCCAAGCACCCATACATCAACTACTCACTCATTCACCCACTCATCCACAGAGGCCCAAGCACCCATACATCAACTACTCGCTCATTCACCCACTCATCCACAGAGACCCAAGCACCCATACATCAACTACTCGCTCATTCACCCACTCATCCACAGAGACCCAAGCACCCATACATCAACTACTCACTCATTCACCCACTCATCCACAGAGACCCAAGCACCCATACATCAACTACTCGCTCATTCACCCACTCATCCACAGAGACCCAAGCACCCATACATCAACTACTCGCTCATTCACCCACTCATCCACAGAGACCCAAGCACCCATACATCAACTACTCACTCATTCACCCACTCATCCACAGAGACCCAAGCACCCATACATCAACTACTCTCATTCACTCGCTCATCCACACAGACCCAAGCACCCATACATCAACTACTCTCATTCACCCACTCATCCACAGAGACCCAAGCACCCATACATCAACTACTATCATTCACCCGCTCATCCACACAGACGCAAGCACCCATACATCAACTACTCGCTCATTCACCCACTCATCCACACAGACCCAAGCACCCATACATCAACTACTCGGTCAATCACCCGCTCATCCACACAGACTCAAGCACCCATACATCAACTACTCGCTCATTCACCTGCTCATCCACACAGACCAAAGCACCCATACATCAACTACACTCATTCACCCACTCATCCACACAGACCCAAGCACCCATACATCAACTACACTCATTCACCCACTCATCCACACAGACCCAAGCACCCATACATCAACTACAGTCATTCACCCACTCATCCACACAGACCCAAGCACCCATACATCAACTACACTCATTCACCCACTCATCCACACAGACCCAAGCACCCAGACATCAACTACACTCATTCACCCACTCATCCACACAGACCCAAGCACCCATACATCAACTACACTCATTCACCCACTCATCCACACAGACCCAAGCACCCAGACATCAACTACACTCATTCACCCACTCATCCACACAGACCCAAGCACCCATACATCAACTACTCGCTCATTCACCCACTCATCCACACAGACCCAAGCACCCATACATCAACTACTCGCTCATTCACCCACTCATCCACAGAGACCCAAGCACCCATACATCAACTACTCACCCATTCACCCACTCATCCACAGAGACCCAAGCACCCATACATCAACTACACTCATTCACCCACTCATCCACACAGACCCAAGCACCCATACATCAACTACACTCATTCACCCACTCATCCACACAGACCCAAGCACCCATACATCAACTACTCGCTCATTCACCCACTCATCCACACAGACCCAAGCACCCATACATCAACTACTCGCTCATTCACCCACTCATCCACAGAGACCCAAGCACCCATACATCAACTACTCGCCCATTCACCCACTCATCCACAGAGACCCAATCACCCATACATCAACTACTCTCATTCACCCGCTTATCCACAGAGACCCAAGCACCCATACATCAACTACTCGCTCATTCACCCACTCATCCACACAGACCCAAGCACCCATACATCAACTACTCGCTCATTCACCCGCTCATCCACAGAGACCCAAGAACCCATACATCAACTACTCGCTCATTCACCCGCTCATCCACAGAGACCCAAGCACCCATATATCAACTACTCGCTCATTCACCCGCTCATCCACAGAGACCCAAGCACCCATACATCAACTACTCACTTATTCACCCGCTCATCCACATAGACCCAAGCACCCATACATCAACTACTCGCTCATTCACCCGCTCATCCACAGAGACCCAAGCACCCATACATCAACTACACTCATTCACCCACTCATCCACACAGACCCAAGCACCCATACATCAACTACTCGCTCATTCACCCACTCATCCACACAGACCCAAGCACCCATACATCAACTACTCGCTCATTCACCCACTCATCCACAGAGACCCAAGCACCCATACATCAACTACTCGCCCATTCACCCACTCATCCACAGAGACCCAAGCACCCATACATCAACTACTCTCATTCACCCGCTCATCCACAGAGACCCAAGCACCCATACATCAACTACTCGCTCATTCACCCACTCATCCACACAGACCCAAGCACCCATACATCAACTACTCGCTCATTCACCCGCTCATCCACAGAGACCCAAGCACCCATACATCAACTACTCGCTCATTCACCCGCTCATCCACAGAGACCCAAGCACCCATACATCAACTACTCGCTCATTCACCCGCTCATCCACAGAGACCCAAGCACCCATACATCAACTACTCACTTATTCACCCGCTCATCACACAGACCCAAGCACCCATACATCAACTATTCGCTCATTCACCCGCTCATCCAAACAGACCCAAGCACCCATACATCAACTACTAGCTCATTCACTCACTCATCCACACAGACCCAAGCACTCATACATCAACTACTCGTTCATTCACCCACTCAAACACAGAGACCCAAGCACCCATACATCAACTATTCGGTCATTTACCCGCTCATTCATCCACTCATCCACAGAGACCCAAGCACCCATACATCAACTACTCGCTTATTCACCCACTCATCCACACAGACCCAAGCACCCATACATCAACTACTCGCTCATTCACTCACTCATCCACACAGACCCAAGCACTCATACATCAACTACTCGTTCATTCACCCACTCATCCACAGAGACCCAAGCACCCATACATCAACTACTCGGTCATTTACCCGCTCATTCATCCACTCATCCACAGAGACCCAAGCACCCATACATCAACTACTCTCTCATTCACCCGCTCATCCACACAGACTCAAGCACCCATACATCAACTACTCGCTTATTCACCCGCTCATCCACACAGACCCAAGCACCCATACATCAACTACTCGCTCATTCACCCGCTCATCCACACAGACCCAAGCACCCATACATCAACTACTCGCTCATTCACCCGCTCATCCACATAGACCCAAGCACTCATACATCAACTACTCGTTCATTCACCCAATCATCCACAGAGACCCAAGCACCCATACATCAACTACTCGCTCATCACCCGCTCATCCACACAGACCCAAGCACCCATACATCAACTACTCGCTCATTCACCCGCTCATCCACACAGACCCAAGCACTCATACATCAACTACTCATTCATTCACCCACTCATCCACAGAGACCCAAGCACCCATACATCAACTACTCGCACATTCACCCTCTCATCCACACAGACCCAAGCACCCATACATCAACTACTCGCTCATTCACCCGCTTATCCACACAGACCCAAGCACCCATACATCAACTACTCGCTCATTCACCCGCTCATCAACACAAACCCAAGCACCCATACATCAACTACTCTCTCATTCACCCGCTCATCCACACAGACGCAAGCACCCATACATCAACTACTCGCTCATTCACCCGCTCATCCACACAGACCCAAGCACCCATACATCAACTACTCGCTCATTCACCCGCTCATCCACAGAGACCCAAAGCACCTATAGATCAACTACTCGCTCATTCACCCGTTCATCCACACAGACCCAAGCAGCCATACATCAACTACTCTCTCATTCACCCGCTCATCCACAGAGACCCAAGCACCCATACATCAACTACTCACTTATTCACCCGCTCATCCACACAGACCCAAGCACCCATACATCAACTACTCTCTCATTCACCCGCTCATCCACACAGACCCAAGCACCCATACATCAACTACTCGCTCATTCACCCGCTCATCCACACAGACCCAAGCACTCATACATCAACTACTCATTCATTCACCCACTCATCCACAGAGACCCAAGCACCCATACATCAACTACTCGCTCATTCACCCGCTCATTCACACAGACCAAGCACCCATACATCAACTACTCGGTCATTTACCCGCTCATTCATCCACTCATCCACAGAGACCCAAGCACCTATACATCAACTATTCGCTCATTCACCCGCTCATCCACACAGACCCAAGCACCCATACATCAACTACTCGTTCATTCACCCACTCATCCAAAGAGACCCAAAGCACCCATACATCAACTACTCGCTCATTCACCCGCTCATCCACACAGACCAAAGCACCCATACATCAACTACTCGCTCATTTACCCACTCATCCACACAGACCCAAGCACCCATACATCAAATACTCGTTCATTCACCCACTCATCCACAGAGACCCAAGCACCCATACATCAACTACTCGCTCATACTCGCTCATTCACCCACTCATCCACAGAGACCCAAGCACCCATACATCAACTGCTCGCTCTTTCACCCGCTCATCCACAGAGACCCAAGCACCCATACATCAACTACTCGCTCATTCACCCGCTCATCCACAGAGACCCAAGCACCCATACATCAACTACTCTCTCATTCACCCACTCATCCACACAGACCCAAGCACCCATACATCAACTACTCGCTCATTTACCCACTCATCCACACAGACCCAAGCACCCATACATCAACTACTAGCTCATTCACTCACTCATCCACACAGACCCAAGCACCCATACATCAACTACTCGCTCATTCACCCGCTCATCCACAGAGACCCAAGCACCCATACATCAACTATTCGCTCATTCACCCGCTCATCCACACAGACCCAAGCACCCATACATCAACTACTCGCTCATTCACCCACTCATCCACAGAGACCCAAGCACCCATACATCAACTATTCGCTCATTCACCCGCTCATCCACACAGACCCAAGCACCCATACATCAACTACTCGTTCATTCACCCACTCATCCACAGAGACCCAAGTACCCATACATCAACTACTCGCTCATTCACCCGCTCATCCACACAGACCCAAGCACCCATACATCAACTACTCGCTCATTTACCCACTCATCCACACAGACCCAAGCACCCATACATCAACTACTCGCTCATTCACCCGCTCATCCACACAGACCCAAGCACCCATACATCAACTCCTCGCTTATTCGCCCACTCATCTACCCAGACCCAAGCACCCATACATCAACTACTCTCTCATTCACCCGCTCATCCACACAGACCCAAGCACCCATACATCAACTACTCGCTCATTCACGCACTCATCCACACAAACCCAAAGCACCCATACATCAACTACTCGCTCATTCACCCGCTCATCCACACAGACCCAAGCACCCATACATCAACTACTCACTCATTCACTCACTCATCCACACAGACCCAAGCACCTATACATCAACTACTCGCTCATTCACCTGCTCATCCGCAGAGACCCAAGCACCCATACATCAACTACTCGCTCATTCACCCACTCATCCACACAGACCCAAGCACCCATACATCAACTACTCGCTCATTCACCCGCTCATCCACACAGACCCAAGCACCCATACATCAACTACTCGCTCATTCACCCGCTCATCCACACAGACCCAAGCACCCATACATCAACTACTCGCTCATTCACTCACTCATCCACACAGACCCATACATCAACTACTAGCTCATTCACTCGCTCATCCACACAGACCCAAGCACCCATACATCAACTACTCGCTCATTCACCCACTCATCCACAGAGACCCAAAGCACCCATACATCAACTACTCACTCATTCACCCGCTCAACCACAGAGACCCAAGCACCCATACATCAACTACTCGCTCATTCACCCACTCATCCACAGAGACCCAAAGCACCCATACATCAACTACTCGCTCATTCACCCGCTCAACCACAGAGACCCAAGCACCGATACATCAACTACTCGCTCATTCACCCACTCATCCACAGAGACCCAAAGCACCCATACATCAACTACTCGCTCATTCACCCGCTCAACCACAGAGACCCAAGCACCCATACATCAACTACTCGCTCATTCACCCGCTCATCCACACAGACCCAAGCACCCATACATCAACTACTCGCTCATTTAGCCGCTCATTCATCCACTCATCCACAGAGACCCAAGCACCCAGACATCAACTACTCGCTTATTCACCCACTCATCCACACAGACCCAAGCACCCATACATCAACTACTCGCTCATTCACCCACTCATCCACACAGACCCAAGCACTCATACATCAACTACTTCTCATTCACCCGCTCATCCACACAGACCCAGGCACCCATACATGAACTCCTCGCTCATTCACCCGCTCATCCACAGAGACCCAAGCACCCATACATCAACTACTCACTCATTCACCCACTCATACACAGAGACCCAAGCACCCATACATCAACTACTCGCTCATTCACCTGCTCATCCACACAGACCAAAGCACCCATACATCAACTACTCGCTCATTCACCCGCTCATCCACACAGACCCAAGCACCCATACATCAACTACTCGCTCATTCACCCGCTCATCCACACAGACCCAAGCACCCATACATCAACTACTCGCTCATTCACCCACTCATCCACAGAGACCCAAGCACCCATACATCAAATACTCGTTCATTCACCCACTCATCCATACAGACCCAAGCACCCATACATCAACTACTCGCTCATTCACTCATATATACAATATACATGAATATACACATATAAAATTACATTTTCCTTCCACTTACCGAGTTAGCACCGGTCCACATCCTGCTTCTGAGCTCCTCTTCAGCTCTTGTGCACAAGAATAACAACCATGAAGCACAGAGCGCTTCCTGGTTACTGCACCTGCGCATAGAAGCCCTACCTCTACATTTCTTCAGCGGGGGTCTAGTGGAAATGGCAGAAGTCCCAGAGAAGTCACCAGGGGTCGCATCACCGACACCTACCTACCCCCAAATGACATCCATCTTGTCCAAAGGGGTGATGAAGGTGATGGAAGGAGAGAAGTGATGAGTGGGGAAAGGTGTGCCCAAAGGGGTGATGAAGGCGAGAGCCGGAGAGAAGTGATGAGTGGGGAAAGGTGTGCCCAAAGGGGTGATGTAGGTGATAGCAGGAGAGAAGTGATGAGTGGGGAGAGGTGTGCCCAAAGGGGTAATTGAAGGTGAGAGCCGGAGAGAAGTGATGACTGGGGAAAGGTGTGCCCAAAGGGGTGATGTAGGTGATAGCAGGAGAGAAGTGATGAGTGGGGAAAGGTGTGCCCAAAGGGGTGATGAAGGTGACGGCAGGAGAGAAATGATGAGTGGGGAAAGGTGTGTCCAAAGGGGTGATGAAGGTGACGGCAAGAGAGAAGTGATGAGTGGGGAAGTGGGTGCCCAAAGGGGTGATGAAGGTGACAGCAGGAGAGAAGTGATAAGTGGGGAAAGGTGTGCCCAAAGGGGTGATGAAGGTGACAGCAGGAGGGAAGTGATGAGTGGGGAAAGGTGTGCCCAAAGGGGTGATGAAGATGATGGCAGGAGAGAAGTGATGAGTGGGGAAAGGGGTGCCCAAAGGGGTGATGAAGGTGATAGCAGGAGAGAAGTGGTGAGTAGGGAAAGGTGTGCCCAAAGGGGTGATGAAGGTGATAGCAGGAGAGAAGTGATGAGTGGGGAAAGGTGTGCCCAAAGGGGTGATGAAGGTGATAGCAGGAGGGAAGTGATGAGTGGGGAAAGGTGTGCCCAAAGGGGTGATGAAGGCGATAGCAGGAGGCAAGTGATGAGTGGGCAAAGGTGTGCCCAAAGGGGTGATGAAGGCGATAGCAGGAGAGAAGTGATGAGTGGGCAAAGGTGTGCCCAAAGGGGTGATGAAGGCGATAGCAGGAGAGAAGTGATGAGTGGGGAAAGGTGTGCCCAAAGGGGTGATGAAGGCGATAGCAGGAGAGAAGTGATGAGTGGGGAAAGGTGTGCCCAAAGGGGTGATGAAGGCGATAGCAGGAGAGAAGTGATGAGTGGGGAAAGGTGTGCCCAAAGGGGTGATGAAGGCGATAGTAGGAGAGAAGTGATGAGTGGGGAAAGGTGTGCCCAAAGGGGTGATGAAGGCGATAGCAGGAGAGAAGTGATGAGTGGGGAAGGGGTGCCCAAAGGGGTGATGAAGGCGATAGGAGGAGAGAAGTGATGAGTGGGGAAAGGTGTGCCCGAAGGGGTGATGAAGGCGATAGCAGGAGAGAAGTGATGAGTGGGGAAAGGTGTGCCCGAAGGGGTGATGAAGGCGATAGCAGGAGAGAAAAGTGATGAGTGGGGAAAGGTGTGCCCGAAGGGGTGATGAAGGCGATAGCAGGAGAGAAGTGATGAGTGGGGAAAGGTGTGCCCAAAGCGGTGATGAAGGCGATAGCAGGAGAGAAGTGATGAGTGGGGAAAGGTGTGCCCAAAGGGGTGATGAAGGCGATAGCAGGAGAGAAGTGATGAGTGGGGAAAGGGGTGCCCAAAGGGGTGATGAAGGCGATAGCAGGAGAGAAGTGATGAGTGGGGAAAGGGGTGCCCAAAGGGGTGATGAAGGCGATAGCAGGAGAGAAGTGATGAGTGGGGAAAGGGGTGCCCAAAGGGGTGATGAAGGCGATAGCAGGAGAGAAGTGATGAGTGGGGAAAGGGGTGCCCAAAGGGGTGATGAAGGCGATAGCAGGAGAGAAGTGATGAGTGGGGAAAGGGGTGCCCAAAGGGGTGATGAAGGCGATAGCAGGAGAGAAGTGATGAGTGGGGAAAGGTGTGCCCAAAGGGGTGATGAAGGCGATAGCAGGAGAGAAGTGATGAGTGGGGAAAGGTGTGCCCAAAGGGGTGATGAAGGCGATAGCAGAAGAGAAGTGATGAGTGGGGTAAGATGTGCCCAAAGGGGTGATGAAGGCGATAGCAGGAAAGGTGTGCCCAAAGGGGTGATGAAGGCGATAGCAGGAAAGAAGTGATGAGTGGGGAAAGGTGTGCCCAAAGGGTGATGGAGGCGATAGCAGGAGAGAAGTGATGAGTGGGGAAAGGTGTGCCCAAAGGGGTGATGGAGGCGATAGGAGGAGAGAAGTGATGAGTGGGGAAAGGTGTGCCCAAAGGGATGATGAAGGTGATTGCAGGAGAGAAGTGATGAGTGGGGAAAGGTGTGCCCAAAGGGGTGATGAAGGCGATAGCAGAAGAGAAGTGATGAGTGGGGAAAGGTGTGCCCAAAGGGGTGATGAAGGCGATAGCAGGAGAGAAGTGATGAGTGGGGAAAGGTGTGCCCAAAGGGGTGATGAAGGCGATAGCAGGAGAGAAGTGATGAGTGGGGAAAGGTGTGCCCAAAGGGGTGATGAAGGCGATAGCAGGAGAGAAGTGATGAGTGGGGAGAGGTGTGCCCAAAGGGGTGATGAAGGCGATAGCAGGAGGGAAGTGATGAGTGGGGAAAGGGTTGCCCAAAGGGGTGATGAAGGCGATAGCAGGGGAGAAGTGATGAGTGGGGAAAGGGGTGCCCAAAGGGGTGATGAAGGTGATAGCAGGAGCGAAATGATGAGGGGTAAAGGTGTGCCCAAAGGGGTGATGGAGGCGATAGCAGGAGAGGAGTGATGAGGGGGGAAAGGTGTGCCCAAAGGGGTGATGAAGGCGATAGCAGGAGAGAAGTGATGAGTGGGGAAAGGGGTGCCCAAAGGGGTGATGGAGGCGATAGCAGGAGAGAAGTGATGAGTGGGGAAAGGTGTGCCCAAAGGGGTGATGAAGGCGATAGCAGAAGAGAAGTGATGAGTGGGGAAAGGGGTGCCCGGGTGGGGAAAGGTGTGCCCAAATGGTTAGCAGGAGGGAAGTGATGAGTGGGGAAAGGGTTGCCCAAAGGGGTGATGAAGGCGATAGCAGGAGCGAAGTGATGAGTGGGGAAAGGGGTGCCCAAAGGGGTGATGAAGGCGATAGCAGGAGAGAAGTGATGAGTGCGGAAAGGTGTGTCCAAAGGGGTGATGAAGGCGATTGCAGGAGAGAAGTGATGAGGGGGGAAAGGTGTGACCAAAGGGGTGATGGAGGCGATAGCAGGAGAGAAGTGATGAGTGGGGAAAGGTGTGCCCAAAGGGGTGATGAAGGCGATAGCAGGAGAGAAGTGATGAGTGGGGAAAGGGGTGCCCAAAGGGGTGATGGAGGCGATAGCAGGAGAGAAGTGATGAGTGGGGAAAGGTGTGCCCAAAAGGGTGATGAAGGCGATAGCAGGAGAGAAGTGATGAGTGGGGAAAGGTGTGCCCAAAGGGGTGATGGAGGCGATAGCAGGAGAGAAGTGATGAGGGGGGACAGGTGTGCCCAAAGGGGTGATGGAGGCGATAGCAGGAGAGAAGTGATGAGTGGGGAAAGGTGTGCCCAAAGGGGTGATGAAGGCGATAGCAGGAGAGAAGTGATGAGTGGGGAAAGGTGTGTCCAAAGCGGTGATGAAGGCGATAGCAGGAGAGAAGTGATGAGTGGGGAAAGGTGTGCCCAAAGGGGTGATGAAGGCGATAGCAGGAGAGAAGTGATGAGTGGGGAAAGGGGTGCCCAAAGGGGTGATGAAGGCGATAGCAGAAGAGAAGTGATGCGTGGGGAAAGGGGTGCCCAAAGGGGTGATGAAGGCGATAGCAGGAGAGAAGTGATGAGTGGGGAAAGGGGTGCCCAAAGGGGTGATGAAGGCGATAGCAGGAGAGAAGTGATGCGTGGGGAAAGGGGAGCCCAAAGGGTTGATGAAGGCGATAGCAGGAGAGAAGTGATGAGTGGGGAAACGGGTGCCCAAAGGGGTGATGAAGGCGATAGCAGGAGAGAAGTGATGAGTGGGGAAAGGGGTGCCCAAAGGGGTGATGAAGGCGATAGCAGGAGAGAAGTGATGAGTGGGGAAAGGTGTGCCCAAAGGGTTGATGAAGGCGATAGCAGGAGAGAAGTGATGAGTGGGGAAAGGTGTGCCCAAAGGGGTGATGAAGGCGATAGCAGGAGAGAAGTGATGAGTGGGGAAAGGGGTGCCCAAAGGGGTGATGAAGGCGATAGCAGGAGAGAAGTGATGCGTGGGGAAAGGGGTGCCCAAAGGGGTGATGAAGGCGATAGCAGGAGAGAAGTGATGAATGGGGAAAGGGGTGCCCAAAGGGGTGATGAAGGCGATAGCAGGAGAGAAGTGATGAGTGGGGAAAGGTGTGCCCAAAGGGGTGATGAAGGCGATAGCAGGAGAGAAGTGATGAGTGGGGAAAGGTGTCCCCAAAGGGGTGATGAAGGCGATAGCAGGAGCGAAGTGATGAGTGGGGAAAGGGGTGCCCAAAGGGGTGATGAAGGCGATAGCAGGAGAGAAGTGATGAGTGGAGAAAGGTGTGCCCAAAGGGGTGACGAAGGCGATAGCAGGAGAGAAGTGATGAGTGGGGAAAGGTGTGCCCAAAGGGGTGACGAAGGCGATAGCAGGAGAGAAGTGATGAGTGGGGAAAGGTGTGCCCAAAGGGGTGACGAAGGCGATAGCAGGAGAGAAGTGATGAGTGGGGAAAGGTGTGCCCAAATGGTTTATGAAGGCGATAGCAGGAGAGAAGTGATGAGTGGGGAAAGGTGTGCCCAAATGGGTGATGAAGGCGATAGCAGGAGAGAAGTGATGAGTGGGGAAAGGTGTGCCCAAAGGGGTGATGAAGGCGATAGCAGGAGAGAAGTGATGAGTGGGGAAAGGTGTGCCCAAATGGTTTATGAAGGCAATAGCAGGAGAGAAGTGATGAGTGGGGAAAGGTGTGCCCAAAGGGGTGATGAAGGCGATAGCAGGAGAGAAGTGATGAGTGGGGAAAGGTGTGCCCAAAGGGGTGATGAAGGCGATAGCAGGAGAGAAGTGATGAGTGGGGAAAGGGGTGCCCAAAGGGGTGATGGAGGCGATAGCAGGAGTGAAGTGATGAGTGGGAAAAGGTGTGCCCAAAAGGGTGATGAAGGCGATAGCAGGAGAGAAGTGATGAGTGGGGAAGGGTGTGCCCAAAGGGGTGATGGAGGCGATAGTAGGAGAGAAGTGATGAGGGGGGACAGGTGTGCCCAAAGGGGTGATGAAGGCGATAGCAGGAGAGAAGTGATGAGCGGGGAAAGTTGTGCCCAAAGGGGTGATGAAGGCGATTGCAGGAGAGAAGTGATGAGCGGGGAAAGGTGTGCCCAAAGGGGTGATGAAGGCGATAGCAGGAGAGAAGTGATGAGCGGGGAAAGGTGTGCCCAAAGGGGTGATGAAGGCGATAGCAGGAGAGAAGTGATGAGCGGGGAAAGGGGTGCCCAAAGGGGTGATGAAGGCGATAGCAGGAGAGAAGTGATGAGTGAGGAAAGGGGTGCCCAAAGGGGTGATGAAGGCGATAGCAGGAGAGAAGTGATGAGTGGGGAAAGGGGTGCCCAAAGGGGTGATGAAGGCGATAGCAGGAGAGAAGTGATGAGTGGGGAAAGGGGTGCCCAAAGGGGTGATGAAGGCGATAGCAGGAGAGAAGTGATGAGTGGGGAAAGGTGTGCCCAAAGGGGTGATGAAGGCGATAGCAGGAGAGAAGTGATGAGTGGGGAAAGGTGTCCCCAAAGGGGTGATGAAGGCGATAGCAGGAGCGAAGTGATGAGTGGGGAAAGGGGTGCCCAAAGGGGTGATGAAGGCGATAGCAGGAGAGAAGTGATGAGTGGGGAAAGGTGTGCCCAAAGGGGTGACGAAGGCGATAGCAGGAGAGAAGTGATGAGTGGGGAAAGGTGTGCCCAAAGGGGTGACGAAGGCGATAGCAGGAGAGAAGTGATGAGTGGGGAAAGGTGTGCCCAAAGGGGTGACGAAGGCGATAGCAGGAGAGAAGTGATGAGTGGGGAAAGGTGTGCCCAAATGGTTTATGAAGGCGATAGCAGGAGAGAAGTGATGAGTGGGGAAAGGTGTGCCCAAAGGGGTGATGAAGGCGATAGCAGGAGAGAAGTGATGAGTGGGGAAAGGTGTGCCCAAAGGGGTGATGAAGGCGATAGCAGGAGAGAAGTGATGAGTGGGGAAAGGGGTGCCCAAAGGGGTGATGGAGGCGATAGCAGGAGTGAAGTGATGAGTGGGAAAAGGTGTGCCCAAAAGGGTGATGGAGGCGATAGCAGGAGAGAAGTGATGAGTGGGGAAGGGTGTGCCCAAAGGGGTGATGGAGGCGATAGTAGGAGAGAAGTGATGAGGGGGGACAGGTGTGCCCAAAGGGGTGATGAAGGCGATAGCAGGAGAGAAGTGATGAGGGGGGACAGGTGTGCCCAAAGGGGTGATGAAGGCGATAGCAGGAGAGAAGTGATGAGCGGGGAAAGTTGTGCCCAAAGGGGTGATGAAGGTGATTGCAGGAGAGAAGTGATGAGTGGGGAAAGGTGTGCCCAAAGGGGTGAAGGCGATAGCAGGAGAGAAGTGATGAGTGGGGAAAGGTGTGCCCAAAGGGGTGATGAAGGCGATAGCAGGAGAGAAGTGATGAGTGGGGAAAGGTGTGCCCAAAGGGGTGATGAAGGCGATAGCAGGAGAGAAGTGATGAGTGGGGAAAGGGGTGCCCAAAGGGGTGATGAAGGCGATAGCAGGAGGGAAGTGATGAGTGGGGAAAGGGGTGCCCAAAGGGGTGATGAAGGCGATAGCAGGAGAGAAGTGATGAGTGGGGAAAGGTGTGCCCAAAGGGGTGATGGAGGCGATAGCAGGAGAGAAGTGATGAGTGGGGAAAGGTGTGCCCAAAGGGGTGATGAAGGCGATAGCAGGAGAGAAGTGATGAGTGGGGAAGGGGGTGCCCAAAGGGGTGATGGAGGTGATAGCAGGAGTGAAGTGATGAGTGGGAAAAGGTGTGCCCAAAAGGGTGATGGAGGCGATAGCAGGAGAGAAGTGATGAGTGGGGAAGGGTGTGCCCAAAGGGGTGATGGAGGCGATAGTAGGAGAGAAGTGATGAGGGGGGACAGGTGTGCCCAAAGGGGTGATGAAGGCGATAGCAGGAGAGAAGTGATGAGGGGGGACAGGTGTGCCCAAAGGGGTGATGAAGGCGATAGCAGGAGAGAGGTGATGAGTGGGGAAAGGTGTGCCCAAAGGGGTGATGAAGGCGATAGCAGGAGAGAAGTGATGAGTGGGGAAAGGTGTGCCCAAATGGTTTATGAAGGCGATAGTAGGAGAGAAGTGATGAGTGGGGAAGGGTGTGCCCAAAGGGGTGATGGAGGCGATAGTAGGAGAGAAGTGATGAGGGGGGACAGGTGTGCCCAAAGGGGTGATGAAGGCGATTGCAGGAGAGAAGTGATGAGGGGGGACAGGTGTGCCCAAAGGGGTGATGAAGGCGATAGCAGGAGAGAAGTGATGAGCGGGGAAAGTTGTGCCCAAAGGGGTGATGAAGGTGATTGCAGGAGAGAAGTGATGAGCGGGGAAAGGTGTGCCCAAAGGGGTGATGAAGGCGATAGCAGGAGAGAAGTGATGAGCGGGGAAAAGTGTGCCCAAAGGGGTGATGAAGGCGATAGCAGGAGAGAAGTGATGAGCGGGGAAAGGTGTGCCCAAAGGGGTGATGAAGGCGATAGCAGGAGAGAAGTGATGAGTGGGGAAAGGTGTGCCCAAAGGGGTGATGAAGGCGATAGCAGGAGAGAAGTGATGAGTGGGGAAAGGGGTGCCCAAAGTGGTGATGAAGGCGATAGCAGGAGGGAAGTGATGAGTGGGGAAAGGGGTGCCCAAAGGGGTGATGAAGGCGATAGCAGGAGAGAAGTGATGAGTGGGGAAAGGTGTGCCCAAAGGGGTGATGAAGGCGATTGCAGGAGAGAAGTGATGAGGGGGGGAAAGGTGTGCCCAAAGGGGTGATGGAGGCGATAGCAGGAGAGAAGTGATGAGTGGGGAAAGGTGTGCCCAAAGGGGTGATGGAGGCGATAGCAGGAGTGAAGTGATGAGTGGGAAAAGGTGTGCCCAAAAGGGTGATGAAGGCGATAGCAGGAGAGAAGTGATGAGTGGGGAAGGGTGTGCCCAAAGGGGTGATGGAGGCGATAGTAGGAGAGAAGTGATGAGGGGGGACAGGTGTGCCCAAAGGGGTGATGAAGGCGATAGCAGGGGAGAAGTGATGAGTGGGGAAAGGGGTGCCCAAAGGGGTGATGAAGGCGATAGCAGGAGAGAAGTGATGAGGGGGGACAGGTGTGCCCAAAGGGGTGATGAAGGCGATAGCAGGGGAGAAGTGATGAGGGGGGACAGGTGTGCCCAAAGGGGTGATGAAGGTGATAGCAGGAGAGAGGTGATGAGTGGGGAAAGGTGTGCCCAAAGGGGTGATGGAGGCGATAGCAGGAGAGAAGTGATGAGGGGGGACAGGTGTGCCCAAAGGGGTGATGAAGGCGATAGCAGGGGAGAAGTGATGAGGGGGGACAGGTGTGCCCAAAGGGGTGATGAAGGTGATAGCAGGAGAGAGGTGATGAGTGGGGAAAGGTGTGCCCAAAAGGGTGTAGGGAAAGGTGTTTCCAAATGAATGAAGACTGTATAACAATTCTGGTGCCATGATGTGCTCAAACAGCACCAAGCATGTAGTGGAGCTGTTTATAATAGTTAGACATTCAGGGATAAGTTGTTTGACCATTCGTATATTTAGGCAAAATGTAAAAGAAGGGGGAGGTGGTCACTCTGGCTCCTATTAACTACTATCACATCAACTGCGTTCCCACATTCCTCTCGTCTTATCATTAAATAGGTAACTGTTGGGGTACCAGGTCATGTAAAAATGTCAGACGACTGGGACTTTTTCTTCTAACATTAAAAGAAGAAGTGCCTCATTTCAAAGGGTTAATGCTTTCTGCACTCATATATGGGCTCATCACTGAAACTGGAGGGATGGTCCTCGCGAGGTCCTCACTCCAGGCCTTTAGACCTGAAGAGGTGCCGCTCCTTACCTTTAGGTTAGAATCAGCGCCGGGAAGTCTGGAAGAAGGAGCTTTGTTACACATGTGGTTCGCGGACACCACAGACAAATTGGCCCAAAATTGCAAATGGCAATTAGTTCCTTTCATAACGAACTTTTTACTAGTACCTAGGGGGGGGGGGGGGTAATTTTTGGGTATAATGCGCTGCAGTGGAGCATTTCGTAGAATATTTGCTCAGTAACACTGCTCAAAACTGCCAGCCTCGGCAAATCATGAGACTGGCCCACACTAGCATGTCCCACAGGCCAGACGAGCCTGGCGTGTAATGAATGACATGCGTGACAGGTGTGTGTCACGGGCGCATCCGGTGCTCGTGCAGTACTTACGTTGATCACACTTGCGCCCCCGGTATCCAGAGAAGCAGTCGCAGGATCCGTCTCCATTTATACCATTGTTGCAATTCCCATGGACACAATCACATGCTGAGGAAATAGAAACACAACAGCGTGTAAAGGAACATATTGGAACATTTGAACACTTAGCACGTTTCTCTCCTTGCAATGCCCAGCCTAGGCTTGTACTTTCTGGGAGCTAAATAGGGAGTTACACAAGCCCCCCCCGCCCCCCGCCCCCAAAGACGTGCCTCTTTCAATAGTGACATTACCCTAAAGAAGAGACGAGCAATACTGGATGTGACAGAATTGCCATTAAACGCCTTAAATACCAAAGAAATGTTGTGGCAAAGACGGAACAAAGACGTGAATGGACAATTTATGTCGCTATTGTGGGCTTGCAATAAAATCACTACAACATCTGAAAAATAGCCAGCGTGCTCTTCATCTCGGAAGATTTGCCGCCTAAATAATGATGCGGAAAGCTGGTGGTTGTATGTGATTTCGGCCCATAACATAAAACTGTCATGCGCAGTAGTTGATTACATGGACATGATTCTGATGAAAGCCTTTGTTTAGATGGGAGAAATGTAATCACTCATTATGTACGTAGTCTGAGACGATTATTCTTGTTGTGTTTGCTTTCTTTTCTTGTCTTCTATGTTTTGGAAATTGTATGTGTTAGGCAGAGTCATATGCAGTACCCTTTGGGAACAGAACACACAATTAATACTACAGGTGGCAATATACATTCACCTTTGGTACAAGCATGTACTAGACTGTTAAAGTGGTAGCAGTGGCGGAGCAGCCAGACTTATCTCAAGAGCAAATGAGCAGTAGCGGAGATTACACAAAGAACCACAATTACTGTGACTCAAAGAAACACTGACTCAAGGTTTCAGAGTAAAAGAATATACATGTATTTACACCATCATTTGTAAAACAATTCACTAAAGTAAAGCAGTAGAAAAATCACACTCTTAATACACTACACACCACCCAATAGATTCTGGACAGGTTAAGCCCAAAATGAAGTGTGAGCAAAATGCCACTCCAGCAATTTAAAAGGGAGGGAAGGCAAGGTTAGACAAACACTAAGCAGCACCAACAAGTAAATAAGCAGGGCAATCTAGAAAAGGCGACTACAGTGAGGAAATCAAATCAAGGGGCCTGAGCCAAAGTCAATGGACCAGAGTCTTTGCAGAGGATCACACAGTTCAGAGAAGTTCGTGGTTAAGTCTTTGCCAAGTTACTTTAAAGAATAGAGAAGGACAAGCCCTCGGAGAGGCGAAAGATTTCAAACACTTTCACCGCGGTCGGACGGAACGAACAACCGGGTTAGCACAGTACCTTCAGAGCAGAAGAAGGCTGTAGCTGAGGCAGAAGTTCCTGGAAGACCCTGCAAGCTCACGGTTCCTGAAGCGACTGTCGGACTGACAAAAAGGAGGAAGACTGGAGGGTCCTGCACAGCCCAGGGAAGAAACCAGCAGCAGAGCAAAGCGAAAAATAAACGTGCGCTCCTTGAAACCCAAGCTGGGTCCAATCCTCCTGGCTATCCGGTTCACTGTAGCTGTGCACAGCAAATTCGACCAGAGAAGGGAGGCCTGGCTTGCAGTTTGGCAAACTGGTTGGTTCCACCAGCTCAAGGGGAGACAATTCCTTGCAGATCTTCCCTGTCATCGAAGTTTGAAGATTCAGACCCACAGCAGGGCTTCACCAGGAGGTTCATTTGTCGTAGAGGTCCTCTTCTGTCAGCTTCTCTTTGGTTCTCTCGATCCAGCGGAGACTCTGCCTTCCTAGTCCCAGAGACCTGCTTTTTATGGAGTTTTCCCCCATTCACACAGCCTGGCTGTCAATCACACACCAGGGTGTCTGTCCTGGCGGGACAGTCACCATAGCCAATCACACAGAGTGCGACATAGGTCTCCAAGGAGACCCTGTGCAGGGCGTCTCAAACCCCTCCCTCACATCATGTCCTCCTCAGACATTCAGGCGCCTAAGGAGGGCTTCTGTGCAGAAGCCTGCCAAAGGACGGCGAAAGAAAGGACCCAAACCTGATTTGGCGCGCCCAGTAAAACACGGGAAAGACCTTTACAAAAAGAAATGGCAAATAAACCCAGCCGGAACCGAAATAAAATAAAAGGGGTGCAACAGGTTTATAGTTCGAGGCTACTAACTTAGCCTAAAACAGTACCAAGACTATTTAAATAGACAGCTTTAGGGAAAATAGGGTAGATACCACTGCCACCAGCCAAATCTCAAAGAAAGGGGAATGGAATAATTTTCCATGAGAGAGAGACAAAAAGGGATAACTATTAACCCTTTCCAGTACTCTATGTAAGATAGTTTGTACTGGGTCTGTGAATTTAAAAAGACTAAATAAAGTCACTGGCAACTTTACATGTTCTGGGAGACAGTAGTCAGACCCAGAAAATGGAGTCTGAGTTGCTAAGTCTAAAACGACAACCCTGTGTCACTGCACTAAAGATGCTGTGTGACACACAGTAAAAGGACGATGCCTATGGAGTAGGTGAGGCGCCACAATCCATGAACACATACAATGTACAAGACATAGCCAAACACACATGTAAGAGTGGGAAAAAAAGGCTCACACTCTTACCAGGTGAAGAAATAAATCCTAGAAATTCAGCAAAGCTGCTGAGGGACTCAGTAGGTAAGGGAAATTAGCCATTCTGGAGAATTCTCCCTAACACTATGTAACAAAGGTATTACCTTTTTCTATATTGTTAAACTGAAGTTTCAATAAAAAAAAGGTGTGACAGAATTGTCATTTCAGGAAATGTTCTGTTATGTTAGCAGTTCTGTTACATACTGCACCAATTGCCACTCTAAGTGGTCTAAGAGCATCAAGACTTGGCACCGGCATCATAGGAGCGGGAGGATGAAGGCAGAGAGGGTAAAATAAAAATGAAAGATTAGTACAGGTCAGAGAGGAGATGGGGGAAGGGATGATGGAGATTGTGAGAGTTTGCAAGCCTGTAGTGTCAGTGACTGGGCAACTAAATATGCAGCTGATCAGGAAAAGGGCTAACACATGATGTTGCCATGTAGGCATGTTTAGCCTGTGAGGGCAACCTTTAGTACTTCAAAGAGTACTGATGCTCATCAGCTGCATGATGTACTTGAGTGTGGGCATGCGCACCGTCGGAGTATGGAGGATTGTGGGCTCTGCAACATTTGTGTAGCCCTGGTGCTTTCAACCCCAGCTGGTCGCTTGATCCCAGGTAAGGGAGAGAGCATTTAACTTCCACCCCATCCAAAAACCAGATTTGCAGTGAAATAGTGAGTTAGGCAACCTGCAAAATACTGGTAACATTGATCAACGCCCTGAGGTCTCTGTCACCACCTACGTTGCTGCGAACAAAACATGCAACACTTGTTTTTTTTAAAATCCCAATGGGGAAACTATATTTTTTTGACTTATCATAAGCATCATAGAACTCCTTACATACTTATATGCTCCTCCCCTCTGCCTAGCAGTGGCATGGTCTTTCTCCCGTGTGTCCTGCCCCACCTACCTCTCTTGGCATCTAGGGAGTCACAAGGGCAACCTTTTGAGGTGACAATACAGAGCATCCCCCCTTCTGCCGCACTCCATTGCCACTCATATACAAGTGGGCTTGGAGGTAGCCCGGTGAGTGACTCCCAATACCTGAATGACCTTTAGCAGGTCACATTATGTACCTCCCATTCCCTCCACCCAGGCTAGTCTATGCAATCTACCCCTATAACATATAGCCTTAAGCACCCTACCCGGGCCATCCCCAGTACAACCCTTCTAGACATTGTTATGTTATGTTAAGTATATTTATAGAGCGCACGCTCACCGTGAGGGATCACGGCACTAGGGTACTAAAGTCAGCTGCCCACTCCTTAAACTGAGAAAAGGAGCGTTTTTAAAAAGGCGACCATATTGCAGATGATTTTCAGTGCTCCGTAGCCCTGGGGTAGATTATTCCAGAGCGTTCCTGCTACCACGGAGAATGCCCTACCGCCCACCCTTGCTCTCTGAAAAGTTGGGCGAACCATCCGATTGGCTGTTGCAGAACGCAGCTGATGGGCCGGAATATAAGGTCGGAACTCTGAGTGCAGGAATTCTGCGCCTTGACCATACACTTGGCCATAGAAGGCTCTATGTACCAGGCAAAGTGCCTTAAAATGAATTCTTTTGGCAATGGGAGCCAGTGGAGGGAACACAGCACTGGGCCGATATGAGCTCCATAAGGAGCACCCGTGGCCACCCTTGCTGCCATGGTCTGTAGTCGTTTCAGCCTCAAAATGAGGCCCTCGGGTGAGCCAGGTATAGAGCATTGCGATAATCAGTGCGGCTGATAATCACGGACGCTGCTACCTGAGGACGACAGGGAGGGAAGAACCCTCCGAAGAACCCTCCGGAAGAAAATGCCCATTCTACAAACCACACTCACCTGGGTGGCCATGGACAGAGAAGAGGCTAAATGGAGACCCAGATTCTTTTTTTTTTATAACTCTTTTTATTATTTTGACAACGTTACAATAAACAAAACACTGGGTAGTGTCAGTATTGGTTCCTCAATCATGTATGCACAGGAATCATGTGTTACATTGTACAAGCTAAACATATGGTCCTAGGCCGCTGCGGTCTGTCTAATGTGGGACACCTCCACCAATCCTCACCCGTTAGTCACTCTCTCCCGCCCATGCGCCCCACAACTTTTGAAATTTCCCTGGGCAGCCCCTGGTGTTATAAATACATTGTTCGAGAGACATACATCTGTCCATTTCTGACGTCCATTGGCTGAGTCGTGGGCGGTTTGCAGACCCCCACATTGTTCCAATAATTCTTTTGACAGTCCTAGTGCCGTGGATAGGAACACCTTTTCATGTCTCGTGAAACCAGTCTCCCCCAGATACCAAGTATAGCCAGTTAGGGAACACAAAGGACCTCGGAACCAATCACTGACGACAATTTTTGAATACACTTCCCCAATAATACTTGTATCTGAGTACATTCCCACAGGGTGTGGAAAATGTACCCCCACACCTCCCGCACCTCAAGCATAATCAAGGTCTATCACCCCCATTGCACCAGTGCTGTTCGCGAGTAATTTACCCCGTGGAACATTTTATATTGAATCAAGCGTAGTCTGGCAGTCATTCCAACCTCTCTTGGGAACATAACCCATTCGACCCATCCCTCCGACTCTAGTGTCCCCGCCTCTCCCTCCCATCTACCTCTGAGCCGGGACAGTTTGGAGATCCAGAGGCTGTTAGTATCTGGTATAGGGTTGATGTGACCTTTGTGGATATGCGTGCAGGGAAGACGTTTGCCTGTATGGGTGAACAAGTGGGTATCTCGTCTAGAGCAGGGAACTGAGACCTTATCGCATGGGTTAATTGTATGTATTTGTTGTAGTCTCTGCCTGGCACTCCAAATTTGTCTTGCATTTTCACAAAGGGGATGAGTGCCCTATCTTGAACCACGTCTCAGAGGTTGTTCACCCCTAGTTCGTTCCATTGTCTGAAGTGGTCCATTTTCCTGAGTTCCGGGAGGAGCCTATTGTTCCATAGAGGCTGTTCCGAAGTGGGCCTCTTTCCCCACCCTATATGCTGGTGTGCTTCACCCCACTATATGCTGGTGTGCTTCACCCCACGCTTGCTTAGTGTGCTCAACCAGCCGAGGGAGGGACGCACCTGTGGCCTCCCCCTCGTACAGTATCTGCTCAGGCAGCATCCCCCCATCCAACCCTTCTCCACCTTCAGGTTCGGAAGCCCTGGGTCTCCGTGCAACCAATTGTTCACAGTGCCGATTTGCCACGCCCAATAATACCGTTGCAGGCAGGGAACTCACAGACCCCCTTCCCACATCGAGCGCTGGAACGTCTTAAGAGCGATGCGTGGTTGCTTCCCCCCCAGAGCAGCCCCTTTAAGGAGTTCCCGATTGTGCAAAAGATGGATCCGGGGATTGACCTGGGAGAGTTCTGTAGCACATATTGGAATCTAGAGAGGGCCAGCATATTAAAGAGCACCACTTTGCCCATCAATGACAACGGGAGGGTTTGTCAGTGCGTCACAATGAATGTGAATCGGTACATCAGCAGGGTTAGATTGAGTCAGAGGTAGTCTTCTGGTTCGGGGCCAAAAGGTGTGCCCAAATATCTGAACCCCAAGACCAAAACTGGAAAGGGGCAGCTCGGGGGGATAGCCCCTGCCCCCCCACCCCTGCCAGCAGGAACAGTACTGACTTCTGTTGGTTCACCTTGGGCCCGCAATAGGCCTGATACTCCCCCAATATTTTAATCACCGCCGGATAGGAGGTTCGTCGGCATATAATGAAACCCTGTCCTCCCAGGTCGGTTCGCTCCTGAGTTTGATTGACAATGGTTAGATGACTAAAATAAACAGCAGAGGGTATAGGGGCACCCCTGTCTCGTCCCACATGAGGGTGAACCCCTCTGATAGGACCCTATTGACTTTGACCGAGGCTTCAGGGGATACATACAGCAGGCGGACCCATCCAAGGAACTCCTCCCCGAAACCCATGCTTCCCATGATTTCCCAGAATGCTTCCCATCTTACCGAAAGCTTTTTTGAAGTCGATTGCCAGGAGTGCCACTGAGGTTTGTAGGTGTGCCCTCTGTTCGATAGCCAGCTATGCTCTGCGGATGTTCATACGCGTGGATTTCGTTGGCTTAAATCCGCACTGGTCCGGGTGTACCAAAGAGTCGATGACTCCCAGGAGACGATTAGCTAGCACCTGCACCAACATCTTGGCCTCGCTGTTGATCAGTGATATCGGCCTATATGAGGAGCATCTCTCAGGGGGTTTTCCTGGCTTTGGCAGGACCACTATGCAGGCCTGCCTGAGGTCTGGGGCAAGACCCCATCAGCCCTACACCAGTGAAATAGATGGTGCAAATGTTCCGTGATTCAATCTATGCGATCACTGCACCATCCATAATGTCGACAATTAAATTGCTGACACCCATTATGGCGCGGCGATCACATAGATCACTGTGCTCTGCATCCCCCGCAATCGCCTCCCCTACCCACGTACCTTTTTGACGGTACACTGTGAAATGTGCCACCGTCTCTCCCCGACCCTGCAGCGTCAGTTCTTGCCCACTAGAGTGGGCCTAAACTGGCAACGCGGGGCACTTTTTTTGTTCTTCTTTATTGTCCCCGCTCCTATCTAATGGTAGTGGGGGAAACCCCCACAACCCCTGACCCCCAACACACCGACAAAAATGGAGTGGGGGAAACCCCTGCTCCCATTAGTCAGTGTAGTGGGGGGGTTGGCATTATATTACCGCACGGTAGTGAAATGGTTGCAATTTTGGGGCTGACATTTTGGTAGTGCTCCCAGTTTTCTTGTCTGCGAGCCGCTTCCAAATCTCTACCGGGAAGCCGTTAGGGCCTGGTGGCCTGCCTGATTATAACTGCATGAGAGCCCTTGTTACCTCCTGTGCTGATATATCCGCATCCAACCCTGCTCTCTGATGTGTCGTTAGGCAAGGGAGGTCTGTGAGGCCAATGAAGCTCCGGTCTACTGGTATAGCTGGATCCCTCGGGGTGCTGTACAGCTCCCTGCAGAAGGCTACAAATGCACCTGCGATCTCCCCTTCCTCAGCCAGTATTACACCATTGGAGTCCTGTATAGCGCGTATCTGTCCCCTCACTCCCTCTCTTTTTTCCAAACACGCCAGCATCTACCCAGCCTTATCCCTGGTCTCATGGACTTGGCTCGGTATCGCCCAGTGTGCCTGTCTCGCATTATCTGATGCTACATTGTTCAGATTGTCCTGTGCCGTGACCAGGGTGTCCCACGTAGCCCGGGTGACGGAGGCAAGGAACCCTTCTTCTGCCTCTAGAGCCGGGTTTTCCGCCTCTTCTACTTCTCGTGTGTGATTCCTTCGTGCGGCTGCTATCAGTGATTCTCAGTAAAGTATTCAATAGTTTTTTGGGACAACCCCTCCATCAGTTCCTGAACCCCTAGGTAATATGCGTTAAGACGCCACATTGTCGCTGGTCTAGCCCGGCCATTTTTTAGCTCAATGAGGAGTGCAGAGTGGTCGGAGATCACTCTAGCCAAATATTTGGCAGATATAAACCTGTGTGTGACCCCTTGGGGAAGAAAACAGTAGTCGATACGTGACATTGAGCTATGTGCATTAGAGGAAAAGGAATACCCTCCCTCAGATTCATGCAATAGTCGCCATGCATCTAGTAGGCACACCACTGTGGTAAATTATCGTAATTTGGTAGCGAGGGATGGGTTCCTGCATCCTAGGTGTGTGAGGTCTGCCCTCAAATCCATGACTTCATTGCAATCTCCCCCTTTCACCCATGAGCATGCTGTGTCTAGGAGTAGTAAGGCCTGGAGGTCGTTCAAAAATTCAAGAGTCAAAGGGGGCGGGCCATATACAGCCATCACCCCCCACGTAGTACCCCACAGCTTCCCTTTGATTGATACGTATCTGCCCCGGGGGTCCGCTCTGACTTCTGTAACGTGGAAGGGAATCCCCTTGCGAATTAATATCAGCACCCCTCAGACTCCCCTTGAGAAGCCTGCATGATACGCCTTGGTGTAATTGGTCCTCTTGAACATTATACACTCCCACCCCATCGGGTGTGTCTCCGTGAGGAGCGCTACATCTGGAGTGTGTCCATTTAGATACTGAAGTACCAGACACCTTTTAATGCTGGAGCCCAGTCCGTTAAAATTCCACGTCATCAAGGAGATTTTCCCATCAGCCATTATCCCACCAGAAACCTAACTGGGCATCCCAGGCCGGGGTTCTTCCTCCAGCCCTGGTCCATGTAAACCCCTTGGTCCTTCGTCCCTTACTGAACAACCAATCTTCCCAGTGCTTAACCATTACCCAGTCATAACTTACATAAAACCTCCCTTCCCCAACCACAGAACAATAGCCAATCCAACTCACCCTGAAAATCCCCCTATATCCCACCCCATACTTCCCCCCAACATGAAGCACCTGTCACCCAAACTCGCACAACCAGTGCAAAAAACAGTGAAAGACATCTTTGGGGAGGCTGCTAAAACACTCTCAATGGCCCGCACTCGCTTTCACCCAGTACTATGTTGAAATGTTACCGTCTACAGCCAGCAGGCCATTTCGGGCCGGGACACCTTGCGGTACTGCGCTTGTCAGACAAGACCTGGGTCTCTAGCCACGACCATGCCTCCTTCGGGTTGTAAAAGAGCTGTATGGACCCTCCATGTTGCACCTTTAGCTGGGCCGGGAAAAAGAGGGCATATTTGATGCCATGTGAGTGCAGTTTTCTTTTGATCGAGTCATATGACTGCCATGCCTTTTGGACTTCCCTGGTGTCATCTTGGAAGAAGCCCACCCGGTGGCCATTGTAGGTGATGGGCCCTTTGGCCCTCGCCATTTGCAGTAGGGCGTCCCTGTCGCGATAGTTCAGCAGCCTTGCTATTATCAGACGCGGGGGCGTTCCCGGGTGGGTCGGCCTGTTGGAACCCTGTGCGCCCGCTCCACAGAGAAGAATTTGGAGAGTCTCTTTGGTGCAAACAGGTCCTCAAGTCAATCCTCCAGGAAAAGTTCCATGCTGGCGCCCTCTTCCTTCTCAGGCACCCCAACAATGCGGAGGTTGTTATGTTGTGCTCTTCCTTCACTGTCCTTCGCCCTGTTCTCCAGCTGGGTGAGTTTTTGAGTGACTGACATAAGCTGCTTCTCCAGCCGTTGGACTGCATCTGCAGTGTCGGAGACACATTATTCAACTTCTCCTACTCTTGTTGCCAGGTTCCGTAGACCCTGGCGCAGGAAGGATATCTCTGCCGCGAGGCCGCCAACTTTGGCTTCAATTGTGGCGCCGGAGTCCCTTATGACCTTCATGATATCTCGGAGGGAGAGCTGGGGGCCACCATTTCTTCCTCCATAGTCCCTGTTTCTTGCACCGAAGCTCCTTTGGCATTGGAAAGTAAGGAGAGTACCACACTTGGTTCCTCTCTGCTACAGGCACCAATTCTATCGCACCTTTCTCCAAAGGGTGAAAATCTCCTTTTGGAGGAGTGGTTCTGCAACCAAGGTTGTTCTTGCTCTTAGGGGGGCAATCAGGAGGTCTTTTCAGGAATGGTAGGCACTGTCCGTCTGTTAATGTTTGAAGGACCCATGCATTCGAAGTGGTTTATAGTGATTACGTCGAAAAAAAGGGTCGACATGCAAATCCATCGAATACAAACCATTGCATACCAAAGCATAGATAACCTATATTTTACATGTAAAAGTGCAATTCCATCGAAACTAGTCCATCGACAATATACATGGACTGGTTTCAATAGAAATGCACTTTTACATGTAAAGAGTTGCATTTCCATGCTTTTTCTGTAACTTTAAAACGTTACAGGGCGCTGTCCAGTGCTGAAATTTCAACACTGGCCAGCTATTGTAACGTTTTTAAGTATTTCTGTATATTGGGGGGGGGTTCCACCCCCCAGACCCCCAACAACCACACACCTCCAACCCTAACCCTAACCCTAGCCCTAACCCTAACCAAAACCCTCACCCTACCCCTCACCCTAACCCTTACCCTAATGTAACCCTTAATCTAACCCTAGCCCCAACCCTAACCCTAGCCCCAACCATAACCCTAACCCCAATGTAACCCTTAATCCAACCCTAGCCCCAACCATAACCCTAACCCTAAACCTAGCCCCAACCCTAACCCTAATGTAACCCTTAATCTAACCCTAGCCCCAATCCTAACCCCCAACCCTAACCCTAACCGTAAACCAAAACCTAGCCCCAACCCTTACTCTAACCCTAATGTAACCATTAATCTAACCCTAGCCCCAACCCTAACCCCCAACCCTAACCCTAATGTAACCCTTAATCTAACCCTAGCCCCAATCCTAACCCCCAACCCTAACCCTAATGTAACCCTTAATCTAACCCTAGCCCCAACCCTAACCCTAATGTAACCCTTAATCTAACCCTAGCCCCAATCCTAACCCCCAACCCTAACCCTAACCGTAAACCAAAACCTAGCCCCAATCCTAACTCTAACCCTAATGTAATCCTTAATCTAACCCTAGCCCCAACCCTAACCCCCAACCCTAACCCTAATGTAACCCTTAATCTAACCCTAGCCCCAATCCTAACCCTCAACCCTAACCCTAACCGTAAACCAAAACCTAGCCCCAACCCTAACTCTAACCCTAATGTAACCCTTAATCTAACCCTAGCCCCAACCCTAACCCCCAACCCTAACCCTAATGTAACCCTTAATCTAACCCTAGCCCCAACCCTAACCCCCAACCCTAACCCTAATGTAACCCTTAATCTAACCCTAGCCCCAATCCTAACCCCCAACCCTAACCGTAAACCAAAACCTAGCCCCAACCCTAACTCTAACCCTAATGTAACCCTTAATCTAACCCTAGCCCCAACCCTAACCCCCAACCCTAACCCTAATGTAACCCTTAATCTAACCCTAGCCCCAACCCTAACCCCCAACCCTAACCCTAATGTAACCCTTAATCTAACCCTAGCCCCAATCCTAACCCCCAACCCTAACCCTAACCGTAAACCAAAACCTAGCCCCAACCCTAACTCTAACCCTAATGTAACCCTTAATCTAACCCTAGCCCCAACCCTAACCTCCAACCCTAACCCTAATGTAACCCTTAATCTAACCCTAGCCCCAACCCTAACCCACAACCCTAACCCTAATGTAACCCTTAATCTAACCCTAGCCCCAACCCTAACCCCCAACCCTAACCCCAATGTAACCCTTAATCCAACCCTAGCCCCAAATCTAACCCTAAACCTAGCCCCAACCCTAACCCTAATGTAACCCTTAATCTAACCCTACCCCCAATCCTAACCCCCAACCCTAACCCTAACCGTAAACCAAAACCTAGCCCCAACCCTAACTCTAACCCTAATGTAACCCTTAATCTAACCCTAGCCCCAACCCTAACCCCCAACCCTAACCCTAATGTAACCCTTAATCTAACCCTAGCCCCAACCCTAACCCCCAACCCTAACCCTAATGTAACCCTTAATCTAACCCTAGCCCCAATCCTAACCCCCAACCCTAACCCTAACCGCAAACCAAAACCTAGCCCCAACCCTAACTCTAACCCTAATGTAACCCTTAATCTAACCCTAGCCCCAAGCCTAACCCCCAACCCTAACCCTAATGTAACCCTTAATCTAACCCTAGCCCCAACCCCAAACCCTAACCCTAATGTAACCCTTAATCTAACCCTAGCCCCAACCCTAACCCCCAACCCTAACCCTAATGTAACCCTTAATCTAAGCCTAGCCCCAATCCTAACCCCCAACCCTAACCCTAACCGTAAACCAAAACCTAGCCCCAACCCTAACTCTAACCCTAATGTAACCCTTAATCTAACCCTAGCCCCAACCCTAACCCTCAACCCTAACCCTAATGTAACCCTTAATCTAACCCTAGCCCCAACCCTAACCCTAATGTAACCCTTAATCTAACCCTAGCCCCAACCCTAACCCCAACCCTAACCCTAATGTAACCCTTAATCTAACCCCAACCCTAACCCCCAACCCTAACCCTAATGTAACCCTTAATCTAACCCTAGCCCCAACCCTAACCCTAATGTAACCCTTAATCTAACCCTAGCCCCAATCCTAACCCCCAACCCTAACCGTAAACCAAAACCTAGCCCCAACCCTAACTCTAACCCTAATGTAACCCTTAATCTAACCCTAGCCCCAACCCCCAACCCTAACCCTAATGTAACCCTTAATCTAACCCTAGCCCCAATCCTATCCCCCAACCCTAACCCTAACCGTTAACCAAAACCTAGCCCCAACCCTAACTCTAACCCTAATGTAACCCTTAATCTAACCCTAGCCCCAACCCTAACCCCCAACCCTAATGTAACCCTTAATCTAACCCTAGCCCCAACCCTAACCCCCAACCCTAACCCTAATGTAACCCTTAATCTAACTCGAGCCCCAACCCTAACCCCCAACCCTAACCCTAACCGTAAACCAAAACCTAGCCCCAACCCTAACTCTAACCCTAATGTAACCCTTAATCTAACCCTAGCCCCAACCCTAACCCCCAACCCTAACCCTAATGTAACCCTTAATCTAACCCTAACCCCAACCCTAACCCCCAACCCTAATGTAACCCTTAATCTAACCCTAGCTCCAACCCTAACCCCCAACCCTAACCCTAATGTAACCCTTAATCTAACCCTAGCCCCAACCCCAACCCTAACCCTAATGTAACCCTTAATCTAACCCTAGCCCCAACCCTAACCCTAATGTAACCCTTAATCTAACCCTAGCCCCAACCCTAACCCCCAACTCTAACCCTAATGTAACCCTTAATCTAACCCTAAGCCCAACCATAACCCTAACCCCAATGTAACCCTTAATCCAACCCTAGCCCCAACCCTAACCCTAAACCTAGCCCCAACCCTAACCCTAATGTAACCCTTAATCTAACCCTAGCCCCAATCCTAACCCCCAACCCTAACCCTAACGTAACCCTTAATCTAACCCTAGCCCCAACCCTAACCCCCAACCCTAACCCTAACCGTAAACCAAAACCTAGCCCCAACCCTAACTCTAACCCTAATGTAACCCTTAATCTAACCCTAGCCCCAACCCTAACCCTAATGTAACCCTTAATCTAACCCTAACCCCAACCCTAACCCCCAACCCTAACCCTAATGTAACCCTTAATCTAACCCTAGCCCCAACCCTAACCCCCAACCCTAACCCTAATGTAACCCTTAATCTAACCCTAGCCCCAACCCTAACCCCCAACCCTAACCCTAATGTAACCCTTAATCTAACCCTAGCCCTAACCCTAACCCCCAACCCTAACCCTAATGTAACCCTTAATCCAACCCTAGCCCCAACCCTAACCCTAAACCTAGCCCCAACCCTAACCCTAATGTAACCCTTAATCTAACCCTAACCCCAACCCTAACCCCCAACCCTAACCCTAATGTAACCCTTAATCTAACCCTAACCCCAACCCTAACCCCCAACCCTAACCCTAATGTAACCCTTAATCTAACCCCAACCCTAACCCCCAACCCTAACCCTAATGTAACCCTTAATCTAACCCTAACCCCAACCCTAACCCCCAACCCTAACCCTAATGTAACCCTTAATCTAACCCCAACCCTAACCCCCAACCCTAACCCTAATGTAACCCTTAATCTAACCCTAACCCCAACCCTAACCCCCAACCCTAACCCTAATGTAACCCTTAATCTAACCCTAACCCCAACCCTAACCCCCAACCCTAACCCTAATATAACCCTTAATCTAACCCTAACCCCAACCCTAACCCCCAACCCTAACCCTAATGTAACCCTTAACCTAACCCTAGCCCCAACCCTAACCCTCAACCCTAACCCTAATGTAACCCTTAATCTAACCCCAACCCTAACCCCCAACCCTAACCCTAATGTAACCCTTAATCTAACCCTAACCCCAACCCTAACCCCCAACCCTAACCCTAATGTAACCCTTAATCTAACCCTAACCCCAACCCTAACCCCCAACCCTAACCCTAATATAACCCTTAATCTAACCCTAACCCCAACCCTAACCCCCAACCCTAACCCTAATGTAACCCTTAACCTAACCCTAGCCCCAACCCTAACCCTAACCTTTTTTGACTTTTACTTTACTTTATGAAACTTATAGTGCGCAGCAATGGACCCATAGGCATGATGGCGCAGACAAGACAAATAAATATAACATAAGCACAGGTCGGCCAGAAGGAAAAATTAGCAGAAGTAAAAGTTTAATCGAACAACCAGGTTTTTACCTTTTTCTTAAACGGCTCTAGTTTCCAACCTAAGATCCACGGAGCTGCTGTGGCGAAGGCTCCTTTTTTCCGCCCTTTTAGATTTGCTTCTAGGCATCATTAGCATTTTGGACTCTATTGATCTAAGTGATCGGTCGGTGGTCTTGAACGTAATAAGGTCATTAAGATAGCGGGGTATGATGCCCAGAAGGCTCTTGAAGGTAATCAAAAGGAGGCGATAACAGATTCTTGCCTCCACATGGAGCCAATGCAAGTTTCTTCTGGCTGGCGTAAGATGGTCACGTCTCGCTAAACCCATGACAACCCTCACGGCCCCGTTTTGGATAACCTCGAGCCGATTTATCTCGGTTTTACTAATGCCAGTCAATAGACTGCCGCAATAGTCAATTTTTTAACCTACTATGGCTCTTGCTAACGTTTCCGCATTAATCTGGGAGATCATGGGTCGCAGATGTGAAAAGAGTCTTAAATAGTAGGCAGATCCGGAAACCACATTCCCCACATGGGCCTCCATGGTGAGGTGCTGATCTAGGATAACCCCAAGAGATTTAACTTTCTTGAGGGTGCCGATCTTTACTTCTCCAAGTTGGAAATGTCTGTACCGGGGATCCATCTTGGAGATCGAACTAGGGGACCCCACAATCATTACTTCCATCTAGGACCTATTCAGGGCCAATCCATTCATAACCATCCAGTTTTCGATGAATGTATATGCTTTGTATATCCAATCTTCGTCTTGTGCGTGATCACCAGTCAGAGGGTTGATACATTGAGTATCATCCACAAAATTTGTAAACCAGATACCTTCTTGCTCGAGCCTTGCCAAAAAAGGAGCTGTAAAGATATTATAAAAACAAGGAGAAAGAGTTGCTCCTTGTGGAACTCTGTATTCGATTGGCACCGTAGCTGTTTCAGCAATTCCCGAGCAGACACAGGTGACCCGGTTCTGGAGGAAAGAGGCTACCCAAAGGGAAGCCTCTGAAGAGAATGCTGCCACTTTTTCGAGCCTGGTGACCAACAACGTATGGTCAACCAGGTCGAAAGCGGCGGAGAGATCCAACAGCATAAGCATGGTGGTCTCTCCCTTGTCGTTGTTGGAACAGAGCCTAGATTTAAGTTCCAGGAGAGCCGTTTCAGTACTATGCCCGGCTCTGAAGCCCGATTGTCGGCAGTTGAGTATAGGGTGGCTTTCAAGATGATTAGCTATCTGTTTATACGCAACCCTGTCCAATATTTTCATCAGAAATGCTGAGTTGGTAATGGGCCTGTAGTTCAATGGGTCCTCTTTAGGGAGGCCTACTTTTTTTAACAGAGGAGTCACCCACAAGCGTTTCAGATCGTCGGGCACCGTGCTTTCTCTGAAGGATGCATTAACGAACTGGAGAATGGCATCCAACGGGATAGGGAGACAAGTTTGAATGATAATAGCAGGGAAAGGGTCTCCCTTGCAGCTAGTCGTTTTTAAATGCTTAACAACCTCCGTCAAATCCTCCAGTGTGATAGCGGCAAACGAGAATTCGGGAATAGTGGAGCATCTGGTTGGTTCATTACTGCTTATGCACTTCAGGAGAGGCATTCGCTTTTTAAATGAGGATGTTAGACTTGATGCCCTGGTGTTTTGCGCCAATAGCATCCTGTATCGACTGACACCAAGCTCTGTCTTTCACCACCTCATCTACATCAGGGACGGGTGTGGACTCCTGCTCTTTAAGGATTTTAAAGAGCTCCTTAGTCTCTGACTTGGCTGTGGTGATCCTGTTATTGAATGAATTCTTCTTAGCTTCCAGTAGTGCTGTTTTATATTTTCTGGCCCTCTGCTGGTGGGCTAGAAGCAGGATAGGAGAGTAGTTAGCTTTCCAACTATAATATTGCTTAAGTGCAAACACTTTAAGCTTGTGTATTTTTCAATTTTGTCAATTTCTCAGGAGCTAACCGGTTGGTAATATCCATGAAGGAGTCCATGAGAACTTTAGACAAGTTCTGCACAGAGTCTGTGGGCAAAATATTGCTCATATGATTGACCAGAGTTTTCCAAGGTAAAAGATTTAGGATTTCGACCCTCAGTAGGTGGCAATATTTTGCTTTTATGCTTAACCGGGAAGCCTGAGCAGATGACAAAATTAACAAAATAATGATCCGACCAAGGGCAGGGAGTGGTCATCAGATCTTTTATGGACACATTGGTAGCTGCTACCCAATCAAGGGTGTGTCCAAGAAAACCCTAATGTAACCCTTAATCTAACCCTAGCCCCAACCCTAACCCTAATGTAACCCTTAATCTAACCCTAGCCCCAACCCTAACCCTACTGTAGCCCTTAATCTAACCCTAGCCCCAACCCTAACCCTAATGTAACCCTTAAGCTAACCCTAGCCCCAAACCTAACCCTGATGTAACCCTTAATCTAAACCTAGCCCCAACCCTAACCCTAATGTAACCCTTAAACTAACCCTAGCCCCAAACCTAACCCTAATGTAACCCTTAAGATAACCCTAGCCCCAAACCTAACCCTAACCAGAATGTAACCCTTAAACCAACCCTAGCCCCAACCCTAACCCTAATGTAACCCTTAATCTAACCCTAGCCCCAACCCTAACCCTAACCTTTTTTGACTTTTACTTTACTTTATGAAACTTATAGTGCGCAGCAATGGACCCATAGGCATGATGGCGCAGACAAGACAAATAAATATAACATAAGCACAGGTCGGCCAGAAGGAAAAATTAGCAGAAGTAAAAGTTTAATCGAACAACCAGGTTTTTACCTTTTTCTTAAACGGCTCTAGTTTCCAACCTAAGATCCACGGAGCTGCTGTGGCGAAGGCTCCTTTTTTCCGCCCTTTTAGATTTGCTTCTAGGCATCATTAGCATTTTGGACTCTATTGATCTAAGTGATCGGTCGGTGGTCTTGAACGTAATAAGGTCATTAAGATAGCGGGGTATGATGCCCAGAAGGCTCTTGAAGGTAATCAAAAGGAGGCGATAACAGATTCTTGCCTCCACATGGAGCCAATGCAAGTTTCTTCTGGCTGGCGTAAAATGGTCACGTCTCGCTAAACCCATGACAACCCTCACGGCCCCGTTTTGGATAACCTCGAGCCGATTTATCTCGGTTTTACTAATGCCAGTCAATAGACTGCCGCAATAGTCAATTTTTTAACCTACTATGGCTCTTGCTAACGTTTCCGCATTAATCTGGGAGATCATGGGTCGCAGATGTGAAAAGAGTCTTAAATAGTAGGCAGATCCGGAAACCACATTCCCCACATGGGCCTCCATGGTGAGGTGCTGATCTAGGATAACCCCAAGAGATTTAACTTTCTTGAGGGTGCCGATCTTTACTTCTCCAAGTTGGAAATGTCTGTACCGGGGATCCATCTTGGAGATCGAACTAGGGGACCCCACAATCATTACTTCCATCTAGGACCTATTCAGGGCCAATCCATTCATAACCATCCAGTTTTCGATGAATGTATATGCTTTGTATATCCAATCTTCGTCTTGTGCGTGATCACCAGTCAGAGGGTTGATACATTGAGTATCATCCACAAAATTTGTAAACCAGATACCTTCTTGCTCGAGCATTGCCAAAAAAGGAGCTGTAAAGATATTATAAAAACAAGGAGAAAGAGTTGCTCCTTGTGGAACTCTGTATTCGATTGGCACCGTAGCTGTTTCAGCAATTCCCGAGCAGACACAGGTGACCCGGTTCTGGAGGAAAGAGGCTACCCAAAGGGAAGCCTCTGAAGAGAATGCTGCCACTTTTTCGAGCCTGGTGACCAACAACGTATGGTCAACCAGGTCGAAAGCGGCGGAGAGATCCAACAGCATAAGCATGGTGGTCTCTCCCTTGTCGTTGTTGGAACAGAGCCTAGATTTAAGTTCCAGGAGAGCCGTTTCAGTACTATGCCCGGCTCTGAAGCCCGATTGTCGGCAGTTGAGTATAGGGTGGCTTTCAAGATGATTAGCTATCTGTTTATACGCAACCCTGTCCAATATTTTCATCAGAAATGCTGAGTTGGTAATGGGCCTGTAGTTCAATGGGTCCTCTTTAGGGAGGCCTACTTTTTTTAACAGAGGAGTCACCCACAAGCGTTTCAGATCGTCGGGCACCGTGCTTTCTCTGAAGGATGCATTAACGAACTGGAGAATGGCATCCAACGGGATAGGGAGACAAGTTTGAATGATAATAGCAGGGAAAGGGTCTCCCTTGCAGCTAGTCGTTTTTAAATGCTTAACAACCTCCGTCAAATCCTCCAGTGTGATAGCGGCAAACGAGAATTCGGGAATAGTGGAGCATCTGGTTGGTTCATTACTGCTTATGCACTTCAGGAGAGGCATTCGCTTTTTAAATGAGGATGTTAGACTTGATGCCCTGGTGTTTTGCACCCATAGCATCCTGTATCGACTGACACCAAGCTCTGTCTTTCACCACCTCATCTACATCAGGGACGGGTGTGGACTCCTGCTCTTTAAGGATTTTAAAGAGCTCCTTAGTCTCTGACTTGGCTGTGGTGATCCTGTTATTGAATGAATTCTTCTTAGCTTCCAGTAGTGCTGTTTTATATTTTCTGGCCCTCTGCTGGTGGGCTAGAAGCAGGATAGGAGAGTAGTTAGCTTTCCAACTATAATATTGCTTAAGTGCAAACACTTTAAGCTTGTGTATTTTTCAATTTTGTCAATTTCTCAGGAGCTAACCGGTTGGTAATATCCATGAAGGAGTCCATGAGAACTTTAGACAAGTTCTGCACAGAGTCTGTGGGCAAAATATTGCTCATATGATTGACCAGAGTTTTCCAAGGTAAAAGATTTAGGATTTCGACCCTCAGTAGGTGGCAATATTTTGCTTTTATGCTTAACCGGGAAGCCTGAGCAGATGACAAAATTAACAAAATAATGATCCGACCAAGGGCAGGGAGTGGTCATCAGATCTTTTATGGACACATTGGTAGCTGCTACCCAATCAAGGGTGTGTCCAAGAAAACCCTAATGTAACCCTTAATCTAACCCTAGCCCCAACCCTAACCCTAATGTAACCCTTAATCTAACCCTAGCCCCAACCCTAACCCTACTGTAGCCCTTAATCTAACCCTAGCCCCAACCCTAACCCTAATGTAACCCTTAAGCTAACCCTAGCCCCAAACCTAACCCTGATGTAACCCTTAATCTAAACCTAGCCCCAACCCTAACCCTAATGTAACCCTTAAACTAACCCTAGCCCCAAACCTAACCCTAATGTAACCCTTAAGATAACCCTAGCCCCAAACCTAACCCTAACCAGAATGTAACCCTTAAACCAACCCTAGCCCCAACCCTAACCCTAATGTAACCCTTAATCTAACCCTAGCCCCAACCCTAACCCTAATGTAACCCTTAATCTAACCCTAGCCCCAACCCTAACCCTAATGTAACCCTTAAACTAACCCTAGCCCCAAACCTAACCCTAACCCGAATGTAACCCTTAATCCAACCCTAGCCCCAACCCTAATCCTAACACAACCCTAACCCTAATCTGACCCCTAATCATAACATTACATTTCGATGGATCCATCAAATTTTATTCAACGAAATGGCCATTCTATGGAATGGTATTTCGATGGAAGAAATTTGATGGTTTGGTGTTAGATGGATTGTCATTCGATGGAATGACTGGATACCATTCGAAGTTATGCTTTGCCAACTCTGGACATGGTAAAACGGTCTGCCCCCTACCACAGTGTTGTGGTTGAAGAAGTCATTTTGCTGTTCCATATGCAGCTGAGGGTAACTCTGCAGGTGCTGAACGGGGAGTGCTTCCTCCTCTACCTTTTCCACGATAGGACCTTCTTTGACCTTGTTGTGCAAACTGGCCTCTTCCTATAGAAATGGAAGAATAGAAATGAAAAGAACGACCTCTCCATCCTTGACCTGTAGATTGAGGTTGTCTTATCGCTGCTCCCAAAGATTTTGCTGCAGCTCTAGAAGCTTGTAGTTTTTCGAGACTGCTATCACCCTTCTCCCAAAAAAGAGAAGTACCATCAAACGGCATGTCTAACAGACTTGACTGGACATCTGCCGAAAATCCAGACTTTCTCAGCCAGGACATGCATCTAAGTACGGTGCTGGCAGCCATGGCTCTACTGGTCGAGTCCACCGTATCTAAACTAGATTGCAGGGATTGTCTCATGGCATCCTTGTCATCTTGAATCAGGCTTAAAAAGCCTTCTCTCTCTTCTCCCTCTGGTATGTGCTCTGCTGCTAGAGCAGCCACACCCCAAAGAGTATGGGTGTATTTCGCTAATGCACTCGTAGCATTGACAGATTTTAATGCCGTACTTCCTGTAATAAAAATTCTTTTAGCCAAAGAGTAAATTCTCTTATCATCGTTATCTGCTGGAGCAGAAGGATAGGATGTAGTCTTTGAAGATGCTGTTGCTGCTAGAACCACTAAGCTTTCAGTCGTTGGGTGCCTGTTCAGAAATGGAGGATCCACTGAAGCAGTCTTGAATGTCTTTGTCAACAACTTATTGACAGAGGGTATAGAATCTGGTTTCAACCAGTTCTCCATTATCCTTACCCTCAGGGCTGCATGGAACGGCAGTACAGCTTCCTTAATTGATCCACTGTCTAATATGTCAGTGAGATCATCATTTCCCACAGTGGCTGTCGGTCTGGACCATCCCAGATACTCAGCTATTTTACCAATAACCATTCTGTATGAAGGATCAATGTAACCAGCTATCTCAGCTTTACCAAATACTGTCTCTGGTGATGTTTCCCAACTACTGGTTTACTTTAATTCATCTACAAGATTCTGCATCTTGGATTCCTCTGATATTAATTATTCTGGAACATTTGGGGTTCCATATTCATACCCAAAAGGCGGCTGATCCTCTTCCTCCTCATCATCTTCACATATAGAACCCATTTGCATAAAGAAATCAGGCTTTGGAATGGGTTGGAACAATTTAAGCTCAGGAATAGATTTTACAATCTTCGAGAGCGAAGAAGCTCCGGTGAGATCGAAGGCACCGAAGGTTTCGACGATTTCTTCGAAACTGTCGATGAATGCGTCGACACCTCATGTTGCTTTGAAGGCTCAATATGAATCATATGCCTCGAAGGTTCAGGTGATAAACATTTGGAATTCTTTCGAAGAAGGCTTCGATGACGATAGTGAATGTTTCAAGCTAACAGACACCGGCTTTCTCTTGTGCGTCAAAGAAGAATCCTTCGATTTATGTTGAGGAACCTCTCTTCTCAGGCTAGTAGGCGCCCGAGAAAGGGACCCACGAGACTCCCTACTGGTGTCAATAGATGCCGGGGAGTGGCCACTTTTCTCTGACTCCATTAGAGGAACACTCAGAGGAGTGTGTCTTTTAAAAATGTCTAATATTTTTAAGCAGAATTTTTCTAACTCCGCTGGAGTTGAGGTTTTTTTTGGGCAACTAACTCTTTCAGAAGAGGAAGATGAATACTACGACGAGGACCTGCAACGTTGTTTCTTACCCTTTTTATGGGAAGAGGAAGATGAGCGTTGTGAACCGGACCTCGAAGGCCTATATTTCAAATGTTTTTTAATAGGAGAGACATCTCTCAAATCAGAGGACGATTTCCTCTTTGAAGGAGTAAGGGCCGGGAATTTGGGAGAGGGTTTACCTGCATTGAGTTTCCCCTTCGTTTCCCGCAAGGCCTTACCTGTCATCGACTGACACGAGCCACAGTTATCGACCTTTTGGCCCAATCCCAAGCACCACAGACAAACACGGTGGGGGTCTGAAATCAACATCTTGGCCCCACAGTCTGAACACCGCATGAAGCCCATCTTTGGTGTGGAAGCCATTTCTCAAAGTAAGAAGAAGTTTTATTGATGAGGTGAGTAGCTCCGAAGCACGCAGCAATGCGGAAAGAATTGAACTGAGGTAACGGTCAGCGTGCGTGGCAATATATGATCAGCATCAACGTCACCAAGGACGCTACAGAGGCCGTCGAAGACCAACATTTGATGCCGCACGACGCTTGACCGTAGACAAGCAGACTTGAATATATCAAAGATGAGGAATACGCGGGAGGACACAATCCATTTGAATTGTAGATTCACAGAGAACATACAAGGTGGCGCTGGGCTTGGAATCTAGGGTGGTGTACGACTTGTTACTGAGGGAAGCCTCTATCCTGAGGAGAATTGGTTTCCTCCTGTCACCCTTTGACTCTAGATCGGCTTGTGTAGCAAAGGAAGGAGGCAGGTGCCAGTCTTTTTTCTTTGCCTTTGTTGAAAATTAGCATAAGATCGATAACCGAATAATCAACTCAGAACACATGACGCAAGCTCAAACACACATCTCAGATGGCTGGTCTTGGGTGGCTTCTTCTTTAAATAATCCCCATTTTTGGGATGTCTCCTACAGGACGTCCCAGTGACATCTCAGTTTAATTTGGTGTCCTGGAACTCCAGGGCCATGAACACCTGTTTACAAACCCGGAAGTAGGTTCTCAATCCCGTACATTCGAAGTGGTTTGCATTCATGAGTCGTGGCTGACAGAGATTCCCTCTTGGGATGGATACCAAGCTGGAACTCAATCGGCGACAAAGGGCCCCAGAGGAAGACCGAAAGGGGGAATTATTGCTATGTTAAAATCTGAGTGTGGTTTTGACAATGTTCAAAAGTTTGATATAAGACAAGGACTGTTAGCTACTGAATGGTGCACAGGAGGAGGGGATCGTTTGAGGTTTTTTTTGTTTGCAATGTCTATTGGCATGTTGGAATATGTCAATTAGAGTATTTTTTGGAAACATTGGCTGTCCTAGTTATGAATGGTCGGAGAGGAATTCTTTGGTACGAATGATTGTTTTGGGGGACTTTAACTCAGACTGCACACAGATCCCCGACTACTCCGGAGACACTGGCAGAGCTGCAATGGGCTATTCCGACCTCACCACTGATCTTCTAGATACGCAGGACAATGGTGCCAAATGGCGTACCTGTTTGAACAACCTGGGCCTCTACTGTTTGAATGGGGTGGTTGAGGGAAATAATGGGTGTTGCCCGACTTGGTCTCGGGGCAATCAGAGTTCAATATTGGATCATGTTTTTGTTGACGATTTTCTAATGAGAAGGTGCAACAACTCTGAGATTTTCCCGAATGCTTGGAGCGACCATGGTATGGTGCATGTTGTTTTGTGCATAAAAAGCGGTGTGAACGGCTGTATTTTAAAGAAAGAGTGTCGCCAAATGTTGCCAGGAATAGAATTGTTTGGAACCCTAGAACGATTGCACTAGTGAACAATGAAATAGGGACTGTGGCATTGTCTACTGGTCATAATTGGAAATTGTTAGCTTTCACACATGACAATTTTAATCGTTTTCTGAGTGACTCTATTAACAGCTTACCTGGGCGTAAGAACTCCGCCAAAAAACAAAAAGCTCCCCTTATATAACGTTGCATAAGTATAATGAGGCCCTGGTTAGGCAGAAAAGGGATATGAGGGCTGAGGTCAGAGCCATTCATTAGAAGACATTTAACACGACAGAGGACGTGGAAAAAATAAAAAAGGTAAAACAGAAATATAAGATTTGGGTGAGGAACCACAGAGCTTTGATGTTGCAAGCTGATGCAGATGAAATGCTCGGACAGCTGCAACAGGAAAACTCTCGAGCCTTTTGGGCATTGAGGAATAACCAATCCAGGGTTGAAGTGGACAAGGTTATTAATGCAGTGTGGGAATCTGATTGGGTGAAGCATTTCCAATTACTCTATGCAAACCCAGCTTCTGTGGTTAAGGGCAGGAAGGAGCAACTTGGAGCAGCAACTAGTTTGGTGGGGCCTATTACCTTTGACACAAGTGATGTGTGCAGGGTGATCATGAGAGCCAGTAATTTGAGATCTCTTGGGCCCAATATGACCTCAAATCGCCTATTTAAGGGGGCCCCGATGGAGTGGCCGGAATTATGAAGATTCTATTGAATGACATAATGGAGGCAGTGACTCTCCCAGACATTTGGCAAACAGCGTTCATTATTCCTATATATAAGAGCGGAAGTAAAACTACCGTCCCATTTCAATTCTTGATTCTGATAGCAAAATCTTTACCTGCCTTATATGAACCCATTTGGAATCATGGGCATATGGCAAGGGTTTGATTAGAACATTTCAAACTGGGTTCCATAATTTACATGGAACAAATCTGAACGGTTTTGTTTTAAGTTGCTATCAGGACCTTGTAGGGAAAGGGAAGTATAACACAATCCATCTGACAAGCATTGATTTGTTTTGTGCCTTTGACACAGTGTCTAGGACGAAATTATGGGAAAAGCTGGAGAAGTGGGGAATCCCGCCGGGCTTGCTAAAATTATTAATTATGCTACACGATGGTTCAAACGTCTTAGACAGGGGTGTATACTGGTCGTCTGCTTACTCAATCTATACGTGGCCGATGTTGGCACCTTTTTGGAAACAGCTGCTTTTGTTACTCCCAAGTTAGGGGATCTGTCTGTGAGTTGATTGGCCTACGCCGACAACTTCATGCTGATAGACTGTACAGGAAATTGGCTGCAGAGATAGTTGACCGCATTCAAAGTGCATGCCAAATTGAACTGTCTTATGATCAACCCTAGGAAGACCAGGATTCTGTCATTCACTAAAAGGAAGAGGAGATCTGCATTGAGTTGGTTCTTAAATGACACTATCTTAACGAGGGTATATTCAATGGTGTATCTGAGGTTCCCCATAATAGGATGCCCTGATAAATTGCATACTAAGAAATGTTTAAGATCCAAAGCAGATGCCAGTATTTTGCAAATGACACGCACAAGAAGCAGATGCTGCACATTTTCCCTTATTCCATTGGTGAATTTTTTTGAAGGAAAGGACGCTCCCAAGCTACTGTATGGAATTGAGATTTGGAGGGACTGGGTCTTGGATTTCTTAACAGTCCTGGAGGGTTTAATTTGGCGATCTGTGATGGGAGTTCCAAGAGCTGTACCTATTTCGGCAATTAAATACGAACTAGGCGTAAGTTCCCTAAAAGTGAAAGGTCAGTCGCGAATCCTGTCATTATACAGGAACATTCTGGCAGCTCCTACCAATACTTTATATGCTGACCTAATTGGTAGAGTTCAAAAGGGAATGGTGGCTCTCGTAATGGCGGTTGTGGAGCGCAGCACAGCATTGCTGCAGTCAATGGGTCTGTTTGCTTCTGATCTTGAAATCCATGCTTGACCTCGTTTGGAGCTTAAATTTGGACCGGTTGCATTCATATCCCATCCTGAGTCATCTACACAGTGAGCACCGAAGGAGGAGCAGCATGGCTCACTATCTTGAAAAATTCCCATGTGCTAGCATGAGGATGGATTTTTTGCGTTTTCGTCGGAAACTGTATTATACAGGTGAAATTCGACTCAGATGAAATTTGATCCACGGGAACGCAGTTGCTTGTAGATTTTGTGAGCAAATTAACGAGGCTGAGACACTTAGTGGTTGCATGCCCTACCATAAGCTCATTGAGATATGTGCATTTTTAAAGGTTTTCGATGCGCACGATAATGTGGACACTGACTTTTTTGGGGAAAAGTGTGTCCTTGGGTCGCGTGCTTCTACTGTTGGCTCGGGCCTAAAAGTAAGAAAGGCTAAAACAGAATCAGTAAGTAATGAATCTAGTGATTGGAATCAATCAATGTGATGGTTTTTATGTTTGAACAATGTGGTTTTAAGAGAAAGGCTGAACTGAATTGCCTTTCAATATGTATTGGATCAATTAACTTGAAATAATCTGTTTATTACTTCAATGATTTGTAAATGAATGTGTATTTATTATTCTTTTTATCTATGTTTTATATTGTTATGGTTGATTTTTTTTAACCAGTATAAAATAACACATATTTTTTTTAAAGTGCATCGATTGAACACCCACTGGACAGATTTGTACCAAATAAGAAACAACTTGGTCACAAAGTGTCACAGATATTTCTTTTCCTACTTTGGGTAAATCTGTCCAGTAGTTTTAAAACTATCTGACGGAGAAAAGGGGGTGCCCCCTGCACCTGAATAACGTTTATCTATCTCCCATAGTGATTTGCAGCAGAGCGGGAGCGAGGTATTTCAGAAACAAAAATCTGCCTTTCTGTTTTGTAACACAGCGGAAAGCTGGGAATTCAAAAGTGCTCAAAATGCTATTTGGAGGAGGACATGGAGTGTACTGACTGACATCAGGCTAGAGGTGTGGGGGGGGAGAGGACAACGTGGGGGTGTTTGAGATGTGCTGAGCAGTTTTGGTTTATTGTGAGAATACTCGGGGGAATCTCACAAGACTCCTGCGGTACCGTTGCAATCGGAGAGGGTCAGGAAGGAAAACATAAAGGACGGGAGTGGGGCGGAGGCAAGAAAAGAGGAGGGGTGCACATGGTGAGTGCCAGTGAGGACACGAAAGACTTTGTGATCTTCGAGCATTTCCGTTACCGCCGCAATACGCAAACAACACATCACCACGAGAATCGGCATGTTATGGTATCATATCACAAGAATAGGAGAAAAAACACTAGGTCGGTGTTTCAAACCTGCACAGATCACTTTTACTCGGCAGGAGACAGTGCGTTTGTGGGAAGAATGGCTGTGATATGTTCAGTGGATGTAGCCACGGCCAGTGGAATACAATGGGGCCGGCAGTGGCCAGTGCACCCTCTGAGACCAGCGTCCCGCAGGAAATGGCCAAAATCTTGCACAGTGGCCATGGCCGAAGGTCACGGCTAGTGGCATTCCCGCTTTTAAAATCATTGGTGCAACATGGACAGTGGCCAGGTCCAAAGGCCATGGCTCGGGGCCCTGAAGAAAATGCAGCATAAAGAATTCACTGCATAAAAACTTTAGTTATGAAAGAATTAAGGCGAGCTGATTTATCACAACAAAACCCTTGAAATTCAGCAGGAGTGGGAAGTGATGACTATCTTAACTCGGCACGCTCCCCCGTTGCTAAGCCCATGAGCACATACATGACAATCATGACATTGAACAAGAGGTGCACAATGGCATGGAAAATGACATCTTTTTGATTTTTATTCTATTATATTATTGCATTTCTTAAACGCCCAAATTCGAGGGCATCACGGCGTAGGTTACAGTAGGCTTCAAATCTGGTTACATATAAGGGAAGGTTACAAATTAAGAATTACAAGTTGGACATTGAGATTACTGAATCATTATATGTACCTTAACCGTAAGTCACTGAATAAGTTGTCACAGAGCAGGTTGGGCAAAACATTCTTTTGTTATTGAGCAGGTAGAGCGAAAACATACAGTCTGGAATTACATTTTATAGGCTATTCAAGGTCAAAGTTTCATTTCTTGGTGTTAACATTTAATGAAAAGCCAAGTTTTTAGTGTCTTTTTGAATTTCTTGATCGGGCACACGGAGCAGGTGGGGCGCCAGGGGGCCAAGGACAGTGCTGACGAGATTGCACTATTTTTCGGAAAAGGTGAAGATACTGGGGAGGGCTAGGAAAGTGGGGCCACTGGACTATGGCACTGCCAAAATAACTATATATCAAGATTTGTCCGCCTTCACATTGGCCAGGAGGAAGCAATGCAGTGCCCTAAAAAAATGACTCAACGAAAAGGGAGTGAGACATTGTTGGGACTTCCCTTTTTCAGTCCCGTTTGAGCATAAGGGTTATTCCTATAAATGAGTTATGGAAGATGACGTCCAAAGAGTCACCACTGAAATTAAGGGGGACTTCCAACCCCCTCCCCCACAGCCCAGGAGATGCGAAAGAAGGCTCAAGCAGCCATGACCTGCTGGTGGACAGGCAAAAGGAGGGAAAAGGAGCCGATGAATGTGGTGCGCTGTGGTTTCACAGAAGTACAATTTCCCTGAGGGAGTGCACATTAGAGATCTGAGGGGGCCGTTTATGATATGATATGATAGGTTATTTATAACGCGCTTAATACCCAGATGTTTCTAAGCCCGGACCCAGGGATCGAACCTGTGTTGCTCGTGCTGTCTTGCTTCCAGATATGGTTATTTCACTCTGAAAGGGCGGCACTGAGGCGAACGGGGGGGGGGGCAAACAGTGGGGACGTGGGTGGGCGAGGAGCACTAGGGTACAACATAGAGGGGGGATCAGGGAACAGGGCACTGAGGCACTGGTCCTACGATTGAGAGGCCCAGTGGTGATTTGATCCCGTCTTAGTTGATTAATCTGGGCAGGGTTGGATGCCGAGGGGAGTGGGGAGTTGGTGTTGAACGTTTGTCATATGTTTCAGGGAAAGTTTTTTCAAAGGTTCTTATGGGTACTACGGGTTCTGATGAAAAGGGCATGTCAACGGAAATGTCTTGGGGCGCGGGGAGATGTGTGATACTCCTACAGCTGAGGAATTACTTTCATGGGCGGAATGTCAATGGGCTCCGTCAACGTACGAGGCCTTCATTTGCGTGGCAAGAGGGTGATGGTTCTGCATGAATTTGAGAGGGCAAGACTGGACTGGCTGTGTCGCCAGGAAACACACTGGCAGAGGGGCAGGGAAACCCGATTAAAATCTCGGGAGGTGGGAGAAGTGTTCATGGCTACTGATGTGAGTAAAGGAATGGGGCTGGCGGCACTGGTTTCAACCCGCTTGGGATTTTTGGCAGACACGGTCCTGGCAGATCCAAATGGGCGGCGTGTATTTGTTAAGGGACAACTACTCTGTGCCCGATTCACCTTGGGTTCCATCTATGCCCCCAATATGGGTCAGTGCGAATTTTGGGAGAATGTGAGAGATAGACTGATTCTGTTTGTGGAGGGTCAATTAGTGGTTGGAGGAGACTTCAATATTATGTTAGACTCAGTGAAAGATCCTAAGAGAATGGGGAATGTTCTGGCAGCACGGGAAAGTGTGAGAGAATCAGTCCGTTTTAGACGTGTGAATGAGGTCCTGGGCTTCGTGGACTCCCTTTCACCCCCTTCGGAAGGGGACAGGACGTACACTTACTTTTCAGCAATGCACAATTCCTATTCACGCATAGACCTGGTTCTGGTAGACACAAACTTGAAGGTGTTAGGCGGAAACCTGTGCAGTTCCCTCTGGGACCACTGCAAAAGATTTAGGACTACTGGTGTTTGGCAGTAAACCCACTTGGTAGCAGTCTGTACCACACAGATTCACTTGGTAGCTGTGGCTGAGCAGTCAGACTTCCCTCAAGAAGAGTTAGGCAGTATGTGGAGTATACAAAATAGGGCAATTTACACAGTAGGACAAGCAAACATGGAACAGAGCTTAGGTGTAAAGATATATAGGTATTTATTTATAACAACACATCTATAAAAAACACTCTAATACGGCAAACAACTTCAATCACAATTACTATAAGTAAATCAATCCCCCTAACAATAGTTCAACAAGTCTAGGTTCAACGGCACCACTTATTTGCAGACAGAGGTGAATGCTTTAACCTAGATGGCACTCTAGTATTCGTTAGGACGGGAGAGAAAAGGCAGGGTATGAAATCAACTCGGTACCAACACTTTTACGAACAAATGCAAGGCAAGTAAGGCAGGGTCTACTGTAGATCGCAAAGTTCAGAGGCCAGGCCCACTCGGAGAGAGGCAAGGCGATATGTCCCAAAAAGTATCACAGTGGAAATACACTTCAAGTCTTTGTCGCAAATTGTCACAGATAGATTGGACCAGTTCAGAACAGAAAGTTTAAGAAGGCTTGGAGGCGATACAATGGAGAGGCGAGGATTAAGACACCTCACACTACCCGTCAAAAAGGGAAGCCAGGCGGACACGGTACCTTGTATGTGGAGGGACAGCTCCGGCGGGGGCAGTTGCTCCTGGTGGTGGATGCAAGTCGGGGCTTTGCCAAGAGAAGAGATGCTCTCGTCGTCGAAGGAAAGTTGAAGATCGTTGCACCACCAGGGAAGGGACCAGCCGCGGAGTGCTCCGTCACAAGGCACCACCTTTTGGTCGCGGTGCGGGTTAGTGGCTATCCGGTTGCCGGGGTGCTCAGCATGGGCAATTCGACCATTACGCCCTGGAAGCGAAGAAAAAGCAAAGGGGACTGGTTGTGCCCACCAGTCAGGGGAAGAAGACTCTCCGGCGGGGAGATCTCCTCTGTCGTTGGGAAGTGGTGAGTCGGTTCAGCAGGACTCCACCGGAGGTGTCGTTGTTGCAGGTTGGCTCAGCTTTACCCTCTTCGGATTCTTAGGTCCTGTGGCGACTTCTGAAGATCCAGTCCCAAAAGCCCTGCTTTTATGCAGAAAAACCCCCATTCATTCAGCCTAGCTGTCAATCAAAACACGCTAAGTGGTGAGCGGGGTGGCTCACCACTTGGGCCAATCACACCAGAGTGCGACTTGCGTTGGCAAGGTAACTCAGTCCAGGGTGCCTAAACCCCCTCCCACACCCCCTGTGGTACCCAGACAGAATGGCACCACTTTGGAGGGCCTCTGTGCAGAAGCCCGCCAAAAGTGGAACAAAGGGCTCAACCTTTGGATTAGGAGTCACAGAGATGAACACAGACGCCATTTTAAAAACCGAGTTCTGGCAGAAAATACCAACCGATAGATATTTAAGATAAATAAACCGGTGGTATGTTAGAGATTAACGAGAAAAAGTATTAACCTCCAACAATGGGAAGAATCCCATAGAGTTATATTCAGGGTCGAATATAACAAGTAGTTTCCACTGCCACCAGCCAAAACTCGACGAGGGGGGACGGGACAGTGCCCCCTCGAAATAACAGACCCAGGGGTAATCGAATTACCCCTACTAGTACGTCCACAATAGGATGGTTTGTACTAGTTCTGTTAGTAAATTTAGGTCTAGTAAAGCCAATGGTGACTTTACATGCCCTGGGAGACAGTAGTCAGTCCCAGGGTATGGAGTCTATGGTGGGGATCCTCTAGGACGCCCCAGTGTTACGGCACGGAGGGTGCGGTGTAACACACATAGAAAAACATATGAGACCCTATGGAGTAAAAGACCCCATAGCCCATAGAACACATTGACATTCAAAGGAATTAACCACATTCATGTCCAAGAGTGGGAGAAAAAGAGTCACACTCTTGGCAGGATGGAAAAAAACAAACTCCAGAAATCCAGCAAAGCTGCTGGGGGACTCGCTAGATTAGGAAATTCAGCCTAAATAGAGAATTCTCCCTAACAGAAGGCACAGGTCTTAGAGTCCCAGGTCACCCCAATCCCATTGTTGGCTCACGATATGGTAAGAGTGACGTTCGGGTCAGGACGGACACTATCCCCGTGGGGAGCTGGAGATATAGCGATTTCCAGTTGAAGGATAAGGAGGTGACACAAGAATTGTTTTCAGAAATTAAGAAGTACTTTCTCTTTAATGACACCGGGGAGGTGGGGGTTCAGTCTCTTTGGGAGGGCTTTAAGGCAACAATCCGGGGAGTATTTATAAGGATATGGCCCCAGAAGAAAAAAGAGGGGAGCGAAGAAAAGTAATCTCTGCCATAAGACAGCACAACTACAACCACGGGGGGGGGGGCAGTGCAAGTATATGTCCCCCCGCGGAGGCGAGTAAACTCGGGCAGTACAAAACCCAATTAAATGCCATTATGGTAAACAAAAATACAGAAAAAAACTCCTGTTTCTGAAGCAAAAATACCACAAAAAAGGGGATACAGCAGACAAGATCTTGGTGTGGGGACTGAGTGAAGAAAGAAAGCGGAGAACGATTGGGGGCATAGAGACTGAAGAGGGGGCTCTCGTGTATGACCAAAAGGGCATCGAGAGTGAATTCGCTAAATACTATAGCAGTCTCTATACATTGGAATGGAAGGGAGAAGAGGCACAGATAGGCAGTTTCTTAGAGGGACTTCCCCTTCCGGGGCTTCCCCGTACCATAGTGGAGACTCTCGAGCGCCCTATAACAGTAGAGGACGTCCTGCAGGCTGTAAAGAATATAAAGTCAGGGACGGCTCCAGGGGAGGACAGGTTCTCAATGAAGTTTTATAAACGCTTCAGTTCTTTGCTGGCCCCTTACTTAGTAAGAGTATTTAACTAATGTTTGGTGGGAGAAGCCCTTCCCGCCATGATGTTGTTGGCAACAATAGTAGCAATCTCCAAGGAAGGGAAAGACCCCACTAAATGTTCTTGATACAGACCCATCTCCCTCTTAAACAATGACTTGAATATCTTGGCAAGGATCCTGGGAATGAGACTGGAGGTAGGACTGCCAATGTTGGTGAACAGCGATCAAGTAGGCTTTGTCAGGGGGAGGCAGGGATCAGACAACATACAAAAAACCATGAATCTGATCCACTGTGCCCAAACAGTGAACCTAGATGCCTGTTTGGTGTTGCAAGACTCAGAGAAAGCCTTCGACAGGGTGGAATGACGAAAATGGGGTTTGGTACGAACTTCTTGAGGTGGGAAGGAGAACTCTATAATGGACCCAGGGCTAGAGTTGCATAAATGGGGGGCTCTCGGAGGTGATCAGGCTGACAAGGGGTACGAGACAGGCTGGCCTCTCTCTCCACTACTTTATGCCCTAACGATGGAACTGGTGGCAATTGCAATTTGAGAAAACAGACAAATCACGGGTATATCTGGTGGAGGGATTGAATGTTAGCTATTGCTCTTTGCGCACAATATATTGAGATACCTCACTGAAGTACAACATTAAATCCTGGCATTAATGGAACAAATCTCGGTGTATAGCCATCACTTGGGCACTTTCAGTCACATACTATGGGCATACCCACTACCATTCACAAAGTACTGTGCCACTGCCAACCTACCCAACCTAACCACAATCTGTTTGCAACACTGACCCTACTGCAACAAATCTGCACACACTGCACTATGCAAGCACCACCGTGATCAATGCTCCTACAGTTGAAATGATTATAGTAAACAAAAAAGGACTAGATCATCGAAACTGACCTGAGCGGCAGTCTGCTCCATACAAGGCATCTCCAGCGCAGGTTTCACAGGCGGTCCCACCAAACCCTTCCTACAGGGAACAGATGTTGCCTTAATTAATTCAAAGATCATCGAAGGCCAAATTAAAAATACATCTTTACACTCACTTGGTGAGTTCAAGACCTTAAGTGGGAGTGTCTCATGAATGCACTGAATTCTATTGCTAAATCACAGAACCTTCAGGATAGTAACATTCTATGCCAATTAGTGCCTTAATATTCAGATGGTGCCTCTTTTATGTTTATTGAAAGTAATAGTAATATTGTAGATAATAATAATAGTGTTGATAATAATTTTGCTTTTCTTTATTTCACACCATAAATCCATATTGTAAAATCAAAGTAAAAAAATTGAAGATTGTATTTAACTTCGAAGTCACTTATTACTTATTGTCAAATGCATCCTACTGACTGTTACACATCTTTTTGTGTTTGGGGAAAGGTTATGTGAAAGGTCACAGATAAAGCATCATCTCCCCCTGGGGTCAGTGCTGCTGCCAGTCCTGCAGCCCCTTTCTATGTCACCTTTCCCTCTCTCTCTCGCTCTCCTTCTCTCTCTTTCCTCATGCGGATTGCAACCCCTCCAGGCAAAGATGGCGTCGAGGCTCAGTGCCTCTTCTTTACAGGTGGTTCTTAAGGATTTGCTTCACCTTCCCTGTAGTCTGATGAAGTCCCTGACGCGTACTGGGGACAACCAACGTGGGGACTGATGGGGTTAGGTGGCACCGGAAGCGAGCGAATGTTCGGCTCAGGGTTGCTGTGGGCAGAATCCCCTTGTCACCCCATCTTGGTCCCCATCACATGGCAGGGCAATATCATAGTAGTTAATCACAGGTCAGTTTACGGGCCTGGACCCCTACAGTTTACCAGCACAGTAGGACAGGCCAGCCTTAAATGATTTGACCCAATTCAAACATCTTGTGAGACCGCGCAGGTCAATATAGATGCACCCCCCAACCAGGTCCAGCAAGAGAGCCTGAAGCTCTCCATGAGCAGACCCAAAACTGCAGCACGGGAAAACAGCGGTGTTCCCTTTAAGGGAAATTATTTCTCTTGATGCAGCAATGGGAGAAAGTCTTTAGAAGCTATGACAGCTTAACCAACTACATCAAAGGGGCCATTTCTCAAAGTTCACAGAACCTGTAGGGAAGATCTGTGACTTATGGAATGTAGAGAGATTGTCAGGGCAAGCAAATTCACAAAACCATTCTTAGCTGGCAAGAGACTCTCACATCAGGGGTACAATAATTACATGACCCTGCACGTGCAACCTTAACAGAGAAAGGAAGGAATATGAAGATAACGCCAACTCCCACACGCTGAAAACACCAAAGAACTCAGCAAAGCACGAGAAGAACCACGGAAGGTCGGGGTGCAAGATTAGAATCCAAGATGGTACTCTTATAGGCTTGCTTGGTCCAGCGCTTTGAACCCCAAGGAGGCTGAGGTGCACTCACGGACAAGCACTGATTCCAAGCATCCAGTCCCAGTTGCTCTGGGTGGGCTGCAGGAGCAGGACCCTCATGTCTAGATAAGTGCAGGGGGGCGAGAGACGCAAGACAGCTGGGAGGCGGCAAGAGTAGCGAGCAGGAGGAGGTGGTGCGAGCTAAGAGGGTCAAGAAGAAAGTGGTAACAAGAGAGGATGGGAGTGGGCAGAAGCAGGTGCGGAGACTTTAGAAGAAGGTGAGATCAAGCGAGTATTAACAATCATGAGATAGAGACCTGTCTGACAGATTAGACCACTGGAAGATTTAACAACCTGGATCTTTCAGTATCATTAAATACGATGTAATCATCAATACAGTCATTCAGACACAAATCCAAACTTGATATTCTAAGAAACAAAGAAACGTGATCAAGAAGAACACGAAGGCTCATGTATGACTTCTGGTTTCTTTCCTACATTCCCAACCAGAAGACAACAGTGATAAAAAGTCATTCTACAATTCTTGTATGTCACGGTACCCTGGCCACCACCCCTGTGGCCACTGTAAATGACCAGGACCAGTGTATAATTCCTGGTGTTTGTTTTTTTTAGAATATCAAGTTTGGATTTGTATATGAATTACTGTATTGATGATTACATTGTATTTAATGATACTGAAAGATCCAGGTTGTTAAATCTTTCAGTGTTCCGATCTGTCCGACCAGACCAGAAACCAGAGTAAGTCATGGGATAGTGGACCCCGGAATGTCTGCATCCAGTTCATAGCGAGAAGAAGGGGTCAGGGCACCCTACAGCCTGCAGCACTAGGAAGGGGTCAGGGGACACCTTTTTGAAATGCACAAACTGGGACATTTGCTTTAGAGGCCGGGAAGGCTTTGAAACCTGCATCTTGGGGGAGAGATATTGGAGAAGGGGAGGGTCTCCAAGGGTTACAGGGCCCAATCACTTAGGAGGGAACCCGCCTGATTAGTGTTGGTTTCGGAAGACCCCATTTTCCAGATCTATATTCACCTAAACTAAAATTATTATTCTTTTATTTATTTATTCTTGATTCAATTGAAATTTAGACAATTTTTACGTGAGTTTTTCATATGTGCCTTTCATTTGATGACAAGGTCCGTCCGTGCTCCAGGCTCCTGATCTTTGATGTTCCTAATATGAGGAGTTCCATTTGACTCCAAAGAGTGGGTGGTTATTTGTCTCCTTGGACAGTAGGCCTTTCGGTGTCACGTCTGTTAAGTAGTCCGGATTCTTGAAAAAAGCCGACTACCGCAATCACCCAAGAGGTTTTATCTCCACAACTCTCCTTCGTCATAGAACTGCAGATTTTAAACTAAAATGATTTCAGAAGTATATGGTCAGAGTAAGACTTTAGCAATTCCTTAGATAGTGGGCAAGGGCCATCCTGGATATCAATAGGTCGCTCTTACCCTCCGGAGCAGGCAATCATGGATCTTATTCCAACCAAGCCTGATATGCGAATGCCGAAAACCACGAAAAGAAACACCAGCACTTCCAGAGAGCCCGGAAGGATGTCTGCCAGAGGTCACACTAGGTGTCCTGGGCTCATTATAGAGGTCCTCTTGAATTGCTTCTCGGGAGCACATGGGTCTACAGCGTGAGACAACATGGCCCAAGCCACAGCCTTCCTTGAGCGGGCCCCTGAAGCTACCGGGCTACAGGAACTTAACATGATCAGAAGCCTATCATCCATGAAGCGTCTGGCTGATTTGACTTGGTCAGAGTAGTAATAGGTACCTGACAGGAGCATGTCCCGTTGCCCTTCATGCCATCTGCACAGGACCCCCTGTTGTTGCAGGGAGTTGCTGCACCGCCCGGACAGTCTGTCAAATGAAAAACATGCAACAAACATATGTCATGATTGCACACACGTATGAGGGTTATATTCACTTAGTCACAAGTTCTATACATTAACAATAAAGAACATGCCATATTTTCAATTTGTTTCAAATTAATTGGAAATTAAAAATAGTCTTCAGTCGCCATTTACAGTGGAGCTAAAACAGTCACGAATATTAATACTCCTACCCATGAACACATACATGCTGCATATAAACACATACTTTCCTTTGACATCCAAGCCCTGCACCTCCATTGTAAGTACTCCGCGTGTGTTCGGGTGCCTCCCCTTCCTGGTAGCGGTTAGGAACACTCTAAGTGCTAAGGGCGCGCATCTTCTTCCGGAATTCCCACAAAGAATGATTCTTTATGCTCCGTCCAATCCCGCACTTAAGTTTAAAGGGGAGCAAGTGCAACCCCCGCCCCCTCCAGACACCCCCAAGCTGGCGAGAGAGCCACGCACCTGCTGAAAGCGGCGCATACGAAATTACGCGGCCTGAGCCTTCCTACCCTTAGGTGAGTGAGCCATGCACGTTCTAGAGAGGGGAAGAGAGGGAGGGAAAGAGAGAGGGAGGGGGACAGAGAGAGGGATAGAGAAAGAGAGGGAGAGAGGGATAGAGAGGGGGAGAGAGAGGAGGGGAAGAGGGAGGGAAAGAGAGAGGGATAGAGAAAGAGAGAGGGATAGAGAGGGGGAGAGAGGGAGGGAAAGAGAGAGAGGGAGGGGGACAGAGAGAGGGATAGAGAGGGGAAGAGAGAGGAGGGGAAGAGAGGGAGGGAAAGAGAGAGGGATAGAGAGGGGAAGAGAGAGGAGGGGAAGAGAGGGAGGGAAAGAGAGAGGGATAGAGAAAGAGAGAGGGATAGAGAGGGAGAGAGGAGGGGGAGAAGAGAGGGAGGGAAAGAGAGAGGGATAGAGAAAGAGAGAGGGATAGAGAGGGGGAGAGAGAGGGATAGAGAGGGGGAGAAAGAGGGGGGGAAGAGAGGGAGGGAAAGAGAGAGGGATAGAAAGGGGAAGAGAGAGGAGGGGAAGAGAGGGAGGGAAAGAGAGAGGGATAGAGAAAGAGAGGGGATAGAAGGGGAGAGAGAGGGGGAGAAGAGAGGGAGGGAAAGAGAGAGGGATAGAGAAAGAGAGAGGGATAGAGAGGGGGAGAGAGAGGGATAGAGAAGGAGAAGGAAGAGAGGGAGAAGAGAGGGAGAGAAAGAGAGAGATAGAGAGGGGGAGAGAGAGGGAGAGAGGAGGGAAAGAGAGAGGGATAGAGAGGGGAAGAGAGGGAGGGGGAAGAGAGGGAAAGAGAGAGGGAAGGAAAGAGAGAGGATAGAGAGGGAGAGAGAGGGAGAGAGAGGAGAGAAAGAGAGAGGAATGGAGAAAGAGAGAGGAGTAGAGAGGGGAAGAGAGGGGAAAGAGAGAGGAGGGGGACAGAGAGGGATAGGGAAAGGGGATAGAGAGGGGGAGAAAGAGGGGGGAAGAGAGGGAGGGAAAGAGAGAGGGATGGAGAAAGAGAGAGGGAGAGAGAGGGGAAGAGAGGGAGGGAAAGAGAGAGGGAGGGGGAAAGAGAGGGATAGAGAGGGGAAGAGAGAGGAGGGGAAGAGAGGGAGGGAAAGAGAGAGGGATAGAGAGGGGAAGAGAGAGGAGGGGAAGAGAGGGAGGGAAAGAGAGAGGGATAGAGAAAGAGAGAGGGATAGAGAGGGGGAGAGAGAGGGGGAGAAGAGAGGGAGGGGAAGAGAGAGGGATAGAGAAAGAGAGAGGGATAGAGAGGGGGGAGAGAGGGATAGAGAGGGGGAGAAAGAGGGGGGAAGAGAGGGAGGGAAAGAGAGAGGGATAGAAAGGGGAAGAGAGAGGAGGGGAAGAGAGGGAGGGAAAGAGAGAGGGATAGAGAAAGAGAGAGGGATAGAGAGGGGGGGATAGAAAGGGGAGAGAGAGGAGGGGAAGAGAGGGAGGGAAAAGAGGGATAGAGAAAGAGAGAGGGATAGAGAGGGGGAGAGAGAGGGGGAGAAGAGAGGGAGGGAAAGAGAGAGGGATAGAGAAAGAGAGAGGGATAGAGAGGGGGAGAGAGAGGGATAGAGAAGGGGAGAAAGAGGGGGGAAGAGAGGGAGGGAAAGAGAGAGGGATGGAGAAAGAGAGAGGGATAGAGAGGGGGAGAGAGAGGGGGGAAGAGAGGGAGGGAAAGAGAGAGGGATAGAGAGGGGAAGAGAGAGGAGGGGAAGAGAGGGAGGGAAAGAGAGAGGGATAGAGAAAGAGAGAGGGATAGAGAGGGGGAGAGAGAGGGGGAGAAGAGAGGGAGGGAAAGAGAGAGGGATAGAGAAAGAGAGAGGGATAGAGAGGGGGAGAGAGAGGGATAGAGAGGTGGAGAAAGGGGGGAAGAGAGGGAGGGAAAGAGAGAGGGATGGAGAAAGAGAGAGGGATAGAGAGGGGAAGAGAGGGAGGGAAAGAGAGAGGGAGGGGACAGAGAGGGATAGAGAGGGGAAGAGAGAGGAGGGGAAGAGAGGGAGGGAAAGAGAGAGGGATAGAGAGGGGAAGAGAGAGGAGGGGAAGAGAGGGAGGGAAAGAGAGAGGGATAGAGAAAGAGAGAGGGATAGAGAGGGGGAGAGAGAGAGGAGGGAGGGAAAGAGAGAGGGATAGAGAAAGAGAGAGGGATAGAGAGGGGGAGAGAGAGGGATAGAGAGGGGGAGAAAGAGGAGGGAAGAGAGGGAGGGAAAGAGAGAGGGATGGAGAAGAGAGAGGGATAGAGAGGGGGAGAGAGAGGGGGGGAAGAGAGGGAGGGAAAGAGAGAGGGATAGAGAGGGGAAGAGAGAGGAGGGGAAGAGAGGGAGGGAAGAGAGAGGGATAGAGAAAGAGAGAGGGATAGAGAGGGGGAGAGAGAGGGGGAGAAGAGAGGGAGGGAAAGAGAGAGGGATAGAGAAAGAGAGAGGGATAGAGAGGGGGAGAGAGGATAGAGAGGGGGAGAAAGAGGGGGAAGAGAGGGAGGGAAAGAGAGAGGGATGGAGAAAGAGAGAGGGATAGAGAGGGGGAGAGAGAGGGGAAGAGAGGGAGGGAAAGAGAGAGGGATAGAGAGGGGAAGAGAGGGAGGGAAAGAGAGAGGGAGGGGGACAGAGAGAGGGATAGAGAGGGGAAGAAAGAGAGGAGGGGAAGAGAGGGAGGGAAAGAGAGGGATAGAGAGGGGAAGAGAGAGGAGGGGAAGAGAGGGCGGGAAAGAGAGGGATAGAGAAAGAGAGAGGGATAGAGAGGGGGAGAGAGGGGGGAGAAGAGAGGGAAGGAAAGAGAGAGGGATAGAGAAAGAGAGGGGGAGAGAGGGATAGAGAGGGGAGAAAGAGGGGGGGAAGAGAGGGAGGGAAAGAGAGAGGGATGGAGAAAAGAGAGAGGGATAGAGAGGGGGAGAGAGAGGGGGGAAGAGAGGGAGGGAAAGAGAGAGGGATAGAGAGGGGAAGAGAGAGGAGGGGAAGAGAGGGAGGGAAAGAGAGAGGGATAGAGAAAGAGAGAGGGATAGAGAGGGGGAGAGAGAGGGGGAAAAGAGAGGGAGGGAAAGAGAGAGGGATAGAGAAAGAGAGAGGGATAGAGAGGGGGAGAGAGAGGGATAGAGAGGGGGAGAAAGAGGGGGGAAGAGAGGGAGGGAAAGAGAGAGGGATGGAGAAAGAGAGAGGGATAGAGAGGGGGAGAGAGAGGGGGGAAGAGAGGGAGGGAAAGAGAGAGGGATAGAGAGGGGAAGAGAGAGGGATAGAGAGGGAAGAGAGAGGAGGGGAAGAGAGGGAGGAAAGAGAGAGGGATAGAGAGGGGGAGAGAGAGGGGGAGAAGAGAGGGAGGGAAAGAGAGAGGATAGAGAAAGAGAGAGGGATAGAGAGAGGGATAGAGAGGGGGAGAAAGAGGGGGAAGAGAGGGAGGGAAAGAGAGAGGGATGGAGAAAGAGAGAGGGATAGAGGGGGGAGAGAGAGGGGGAAGAGAGGGAGGGAAAGAGAGGGGAGGGGGACAGAGAGAGGGATAGAGAGGGGAAGAGAGAGGAGGGGAAGAGAGGGAGGGAAAGAGAGAGGGATAGAGAGGGAAGAGAGAGGAGGGGAAGAGAGGGCGGGAAAGAGAGAGGGATAGAGAAAGAGAGAGGGATAGAGAGGGGAGAGAGGGGGGAGAAGAGAGGAGGGAAAGAGAGAGGGATAGAGAAAGAGAGAGGGATAGAGAGGGGGAGAGAGAGAGGGATAGAGAGGGGGGAGAAAGAGGGGGGGGAAGAGAGGGAGGGAAAGAGAGAGGGATGGAGAAAGAGAGAGGGATAGAGAGTGGGAGAGAGAGAGGGGAAGAGAGGGAGGGAAAGAGAGGGGTAGAGAGGGGAAGAGAGAGGAGGGGAAGAGAGGGAGGGAAAGAGAGAGGGATAGAGAAAGAGAGAGGGATAGAGAGGGGGAGAGCGGGGGAGAAGAGAGGGAGGGAAAGAGAGAGGGATAGAGAAAGAGAGAGGGATAGAGAGGGGAAAGAGAGGGATAGAGAGGGGGAGAAAGAGGGGGGAAGAGAGGGAGGTAAAGAGAGAGGGATGGAGAAAGAGAGAGGGATAGAGAGGGGAGAGAGAGAGGGGAAGAGAGGGAGGGAAAGGGAGAGGGATAGAGAAAGAGAGAGGGAAGAGAGGGGGAGAAAGAGGGGGGAGAGAGGGAGGGAAATAGAGAGGGATAGAGAAAGAGAGAGGGATAGAGAGGGGGGAGAGAGGGGAGAAGAGAGGGAGGGAAAGAGAGAGGGGATGGAGAAAGAGAGGGATAGAGAGGGGGAGAGAGAGGGATAGAGAGTGGGAGAGAGAGGGGGGAAGAGAGGGAGGGAAAGAGAGAGGGACTGGAGAAAGAGAGGGATAGAGAGGGGGAGAGAGAGGGGGAGAGAGGGAGGGAAAGAGAGAGGGATAGAGAAAGAGAGAGGGATAGAGAGGGGGAGAGAGAGGGGGAAGAGAGGGAGGGAAAGAGAGAGGGATAGAGAAAGGGAGAGGGATAGAGAGGGGAGGGAGAGGGGGAGAAGAGAGGGAGGGAAAGAGAGAGGGATAGAGAAAGAGAGAGGGATAGAGAGGGGGAGAGGGAGGGATAGAGAGGGGGAGAGAGAGGGGGAAGAGAGGGATGGAGAAAGAGAGAGGGTAGAGAGGGGAGAGAGAGAGGGAGAGAGGGAGAAAGAGAGAGGGATAGAGAAAGAGAGAGGGATAGAGAGGGGGAGAGAGAGGGGGAAGAGAGGAGGGAAGGAGAGAGAGGGGGACAGAGAAAGAGAGAGTGATAGAGAGGGGGAAGGAGAGGGGGAAGAGAGGGAGGGAAAGAGAGGGATAGAGAAAGAGAGAGGGATAGAGAGGGGAAGAGAGAGGGGGGAAGAGAGGGAGGGAAAGAGAGAGGGATAGAGAAAGAGAGAGGGATAGAGAGGGGGAGAAGGAGGGATAGAGAGGGAGAGAGAGAGGGGAAGAGAGGGATGGAGAAAGAGAGAGGGTAGAGAGGGGGAGAGAGAGGGGGAGAGAGGAGGGAAAGAGAGAGGGATAGAGAAAGAGAGAGGGATAGAGAGGGGGAGAGAGAGGGGGGAAGAGAGGAGGGAAGGAGAGAGAGGGGGACAGAGAAAGAGAGAGTGATAGAGAGGGGAGAAGGAGAGGGGGAAGAGAGGGAGGGAAAAGAGAGGGATAGAGAAAGAGAGAGGGATAGAGAGGGGGGAGAGAGAGGGGGAAGAGAGGGAGGGAAAGAGAGAGGGATAGAGAAAGAGAGAGGGATAGAGAGGGGAGAGAGAGAGGGAGGAAGAGAGGGAGGGAAAGAGAGAGAGAGAGATAGAGGGACAGAGAGGGAGAGAGGGATAGAGAGGGGAGAAAGAGAGGAGGGAAAGAGAGAGAGAGAGACAGGGACAGAGAAAGAGAGAGAGAGGAGGGAAGAGAGGGAGGGAAAGAGAGGGAGAGGGGGACAGAAAAAGGAGAGAGAGGAGGGAAGAGAGGGAGAAAGAGAGAGGGATAGAGAGGGAAGAGAGAGGAGGGGAAGAGAGGAGGGATAGAGAAAGAGAGAGAGATAGAGAGGGGGAGAGAGGGGGGAAGAGAGGGAGGGAAAGAGAGAGGGATAGAGAAAGAGAGAGGGATAGAGAGGGGAAGAGAGAGGAGGGGAAGAGAGGGAGGGAAAGAGAGAGCGATAGAGGGACAGAGAGGGAGAGAGGATAGAGAGGGGGAGAAGAGAGGAGGGAAAGAGAGAGAGAGAGAGGGACAGGGGAAGAGAGGGAGGGAAAGAGAGAGGGATGGAGAAAGAGAGAGGGATAGAGAGGGGGAGAGAGAGGGGGAAGAGAGGGAGGGAAAGAGAGAGGGATAGAGAGGGGAAGAGAGAGGAGGGGAAGAGAGAGGAGGGGAAGAGAGGGAGGGAAAGAGAGAGGGATAGAGAGGGGGAAGAGAGGGAGGGAAAGAGAGAGGGATAGAGAAAGAGAGAGGGATAGAGAGGGGAGGGAGAGGGGGGAAGAGAGGGAGGGAAAGAGAGAAGGATAGAGAAAGAGAGAGGGATAGAGAGGGGGAGAGAGAGGGGGGAAGAGAGGGAGGGAAAGAGAGAGGGATAGAGAAAGAGAGAGGGATAGAGATGGGAGGGAGAGGGGGAGAAGAGAGGAGGGAAGGGAGAGAGAGGGGGACAGAGAAAGAGAGAGTGATAGAGAGGGGGAGGGAGAGGGGGTAAGTGAGGGAGGGAAAGAGAGGGATAGAGAAAGAGAGAGGGATAGAGAGGGGGAGAGAGAGGGGGAAGAGAGGGAGGGAAAGAGAGAGGGATAGAGAAAGAGAGAGGGATAGAGAGGGGGTGAGAGAGGGGAGAAGAGAGGGAGGGAAAGAGAGAGAGAGATAGAGGGACAGAGAGGGAGAGAGGGATAGAGAGGGGGAGAAGAGAGGAGGGAAAGAGAGAGAGAGAGAGGGACAGAGAAAGAGAGAGAGAGGAGGAGAAGAGAGGGAGGGAAAGAGAGGGAGAGGGGGACAGAAAAATGGAGAGAGAGGAGGGGAAGAGAGGGAGAAAGATAGAGGGATAGAGAGGGGAAGAGAGAGGAGGGAAGAGAGGGAGGGAAAGAGAGAGGGATAGAGAAAGAGAGAGGGATAGAGAGGGGGAGAGAGGGGGGAAGAGAGGGAGGGAAAGAGAGAGGGATAGAGAAAGAGAGAGGGATAGAGAGGGGAAGAGAGGGAGGGAAAGAGAGAGCGATAGAGGGACAGAGAGGGAGAGAGGGATAGAGAGGGGGAGAAGAGAGGAGGGAAAGAGAGAGAGAGAGGGACAGGGGAAGAGAGGGAGGGAAAGAGAGAGGGATGGAGAAAGAGAGAGGGATAGAGAGGGGGAGAGAGAGGGGGGAAGAGAGGGAGGGAAAGAGAGAGGGATAGAGAGGGGAAGAGAGAGGAGGGGAAGAGAGGGAGGGAAAGAGAGAGGGATAGAGAAAGAGAGAGGGATAGAGAGGGGAGAGAGGGGGGAAGAGAGGGAGGGAAAGAGAGAGGGATAGAGAAAGAGAGAGGGATAGGGAGGGGAGGGAGAGGGGGGAAGAGAGGGAGGGAAAGAGAGAGGGATAGAGAAAGAGAGAGGGATAGAGAGGGGGAGAGAGGGATAGAGAGGGGGAGAGAGGGGAAGAGAGGGAGGGAAAGAGAGAGGGATGGAGAAAGAGAGAGGGATAGAGAGGGGGAGAGAGAGGGGGGAGAGAGGGAGGGAAAGAGAGAGGGATAGAGAAAGAGAGAGGGATAGAGAGGGGGGAAAGAGAGGGGGGAAGAGAGGGAGGGAAAGAGAGAGGGATAGAGAAAGAGAGAGGGATAGAGAGGGGAGGGAGAGGGGGAGAAGAGAGGAGGGAAGGAGAGAGAGGGGGACAGAGAAAGAGAGAGTGATAGAGAGGGGGAGGGAGAGGGGGTAAGTGAGGGAGGGAAAGAGAGGGAGAGAGAAAGAGAGAGGGATAGAGAGGGAGAGAGAGAGGGGGAAGAGAGGGAGGGAAAGAGAGAGGGATAGAGAAAGAGAGAGGGATAGAGAGGGGGTGAGAGAGGGGGGGAAGAGAGGGAGGGAAAGAGAGAGAGAGAGATAGAGGGACAGAGAGGGAGAGAGGGATAGAGAGGGGGAGAAGAGAGGAGGGAAAGAGAGAGAGGGACAGAGAAAGAGAGAGAGAGGAGGAGAAGAGAGGGAGGGAAAGAGAGGGAGAGGGGGACAGAAAAATGGGAGAGAGGAGGGGAAGAGAGGGAGAAAGATAGAGGGATAGAGAGGGGGAAGAGAGAGGAGGGGAAGATAGGGAGGGAAAGAGAGAGGGATAGAGAAAGAGAGAGGGATAGAGAGGGGGAGAGAGGGGGGAAGAGAGGGAGGGAAAGAGAGAGGGATAGAGAAAGAGAGAGGGATAGAGAGGGGAAGAGAGAGGAGGGAAGAGAGGGAGGGAAAGAGAGAGAGAGAGAGAGGACAGAGAGGAGAGAGAGGGAAGAGAGGGGGAGAAGAGTGGAGGGAATGAGAAGAGAGAGAGGGGCAGGTGGAAAGGGACAGAGAGAGAAGCGAGACGGGAAAGCACAGAGAGGAAGACAAGCGAGAGGAAGAGAG